>NW_028327176.1:108741002-109991002 GCF_987537825.1 Furipterus horrens | reverse complement strand
GGGGTACAAAAAAGTTGCACTCTAGATATGAAATTGTTTTAGGAATATGTTAAGCAATTCATTTCACCAATTCAAAAATAGACACAAATATGATAAATGATGAAACATCTATAACAAAAAGACCTTTAAAAAGCTATTTCAATAAGCAGAGGTAAAAATTCTAAGAGATAAAGTATCATGTCACAATTTCATGGGAACCATGTGTTTTTTTCTTTCTTTCTGAGTCATAATGGTGTCTTACATTAATAAACTCACATTGAATTTTATCTTAACACTTTCTGGATCCTGAACTATTTAGAAAATTTTGGGGGTACAGTGGGAGAGATAAGTGTTTGTCAGAAATCCAAAATCTAACTATGGTGATTAAGAAAACAAAATGGATGAATTAGAAAAGACTAAAAGGCTTTAAAAAGAAGTGTTCCATGTGATCTAAAAACAACAAAACCACCATCGTTAATATAGTTAAATAAACAGTACAAGCTGGTTCCCAAAGCAATTCCAAATTTCGAGTTGTCTTGGAGGTGTTTACCCCCCAAACAGCCTACGTTAGAGTGAGTGCTCTTAGTGGAGCTTTGAAGGGGACATGAGGCAAAGAGGGGAGAAGTGAGTCCGTGCCCAGGCAGCTGGATTATCTAAATCAGTCAATCAGTCGTGTTGCATCTTGGAGCAGTGCAAGCTGCAGCCACATTGTGATTCTTTTTGCATTTGTAACAGCGTCTGTGCTGTTCCGGCCCAGCACACAGCCCAGGGAGAGCACTGGATTTGTGTGAGATCGCACTTCCTCTGATGATGGGGATGACATGTGGCTAGGTGAACCAGTCATGCTAAAGTGATAGAATATGCCTATTGCAGTGGTCTTACATCCCATCCAATACCTAGAACAACATTTCACTGTGCTACAAAATTAACTAGACTTTCATGAGTCTGCATTTTTCATTTCCTTCTAAGTTGCCACATTCCTGGGAATCAGTCTAGCTCAAAATGACTCAGGCAATGAGGCTTTCATTTCTTCCCCTGGGAAACTAATGTACAGTCTAATAGACTGTTAGGAAATTGTTTTTGATATTCAGCCTACATTTTCTTTTCCCTAATTGCATCCCATTACTACATTCTAAACAATTTATCTTTCTCCTTTATACCCCCCAGATTCTTGTCTAGGAGCATTTCAGTTTGGCCAGGCTTTATAAATTAAATCGTTTTGTTCTTAGTTTCTACTAGAAGTCAAACTTCTTGTTTCTAGTTTATTTGCTTGATATTTTGCAAATTCCCTTGCTGCTGGCTGTTACTAAGATAGTCAAAAGACTACCATTTACTAAGGATGATCTGACCATGCAAGCATAGAAAATAGTATTGTCTTCTTATTTTCAATGCAAAAATTCAGTTAATATCACATTAGCTGTTTATTACGCTTCCAATTTATTTTAACAGATAGCCTACTATCTACATCTTTTCCATCTACATATATGTATTAAAATTTGACATTATTGAAATTATCTTTCCCTAAATTATATTTTGATTTCTCTTCTACAGTTTTTGTCTTGCATTACACTGTTTTGTGTTCCTGCATGTTTCAAAGCAGTTGCAGTTTATCAATAAACATCAAAGGAATATACAACTTAGCTCAATTTAATGGTGTACATAGCTTTTAAAGAACAAAAACATACCCTAAAAGAAGTATCACTAATCTCAAAGCTTCTTATTGCTAAATGCTGTTTTCCTTTACTATTTTTTCTAGTAATAAAAATACCAAAAATTTATAAAATACATTTACAATAACTTTCATATCTATTACTTTTGTTACTCAGCTCTTAACTGTGTGATTGATTTCCATGATTTCTTTGAGTCTGAAGAGTTAGTAAGTGGCCATGCTGGCATTCACACACACACAAACATGCTCACACACACATTCACACAGACTCCCAGCAACAAATAAAGTGATCTTTTCACTCTATCTTGCCTTTTAATAACACATTAAATATCATTTCTGGGAAACTAAACTTGAGTTTTGGGCACTGTAAACTAATGGGATATAGTAAAATATTCCTGGACTTCAGTCATTCTCTAAAATTGATATAGAAAAAAAGCTGATTAAAAAAACTCATCTACCATAAGGGAAAATAAAAAACTCCCCAAGGAATGGTTTATGATAGGTTGTCAGTAGAACCACAGTTTCTCCAGAATCTTATCAAGAGAGAGGACACTTTTGAAAAATTTGCCACCTACTAAATAATATTGTAAGGTGTCCAAAGATAAATGTGATGGCTAATGAAGGGTGCTAATCTAACTGGTCTCAGAAAACGGCCATATTATGAGAATTTTTTCTCTGTGAATATATAACTTTATTTTAAATATTGACTGCAGCATTCTAAATACAAGGTTTTGCACTACTCTTCCCCAGTCCCTCTGATTACCTTTCCCGCAGAGCAGTAGGTAGCATTAGAGGCGAGATCCTGGGGCTACATTCCCCAAAATGGTCTGAGATGTTAAAGCAGCATCTTGCAACATAATGAAGTATTAGGGGTCCTTTAGAGAAGAGTTTTTATTTGTTCTACTTACCCTGAAAGACAATAAATATGGGAAGCATCTTCACAGGTAGTCATTCAATTTTTTAAAAGCATCTTTTTTATCATCTCTCTCTTTCTGTTCCTGTAGATGATATTACATCTTTTAAAAAAAAAAAGATTTTATTTATTTTTAGAGAGAGGGGAAGGGAGAAAGAAAGAGAGGGAGAAAAACATCGGTTTGAGAGACATTGATTGATTGCCTTTCATAAGCGCATAAAACTGGGGACCTAACCTACAACCCAGATATGTGCCCTGACCAGGAATCGAACCAGAGACCTTTCACTTTGAGGGATGATGCCCAACCAACTGAACCACACTGGCCATGACAATGCCATTACACCTTGATGATGACTGACTTTGCCTTATTGCTGTTTGGAGAACTATGAAGATTTTGTAAAAAAAAAATTTTTTTCATTTATTCTATTACAATTTTTTATGCTTTTTTGACATTTTAAATAAAATAGATATACATTGCATATTCCTATCTTGAGTGTGAGAATTGATACAATGTATAATGATGGCACTTAACTTACAAAAACTCAACCGTATGAGTCAGAGAGAAGAGTATGAGAAAGCGAGAGAGAATTAATAGTGTTGTTGACCTTTCCATTCACCACAGTGATGAGAATATGGAGAATTAGATGTGCCTTTCTCTGAGTTTTGTCTTACTGATCTAATGCTTCTTATAGCAAGAACATCTGTTTGTGCCAAATGTTATAATGAAGTTTTATACCTCTTGATCCTACCTGTTCAATCAGCTATGGTTCTACATGCAGCAAAATTCCTCCATAGAGTGGCTAATACACGTCATTTTCAATACCTTTCCTTAAATTCTATTTTATAATATTTTACTTTAAATTAATTTCAGGTTTACTTATAGAAAAGATGTAAGAATAGTTACAATATGTCTTGTATATTCTTCCTCCAGATTCCCTATTTGTCACCTTATTATCTTTGTGCTATTGTTTCTCTCTCTCTTATATGCATATTATGTTTTTTCAAAACTATTTGAAATGTTCCTTAACACCTAAATACTTCAGTGTGTATTCATTTTTAAAAAGTCTATTACATAGTGTTATGTGCCGTTGAGTCAGCTCTGACTCCCGGCAACTATGAAAGAGTGATGTCCACAATGTCCTGTCCTAACAGTCCTGCTCACCTCTGCACACTCAGCCTATGGCTTCTTTTATGGAGTTATTCCATCTCGTACTTGGTTCTCCTCTTTTCCTGCTGCCTTCTATTTTCCCAGCATTATTGTCTTTTCCAAAGAAACCTGCCTGCTCATGATGTGCCTGAAGTAGGACAGCCTCAGTTTTGTCATTTTTGCCTGCAGGGAGGTGTCAGGCTTAATTTGCTCTTGGGCCCACTTGGTCATCTCTCTCACCATCGAGGGTATTATTCATAGAGCTCACCTCCAACATATTTCAAATGAATCAATTTTTTTCTATCAGCCTTCTTCAAAGTCCAACTTTTGCATCCATACATAGTAATTGGGAATAATAGGGTATGGATGATCTTAGTTATGACTTCTAATGACACATTTTTGCTCCTGATAATTTTCCTAATTTTTCTGTTACTGCTCTTCCAAGTCTCAGCCTTTTCCTGATTTCTGGGCTATAGTCTCCATTTGAATTGATGACCAAGGTAAGCAAAATTTTTAACAATTTCAATGTCTTCTGTATATTTCTTCTGCAGTCATAATTTTTATCTTCTTGATGTTCAAATGCACTCCTACTTTGGCATTTTCTTTTTTTCACTTTCATCAGAAGTTTCAAATTATTGTTACTTTCTGCCAGTAAGATGGTACCATCTCCGTATTCTAAGTTATTGCTCTTTCTTTCACCAACTTTCACTCCTCCTCCTTATGAATCTAGTTTAGTTTCTTTTTTTTCCCCCAGCCCCGCCCATCTAGTTTCTTGTATTATATGTCCTGCATACAGATTAAACAAAAAGGGAGAAAATATGCACCTTTGTTTGACATCTTCACCTGTAAGAAATCATCCTGTCCCTCTGTATTCCGCCCTGACAATGGCTTCCTGTCCACAATACAGGTTCTGCATCAGGATAATCAAGTGCTGAGGCACACCTGTTTCAGGACAACCCATAGCTCTGAAGAATGTATACAGACAAAGGCTTTACTGTCGTCTGTAAAACATAGACTAACCTTCTTCTGAAATTCTTTAGAGCACTCCGATATCCAATAAATGTTCGCAAGCACACAGTTCAATTACCAAAATCAGGAATCAATATTGATATACTACTACTATATAATCAATTTACCTTATGTTCCTTTGTCACTTGTTTCAAAGTGTCTTTTAGAGGAAATCCTAATACTAATGATTGTGAACAATAATACAATCTAGTGGGATTTTTTTTTTTTTTTGGTAATTTCAGTCTCCAATTTTCTTTTGTTAATATATAGAACAGCAACTGTGTTTTGTATAGTGATTTTCTATTCTGCAACCATTCTAACCTATTAGTTCTAACAGCTTTTTGTAGATTTCATAATTTTTTGCATAGATAATAATTTTACCCTTAAATAAAAATTTTTCCTTGTTTCCAAATTTGATGCTTTTTAATTTATTTTGCTTTGTTTTATTATTTTATTTTATTTTATTTTTTCCTTACTGCACTGACTAGAAATTTGAGTACAATATTGAATAAAAATGTTGAGACTGAATGTCCTTGTCTTGTTCTAGTTCTTAGGGGAAAAGCATTCACTCTTTCACTGTTATATATGAGAGTAGCTGTAGCTTTTCTGTAGACATCCTTTTTAAGAATATGAAAATGCTGTCTTTAGTGAGTTAAATTGCAGCCCTCTAAAAGATCTTCTTTTGTTCTTGGGACCTGTGAATATTATTCTATTTTTTCAGAAGGTCTTTGCAGAGGTAACTAAGTCAAGGATCTTAAGATAAGAGCATTAGGCATTGACAGATAAGCCTCAAATTCAATGACAAATGTTTTATAAGAGACAGAAAAAGAGAAGACAGACACACAGAGGAGAAGGCAATGTAAAGGCAGAGGAAGAAACTAGAATAATAAACTAAGAAATCAAAAACAGCCACCACAAAGTGGAAGAAGCAAGAAAGGATTCTCGCCTAGAGCCTCCAGGGTAAGTGCCACTCTGCCGACACCTTGATTTTATTTTATTTTATTTTATTTATTTATTTTTTTAATTTTTGTTTTTTCAATTACAGTTGTCCCCTTTTCCCCCAATGACACCTTGATTTTAGACTTCTGACTTCCCAGAACTGTGAGATAATAAATTTTTGTTGCTTTAAACCACTCAGTTTGTGATGATCTGTTACATCAGTCACAGGAAACTAATACACCTTCTACACCTACTTTGCTGAGGGCGTTTGTGTTTTGTTTTGTTTTGTTTTTAAATCAGGAACATATATTGAAGTTATCAAAGGTATTTTTTCTCCAACTGCTTTTTTTCCCTTTAAATTTGTTCATGTGTATTGTATTGATGGATTGCATTGATTGATTTTCAAACGTGAAACGAATCTTTTATTCCTGGGATAAAGCTCATATGGTCATGATGTATTACCCTTTTCGTCTTCTGTTGAATTTGCTAAAACTTTCTTCAGCACTTTTGCATCTATATTTATGAAGTAGTTTCTTTGGTTTTGGAATCAGAGTAATTCTTGCTTCATAAGATTAGTTTGAAGTATTCCCCTCCTTTAAATATTTGAAAGAGTATGTACAGAATTGATATTATTTCTTCCCTAAATGTTTGATAGAAGTCACTAAGAAAGGTGCTTGAGCTCTGCATTTTCTCTGTGGGGAAGTTTTTAACTAAAAATTTAAAATAGGTATAGAGGTATTTACATTAACTACTTCTTCTTGAGTGATATTTAGTCATTTTTATCATTCAAGAAATTGTTCCATTACATCTGAATTGTTGAATTTATTGGCATAAAGCCTCCATAATATCCCCTTATCATCTCTTTAACATATGCAGAATCTGTAATAATGTTACCTCTTTTGTTCCTGCAATTGGTAATCTGTAACTTTTTGGCTTAATCTGACTAAAAGTTTATTAATTTAATTGATATTATCAAAGACCCAGATATCAGTTCAATTGATTTTCTCTATTATTTTTCTGTTTTTTATTTCATTAACTTTTACTCTGATCTTTATCATTTGCTTTTACCTATTTTAAATATAATTATCTTTATTTTCTAGTTTTTGGGGGTAGACACTGAGGTCATTGATTTGAGACATTTCTTTCTTTTAAATACAGATATTTAGTGCTATAATTTTTTCCTAAGTACTTTTTTAGTAGCATGCCATACATTTTTATATAGCATGTTTTCTTTTTCAGTCAGTTCAAAATACTTCTTAAATTTCCATTTTGATTTCTTTTTTGATCCACTGATTATTTAGAAAAGTGTTATTTTATTTCCAAATATTTGGAGGACTTTCCAGAGATTTTCCTGTTATTTATTTCTCATTTAATTTTATTTTGCTTGGAGAATTTATTATGTGTGACTTGAATTATTTTAAATTTATTGAAACTTGTTTTAAGGGCCAAAGCATGGTCTATCTTTACAAATGTTCCATGCACATTTGAAAGGAATGTGTATTATACTTTTGTTGGGTGGAGTATTATATAAATGTCAAGTCAGGTTGCTGTGTAGTGTAATTCAAATACTCTATTTCCTTATTTTTGAGATCTTCAAAGCTTAGGCAGCTTCACTACTATGTATATGAGATCTTGAGGAAGTGCTTGCTGATTTCCCACAGCTTTTCCTCCTTGTCTGCAGTTTAGCGTCTATGTAAAGTTTTTCTGTGTTTCACTGTTTCCTCTCTATTTCCCTAGTTTCCTGTGTTGAGCGTTAGCTATATCTTATTATATTCTGAGGTTTATGGGAATTCTGGTCATCTAGCTTGGTTAAAAACAAAACTAGTTAACTGATTTTTATAAGAGGATTAATTTTTAAAATGTCACTACTGACATATTCTTCAGAAAAAAATGTCTTATTTAAATAATTTTACTTGTAATTTAAATAATGTGATTGGTCCATAAAATAACAAGTATAATGTCCAAATATTTGATTATGAAGTCAGAAAAACTTACCTTCTGAATTGAAAATCAATAAAAATAAATTCATATTATTAAAGATTAGTTTAACTTAATCAAAAATAATTTGTTTTTAATATAATATATGAAAAGAGTTAATGGCCCTTGCCAGGTAGCTCAGTTGGTTAGTGTCATCCTGATATGCTAAGGTTGCAGGTTGCAGGTTTGATCCTTGGTCAGGGCACATACAGGAATCACCCAATGAATGCAAAAAATGAGTGCAATAACAAGTCTCTCTCTCTCTCCCCCCCCCCTCTGTCTCTCTCTCACACACACACACACACACACACACACACAAATCAATAAATAAAAAAAGTTTATAAGACAATGAAAAATAAAATTTCCATAAGCCATAGTCTTACCTTTCAACTTGCTTATATTTTAAAGGGGGTTAATAATAATATACATAAATAACTATTAGACAAGGCATGATATGCTATTAAAGACACCTCTATCTTTTAATTAATTGTTTATTAATATCTTATGTAGGATAGAATTATTCTGACCAGCAAAACAAAGAAGCCTTCCTGGAGTAAGTAGCATTTCAGTGCAACTTGAGGAATGACTAAAATGCTCTAATATATGGTTTTGAGTATGTGAAAGTAGGAAACCCAAAAGTGGGCAAATATGAGAAAATATAAGATGATTGGAATTCTTGAGTAGTAGTAGCTACATGTAGACATAACTTGCTAAGAAAGAAAGAGCCCTTCTGAAAGTGTTACTCCAGGTAGTTCAGACCAAGATACCTTTCAAAAAATGGTACTCTTGTAATTTATATTTTAGGAGAATGGTGGTTTGTCCAAGTCCCATCTGATTGAACAACCCTCAGTTAGAAAAGGTATATATAAATGTAGTATTAAGTATTGAGAAAACTATTAAAAATTTAATGGAGATTTGGTTTTCAGCTTAGGGATGAGAAGAAAAGCTTTTGTAAATTTTAGAGCTGTCATAATTTTGTTTTTCAATTAGACATTCAATATTATTTTTAGTTTCAGGTGTACAGCATAGTGGTTACACATTTATATACTTTATGAAGTGATCCTCCCTCCTGATAAATCTAGTACCCACCTGGAACCATAGTTATTACAGTGTTCTTTACTATATTCCTTATGTTATACTTTACATCTCCATGACTATTTTGTAACTACCAACCTGTACATCTCAATCCCTTCACCTTTTTTACCCAGCCCTCCAAACCTCTCTCCCATCTGGCAACCATCAGTCTGTTCTCTGTATCAGTGAGTCTGTGTCTGCTTTCTTTGTTTGTTTATTCTGTTCTTTAGAGTCCACATAAAAGTGAAATCATATGATATTTGTCTTTTCTGTCTGACTGACTTCACTTAGCACAATGCCCTCTAGATATCACCTCACACCTGTCAAAATGGCTATCATCAACTACTCTTTTTCTGTATCTCTTTTGGAGGAATAAACAGATCAATTAAGCAGAGCTACCCTCCATTTTAAAAACCATTTATTTATTAACTAAATATGTATCAAACACCATTTTTAAGCCACTTGCTACGTGGCTGATATTTTTCCTCAAAAAGATAATTCTGTTAACTTTCCCTTTTCCAGCTCTTAAAACAGTGGTTCATAATTTTAGCTACATATCAGAACAACTGGAGACCTTTTTGAAAAAATGCTGATGCCTACGAAACTACTCTGCCACTTAAATTTGAACCTTTATGAGTGGCAGTCCAGGTTTGCATACTTTATAAAGTTTCCCAAGATGAGACTAAGGGGAAGCCAGGGATGAGAGCTCCTTTTGTCTCAAAGGATAGTGACAAGAGGAAGGGAGAGTGGGTTAGTCTATGTATATAATTAATTTGGGGTAGCTTTTATCAGTATCGGTATATGTGCCCTTCTTTTTCAAACAATGGCCCATATTTCTGAAGAGGCTAGTTTGGTTTAGGAGTACAGTCTGCACTCTGAAACCGGATGAAGATCATTAGCTCACTCTTGGCCTTATTAGCAAAAACAAACAAACAAAAACTGGTTAACAAAGCTGAATAAAATGCAGCTTTAGAACACAGAGATAATGAGGCTGTGGTCACAATCTTTACAGAGGACCATTGACTTCATTCTGTCTCATGGCCACAGAATGTTCCCCAATACTCAGAATGTTTCCTCTTGGCCATAAAAATGCCTGGGTAATGAGCAGGAACATAAAACTGCAAATCTATCACTGCTACTAAGCCTGCTCAGTTATTATCAAGAACATAATATTCATATATGAGGAACATTGCAAACTGAAAAGATGCTAATCAGGTACGGGGGAATCAGCTCAGTAGCAATTTACTCTGAGAAAGAGAATCAACTATAAATAAGTCAGCCCAGGTAGTTAGAAAGTACAATTCTTCAGTACGTTGTTACTTAAAGCATCATGTACCAACAAACAGCATTGACTTCACTTGGAAGTAGGTTAGAAATGCATAATCTCAGATCCCATTCCAGATATATGGAGCTAGAATCTGAAGTGGGATCCCTGGTAATTTGTATGCACATTAAAGTTTGAAAGGCAGTTGGCTAGGCCCATAAATTTGTGGCATCAACTCTTATATTTATAATATATCTGAAACAATTATATTGCTTTAATAAGAGAAAATGAATATCATGGAACACGGTCAACACTCTTCACTCAATAGGAGCATGATAACATCCATGAAAAATTAATAAAATTAAAAATGGATTACTATTTTTTATTTACTTTTTTCTGTTAGCCTCATTTTCTTTTTTACTATGGATATATGTTCCAATTGCTATTTGTGCATTTGCCTTCCTTTGGCTCTATGTTGAAGTTGAAGTTTTTTTTAAATCTCAATTCTGTTTTTTCTTAATACCAGAATACAAAAAACTATTGTCTAATAGCTTAGTTTAACCTACTTTTTAATTTCTATAAATATATAGAATACTGTAGAGCCATTCCACTAATAACTAGATTTGACTTAAAACATAGAGTTATGTAGTGAGTCACATGTATTATTCTCCCTTTATTAGAAATACCCAATTACTTTCTTTTTCATTCATTCATACTAGTTTTCTTACTCAAAATTACTTTAAGAAAGCAGCACTGCATTTTATCTCATAATTTAAAATGGATACATATATTGTACTTTCAGAAACTATTTTCTAGGATATTTGTGTACAAAAAAATAAAGTAACACCTTAGAATGACATCAACAGCTTGTTTCCTTGGGACAACAATGACAAGATTTCTGAAAACTGACTCTTATCCATCATTAGATTAGGTGATGATGCAAACAAAACAAAGCTCTGTTTTTATACTCTTCTATGTATGAGTTCATGCTCTAGCATAACAAGTTATCAAAACATCATTGATGTCTTCTCCCATGTGGCTTGTTAACAGGCATATTTAGCCTACAGCTTACCCATACGACACAGCAGTATCTGTCAGTCAGTGCTGTCACTTAGCCTAGTCCTCAGCCTAGAGTCCATCCCATCTTATGACTTTAGTATTTTTGTATATTAATATAATAATCTTATATTCTCATTCTCTCCATTTATTTCTGTTTGTTTTGTTTGGGGATAATTATTTTGTACTATTGGGACTTAAATGAAGGTTAGTAATTAGCTATGTGAAAAGGTGAAGAGGGCATTTAATTAAAGAGTTAACCAGTGATCTTTTTATTCAAAAAACGTTTGGTTAATTCTTGGTCCTCTTTTTGGTCCTTCTCTCACAATATGTGATACATCTTACAATTTCCCACTTTCTGAAATTCCTTCTTCCCATTTATGATGCTGTGTCTTAGGACTCCATCTTCCTGAGTTGTTGCTTATTCCAGTACCAAAACTAATTTCCCTTCATCCCACTCACTTTGACATGTACCCTAACTTAGCCCTATCTACTCTCTTCTCTATCAGCTTTTACTCTCCAGGTGAGCTCATCTATCCCCATGGTTTAAATGCCTTCTGCATGCAGAAGACTCACAATATTAAATTTGCAGCCCTCACTGCTTTGCTAACTCTAAGCTCATATATTTAATTGCCAGTTCAAACTCGCTCCTCTGATACCCAACAGTATCTGAAAATCAACACAGCCAAAACCAACTCTTTTTGCCCCTCCACACACATATACCTGCTCTCCTGCAGTGTTCCTTATCCCAGGAAGTGTGAACTTCAAGCTTATGATATCCCTGATTCCTCTTGTTCACCACCTACATCCAATCCATTAACACATCCCATCAGATCTACTTTTGAAATTTATCAAGGAACCTCACCACTTCTCCCACTTAACATCTACCACTACTGCTCAAGCTACCAGTATTTCCCATCAAGTCTAATGCCAGAGCTTTCTGAATCTGCTCTCTGCTGCTTGCTTGACTTCCTAAATTCTACTCCTAACACATCAGAGATTTCCTTTTACAGCACAAGTCAGAGCTTGTCATTTCCTCTTTCCTGTCTCACATAGAATGAATCCTAAGTCCTTATGAAAGTTTGAAAATCCTTCAACAAAGCTCCTACTGCCTCTACAACTTCACAGCATGTCACTGTCTGCCCCCCTCAATCCCACCCAGTCCCGTGGCCTGCTTCCTGTTCTTTGGACATGCCGGGCATGCTTCAGCCTCAGCACCCACACACTTGCTGATCTCTGCCTGATGCTCTTGGCTCACTCCCTCACTTCATTCCGGTCTCTGTTCAAGTATCATCTTTCAGAGAGAATTACTCTGAGCAATTCTCCCTCTCCTACCACCAATCCTTCTGCATCCTCTTTTCTTTGTTTTTCTTTTTAACCCTTGTGATTACTGATATATCATGTCTGTATTTGCTTATTGTCTATTTTTCCAACAAAATGCAAGGACAGAGGCTTCCTATGTCTTGTTCACTACTATATCCCTGGTGTCTGGAATCTTAAAATCATAGGTGCTCAATAAATGTGCTATGGAGAAAAACCTGAATAGATCAATGTAGAAAGTATATGCAAAGGCTCTTTGGGAGGCACATGCCGTATGTAAGGTATGTGAATACTGTGCAAAGTTGGACATGAATGGTGGACTGCTGTAAATATTGGGCTGCTTCTCTGAAAATACAATTCAGTAATATTGGAATTATATTTTTGAAATTTATAAACAGTGACATCCAAATGCAGATTAAGATAACTTTAGAAACCATCGATTATACAAACATTTGTTGTTTCTTCTTTGTGTTAAGCATTATCACTACCAACAAAGAATCTGATCTTATCTGATACCAAATCTGAAGGATCAAAAGTTGAGAGCTACCTAGGATAATGTAAAGAACCTGTATATGGCTTCACCATATAATGCCTCTCCTAGCCTGGTTAAATCCTGCTCTGGTTTATCCCCACAAATGATGAGAGGTGAGTAACCTGAGTGTGATAAAGAAGTCAATGCTGGAGGCCAGGCTGGAGTCTTCTGTAAAGAGATGCTACTTCCTGTCTGAGAGTGAATTTCGTACAACATTTTTAGAGCAAAAGACAGTGCTGTGAAGTCTGATAGCACTAGCTATCAGTATCACTGTTTAACAATACAATAGATTCTCTGCCACTGCTTTTTATAAATATATGTTACGTCTCATTATACTGCATACCTTGGAGGCCAGGTGCCAAACATGGTACCTATATAAGCTAACACTTAATATATCCTTGTGGCTTGATTGAATTGGGGACTTGGCAAAATAACACAATAAACTATTAGAGTCCAAAACAATTCCTGGGTTATTAATAATAATCATCAAACATAAAACTTCCTCCTATTATTTAGAGTCTCTCACAATGATCTTCTCTCCCCCAAGGGAGTGAAAATCTTTATAGATTTGAAAAACCATAGAAGACTGAACTAGAATTTTTCTTTTTAACTCCAGTATTAAAATAAGGCAAGAACATGCATCTGTCTAAATGACAGGTTGGATATGGACTTCAAATAATACTGTTCTCATTTATTTTTATCTAACATAGTCCTCCCACTGTAGACTTTCAGTAAACCCAAGTCTGGGATGCAAAGTAGCTCATTTATATTTTAATTCAGCTAAAGAGAACAGGAACTTAATCTAAAACTTCCCATATAGGTGTGTCGTGAATTTGTAATTAGCAGCTCCATAATTTATAGGTGGATGAGACATATTTTCAAAACAACCTGGTATGACTAATGAAACCTGGTGTCACAGTTCAGCAATTGAATAGGTAATGTAGCTACTGGGCTTGATTTCTAAATCACTGAACTCATCATGAGTAAATAGGAAAGCCTGAACACTCTGTGATAAAAACAAAGAAGGAACATGTGATGTGAACTCCAATGGCATTAAGGTTGATGCATTCATCAAATACCTATTTACATATGAAAAGAGATACAAGAAACTATTTCTGAATTTTCATATTTGGCAAATATTATCAGAGGTAGATTGCTCAATTAATATAAAAATGATGATAATAATAATGGCCACAAACTATTATAGGTACCACAAACTATTAAAACATTAACATAAATACACTCATATACAAAAACCCAACAGCAAGATGTTACTAGCTCCTAGCTCCATTTTAGACATAAAGAAACTTCCTGTTTTCATCCATTGACCTCTTAGTTTAACAGTTCTTCCATTCATGCACACTCTTATGTGTTTATCTCTGGCCTTGTTTTTATAATTAGACCTATGACATTTCCTCTAACCTGACAAAAATTTCTGATTTCTGGCTCTTGTTCTTACTTCTTCTCTCTCTTGGCAACCTTTATTGCCTTCCAGACCCCAGGAGAACAGTAAATATATTGAGGACCCATCATTAATTTATTCTTGCAATAGAGAATTCTCAAGCTAACCCCAATTGGAAGAATGATAAATTTTGAGTCTAAAGTGAAAAGATACATAAATTAAAAACCTTTCTAAGTTAAGGCACATATCATAACATAAAATATAGCATATGGTTCCTGCTCCCAAAGCCAGCCCTCAGGCCAGAAATTCATGCAACAAATACATAGACCTATCGAGCAATCTGTAGAAAGGTCACTGAAGTTATATAAGTTTTAGCATTCATTTGTGGTCTGATTTAGATGATATGCAAGAAAGATTATTAATAAATAAGGATAAAATCTGTCATTAGATAAATCAATAATTTAACCCATTTTGATAGCGGCTCTATAGTGCCTTCTACCAAAAATAACATTCTAATAATGTTTCAAGCTCCCAAACTTTGTGTTGGCCAGAGTCTGAAGATTCCGGTGACAGAACCTACATACTGGATTCCCCAACCATGTCCTTTATAATCCTATACTATAATTGGGCAAGTAGAAATAGCTATTCAGTCACTGAGAAAATAAGTGTTTCTTATAAAATACCTCCTCTTGCTTACACAGGAAAAATAATTGTTCATTTGGGAAGCAATCAAAAAAAACCCTCCACTAGGATGTTGACCTTTAGAAGGAAAATATGTATTGTTATAAAAGGAATGACAAATCCTGAAGTTTTTCTTTATTAATAATGATTCTCATTAAGTTACTTTGCCCCAAACTTCCAAATGCAGGGTCATCGGAGTCAAGTCAACAGAAACAGAGTTCAGAAAGCCGACTATATATCTAGTGAAGAAATGTTAAAGATGCATAGATCCCAAGATGTTCATAACAGGAAAAGGACTAGAATAGGGGTATTATGCTAAAAAATAGACTTAGCAGATGTCTGTTTTCCATAACCAGTTAACAGTTATATAAGCCAGTGGAAAGAAAAAGAAGGAAGGGAGGGAGGGAGGGAGGAAAGAAGAAAGGAAGAAAAAAGAAATAGGCAGAACAAGAGAGTGGGGGAAAACAGATAGATACAGAAATACACAGAGAGATAGAAAGAAAGAGAAAGCAGACATTAAAATCAGATACAGGAAAATTTTTGACAGCTCTGAGGAGTTAAGTAACCTCAGGAAAAGAGTGAGAGCAAAGTAGCACATGGAAAATGTTAGATGCTCTGTAATTTCTTTCCTCTGTTTCTTTAAGATTTTTCTGAATCTGGTTTCTCTAAGATCTCAGAAAAGAAATGCTTTTGGAGTTGATTTTTGGAAAATGTGGCAATGTATGAACTGGCCCCAGAAGTAGCAGAAAGAGCCAAGATATATTTGAGTTACATTACAAGAGGGGACCCAAAAACAACTGAAATTATCTTCTAGAGGATGAGCCACTTGAGGTACAGGCTTCCCCACTAGGTGAGTATTCTAGGAACCCATCGGTATCAGTGTACCAGCTGGCATTGTTGTGAGAGGATGAACTGAGCTTCAGTGAAATTTTTTGAAGACTCTTTCAATGCATTTGCCCATTTCGTGATGGGTGATTGACAAGCACACCTGCCCACACCACACTGAGTGTTCAGCAGTTTTTGACCTGAAATGGCATGACCTGCATACCCCACCCTCCCTATTCACCCAGTCTAGCCATAAGTGACTTTTCTTTTTGTTACCCTGGAAAAAAAATGTTCTCAAAGGGAAATATTTTATTGATATGGAAGAGGTGAAACAAAAAACAGCGGAAGCACTAAAAAGCATAAAAATCAACGAGTTCAAAACTGTTTTGAGCATGAAAAAAATGTATTGGTAGGTGCATTGCATCAAATGGAGAGTACTTTGAAGGTGACCAAAGTTCAAACATGTAAAAATAAATATACAATTTTTTATAAATAAATTCTTTTTTTGAGGGTGCCTAATTTAATGACATAAACACAAACAATTTTTGAATAATGTGCCCTTTAGCATTATTTTTACTTGCTTGGCTCCATCCAATATAGAGTGGAGCAAAAGCAGGTTTACAGTTGTTCATATGGAAAATGATATCATACAATAATTAATAAATAATAATTCAAGAATAAACTGTTTCATGCACTCACAACTAGAAACCTACTCTTGCCCCACCCTGTATTTTAAGATCATTTAAAATCAATCTTACAATTTTGAATGCTCATTTCCATGTTCCACACAGTTCAACTTATACTTGAATTGCACCATTAACCCAACTTTATCTTTTAATAATTTTATGCTTTTCTGGCAAAGAGCATGCACATTTTAGGTATGAATTTGACAGTCTCCTTCCCCTTAAATTATTAAACAAATTCTTACAGATTTCCTCAATTACATACCATGACAAGAAAGTTAGCTTTGCAAAACAGTTGTTTTTATTGTTCAAATATGGGTCATCTATAAGAAAATGAAAATTTTAAATATAATGAGCACAAGAGCAATGGTCTAGAAATCCACATGGGGTTTCAGACATGGCTCTACCTTGGGTTAATTATGGGACGTTGGCCATCCCATTTAAACTCTTTTGGCTTATGTTTTCTTATCTTTCATATGATAAGTTTTATCTATATAACCTTTTAAATTTTTACTAATTTTAAACCTTTATGTGCGTCTTAAGGAAAATCAGGAGTCAAAGGGTATAACCCCAGGGTATGCAGTGAGGGCTGATATCTATGGCTTTCTGTAGTTTTGATACTCAGATGTAAAGTAGTTAATACCCTGCAGTATAGTCTATTTAATGAATTTGTAAAAGGTGGTATAAGTAGTATTAATTATTTCTATTTTCTTATAATATTAATAGGAAGTATATTTTCTGTAAAGTTTTCTAAAAATTCTGTGTTCATAAAAGCTTAAGAGCTTACAGGAAGAGAGGAGATGGTTCTATAATTTTTTCAAATTATGGTTTTTATTTTAAGATAATTGTAGATTCACATACAGTTGTAAGTAACAGAACAGAGAGCTCCTATATACCCTTTACCCACTTTTCCCTGATGGTACATCTTCCAAAACTGTAGTTCTCATCACAACCAGGATTTTGATATTGGTGTACTCAAGATACAGGACATTTTCATCACCATAAGGATCCCTCTTCTTGCTTTAAACATCTTATTTCCCTTCCACCCTCACCCCCAATTTAGCTCCTGGAAACCACTAACCTGTTCTCTATTTTTAGAATTTTTCAGTTCAAGAATGTCATATAGATGAAATTGCAATATTTAATCTTTGGGAAGGCACAGGTGGTGAGGAGAGAAAAGGAGGTTGTTGCGGGGAGACCAAGAATCCAGGGTGAAGGAAGAGTGCTAAAGAGAGGGAGAAGGGGAAGAGGGAAAGAGAGAAAGACAAAGGAGGAGGAGGACTAGAGAAGGGAGGGAGGGAGCCATAAAAATAAGGGCAGAGGAAAGAGAAAGAAAGAAAGAGAGAGAAAGAAAGAAAGAAAGAAAGAAAGAAAGAAAGAAGAAAGAAAGAAAGAAAGAAAGAAAGAAAGAAAGAAAGAAAGAAAGAAAGAAAGAAAGAAAGAAAGAAAGAAAGAAAGAAAGAAAGAAAGAAAGGAAAGAAAGAAAGAAAGAAAGAAAGGAAAGAAAGAAAGAAAGAAAGAAAGAAAGGGAGGAAGGGAGGAAGGATGGGAGGGAGGAGGGGAGGGAGGAAGGGAGGGAGGACGGGAGGGAGGAAGGGAGGGAGGAAAAAAGCCTTTGAAATAATTCAACATCCTTCAATTATAATAATTCTTAACAAAATAGGAATAAAAATAAAACTACACTCCTTTTTACTTCTGTAATACTAGTATTAATGTACCCTCTTTCATATCTGATTTTAGTTATTCAAGTTTTCTCATTTCCCTTTATCACTCCAGCTAAAATTCTATCAATTTTGTTAAATTTGTAAAGGACCAATTCTTGGTTTAATTCATTTTCTCTATTGTTTTTCTATTCTCTATTTTATCTATGCTCTAGTTTTCATTATTTTCTTTTTTCTGTTAGTTTTAGGTTTAGTTTATTCTGTTCTAGTTCTTTGAGGTATAAATTTAAGTAATGGATTTGAGATCCTTCTTCTTTTCTAATGTAGGCAGTTACAGATATACCGGTAAATTTCCCTCTTAGCACTGCTTTCATGGCACCCCATACTTTTCAGTATACTGTGTTTTCATTTTCATTTGTCTCAAGATATTTTCTAACTTCCCTTGTAATTTTTCTTTGGCCCATTAGTTGTTTAAGAGTGTGTGATTTAATTTCCACATATTCATAGATTGTCCAATTCTTCTTCTGTGATTTATTTCTAGTTTCATTACTTTATGTTCAGATATTTTGTATAACTTCAATCTTCTAAAATGTATTAGGACTTATTTTGAGGCCTAACATATGATCTATCCCAGAGAATGTTCAATGTGCACTTGAGAAAAACTTGTATTCTTCTGTGAGGATGGAGTGTTCTGAATATATTTGACAGATCCAAGTGGTCTATGGTTTTGTTCTAGTCTTCTATTTCCCTGTTCATCTGGTTGTTCTATCTGTTATTGAAATGGGACATGGAAGTTTCCCACTATTATTACAGAGCTGCCTATTTTTCCCTTGAATTATATATTTGGCTGTTAATACTATTGTGAATTTTTAAAAAGTGTGTGAGGGGCCAAGAGGTTGTATTTATACCTTAAAACACATGAAGTAAGGTCAGAAAAAATTTTTACATCAATGGCAGCCATATAGGTATTTCATCAGATGTCCCTTCAAGAGAAACTTAAATAAGAAACATAGTTAACTGAAAGACCCAGATGCTGTGCCTTTGGCCCCACCATTGTGTTCAGTCAGAGAACACACTTGTTCTGGGCTGTCCCCAGCCAATAACTGAACATGGCAAGAGTTCTAGAGCCAAGCTACTGAAGTGGGACCCCTTCAATGGGAACTGCCCACAGCTTGCTCAGGCTTTCATAGAAATGCGCTATGATCTTGAAGTATTCCTACCCAATCCCCCTTCCTTCTGCTTCTCCTTTCACAGGTGTCAGGCTTTCATCACAACCTGAAGACTTTCCCTCCCTCCTTTGGTTCCTGTCTCTTTATCCTTCACAGATGTTGCACTCAATACATCTCTTGAACTGCAATATTGTCTTAGAGTTTCCTTCTCAGAGGACTTAAACTGACACAGCACATCACTATGAAGTGGGAAAAAATAGTAACTTTTCTAGGACTGATGTAATCTCCCTTACAAGTCCTTGACCCTCACTTCCTAACACACTAGGTCAGGGGGGAACTTAAATGTATAAGTGTCTTTTATTTTGAATATATATTCTATCTAAAATATTTATTTTATTTTATTTACTTATTTTTAGAAAGAGGGAAGAAAGGGAGAAAGAGAAGGAGAGAAACATCAATGTGTGGTTGCCTCTTGCCCACCCCCAACTGGGTATGGACCTGGCCCGCAACCCAGGCATGTGCCCTGACTGGGAATTGAATCAGCGACACTTTGATTTGCAGGCCAGTGCTTAATCACCGAGCCACACCAGCCAGGGCCTTCTATCTAAAATTTAAGTCACCAACCGGGCTTATTTAAATAATTTCTTATGGAACATCTAGTCTTTCTAGGTAAGAAAGAATTCTATATGATCTCTCTTATCCCAAATGATATTGTCTGCATGTGTGAGGATTCCTTCCTTGTCCTCACTGAGACAATGATAATGGTGACAGTAGTGGTAACGGTAGCTTTCTATGAGCCAGGAACTATTATGACTGATTTGACCCTTATAATTCCCCCAAGAGCTAAATCCCCCATGAACTAGCCTGTTCAAAGCCTTTTTGCAAATTAGAAAAGGGTGGTCCTTTCTCAAAAAACTTTTATGTCCATCTGTCAGAAAATTGTTACTTTGTGTTTATATCCTTAGAATAAGTCATTTTACTGCCATCTACTGGGAAATATTTGTTGAAATAAATATGTAAACTATGTTGCCTGTAATGTGAATATAGCCTTGCTAGGTCTGATACCTTCATGCAGCATACAAGCTGTATAAGTATAAGGGGCAGCCACACATGTTTGCTTTCCCTATTTCTGTGATGGTGATGGCACTAGAGGGCAGGGAAATGTGATTTAAATGTACAAGAAATGAAAAACATCCAATTACAATGGTTTCAAAATATTATGCCAATTATTTGTGCTTATTGGTTATGACTGTGGGTATAGCTAAATAAAGAAGCTTCTTACTTACTAGATATCCTGCATACTAGAAAAGTTTTAGCTTAAATAAGTGCTTTATACTGCAACACATTCAAATATCTTATAGGTTAGATCAGTTCTCAACTGAAAATATGATGAGATCTATTTGCTCAAAATTAATAAAGAGTGGAAAGCAGTGGCGAACTTATTATGCTAGTCATCAAATATTACCACATGCTTTATACATGAATGATCAGTTTAAAACACAATTTAACATAAGAAGTATACTTGACATATTTAATTCATTGCTTTTGCTTCAGAAGGTGCTTCATTATCTTATGTTGCCTAAAGTCATGTTTATATACATAAATTAAAATTAGAACTATGTTAAAAATACTATATTTATATTTCATGGCTGCTATGGACTAAATTGTGGTCCCTCAAAATTCATTATGTTGAAATCCTAATCCCCAATGTGACATTTTTGGAGGTAGGGTTTTTAGGATATAAACAAAATTAAATGAAGTCATATAGATGGGGTCCTAATCTGGTAGGATTTGTTGCCTTATAAAAAGTGGAAGAGATGCCTGGAAAGTGTGGCTCAATTGGTTGGAGTGTTGTCTCTTAACCAAAAGGCTGTAGGTTCAATTTCCAGTCAGTGCACATACCTAGGTTGTGGGTTTGATCCCCAGTTTGGGTGCTTATGCTCCCCAGCCAGAGGCATTCAGGAAGCAACCAATGAGTGTTGCTCTCTCACATCAATATTTCTCTCTCCTTTCCTCTCTCCTTCCCTGTCTCTCTAAAAGCAATGAAAAAATGTCCTCAGGTGAGGGAAATTTTTTGAAAAATTAAAGAGAAAGAGAGAAAAAGTTCTGTGAGTACAGAAGAGATCATGCAGGGCACACAGTGAGAAGGTAGCCATCTGTTACCCCAAAAGAGAGCTCTCACCAGATACCAACCTGCTGGCAACTTCTTCTTGGACTTTCAGTTTCCAGAATTTGAGAAAATTAATTTGTGTTATTTAAGCCACACAGCCTATGGTTTTTAGTTATGGCAGCCTACATTGACTAGTACAATGAATAATTGAATTCTATATCAATGAGATTTTACTATTCACTGCATCTAGCAAAAATTTCAAAAATGTCCATTTTTATGTGAAATAGTTAAATATTTGAGGTAGCTAAAACCAAAATTTAAAAGAATTTTCAGTTTCAACTAGTTCTTCTGAATTACACTCCAAGCAAACGTGTGGTATAAGTGGAAATATATAGATGTTCCTTTCTCATCAACTAATTTTTCTAAGAATATGTATCAAAGATATCATATGTTACAACTCAGATTTGAAGAGGAGATATTTTTATAGGACAAATCCGGTCTTTCTCCCAGGCCCTGATCTGTTAACAGAAACAAATAAACAAGCAATAA
This sequence comes from Furipterus horrens, assembly GCF_987537825.1. Classification (NCBI taxonomy): domain Eukaryota; kingdom Metazoa; phylum Chordata; class Mammalia; order Chiroptera; family Furipteridae; genus Furipterus; species Furipterus horrens. The sequence continues at coordinate 109,969,044 of NW_028327176.1, read as the reverse complement.
AATAAATAAAACCAGTTAGTATTAATAGACTTAAAGGTTTAAAATTTAACTACCTAGTCTGATATAATTTTAGCATGGTCTTTCTGATAATTACCTCTTTCTTCCCCCACTCTTCTAAGATGTCACTCATATACATGATGGGAGACATCTGTGGCATGCCTGTCCTTATGGTGTGGGGTAGAAGGGCATCTGCAGACTTGCATGGTTCTTGAAGGTGTGTTGGCTAGCATTGACCAATCACTAAGCCAATGCCCATTGACTGCCAAGTGACTGGATGCTCTATTGGCCCCCAATGCTGAAATCTTCAGCTGATTATTCATGGTTCTTATCTTGACCCAGGCAAGGTTCCTGGTTGTGCTCCCTGTTGAACTTGTCCTTACCTTGGATTTTGTCCTCTAGTTTTGACTCCCAGTCACTCTCAGCTTAAGAGGTCTCCTCTGTGTCACAGTCCAGAGTAACTCTGCACCAACATGGTTTTCTACTCTGTCAAGTTTACTGGTCAGACCCACAGTTACTTCTGGTCTATTCAATGTCACTTAGAAGACAAAGCAACAGTTCAGGAATTCTCCACTTTAAGGCTGTCCAGTGTTCCTGGAATGCCAATTTTATTTGATGTATCTGTGGTCAAATTGTTAATTGCAAAGTGGCCTCTTTTCAGAGTCCCAGACAGGAGGCAGGAGGAGAAGAATTCTCTTTCTCTGAGCAAGAAATTTTGAAGAAGCAAAAAACAAATGAACAACAACAACAACAACAAAAAAGAAACCCTCATTTTGCACTTCTAATTCTATTTCTCCTTATTCTGCTCAAAATTCTCTCAGCATCAGAAAGAGAAAACTTTCCTTTTTTGTTGGTATGCACCTATTTCATGTAAAATTCTAAGATCACTTGCCAACTCTGTGTCCCTGGTAAATTGAGTGAGAGTTAAAAAAAATTTAGACAATCCTTCCTTTAAAAAAAAGCATTTTATATAAAATCTATTATTTTATTAATAAATTACATTTAGGGATATGAGAAAATAACTATTACTTAATATCAGCCTTTGAACTACTTCTGTACTTTATTCTAATCCTTCCCAAGGCCAGGGAATGCTTTGTGAATCTAGAACAAAGATCATGTACTTAAAAGCAAGAGAAGCAAACAATTTTCCCCAAAAATATTTTTATAGGTTTCTTTAAGCATGACAGCCAAGAAACAGCTTAATAATGTGTATATGAGTGAATGACCATGCACATATGTGGATGTGTGTGTGTGTTGTTCTTTTTCTGAGGTGGAACCCAAGCTTTAAATTTGTTTTGAAAAGTCCCCATAGTTAATTCTGATGTATAGCTAGGATAGAGTGCCATAGCTGTATGTATGCATAAAGAAATACAGTATTTATACTTAATAGGTAATACATAGTATCTTCTAGAGAGCAGTTAGTCTTTAAGGGCCTTCCAATCTTATATTTAAGATATTTTCATCTATTCAGACAATACTAATTTCATTCATATGAATAAATAGTGACTACACAAAATTCCTCTGTTCAAGCATTTAAATCTACTACCAGATTTCATAATAGACAGCCTTATCCCATATGACTGAGATGAGAATGGCTTCAAAGTTTCCACAATTCCCAAACTCCATGAAGATTGTGAAGGCATGTGATTCAAAACAGAATCTAAATGCCTATTAAAAACTCTCACTTTTAAATATTATTAGTCTGAATCAAAAGTCTGAAATTCTCCTGTTTCTTATCAGCCAGTATTAGCAGTCTCTTTAGTGATCCCAGAAAGTTCACTTTATTGGTGAAATACACTTAACTAAAACTATTCAATTGCATGAATTAAGTCATTCATGGATGAAGACCACAGGAAAGATGATGGAGAAATGAACATTCCAGAGCAGAAGTAAGGCCCAGGGCTAAGACACTGGACAAGTCCATCTGTCAATCTGTGTACAAGCACAGCTGAACAGCATGTGCAAAGCAACAGCCCCAGCACTGCCACAATTGACTTTCCCATCCCAGAAAGAGATATCAGTCTTTAAATGAAAACCTACAAGTATATGGGAACTCACCATAATCCAAGAGCTTGGTTCTGTTTTACCCTAAGAAACCTAATACATTTTCCCTGAATGTCACTTTAACTTGTTCTCAAAAGTGAAAAGGCAAGTATCAGGTTGGAAAAGAAGAGGCTAAGAAGCATGTAATTGTGCTCACAATGGATTTTTTACAGTCCTCACTGGAATTAATTACTGAAAACTTGCACATGTAGTAATTAATTTTATGCAATTCAGCACCATCTGCAGATGTACATTTTCATTCAAAACTAGAATAATCTGATATAAAATTAAAATTGTTGAGAATTTTAAGAAAGCTAAAATCTTTGCATCTTTGTTCATGCTAAACAATTAGATAAGAAAAACACAATTTGTAGAAAGTTGTCAAAAAATACCAACTAGGACTTCCAGTCAAGATGGAGGCATAGGTAAGATACCCTTCTCCTCCTTATGCAACCATAGAAAAAATTACAACCAGATACCAAAACCAGTAACACCCAGAATCGTCAGAAAATTGAGCTGTATGGAAGTCTGACAACCAAGGATTTAAAGAAGCTACATTCATCCAGATGGGTAAGAAGGGTGGGGCCATGGAGACAGGCAAAGAGGCTGTGTGAGGTGGAGTGGCAGTGGCAGAATGGATGGTCACACATTCATGTGTGGTGGATAAAAATCAGGAGGGATACCTTGGGAGATAGCAATCCCAGCCCCAGGCCAGACTGCACAGCCCAGGGTTCCAGCACCAGGAAGATAAATCCCCACTACGTTTGACTGTAAAAACCAGTGGGGATTGGGGTGGTAGAAGAAACTGCCAAATTTTCACCATTTGAAGGGCCTGCATGGATAGAATGAAAATTAATCCACCCACCCTGGGTTTCACTACCAGGGCAGCAGCTGGAAGGGTGCCAGTTGCATATGGGAAGTGGGTAAAGTGACTGGAAATGGGGAAAATGCTGGTCAAACGTCCTTAAGCCAGATGACGCCATTGTTTCCTTTCTGAGCCCTTCTCCAGCACAGAGCCGCAAAGCGGTGAAGCAGATCACCACACCCTGGCAATTTCCTAAGGCTCCACCTCAAACAATTTACAGATGCTTTTTCTACATGGTCTATGCTGCTAAGACAGGGAGTCAAAGTAGTTCTACCTAATGCAAAGATACAAACACAGGAAGGCTGACAAATGGAGGAGACAAAGAAATATGGCCCAAGTGAAAGAACAGAACAAAACCTCAGAAAAAAAAAACTAAATGAAATGGAGGTAGCCAACCTATCAGATGCAGAGTTCAAAACTCTGGTGATCATCATGCTCAGAGAAATGATTATGTCCACAAAATAAAGGAAGAAGTGAGGATTATATGGAGTAAAATAAATAAAAATATACAAGGAACCAATGGTGGTGGGAAGGAAGCCGGGAGTCAAATCAACAACTTAGAACAAAAATACGAAATACACATTCACCCAAAACAGAAAGAAGAAACAAGATTTGAAAAAACAAGGAGAGGATTAGGAACCTTGTTTTTAAACTTTAAACATACCAACATCTGAATCACAGGTGTGTAAGAAGAAGAAGAGCAAGAGCAAGAAACTGAAAACTTACTTGAAAAAATAATGAAAGAAACTTTCCTAATTTGGCAAAGGAAATAGACATGCAAGTCCAGGAAGCACAGAGAGTCCCAAACAAGTTGGACCCAAAGAGGACCACACCAAAACACATCATAATTAAAATGCCAAAGGTTAAAGATAATGAGAAAATCTTAAAAGCAGCAAGAGAAAAGCAGATGATTGCCTACAAAGGAGTTCCCATAAGACTGTCAGCTAATTTCTCAAAAGAAACTTTGCAGGCAAGAAGGAGCTGACAAGAAGTTTGAAAAGTGATGAAAAGCAAGGACCTACAACCTAGATTACTCTATCCAGCAAAGCTATCATTTAGAATGGGAGGGCAGATGAAGTGTTTCCCAGACAGGGTAAAGCTAAAGGAGTTCATCATCATCAAGCCATTATTACATGAAATGTTAAGGCACACATTTAAGAAAAAGAAGATCAAAACCATGAACATTAAAAAGGCAACAAATGCACAACTATCAACAACTGAATCTAAAAATAAATAAATAAGCAAACAACCAGAATAGGGACAGAATCATAGGTATGGAGAACATTTGGAGGGTTATCAGTTGGAAGGGGGAAGAGGTAGAATGGGGGAAAAGGTGCAGGAATTAAGAAACATAATTGGTAGGAACAAAATAGACAGGGGGGTGTTAAGAATAATATAGGAAAGGGAAAAGCCAAAGAACTTACACACACACAAACCATGGACATGAACTGAGGAGCAGAATTGCAGGAGGAAAAAGGGAACTGGGTGGAGGGGGGGCAGGGGGGGGAAATTTGGGACAACTGTAATAGTATAGTTAATAAAATATACTTAAAAAATACCAACTAGATTGCCTTTAAGATCGATATCAAGAAAAAAACAAACCACAAATTCCAAATGTTTACCTCTCCCTCAGAGATTATTTAATCTAACTTGGATTTCTAGGTCATACTGATACATTCTGTAATAATACTATACAGAGTTTTCAAAATGCTATGGACTCACAAAGGTTTAGCAGCTCGCAAAGTTTGTATTATTCCCATCCACATTAACAATCCTCAGCTACTGCTCCCATAACGCTGGCCTATAAAGAATAAATATCCTCTCATTACACATGCACTCCACAGTTCACTCCCCAGAGCCTGATTTAAATAAATAAATGAATGAATGAATGAATGAATGAATGAATGAATGATCAAAGGAGAGTATGAAGGAAAAGTAGAGTATACCACTCTTTTTTGGTAAGATCCCTGCCTGGTCATCTGTAGTTCTGTTATTTTACCCTTTTGTGGGTCCATCCTAAATTATTTAGGCCTTAGGCATGGCGGCCACTTTTGGCTTTTCATGATGGTTTAAATATGCAGATAAAACCCTGCTAGAACACAGGCTGCTCTCTGAAGATCTGACTTTATCAATCAGAGAGTGTTTACTGGTAGAGTCCCTGATTTACGAACTCTGAGACTATCAAATGCAGTTTATGATCAAGGACAATGTTGTAAGCCCCTCAGGATGGATTGTGAGTTATCAGCGAGAGATCCAGGAACATCCCTCCCACAGAACATAAAGCACCCCTGTCATATCTGCGCTCTCAAGGTCATTCTAGGACAGAGAAGTTGAAGTACTGTGGGGCGAGGTGTGGGCCCACCTAGATATGCCATCTCCGTTCCTAGTGTAAGGAGCTCCCACACAAATGCATTGAAAAATGGGGCTACACTCCCCAAGCCTCAATCACAGAAAGTATTTTTCTTCTATTAAGTTAGTAGTATTCACTTTTCTGACAGAAATAAAAAATATTTGCAGGCAAAGATTCACATTTTTACAGGTACAAAACATGGACCCTGCAAACTCATCTTTAAAAGTACAAATGTTATTTGGGTTGGTTTTTTTTATCTTTTACATGTATGCTTATCTGGTAAGATATACCTGCCTTCTTATGCTACATAATGAATTCCCAGAGAAGCAACAGTACATGGCTGTTACCTCCTTTTTTTTCAACATTGCCTAAAACTCATCACAGAAAATTATAAAAGCCATTTCTTTACAGCAGGTAGAGAAAGTCGTGAAACAAAATCAAATGATTGATTCTGGAAATAAAATTTTTGTAAGAGACTATTTATAACTTCCTTACTATTTATATGGCTAATGCCTCTGTGAACCTTTTACAATCATTTTAATTAAATAAATCTCACTCCTGAAAGTATAAAGGTGATAGCAGAACAAATTCTGGAACTCTGCCTGTAATTTAGTCACATGGGTAAAGTAATTCACAGCAATTCTAATGACATTCTTAGTAAAAGAAAGCTATGTTGTTTCTGACATTTATTTAACTGATATTTATGGTAGGAAATTTCACCTAGAAACCTTAGGAACATGAACACATGATAAGTCATCCATTTTTCATTCTTGTACAGGTAATTTGATCTTTAGCTCATTCTTTCACACTTCAACACTGGAATGAAGTCTTTTTACTTTTTAAACTAAGTGATAAGATTGAAAGAAACAAAGTCAAGAAGCTTGTGAGGCCAATTCACAGTGAGCGCTAGATAAAATCATCTGAGACTAAATGTGTTACTGAGCTAACTTGGCACAATTCAACACTGATTTTGGCATCAGGAGACTGAAGTTCTTGAAATCTTTTATCCTTTAAAGAATAAATCTACAATCTTTGCTGGAAAACAGTTTGATTATTTTTTATCAATGCCTTATTGATCCTTTTTTTTATTATTGTAAACTATGGCTGTAGAAACCTGTTAAAGATTTCCATTAGTATATTTGGTTTATAGCCATTTTCAATATCTGAAGGTAAACTAGAAGGCCACATTTTGAAATAAAAATGTTCTTATATGTATTGTTTAAAATACTTCTGAACAAGAAAAGCAGCTAAAATGCAATTTTAAAATATACTCATATATTTGAGGTGTTACTTATCTCTCTTTTTGTGCTTTAAAATGTAAGATTGTAGTTTTATAAGTGTAAAAATAGACTTCCCATTAAAAATCCCTCTTTCTCGCCCCCAGAGTTCCACAAAAAATGAAACCAAAGGACTAAAACAGATGAAGGATGACAGAACAGGAGAAGAGTCAGCATGAGATGTCAAGAAAATTTTGGAAGATGGAAAACTAAGAGATAACTGCAATAGCAGGGGAAAGGAAGTTGAAAATCAAGAGTCTGTTGACCTTAAACAAATAGACAGCCAGATATTTCTCCAGCAAAATTCAGGAACAACAGACAATTGCAATTCTGGACATGCAGTCTGAGGGCAAAGTACATGCAAGCTCAGGGCAACAAACGAGGACAATGCTCTTCTATGGACTTGAGAGGAGGTGATATAAAGGAAAAATCCATTGGAGGAAAAAAGGTTTGAAGTACAGTGGCTTTTCATTGGCAGAGTTATGGCCATCTCCCATTGACTGAGCTGTTACTGGGCAAGAAGGAATCTTCCTCTTGCTAAAGGTCCTGAAGTAGTATCAGTTCGTGCTGGAGATGTAAGGTACGTCTCTTCCCATGGAGATCAGTAATGTACACCAAGTGACACATGTGTGAGAGTTCTCTCTTCTAGATTTTTAACTCCATTTTAAATGAGGTTTCTGTTTATTAATTTTCACATCCCTAAAGAATGAGGCACACCAATGAGAGACAAGCATACATAAATATTTTTTAAAGACTCCCAAGATTATATCTAAAAATTTTTCAACTTTAATCATATCACCAATAATTTCATAGGGCATTTTATCCACTACGATCCAACCAGAAAAAGGGAACCCACTATTAATATTTAAAACAAAAGGGATCTGATACCAGGAATTGGTACACACATGACAGAATTGCTAAGAAGAAACCAACTAGGGATAGTAAAGCAACCCAGAAATTGGCAATTGCAGGGAGACGGCACCATCTCTAAATTGGAGATACAAAGGATATATGGTGTTACCAGAGTCCAGAATCCACAGTGGAAGCTGAAACCCTAATGGGCCTAAGGAGGCTAGACCCAAAGAGGAGACAAGAGGGGGTACAAGAGATGACATCTGAGACAGTGAGGGCAAGAAACACCCTAGTTTCTCCCTTCCTCCTCCTCCCCTGTCTTCTTCAAAGATCTCCCATTGTCGAAACACAGCTGAAAGCCAGTTACATTAAAACATGAAAACCACCATGTAGAAAAAAAAGGAGGAGGAAAAAATTGATCCAAGGGCAAATAGGTCAAGGCCTGGATCAGACATTAAGTCAAAGATCTTTTATAAAAATTTGGATTTGAATACTATCTTCTGATGAATGAAGTACCAGTACTTTTTTTTCCTAAAGCCCTTAAAAATTTTAAGGGAGTAAATTAATTTTAGAAAACTACAATTCTGCTATTCTATGTGATAAAAAGCACAAATCAGAACTCTGGCATAAAGCTTAGAGTTTACATGCCAGGGAGAAATTCTTACATCAATTATCTTCTATACAAATAGAATAATATTTTTCTGTTTTGCAGCCTGGATATAAATAAACATGGATAACTCTTAAATATGTGTCTTTCTTGATTGAGTCAGTCATTTGTTTATCCAACAGATCTCTATAAGCACTTCCAATGGGAAAACAAAACCTAAAACACATATGTAACCTGAGAGGCAGAAGGAAACAAAACAGCAAGAGAGGGTATCCAGAAGCAATATAGAGTAGTGACGTTTTTCATCTCATGCACACATAAACTAATTACTAAGTTTCTGCTGCACACCAAAAAATATATTTTGTGCCAATCTGACAAAAAGGTATAATTTTGATTCATTCATACTAGGTGGCTATTGTTGTATTGGCTGTTGTGATTTCTTTATTTGACAATCTAAGGGAAAAGAGGTTAGTGCCCTCGATTAAATAGTCAGGTATTTCATGGTTTAAAATTTTCTTGAGATGCTCCAGTTGAAAATCACTGATATTGAATAACAGTCAAGAGTTTGGATCTTAAATCAGATACGTGTGGGTTAGAAATAGAACCCACTGTTTACTCACCGTGTGGAAGTTTCTAAACTCTGTGAGCCTTGGGTTCCTCCCATGTGAAATAGAGTGATAATATTTGCCTCACAGGGCATAGTTTTATAAGCCCTAAGTTTGATAATGCATGCCCCGTGTTTAATGGAGCTGTTAATTTAGTCATTCTTTAGTTGTATTTCTTAAGTGGACTCTCTTTTTTTTTTTTTTTAATTATTCTGTAATCTTTACTGCCCAGTTGTATTAAATTTATTAAAATAACAGAGTGAACTGTCAAAAATATTAACCATTATTTTTCCTATTTCAATGATGAATAAGACACAGATCCTTTCCCTAAGATTTTTTAAGGAAACAGAACTTATACTCAGTTTTAATGTTACCTAGAGTTTTATAAGTTATGTAAGGAGATACAGATGCAGTGCTATTCTTAAATATTAAGGAATAGAAAACATAAAGTTTTTTTTTCCAAATTAGAATACCAGGAAGACTTCCCGGGGGTGGAATTTGGGCAAAAGCTTGAAAGAGATGTAGGATTTGGATGCAAATAGGAATCTGTGAGCAAAGACATAAATGTAGACGTGTGGACATGGCAAATGGTGAGTGGGGGCATTTGGAAAAGAACATCCAGTGGATGAAAAAAGGCAGTTGGAGTAAAATTTGGGGAAAAAAAGAAAGAATGACCAAGAACTGGCTGCTGAGTTTGGGCCTTTAAAGGCAAATATAGTGCTGATCTCTAGAGCTGGACTTGGAGACCATAAAGGCATCAGTTGGAAGTATAAACTGAAATGGAAAAAAAGAGAAGCAAAATCAAAGACAAGCTAGATAGTCTTTGCAAAAGTCGATGCTGGGACAATAGTAAGTTGAATCAATAAATTCTGTGCATGAGCCTGGAGTCTTGTATTCGGATAGAAAGAAAATTCCAGAAGTACTATGAATCAATCCTAGAATTCAAGGGAGGTGGTATTCACAGATGAGTATACATTATGCATCTGATTCAACATCTCCCGATATTCCATAATCACATCCTTCAACCCCTACTTCTTCCAATAAAATAAACTTGACAATTTTGTTTCTAACACTATTACTGCTATGCTCTTAATCCAGACATCACTGTAGAGAGCATCAGCCTACTCACAAGTCAATCCTAGAGCAGAGTAAGGGCTATCGCAAATTTCCTTCAAATCTGATAAAAAATAAATTTTAAACTAACTTTCTCAGGATGTACAATGGTGTGAACGATTTCTGACTATAATTCACAGCAATTTTCATCAGTCTTTAAGAGCACCAGAAACCTTAACCTGGCTGTTCTTTTCTTTGTTTAATTGATATATGGGATATATGTAATTGAAAAAGGCTCAAAACTAATAACTAGAGGTGCTTTTCATAAGATGCAGTAAAAATATCTTTTCTTTTATCATTAAAGAATCTAGATGGGCCTCATCTTTCTGCATATATCATATCCTTAGCTTGTTTCTTTGTTTTCTGATCCAGTGCCTAATGAATACCTACCAAACAATGGGTGTTAGACAATGTTGGATGAATAAGTGAATGAATATTAGGTTTGATTCGATTTGTCTATATTTTGTATACCTTTTTGTTTTATTGGCTTTTTACTGCAGATTTTAATTATCTTATTTTAGCGTGTCTTTATTAAAAATTGACTCAAAATATATGGATTATACCTTACACATAAATGCTGATTCTCAAAGCAATTTCACATATGGAAAGACTAAAATATCCAGAAATCTCATTTACATAATGATACCAGTTTTATAACCTGTCCATTAGTGTTCAGAATTACCTATTGAGACTTTAGTAAGGAGGAGAATTCAGTTCATCTGCAAAAAAGAAGTTTTTTGTTTGATTGTTTTACACCTGACCTCATTTTAATGGATTTTGATGCTACCTATAGAACTGGAGAAGAAAACCTCTAGCTGAAAACAAATAATCCTTTATGGCACTTGAGATAAATCTAGTAAAGTCTGTGTATTGTATTTCCCAAGCGGTCTGTTAGCTAAAAATCAGGAAGTAATAGTTGCAACAATAATTTTGTGCTAGAATGATTTTTTATTAAAAAAAAATCTACATGCAAAAAAAAAATCTAATAGGTAAAAAAGATAAAGATATGAGTAGAAATACATATGAAGCAGAATGCTGTGTTACTTCTGGGGAAAAAACCTGAATACTTGAGAGAACACATAAGAACCTGGAGGTCATTTGTGGGTGAAATAACAAAATTGGAAGCAGAGGAGAGATTGAAAGGAGTGAGGGAAGATGAGGGTAATCATGAGAAGAAGGAGGGGACAACGCTGATGGATGCCATATGCAGGAGAATAATCACCATGACTAAGATAGATGCAAAGGGAATCCATGCTAAATCCTGTGAGGACACAGAAAAAGAGACACTGGAAAGAACCTTGTGTGATTAATAGAGAACAGTTAAGATCGATGAGAGAAAGAACTGTGTATAATAAATTCACATTCAGAAATATCACTTTTTTTTCCCATCAAATGACAGGGACAGTTTACCCTTTCATAGAGGAAAAAATGGACAAAATGACAATTTAAAAAAAAAAAAATCCCAAAGCAGGATCTAAAATAAGATAAATTTAAAGTCTCACTTTGGAAATGTTTTAACAAATTCTCTTGATTTCAAATGTGAACGGTATGGTATGCTCTGTCCTTTAATTCAAAACCTGATAGCCTGTATAAAAAAATAGCTTAACTTTTAGCTGAGATTTAAAAAGAACTAGATTGTAAACCCCTCAACAGAGTAACTTCTGTTTTGTTTCTATATTTTCCTATTAACCTGAATACCTTTCAATATCCTGCATTTGTAGGCAAAGATGATGCCTGTGGCTACTTGCCATGCGGCCAGCCTTCCCTCATCTGTGAAACAGTAGGAGGCTGTATAAACTCACACTAAAAGTCCTGGAGTGGGATAGCTCAAGGCTTCTGATGTTTAATTCCCCTCCTCAAAAAAAAAAAAACGTTTACTTCAGGTTTCAGCAATGGATATCAATGAACATATGACATGTTCTACAAAGTTCTTATATATTTCTGTGTCCTGAAAATTATGCATGGCTTCTACTTTGGAATAGAGGTAGCTAAACCCATTACTTTTCCTAATGAGCAGAGAAACATTGGAGTCACCTGTGAACACTTTCATCTTCATAGTTCTAAAGACAATCAGCTCATCTTGCCCGTTGGAAGCAGTGACCAGGTCATTTCTAAAAAGGTGATCTCTTTAACCATTCTTCCTAAAACAGCCAAGTGAAGAGAGATGGTATCCACTAGAAATACTTTTTCTGTAAGATAACTTCACCAGTAGAAGGATGAGACATGGGTGGAGGCAATACAGTATTCCCTCTATTATGTTCTAGACCCCACCCCTACCCCTGCAATAGGCGAAAATCCGCGAAGTAGGAACCTGACATTTATTTTAGTATTTATATATTTTTAAGGCTTTATGAACCCTTCCCACAGACTTATAAACCATTCCCAGTCCCTTATTAACCTTTCCCACTCCCTTATTAACCTTTTCCACATTTTTATAAACACTACTTATGTTCTTAAACATATTCTATACTCTTAAACCTACGTAACTTTAACAACATACATATACAGTACCGCAAAATCCCATGATATAGAGAAAAATCTGTGATAAATAATTAAATATAATACTTTTTTAAATCCCGCGATACAGTGAGGCCACGATAAGTAAACTGCAATATAGAGAGGGAGGGACTACTGTACAGTATATGATTATTACCCAGTATATTTTAAGTAGAAAATAAAAGAGCATTGATGAAAAAATCCTTTAGATGTTTATTACTCTTAAGTATTAGGAATCCAACCTCTCAGGCCTGCCCCAGATCTACTGCATGAAAATTTTTGTTTTAACAACATCCCCAGGTGATTACTATGTACATTAAAGTCTGAAAAACACTGTTCTAATTTGTCTCTTTAAATTCAGAATCATTGCTTAGAAAAATGAACCAAACCCTTGATTTTGGTAGGGAAAAGTAGAAGGAATTCTCTCCTAGTCTCTGTTCAAAATTTCCCCAAACAACACAGTGCCTAAGTGGGCAGACAGTAGATGCTCAATAAACATGATTCAATGCAACAGATTTTAAATCATCACCTACCCCAAATCCTGACCCCACCCAAGGTTATTCAAGCAACTTATCAATGAAAGGACTGATTCTTAAAGCATTTCTGTCATTTACAAAATCTTCAATCATTTTGTATCCCCACCCTTGGATTATAGATGGTTATTCACAGAAATTCTTTATGATGCTGTCAGAGGACTATAAAAACACTCATTTGTCTAAGCTGTCTTATATCAAGGTTTCAGGGGATTTAGTTGTGTTTCAGGAAATGTGATGTGAACTGCAATATATCTGATTATATAAACAGAATTTTAATAAGATTTTATAACTTGTGAAAACTATAAAGGAAGATACATATAAACAAAGGACAGGAAAGTATTTATACAAAATAAATAAAAGAAAATGCCAGTTCAATAAAAATAGAAGTTAAAAAATATTATGACTCAGACCAGCATCTTTGTACATGCATACTGAAGAAAGTTCATGTATATTGAACAAATCATGGTTGGAATTAACTTGTTCATCTATTAGGGTTTAAAAATCAGGCATTTTAACAAGTAACAAAAATAGTTTTTATCTGATGTAATACAATTTAACAATTTTGGTTTTTTTCCAGATGGAAAGTTAACAGGAGATTTTATTTTATTTTATACTGTTATACAAAAAGTACAATATCTTCTTTAAAAGTGGGATAATTATATTTAACCATTGAATAAAATAATTTATCTTATTTTCTGGCTTTTTCAAAAGCAGGCGATATTAGTGTCTCCTCAGTGTCATCTCTAATTATGATACTGTCAATCTAAGTGATGATATACAGAAAATACTAGAAAAGTAATTAACTGCAAATAATCATACAACAGTCAGCAGCCCTAAAAATATAAATGCTATAAAATTAGAAGTTTCTAATATAAATTAATTGGAAAGGCAATTGCAACATAATAGATTAATTGCTAACCCATAGCATTGACTCACTGAGCATGTCCACAGAATTGGAACTCACGAAATGTTATTTCATGAGAGGATTTATATTAAAGTTTCTATATAAATTTTAGTATATTTCAGGAAGCAGAAAAATCTTTATCTCGAGAAGAAATTTCCAGTCCTAGAATACTTCACTCCCAACCCCTTGAATTTCCTTTTCTGAAAAATCTATAGTAATATACTTTTACTCTGAGCTTTTCAGAGGTAAGTGATGATGTTATTGAATAATTAGGAAGTCAGAGAATTCTGTAGAGAATTACTTTGTCCTCTAGAGAAATCCTGCAGTATACACATATCCTTTGGGTGCTCAATATACATTTGTTAGAAGTTAGTATTATTGACTTGTGCTTAATAAGACTGAACACTACTAAATAACAACTTAGAATTTAACAAGTACAACTTCATTTTCTTAGGCAGGTAGTTGAAATGTTATTGATTTTTAGGTTTCCCTTGAAAAGATACATTGCTGAAAATATTCTTTATATATATAAGCAATGTTAAATTGAAAACATTATAATCAAGCACTCCCAGAAATTTATAAACAAGTATTTATACAGCGTTTTTATGCTGTATCTGATTAAAGGTTAATTAATATGTACATGAACCCTGAAAAAGCAATGATTAAATAACTGAAAAAATTACAATTTAGCTGCATTTGCAATATTCATATACACATAATTCTCAAGAATTGTTGTAAAATAAGAAAAATGAGATGGTTCTAATAGTATGCCAGTTAAGAATTCATTTCATGGGGACAAAATTTAACATATCAAAAACGGCTGTCCTTAAGTAAGTTACTGACAGAAATAAATGCAAGGTATGAACATACTAGAAAAGTAAGATATAAGGCCAATGGTATTTGAAAATTAAATATACCATAAAGATTGCATTTCAAAATGATGGAAAAGAGATTGATTACTCAACAAATGATGTAGTCTATGCATTTAAGGAAGAAAGTGTATACTATAAAAATATATTAATGGCAGATTAAAGATATAGCGTATGAAACAAAATAACTGAAGTATAAATAATTACATATAGTTAAATATTAAGTAGTTTTAAAATTGATGCTGAGGTAGAGACAATTTCCTAAGCAAAGCATGCAGCCCAAAAATCATTAAATATTTTGACAAATTTGGCTAACTCATGATAAAAAATACAACAAAAAAATTAAGGTAGTGCACTAAGAGAAAATGTTTGCAACATATTTAACAATTGTTTAATGTTCCAAATATACCAAAAAGTCCTATTTATAAAAAAAGAAGAAGAAGAAAGGAAACCAGTGCTTTAGAAAAAATGAATCATGGATAAGAACAGATAACTCACATGGAAAGACACAGTAATGACCATTAGACTTTAAACAGCTGAACGCTCTTGTAACAGAGCAAGGGAGGGATCCCCAAGTTCCCCACAGCCCGTGGTTTTGGGAATGGGGAAAGGAGAAAATACAGCTTTGAAGGTACTTTGCATATCTATGGCAGGCTGGTAGCTAGATAATAGCTGTGTTGAGCAGGGTAAAAGGGTGGATGATACCAGCTTAAGATACTTTTTATAAAATGACAAGGTGATAGTTTAGCCTTTCCTGAATGGAAGCTGTGCTGCCACCGGGGTAAAAGGGCAGATGATACTGCTTATGATACTTTTCATAACAATGACATATGATGCTTTGGTCAGCATTTAAAATTAGACAGAACCATGAGGAAGGGGACCATGCAGTTTGAGAGGATGCAGAAGAGCCCCCACCCCTGCCTGCCATAAGGTCTGGTGGGAAAGAACGTGCCATGCAGTTCTGGATTAAGAGCTGGAGTAAGAAAAGGGAGCATATTAGAAGAACCATGAGGAAGTTGCCATGATGTAGAAGGATATTGTAGCAGCCATGTAAGAAGCAGCAAGCAGCTATGCAGTTTGTAGTCAGGATTTGGCCATGCGGCCTGGGCTAGTAAGAAAGCAGGCATGCTGCTGCTTTGATCGTGCCAACTCTAGCTGACTCTGAAGCCACCAAGGCTCTGCCTTGCAGAAATAGACTCAATCTGGACTGTTGGAACTTGGGACATATGGAGAGGACACTCTCTTAGGATTTGTGCCTTTCTTGGACTTCACCATGATCCAGTGTAACATGCACATGCTTTCCTGGACTATATGTGGAAGCTGAAGACAACATACCCCAGATCCTGAAGGAGAGAGCTGACAGATAAGGGATGGGGAACTTCTGGGCATGCTTTTAGCTTATAGCCTTTTGGGGAGCAAGGGAAGTGCTGAGTGTCATAGGAGAACAGAGCTCTGAGCAGAAGTGCTCCCAGCCCTTCCAAGGTTGCAATATTGTAAGTAAAGACCTGTTTTTCTCAAAAATAATTGTTGCGTCTTACAGCAAGGTGTCACATGAAGGAGCCTGCTTTGCTTGGTAACACTCTTACATGTAATTTAAAAAATTAAAATTAAAACACCATATAAACTTCATTTTAAATCTATTCAATTAATAAAGTTTCAAAAGGGGCACTATTACTGAAAGTTTAAATTGGAACAATTTTTTGGAAGATAATAGTGTCTATTAATATTTTTAAATGTGTTGCTCAGTAAATATTCTTTTAAGATTTATCCTAAAAAATAGAATGAGGCAATACATAAGACTGTATATACAAGGATATTCAGTGCATTATTGTTCTCAATATTAAAAAAATTAGAAAGAGGGTAAGGGGGATAAATGGAAAAAATACAATAAAAAGAAAAACCTCAAAAAATTGTAGATATATATAAATACACAGTAATGGAAAAATAGTTAATTGGTTACATTCATACTCAATGAAATACTAATTCATAAAAAAATCCATGATAGAATTGGTAATTGAAAAATGTAAATTAATACATAAAAATGAGTACTTTTTCTAAATAAATTAAGTGCTCAATTAGTATTTTATGGCGTTTATGTGTATCTGTATAAGTATCAAAAATTGTTGACTCATCAGTAGTTCCTTCTGAAAGAGGATTGGGAAAAAAAAGATGAAGGAGGGGGACTGACTTTATATTGTCTTTCTGTGGTAAAATTAGGAAAAGATTTTCTTTTTTTTTCTGCTAATTTTCATATTTTGGAAACTAGTAAATAAATATGTGAATCTCTACCAATGAAAGTCCACTTTCTTTGAAAACAATATATGACATCAAACAAACTTACGCCTTCTCAGTATAAACAGAATTGTCTACTTTTCAAGTTTACTGAATTGAGTTCAAAAAATTAAGTGCAAAGATTCTTGTAATTAAAATCACTTTTGCATGTAAAAATTAGAAAGCTTGTAAAAATAATAAACTGTTGATTCTTCTGCAAGGGGCTTTGGGACCTAACTTCTTAAAGTGCCACCTAGTGGTGTATAAATGAAGGTATTGATATAATGGAAAGATAGATAACAAAACCTAAAAATCTCTTCTTGAACCCAGCAGACTCCCATAAACATAGTGAGACATCCAATTTTATGAGTAAGAATTTAAGGTCTTATGCCTCCAATAACAATACCTTTAGCCAACATAAACAAGCTTATGATATACATTTTCAGCACTCTTAGTTAATTTATGTTCTTTTTTTCTTCTTTGGACCACTTGTGTGTTATGACAACTGTTTGTTGACATACTTCTAGAATATGTCTGAATGGTGTAGGGTCAATATAGGACTCTCCCACCACTTGTGACAAGGGCTGACCAGGGGAACCCTGGCCAGAAGGAATGTGTATCGTTTTGGGAATGGATTGCAACTCCCTCCTTACCTCCTTTAGGGAGCCACTTCTTGTTCTGTGACTGTGTTTTGAACTTTTCTTTCTGCCCATTCACATTGAGGTTATGTAGTTTAGAGTCACACATAGGGCACATTTCTCCTTTGTCTGAAACCCCTTATAAAACCTCGGATTGGAGGAGGTGCGTTCTCTCTCTCACACTGACCCACCGCCAGGGTGCTCCCCTGTAATGTGAGTAATAAACGGCATGTCCACATCAGCTAGTACACCAGGTGGGTTTTTTTTTTTTTTTTGGAATATCGTGAACACTCACGCAGCTCTCCCGTTTAGGGTCTTGCATTAGAAATGGCAATCAGCGATTTTTACAAGTGCTTTTAGTTCGCCTATTACAGCACTTATCAAAATTCAGTGTGCAATGGAGTTACAGGCTGTTGTACTACATCCCACAATTTTTAATTCAGTGACCAAAAAGTGAGCCAAAATTTGCACTTCTTGCAAGTTCCAAGGAGATGCTGATGTTAGTGCTCTGAGGACACACTTTGAAAACCTCTATCTCACAGGCTGCAGAGACTGGAAAGCAAAAACATGTTCTAGCTTCCTTTGCACCTAAGGATCTGGATATGTATTAGTTTTTATCAATTTAATGCCATCTCCTGTGATTTGGAGAATGAACAAAAAGGAGAAGCTAATTTCATGTTCCTTTTGGCCATTTTCTGCCGGAAAACAGGTATATACAGAGAACTGGGATTTTCCTACAGTAACACTCCTGTGTCATCCAGCTTCCAGCAGAGGTTACAGGGGCAATGGCAATAGCAGTGAGGTGGCCCAGTTTCAGCTTCATATTCCCTGGAGCACAGCGTCAGTGCTGAAATTCTGACAGTGGCCTATTGAGTCCTCAGCTTCTGCTTTGGCAGGGGAGGCAGATCCCCTGATATGTCACTTTCATGGTGTTTTGTGAGTCACACATAAAGGTCCAGCATAATCCCTGCTTCTTTCAGCCCTTCCAGTGATTTCATAAGACCTAATTATCTTTCTGCTTAAAATTCCTAGAGTGATTTCTGTTTCCTGTGTCAATCCTGACCCGATAGAACATGCAAAATGTTAAAGGGTTCAAAGTCAAGAAGTGTCATCTGCAATTTCATCCTACTAACCATGAGCAACTTATGCACATCATTTCCATAAATAAACATGTCTTAAACTCAGAATAGTTTGCCATAATACCTCACAGAAATGCCAAGATTATTTTTAAAAAGGGCAGTTTCCCCCAAACCTAACTAGTCTCTACTTTGGAAGCTCACTATTTATTATAGAACACATGTTAGTCCTCAAATGACATAATATTAGAGTTCAAAGGGCCCTGAGAGATTATTTGGTCTAACTGCTCTCCCCATCAATACCACCCTTGTATAGCAGAAAAGGGCACCAACATTCAGAAAACTTGAATGACAGCCTACACTGGATTCCAGGATTTCAAAACTAATTCCTAATAATTGATAATGGGATAAGTGTGTTACCTCATTTACTGCCAGAAATTGTTACCACTTGATACACTACATGTACATAATCTCTTTTTTTTTTTTAATTTTTTTATTTTGGTTTTTCAATTACAACATAATCTCTTTGTGTTAATATATTTACCATACATTAGTGCATACTGTTATTATAGCATAAGGTAAAGTATGTTGTACCAGGTGAGGAGAATAGACTGCATGGATATTTGAAATTATATGCACTTTATATTTTATGGTGCTTTTATGTTTCTTATCTCATTTATTCAATTGATTTTTTTTATTCAAATGGTTCTTTCTACTGTCCTATGGAGAGTAATGACTGCTGAGGGGCATCAGAATAAAAATTAACTTACATTCTACTTTGTTATTGAGGTGCCTAATGAATCTGACTCATGCCCAAAAGTTTGTTGAGCTTCTTGGAAGAAAAGTATCCTGCAAGACAGTCATACGATGCAAATTTATTATTACACTGTGTTACATGTATTTGTGAAAAAAAAATAGCTATCTTAAATCTTTGGAATCCACCTAGGAAAAAAATCAGAAATAAGAAATTGTCTGAGTCCATTGAATCAGTGTAGTTAGTGTCTATAAGATACCCGTGGGCTCAGAAATTATGTGCTTGGGAGAGAAAGCATACTTCTAGAAATCAGGCTTTGTTCTCCAGGAAACAGTAAAGGTAGTAATCAAAATGAAATAAAGGCACCCAATGAAGAGTCCCATAGGTAAAACTGCTTCCTAAGTGGATGTTTGATTGCTCTCAGCTTCTCCTTTTATGTTCATCTTTCTACCACAAAAGCCCATTCTCTGTGGCATTTCATAAGGTTGCTAATGATTTACTGTTGGAAGATGCAGTAGTCTAGAGGGGAGATACACGAAATAGCACTCTTCTTTTTTTAAGTAGGAGTGTTGGAAAAAAATAGATTTTAAAATTCTTGTTTCATTACTTTTAAGTGTTAAAAAAAATGAATGCTTTCCCCACATTTTCTCTGGTTATCTTAAATCTCTATGTTCATCTTAATACTTAAGTATGATTAGTATATGGATTATTATGGGAAAATTGTAGCAGACCTTACCTTGACATGTTCTTATTTCACTTCCTTTTTCATTGCCCAAAGCCCTCCTGGAGGGTCACTCTCAGGGATGCTGTTGTTAATGGCTTTAACCTTCCTCTCTTTGGCTCTATTATGACTCTCATCCATTCACTGTGGCTGATTTTACATGTTAAAAGAATGGCTATCTAATAAACAATGCATATTAAAGTATAAATGACCAATGTCCCCTATATATTGCCACTCTAAAAGATATCACTTATTAATCAAATGAGTTTCTAAATTGTGAAATTTTAATCTGGATGAGTGAGACTGAAATTTTACACCAAATGCAGTTTTCTTTTTAATCTTATAAAGGGAAAAGAATTACCCAACCTTAATCAGTATATACAACTGGTGTTTCTGAAAAGGTTTTTTCTTCAAAATAAACAAGAAAATAAATTAATATTAAATGATAACAACTGGCAACCAATATGATTAACAATATTAAGAGCCTTTCTGTTTGATTTCCAGCCATTTGGAGCAAGGATTAAACATTTTTAATAGAAAATAATTTTCAATGATGACACCATATCAATTCCTACATTCCAGATCTGAAGAAAAGAAATAGTAGAAGTTAAGGCTACTTATATCATCCTTAAATGGAAATATCAAAGTGGAGCCCAACTTCTCTCTATCCAGTGTGGGAGGCTATGAATACTAATATACCCTCTTTCCCAGATCTCTATTGAATAGGTATTGTGACCTTCAAGAAATGTGGACCTTTAATCTGACATCATTGTCATATATAAGGAAGATGGCTTGAGATTTTACTACGTAGGCAATTTTTTTCCTCAAAATTGGAACACATTCATTTTGGACATCAGAGCATTCACTAATTAATCCTTAGATAATAGTCTTTGGGAAGATGGTGATGCTAATCGTAACTAAATCTAACAGATCATGGACACCAAGCATTAGATCCGTTACACTGTACAGTATATGTAACCAGGACATAGCTGAGGAACTAGATATAGTGGAGGTACTGAATATCCTTTAACATTCAGTTGAAATGTGTATAAACCAGATGGCAGAATCTATTCACTGGTTTCTGAACCCTGTTAGCTCTGAGTTCTGTTCTACCCAGCAGGATCCTCTTTCTATTCCTACAGCAAACGGCTGCATCTTCTTGGGTCTTTGTGATCCTGGAAATCACCCTAATCTATCCATTCCCCAAGCAGGTGTGTCCCCGCTTAGACTGTCACTGAAGTTTGAGGAGTTACAAAGTGAGGGTGGGGTGAGGAGAGCCAAACAAGTGTGTACACAGCTAAGAGATGATTATGGGAAATCAGGTACTCACGTTTATAAGTCATCCAGCAGAGCACGCTCAGTATCACCACACTGCGTAACATTCTGACTTTCCTTAAATTGTTGGCCTGATTTCTCCTCCTTAACCTTTTCCCCCTTTTCAACCTTTGGTAAGGAAATTCAAAAAAATCTCATTTTATTATAAAAAGAAATTTAATGGTTGCTTGTCTCTCTCCTTAGCCCTCTCAGCTACATCTAAACCCTACTTTTTGCCAGGTATAAAAAGTAAACTTGAGAAAAATTACTCTGTTCCTCTAAATTGCAAAAGCTACGTATATATATATATAATCTATTTTATTTTCAACATTCGTTTAAACATATTTCTAAATCATATATATGAGAGGAAGCCCAAGAAAACAAAATTTATTTATTAAAAATTGTGTATTTATTCTTACATGTTTAAACTTCAGTCACCTTCAAAGTACTCTCCATTTGATGTAATACACCCATAGAGACATTTAAACCACTACTCAAAACAGTTTTTGAACTCATCAATTTCAATGCCTTTTAGTGCTTCTGCCACTTTTTGTTTCACCTCTTCCACATGGGCAAAATGTTTCCCTTTGAGGACTTTTTCCATCCAGGGAGACAAAAAAAAAAAAAAAAAGCTGCTTGAGCAAGACAGGGTGAATAGGGAGGGTGGGGCATGCAGGTCTTGTCATTTCTGGTCAAAAACTGATGAACACTCCGGACGGTGTGGGCAGGTGTGCTTGCAAACCAACCATTGTGAAACGGGCAAATGCATTTAAGGAGACTTCAAAAAAATTTTACTGAAGCCCAATGCAGTCTCTCACAAAAATGCCAGCTGGTACACTGATACAGATGGGTCCCTAGAACACTCACCTAGTGGGGGAAGCCTGTTCTACAAGGGGTCTACCCTTCAAAGATAATTCTGAGGTTTTGGGGGTCGTCCCCTTGTAGAAACAAATATGTATATGTCAACAAAATAATTAAATTTGAGTTACGTTTAATATAGGAAGTAATTGTACACAAGCCAAATAATATGTAATTAAATTTATTTATAAGTTTATATATCCATTAATTTGGCTATTTCAGTGCTATAATAGATTCAACCTGTGTTAATAAAAAAATATTAAGGATCTGTGTTCTGATCGATATATCCATTAATGTATATTTTGCTATTAATAGAATAAGTCTTTCCTGAGATAAGACTCTATAGGTCAACCTGAAAGAGAACTCAGTAAATAATTTTGAACTGTGATGAGTAACCAAGTGAGTTGTATTTGAGGTTAAGGACAGATTCTAAAAATACTTTCAGTATACGTTCTATCCCACATAATTGACAGAAAGCTATAGTAACATCCATTGCTTCTGTCTCTGTAGTAAGTGAAAAAGAAAATAAAATTATATAAAATTATTGAGGGCAAATATGAAAGTACATATTTTACCAGAAAGTATTTTTTATTTTTTTAATGTTTTATTGATTATGCTGTTACAGTTGTCCCAATTTCTTTTCCCTCTGCTCCCCTCCACCTAATGATCCCCCTCCCTCCAGTTGTCCCTCCCCACTTAGTCCATGTCCATTGGTTGTGCATATAGTTCTCAAAATTTTCCTGTCTACTCCACTCCCTCCTACTATGCTTCTTAATTCCTGCATCATTTCCCTCCCTGCCCCCTTCCCCCCCAAACTCCTCCCTATATGTTCCCCATACCTATAATTCTTTTTCCACTCTTGTTGCCTACTTAATTTGCCTTTGTTTTGATTTCCTAGCTTCTGTTGTTGGTTGTTGTGATGCAGTTTTCATTTTAATGTTCATAGTTTTGATCCTCTTTCTCCTAAACAAGTCCCTTTAACATCTCATATAACAGTGGTTTGGATCTGATGAACTCCTTCGGTTTTACTTTGTCCTGGAAGCACTTTCTCTGCCCTTCTATTCTGAATGACAGCTTCGCTGATACAGTAATCATGGTTGTAGGTTTTTACTTTTCGTTGCTTTGAATATTTCTTGCCAGGCCCTTCTTGCCTGCAGAGTCTCCTTTGAGAAATTAGCTGATAGTTTAATTGGGACCCCTTTGTATGTAATTCTCTTCTTCTCTCTTTCTGCTTTTAAGATTCTCTCTTTATCTTTAATTTTTGACATTTCGATTATAATGTGTCTTGGTGTGGTTCTCCCTGGGTCCAGTTTTTTTGGAACTCTCTCTGCTTTCTGGACCTGTAAGTCTATTTCCTTCCACAAGTTAGGGAAGTTCTATTTCATTATTTTTTCACATAATTTTTCAATTTTTAGTTCTTCTTCTTCACCTCCTGGTAATCCTATCATTCAGATGTTCATTCTCTTACAGTTGTCCCAGAGGTTTCTGAGCTTCTCCTCGTTTTCCTCACTTTTTGTTTCCTCTTTTTACACTGTTGACTGTTTGTTCCTTCCCTATGTTCCAATCTGTTGATTTGATCCCTGGTTTTCCTTCCCTCACCATTTGTTTCGTATGTGTTTTCATTCATTTCAGCAGGACTAGCCTTCATTCCTTCCCCGTCTTGATTAAGTCCCGCTGGTATTTCTGTAAGCTGTCTTATAACTATAGCTCTGAACTGAGCCTCAGAAAGGGTATCTGTCTTTTCGTTTCTTAACTCATGTATTTGCTTTCTGGTCAGTTGCATGATTGAAATCTCTATCATTAACCCTGTCATCCAGGCAGTTATTTGCTTCCTGGGCGGGGCTGTCACACCTCCTACACTATTGGGGGTGGAGCCCCGTGCACTCATCACAACCAGGAAACCCTTCTCACCGTGCTTTGGTGCTTTGCGTGGGGGCAGGGGTCCAAGATGGATTCTTGCTGTTCTCTCTCTGCTGAGAGATCGGAAGTTTCCTCCTCCATTCCCATGCCCTCTGGCCTCACAGTCCAAGGCAATGGGGGTCTTCCTTCTCTGGTGTTGGAATATCGAGCTGATGGGTCTGGACTGCAGCTGGGGTGCTCCCCTGGCGCTTCTTGCCTCCCCTTAAATACAGGTGTCTGTGCTTACTGCTATCCTGCCGCCATCGCTGCATCTGCCCCCGCCAGCACTGCTTGATCTCTCCACCACAGTATCGTCCCTCCTACCATCCAGACAGCACCATTTGTTTATAACTTCATACATTGAACTTCCATGTAGCTTTATTTTCTGGAACTTCTGGTTATCTCTGGTTTTGTGGTAGTTGTATTCCTTCTTAGTTGTGGAGGGAGACAGAGCATGTCAGTCCAGGCCTCCATCTTGACCGGAAGTACCAGAAAAAGTATTATACCAGGGCTCTTAAGACCCAAAACAGCAATGGATATCCTTGGGATCTTAATTATTTCTTCTTTCATTGATGATTACTTATCAGTGCAAACAGCAAGAAAATTTATTTTAATTAATGTGCATATTAAAGGGAGGAATAAACTATGCCTTCATGATGGATATTCTCCATAAAAATAATTGTCTCGTTAACCTCACAATATCAATTCCACCTCATTATGAAGGTCACATAAATGGATTTCTGTATTTCTGAGTAGCAAAAAAATTGTATAAAAAGTATTAAAATGCTTTTAAGACATTTGTTAGAGAAACAAAATTTAAAGGACAATCCAAAAAATTTAATGAAATAGGTATAGAGTTATATTTAGCACATACGGTGCTATTCTTTACATTATTTGTGTGAGGAAAAAAAGTGTCTCAGGATGGTTTTTTTAAATAGAACCTTCAATCAACCAATAGGAACAATATGCATTCTGGGAATAAAACATGATTTAGAAAGGAAGTGTTTTCTCTACACAAGACTTTAAAAGTACAAGGGCACAAGTTCTAAAAAAGGAGTTTAGAATATAAGAGGAAATGAAACCATGGCTTTGGTTATACAAAAATTAAATAGAGTACTATTTTTAGGACATCATTTCAAGAAGTGTCAGGATTCTTGGCGTATGCTAAATGATCATATCAGTACTATTTCCCAAAAACTTTAGAAATAATTATCCTTTTCACTGATGTTACTCTCTCTGCAACAATTGTACATGAACAATAAATTTCTCACTGGACTCCCACTTTCATAGAAATTGCTGACTAGTAGGGAACAATTGATTTAGTTTTAAAAGCTGGCATGTTTATTAAACATCCTGGATTTTCAAAAGTCTGGAGAAATAGCCAACCAAAATACTAATGTATATCATAATCCAAAATTCTACAACAGCCTTAGTCATTATAGTAAAATGGGACAAACATACATCTGTTTGCATGAAGTTCTTGAGTCTGAGTGAAAAAGCACCTTCCTGCAATTGGATGACTTTTGTAACATTTAAATAAATTTTTAATTTTAGAATAGGCTTTTACAAGAAAGTTTTGGAGATAGTACAGAGTTCTCATATACCCTGAACTCAGTTGTTCTTATTATTAACTTCTTATATTAGTATGGTACATATGTCACAACTAATGAGCTAATATTGACACTGCATTATTAATTAAAATCCATACTTTATTTGAATTTCTTCACTTCCTCCCTAATGCATTTTCTGTTCCAGGATCTCACTCACAATATTACATTACATTTAGTTGTTATGTCTCCTTAAGCTTCTCTCAGCTATGACAGTTTCTTAGAGTTTTGATCACCTTGGCAGTTTAGAGGAGTACTGCTTATACATTTTGTATAATGTCTCTCAATTTGGGTTTGTCTAATGTTTACCTCATTGTTAAAGTTGGGTCATGGGTTTAGAGGAGGAAGGTCATGCAGGTGAAGTGCCATTCTCAACACATCCAGTGTATCAGTAAACAACATGACTGTTGATAGTGACCTAAATTATATGGCTGTGGTACTGTTCATCTTATTTCTCCACTCTGAAGCCTGTTGCTGAATTTTTAATAAACACTAATATATGTTACAAGAGTTGACTTGCCTTAATTTGAAAAATAAGACAAACACCCAACTATCTAGTAAGGATTAGGACTGTTTCTCCCTGGAGGCAAAGAGTTAAGAGAGGTCTCAAATCTCTTCCAAGTCTAGAATTCAGAACTCACATTCTCCCTATAGTCGCTCTTGCTAATAGAAGCTAAGTGCAAAGTCCACATTACAAAGAAATTGATTAATGATCCTAAACACATGTCTTAAGGCCAAGAACTCACTGAGATCCCATACTGAGAGTATTTGGATCAGGTTGAATTGACTTTTTCAATTTTATTTTTGGAATGATTTCTGGATCTCAATAGCATTTTTAGGTAGAAAGGCTTATGACACAGACAGAATGTCTTACTTACAATACAATAATAGATAGCCTGCAAGCTCCAACACGTCAATAAGAGAAAATTAAGCAGTGGGTAAGCCTGGAACTTACAGGGAAGAAGTGTAGCAAGATGGGGGAGGGTGAATTATGGGGGAGAAAAGGTTACTGTAAATATATTTGCAAATAGATCAAAATCATGGTCCCACAAACATTCAAGTTCCTCAGTAAGTGAACTGGAGATTGCTTTTAAGTTATAGAATTGCACTTGTTTAAAAGCTCCTTGCCTTCAGAGGCTTAGAGTCAAATTAGAGGTACAAGGAAAAACTAAATACATATAATGATCACAGAGCAGCTATTCCACTCATCCAACAAGAGGAAAAAGGTGGAGAAAGGCTCCATATAGGTGCTAAGGCATGAATACATTTCAAAAAGAAAGATGAACTAAATTAAAAGAGAAAAAATAAATCTCTTGATAGAATTAATTTCTCCAAAACATCCTCTGACACCCTATTATTCCTAGGAGATATTTACACACACACACACACACACACACACACACACACATTTGTACTATTTATTAATACACCCCCATTGAGGTTTGTTGCATGTGTGTATTTGGTATGGTATGGGTGTACTTCATTTGAAACACATGCCCCAGTATCTCTTAGCAGGAAATGAGGGCAAATAAAAGAGTTAACGATACACATGGGAAAGAATAATCTGATTTCTTCAACACAAAGCAAAAGTGAGTCACCAATGACCTTACTTGCGATGACCTTATAGTTATCTGCCATTTCCCAAACAATTCAACAGAACAGAAAATACGATTAAAAGGATTGAAAAATATAAAAATGTTTCTTTGGCCAATTACTAGTTGCAGGGTAATCAAACAAAAACCAGAGAAGACAAATGAAAGCTAAAATGGAAACCAACAAGTCAGATGGTAGCACTTGAACTTGTCAATAGGTTAGAATTTAAGAACATGAACTCCTAAAACAGAGTGTAGAGGTTCAGATATAAGCTCTGCCACTTCCTAGCTATATGACTTATCTGTTTTTCTATCTCATCATCTATAAAATAAGGATAATAATAGATCCTGTCCCATATGCATAAGGTATTGATAAAAATGAAATGATTTAATACACCTGTGTACTTAAGATTAACTCTGTCATGTGTAACAACCACCTAAGTGTTGATTGTTGTTATTATTTCATATTGTAACCAAGGGTCCTTGCTCTACAGCTGCTCAGTTAGCACTCTGTAATCAAATAAGCATAAACCCTACGCAAATCATTAAACCACTCTAAATTTTTCTCAACTTTAAAATGGAGCCTTTGAGGAGTAAATAAAACCATGTATATGAAATCCTTAAGACACCAGTTTATACATTGAAAAGAACCAGTAATAATGTTTGTTGTGACTATTAACATGCTAGTAGCACAGCCAAATAAAAAGTAGCAGTAAGCCAAGTGAGGAGAAGTCTCTTAATAGAAAGTGATAGATATTATTGCTGACTATAAATGATCTCAAAGAGTCCCAAAAACCTATGGAGAGGGGGCTGTGTACTACTCTTTTCAAGTGTGCAGAAAATGTTGCTTATTGTTGGTATTAAAAAAAAATTTATAACTTGAGTTTTACTCTGAAAGAGGAGAACATGATTGTCCAGCAGGTTGATTATCTCATATTTGGGGGATATGGACAGCATGCAAGAAAAAATAAACCTACAGAAAATTGTTTTATGCTTTATGTTCTAACAATATTTTTGTGCAATAGTTATAATCACTAGATTTATCTTTATTTTGAAATTGCTTTTCAGTGGTGTATCTGGTCTTTATAATTGTAGATTAAACTACTTGTAAACAAAGGATGTGACTACATCTATAAAAACATAACTTTCTCATTCCTACTAAATCACTATATATCATGTAGTCAGATACATGTTAAGGGCTTGTCAGATGAACACAGATTATTCTGGGTGGATTGCCAAGCACTTTTACAGAAAAATGTGTGCATTATGTAGTAAGAATAGCAAGGAAGCAATTACATAAAGGTATTAAATAGAATTGTTAAATTAAAAGAAAGAGTGAGCTTCTAGACAAGCTGAAAAAATAGGGACCAGATGTACCGTCACACATGACACCACCAAAAACTATGGACAAAATATGTAATTTACAGGCAACAAAGACAGTGGTCTCTGAGAGATGGAAACATATAAGGCAAGTCCTATAATTGCCCAGGCTCAGTGTCTTGATAGAATTCCCAGGTCATGGCATATATAGGAAGAACCCAGGTGGAGCCAAGTGGACTCCCTGAATTGAAGACATGGAGCTAAAAGTCTAAGGAGACCAAGGCAGCTGGAGTTCACAGGACAGAGTTCCAGAGAAAAGAGAGCTGCACTGAGAAAATTCCAAGATCTTCAGAGTGTTCTCCTTATGTATTCAGCTGAGTACTGGTTACCTGATGTATATATATAAACTAAAGCCAGGGAAAGAAACATGAAAAATGATTAGAAATAATGATGCCTGATGCTAACACAGGAACTAGAATAGTGTGTGTTTGTAATGACTGGATGAGATAAATTACATAATTCATGGAGCATTGTATAGAAAACACAGAAGGTTATATTCAGTAGAGTGGGGTATATCTAGCCCCAGACTGAGCACAGCTCCAAAGCCATCAAACAAATTATAGAAGCAAGACACAAAACGATCATATAGGTTCCAAATAATTGCATTCTAGGACAAAGCTCAAGAATATTTAAGGGAGTACAAATCAAATCCCAACAAGATAAAATTCACAATGTCTGCATCCACCCAAAATTGCTAGACATTCAATGAAGTAAGAAAGTATGATCCATATTGAGAAGAAATATCAACCTGAAAACTGAACCAGAATCAAAACATATGTTAAATCAACAGTCAAGGTCATTAACACAGTATTCCATACTTGCAAGAAGTTAAGTAGAGACACAAAAGATATAAAAATGTCCCAAATCAAATCTATAGAGTTCAAAACTACAATTTGTAAAATGAATAATAAACTGAATGAAATTAATAGAATAATAGATTTTGCAGAAGAAAATATTAACAAAGTTGGTGATAGCAATAAGGTTATCCATAATAAAACACATTAAAAAATCAAAAGAGTAAGAGGAACATGAATAAACTATGGCATAACTTCAAAAAGCCTAATGTACTTAAAGTAGGAAAATATCCAAAAGATGAGGGAGGCAGAAAAATATTTGAAGAATTAATGGTCAACATTTTCCTAAATTTGGTGAAAACCAAAAATATATAGAATGAAGAAACTTAACAAACCCCAAGAAATATGATGAAAACCACACAAAGCATATCTTACTCAAATTGCTCAAAACCAATGATAAAGAGAAATCTTAAAAGCAACCAGAGTAAAAAGATACATTACCAATACAGGGACAGAGATGAAGATGACAGCAGATTTCTTGTTAAAAACAAACAAGTAAGAAGATATTGGAGTGATATCTTTAGAGCAAAGAAGAAAAAAAAATCTGTCAACCTAGAATTATATAGCCAGAGAAATTAACTTTCACAAATGAAGGAAAAATAGCTTTTCATTTTTTCAGACATACAAAAACTGAATTAATTCATTAACAGCAGATCTGCACTAAAACCAGGCTGAAGGGAACTCCTACAAAAGAAAAATTATTATAATTGTAAATATGGATCTACCTACAAGCATAAAGAGCACTGGGAATAAGAAATTATATAAGATTTTTTCTCATTAATTAAATCTCTTTAAAATATAGCTCAGTGGCAAATCAGCTGAGTACCTTCTTTTCTAAACTTCTCATTATAGGAGAGAAATGAACCTCTATTTGTGCAGTCAGTATTCTAGACTTTCAGGTATGTGCAGGATAATTGAATCTTAACTAATACCTAAACCTTCTCATGTCTTATCCCCAATACAATAATTTCCATAACATCCTGTAATATATTCTTCTACCGCATATTCAACTATTCCATGTTAGATTGTTTCATAATATTGCCAGAAAGGAACTACATTCTGAAATATGGCTTCTGAATATTCATACTAAGCAGTCACTAAAACTGTTTTATACATTTATGCAACTTACATACTTTCTAAACCCAATGGATAGATACTAACTTTACCTTGATTTTATATAACCATCATCTCAAGGCTTCTTCAAACCAGACTACCTACATTTTACCTTGAAATCAAATGTGCTTCAACTATTCAGTAGCTCCCTATTTAATTAAAAAGCATCACAAATTCTCTATATTTTAGTAGTATAATTTGATTATTAATTCCTACTAGGATTTAAGGTGGACAGGATAGAAATTATTGTTATTTAATAAGTAAATAAACTGTGACCAGAAGATAATGAAAATTATATTCTCATGGTCTCATGGCTAGCAAGCTAAGTCAGGATTAGAATACTGTATAGGGTTTCTGGCTTCTGTTCCATATGTCTACTACCTTAATATATTTCAGAATAAGCATATTCATATAATAAAAACCAATATGAGATATTAAAAAACTTTGCATTTTATCACATGATAATTTCCAAGTCCTTTAAATCATATTATTTCAGTATATTATATATTATTTATTTATTTATTTGCGCTGTCATGTTTAATGAAAAATAGTGATGTTTTCATTATATATTAAGTGAGGGATCATTTTTATAACAGCAAAGAAATCGCATACTTCAATATATGCTATACTCTGAGTGATTATTAAAGATAAGCCATATTATTTTTTATGGTGGTAGTCAAGTGATTTTGTGATTCCCTCATTTCTGTAAGTTAATTTTGACTGATAAAATATTACTTAACCCACAGAAAATTTTTATGCCATGAATGCATAATTTTAACACAAATTACTGTGTTTATGTTTACTTTTTACTTCCTATTACTATTCATAAATCATACACAACATTAAAAATAAATTCTATTAGGCTGATTTGCAAAGGCTTTTTAGTCAACTATCCAAGCAAGGTAAATTAAAATAATCACATGAGATTGTTTTCACTAACATAAAAAAAAATTAGGTAAGTTGTTTTTATTATAAGAAGACACACACATATAATCAGAATATTCTGTAACTAAACCTCTATTTATATGTTTACTGGGAGATGAGATAATTACTCTAGAATTGCCTAGGAAACAAGTATATTTTAAGGCAGTCATCACTGAATCTTTATAACCATTTATGTTACAACCTCTCTCTGTTTCAAATCTGCTCCTACAGAAATGTTGCTAGCCTTCTAAAATAATTCAGAACTTATTACATAGTTATTACCTTGCATTTGGTTCTCAGATATGCAAAATTCATGCTTGCAAAGAATATTTCTAGGCATTTTTCCTCATTTACTATATGCTTGACAATGCACTAAGAACATTGCTAGTATTTACAAATAGGAACATATAATGTAGAATACACATGCTCTGCCTCATTTGTTGGTTTTCCTAAATTTTTTGTCACATTGACCTACATATAGCAAGATAGCTTGACTAAGAAGTTAACTGTATCTTTGTTTTCATTATTCTGAGCTGAATATGAAAAAAAATATATGAGTTTTTCCACTTTCATTCTCTCAGAATGAGGAGCCAGAGCTTCAAGTCTTAGAAGTCTGGATTTTTGTTGAACCCACGCAGAGGATTTTGTTTTTACAAATATAAGATTGAGAATGTATAGTGAATGAAAAGTGAGTATGTGTATTTAGTGTTATATGAGTGGAAGTAAACCTCCCTGGGGTTTAGGTTTCTTGAGACCATTACCATTTCACTTTTCATGCAGCACTCCAGAAGGGGCAGAGCCTCTAAACAATGTGAGTGCATGTATGCCTGGCACTAAGCATCATTAAAGAAGCTCTGCATCAAAATTAGACGGGGATAAAGTGGATGTTGCCATTCATTCTTAAATGTATCACAGAAACTGAGTAAGGAGAGAAAGCAGACTGAATCCACTAGAGCTGCACTGTCTAACTTGAGGCCACCACCTATACATGCCTATTTCCAATCAAACTTAAATGGATTAAAATTAAATACAACTAAATATTCCATTCTTCATTCACACTAGCAACACTTCCTCATTTCACACTACACTGCAAAGGTATAATAATCAAAACAGTATGATTCTGGCAAAAAAAAAAAAAAAAACAGACACATAGACCAATAGGATATGTATGTATAGTCAACAAATATTTGACAAAGAAGCTAAGAATTCTCAGTGAGGAAGAGGCAGCCTCTTCAATAAATGGTGTTAGAAAAAAGGACACATGCAAAGAATGAAACTGGATCCCTGTCTTACACCATTCACAAAAATGAACTCAAAATGGATTATGTAAGACCTGATACCATAACATTCCTAGAAGAAAACATAGGGTAAAACTCCTTGACTTTGATTTTGGCAATCGCTTCATGGATTTGATATGAAAAGCACAAGCAACAAAGCAAGAATAAACAAGTGGGACTATATCAAACTAAAAAATGTATACACAGCAAAAGAAATGATTAACACAATGAACAGGCAACCTAGGAAGGAGAGAAGATATTTGCCACATATGCAGTAAGATGTTGATACCCAAAATATCTAAGGAACTTATACAACTCAATAATAAAAAAACAAATAACCCAATTTTAAAATGAGCAAAAGTCCTAAATAGATATTTTTCCAAAGAAAACATAGAAATGGCCAACAGTTACAAGAAAATATGCTCAAGCTCACTCCTCATAAGGGAAATGCAAATCAATGTCACAATGA
Source organism: Furipterus horrens (assembly GCF_987537825.1). NCBI lineage: Eukaryota > Metazoa > Chordata > Mammalia > Chiroptera > Furipteridae > Furipterus > Furipterus horrens. The sequence continues at coordinate 109,935,783 of NW_028327176.1, read as the reverse complement.
GATATCACTTCTCACCTATTAAGATGGCTATTACAAAAAGAGAAGAAATAGCAGTTGCTGGGAGGACACAGAGAAAAGGGAACATTTGCGCATTGTTAGTGGGAATGTAGACTGGTATAGCCACTAGGTAAAACAGCATAGAGGTTCCTCCAAAAATTAATAATAGATACAGTACCCCTATGTTTATTGCAGCATTATTTACAATAACTGAGATTTAAAAGCAGCCCGTGTCCATCAGTGAGTGGATAAAACAACTATGAGACATTTACACAATGGAATGCTACTCGGCTGTAAAAAAGAAGAAAATTTTACCCTTTGCTACAACGTGGATGAACCTGGAGAACATTATGCTAAGCGAAATAAGCCAGTCAAAGAAAGACAAATACCATATGATTTCACTCATTTGTGGGATCTAATGAACAAACTGAACTAACAAGCAAAACAGAGACAGACTCATTGATAAAGAGCAGGCTGACATCTCTAGGGGTGAGGGGTTAGGATATGGAAGGATTTGGCAGACAGGAAAAGGGATTCGTGGACAACAGTGTGGTGTTTGAAAGGTAAGGAGGGAGGTGTAAGAGGTATAAATGGCAATGGGAAAAGACACAAAAAGAAATTTTAAAAAAGAAAGAAAAAATTTTAATTCAGTAAATATTTTTAAAAATGGTTACATGGCTTGAAACATTAAAAGGTGAAATGTCACTCCAAAAGAACTAAAGAAAGAAATTTCAAGAAGAAGAAGAAGAAAAAGAAGAAGAAGAAGAAGAAGAAGAAGAAGAAGAAGAAGAAGAAGAAGAAGAAGAAGAAGAAGAAGAAGAATAGATTAACTTTGCAAGCTAGCACTAGAGTCAAAAACCAGTCCATCAGAGAAATAAAAAAATGAAGAACCTGTTCCTTATACTGAGTACAAGTAGCTATATAACCTTATAAAAGCTATATTAATTATTTGTGTTTGTTTCTATTTGAAAGTCTTTTCCTATGAAATTAAATGCACCAGTCATCTCTATTCAACTTCCTCATGGCATTGTAAAACTAAAACAAATAACAATTATATGCTTGAGTTATTTTCATATTAAGTAGCCACCTCTTTTTTATTATGTTTTTAATATGCTTTATTGATTATGCTGTGACAGTTGTCCCAATTTATTTTCCCTTTGTTCCCCTCCATCCAGTGACCCCCTCCCTCCAGTTGTCACCCCCCTTAGTCCATGCCCATTGGTTGTGCATGTAGTTCTTCTCAACAGCTTCCTATCTACTCCACTCCTCCTACTATGTTTTTTAATTCCTGTACCATCTCCCTCTCTTTCCCCCCCTTCCCTCTCCCAGTTGACATCCCCCCAAAATGTTCCCCATATCTATAATTATTTTCCCACTCTTGTTGCCTACTTAGTTAGCCTTTGTTTCAGTTCCCTAGCTTCTGTTGTTGGTTGTTGTGATACAGTTTTCATTTTAATGTTCATAGCTTTGATCTGCCTTCTCCTAAACAAGTCCCTTTAACATCTCATATAACAGTGGTTTGCTTCTGATGAGCTTCTTCAGTTTTCCTTTGTCCTGGTAGCACTTTCTCTGCCCTTCTATTCTGAATGACAGCTTAACTGGATAGAGTAATCGTGGGTAGGTTTTTGCTTTTCATTACTTTGAATATTTCTTGCCAGTTTCTTCTTGTCTGCAGAGTTTCTTTTGAGAAATCAGCTGATAGTTTTATTGGGACCCCTTTGTATGTAATTCTCTTCTTCTCTCTTGCTGCTTTTAAGATTCTTTTTATCCTTAATTTTTGATAATTTGATTGTAATGTGTCTTGGTGTGGTTCTCCCTAGGTCCAGTTTATTTGGAACTCTCTGTGCTTCCTGGACCTGTAAGTCTATTTCCTTCCCCAAGTTAGGAAAGTTGTTCTTCATTCTTTTTTCATATATTTTTTTAAATTTCTAGTTCTTCTTCACCTCTGGCAACCCTATGATTTGGATGCTGTCCCGCTTATAGTTGTCCCATAGGTTTCTGAGCCTCTCCTCATTTTCCTCACTTTTTGTTTCCTCTTTCTGCACTGATTGACTATTTGTTCCTTCCCTACATTCCAATTTGTTGATTTGATCCCTGGTTTCCTTTCCCTCAACACTAGTTTTATATGTGTTTTTGTTCATTTCAGCAGGACTAGCCTTCATTTCTTCCCCATCTTGTTTAAGATCTGCTGTTAGCTTTGTAAGCATTTGAATAACCAAAGCTCTGAACTGTGCCTCAGAAAGATTTCCTATCTGCTGTGCTGTTAGATTAGATATTTGCTGGCTGGTCAGCTGTGTCACCGGGATCTCTATTATGATCTATGACATTCTGACAGTTTGTGCTTATCTTTGCTTCCTGGCGGGGCTGTCACACCTCCTATGCTATAGGGGCAGAGCCCTGTGCACTTGTCACTACCAGGCGACCCTTCTCACCACAGCTCTGGTGTTTTGTGTGGGGACGGGGGCCCAAGATGGATTCCTGCTGTTCATTCTCCACTGAAACACTGGAAACCTCCTCCTCTGTCCCCACCCGCTCCGGGCCTCACAGTCTGAGGCAATGGGGGTCTGTCTTCCCCAGCATAGGAATAGCAAGTTGACAGGTTTGGTCTGCAGCCAGGGGTGCTCCCCAGGTGCTTCCTGCCTCCCCTTAAATACGGGTGTCTGTGCTTACTGCTGTCCTGCCGTTATTGCCACAGCTACTGCCACCAGCACAGCTTGACTTCTCTGCCCTGGCTTTGCCCCTCCTACCCATCTGGAAGAGCACCACTTGTTTATAATTTCATATGTTGGACTTCCATGTAGCTTTATTTTCTGGAACTTCTGGTTATTTCTGGTTTTGCAGTACTTGTATTTCTTCTTAGTTGTGAAGGGAGATGGAGTGTGTCAGTCTAGGCTTCCATCTTGGCCAGAAGTCCCAGTAGCCACCTCTTTTTGATGGCACTGTTGGTTCTCCACCTCCCTCTTGGTTTTTTAAAGAAAGCATTTGCCACATGGGTTATTTTGACAACAGATAAGAATATTGCAAGTTTATTTCTGCTTATGCTGAAGATATTTCCAATTGTTAACTCAAGCACTGTTTCTGCCACTACTCTTGCTATTTTGTACTTTAGGCTTCATTTGCCATACAAAATAAAGTTGGTTGCACTCTTTTTAAAAAATTAAAAATAGAAATAAATATAATCCAACCATTCCACTTCTACTTATTTATCCAAAGAAAATAAAATCAGTGATAGATAGCTGTATCTCTCTATATGTACTTAATATATAATACATATTTAATATAATATTGTATATTATATATAATACATATATATACACATATATAATTCAGTCATAAAAAAGAAAGAACTGTTGTCATTTGTGACAATGTAGTTGAATTTTGAGGGCATTATGCCAAGTAAAATGAATCATCAAAAAAAGACAAACAATGTGTGATCTCACTAATATGTGTAATAAAAAAAATAAATAACTTATAGAAACAGAGAGCAGATTGAAGATTGGGGATTGCCAGGGGCAGGGGCGGGGGGTAGGGGAGATGAAGGAAGGGGATGGGTAAAGGTGGACAAAGGAACAAACTTACAGTTATAAGATGAATAAGTTCTGAGGATCTAATGTGCAGCATGGTGATTATAGTTAACAATACTATATTATATATTTGAAAGTTGCGAAGACAGCAGACCTTAAAAGTTCTCGCTATACATACACATACACACACATACATACACACACACACACACACACACACACAAAGACTGTAACTATGTAAGGTGCTGAATATGTTAATTAACCTTATTGTGATTGTATGCATATATCAAATTAGTACTTTGTATACTTTAAACTTGCACAATGTTATATGTCCATTATATCTCAATAAAGCTGAGGAGGGAAAAAAAAAAAGGAGAAATCAACAGCCTACCCTTCCACCTATGAAACTAGAAAACAAGGGAGGTGGACAAAATAAGCCTAAAGGAAACAGAGGAAGGAAATAATAAAGATTACAGCAAAAATAAATAAAATAGAGAATAAAAAATAAATAAATAAAGCCAATGAAAACAAAAGTTGGTTCTCAAAAAGATCAACAGAACTGACAAGCTTTTAGCTACATTTATCAAATAAAGAGAAGATGCAAATCACTAAAATCAGTAACAATAGAATGGACATTACTACCAGCCTTAAAAAAATAAGAGGGACTATAAGGTAATACTACATATTGTATGTTAGAAATTAAGATAACCTAGATGAAATAGAAATATTTCTAGAAACACACAAACTATAAAAAAAGATTTAAAAACTAGAAAATCTGATTAATCTTACATCAAGAGATTGAGTTTGTGATCAAAACACTACCCACAAACAAAAGCCTAGGAGGCCAAAGTAGCTTAACTGATGAATTCTACCAAACATTTAAAGAACAATTAACACCAAATCTTTTCAAGTTCTTCCAAAAAATAGAAAGAGGTGGGGAATGAGGGACTTTCTAGGCTATTCTATGAGGATAGTATTATTCTGATACCAAAACTATACAAAGACATCACAAGAAATAAAAGATATAAACAATATTATTTTTAATATAGCCACAAAATTTATCAACATTATTCTAGCAAAAAAAGTCCAGCACCATATAAAAATGAATATACTTGATGACCAATTGAGATTTAACCTAGTAACTCAAGGTTGATAAACATAATACAGCATATTAACAGAATACAGAAAGAAAAACACATGATCACACAATCAATTGATGTGGGAATGCAATGAACAAAATCTACTAACCTATCATGATAAAAGTACCTAATGAACTAGAAATAGAAGGGAATTCGCACAACCTTATAAAGAACAGCTATGAAAAGCCCACAGCTAACATCATATTTAATGGTGAAAGAAGCATACTTTCCTCCTGAAATCAGAAACAAAACAAGGATATCACTCTTACCACTTCTTTTTTTTTTCCAGATTTTATTTTTATTTTTTATTTTTTAAATATGTTTTATTGATTATACTGTTACCGTTGTCCCAATTTCCCTTCCCTCTGCTCCCCTCCACCCGATGGCCCCCCTCCCTCCAGTTGTCCCCCCCCTTTTAGTCCATGTCCATTGGTTGTGCATATAGTTCTTCTCAACCCCTTCCTGTCTACTCCATTCCCTCCTACTATGCTTCTTAATTCCTGTACCATCTCCCTCCCTTACCCTTCCCTGTTGACCTCCCCCCAATATGTTCCCCATATCTATAATTCTTTTTCCACTCTCATTGCCTATTTGGTTTGCCTTTGTTTCAATTCTCTAGCTTCTGTTGTTGGTTTGTTGGTTCTTGTGATGCAGTTTTCATTTTAATGCTCATAGTTTTGATCCTCCCTTTTCTAAACCAGTCCCTTTAACATCTCATGTAAAAGTGGTTTGGATCTAATGAACTTCTCCAGTTTTATTTTGTACTGGAAGCACTTTCTCTGCCCTTCTAGTCTGAATGACAGCTTTGCTGGATAGAGAATTCATGGCTGTAGGTTTTGGATTTTCATTACTTTGAATATTTCTTGCCAGTCCCTTCTTGCCTGCAGGGTCTCCCTTGAGAGGTCAACTGATAGTCTAATTGGGACCCCTTTGTACATGATTATTTTCTTCTCTCTTGCTACTTTTAAGATTCTCTCTTTATCTTTAATTTTTGACAATTTGATTATAATGTGTCTTGGAGTGGTTCTCCCTGGGTCCAGTTTTCCTGGAAGTCTCTGTGCTTCCTGGACCTGAAAGTCTATTTCCTCCCCCAAGTTCAGGAAGTTCTACTTCATTTTATTTTCACTTAATTTTTCAATATCTAGTTCTTCTTCTTTGTCCTCTGGCAATCAGGTAATCCATATGTTCGATCTCCTATAGCTGTCCCAGAGTTTTCTGATCCTCTCCTCACTTTCCTTGCTTTCTGTTTCCTCTTTCCACACTGGTTGACTGTTTGTTCCTTCCCTATGTTCTGGTTTGTTGATTTGATCTCTGGATTTTATTTCCTCACCACTTGTCTTGTATGTGTTTTTGTTCTTTTCAGTATGGGTGGCTTTCAATCCTTTCTTGTCTTGTTCCAAATCTTTTGCCAATTCTGTAAGCCACCTAATAACTATAGCTCTGAGTTGAGCCTCTGATAGGTTTCTTATTTGTTCATCTGTCAGATTCTTCATCTGTTGCCTGGTGAGCTGCGTCACTGGGATTTCTGTAGTTGTCTGCCTCATTTTGACAGATTTGCATTTTGCTTTGCTTCTGAGGCAGGCTAAAGGGGGAGGAGCCTGTGTACTCATCACAACCTGGCGACCGGCGGCAATCTGCAACCTTTTTCATCACGCTGTGGCGCTTTGTCGTCACTACCCAGCAACTGGTGGCGATCCACAACCTATTTCACGGTGCTGTGGCCCTTTGTGTGGGGGCGGGGGTCCAAGATGGATTCCTGCCGTTATTCTCTGCTAGGAGACCACCGGGATCCATCCTCCCGCCCTCTGGGCCTCACCATCCAAGGCAATGTGGGGGCTGCTTTTCCCAGCGTTGGGTTCGGGAACTGCTGGGGTTTGACTGCAGCCGGGACTGCTCTCCCTGCTGTTGTCCCCACTGCTACCACAGACAGCACCACCCACTTTTGCTCTTCCTACCTGCCCGACGAGCGCCGCTGGTTTGTAACTTCGTACGCTGGGCTTCCGTGTAGTTTTATGTTCTGGAATTTCTAGTTACCTTTTGTTTTGAGGTAGTTGTGTTCCTTTCTAGTTGTAGAGGGAGACCAAGGGTGTCAGTCTAAGCCTCCATTTTGGCTGGAAGTCTCACTCTTACCACTTCTATTCAACATTGTACTGAAGATACTATCCAGGGAAATTATGTAAATATATATATATATAATTATTATTAATATATTATCCAGATTGGAAAGAATAAAATTATATTTATTTTTAGGTGACAAGATCTTGAACAGAAAAACTTCTACAGGATATATAAAAATACCATTACCACTAATAAATAAATCCAGTAATGTTGTAGAAAACAAGATCAACATGCACAAAACAATTGTGTTTCTATACATTAATAATGAACATTAAAGCTGCAGTAATCAAAACAATGTGGCACTGACGTAAAAATAGGTATAAAAATCCAAGGAATAGAATCAAGAAATTAAGAAATAAACTCACACATTTACGGGGAACTTAATTCTGAGAAGGCTGCCAACCAACTCAATAAGGAAAGAATAGTCTTTCAACAAATTGTACTGTAAGAATTAGATATCTACTGTACATGCAAAAAATAAAATTTGGGTCCTACCTCAAATCATATGCTTCATATAAAAGTGAATTCAAAATGGGCTGTAGACCTAAATGTAAAAGATAAACTATAAAAACCTTAGAAGAAAACATAAGATTATACCTTTGTTATCTTGCATTTGGAAATACTTTCTTAGATATAATACCAAAAGCAAAAGTGTCAAAGAGTGGACTTCATCAAAGTGTGACAACAAACAGAACTAAAGAAAATACTTACAAATCATAAATCTGATAAAGAATTTCTAACCAGAATATATGAAGTACAATAGTTCCTCTCTATATCGCGGTTCACTTATCACGGCCTCACTGTATCGCAGGATTTTTAAAAATATTATATTTAATTATTTATTGCAGATTTTTCACTATATCGTGAGATTTTGTGGTACTGTATACGTATGTTGTTAAAGTTATGTAGATTTAAGAGTGTAGAATATGTTTAAGAACATAAGTGGTGTTTATAAAAGTGTGAAAAGGTTAATAAGGGAGTGGGAAAGGTTAATAAGGGACTGGAAATGGTTTATAAGTATGTAGGAAGGGCTTATAAAACCTTAAAATATATATAAATACTAAAATAAATGTAAGGTTCCTACTTCACGGATTTTTCACCTATCACAGGGGGGTCTAGAACGTAATACCCGTGATAAGTGAGGGAATACTGTACTTTCACTACTCAAAAATAAACAAACACCCAATTTAAATATGAGCAGTATGATGACATTTTGCAATATAAAATATCAAATCATTATGTGTGCCTAAAGCTAATAAAATGTTATATGTCAATTATACCCCAATAAAAAAATTTGGCAAAGAATCTGAATAGACATGTCTCCAAAGAAAAAGGCCAATGAACAAGGGAAAAGATTCTCAGTGTCATTTGTCATTAAATAAATTACAAATTAAAACTATAATGAGATGCCATGTCATACTCACAAGGATGTCAATAGCCAAAAAGATAAATGATCAAGTATTGACAAGAAAATTAAGAAGTTAGAAAATATTGCTGGTGAAATGTGAAATGGCTCACCATCTTAAGAAACAGTTTGGTGGTTTCTTAAAAAGTTAAAAATAGAGTTATTATAGAACCCAGCATTTGAATTCCTTGTTATACAGCCAAGAAAACTGAAACATCTACAAAAAAAAAAAAACTTGAGTACAAGTGTTCATAGAATTATTCATAATAGCCAAAACGTAGAAACAACTCAAATGTCTAGTAGTGGATCAATGGATAAAGAAAATATGGTATATCTGTACAATGGAATATTCCTCAGCTATAAAAAGAAACAAAATAACAATACATGCTAGAACATAAATGAACCTTGAAAATATTACAGAAGAAATTGATTACAAAAGGTACATATTGTGTGATTCCATTTATATAAAATGCCCAGAATATTTAAGTCCACAATGACAGAAAGTAGATTAGTGGTTTCCAGAGGTAAGAGGATTTAGGAATGTGGAGTAAATGTTAGTGGATATGGAGTTTCTTCCTGGAGTGATGAAAATATTCTGAATTAAATAGTGGCAATGGGTGAATATACTGAATATACTGAAAATGCATGAATTTTGTGTTTTAAAAAATTGAACTTTATGGTTTATAAATTTGTCTCAAAAAATGTGTTAAAAAAACGTATCTACATGATGGGGAGGTGAGTGAAGTGGAAGGTATGCGGGAATAAATGGTGATGGACAGAGACTTGACTTGGGGTGGTGGACACACACAGATGATGTATTGTAGAATTGTGCACCTGATATCTGTATAATTGTGTTAATCAGTGTCACCCAATAAATTAAGTGAAAAGGAAAAAACCTATAAACATGAGAAAACAATAATGCATTAGTGAGAGAAATTAAGAGATGTATATAAATGGAGAAATATTTTATGTTCATAGATTGGAAAGCTTTATATTGAATGTGAGTAAATGCTCTTTAAATGTGTTTAGATTGACTATATCTCACTAAATTGTACATTTACTCTAAAATTTATATAGAAATGCGAAAGTCTAAGAATAAATATGACACTTCTGAAATAGAACACAGAAAGTAGTCATTTTATGAGACATGAACATTATTATAAAACTATATTAATAAAGACATTGTGGCATTGGCACAAAGTTACACAAATAGACATGCCAGTTTTAGGGGCCCTAGCCAGCCACAGGACCTGGTATTGTTTCTACAAAATGCAAGTGGAGGTGACAACAGCAACCAGAGGATATCAAACCATAACTGGGAAAGGACACTTGGGTATCACATAGCAGGACATCCAACTTCCTGCCAGGCTCCCCCGGAGTCCATTATCCTCACAATAACATGACCCCAGATTTTATACTTTAAAAACTTCCAACTCCATTAACACTTTAGGGCAGTTTGTTTTAGGGATTCCTCGGAGGAATTTAGGAAGGAAATAATTATGGAGAGTTGAGTGAAGTCTAGTGTCTGGGAATGCTGTCATGTGTCAGCATAGTCTCTGCTTAGTGTAAGCATCTCCCAGAAGGCCTGGTCTTCTAACCCAATTTACTCAGGAATGAGCTGCACTGCTGGGGACACTTCTTTCCTTTCAGCTATACATACACACCTTGTTGAAAACCCTTACAGTTCCAAACACAGGAGGAAATACTCCAGCCTTGGCCCAGAGTTACCCATGGAAGAGGGGCTCTTGAGGTATCTAAAGGAAAAGAATTTCCTGAGACCTGCACAGGAATATGTGGCTCTGAGTTATGGTTTATTAATGATGTAAAATTAAGGGGGTTTCCTTCCTGATTCCCAATGTCCTATGTCTGTCTGTCTCACCATGGAAAAAGTCCAATCTTGTCTTCAGTAGGGCCAGGATAAGCCCACTGCCCAGAGTTTATGATCTATATCAAAGTACAGTCAAATCCAGCGTCCAGCTAGCTTTGCATATGGTTCCAGCTGTAGTCTGTTTGAGGCTCTCTCCTGGAGTCTGTGTGTGCAGTTGCATGGCCATGGGCTATGTGGCTGCTAGGACCATATAGCCAGGGGGAAAGGGTGGGCAAATGTATGGAGTGAGTGCGGGTCACCTGGGTGAGAGAAAGAAAGGGAGAGAGGAAGAGGGAGAGAGAGGAGAGAAAAAGAGAAAGAGAGAGAGAGAGAGAGAGCATTTCTTTGTTCCCCTGGGATTATATCAGCTTGGGTGTTGGACAGACCAGGTGCTTTCTCAAAATGACTAATCAGCTTCCTAAACTTTTGTGCACTTTGGGTGGGTCTACCTCCCAACCAATCCCTCTTTCCCCAAGCTGGACTGACAGGCCTCTCTAGTCCATCACCTCCCCTTTGTGTCATTTTAACTTCTATTGCACATGTGCCTGCCTTCCTCTGGTCCCACCTGGAAATCTGGTGCTGGAGGCAGGAAGGGAGGATTGTTAATCCTCCTGGCAGAGAAATGCTGTAATCCCATGGAATGTGATACTATTGCTTCCTGTATAGCAAGCAGGTTTATGTTACCCATTTTATTAAGTTCAGTGTCTAGTCCTTTTGCTCCCCCTTTCTAGATAAATACCACTGGTAACACTAGGGTCAGCTCTTATATTTTATGTCTTCTGACTGACTGGATATTTACATACTATGGACTGCTGTGTCACATCTACTGTTTTCACTCAACCTCTTGCCTGTCACAAATTGGTATTTGCTAATCTTTCAAGTCCTGTAAATCTATCTTGAACTTGAACCCAAGCCATTGGTAGCACTACTTACTTAATTCCTTTATTTTGAAATGGGTATAAGAATATGTCATACTAATTGTAACCATGAAGTATGTAAATATGTATTGTGAAGTGTTACAGTTATAAAGTAAGATTTCTATATTAGTTAAGGTTGGATGACTGCTATGACAAACAAACTCTAGTATTTCATTGACTTAAAATAGTACAAATTTATTACTAATTTATGTAACAGACTAGACTGGGTTCAACTGTTAAGGGGAGGTGGTCTGCTGCAGTTACTCAATGACAGGTTGCTACTGTTTCTGCCATTCATAAGTGACTTGCTGAGTTTGCCTAGCTTAATTTCTCTGGCTAATAGTTAATGAGCATTGAGGACCACTTGGGAGGTTTTATGAACTAGGCCTAGAAATGACATATATTATTTCTACTGATTTCTATTGACTAGAACTTGGTCACAAGATACATCTAACTGAAAGGGAGGCTGGGAAATGTCGTTTTCTTGCATGTCCAGGAAAAAGAGAAAGTACTCTGATGATATGCTAACACACAATGTTAAAACTCTCTATTTCCCTGATCACTTTGGACATTCTTTTTAATATACAATTATTTCATTTACATTCAAGTCAATTCAGAAAATGAGGCCAAGTTCATAGAATAAATGTATGACATATAGCTTGGCTGAGAAGGAGTAGAAATGTAATCCTAAGAACAGGGTTAGAGGCTCTTATCTGCCAAGTGGTAGTGAGCAGGTTGGTGCTGGGGTAGGAGTCAAGGAGTGGATAGGAAGGCTGAGGATAAGCCTGTTGGTTGGAGAAGAGAGAATACAGTAAGTACTTGAAAATTAAGATACACAGAAATAGCTTAATGGACCAGTGAGCAAGTAAAAGCAAAAGCAGTAGATTTCAGAAAAGCAAATAAAAATGTGAGAAACAGTCAAAGCTATAAGCTACTCTTTTAAAAAGGCCAAAACAAAATCATCCAAAAAAAAAAAAAAAAAATGTCTCTCCTTGCCAAGGAACATAGTTTTCCCATCAATAAACCAGTCTTGATAAGCCACCTTTTGGTGGTGGTGTGGGGAGCAGGGGTGGGGGAAGAACACTACTTTAGGTCTAAAAGATAACAAAAGTCTTTTATTGAAAATTATCTTTAAAACCACTTTCTTCGGAATTTCAGCCACGCAATAAGCTAATTTAAATTTTTACAAGATCAAACTTACATTAATGCTACCTTTCTTTTGTCCTTCTTTGGAAAGAGGTAGGTACAAATTTCAGAGCATTACAAATAAAATGTCTAGCATTTATTCTATGCTTGATTAAAGATAGGTTAATAAGTATATAATCATAGCTTAAGGCCAAGTTTATGGTGCTATACCAAAAAGAGGAATGAAATACAAATGGGAGTCAGTCCTGGCATTAAATAAGTGTATGAAATTGAATAATATTTCCCCTAAAGTCTTCTCTCATTTCTAAAATGAAGGAAATGAAGATACTTCCTAAAAGTATATAAAGTATCAAGTGTGTTCACTACATAATCCTATTAGGTATTTCAGACAATTTTATATGTTTTAGATGCCCCACATCCCTTGGACCTACCTCTGCAGCTTTGGCGGACAGTTTATCTGCACTAAGAGATTATTCATGTCTTCTATCCTGCCTCCTCAGAAAGAGGAGGGTAGGTAATGTCCCTGGGAACAACCCCCAATCAGTGAGGACAAATGCCCCAGCCTCATGTCCTTTGGAGCACCACTTCTAGAAGTGTATTCTGGACTCTCCTAAGAAGCCTTGGTGGAACCAAGACCCTGTTACCTAGAACAGCATACTCAATAATAAATCCTTATGCTCTTGGCTTTGCCTTCCTTCTCACTACCATTTTTCCTGCTGGGATCATGTCCCAAAAAAGTTCCCTGCACCCAAGTTCTTCACCCAGGCTCTACTTTTAGAGAAGCCCACTCTAAAGAGAGTCTGTTTGAAGAATTTCATTGTCTTTTATCCAAGGAAACTGAGACTCAGTCCAAAGTCACACAGCCAATAAATGATGGAACCATACGGCAAACTTAGGGTCATGTTCTGTGCCACACCACTCCAGGGGATCCCCAAGATTTTTCAGTTTTACTAATCATGGCATCTATACATATTCATATGCACTATTTTTTCTACTCTATATTTTCAACATCATTCACAGAGTGACACTGTATTCTGAATAAGCTCACTGTTTAAAACAGAAAACAAGCACACACTATTATATCTGAATATTTAATAGCTATTTCAATGGCCTATTATCTAAATTTTTTTTCATTAGTATGCTGGGACAGGGCCACCATTCTCAGGTTCCATCATAAACAGAGGCAACAGACTCCTATATGCTGCTAGTAGATATCCTAACCTTTTCTCCTGATGTCAACAGCAAAAAAAAAAAAGGTATTGGATATGAAATCCTCTGAGATTTACACCCTGATTTAAACACTGACCTTGCCCCAACTATTATTTGTGCTTTTCTGTATTTGCTCCATACTGAGAAATGAAAGGACATAAGAGAAGTATCACCAATGGCATTTTATTTTGGGAAAAATTGTGCTTGTAAAATATCCTTTGAAACACTCAAATCTCAATCAAGCCTCATTTATCACTGCCATAATCAGCCTGATGGTGTTACTGGGATGCCTGTGTATCATTTTCTGAGACCGTGAAATAAAAATACCTATCATTAGCACTATTTCTGATTTTTTTTTTTTAAATACATGACCACTCACAAAACAGATCCTATTTGTTTCAATGTTGTTTCTCTATAATGTAAAATACTATATTGGGTGTGTTTTATATCTGTGTATAATTATATTACTGAGTAGTTTTCAAATGACTTGTTAAGGAGAGAAAACTGCCTTAACGACCCTGGTATGTGTTACTATAAGTCAAGAAGGGTGTCTTAAATTTATTAGTCTCAACACATTTGAGCGTAACTTGTATATATCTTAATTGCCCACTAATTGCATTCCTAAATCTATTTTTCAAATTGATATATATTATTTTAATTTCTGGGTCACCCATTTTTGCCTCACATCACTGCCTCATTCTAGCCACCTCTGTCTTTCAATCAGTTGTGTCTTTAGTTTCTTACCACTCTTGGTAACTTCATGTGTTTGCTTATTGTCCCTTCACACTGGTGGCTGTCAAAATCTGAGACATTTTTTTCCTGGATACAGTTCCCATGTCCCTGTCTTTATGGCCCCCTCTCATCTATTAAAGTGTTCTCTGGCTTCCTTGAAGTGGCAACAGCTGGAGGAATGTGGCTGCGGAGAGGAGAAGCCATTCATTAGACAGCCAAATGATACCTCTGCCAGGTTGTTTTTTGTTTTGTTTTGTTTTGTTTTGTTTTGTTTTTGAGAGGCTTTTATTTATTGAATCATTAGCTGAGAAAATAACATTCTTACATAATGATTTCTCTTTCTTTTTTCTTTTTCTTTTTTCTTTTACATGTATCTCTAATATGGAATTGAAGTGATAACTGAAACTAGAGCTTACAAAAGACAACAATAATATAATATTCCCATATTTTATTTATTTATATTCCTACCAACTTCCAAAAGGATTTCATGAAATTTACAATAGAAGCAGATGTGCAGAGGGCATTTAAAAAGACGGTGAAAGACAGACCAAAAGCCATATAGACATTGCTGCATCTTTAATCTTTATCACTCAGCGAGACCTGAAAACTCCAACTTAATATATTCTGAAAGCACATAGCTTAAAGTAAGATAACTATACATAGTGGGCACAGCTGATTGATCAGCAATGGATCCGAATACAACTGCAGTGAGAAACTAATCTACCACAAAGAAACTTGGCACTGTAAGAGATCAGCAGGTTGAGAAAGGGAAGCTTGAAGCTAGCAATACCATAAAGACAGAAACAGCCAGGGAGAACTAGCCTTTGGAACAACCGATAAGGAAGCCCTCCCACCCAAAAAGAAAAGGTTCATTCCCTTTCCTCTCACATGCACACTGCTTGACATTTTTCTCTTAGCACTGTAATAGTATCTGAAATTCCATAAGAGGAATAGAGGTTCGTTGAGATTAATACGTAATACCTTTAAAATGGTAATAAGCAGTGTTAAATAATTACCAGTCATTCACACTGTCTCTCATTTGTTGACTTGTGATCAAAACAGATACAATGAATCAATGAATCAGAAGCTGGGGGCGGGGTCCCTCCAGGTAATTCTGATGCAGATCGAGTTTGAGACCCACTTCCCTACCCCATTCACTGTTACCCAAATTCACTTCATTTTTGTTTGTTCTTGCTCTCCCTAATGGTCTTTCTTCTACCCTGAATAATTTTTTTTCTCCATCTTCTACCTGTTGAAACTAGTTACCTTCCAAAGTTCCACTAAAACTTCAGCTCCTCCAAGAAGAACTCACTTGTATATGGAGTTCAATGACTATCAAGACGTAAGGAAAAGTGCTTAATCAGCACCAGGCACACAGTAGCCATAGCTTCCTCTCCCCATTAAGAGAAAATCCAAAAATTGTGTGTTTATATGTTATTTACAGAAACAATGTTAAGGTCCTTTTTTAAGAGCTGCTTGCCTGTCATGTAATCTAATATCTCCAAGAACTGACCTTTTTACTTTAGATTTGTTGTATGTGCACCCATGTTATTCTTCATCATTTAAAAATCTGTAGAAGCATGGTTCACAAACACTAATTGCTGCACCCCACTCCCAGAATTTCTGTTGCAATAGGTAGGGTACAGGCCTGAGACTCTAACAAGTCCTCAGAAGTTTCTGATGTTCCTGGTCCAGGAATCACATGTTGAGAATCACTGCTATGGAATAAAACCTAATTTTCAAACTGATCTGATCATATAATTCACCTGGGGCATTTTAGAAATATATTAATTTGCCACTTTTAGAGAAGCTGATTCAGTTAGTTTAGGCTAGAACCAGAACTTTGTGTGCTTAATAAAAGCCCCACACGATTCAAATGATAAAGCATGTTTGAGAAACTCTGCTACATACAGTAGTAGTATATGCAGTTTTCTACTACTGCCTCTATATAGTCATTTTATTTATTCATATTATCATTGAAAAAAGCATACTTTTTTCCCTATTTTCTTCTTTTTCTACTCTGATATTTCAGTCCCTCTCAGCTCAGAGGCATTTAATCCTCATGAATGAATACATCTCACAATGGGGTAGATGTTTGGGGGTAGATGTTTGGGGGAGGTACACAAAGGGAAGCATTACTGATTGGATGCTCAAAATCTCCACTCCTCCTATATAACTTCATCTTGTTTTTGACAATGAAGACTTTAATTAACTTTCACCATAGAAGTAAAAGATTAAATTGTCTAGGAATTAGCAGAAGTTTCAATTCAACAAACACACACAAACACACACACACAAACATACACATGTGCTGACCTGATGATAATCAGCAATCTCAAAGTACTGGCTACAGGAGGACCTATATCCCTTCCACAGAATCATACATTGGTCTGCTTCATGCTCAGAAACTGAGAATTAAATAATCTTTCCTCTAATAGGTTTCAACTAATGCTCTGAGTTATGCATCCAATCATACTTTCCTTCAGTTCTTTATTCTGCAGGAATAGCTTTGTGACAGCGCCTGTCAACCTCCTGCAGCCTAAACTTTTGAAGGTGTAGTTCATTTCAATGACTCTTGCTGCTACCAGCCATGGACTGGTGACTTCCCTGCTTGGGATATGGAGATCCTCACTCACCCCAGTTCAACTTGGCTCCACAGTCAAGTCCCAATTTTCTCTGTGGATAAGTTATATCAATTGTCACTCTAGGTACCATTTTCATTGTTGATTGCTTAAATGGTAAGAGAATCAAGGGTTTGGAATACAGAATTAGAAGTTGTTTGCATAGAAATAATACTAAAAGCAACACAGGCTCATTAAGGAACACATGGAAGTATTGTTCATATGTCAGCTATTGCCACACTAAGGCTCTGTAACAAACCACCTGAAAACTCAATGCTTACAACAGCAAGCATTCATTTCTCACAGATCTACGGTTGACTTCAATTGGACAAGGCTGGACTTTAGGCTCTGGACTCCAGGCCTCAGGATGGATTCGGGTCTCCTCTACATGCCTTCTATCTGTTTAGGACCAACAGTTACCCAGAGCATGCTCTTCTTACAGTGACAGATAGGGGTGCATGAGCCAAGTCCAACGATACAAGCATACATAAGACTGCTGCCCATGTCACATTTGTTTATGTCCCATTGGCCAAAACAAGGTACACACCAGGTATAACTAAAAAACTAACACTTTGTTTCTTTACTCCATATAGCATCCCTAACTTTTAGTAATATCTTTCTTTGATGATTGCCTTTCTCCCCTACTAAAATCCATTTCAACAGTACCTCTCATGTAGCCTCTAACATGGATGCACTCAAAAAAAATGTGCATTAAATTCATGAATTAACAAGTACTACTACAAACACTCATATTTACCGAAAAATGACCATACTATCCATACATTATTAAGAAAGATGATTTTGACTGTAAATGACCATGAATATGACTAATAGTGTGAGGAATCACAAGGATGTTTATTGTTCACCAAATCAGAAGTATAGACACAGGCTTTCCATGACTGACTTGGCAGCTCAACAAGGATCCAGAGACTTCATTTGCTTTGTTCTGCTATCTTCATCTCACCTTTTTGTCATTAGCCTTGTGCCCTCATGCTCACAAATGGAGGCTGTAGCTCCAGCTATCGAGTCCTTGCTCTAGTTGTTAAATCAGGAATCAGGGTAAAATATGGACCCACCCTGGCTGGTGTGGCTCAGTGGATTGAGCGCCGACCTGCAAACCAAAGGGTCGCTGGTTCAATTCCCAGTTAGTGTACATGCCTGGGTTGTGGGCCAGATCACCAGTTGGGAGCACACAAGAAACAAGCACACATTGGTGTTTCTCTACCTTTCTTTCTCCCTTCCTTCCCCTCTCTCTAAAAAATAATTAATTTAATTAAATTAAAAATACATATATGGAGCCAATAGAGACCTTCTTCTCAGCCTGGTCTCTTCCTTTACCAAGGAGTGAAATTTTTTCCATATTCCACCGTACTTTTCCTGTGATGTTTCCTTAGCCTGAATTTAGTCCATATCCACCCTTTGAGAAGTGGATCCAGCCCATTTCTCTGAGTCCAGGTAAGATTCTGCACCTAATTTCAATGCATGTGTGGAGGAGTAGATGGTGATTATCACACCACTAAGAAATTCTCCAACATCAGCTGGGTATTTGCAATTCAAGTCTGACACTATCTACTTGATCGCATCAGATCCATAGGTTAAGGGCTCAGTCCTATAAGACTTGCTGCCCACCCGCACCCCCAACTTCAGACATCAACCCCAAGCCCAGCTGTCACCTATGCTTCTGACCAACCAGCTGCAGATCACAAGTTCCAAAAGCCCCTCCTTCGGTTCTATTAATTTGCTAGAGTGCCTCACAGAACTCAGAGAAACTTACTAGAAACTTATTTGCTGGATTACTTGTTTATTATAAAAAAAGAATGTAGAGCTTCCATGCTCTCTACGTTCAGCACTCTCCCCAAAACTCAGTGTGTTCAAGCTGGAAGCTCTCTGAACCCTGTCCTTTGGGGTTTTATGCAGATTTCACTGCAGAGGTACAGTTGATTAAATCATTGGCTATTGATGAATGAACTCTTTCTCTGGTCCCTTTCTCCTCCCAAGGTGTCAGGGAGGTAAAATTGACAGTTGTAACCCTCTAATCATATGGTTGGTTCTCCTGCCAACCAGCCCCAAGTTCTGTCCAAAAATTACCTCATTACCATGAATAAAGACAGTTCTATGTGTCTCATCACTTAGAAAATTTTAAGAATTTTTTGAGCTCTGTACCAGAAAAGGGACAAAGTCCAAACATCTATTTCTTGTTATAAATCACAATATCACACCAAGAAATCTTGGACCAATTCCTGCTACATATATTACAACTTATTTTTTCCCCCAGATGATGTCATGAATATTCCCAGGGAAAATATACCACTCTACTTTTTTCTTTCTAATTGCTTCAGAGTATTCAATTAAATTAATGTACTACAGTTTATATTGTTTCTGCTCTTTCTTCTGGATATTTTGTTTTGTTTTGTTAAAAATAATGCTTTGTGAATTTATGTTGAAGATAATACCCTAAAAGTAAAATTGGTGAGTAAAAACTATGAGCATTTTTAAAATCTGAATAATACTGCCAAATTACCAAAAATAGCATTGCATCAGTTTATATGTTAATCAGCAGCTTATGAGAATTACTTCCATACATTCATCAATATTAGATATTAACTTTTTAAGTATCTGCCAATAAACATTTTATGAAAATAGATTTTACACACACTCATCAATATTAGATGTTAACTTTCTAAATATTTGCCAGTGGTAAGTGAAAAAATATACTCTTGTCCTAATTTGTATTTAATTAATAAATTACATTGATCCTCTTTCAGTAAGATTTTAATTTTTCCGTGAATTGTTTATTCTCACATTTTACTGTTTTTATACTATAATATCACTTAATGTTCTTACTAATATATATGAACTGTTAGAATATCATAGAAATTATGTAGTCCTCTGATTATAACACAAATGTCCACATCTTTTCAAGTTTGCTTTACATCACTTTGCTTTTATTAAAGACCTAGTATCTGTTTTCACTAACCAAAAAGAAATCCAAGAGGATTTGCTTTTATGAAAAAAGGCGATAAGTGAAAATAGCATTCAGACTTTGTTTTGCAGGGAGCCTTTGTAGAGGCACCACACACTCCCAGCAGCGAGAGTGGCCCTGCCAAGCTCCTTCCCAGGAACTACACTGGGCAGCTCAGCATCAAGCTGCCAGGACCGAATCCAGATCACACATTGAATTTAGGTGACATATCCCTTGTTGTTGTTGTTGTTGTTTTTTAAATCTAAAAGAGTTTCTCAGCCTTTCTTTGTCTTTCATGATACTGTTCTAGCAATAAAATAAAAATAAAAATAAAAATAAAAGGAATGACATAGTTTTCATTCTCAAAAACTCAAAAATGTTCTAGTGTGGCCCTGGCTGGTGTGGCTCAGTGGACTGAGTGTTGGTCTGAAAAACAAAAGGTCACCAGTTTGATTCCCAGACAGGGCACACACCTGGGTTGCAGGCCAGGCCCCCAGTTGGGGTCATGCAAGAGGCAACCAACCGATGTTTCTCTCCCTCTCTCCATCTCCCTTCCCCTCTCTCTAAAAATAAGTAGATAAAACATTTTTATTAAATGTTCTAGTTTAGGCAATACATTATATATCACCTTATTCAAAAGTGTTAGGAGAACTTGCTCCATGAACATTGTCATGTTTCTGCTTGATCAGAGCTCTCTGCAGCACAGACTGCAGGCACTTGGATTAAAAGATGATTCAACAACAATACTAAAGATAGAGACCTCTGAAGAGATAAAAAGACCCTTCTCCTCAGGTCCATTTGTTTACATTCCAGGGTAGTCACCTCTTCCTCTTCTTCCAGAGAGGATTTGTTCACAATCTAGAACAAAGATCATTTTTCTTCCAAGGGAAGAAAGTCAGACTTTCCAACCATCCTATATAAACTTCAAGTTTCATATTTCAGGGTTCCTCTCCTGTGGGGCAAATCTGGGTCTCACTGCATGACCTGCAGTGATAAGGACATGAGACTAGCACAAAATGTTCCATGAGTAAAAATTCTGTCCTCTGATCCAGAGGTCTCATGTTCCTGTGGTATGTTAACTACGTGGCTTGCAAGAAGAGTAACATTCCAAACCCTTCAAAGTTGCACACTGAATTTGTCATTATCATTTAATCTCAAATAAAGGCTTGGTCCCTGAACACTAAGAATTTATAACACTGGGGAACACAATTTTGGTTGAGTTAGATCTGACACTTGTTTTTGACTAAGTTTTGGCATCTGAATCTAAAAATGACCCCAGTGTTCCTCTATCACATCAACTTTTTAAGGTACAGGATACCCTCCCTTTGTCCAAAAAATCATACAAAATGTACATACAAAGGAAAATAAAGAAAAAATTACCTCAATATTTTTACACTGTTTATTTAGAGTTATTTTATTCATATAAAGGCTATATATTGTTACTGTAAGTCAAATTGTGTACAAGTAGTAAAGTTCTGCTACCAAACATACATATTAAGGTATTTTATCTTTTCAAACGACAGGCTAGGAAATGCCAAAATGAGATACTTGAAACAGTCTCCTTCAGTTGGCAAAGCTTTCACAGATTGCTTCATGAGACCCAGTTTTGTGTGCAGAGGTGGGAATATAATGTTCTTTCTGTCAACAAGTGGGCTCATGTAGAATATTTGGACCACCAGGTTTGAAGTCAGATCTTGGAGGCCAATTCAACTCCACCCAATGCTTCTCATGAGTTCTGCTGTCCCACATACACAGAAAACAGGGACACTTGGTGTATCTGCGTTGCTGACCAAGAAGGAAGCAGATCATTTTAAGGTCAACACAGATAATCCAATTGTGCTTGTGATATTGCAACAGATCAATGACTCTCTTTATGTCTTCATATTCTTCACAAAAACAAACTGAATGGTCAATTGGGACTGCACCAAATAAATTGCCATTGTGGGGGAGGACATACTTCAAGCTCCACTTTGAGCTATCGATGAACAGTCACCATTCAGTTGTGTTCTAGATTCAAATTCCCAATTCCTCCATTAAACCATGTATGTTATGGCAATACACAAAGCCACTGTCACTTCGAAAGCAATGCAGATTAAATGTAGGATACCTTTGCTCCTTTTTCAAGCAACTTTTTCTCATGCAGTCTTGATGCTAGGAGTTCTGAAGCCTTTTTGGATAGTACCATATCTCATGCCAAATCATTCAACTCATGCTAATCAAATCCCTCATGAACTGAGTCATCTTCAATTTCAAAATCTTCATCGTCGCTGTCATTTAGTTCTTCACCATACTCTTGTTTTTCGAAAGAGGGTAGTTCAATGAAAGCTGGCACTGGGATTTCAGCTGAATGAGGCACTGGGATGATGGTAGACTAGGATACTCTATTTTACATTTATTTTTCTTGTTATATCCTGACGTTTTCAATATACAAAAGTAATAGTCACTTGAATGATCTCTGGACTCTTGCCAAAACATAGATATACCAAATGGCAATTTATCATGTGTTCCCTTTGTCCACATCCGTAAACTCTCAACACACTGCTTGTACACCTTGTGAGGGGCCCAGGACTTACCTTGATCACCAAGTTTTACTTTAAAATATGCAAAATAGGCTTGCCTGACAAATGTGCTGATGTTTTTCCTCTGACTGGGAATGGTGAAACTGCCCTAGATATAACAAAATGAATCAGGGTTGGTTAGGCACTTATGACAAGAAATAGCAGAGGCAGACATGATCTGAAGGAAAGGAAATAAGCACATATGTAAATAAAAGAATAAATTCTGCTAACTCCTTGTATACAGACAAGAACTCGGACTACACTTCAGAATATGGGACACTATATAGAGCGGCACATAACTTCTCACCACACTGTCTCATGTGTAACTGAATAGCTTAGACAAGTATACCTGTCGCTAGTCTCCAAGGTCATCCCCCACCCCTCCCCACACGAGGGAGTTTTGCTCTCAGCCAATAGGAGAGCACTAGCACTTCCCTCAATCCAGGATCAATCAAGCCTAGAGTGGACATATTAAGATAAGCCGAAGAGAAAAACTTGACATGATAGAAGAAAACTAACTGCAGTTTTGAAATTAGCCTGCCTGTTACAGAACCCCTGGGCTGCTCCAGTTGAAAACAAACCCGCGGGCTCTTTAGTTAGGGGCCCGATTGCCCGCCGCCAAAATTATAACTCTCAATACCAGAGTTTAATGAAAAGAAAAAGAATAGTTTATTTAACAGTTATATAGACTTAGTTATTTGCAGATTTCTGTTGTTAAGTCTTATGTTCTTTAAAACACCCATAAACACATATCCTTGCCTCCCCCCTACCAAACCAGGCTAGTTTTAGAAAAGTCAGAGAAACCCTTTCCCTACTTTCCAAACACAGTTCAGCTTTACCAGTAGCTGCCAATTCAATCCTGATTGGGGAGACCTCGTCTGTGTTATGGGGTCCACCAGCTTTTAATCCAGAACCTCATGGATTCTCAGCCTCCTTGTAAACTGTATAGTTAGTCCTTTTGTAATTCGCACAGTCCGCCTTAACCTTAGTTAAATCCGCACAGTCAGTCCGCCTAAAATGTCTGCCGCTTATTTTTAAATCCCTGACTACATCCTCTGATGTAGTGGGTGCGGTAAGCAGTTCTGACCATTCACAGAACCTTACGCAGGTTCTGTGTGCTTTCTCCATAACATCCCCTGGTTCAAGACTCCTCCCATCTACCTGAGGCTTTGGATGCATTAAAGCCATTTTGCATAAAAAAAGACACTAGCCACCTGCCTCAGGCATGTGGAGGCATTCTGAAAGCTGCTTCCTTCTCCCCATCCCCCAGCTGCAAACTCTGGGGTTTTTTGGAACACCCCTGTTTCTGTAACATGCCTACTTAAGTCTAAGACAGCTGAAAAATTGAACTCAACAGGAATTATGTTAAAAATTGTTCCCCTGTGTAATCTCATGAGGAAAACAGACCTGAATTAAAATACAAGGAGGAAAACATGGTATGTACTACAGTCAAAAGTTGGACTCTAAAACTGAAGACCAATTCCTATTAAAGAAGGAGGAGTCATGGCTTCCAGGACAGGAAGATGTGGAGGTTGGACAGCTAAGGATGGTAAGGAGCTTCAGTGATTTGCACAAAGCCACAAAGAGATACAGTCTGAGTTAGGACTCTTATTTTTCTAACTCTCAGTGAATTTTTATTTACATTAACTATATTTAACAGTTGACTAATAGAGAGTCAGAATGGGAAAGTAAAAATGAGTCAGGTAAATCTCACTGTCTCAGAGAAAAGTAGTTTCTGGTGCATAGTATTTGATGCTGCCTACAAATATGAACTCAAATATTTTAATTTTAATGCCTGTGCAAAGTATCAGTGCTTATAATATACTAATTTGCATATATAGTTATGCATTTTACTTTAATAAGCTGTTTATATATGCTTTGAGAAATCTAGGTCCTTGATTCATATGCAATGGCACAACTGCACAACAGTTGGAAACTTTGTATTTTAGTCATAAGTTTAAAATATAGACATATTTCAGACAGTTAAATCCCTAGAAATATCTACATTTGGAAAAAAAATATATCTTACAATGTAAGAAAATTGAACCATAGTTTCAAATATGAGAAGCTAATTAAAATTTTCATTGCATTGAGATTATAATACATTGAGGGACAAGAAAACTGTTTCTCATATATATATGGAGAAAGAAATGAATAATACATTCAGATAAGTAAGTATAGCATGGAGCAACCCTATTAAATCATTGAAATAAAATCTGATGTGCATAAAATATTCTAATGCCAGTCATGGATAAGATATTATTACATTTTATTTTTCAGCTACAGAAAAATTAATTTTAGAAAACTGTCCATTTAAATGCAATTATTGTGAGATATCATTATATAGACATTGTACAAAGTTTTATAAGTTAGTTGAATATTTTATAAAGGTAACATTGTATCACTGATAGTTCAAATGCAAAGTACATAAATGTGATGGGCATTTTTATGTGTCAGCTTTACTGGACCAAGGGATGCCTAGATTCTACCTAAATATTACTTTATATACATTTCTTTGTATATCTGTGAAGGGGTTTCTGGAAGAGATTAGCATCTGAATTCGTGAACTGAGAAAAGCAGATGGCCCTCCCCAGTGTGGGCCTGGAGCATTGTCCAATTTGTTGAGGATCTGAATAGAACAAAATGGTGGCCCTGACTGGGCATCCCAGTTGGTTAGCATGTCATTCCCAAATCACCAAGGTTGTTGGGTTTAATCTCTGATCAGGGCACATACAAGAATCAAACAATGATGCATAAATAAGTGGAACTTGTCCAAACCTCTCCTTCTGTCTCTCTGTCTCTCCCCACCCCCATTCTCTCCCTTTTTCTCTCTCTAAAAATCAATAAATACAAATTTTTTTTAAGGTAAAGGAAATTTGAATTCTCTCTCTGCTGACTGTTTAGTTGGGACATCAATCTTCTCCTGTCCTTCGTGCTCTTGGTTCTCAGGCCCTTTCAGGTCCAGACTGGAATTCACACCATGGGTTCTCTGGCTCTCAGGCCTTCAAGTTACAAAACTGGGTATCCCAAATCTCCAACAAGCAGATGGCAAAGTGTGGGACTTTTTAACCTCCATAATGACATGAGCCAATACTTTATAATATATCACTTTCTATATAGATATAAATAGATATATAAAGACATAAATATAACCTATTGGTTCTGTTTCTGTGGAGAATCTTAACACAATAAATAATATGATACAAAGATAAAAATTGAGACATACAGTCTAAACACTACATTTATGGTGAAAATGGAATAGAATCTTGGAAAATGAAGCTAAAAAATTCAGCATATATGATTCTGATGTGATTTATCCTAAAATGTTATAGCTTTATAGTTTTATCTGTAATAATTTTTACTTATAAAATATTTCATTTTTCAAAATTCCGGTTATCTTTTCTATTGAAATAAAACATCTATCATGGGCAGAGTATGCATTTAGGTACATAACCATAACTTCTAGGTCAGCTTATCATGAAAAAAATAAATAAAATAGATAATCGATTGTTATGACATGGATAGTGGCTTACATTTATATCTTATTGGGGTGACTCAATATTACCTGGATGATGATACTGGTATACTTAGTCAATAACTTAAATATAAGGGGAAAAATGAAAAGCAATATCTTGTGAAACATTGATAAATTTTAGTAATATCAATGATGAGTAGGTGATTAAAGGAAATGATGGACAAGACCAATTTCCATGGTTTCTTGTCCTAAAGCAGAGAAATTACTTCTCTGAAAGCAAAAGGCAATGTGAAATACCAGAAAAGGAGAATCTTTTATAAAACTAAAAAGGGAGTCAAAGGGATGAATGAAATAAAGAATAAGAGGAAAGAAAGAACCAAGGAGGAAAGAAAAAAGGAAGGGAGAGAGGGGAGGGAAGGATCAGGAAGAGGGAGGAAGGAGGGACGGGAGTATGTCCTGCATCTTCCATTGCATTAAAAAAAATCTTCATTTCCAAATTTGAAACCTGAACAAGTCAGGTGCATTCAATTTCAGGTTGTTGTCTATTGTCTTATAAATTCACCCAGTGCTTTTGCTGGTCTCCTGATTGCAACTAGAATATGTGGAACCAGCTTTGGCCCCTAACAATTCCCATCGTCCATCACCCCCCAGCAGTGCATTCAGGAAGTCTCACAAAGCAGGCTAACCCTGTTTCTTCGAGATCCCTTTGACGTGCAGGAACAGCAATAATGAATAACTTTTGAAGTGATAAGTAAATTATAGTAATAAATAATTGAAATAAATAAGGCAAAATAATTTGGGGATGATTTTTTCTTCTCAATCTACATTATTACTGGGAATCACTGCATATTTTGAATGATGTAACATAAACTTATTTTACAATACTTTACTGTCTAATTTTCCTTCCCTTTTTTTGAGAAGCAAATACCTTGAACATATTTGCATTCATTGGGTGATTCATTCATTTAAAATGTATTTATTTATCTACCAAGAACCTACCATACCAAGACAACTTGCCCAGTATCATGGGGACTAAAAAATGTACACAAAAATAAATGAAATTCTGTAAGTATAGTTTTTTAATCTATAAAATATTATTAAAATAAAAGGTAAAGAGGCAGAGCCCAGTATCTGTTCTTGTTACAGAATCCCAGCCTATGCTGCTCTGGAACAGCTGTGCGGTCCAATGGCCCACTTCCAAGAAGTGTGACTCCCAATACAAAAGTTTGGTGGAAAAGGAAAGGGAGTTTATTTAAAGGTTACACAGATTTAGATTAATGGCCAAATCCTGCCATTAAGTCCCGCTCCCTTTAAAGCACCCACGTTCACACAGTCCTGCCTCCCTTTTTACCAACTCAGGACAGTTTCAGAATAGACAAGTCAGAGGTACCGTCTCCCTCTAAGAAAATAGAAGTCCATAGCTCAGCATTTCCCAGTCACAGCTCAGCATTCCTGGTAGCTCCCATGCACCCGTGCCTAGCTGGGGAGGTCCTGTCCGTGTGGCAGTGTTCTCCAGCTCTTAATCCAGAACTGCATGGCACCTCCTTACTCACCTGACCTCATGGCCAGCTGGTGGGGTCCCTCTGCAGTCTTTCAAACCATGTGGCCCAGTATGCCAAATGTCTGCCACCTTTGCTTAAATCCTAACCATGACCTATGACACAGTGGGTAGGGTGACCAGTTAGAACCGCCCACAGGAACTCACGCAGGCCCCAGGAGCTCTCCGTCATCACTCTATGGTTAAAGTTCCTCCCGGCTCCCTGGCACCTGGCACTGGCCACAACTATCTGCATAACTAAGAAACTAGCTACCAGCCATAGATATGCAGAGTAACTTAAAAGTTGTATTATTTCCTTCCCCCACCCCCCAACCATGGGCTGTGAGGGTTTTTGAGGACCCCTGTTACATTCTGAGGGAGGAATACTTCTCATGAAAGAATCTTTCCATGCTTAGCTTAACATCCATTTGAGTTAAGCAATGCAAAAATGTTTAAATAATAGTAAGAATACTTTTAAAACATATTTTCTAAGTGCTCTCCCCTGCATTATCTAATTTAATCACAAGAAACTTGTTACTGCCTTTTATAAAAGAAGAAAATGAGAAAATGACACAGGCTTTGTAAATCGTTTAAGATCACACAGAAAATCACTGGCAGAAGCAAGATTAAGAGCCAGACCCTCTTAACTACTTGCCCATTGTTTTTCCCACTACCCCACACTGTTTTATTTTTCTACTATGCAAAATCCTCGGCCTGGTTGCATTAAAAGTATGTAACAAAATAACAAAATAAAGGCTAAATATTTCCCCTATGACTTCAGTGCTTTTTAAAAGAGAAGTTCTAGACATTTGGATAGTCAATTAACATTAAGGTAATGAACTTGAATTTTATTAAATCTTCCTTCATCTTCCTGTCTTCTAGAGAAAATGTTAAGCAATTACATTCTTGTCCAAAGATTCAAGATGGATAATTGACCACTAAATAATTATTATTTCCACTGTTTGGAGGACAATGGATATATTAAGTAATTGTGATGTTGATGTAAGATGGTTTGATCAAGGTCTAATAAATAACAAAGCAAGAACTTGAGTACATTTAAGGTATAAAATAACAGTTTAAAAATAAGTGTGAGTTAATGGTCACTATTATAACTTATAATTGCATATAAATACTTCTTTTATGAAAGTCATATCAGTCAGAAAAATAATAAAAATGGTATTTTTACTTACTTTTTATTCTCGTCCCTCCACAAAATATTATTCTAAAGTCATAATAGATCACTGATAGAATGTAGTGAACAATGAGAAACCTCAGCAAATGCATTTTTCTGAATAATATGCTGATATAAGGTAATATTAACATTTTTCAACTAACACAGAACACAAGTAGATGTTTTAAATTTGCTATAGAGAAATTTACTGTCTCTAAAACAAAAACAAATGAAAATTGTACAGCAAGGAAAGTCTCTCCCAGTGAGTAGTATGAGCAATAGAAAAA
The DNA here is from genome assembly GCF_987537825.1 of Furipterus horrens. Lineage (NCBI taxonomy): Eukaryota > Metazoa > Chordata > Mammalia > Chiroptera > Furipteridae > Furipterus > Furipterus horrens. The sequence goes on along the minus strand of NW_028327176.1, from coordinate 109,907,118 downwards.
AAGAAGAAGAAAAAGCAAAAATCCTAACTTTCTTTTACTTCTTTGTTTATTGTCTGTTTTAAAATTCAGAGGCAGGACTGCCTTACAATCACACCTTCTGGAAGATGTGCTGATGTGAAAACCTGCAGGGTCCCAGGGCTGCTACCTGTCAGTGCTTGGATTTAAGTCAGCTTCAGGTTCTTCCCTGGAGCATTAGCACAAGAATGACTTGACTTTTGTATTTTCAATGGATGCAAATGTCAGCCTTATCACTAAGGAAGACATATGGTACCCAGTTCTGAAAGCAAATTCTATCTCCTAATGTGTTCAAATCTCCCGCTGCGATCTTGGTGCAGGGAAAGGCCGAGGTCAGCGTGCTGAGAGGGTTGCTTCAGTGCCCCACGCGGTGCCTGGCCCTGCCTGAAAATGTCAGTTTTCAGAATGTGTTTCTGCAAACTGCTTTTACAAAAATGTGTAGCTAAAATAAAAGCAGAGAAGGGAAATTAACTAAACACAACTTTTTTTACAAAGAAAATGATATAATGTAGATTGTCCTGTTAATGTGAAAGTATTTTTAGCACCCCCCCCCCCCATTTCTTTGAAATGTACAGGAGAAAATTGCTTGTGTATCAACTGTAGTTAACATGATCACCACTGGATTTCAACTGTTGTGCTTGGATAGCTACTGGGATTGTCTTGTTTTACAGAGGTGATAATGTGGGCTAAATCTTTCTTCCTACACAGCCCACTGATGCACAAACTTGGTCAAAATGCCTACTCTGCCCTGAGGTCCATCTAAATGGTTTTGTTCCAAAATTACAACCTCCGTTGTGTTAGTTTACTCAGGCTGCCATAACAAAATATCACAGGCTGGTGGCTTACACCACAGAGATTTAGTTTCTTAAAGTCCCGGAGGCTGGAAGTCCAAGATCAAAATGTCCGCAGGTCTGGTTTTCCTGCAGCCTCTCTTTCTTACTTGCAGATGCCTCTTTTCTTGCTGTTCTGAGAGTGGACTGAAGCCTCAAAAGTTGGGGGATGGGACTCAGTGGAGCACAGCCATTTTCCTAAGAGACGTCTTTGCATATCTATGGCAGGTAGCTAGTTTCTTAGTTATGCAAATAGCTATGGTTTCTCCACAGTCCAAGGAAATGAGAGGACTTTGACCATAGAATGGTGATAAAAAAGCTCATGGGGTCTGTGTGAGATTCTGGGAGTGGCCAGGACCAGTCGCCACACTGACTGAATCACAGGCCGGGGTCAGGATTTAAAAATAAGGTGGCAGCCATTTGGCGGGCTGGGCCACATGGTTTGAAAAACTGCAGAGGGACCACACCAGCCTGCCATGAAGTCTGGTGTGAAGGAAGAGAGTCATGATGTAGCAGCTAGGCAGGTTTGTAGTGAAGCTAGTCCATGATGAAAAGTAGCTATGCTTCCAGCCATGTGGCCTGGGCTAGTAAGAAAGTAGGCACACTGCTGCTTTGATCATGCCAGCTCTAGCTGATTCCAAAGCCACAAAAGACTCCACTTTGCAGAACCAGACCCTATCTGGACTCTTGGAACTCAGGACATATGGAAAGGACACTCTCTTAGGACTTGTGCCTTTCCTGGGCTTCACCATGATCCAATGTAAGATGGCACATGCTTTTCTGGACAATATATTATACAGAGGCTGATGGCAATGTGCCTCAAATCCTAAAGGAGAGAGCTGACAGATAAGGAATGGAGAACTTCTGGGCATGTTTTTGGCTTATAGCTTTTGGGGGAGCAAGGGAAGTGCTGGGTATCATGAGAGAACAGGGTTCTGAGCAGGAGTGCTCATAGTCACTCCTGCCCCAGGTTGAAATATTATAAATAAAAACCTGTATTTCTCAACATTAGTTGTTAGGTCTTATACCAAGACACCATGTGAATGAACCTCCCTTTGCTTGGTAACAGGTCTGTAGACAAGGCTGCCATGAGGTTGGGAGGTCTGACTGGAGAAGATGGCAGCAGAGCTGGTGGTGTTGTGGGGGATCATGAGAGATGCTTGAAGCTGAACTGTGACAAATAATGCTGAGCTTCAGACTTCTGCTTTTCTGACAGACAGTACCACTGAGTGGCATATTCTGAAACTGGCCTGGTTTGGCAAAGGTAGGCTGGACTATTTGTTTTGGGGTGTTTTAAAAGGGAATGGAAACTAACAGCAGAAATATGCCATTATTCTAAATCTGTAAAACCTTTAAATAAATAATCCCTTTCCTTGTTCACTAAACTCTTGCCTTGTAGGTCACACTTCTTGGCAGCGGGCAATCGAACCCCATGGTTGTTCTAGAACACCAGTGGCAGGATTCTGTAATGCTATGTCCAATACAGTCAAATTCTGAGATGCCGGGGTTTAGGACTTCAACATATGAATTTTTACTGGACACAGTTCAGCCCAAAACACACATCAGATTATAATACAAACTGGGTCCTACCATAATTGATCCATAGCAACAGGCATGCTCAGTCTTCAGGTTTTTAGATCATGTTTCTGTTTTCATCCTGATTACTAAGAAACTCAACTATCTAGTTAGTAGTCCTTGTACTAGTTTCCTGGTACAGTTATTGCTCCCTATCTCTTATGTCTACATTTTAATGTAAGATTTTTATTTTCATTTACTTATTTTATAATGTCCTTAAATAGCAAACAATGCAGTATGGTAGAGCTAGTCTGGCTGTATAGCCTAGCTCTACTCATTGCCTTTTGTATAATCCTGACAGGCCTCTATGCTTCAGTTTTCTCACCTGTAAAATAGGCATAAGAGCAGTTTATAACTCACTGATTTGTTGTTCCTCTTAAATGAGTTAATGTGTGTAAAGCTCTATGTGCCAAACACATTGTAGGCACTATGTAAGTGATTGCTATATGTAAGCTAATTTTATGCAATGCATCTCTATAATATGGTTTTTAATGTATGGAAAAATAAATTTCTGCCAACTAACATATTTTTAGAATACCACCAAAAACAAATTATATGTACATGCATACAAGTTTTAAAATCTTACAGTTTCTTAAATCTCATCCTCATTCCATTGCTACATTTCCTTTATTTTTATTTTTAATTTTAATTTTTATGTATATTTTATTGATCATGTTGCTACAGTAGTTTCAATTTTTTCCCCTTTGCTCCCCTCTGCCCAGTACCCCACTTCCCTCCAGCAATCCCCCCCACACACACACTTAGTTCATGTCTATGGGCCATGCATATATGTTCTTTGGCTTCACCCTTTCCTATACTATTCTTAACTTTCCCCTATTTTGTGCCAACCAATTATGCTTCTTAATCCCTGCACCATTTCCCCATTTCTCTCCCTTCCCCCTCCCAGCTGATAACCCTCCAAATGATCCCCATACCCATGATTCTGTTCCTATTCTGGTTTGCTTAGTTGGATTTTGTTCTTATTTTTTAGATTCAGTTGTTATTAATTGTGAGCTTGTTGTCATTTTAATGTTCATAATTTTGATCTTCTTTTTCTTAAGGAGTCCTTTTGACATTTCATATAATAGCTTTGTGATGATGAGCTCCTTTAGCTTTACCTTGTTTGGGAAGCACTTTATCTGCCTTTCCATTATAAATAATAGCTTTGCTGGGTACATTAATCATGGCTGTAAGTCCTTGCTTTTCATCACTTTGAATACTTCTTGCCAGCCCCTTTTTGCCTGCAAAATTTCTTTTGAGAAATCAGCTGACAGTCTTATAGGCACCTCTTTGTAGGTAACTCTCTGCTTTTCTCTTGCTGCTTTTAAGATTCTCTCTTTATCTTGAACCTTTGGCATTTTAATGATGATGTGTCTTGGTGTGGTCCTCTTTAGGTTTAGCTTGTTGGGGACTCTCTGAGCTTCCTGGACTTGTATGTCTATTTTCTTCACCAAATGAGGGAAGTTTTCCTTCATTATTTTTTCATTTAGGCTTTCAATTTCATGCTCTTCCTCTTCTCCTCTGGCACCCCTATGATTTGGATATTGGCATGTTTAAAGTTGTCCCAGAGGTTCCTAAGCCTCTTCTCGTTTTTTTCAATTCTTGTTTCCTCACTCTATACAGGTTGACTGTTTTCCTCCTTATATTCCAAATCATTTATTCGAACCCCGGTTTCCTTCCCTTCACCATTGGTTTTGTGTGGATTTTCCTTCATTTCATTTAGCATAGCCTTCACTTCTTCCCTGATGCATTTCCTGTACTCAAGCATATCTGTGAAGCTTGTGAGCATCTTTATCACCAGAGTTTTGAACTCTGTATATATTAGGTTGGCTATCTCCTCATCACTTAGTTCTCCCACTGGAACCTTGATATGCTCCCCCTTTTAGGCCATATGTCTCTGTCTCCTCATCTTGACAGGCTCCTGTGTTTGTCTGCCTCTGTGTCTTAGGTAGAGCTGTCACTCCTGTTATGTTGTAAAAGGCAAAGCCTTGGGTTTCTCATCAATAGAGGGTGACCTGTTTCACCAGGTTGTGGAACTGTATTTGGGGGAGGGGTCTGAGAGGGAACAATGCCACTTGCCCAGCACTCGCCCCTTTTTCCAGGCACTTCTCTCACTTCTGTGTGGGACTAGCACCCCTCTAGCTATTGCCCTGGCTGTCGTTCCCAGAGTGGGTGGCTCTGCGGACGTTCCAGGACAGTGGGGGCCCTTTAAACAAGCAGACTCTGCTGAGAGACTGGCAGTTTATTCCTCCACCCCAACCCCCACTGGTTTGCACAGTCAGAAGCAATGAGGCTTTGTTTTCCCTGGCACTCCGACCATGAGCTGCGTGGTCTGGTCTAGTGCTGAGAATCCTCCCCAGGTGTCCCTCCTGACTTTCTGAAATGTCTGACTGTGCTTTCTGACAGCTTGCCACTGCCACCACTGCTGCTGCCACTGCACCTTGTCCTCTCCTCCCTGGCTCCACCCGGCTCTGGATGAGTATTTCTTCTTTATATCTTTGCTTGTTGAACTTCCATGCAGCTCAGTTTTCTGGAACTTCTGGCTGTCTCTAGTTTTGTGGTAGCTATATTCATTCTTAGTTGTGAAGGGAGATGCAGCATGTCTGTCTAGGCCTCCATCTTGGCTGGAAGTCACCTATGTTTCCTTTGAATGTACTTGTTTTCACACTTCACGTTGGATAAACGCACATTCTCTCACTTACCACTAGAAGCCTTCAGCTGTTCTGCTTCACCTCTTTGGCCCTTTCTCCAAGGCTAGTACAGAACTTGTCACCTAACTAAACAAATACTATGTTATCTACGTTTCATATGTGGAAGCACAAGCTTGAGAATCATGTGCTATTACTTGCTCATAGCCAGGAGGTTCCATTCCTCCTGCCCAATCCCCTATGATGCTTAACTGTCAGTATCTAAGATGATTTATATACTTTAGGATCCGTTTTTCATTTCACTTTGGGTCTATCAGATCTGTGTCTGTAGAGATGATCTCTGGGCTTTTGGAAGATTTTCTTCTTTCAGCATTGCTGACTTCAGCCTTTTTTTTTTTTTTTTTTTTCCTGTTCTGAACACTGCTTCCCCAACAAAGCAAGCAGCCCAGACTTCATACTGGGATTTTCAGAATAGGACAGAGAATACAATAGATTCAGTGCAACTTCCTCCTGTGTTCAAGATTATGACCTTTGCCCCTCCTCTCAGTTGATAACATTGCTTCTTATTTCACTGAGAATAAAAAATAGAAAAGGTCTTCCTTTCTATCCCAGCACTTAAACTACAGCCTACACCTGTGCCGGAGTCTTCTGCCCCTCTCCTGTTACAATAAGCTTTCACCACTCCTGTCCATGGACAACTCTGCCACTAGTACAATGGATCCCAGCCACTGCCACCTACTCAAGAGCTTTGATACTCCAGTGATCACCCTCCACATATCATCATTGCCTCCCTGTCTACTGGAGCCCTATTACCAATAAACAAAACACGAATCCAAAAATCCTTCCTTTGACCCCCAAATCAGCCTTTAGTTACTACTGTTTCTCTGCTTCCCTTAGTAGCCAAATTTCTCTAAAGGTTTATCTCTAAGTAATGTTTCTATTTTCACACCTCCCATATTCAATAGAACTTTGAAACCGCTCCTCTTAAAGCCAACAGTGGCATTCTCATTGTCATCTTCAAAGATCAATTCTCAGTCTTCTTACTTGACCTCTCAGTAGCATTGAACATGGCTGACCACTGTCTGCTCTTAGAACTTTCTTTACAGAGTGACCATCCTAAAAATATCACAAGCTTTAGAATCAGGCAGATAGAAACACAAATTCTATATTTTCTACACTGTAGCTCTTTGACTTCACCCAAATTATTAAACCTCTCTGAACCTCAATTTTTACATTTCCATAAAACAGGGATAATAATACCTTTCATATAGAATGTAGTATTAAGGATAGAGTTATAACACTTTGGCTTAATTTCTGGCATCTTATAGGTACTCAGTGAATACTATCATCAATGTTATTATTGCTTTATTTACTTGCTGTTTTCACCCTTTTGCTCATGTCTTTACATCTGTGTGGTAAGTAGTGTTTATCTCCCTAACTTCTTTAACCTGTGGAAATCCTACCACACCTCAGGACCCATCTTTAATCTACTCTCCTCCCTAAAGCATTCCTTGCATGCTTCTGAAAGAGAAGGACCCTTCTTGTACACCCTTGGTTACTCATTTTATCTATAGTTCCTACAGTATAGTATTATATTACTGTTATTCATGACCATGTTTTCTTCCTCCTACTAGTTTTAAGTTTGCAATGGGGAAGACCGCTGTGTAAAAGAAGTCAGCTAAAAGACTCCTGCTAGGTCTCATAATTTGGTAATGTCCCAGATTTGGAAAATTTTTGAAACATTTGACCAACATAGTAATATTACATAACCAAGGACCGATGAAAAAAATTGAGATTGAAAGCAAATTCTATCCAACCACTTTTGGAAGCCAGTGTTTCTAGCAAAATCAAGTACATGAAAGGTCTATGTATTCTTGTAAAGGTCTTTGTAGCTCTCCTCTGCAATCTTTCATGTGACTAATTCTCACTTAAAGGAGAGAAGAAATAGAGTAGCGAGCCCACAGAGGTGAGGAATCTATGAGAGAGTGAACAAAGGAGGTCCCTGGAATGTACCTGCTCTGCATCATTTCCCGTCCTCTTTATGATTATAATGGACTTTGCAAATTTTCAAACATTCTAATGATAGTACCATGAATACTTTTTATCTACAGTAAACATCTCTGGACTCCTGGGTTTACTTGGCTTTGGCAACTAAAATGTTGTTTACTTATCATCTCTGCTTGGCTATTGTCACATCTTTACATTTCTGCTGTCAATATGAGCATCAAGGTATTAGTGTGATAGTCTAGGAATTAGTATAAAGGACACATGGACATGAACAACCAGGTGGGGACTGACTGGGAGACAGGGTGGGCAGGGCAAGGGAGAGCAATGGGGGCTGGGGGGGAAATGGGACAACTGTGATAGAAAAACAATAAATTAATTTAAAAAATAAAATAAAACAGGTATTAGTCTGATAGTTCTTTCCTCTCTACAAGTGTGTGCTGATCCCTGTTAAATTTATAGCAAAAAATTGTTATGATCATTTCAAGACTATCATATAGGGTTACTTCTTTCTGTTTAAGAAAGCAGTAACATCTATATGTGTTGCTATTATGCAACCTCCTCAACGTATTACTAAGTGAAAAAAGCAATAGGCCAAACAACCTATAGTGTATGCTCCCATATGTGAACAAAGGGGATCTGTGTGTATTATGTGTATGTGTGTGTGTGTGTGTGTGTGTGTAATAAATATAAATATATATTTGTATAAATATATATTTATTTATTTATTTATTTATGCATTGCCCAGATATGTATATGTATATGTATATATCTGGGCTATGCATAAATTTATCTTTGAAAAGATCGAGGAGAAACTGTTGATAGTGATTACTTATGAGTAGGGTTTAAAGGTCCAAGAATGAAACTTATTTTTAACATATGCTCTTTGTTCTGATGAATTTTTAACAACATATATGCATATTTTTCCATGAACAGAAATCTGGTCAAGAATGAAAAGATGTATCATATTACTTTAGTTGGGACTTTGGGCAGATCTAAAACAAATGCACGATGAGGAATGGTCATGAGGGTGCATGCAGGTCCATGCGGAGCACTGAGTAATTCCTCAGCTATACACCAGTCTAGTCTCCAGAGACTAACCAAAATCTACCTTCAGAGTTTAGGCTCCAAATTCAACAATTGTCTGTCCTATTCTTTCCCACTTCTAAGCCTTTGCTTAGCCTATTTTTTCTACCAAGCACATTCTTTCTTCACATTCATATGCCCCAATTCTACAAATGCTATCAAGGACAGTGTGGTAGATTGTTTCCAAAGATGGCCACCAACAATTCTTCTTTTACCTGTACACGCATACTAGTCTCCATCCTTTTGAATAAGATCTACTCTGTGACTTGCTTTGACCAATAAAATGTGACAGAAATGAAACTTTGCCAGGACTGGGCCCAGGCCTCACTAGCCCTGCCATTTTCCACATTCACTTCCTTTGAATCCAGCAACCTTGTAAAGAAGTCTGATTATCCTTCTACAAAGAGAGGCCATAAAGTGAGAAGCTCTGGAAGATGAGAGACTGTGAAGGGCTAGAGAGAAAGATCAGTCAACCCAACCATCTCAGCTAAGGTTGCAGCCACGTGTATGAAGACATCTTGGATCCTCCCGCCCCAGCCAAGCAACATTGGACAGAATCACCTGAAGCAAAAACAAGCCATTCCTGCTGAGTCCTACCCAAATTGCAGGTGAATGCTTGTTGTTTAAAACCCCTAAATTTTAAGAATGATACTCTTAAATGGAAATGATCCAAACACTATTACTCTGCAAAATCATATTGCATTTTCCCACTATGTTTCCATGTCCATGAATCTCTTTTCCTTTTTGCTCAATCTCTCTACCCCTAACCTCCCCCAAACACCACAACTAGCTGTCATCCTGCTCTCCACCTATGAGTCTGTCCTCATTTTCCTTGTTATTTCACTTTTTTGTGTGGCACATACTTTTCAGTACTGTGTAGAGTAAAATCTCAGACTGAACTCTTTGCAACATCCTTAAGAGGAATTTCTATATCTTATTTATTTTTGTATTTCCCAGTTAGGATACTATTTTCTTGTATAGGACTCAACAAACATTTTAATACATGAGTGATTACATGTATGTTCATATATGCCAATCACACACATGAACTCTATATGATGCAGCTAAATAGAGACAATTTCCTCCCCACCCAAAGCAATCAATGTCTCTTTTAGCACCTTAGAGTACTGCTGCATCAACCAGCCCAGCCCAAAGTGATATTGAACTATTACTAATAGTATCAGTATTTGCTGCATAATAGCTTGAGTTATTAAGAAATAATCAACCATCATAATGCATTTGCTTTTGGTTTGCTTTCCTGTAGATACATAGTAAAGTATAATTGTTTTAAGGAAAATGGTCCTGAGGTCCATTTTCTACTTTTTTACACATTCATTATCATTTTCCTGTGGATTTTCACAGTAAAATGGATACATTTTTTCCTCCCAACATATGCATTCACAACAATGATGGCAACGGTTGACACTGGCTCCCAGGAGAGGTTTGTACACCCCACAGCATGATGTTGGCCTTGTGGCATGGACGGAATAAGAAAGAGGCTATACAGTGGTAAGGAACCAAGTAGAACAAGGGGTAAATATGGGCAAGATGGAAGAATTCAGCACAAAGTTCCAGGGATGATAGCCTCGCGCCAGTCTGATCATGAGCACCTGTCAGTAATGATAACTCAGAGAAAAGAGCAGCGGCACAGGTTGAAGAATGTGGTCAGAGAACATGCTTAAAGTGCCAGGTATTCTGTGCCATTAATTGGGTGTGTTGGTTATAAGTAAGGGCGAAGATGTGGAAAGCAGAAGCTGAGCCCTGGCAAAAAAGCTGGCAGGATCCTCATAAGTGAAGACAGGTCAAAGCTGATCACCTGGGTCACATCCCTGGATTTTCCATAGATGACAAGGTCTTTAGGTGAAAGCATACTTGACAGGCTGCTGTCTTCTCTGGGAAAGGAGTAGAAGGTCAAAAATTCAGCAAGCTAGCTTAAAAAAAAAAAAGAACACCTTTAAAGTACACACTTTTTATATCAAACTCCAGATCCTTCATCCCTTCTAGCAAGAAAGAAGAGCTTGCAGTTTGAGTATCACTATTTGTGATGATAATTACCACTTGTTTTTTATTACTATATCAAGCCAATAGATATATAAAAACTCCTTTTCTAGTTAAGGAAACTGAGATTATGAGAAGGGGAGATACCGGCCCAGGATTTGAACATGGGTTTACTGACACAAAGCCTGGGCTCATCCTGCAATACCATTATCACCCTGAAAACTTGTACTGCTCTGCATGATAAACCCCAAGGCCTTGGAGTTTGGAAGTCTGCAAGAGAAGAGAAACTATTGCTAACAATAGCCTGAGGTAGATAGGGCTTGGCATCTACAGCAGTTTGAACAACAGGCTGAGATGTGCCATGCCCAAAATGATGGCCTCTGAATTGAAAGGAGAAGGGATGCAACATTGAAAAACAGCTTCATCAAGAAACACATGCTGAAAAATTCATATGTGCAAACATACATACAAACTACATTTTATATCTGCTTTAGGCTAGTTCTGCCTATATAACTACAAATGTGTGACCTAAGTCTTTGTGTTAGACTGAATGTTTGTGTACCCTTAAAATTCATATGTTGAAGCCCTAACTCTGAGTGTGGCTATATATGCAGATAGGGCCTCTAAGGAAGCAACTAAACCTAAATGAGGTCATAAGGTGGGGCCCTGATCTGATAGGATCACCCTCTTTATTTGTGTTCACATAGAAGAGGTTATATGAACACACATCAAGATGGCAGCCACCTACCCATCAGCCAGAAGGAGAGAACTTCAGAATGAAACTTATATTGCCAGCACCTTGATACTAGACTTCTCGGCCTCCAGAAATATGATAAATAAACCTCTGTTGTTTATACCACCCAGTGCATGGTATTTTGTTATAGCAGCCAGAGATGTCTCATATATTCTTCATATCCCACAGCAGGAAGAAATTGAAAGAAGTTGCTCAGTCAATACAAAGTCTCCTTGTATACATCAAACCGCTAATTTTTCAAGTTCCAATCTTCAATCTGATTTGCAGTAATGTCAACAAATATCTTTAAAATATGGATACTCTTTCTCTAATTGTCATGGTATGGCATCCTTAGTCTTCAAAAAGTACTCATCTTCATTTCTTTTGACATATTACTACTTCAGAAACCAGCTCATCATGAACTACAATCAGTGTTTAAAACCTTGGACTCTGGAGTAAGATAACACTGTGTTCTAATTATGGCTCTGTCACTACTAGCACTGAGGAAACTCCTTAACTGAGCTCCCGAAGATTTGATTTCCCTGTGTTTAAAAAGAAACTGGTGACATTGGCCTCATTTTTGCAGGGCCACCACTTCTTCTGTGCTACTACTTCTCTTACTGCCATCATTGCTCCGACAAAAACAATTCTATAATGCACTATATATGGAAGGTTTACTATGTGTTTGCCAACTTTTCAAAGAAGCAGTATGTTTATCCCTCCTTTACAGATGAAAATATTTAGGAGCTATGTACGTATCTTAAGTAATGCAACTGGTAAGTTCTGAGAAACTGGGATAATATCTAGATTTGTAGGGTTTTCAAAAAGTGAACTATTAACCAGCAGGCAATGCTGCCTATGATAATGGAATGAGCTAGTATATGTGAAGTGTTTGGCACAAGCCTGAGAGAGACTAGAATTTCTATAAAGCATTACTGGAGCTAATCTTCCCCTACAGTGAACCTTTTCCACCTTCCCCACATACTCATTCACTCCTCTGTGCTCTCAAAGTATGTTATCAGTACATTTGAACATATCTATATGCTTCTGTACAAATCTTTATTGAAGCAACTTTTTTGTTAAAGTCTATAACTGCATCTCTATCAGACCATGGACTATCAGAGAACAAGAACCCTAATAGAGCCTGTTCTGCACTCCCAGGCTCACCACCTCACTCCTCTACCCAGACAGTTTTCATTTCTCTCCTTCTAAGATTCTACTTTGCTATAGGTATGTGTTACATGCCTCTATTATACCACCTATGACATCACCATTACTCACTTTGATACCAGTCTTTACACAAAGGCAGTAACTTCATCATATTTAACTTGACCTTCCATATTAGATGAACATAATAAATAATAATGAATGAGTAAGTTGGTAAATGAATGAATAAATGTCATTTAAATTTCCTTATAGTGCTATTTCTCTTCGGTTTACTTAATAGTGACAAGTTACAAAAGCCCTAATCTGAAATTCATACCCCATGGCTTAAAATATAAACTGGAATGAGAATAATCAGTATAAAACATTATTTATATAGCTATAGCAACTTCTATATTAGATCATCACATGGGAAATGACAAACCACAGAGAATATAACAAAAATACCTTTCATATATACTATATTTTTAATTTTCACAGCTCTTGTTTTCCTTTGGTCCATGAGTAAACTAAGGTCTAGAGAGAAATGAAAAGATTTGACCAAGATTCCAGGGCTGGCAAGTGACGCAATTTTTCCTCAAATCCAATACTTTGATCTAAAATCTGAGTTTCTGCATAAACTAGTGCTCCCTTTCTTGGTATACTAGATCTAAAAAAATTCTGAAATGGCCAACAAAATAAACTTTACTTAAGCTGAAAAGATAAATAACTAAAGGAAAAAGTTTTTTTGCTTTTTTAAAATTTAAGCTATCCAGGTGAAATCATCAAATTTATAATTGTGTGAATGGCAGTTTTGCAAATAAGGAAGTTTTTCCTTCCATTCATCTATGGGACTGGGAAAGGGATGCCTCATGCCCTAACTGGCTAATCCTGGAGAGCTCCTTAATCACACAGTCTGTGCCTGGGCATAACGTGGTGTGCTGGGGATGAACAAGCACATGACTATTTACTCTCAAACCTACAAGACAGTTACTAAATAAAAAAACAAAATTACTAAAAACTGCTCTCCATTCATTAAAAAAAAAAAAAACATTCTGAATCTACCTAAAATACTGACCTAAATTTTGCATCCACGTTACTTCTGACACAGCAATATAGTTAAGTTTATACTATAGGAGAATAGATTATTCCTCAAAAGCATAATTTTTTAGTGGTAAACTTGATCATCTAAAACTATTCTAGGGCAAACCATTCTGAAACCTGGTACCTGAAAAAAATCGTATCTTAATATCTGAAGACGAGCTAATGCAGCTGTCTGACCACGTCATTTGAATATCTAAAAATAGAGAATAAGTCATCCCCTCATAAAGTGTTTCCAAACAAATTAACCCAAAAGCCATTAATGCACCAGCTGCTGCAATTAACCAGTACTTCTAACCTGCTGATTTGGCAGTTTGAAATAGAAGGAGAGATATAGGGAAGCTGAGAATACGGTAGTGCAGAATTGTGGAGAATACTGTAGAGATAGAGCTCATTTTCAAAATCCAGGCTATTAGAGAAAAAGAAGCACCTTGCACCACTATATAAACAAACACAGAGCACACATACCTCCAGGATGACGAAACACATTCACATTTGGAATTCAGAGTGGCTGCGACCTGAAGACAAGCATAGTCTATGCTCGCCCCATCACAGTGGCTTCACCATGTTAACCAACGAAGTTGACTCTAATTTCTGTAATGTTTCATTCAGTGTTTCAAACCATAAATTTGTATATAAATCTATATAGAAACAGTATGTTTCTGCCTGTGCTCTAGTTCTTATCTTATCTTATTTCTCCTTAATGGGCTGCTCCCAGTCTGTATCTCCATGTAAAACAACCTGTTTAGGGCTTTCTGGGCTGCTAAGACCCTCGAAGCATGTATGGGTTTTTGTTGCTGCATGTTGTATTTTTCCCCTTTGAACTCATGCTCTGCGAAGAATTGCAGCAAAATCTGCATGTGTAGAGATTAAAGAAGTCTACTGTGGCTTTTAAACATCAAACAGCCTAAGTTGTACATGACTCAAGTAAATTGCATGGTGTTGGGCCTTTATTTTTTTTTTCCTTCATGATAGAAACACCTTCATTATTCTCATTTTGACCATTCTCCTGTACTCTCCTGGTGATGCTAGATACCCATTAAAAGTGATAAACACCCTGTCTCCAGAGAATATATGTTCTAATCCATAGCGCAGGGGTAGGTGGGGAGCAAAGATGGGAGAGGAGAGGTAAAAGGAGCTCCTACAGGGCAGGGAGAGAGAGGAGAAATTTGAATTGACCAACTAAAGCTTTTTAGAAAAGGTCACATGTATTTCCTGACAGATAAAGACTGTTTGCAGAAACAGTTCTGCTCTGAATTCCAAAATCAGATTATAAGCATGATCTGAATTTCATGCAGTTGCTCCATATTAAAGAAAATTTCCTGTGGAGGTTAAGCCTTTGTTACAGAGAAGAAACCAATGCTAAAATGCAGCTGCTTTGATCGGATATGATTTATTGCTTAGCGTCAAGAAAAGAAAGCCCAAGTAACAAGAAGTAAAGAACCCTCATTCATTCTGACACAATCTTTGGAACCTTGAAGCTGAACCACAGAATCAGTGAGGTTGTTTCCTAATGAGGTCCCTGATGTTACCAAACTTGAACCTATGTCTCTTCTCAGAACCCTTCATGTTCAGTTTCCCAGACAAAATGTAGTGACGGATATGTTCTGTGTACAATGAATGCTCAATAAATGCTGTTGACTTATAAGTTTAACAACAAAAAAAAATGTTTCCTGTTAAGACCAATAAAAAATGTGAAGGCAGAATATATTTTCCTATATTCCCAGAGTTTAAACTCTTTCTAATTAGCACCTGATTGGCAGGACACCACTTTGAAGTCATTCAATTAAACTGCTTACAGAAATTAATTGTGTTCTTAATATTTTTGATATCTTTTTTTTTTCATTGTGTGCTCTGGATTTTCTATAATCCTGGTTTAATCTTTCTAGTTTTCATATTATTCAGGGAGTTCAGAGCATTCTAACTTAATCTACTAATCCACCCACTGCTCTAGTTACTTATTTGTGTTCACTTCCCCAAGGAGGGAGGGAGATTATGTGCTGTTATCAGATCTGGCATCCTTCTGCAGTCAGGGTCTTCTCCCTCACTGTTTCTGCATTTGCTCTACTCATCTCAGGAAGGCACAGAAGTCTCAGAACTGGTTTGTTCCTTTGTCCAAGCATGTAGGTCTGATAGGCTTAAAACAAAATTTCATAGGCCATGGCCAGGTTGCTCTGTTGGTTGAAGCACCATACCATGCACCAAAAGGTTGCAGGTTTGATTCCTGGTCAGTGCATATACCTAGGTTGTAGGTTCGACACCTGGTCAGGGTTTGTGTGGGAGGCAACGATCTCTTTCTCTCTCTTTCTCTCTCTCTCCCTCCTTCCCTCCCTTCTTCTCTATCTAAAGTCAATAAATATATCCTCCGGTGAAGATTTTAAAAGTTGCATAGGCCTGTTTAAAAACTCAAGGCTGCAAGAGGACACTAACATAATTTCAGAATACAGCTGTTGCCTCAGTTTCTCTTAGGAGGGTAGATTCTTGGAGACAAACCCCAAAACAACTTGAAAAGATAGATGAAGATGAGAGCAAATAAAAGTAGTCTTTTGTTAGCATCTCCCCATGCATATACACTTAGCCAAAGGTTATTCCAATCTTCTATTTTAAAAAAATGAACTACACGATCAGATCTTACAGTCTCTCCTTGAGAACCCTGAGAAATGATCCACCTTATTCTCAAAGCCCACAGTTGCCAAGTTCTTGCATATTTTCATGGCCTCATTTCAAGTTTCCCAATGCAATTAAGGATATTGTAATAGATAAGAACCACAGTATTCTGTCAAATGGTCATTTCCTAACTTGACTAAGGAAATCCAGTCACCCATCCTGGGAGCCTTGCTGTCATCTGCCAACCATCACAAACATTTGTCCCTGGCCCTATCTTTCTTTGCAGCAATCACAACCTACAACTGTATTCAACATCACAAGATGGGAAAATCACAAGAAAAGCAATATGCAGAAGAAACATATCTGTCACAGATTCGAAAACTCTTCCAGAAATGCTAAAGATGTAATTTTCCTACTGGAATTCTATTTTTTTTGTGTTAAACATACATTCTAATTAATTGAGACCAACAGACAAGAAATTTCCTTAAACTGTAGTACTACCAGTGCAAACACTATTATGTGGGTATGCTAGTGAGTCACAAATTCTAGCTATTATGGGAAGAGCACTCTATGAAAGTCAGGCCATTTTTGTCATTTTTTTTTTTTTTTAAATTGTACAATATGTAAGTCTCTTCAAGGATTCATTTTTAAGCCTACCGTAAGTTGGTAAGATATCACTTACAGTACCATACGAGTGCTCGCTGCTTAATCTGTGGTGTTTGAACACACTCTAAATTATGGCTTCGTCAAAGATGCACAGTCCAGCCAAAGGCCAGTTGGTGGTGGGGTGGGGGAGGAGTAAGGAGCCAGGAGAAAAGCAGCAGAAGTAACCCATCTATAGTCATTTGTTTTTATTTAAGTTGATTTTAATGTCAGAGCTTACTTATGCTTTTTAAACTATATAACATTTCAAAGAGACTGGCTCAATTTTCAAGTCAAACAGCAGATAATGGCATCAGGGATGCCTGCAACCACAAAGGAAATATACATAAAGAGGACCTAAGGAATGTAAGATAAATGTTTGCATAAGCACCCAGATAGAAACGAGATTTCAAGTGATCCCCTTAACTACCTGGAACTTGCTCAACACTATGTATTTTTAGGACACTATCTAGTCATTAAAATCACACCATATTACTATTATCTCTGTGATACATACTCATCAGTTAATAAGAAACCGAAATATTAAGTAACTTGCTGTAGGCTACACAGCAAGACAGTACAAAGATACGAATGGCCCTGTTCAAAGGTGAATAAAATATTTTGCTCACTTCAGGAGCGCGGAGTTCATTAACTTTCCAAGATTTTGAAACCGGGGTTCTGAGAGCCTAAAGAAAGTCTGGTTTTGAATAAAGCTGTGTGAGGCAAAAGCATGGTCTGCCTCATTTACTACTGTCTCATCAGCGCCCAGCATAATGTCAGCTCATTGCATAAAATAAAAAATGAATGAATCACGAATCAATCAAAAACAAATGGAGATTTTTGACCTACAGAAACTTGGTGAACATATTCAGTTAGAGTTTTAAGGAAGAATCTAGGAGAACGTGTTCTCTAGTTTGGGTTTTCCCTCCTCCGTACATTCTTGTTTTTGTTGTTGTTTTGTGGCTGGCTTGAAAGGGGAGGGGAGGAGAACAGTTCTGAAAGGACAGTACATATGAGAAAAAGGATACGTTGCAAACGAATGAAAAGCCTTGAGACTTGATAACCAGACTTTACCGTGTAACCTCTGAAAAGGGGCGAGCCTTCTGAGCTTCAGGCTCTGGAAGACCCGGCAACCAGGCTACTCCAAGAAGAATCAGCAGAGTGAAGAGTAATTGGGAGCCATTGGGCCTGAGACAGCCAAGCTCTTTCAGCACATTACTCTGATTGAATCTCAGGTCGTTTTGTATAGAAACTATGAGAATAGTAAGCTCATTTTAAAGATGACTGACCGAACTGCCTTTACCATCAGTTTTCCTGGTTGTGGGCAAAAGAGAGGCTAGAGAGCCCGGTCCTATGTGGAGATGGGCTAGAGGTAGAAGCAGGGAGAAGGGGGATGAAGATGAAAATGGATGAGCCCAAAATAAAACTGTGGCACTGAGGAGAATAAAGGAGAGGGCGCTTGTCTAAAGACATTTGGAGGGCAGTCACGGAACCCTTTGAGAGTCTGATGAAAACCCAAAAATGTACTTATAAAAAATCCTGCATGTTACTTCAGTTTCAAGCAGTTTCTTTCAGCCATCCTTGAAAGAAACCCGACTTCTGCACTGGATGTCTACACAGACCCCTTCATCTCTAACAGCAATGATCCTATAAAATATATATTTTAGCACTGGCTGGTATGGCTCAGTGGATTGGAGTGCTGGCTTGAGAACAAAAGGGCTACCAGTTCTATTCCCAGTCAGGGCACAAGCCTGGGTTGTGGGCCAGGTCCCCAGTTGGGGATATATGAGAGGCAGCCAATCAATGTTTCTCCCCCTCTCTTTCTCCCTCCCTTCTCCTCTAAAAATAAATAAATAAAATCTTTAAAATATATACATATATATTTTTTAACCTGATGGCATTTCTGAGATGTCTTTAAGTCATGCACATCACAACATGTTATTCCTCTTACAATGCCAGCACAACAATATTTTTCTGTCTTAAATTTGCTTGCCAAAGCAAAGTCTGAAGGTTTTCTAAACATAATTAATCTATAGAAATAAGAGGCCAAATATGTCAAAATTTCTAAGTCATCATCAAGTGGTGACTGAGAGTAGAGAGGCTATTGCTAGATGGCTCAAGTCGAAACCCTGGTGTACCCACTATGTGACTTTGGATAACTTACTTCTCTATGCCTCCCTCTCCTCATCTGTACAATAGAAATAATAATAGAACTCATTTCAAGGACTAAATGAGTTCTGATTACTCAACTTGTTCATACCTGTCAAACACTTAGAACAATGTCTAATATATTTTGAATTCTCAGTACATGATAGATTGAGCACCATCATCATTGTTTTGCTGTGTTTGTAATAATTGCCTGAGCTGTTTTCAGGGCAAGATCTGTCTGAGGAGCTCTGGTTCACCTCTCGGCAAACATTTTTTCATGGCTCAGTGTGTTCTACCCGCAAAGCTGCTCCAAAGCACTCTAGACTGGCCAGCTACAAATTCCTTCAGTCTCATCTAAAAATTAGGGTTTGAGTGCCATACTCACTAGCCCCAGTCTATAAGCTTCCATGAAGTCTGACTTGGAGCAAGCTGTGATTGCAATAATCATGGCCTTGCCCATGCCATCCTATGGCAACACCCATGAGTCTAATTCGTGTCAGTTTAGCCACCCCATGTATCACTTTAAAAACACAGAGTAAATAAGCTTGGTACATTTTTAAGTGCATGCAGTAATTACTGCTCTGCTACCTACTTTACATTAGAGCAGTTTTAGTTAGTTAGTGGGATTTAAGGACAGCCCAGAATTCATTTCACAGTTGGAAGGATAACATAATGTTGAACACTCAGAAGGTGTAAGACACTGTGAATATTGTCTTCACTCTAATAGCCCCAACCCCTGCAACCGAAGCACGTGACCAAAGCATTAAGTCATTTTCTGAAATCCTGCTGTTACTAGCTGACTCCACAAACAGGCACTTAGCAGTATTCTCCCTGGGCTTGCCACTCTGTGGTTGTAAATAGACACCAATCGAAGCTATATTAACTCTTTCAGATATAACCCCCATTCCTGCCACTGAACAGAAAGTATAAAAGCAGCAATTTACTAAATGGTTTTGAATTTTTCTCAACTCTATTCTTGGAAAATGATGGTAAGGCTTAAAGGATTTCAAAGAAAAGGAGTATGAAAAAACTATAACACTCATAATTCATGTTAGTTATAAGAGCAAATACTGATTCTATGCAAACTATGTAGCAAAAAGTGCATGTGTGCTATTGTAAAAATAACTACATGAAAGGCTTTATGACTAGAGAGGCCAAATGGCTCTAGCTGGATAATTAATTTGCTCAATGACATTTTTCTCCAAACCAAAATTGTCAATTCCAATCTTATCACTCTTTTAGGTATGAATAAAGTATTAACCATGGCATTCAATTCTAAGTGACATAGACGACTTATTGGCAATTGTGAAAATTATCAGAATATAATCAAATGCTCAGTAATTATATATAAGCTATAAAATAAATTAGTAGGACAAGAGCAGACAAACATTCTTATGGGAAATCAAAAATTGCTTTCATGATTGTCATTACCTCTTCCTGAATGTTACACTTGAATCCTTAGAAATAATTACATTCCAGATTTCTGATTTCCAGCTCCTTAATTTGGCCAATTTGTGGTGTTTGAAAGACCTCCATTTAGCATCTTTAAAATTTTGTTAGAATGATTTTACAGTCTCTCCTAGTTCCTTAATAAAGTCATTCTAGGAGGTCAGTCATCTGATCTTACAGTAAGTAAGCACTTCCTCCAGACTCAATAGAGGTTATTTATCAGTAATCTTTGTGGTCTTTCAATCTTTTTTTATAGGAGTTTTTAATCCCTAGTAACTTTTGATCACAATGAGACCTAGAAAAACTTCAAATAGAAGAGTAGTTTATCTCAATTTAAAATAGACTTTTAAATAGCCAAATTTTGTGGGTTTTAATTGATTTTTCCCATCTTCCCTCAAGATATCACTATAAAACAAACAACTAAAAAGCATCTAATGACAACATAAGAGAATTTTAGACTATTGCTAGTTACTCTGAACAGATTTTATACCTGACTAGTATTCCAAAGTCAAATCATTAGAACTGCTCACAAATATAGTGGTTTCCTTTCAGACTTAATTTTCCCTAAAATATTATCATATTCTAGTTATCGCTATAGTAAGCATATGTTTTTAAGATGAAACAACACATGAATTCAAAAATAATACTGCTTGTAGAAAAAAGGATGTTGAAATACTTCATTTTCCCTGTGCTCAGTACATAGTTTTTATTCAGTGAGATTTCTTAAACAAAGTAGATCTTTTTAACATGGATATATCTAGGTAATATCATATGACACACTACCCTCTAGCTACATATTGCTTTAATTAATTTTAGGACATTATTATGACTTACACAAACTACACAGTTAAGTAAACAGTCTCCACAGAGTCCACCCTCAATTCAGACACAAGCCACAAGTTTGAGGTCCCCAGGGCCTACCTTACTTGAGACCAGCTAGCTATACATTTGGGGATTCTCATGATCACCCTCATGTTTGACAATTTATTAGAACAACTCATAGAATTCAAGAAAGCACTATACTTATAATCACATTTTTTTATAATAAAAGGATAAAAATTAGAATCAGCCAAAAGGAAAAGATGCAGGGAGGAATCTGGGAGGAGTACAAACAAGGAGCTTCTGGTGAGCATCTCCTGTGGAGTCCTGGATGATGCTACCTCCTCTGGCTACAGTGGGTGATGATGCAGAGTACTGCCAATTGGAAAGCTCACCTGAGCCTTAAGAGTCCTGAGTTTTTGTTCACCGCATACTGCCTGTGTGGCTGATCTTTAGTCACCAGCCCCTCCTGGAGACTCAGGCTAATATCTTTATTAGTCCTCAAGAAGTTGGAACAGATATGGCATATTCCAAAGACTCCATCATAAATCACATTGTTAGACTGTCCTGTGGCAAAAGCCTCCAGGCAAACAAAGACACTCTTATCAGACAGGATATTCCAGAGGCCAAGGGCAAAAGCCAGATCTTTGTGTAAAGTTAATTCTTTGCTATATAGATAGACATCATTATTTCCTAATGGAATGTTGGATAGTGGATAGGAAAAGGAGGCTAGAATAAGGACTTGCAAACAAATATTCCCCAATATGCAAGAAGAATTACAAGCACAGGGTATCATAACCAGTTTTAGTCAAAGTTCAAATTAAAAACCATAAAAAATGAGAAGTAGAAAAAGCAATTAAAAATTGTTTAAAAAATAAAGCATATGATTAAAATTAAAGGAGTTAATGGGAAGTGATCCCAAAAAGATAAAATTAAGTGGTAAGTCAAAAATACTTCCTTAAACCAAAATTAATTTTATTTAGCAGCTATCAATTAATTTTTTCAGATCACACACTTTGTGAGGTATTTATAATACTCATCAATATGAAAATAGAGTTTCAGGTCACTAAGGAGAAAGAAAATGAGTTTTAAAAGCTCAGGAATAACTTAATAAATGAAAAGATATACCATATTCTTGGAAAGAAACACTCAATATTATGAATCTCTCTATTCATTATGTCAATCTATAAAAGAAATTAAATTCCATTTATAATTCCATTAAACTTTATTATGAACTTAATAAATGAATCTAGTATTTTTTTCCTAAAGGAACCAGGAAATCTGTGAAAGATTAGAATTATGAGAAGGAATAGAGTATGTTGATAGCAAATCAAATGGTATCATGAAAATATAGTAATACATTCTAATGTCTGCCTTATAAAATTCTATAAATTTTGCATGATTTATTTTTATGGAGCATGAATTCACATTAAAATAAAAGTATCAATAGAGACAATTCTTTAGAATAAAAATCTGTGTCCAATATTTGAAATTTTGCCCTACTAATTAATTATTAGGAATAAATAAGCTCTACAGAATTAGTCATTTATTTTTCTTAAAAAATAATTCTTACTTGCCTTCTGCATTTTATAGTATACAATTTCTGTATAGAAGCAGCTATTTCTTATGTATGAAATATGTTCCCTCATTTTATATATTGATATATATAAATATATAAAATTATCTTTCCAGACCCACCTTAAGCTTTCCTCTTCTACAAAATTCTGGTCTCTCCCTCACACTGTGCAGCATCAGCCACTACCTTCTTTATTTATCCCAGTGAATTCCACATGTGATTATATATAACATAATAACATATGTTATTGTGATGCAAGGGATATACCATAGTTAATGGAGAAAATGTAAATTGTGGCTGTTCTTTTGGAAAGCAATTGGCAGCATCTATTAGATTTTTAAATTTTGATGCAATTATATCACTTCAATCTTTAAATCTGACAGAGCTTATATAAACTTTATACACTCAAGCATGTTAAAAAATGTTCTAACAGCAAAAACTGGAAATAAGTTGGTTTTCCAATATAACAAAGGTTAAGTTTCCATATAAATTTTATAGATCACCACCATGGAATATTATGCAACTATTAAAGTTATACTTCCCACAGTTACCTAGAGGGATTTACATGAAAATATGATAAATGAAAAAATGAGAAATAAATATAATATTATCCAGTAGTCCCTTTCTTATTGCGGTTCACTTATTGCAGCCTCACGGTATCACGAGATTTTTAAACATATTATATTTAATTATTTATCACGGATTTTTCGCTATATCGCGGGATTTTGCTGTACTGTATACATATGTTGTTAAAGTTACATAGGTTTAAGAGTGTAGAATATGTTTAAGAACATAAGTAGTATTTATAAAAGTGTGAAAAAGTTTATTAAGGGAGTGAGAAAGTTTAATAAAGGACTGGGAATGGTTTGTAAATGTGTAGGAAGGGTTTATAAAGCCTCAAAAATATATAAATACTAAAATAAATGTAAGGTTCTTACTTCGCGGATTTTCACCTATCGCGGGGGGTTGGTGTCTAGAATGTAATATCCGTGACAAGTGAGGGAATACTGTATTTGTAAAGCAAATTAATGACAAATGACAAATCACAAGTGACAAAAATATATCAGTGTTCATATATGTACATTTCCTATGAATACATACGGATAGAGAAAATACTGAGCACTATACAGCCGATGGTTAACATGTTACCAGAAAAAAAGGGAAAGTCACATGGGAAAGGGGAAAGTCAGACAGACAAATAAACAAAATAAAGACTGCACTTAAAATAATCTAATTATATAGTGGACAGCACTGATAAATTTTCCATTGTCAAATCAACCTTTAGTTCCTGTTAAAAGTAATAATATACTATTATACAGAACCAAATCCAGTTTGTTAATATTTTATTAGTTGTACATCTTTTTTCATAAGTGAGACTGATTTATAATAGTGTTGGCCAACTGAAATATATTGTGAGCCACATACATAATTTAAATTTTTAGTAACCATTAAAACAAAACTAAGCAAGTGAAAAAAATTAAACAGTATATTTAATCTAATAAACTAAATGTTATATAAACATAATATGTCAACATGTATTCAATAAAAAATTAATGTTTTCATTTTTTATCCTAAGTCTAAATCTGCATGTATTTTACATTAGTGCCTATCTCAATGCAGATGTTAATAGTCCATCAGAAACACTTACCTATGTTTAGATTTCATAAAATTTGTGGTTGAAAGGTAGTTTGCAAGTCATTGCAAACATATTTAAAATTGTTCAATAAGTGAATTAGTGTCAATTTTTAAAATTTAATTTAATCAAAATTAGAGAAAATTTAAAATTCACTTCCTCTGTAGTACTGGTCACATTTCAAGTACTTAGTATACATACTGAGGAGGATCACACAAGTCTCCATACTTATTTTATCACCTTATTCTGTTGGAATATCAAGGTTATGCTAGTCTCACAAAACTCATTTGTAGTTTTACCTCTTTCCCTGTCTATGAAACAATTTACACAAGATTATTAGTATCTATTTCTTGAAAAATGTTTCAAAACTCCTGTAAATATTCAAGGCTAGTGTCTTTTTTTGAGGGGAGAGGGTCAGGGATGGGGAGAAAAATGTTATTAACTGTCAATTCAGATTTTATAAGGTTATTGTTTATATGAATTTTCTATTATTAAATCAATATCAGTCATTAGTGACTGTGGTTTTAGTTTGCAAAATTCTATGTATAACTATTAGTGTGCTTTAAATGTCCATGCCCTTATTTAGTTTTTGTTACTTTTCCTATTCCCCTATGATGTTATCAAGTTTTCACTGAATTTTTAATAGGGGTGGGGGGGTGAGTGAGAGAGAGAGATCTGTTATTATGTTATTTGGTACATGAAGATTTATAACTATCATATTGTCCTTGTTATAATTTTCCTCTCTGTTTATAAATTTGTATTTGCTTGTAACATTTACATGATATTATCAGTAGGATTTAACCACGGTCCCACTACATTTAGCTTTTTAAAATTATCACTTTTTTCAACCAAAGCACCTAATGTTGTATAAATAAATTTTGATCATTTATATTTTGTGTAATGAGTAGCATATTGCTTTTATTTTTCAATTTTACTATGTGATTATTACTTTATTTTGTTCTTTATTTCTTTTCATTTTTTTAATTTTTACTCTTCTCTAACTCTTACCTTTCCTTCTCAAAAATTGTATGTGTATATATGTGTGCATATTTTTGTGTGTGCATTTACTGATAAGATGATTTATGTATCATTTCTAACCCAGATACTAATACTCTATTATTCTAACTTTTAGTATTTCAACATTTAATATAATCTTTTATTTTTGTTTTATGTAAAAGGTCTCAACATATTTGAATTATTTACTTTTATTCATACTTCACTTTTAGTTTAAATCACTATTGTCTTCTTTTATAATTATTTCACTATTAATAAAATTTCATGATCACTCATCATTCATTTACTAATAAAAGGAATAATATTTTACCTAGAGCCAAATAATCATTAAATTGCTGAAATAAATTATATTTTTTATGGTGTATTATTCTTTAAACACATTGCAGAATTTTTTTTTTTCAAAACAGAAATAACTTTGAAAGTGAACACAGTATACTTTTCCTGCCTCCCTGGAGTTAGGTTTACTTTGTGACTGAATTCTGGTGGGTGGAAATAGAGTCATATCACTCGTAGGCCTGCTCCCTAAAGCCTTTCATACAATTCTCCAATGCTCTCTGTTTTCCATTGACTTCTATTCTCTGCTTAATGGCGGCAGAGAATCAGATGAAGATCTTTCATGCTTTAAAAAAGAGATGAAGAGGCTACTGGATGGGAGTAGCCTATATCCATAAATGAGTAAAATAGAGCCCTCCCTCACTTCTTTGTATTGAATGGTACAGTAAGATCTTTTATTGTTATGTACAAGGAATTTTGTAGTTGTTTTTTTATAGCCTTACCCTACTTGACAATCCAGGCTTTACTGAGTAACTAAACACAGAAAACTGAATCAAGGAAAAAATGTTCAAAGCTATACACTGAATAAACATATCATGTGTATTGATAAATAATGCAATACTCATACTTTCAGAAAGCATACTGTATGAGTAGCAATTTAGGGGGCAAATAATGATAAATCATCAGACTTGATGCACATTGTTAACAAAGACATAATAAAAATACTTGGTTCTTCCTACTAATTATCTCCAAATGGAAAAAAAAGTTATTTCTCTTATATTTTTTTTAAAGTGAGGGGTGAGAAGAGGAAAAGAAGAAGAAATGAAGACATGAATCAGCATTTTAGGAAATAAGTTTACAGCCAACATGAATTACAGCAGTTCTATATTTAGATCAAATGAACACCTGTCTGGAAGATTTCTACCACCATGCTCACATCTCCTACCATATGAGAACTCTGTTATTGTTTCTGCCATATTGACTAATAGTTTTTTAGTTTTACCATTCCCAATAGGGATTATAGATCTCCTGCTCCCCTTTCCTAAATTCCAGCAATTCCTATATATTTTATATTCTAAATAATTCTCAATCTGTCCATTTCTCTCAGCCTGTTCAATGTACCATTTTTCATCTGGAACCACTAAAGTCCCTTCAATTCTTTATTTTATGTTCTAGCTAGCATGGTCTTTTCAAACTGGAAATCTGATAACTATATCAGATCATGTTACCCTGGCTTTCTCACATGGGTTCCTCAACCCTTGTGAAGCTTCCTATTGCTGTTTAGATAAAGACAACATTTTCCAACCAGTTCATTTTTTCATTTTTACATGGATTTATTTGTTTGTTTTTAATAGTGTTTTTCCCTGAAAAAAAGCTAGAATGTGCTTCTCTTTTCTTTTCACCCAGATGTTAACTCCTTCAGATATTAACTTAATCATCACTTTCTCAAGGAAGCTTCTCCTGACCTTCACAGCCAGTTCAAATTCCCCCAATGAATCAATGCACAGTATGGGCCAAAGCAGTCATTTTACATGTGCTTAGAGATTATTTGATCTGTATCTGTAAGCCTGTTGGACTGTAAGCTTTATGAGGAAACAGACTCTCTCTGTCTCTCTCTTTTCTGTGTGTGGCAGTGTTCATATATTTGTGATTGGTGCCTAGTACCTGGTGGTTAAGCAATAAATGCTAATTGAATGAATGAGTGTATACTAATTCTTGATTCTGAAATTATCCAGGGATTATCTATAATCCTGGATATAGCCTATAGTTCAAAAGACTGAAAGTAACAAAAAGAAAGGAGGAAAGAAGACCATGTTGATCAAAGCATAGCTTAGCTTGGCTCTCATAATCAAGATTCCAAATCTTCTCACTATTTCACCACCTAGTATCATCAAAGAGGTTCAGTTCTCACAGCTTCTCATCCAACATTCAGTTACACATCTTATTTGCAAGCCCCTGATACATTTAATGTCCTTTTAAACGTATGTGAATACTACTTGAATTCTTCATCTACAGAAAAAGTCACTACATTATTTTGTCTTTTCCTGCAGATTTTAAGTGAGAAAAACATAATCCCGAGGTACTGCTTCACACTATCTTCTACAAAACTGCACAAAGTACATTTTGCGATCACTCTTTTAATGAGGAAACAAAATCCAGATACTTTAAATAAACTGCATAAATCCATTCAGTTAGTGAGAGATAATTTCGCTTAAATCCAATGACTACTTTTCACTAAACTGCTGTTACACAACCTCTGGAGTCTCCCCCAAAACTGAAGATGCTTGTCTCACAGGTGCAATGGTAGAGGAAAAGCAAAGGGACTTTTCTATCAAGAAAAAAAATAATGAATAAGATTCTCCACTGAAGAAACAAATAATGGCAAAGAAAAAAATCTTAGAAGATTTATGTGACAAGAGGCTAATTAGAACCTATTCCCACATTTTGCTTCCCTGCACCCACCTTCTAAGAGACTCAAATCACACAAGTTACCCCTCATAGCTTGAATTCTGGCAGGTGTCTAGTAGAGAAAGGTGTGTTCTTATTATCTCAAGGGAGATCTCTAAACACATTTTCCTTTTAAAATATAATTATTCACAGTGATTAAGGTCTTGAGTTATTTGAAAAGATAATCAGGCATAGAATATTGAGTCAAAACGATTTTTGTCTCATCCTGAAAATGCAACTATCATGTAAAACATTTTATCTGTTGAAAAGTACAGCCACCTTTTAAAATATTTGTTAATTAAAAACACAACCCATTAGAAACTTCAACATGTGTTTCAGATCTAAAAATATTTGAAAACCAGAGCCAGAACCCCTGGTTAAGGTGCAGCTCTGACAAACACTTTATAATTCTTAGCCCATAATAAGATCATTAGTAATAATGGCATTATTTCTTTGGGAACTTTCACTCGGAAAACTTTTGTAGTAGTTAAAATATCCTAAGTTCTTGTAATCTTCAAAAGCACCTTCTTTTCTAAAACCAGTATACTGAACAAAACACTATGAAGTAGAAAGTTTTTAATATTAATGTATCTTAAGGACATAAAGATAAAATTAACCCGCATTTACTTAATTTTTACCTCTGGCCTTTTCCTACAAGCAGTTAAACCACAGAAGATATGAAATCTTCTTACAAAGCCATCCTTGATTTTTAAAGTCTTTTAAGAAAAGCTAAGAGGCAAAACAAACCAATTGCGTCGTTTCTGGCCAGCTGAGCAGTGATAACCAGAGGATTGTCATTAATCATCGACAAATTACAAAAAAATCACCATGCCAAATCAAAGGTAAAATCAATTACAGTTACAATTAAAGTACTCAAACATCAAATTTGAAGTCCCTGCAGTTAATAGACAGCCTAATATGACTTTATAAGGAATTCAAGCATAGAGTTTTCCATAATACTAAAAGAGAAAACTAGGTTTAAGAAAGGATATAAAGCAATAATTTGTATGGTAAGTTGGGGGGGGGGGATCTCCTATGGTACTAAAGTTGAGAGTTACTTGATCCACTGTGTTATCATCAATTATTTAATAGAAAGTAGCAGTGAGTACATATCGATTACAGTGCTTTTGCTGCAATCAAATTTTTGTGACGAAAACCCCATGCATTCTGTCTTGATGTTGGCATCCAGCACCAAGACTCAACACATAATAACAGTTTGCAAAGTTATAGGACTAAAGGACAGTCTTATCGCTTCATGCTGTCAGCTGCATGGTTGAACTCTTTTCTGACCCTCAGATGAAATCACCCAATTGAGTTAACCAGAGAAGTACAGTATTTTACAGACCTGTATGTTTTCCCAGATGAGTTTTATTGTCATTCACATTTCTCCTACAGTCAACGAACACGAAGATTTCTTCTAAGATTTTGAAAGAAGGGAAATCTTTCCCCAATGAGGTCAGTAGAGAGGGGAGGTGCTTGCTGTGCTCCCCTGGTTGTTTAGGAGCAGGTTAGGAACATTCATATCCACTTTATCATAGCTGAAAGGTGCTGCCATGTTTCTTCCACTTAATCTACCCTATGTAAGCATTTTCTAAAAGAAATAAAATTCTAATAGCATTTGGTGAGATTATCACATAGATCTTGTAAGAAAATCAAAATAGCTGTATTTTACTTCCAGTCTTATTACTGGTTGAGTGACTGATCCTGGATTAGTCATTTAACCTTTCTTCTTGTAAAATTTTTTATCTCTAAAATGGAAAAAAAAAGGATTATTTCTATGTATTATGCAGGGAAGTTGAACATGTACTTCATTCTGTCAAAATGATCTTAAGATAACAATTGAAAAATACTGTATAAACCAAATGTATAATACATGTAAACTTACTTGAATATATCAGTAATATAACAGTATTAAATTTCCAAATAATCAATAGGCATTAGTTACATATGACTCAAAAATTCTTCCTGGCTTCTAAAAAGGATTTTTTTTTGTTTTGTTTTGTTTTTTTATAGTTTAATGTATTTTAATAGCAAACTTACAGGAACAGCACAGAAGACAGACAACATTAAAAACATGTACTTGCATGTAGGACAACTCAGTTAGAAAAGTATAGCGAATGGATGGAATCTACTCTATGATAAAAATGCTACAAACACCATTTAGTTGCCATCAATAAGAAATTTACTCGTTTAAAAAAAAAATCTAAATGCTGGCATTGTCCAGAAAATTTTAACAGGTTTATTTATATTGTTATAACGTTGAACTGCTGGAACTTGTTCACTGAAACATCTTGACTTGCATTAATGCTTTATGTCCCCGCATTTATATTTAAAAAATTCACACACAAATGAAAATGGAAAAACTGCCAATACCTGATTTCTGTCCCCAATTTTCCACTTGCAATCATATACTTAGGTACCTTTTGACCCCATGGAAAAAAAATATCTAACGTTCAGAACTACCAATAACAGGAAGAAGAGAATTTTTTTAAAGAATGAAATGTTTCCCATCATAGTGGACTCTTAAGCACGTTCTCCACGTATGCGGCATGCTAGCTGGATGTCTTTTGGCATAATTGTTACATGTTTGGCATGGATAGCACACAGGTTGGTGTCTTCAAAAGGCCAACCAGATAGGCTTCATTTGCTTCCTGCAAAGCACCAATAGCTGCACTCTGGAAGCGCAGATATGTTTTGAAGTCCTGAGTAATTTCTTGCACCAGACGCTGGAAGGGAAGTTTTCGAATCAGAAGTTCAGTGGACTTCTGATAACGTCTAACTTCACGGAGTGCCACAGTACCAGGCCTGTAACGATGAGGTTTCTTCACCCTTCCAGTAGAGGGTGCACTCTTGCGAGCGGCTTTGGTAGCCAGTTGCTTCCGCGGTGCTTTACCACTGGTGGATTTGTGGGCAGTCTGCATTGTACGAGCCATGGTAGAGAGACCTCTTTAGTTAACCCCCTTTTCCTTCAGCTGGAGCTCTGTGAGCTGAAGGAGGCGCTGGCATTAGAGAGCAATGGCAGCTGCAAACACAATTTTTGTTGTTGTTTTAACTCATTTTGCACCTCAGAAACTCATTCCATGGATAAAATTCCTTTTAAAAGACAAGTCCATCCTCAGATTTGGCAGACTGAGAATTTAGCAATGATTTTGATATTCTCAGTCTACCCACTACATCATTGACTCCATCTATCCAGTATGTGCAGATCTCCATACCCCCTCATCTCTGTTCACCCACTGTAACAGCAATTTCACTGTCTAAGTGATGAGTCTCCCCATTTTGCACCAGTTCTCATTTCTTTTTAAACTACTCATGAGAAGAGAATATGGTTGAAAATGTCTCAAATAGCAGCAGAAGTAAAGGTCAAGCTTATCTCTGTCCTTATCAAAAAGAAGCCCATTCAGCCACATTCTGAATTAAATGTACTGGATGGAATTCGGTTGGGTTCCATGGCACGCATAGCTTAGGTATTTTACACATATGAACTCACTGAAGTAACTAACATTTTTCTAATCATATCACAGATGACAACACTAAAGCTCCTAGAGGTCAAAGTCCTGTACAAGGTCCTTCACCTCATAAGTGCCAGAGATGTACATGGAGCTCAAGTCTGACTAACTTTCAAACTAATTTTTGTTCTTATACATGAACATTTCTCATAGTAAGAATGAGAAATAATCACTTTTAGGTTTCTACTAGGAAATATTAATTGTGGTTGGTTTAAATTAATTCTCAAGATCTTTCTATACTTAGAAAAGACCTGGTACCAATTTGAAATTTATTTATGTGATTAGATTGGGCATAAAATTATCTCCCTACACAGCCTTTCAAACAGATGGTGTGGTGGGGGGTAACATAAAATAACATCTCAGTTGTTTAAGAGATCTTGATTGGCTCTAAGTGCCAGACATAGGGGATAGATGATAGATTAGTAAGCAAAGCAGAGAAAGATCTTGGCCCTCATAAGGCTTACATTCTAACAGTGAAAGAGAAAAATAATAAACATAATAAATGTGTAAATTGCATATGTGTTTAAAAAATGGTAGGTGCTATAGAATAAGGAAAAATAGAGCAAGGTAAAGAGGACTGGGAGTAGAAGGAGAGTAAGGGGGAAAGGGTATGACCCAGTGCTTGGGCCAGAGGCAGTGAGGGGAGGGTAGTAGGAGGTAAAGTCACAGAAGAAGCAGGGAGAGGCAGAGGTAGCATAAGGGCCCACAGACTTTGGCTTTTACTGTTAATGAAGTAGGACATCATTTCAGGGCTTTGATCAGAAAAGTGATGTAATACGACTTACATTTTTAATGATTATTCTTGATGTGTTGAGAATCAATGGAAGGGAAGGAAAAGCAACACAGGGAGAACAGATACGAAAACGGGCAAGAGGCTATTGCAACAGTCCAGGAGACAGGTGATAGTAGCTAAAGTCAGAAGGTAGCAGTAGAGGTGTTAAAAGGTACTTGGATTTTGAAGTACTGCCAATAGACTTCCTGATGAATTGTATATGGAACGTGAAGAGAAAAAAAAAAAACTTAGAAAATGAGTTCAGGGTTTGGCCTGATCAATAGGAAAGATGAGTGCCATGAACTGAGATGGGTGCTGGCAGTTCTGGAGTATAAATCAGAGGTCAGTTTGGGGGGTTAAATTTAACATCCAAAAGGAGAGATTAAATGGGGTTGTTTACATAAAAGTCAGGAGTTGTGAAGAGAGAACTGGGTTGGAGATAAAAATTTCTGAGTTAATCAGCCTATAGGTGGTATTTGAAACCATGAGCCTCAGCAAATTCATGAAGGGAGAGAGGGAAGATAAAAAAGAGGAATAAAATTGTCATTATACTGATAGTAAGCAGATTGCCTACTTTTGATAGAGATTTAAAGCAAGTTTTGTTTTGTTTTTTATGAAATGAGATGAAAGTTTAGTGATTGGGAGCTCTATATGTGACTACTTCAAATTTTCTTTTGGGGTAAAAACCTTCAGTTACTCTTGTTTAATGTTTTATCACCTCCTAACTGAAAACTCCAGCTCTCTTACAAACTTTAAGTCAACACCAATGAGCTAATAATGTGTGAGCACCACTCTAAGAGTAAAAATACAAAAAGCACATTTCCAAAGCTCAGATCTCTATTTCATGATGCTATTAATATCCAATGCAAGTCTGACTAGTAGTTTAGCTTCTCTGCCTATAAAGAAAAATTCTATAAGAAGCTGAAATATAATCAAATTGAATTTTAAAGAATACCGTTTTACTTTCCAGTATAGGGAAATAAAATAATGGTGATTTAAACATCTTAATATAAAAAAACCAAAACCACTAAACATGCAAATTGAAAGTAAAATGTAAAGTAAATGCCAATACCTTACTTTTTTTCTTTGACAAGCACTTTCTCACATGTTTATTTATTTACTTAATAATTTATGTTTGTTTGTTTGTTTGTTTATTTATTTATTTATTTATTTAGAGCGAGGGGAAAGGAGAAAGAGAGGGAGAGAAACATCACTGTGTGGTTGCCTCTCACTCACGCCCCCAACTGGGGACCTGACATACAACCTAGTAATGTGCCCTAACTGGGAATCGAACCAGTGACACTTGGCTCGCAGGCCGACACTCAATCCACTGAGCCACAGCAGCCAGGAGTTCTCCCATATTTATTTTTAATGTCAGACTATGCATGGAACTAAGACTTTTATTCTAAACCTCTAGAGTTTGCCTAGGAAAGTAATTATGCAGGTTATTTGTCAGAAACGGAACGCATAGCTTTAGGAAGTTAAATTCACATACGGAATTTAGTTACATAGATTTATGGCCCAGTCTGCTCCCCACCCGCATCTTTGCGGGGTCAGTCATCACTACAAACCAATTCTGGGTCCTTTTTCCTTTAAGTATCAGAGGTAAGAGTCGGGAAAAATTATCAAACCCAGTAAAAGTAAAGATGTGAGGAAACAGATCTACAAGTATAGAGCTGGTAGTTATATAAGCTGATTCAGGCTTTGTGGAGAGCAAGTTGGCAGCGAGGCCCTGGGCCTTGCTACCTCTGGTCCCACAGTGCTCCTAGCTTCTTCCCCTCAGCTGGCTCCCACCCTCTTGAGCTGATTTCTCCTTTCTCTGGATTAGAAGGTTCATTGGATAGAATGGAAATACGTAGAATCCAATTTGTCTTCCCACCAAGTCCTAATTTTTCAAACTCCAAGCTATTTATTTTTTTCTAATTCCCATGCATAGATTTGTTTTCTTTGATAAGTAACTATATGTCTGTCAGGGTCCCTGCAGGAAACAGATGGCACATAGAAACTTGATGATTTGAGGAGAGTTTGATAAAGGAACTATTTAGAAACCACATGAGCTGTGGTCTTGTGGAGTAACTAATATCCATGCCTCACATGTTCTTCCTGCCCTTTTACCTCTTGCCAGTGCTTCCTTTTGGCTAAAACAACCTGAAATCAGAGAGAAGGAAGCCCACTGATGTCAAACAAATGGGTTAACTGCTCAGACAAGACTGGCTACGTCATTTGCAGCAACCAGTGCAAAACGAAAAGGCAGGCCCTCTTTTTGGAAAATTCGTTAAAATTTCAAGGCAGTGACAACAGACTGTTAAACCAAATGTGGGGGCCTTCTGAGCATGGGACCCTGTGGGACTGCATTGGTCACATGCTCATAAAGTCAGTCCATTCCCAGGATTCACAGAAGAATGCATAAGGACATAGTGGAAACTGAAAAGCAAATGAAGAAATACAGCACATATTGTTACCTTAGTTAGGTTACTTACATATTCTAAATCACAGTTTACTTGTCTATAAAGTGGGCATCACAATAATAGTTCATATTGTTATTCTGAGGATTAAATGACATGGTCCATGCAATTTGCTCAGGCCAGTGCTGTCAAAGAAAAGTTGTCAACAAAAGTCAGCTACTACTTTTAATATTAACATTACTTAGTTAACATCAATATGCAGAGAAATATATTCACACGTAGTTGCATTTGTATAAGTTATTCAATTTCCATCATTTTAAGAAAATTCCAAATTTGGCTTTTTTTTTTTCTGGGAAATTTTTGTATTTACTAAATTTTTAACAATCCCTAAATGTATGGCTGGAAAATATACAGTCAGCTAAAATAAAAAATACTTTTCTGTCATTAGGGCCATCTTTTTAAAACTGAAGATCCTAATGTGTCATAAAGTATTTTAAGCTTTTCTATCTGGTGGCTGAAATCTGGATAAACCTGCCCTCTCCCGTCACTTACCAAGATTCTCTGTGTGAGATCTAGAAAAACTTCTCTCTACAGCACACTTTTCTATCCCTTCAGCCCAGCTGACCTCCTCTTCTGGCCATTCTCAAGATCTCAGTTTTATATCATGCACCTTCCACAGGGAATGAGTCTGGCCGTGTGTGTCCTTGGATGTGCAATGGAAAGCACACCGATTTTGAAGCCAGACAGACCTCAATTAGAACTCCTGTTCTGCTGATTACTAGTTGTTTAAGTATAGACTGAACTTCCTGTTATTCATCTGTAACACAGGAATTCTTGAGAACCAAATTCTTTAATTATATTGAGCACAAAACCTGACACATAGAGAAACTTGTAAACTAGTGAGTTAATTAGTTGCTTTCTTCTTTCTTCCTTTCTTTATTTCAGTCTCACTTTCTTACATTGTTTTAAATTCCTAGAGGGAACAGTAATTTGCCTTATATAAGTGACCTTGTTCCATTCAACCTAGATTTTCAAGACAGGCTGTTTTCACAACAGTCATATATGAACAAATGTAGATAGAATAATTTTTTTGTCTTTATTAAACACAGTGGAAAAAAAGGGACATAAAATAATGTTGAATTGGTAATAAGGAGCGAAGGTCAATGTTTTTATTTCTGCTACTAACTGTGTGGCATTTGGCAAGTTCAGTTCAGGTAAATTCTTAGGAATTACTTATTGACATAAAATTCAATTTATGAACTGATTTTTATCCTAGGAGGTCCTGCTTAGCTATTTCCCCCGATTAAAAAAAAATGATTTATGAGAAAATATAATTTTTTTTTCTAGGACAGGTATCACACACACACAAAAATCTATTGTCATAGTAAACCTTAGTTCACCAAGTTCACTCTGTTATAACTCAAATTAGTCATAATTAGCCAAAATTATTAAGAAACAAATCTGCATAGCAAAGTGCTCAGAAGAACCAAAAGTTTGGCCTCTTTAGTCAAAAGTTAAACTTTTTATATTTTATTTTCTAAAAATTACATTTATGATTACACATGATTTAATCTCTTCTAGATGCCTCAAGCTGTGATAGCAAGTATCAGTGATTGTACTGTGCTAAGTACACGTGTTCCTGGGAAATATAAGACCACTAGGTCTTTTTGTCCTGTGTGAAAGGGCCCAAGCAATTAGTTTTGGGGGGTGTATGAATATGTTTGGGAGAAAAGGTGTCTCCTATCTTGCTGCCCATACTATCTCCTCACTCTGTGTGTCTGCTTATAGCAATGACACTTCAAAACTTGTAAGACTCCCAAGAGTAAAGTATCCAGGCTGTAGTACTACATATTTATCAACTTCGGCTGTTTTTCAATTGCTTCCTTTCTGGTTCTGAGACCATATGCTGAAGATTTAAGTTTTGGATATACTATGCTACAGCTAAATTAAATTAATTTTAATTACTTTACTCTACATCCCAAAGGTTATATTTTATTTTTAAAATTAAAATAAAACTAAGAAACATCTCAAGTTTATATTAAAATGCTTAAATTCTGCTAAGTCACCAGTTTAGTCCTAACATATCACTTCTCTTCAATTTAGGTCTCTGAATAATAAATGAAATACTTTTTAAAAGACTGTAAAAAAAAAAACCAACGAAATTATAAAGCATGAAAATAAATATACCCATATATTGATTTATCTATTACTATACTTTACTTTTACTGTATCCCACACAGTAACTAATATTACTTTAGAATTCACAGCTGAAACAGGGGCATTTTCTGTCTTGTTGAAGCCTCCTAGAAGAAAGAACAACATGCTTTTATGTACTATCTGATTTTGAAAATGGTGGGTTATAAGAATTTTCCATTATTATGGTTCTTTTTCCCTTTTCTTTTTCCTAGCAGTGTTATAGTAGACCTAATACATTACACCTGATTCTTTTTTGCTGTTGTGATTCAAGGTCACTCCATAAATAATTTGCATTGCTGGCATACAAAAAGTTGAAGGTGGTTGCTGTCACCTTGAATAATTTTGCGCATTTGTCTTTCTTCAAAAAAAAAAAAAAAAAGTGAAATAGCAGTGACTTTGTTTTGCATGACTCTACGAAAGATTAATACTGTACTCTGAAATTCTTGAGAAACCCATTTTCTAAAATGATTTTGTCTTGTTACAACACAGAAAACAGCAAGAATCTTCACACTACACAGTAGACGCAGATGGACAGACATAAGAAAGGAGCACTTGACCTTGGCAGCGGAGCATGGGCACTTCCAAGGGGAGGTCAAAAAGACAGATGGCTAATTCAACTTCTTGTCTAAGAAACATGTGCAGGGGGCTTTATGTAAGAGGCTACTTTTGTTTTTAAGCACTTCAAATTCTTCTCAAACCTCTCTTAAACATTTACACAGCTATTTTCATTTTATCTACTCTGACTCAGTTCTGATTGCATTTTTACCTAAGAGATAATATAAACTTGACAGTTTCATGCTCAACCCAGAATCTTTGTGTACACTGGCTCCTCTTCAGAGCTCCATTTCCATATGCCACTGTTCAGTGTCCTGTCCTTGTGCCCTGCTGCGCTGAGAGCACTATTTTCACAGTACATGAAATGAAGCACATTTCTAGGCTGTTTGTACCCATTTCCAGAGCTGCTATGCTGACCAGGCCCTAGTCACATTGTTTCTTCTCCTATCCCCAATCTAAATTTAGACAGTACTATTAGATTAAAAGCAACAAAAATTATCTTCTTTAAGCATCATTGTTACTATACTATTTACCTATTCAAAAATGTGTACCCAATTCAGAGAATTTCAATAAACAATGGTATGTTCCAGGCACTGTGTTAAGCATATAAATAAATTATGGTACAACCTTTAATTGTATTAAGTAAGAGCAGTTTGTTCAAACTATTAATGAACCATAACAGTGGGGACCTAACCCATCTGGGAGACAACGATGTGTCTTGGACTTGGTAACAGCTGAATTTTAAGAAGAATAGAAGTCTGGGCCAAAACTATAACTATATGTTGCTGTCTGCTTTTCCAGCCTCCTCTCCAATACCTCTTTTTGGTGCACTCTACGCTCAGAAATATCAAGCTGTTTGCAGTTCTTTGTACACATTACACTATTTCTTCCTGCCAATTTCTTGTTCAGAGGCTGTTCCTTGTACTCAGATTTTTTCCTAGTCTCCCTCTTTTATTTCTCCTTTAGCATACTTTGCCTTCAAGTCTCCACTGAGATAAAACCACCAAGGTGATAATGCCTGAAATCTCAAGTAAGATAAAAACAGCAGTCTTATATTCTCAATAACATCCTGTGAAAAATCACCTTTATTGTACACATTACAGTATATATCATCTTTAACATAAAATCTATAGAGTAAAAATGCAACCCAGAGAATGGGAGAAAATATTTTCAAATCACATCTGATAAGGGATTAATATTCATAATACATAAAAAAGTTTACAGCTCAACAACCAAAAAGCAAACAACCCAATTTAAAAATGAGCAAAGGAATTGAACAGATCCTCCACGGAAGAGATATAGAAGGGCAATAACACATGAAAAGGTGCTCAACATCAGTAATCATTATAAAAATGCAAATCAAATAACAATGAGATACACATCATATCTCTTAGAATGGCTACCATAAAAAAAAATAATAATATGCATTGACAAGGATAAAGAGAAATTGGAATCCTTGTGAAATATTAATGGGAAGGTAAAATGCTGCAGCCATTATAGAAAACAATGCGATGGTTCTACAAAATATTAAAAATTGAATTACCATATGGTCCTGAAATTTCACTTCTGAGTATGTACACAAAAGAAGTGAAAGCAAGATCTCAAACAGGTATTTGTACATCCATGTTCACAACAGCATTATTCACAATAATAAAATGTGGAAGCAACCCAAGTGCTCATCAATGGATGAATACATAAACAAGATGTGGTATATGTACAATGGAACATTATTCAGCCTTTAAATGGAAGAAAATTCTAACACATGTTACAACATGGATGAACCTTGAAGACAATATGCTGCAAAGTAAAATATGCCTGTCACAAAAAGATAAATATGGTATGATTCCATTTATAGGAGGAATGTAGAGTAGTCTAATTCACACACACAGAAAGTAGAATGGTGTGATGGTTAATTTTATGTATCAACTTGACTGGACCACGCAGTGGCCACATATTTGGTTAAACATTATTCTGGGTGTGTCTGCAGGAGTGTTTCTGAATGAGATTAATATTTGAATCCCCAGACTGAGTAGAACCAAATCCCCTCTTCAGTGTGGGTGGGCCTTATCCAATTCACTGAAGGCTTGAATAGAATTAAAAGGCTGAGTAAAGGGAGAGTTTACTCTCTTTCTGTCTGACTCTCTTCAAACTCAGACATCAGTTTTCGCCTGCTTCTGGACTCAGACTACACTGGAACTTACACCATTGGCTCTCCTGCTTCTCAGGCCTTCGGGCTCACACTGGAACTATGCCAACTTGCAGATCCTGGGACTTCTCAGCCTCCATAATCATAGTAATCAATTCTTTATAATAAATCTCTTTTTCCGTTGGTCCTGCTTCTCTGGAGAATACTGACTAATATAAATGATGATTGATAGAAACTAGGGAAAGAAAGTAATGGGGAGTTACTGTTGAATGGGTATAGAGGTTCAATTTGCAAGACAAAAAGAATTCTGGAAATTAATGGTTGTGATGTTTACAACAATGTGAATGTATTTAATTTAATATCACTAAACTATGAACTTAAGAACTATTAAGATAGTAACTTTTATGAGTATTTTACCACAATGTTAAAAGATTTTAGATGCTCAGTCAGAGCAAAACATTTTTTGGTTCTGCTTAAACAAAGAGTTCTTACCCTTTGCACTCTTAAAAATTAGTAAGGATCCCAAAGGACTTTTGTTTACATGGATTATATCTTTGATGCTTATCATAGTAGAGATTAAAACTGAAATTTTAAAAATGTTTACTAATTCATTTTAGATAATAAACTCACTACAAGATAATATAACACAATTTATAAAAATTAACTATATTTTCCAATATATAAGTAATTTATTGAGAAAAGTAAGCTGTTTTTCATTTTTTAAATCTCTTTAATATGTACCTAAATAGAAGACAATCATATCTTCATATCTGCTTCTATATTAAGTTTGTTCGAATATGTTATTTTGGTTGCTTACATATAAAGAAAATACAGCTCATATAGTCACATAGTTGTAAGTAAAATTTAAAGTGCTTTGAGATAAATATGGATATTGTTCTTTGATAGCACACTCAAATTAAAGTGGAAATAGTTTCCTAAAGCTTAGTTGCAATGTGGTATCTGAAACCATACCAATGAACTTCGTATGCTGCTATATTAAGTCTATTCGTTCATTTTGTGTTTGAGTGGATCTTTTGTCAATACGTAGTACTATCATGCGTATTTTGTTTAGAAAATATTGGTTCACTGAGTTGGGCTCTTTCAAATGTTGATGCATTTTATTATTCAATATTTTAAAACCACATCCATTAATATCATCACTGATCTCATTGAAAAGCCTTTAAGTGTTTAGGAAGTTGATACAAATTTCACAAAATTGTAATTTTCACTTGCAAGCTCATTTTATCTTTAGAAACAAATACCATCAGAGGTATTCTCTGAACTGACAGGTTCACTTTGTTTAAACTTGATAAAATGTCTGCCAGATACTCAGTCAGAATAACCATAGTTTGTCATTCTTTCATGTAGAAAACAGTGTTCTATAAAAAAGCGGCTGGTTCAGCTTGCAACTCAATCACACAAGTTCTTCCACCATACTTTGGTACTCAGTATGCAGCAGAAGTGTTTTATACCCGTTTCCCAATTTGTCATGCAGAATATTAAGAAGGTGTATACTCAAGGGTAAAGACTTAACACATTTAATAATTTTTACTGCTTCACTAAGAGCATTCTTAGAAGAAAAAGATTTTTTTAATGTGAATATATTTTTAATGGCCTGCAGAGTGCATAACTATTCGTATACTTTGGTTCCTTTGCCTTGATTTGAGCTAAGTGGGTATTAGTTTTTGCTTTTGCACCATCAGTAAAAGTCAAGATAGTGAAGAAGACAACCAAATATTAGTATTTTCAAAAAGTGGTTTTGGTATTAGAGAACCTCTGAAAGGGTCTCAGAGGCCCCCAGAAATGTTCTGACCACACGTGAAAACTACTGGCTTAGAAAACCCAGGAAATTTTAGAACTTCTTAATATCAAGCTGACTTCAGAAATAAAATTCCTGTATCTTTTAAGTAAAAGGTAAACAGAGATTAAATCACTCAGGCCCCTTCTTTTCCATGAGAAAAAAAGGAAAGTCAAGAAAGAGATAGAGTTGGCCTGCGAGCCAAGTGTTGCTGGTTCGATTCCCAGTCAGGGCACATGACTAGGTTGCACGTCAGGTCCCCAGTTGGGGGCGTGAGTGAGAGGCAACCACACAGTGATGTTTCTCTCCCTCTCCTTCTCCTTTTCCCTCTCTCTAAAAATAAAATAAACAAACAAACAAGTAAATAAATTTAAAAGTTTTTTTAAAAGAAAGAGATAAAACATCTTTCTTATTACCGACAATTTTTAGAACTTGGATAGCACAATCGATGGCATTGGGTGATATTTTCACTCTTGTAGCTCAGTGAGGACAACTCCCCAACATCACAAACAAAATTATTCACAAACCTAGTTCTTTCTAAAGCCATTTGGTTGCACATGATTATTAACCTACTAGAGTCCCTTTTAGATTTTCATTTACTGGTGAGGCCAGTTATAACTCTTTATTATAATCTTTATATCATTTTTTTATCATCCACATATGAAGGGATATAAAGATAGACACCATGAAAACTCTCTAATTGATCATTAGCAAGGAGAGTGATAGACAGACAAAAACTCATACAATGGTCATGAGAACAACAAAAAAGAGCTCTATGGAAAGTAACTTTTCCCCACAGGGTGATCTTACCATAAACTCCTAACTGGGCAATTCATGGTGGATAGTCATGCCCCAGGCATATAACTTCCTTAGGAAAAGGCTTACCTTTCCCTTAAGCAAACCCTGTCATTGCTTCTGTGAATCTAGGTTAACACACCTTTAATACACACACACACACACACACACACACACATATTTATTTGTTTATTTATTTATTTATTTATTTTTCTTAGAGAGAGGGGAAGGGAGTGATAAAGAGAGGAAGAGAAACATTGATGTGAGAGAAACTTCAACCGGTTGCCTCACAGATGCAAGTTACCTCCTGCACGCACTCCAATGGGGAACTGAACCTGCAACCCAGGCATGTGCCCTGACTGAGATTGAACCAGCAACCTTTCATTTTGCAGGATGATGCCCAACCAATTGAGCCACATCAGCCAGGGCTAGTTTAATGCACCTTTAAAATGTCCCCTTTCAGAGGCTTCCTCCTAAAGTGCAACAACCTCAACCTTAAAAGAACACATAATCTTAACTGTTTTATAATCTGATTCTTGCCTTGCTTTCTCTCATTCCTAAGTAATCTTCCTTACCTTCCCTACTTAATTTCAAATGCATAATGAAAACTACAAAACTGTTATCCTTGGGAGCACATGAGATCTTGCTCCCTACACATGTCATCAGTGACATCTTTTCAAAAAGATGATCTTTGCTCTTTCCAGAGGACTTCCAGCCAAGATGGAGGCTTCGACAGACATGCTCAGTCTCCCTCTACAACTAGAAAGGAATACAACTACCTCAAAACAAAAAATAACCAGAAATTCCAGAAAATAAAACTACATGGAAGCCCAACGTATGAAGTTATAAACCAACGGAGCTTGTCCAGATGGGTAGGAGGGGCAAAATTGGAACTGGAATGAAAAGGTTGGGCGGCACTGTTTGCAGTAGCAGCGGGGATAGAGGCAGGAGAAGCAATCCCAGCAGCAGTTGAATCCTGGCAGCTCACAACCCCAACACTGGGAAAGGAAGCTTCCCCATTGCCTTGGACGGAGAGGCCCAGAGGGCGGGGGTTGGAGGGACGGATCCCCGTCTCCCAATGGAGAATAATGGCAGGAATCCATCTTGGACCCCTGCTCCCACACAAAGCACCACAGCGCAGCGGAAAATGTTGCAGACCCCCACTGGTCACCAGGTAGTGATGAGTACACAGGGCTCCACCCCATACAGCCTGCCCAGGAAGCAAAGCAAAACACAAATCTGTCAAAATGAAGCAGACGATTGAAATCCTGGTGACGCAGCTCACCAGGCAGAAGATGAGGAACCTGACAGACAAACAAATATGAAACCTTTCAGAGGCTTGTTTCTGAGCTGTAGTTATAAGGTGGCTTACAGAATTAACAAAAGATTTGGAACAAGACAGGGAAGGGATAAAAGCCACTCATACTGAAACAAACAAAAACACATATGAAACAAGTGGTGAGGAAATAAAGTCCAGAGATAAAATCAACAAACCAGAACATAGGGAAGGAACAAACAGTCAACCAGTGCAGAAAGAGGAAACAAAAAGTAAGGAAAGTGAGGAGAGGATCAGAAACCTCTGGGAGAGCTATAAGAGATCGAACATATGGATTATCTGATTGCCAGAGGACAAAGAAGAAGAACTAGAAATTGAAAAATTATGTGAAAAAATAATGAAGCAGAATTTCCCGAACTTGGGGAAGGAAATAGACTTACAGGTCCAGGAAGCACAAAGAGTTCCAGAAGAACTGGACCCAGGGAGAACCACACCAAGATACATTATAATCAAATTGTCAAAAATTAAAGATAAAGGGAGAATTATAAAAGCAGCAAGAGAGAAAAAAAGAATCATGTACAAAGGGGTCCCAATTAGACTATCAGCTGATTTCTCAAGGGAGACCCTGCAGGCAAGAAGGGACTGGCAAGAAATATTCAAAGTAATAAAAATTAAAAACCTACAGCCACAAATACTCTATCCAGTGAAGCTGTCATTCAGGATAGAAGGGCAGAGAAAGTGCTTCCAGAACAAAGTAAAACTGAAGGAGTTCATCAGATCCAAACCACTGTTATATGAGATGTTAAAGGGACTTGTTTAGAAGAAGGAGGATCAAAACTATGAACATTAAAATGAAAACTGCATCACAAGAACCAACAACAGAAGCTAGGGAATTGAAACAAAGGCAAACTAAAAAGGCAACAAGAGTGGAAAAATAACTATAGATATGGGGAACATACTTGGGGGAGGTCAGGAGAGAGGGTGAGGGGGGTGAGGGAGGGAGATGGTACAGGAATGAAGAAGCATAGTAGGAGGGAGTGGAGTAGACAGGAAGATGTTGAGAAGAACTATATGCACAACCAATGGACATGGACTAAAGGGGGGGACAACTGGAGGGAGGGGAGCCACTGGGTGGAGGGGAGCAGAGGGAAGGGAAACTGGGACAACTGTAACAGCAAAATCAATAAAACATATTAAAAAAAAAAAAAAAAAGATGATCTTTAATTTGAGCCGAAATGACAAGACAGACTCAGGTATAGAAAGATTGTTGCAAGAACATCTGATGTAGGGGGAAGATTAAGTACAAAGGGCCTGAAGCAGGATCAAGTTAAAACTTTTTGAAAAATCAAAGGGTGAACAGTGTTGTTAGAAACACATGATAAGACAGTGAACACAATGGGTTGAAATTAGAGAGGGGTAAGTAGGGTCCAGTTAATAGCCAAGGAAAGAGTTTAAATTTTTTTCTGAGTGCAACAGCAAGCTACTACAATATTTTAAGTGAGAAAATGAAATAATCTATTTAAAATAGGGCCCAAAAGGTGAAGAGACCACTCTAAATATAATGTATCTTCTTCCAGAAGAGTAAAAACCTAGATCCGGTAAGCATGAAAACTTAGGGTTGGACTATATTAGGAAATATGACCACCTTCTTTAATAATGACCCCCACCCCCACCCCCACCCTCTAAAAAAGAAATCTGTATACTAATCCCTGGAAACTATGAGTATGTTCTGTCAATGGCAAAAGAGACTTCACAGACTGAATTAAAGCTAAAGACATAGGTCATACTAGATTATC
Organism: Furipterus horrens; assembly: GCF_987537825.1. NCBI lineage: Eukaryota > Metazoa > Chordata > Mammalia > Chiroptera > Furipteridae > Furipterus > Furipterus horrens. The sequence continues at coordinate 109,862,128 of NW_028327176.1, read as the reverse complement.
TACCTGGCCCCAATGCAATCCTATGACTATTTAAAAGCAGGGAATTTTCTTGGCTGAAGGCAGAAGAAATGCAGTAGAAGTCAGCGAGATTTAAAGTATGAGAAGGACTACTCAGTGCACCATTGCTTATTTGAAGATAAAAGGGCTGTGTAGACACAGTCTTAAGGAGCCGAGCCGAGAGAGGTTCCCAGCTGACAGCCAGCAGAGGAACCAGGAGTCTCAGACCTACAACCACAAGGAACTCACTTCTACCAACAGCTTAAGTGAACTTGGAAATGGATTTTCCCCGAGAGCCTCCAGATAACAACCCAAGCTGGCTGACACTTTGAAGTCGACCTTATAAGACCCAAAGAAGAGAACGCAATCAAACCTACACACGCTTCTGCCCTGCAGAACTGTGATAGAAATTCATGTAGTTTCAAAATGCTGTATTTATAGTAATTTTCTATGGCAGCACAGAAAACTAATGAATATGGTTTGGTAAGTAGAAGTTGAAAAAAATAAAATTTGGTATTTTTATTATAAAATTCAAGATGACAAAGTAGGTAACTTTGCACATCTTCCTGAATTCTAGTTTGTTAAATAAAATGAAAAATTACCTCTATGTTCAATAAAAACAAAAAACATCATTAACACCAAACCACAAACTGTAAAGAATATATAATAATGAAACTTTTGTACCAAGTTTAGGGAAGACCATGAAAGCTGCTAAAAAATACTGAAAAAGTACAAGTTTCCCTAAAAGCAAGTTAGGCTGCCCTGGAAGACCCTATCAGTAGTTGTTACTGGAATCTCAGAATGCTCAGGTGAAAATGCACTGGGGAACAACCAGAGAACAAGTCTCTACAAATCCTCTTTCTGTTCCACAGAGAGACCATCTGCATAATCCCACTCAAACTTTAAAGGACTCATCACTGCATCTGTGCTCAAATTCTACACTAGCAGTATTAGCCACCAGGAGCATAAGGAAAGCACAACACATAAAAAATAAGTGAAATATTTTCATCAAAAGTAGAATTGAAAACAAGATATCACAAGACAAAAAACATAGGAGGTTTAACAATGAACAAATAGAAGGAACACATAAATAAAGAATAAAGAATAAAAAGAGATATAAAGTTACCTGGCAGGACTTAGGCAAGAAATAGATGGTGACAATAAACAATACAGAAATGAAGGGCATATGAGAAGTTGAAATAAATAAACTGAATGCTGCTGAAAATAGGATAAAAGCATAAGGCTAGAGGAAATCCCACAAAATTAGATAGAAAAGAACAAAAGTATAAAAGAAGTAAGGAGAACATGATAAATACAGGCGACAACAAAAGAAAGAGCTATAATTGGTGTTTCTAGAGAAGAAGTCTAGGCAAATGGAACAGAAATTTAAAATGTTATGAAAGAAAAACATTTTCTAAAAAGATGAATATGTGGATTAAAAAGAAATTCTATGTTCCACTTAAAAAGCTGTAAGAATGAACAATGTCATGATATACCTGGTGAAGCTTCTAAACTTTAGCAGAAAAATATATTATAACTATCTAGGAAATAAAAACAAGTCACCCACAATGAGCAAAAATTAGACTGTCTTTAAACTTCTGCAGAAGATTCTATTTTATAATGTGAAAAGAGTAAATCAATATTTACACAATTCTGAGAAAAAGCAAGAATGAGCCCTACTTTTAAGACCCAGTTCGTCATTCACTTATAAAGGCAATGGAAGCAATTTCAAACAAGCAAGGTGTTAGCAATTATAGTACTCATGAAGTCTTTAAAAAAAACATTATTTAATGACAAATCTAATCAATCGAAAGATAAAATGAAGACTCAAATAAAGAATTCATAAACTGGAGAGCTACTTACAAAATAATTGAGAATGAAGGTTGAATACATTTAAATGTACAACTAAGAAAGATAAACTGTGAAAATTACAGTAGCTGAATATAATAAAATGTTATATCCCTGACAATGATAAAGCTAACATGACAAAAATTAAGAAACAGAGAAAGATAGGCAAGAAGTAAAGATGTACAAGCTTATGATTTTATTAAATTTCATAGGAAGGAATCCGTGGATAACTTAAAGTTTAAGTAAGTTATTAAAGAATAAGAATAGCCTATACCATTCCAAATATAATAAGGAAAAATATAGATACATACATATTTACACACACATACACCAAAGAAAACTACTAATTATATAGCACAATATATATTTTTTAAAAGACTTCCCTTTCCAACAATTTAGTGCCACAATCATTATGAAAAGGTTAATAAAATATTAATAGATGCAAAAAATAATTGTAACAATTTTACTCTAAATTATAATTCAGTTCAGTCCTGGCTGATGTGGTTCAGTGGACTGGGTGCCAACCTTCGAACCAAAAGGTTGCCAATTTGATTCCCAATCAGGGCACACGCTTGGGTTGCAGGCCAGATCCCCAGGCGGGGGAGTGCAAGAGGCAATCAGTCAATGTATCTCTCACACATCGATGTTGCTCGCCCCCTCTTTCTCCCTCCTTTTCTCTCTCAAAAAGTGAGTAAATAAAATCTTAAAAATCAATAAATGAATAAAATCTTTTAAAAAATTAAAACAAATTATAATTGAGTTCATATGGGAACACCTCAGTGGTCCCAATAGAAGGAGTCAAAACCACAGAGTTAAATTAGCCCTGGAGCCACGACTGCCCTAGATGATTCTGGATGCAAGAAACTGTGGACAGAAAAAAATGGGTTCTATGTAATGTAACCTCACAGTGTGATCTGATCATAATTTCCTAACTGGTACTTCAATGGTGGTTCATCACACCCCAGGCACATTACCTTTTTTAGTAAAGGCTTTATCTTTGCCTTAAGCTCTGTCAGTTGTTTCTGTGTATCTAGGTTAACACATTTGAAATTAAGTCCTAACTACCCTCAAGAGAGCACATAATCTGTTAACTATTCTGTAATTCAATACCTGCCTTGCTTTCTCTCACCTCCATGTAACCTCCTTTACATGCCCATGATTTCAAATGCATAAAAGCTGCAAAACTGTTCTTTTCTGGAGCGTTTGAGATCTTGTTCCCCAGGCATATGTCATCAGCTTGGCTCAAACAAACTCTTGGATGTTCTTATGTTGACAAAACGTAGTGCCTGGATTATAATGTCCATGTCAGGGACAAAAGGAAGGGCCTTGGGCCCACATAAACTGGAAGATTGGGCTCCTAGATCCATTTACTGAGCTGAGACCCTCCATGCCTGCTCTTTTAGTGAAAGGGTAAGCTAGAATTAAAGCTTCCTGCCAGCAAAGGGAATTTATGAGTAAAAGTGTGTTTCAGCTTCATAGATTTAGAAAATAATGCCCAGGGAGAATTCATAACCACAGATCTGAACTCAAATTGGTTTAGGGTTCCCAAACAAGAACAGTAACTTAAAATGATACAGGGACTAGAGCACCTGGAAAATCAATAGTACTGTAGATGCAAAACAAATGTAGAAATGTAACAGTGGAAAACTAACAGTGGAATTCTAACCCACCCCCAATTCTTTTGACATTGTTTCTGTAAGTGCTGACTCTAATAAATAGCTTGTAGATGAGCAACATGTTTGTAAAAGAAACCTAGGGACTAACTTCAAAAGATACAGAATCTGACCTTTAGGCATCTTAGCTCCCAGGGATTTGCAGATCTTCAACAGTGGAGCCAGAATGACTAAACTGAGATGATGCACACCAGACCATCATTGGCTTTACTGAATGGGCTGTGTTTATCGTCGGCAGCCGTCCGTCTGGAGAGACGATGGTGTAGCTTCTTAAGAGTCTATCTGCACCACCGAGAATGGCTGTGCAGTCCGACTCGGGAGTGACACGGTATCTGTCTCCTCCTGTGTTGAATCGACATCTTGCGATGACGCTGAAGCTACAGAGCCTGGGCAGGGTAATATGGAGGGTCTGCTGTTGCCCATGCAGCAGACCCCCCCTCTCTTCGCAGCTGAAGGGTCCAAGGGAAAGACGGAGTCGATACAGCTTGGGTTCAGGTGCGCCGCAGGAGTTGCCGGTGTTGACTACAACGTCAAACCGCCTTAGGGACTCCGGCTCCGGATTTTCTGTCGGGGTTTACTCCCTTAGCCTTTCCCCTGAAGAGGTATGCCGCAAGGCAGCGGAGGTTTTTTGGAGTCAGAGTTTTCCTTCTCTGATGTACCCTGACTGGAAGATCGAACCAGCGACACTTAGCTCGCAGGCCGACGCTCAATCCACTGAGCTAAACCAGCCAGGGCAGTGTTTATCTGCATGTAGATAACTGTTTTTCTTTTTTTAACTTTTAAACCCCCTCCCTTGATCTCTTTGTTCTGTTCCCCTTTCCCTCCTTATAAAACCTCTGCCTCCACTGAGATGAGGAGATGGGCTTTAAGATGTTAGTCTCCCATCTTCCCAGGAAATGGGCTTTGAGACACACGTCCCCCATCTTACAGGTGGCTGGCATCTGAAAATAAACCATATTCCTTTACATCAACACCTGCCTCTCAAATATTGGCTTTTGTAGCGGCAGGCAGCTGGGTCTGCTTTCAGTTACAGGGATATACCTTTAAAGAAGACTTTCAGTATTTTTAGAACCTAAGATTCATCAGAAACAAGTACAAAAAAAGAAGTTTCTGGTGTGGCTCAGTGGATTGAGTGCTGATATGTGAGCCAAAAGTTTGCTGGTTCAATTCCCCGTCAGGGCACAGGCCTGGGTTGCAGGCCAGGTCTGCAGTTAGGGGTGCACGAGAGGCAACCAACTGATACATCGATGTTTCTCTCCCTCTCTTTCTGCCTCCCTTCCCCTCTCTCTAAAAATAAATAAATAATTTTATGTTTTTAAGTTTCCAAATTATACAGTGGTACAAGATGTCATCAATGAAGTCAGCAGAAATAAAATCAATATAATTATTACCACAAAGATTTTGGCTATTGAAATGATTAAATCAGAGTGCAAAAATAACTTCTATAAATACTTAAAGAAATAAAAAAGAAAGAAAATAGCTTACTTAACAAACACTTTTATAATCTTTATCTTATGGCAGGCACTGTTCTAAGTGCTTTATCTATATATATATACTCATCTAATCCTCAACAACTCTATAAAGAAGGTGCTATTCATTTTATGGATAAGGAAGCTAAAGCTTAGAGAAGTTAAGAAACTTGCCTAAATGTACACTGCCTAAGCTGTGCTGTTAGAATCCAAATTCCAGGAATTTAGCTTCAGAATCGGTGGTCCTAATAATTACGTTGTATGCAAGGCCTAAAAATATATTAATAATTAACTGGCCAATTAAAAAAAAATAAAAATAAATAGAACTACGAAAGTGAAAATATAATAATTGAAAGCAAAAACTCAGTTACCCTGCAGAGTAGACACAGCTGAAGAGAGAATTAGACCTGCAAGACAGAGCTAAAATCATTAATCAGATTGCATTAAAGATAAGGAAAAGGAACACAAAATTTGAGACTGGAAGACAAGATAAGACTGAATTGCCTAGCAGCTATCTCAGTAGGAGAGAATAAAGAAAGTGAAAGAAAAACTATTCAAAGAGATAACAGCTGAGATTTCTCCAGGTCAGGTAAAAGAAATTCACAGATTCAGAAAGTACCAAAAATCTCAAACTGTACAAACACAAAGAAAGAGACAAGGAGAATGACAAAAGGCTAACTGTTAAGCTAGGGGAAGACTGGGGACAACAGTGGGTTTATTACATAGTGTTCTCTTTTATTTTGTGTATGCTTGAAAATTCCCATAGTGAAATAAAAAATAAACATTTTGACTAAGTTACAAAAAAGCTCCTAAAAGTACCTAATGATAAGAAAACTGAAAAATAACCATTAGAATGAGGTCTAATATCTTCAAATTGTTAAGACAAAATAATAGTTACCCAAGAACTATGCAACTAAGTTTTTAATCACATGCTATTTTTTTTTAATGACATTTTCAGTCCTGACTAGTGTGGCAGTTGGTTGGGCATCATCCGGCAAAGCGAAAGGCCACCAGTTCGATTCCTGTCAGGGCACATGCCTGGATTGTGGGTTCAGTCCCCAGTGTGGGCGTGTACAAAAGGTAACTGATCGATGTTTCTCTCTCACATCAATGAGTCTCCCTCTTTTTCTCGCTCCATACCCCCCTAAAAATAAATAAGTAAAATATATATTTTTGAATGACATTTTCAGACATGACAAAATGGGACATTTAATACCGATAGACTCTCACTAAAGAAATTGAAATGATGTTAAGCAATGTACTTCAGCCAGAAATAAAACAAAATAGTTCAAGGAAAAGGAAGGAAAAAACCAAACTGAAAATCTGGATGGAAAAACCCAAAACAGCTGTTAGAGAGTAACAACAGAAAATTGAGAGAGCCTGCTACCTTGAGCTAAGCCTAACATATCTACTATTTTTCCCTGGAGACATTTGCCAATTCCTAAGTGGTTTGGGACTAGGAGACCAAGCAATATTGGTGACTCAAAGTGTCAGCAATCTTTTGGGGAAACAGAAACTGAAGGTCAGTGATACCAAGTCATCCAGAGCATAAGGGGTTATGATCCCAGGGAAAAGCCTGCCTCTCCAACTTACTCTTCCCCTGCAGGCACTTTTTGATTCCTATCCTGCATAGGAGAGGATGGGAAGCCAAGCAGAAAGTGGCAGCCTCCTAACTAAGCATTAAGCAGGGGTTTGTCACTCCCATGATGCTGGTGTCCATGTAAGAAACATCCAAATCTATAGAGAATTTGTATGAGTTTGAGCCAAAATTGATGATAATTCCTGGGAAGCAGGATCTCAAATGCTCCAGAGAATGACAGTCTCCCAGTTTCTTTTATGCCTTTGAAACTAAGGATGGAATATAAGAAAGATTACATAGAGGTGAGAGAAAGCAAGGCAACTATTGGATTATAGGAGAGTTAATAAGATGATGTACTTTCTGGAGGGTGGTTAGGGCTCATTTCAAAGGTGAGTAACTAGATGCACAGAAACAATGGACTGGGCTGTTTAAAGCAAAGATAAACCTTTTACTAAAAAAAAAGTTATATGCCTGGGGCCTAACAAGTCGACTTGGCCTGCCCAGTTAGGAAATTATGATCAGATCACACTGAGAGGGTCACTTTCCATAGAGGTTAACTTTCCCCTTTTTCATCCACATGCGGGCGGAGTGGGGGGGGGGGGAGGCTACAAAATTAGAGTACAGAGTTCACCAAGGAGAAGGCTTGGTTTATGGATCCTTCAATTGTAATCCCTGATGAGCTAAAAAATCATCCAGAGCCTCTGCAGTATTTCATACAAAATATATGATATTAGGTTAAAAATTACCAGCTGTGCCAGGAGACAAGATCAAATAGCCACAAGGAGGAAGAAAAGAGAAAGAAAACCATAGCTAAACATGGACTTTGTTGTTAAGAATAACATATGGAAGATGATTTCTTTAAATGTACAATGAGATGGGAATGATTACCAAAGGAAATGAAATCGTAAGAAAAAAAAATATCCTGGAATTCCTAGAACTGAACACTTTAATTACCAAAATTAAGACCTCAGTAGGTGTATTTACATTGAAAATGCCCAATATATAGTGCTTAGTGAAAAGGAATGTCTGAAGAACACTTATAAAAGACACTTCAAATTTTTAAGTTATTTATACTACAGAAAGGATGTAGGGATAAGCTCAGAACTTAATGATACTTTTATCTGTAAACTCTTCACTATTGTTTAAATTTTTTCTCTCAAGAAGCAGTATTACTTCTATAAAATTTTATTAAAATTGAACACATGCTTGTTACAGAAGAATTTTAAAACTACAGAGTTGTGGGAGAAAATACACCTTCCTTCATAATGCCAATGCTCAGGGATAATAACATTTTTTTGCTTCTTTCCAATTTTTTGCCATACATATTTTATTAGTTGTGATCATGCAATATGAGAGACAGAATCCTAAAATGCTACCCAAAATTCTTGCTGCACTGGTGTACACAAACTCCCTTCTCTTCAACTTAGGCAAGACCTGTGAAGAAGATTGGATAGTTGCTCCCCGGATCAGGTTTTGTTATATAAGACTCCATCTTAGCAGACTATAGAGAGATTCTCCTTCTGGCTTTGAAGAAGTGAGCACCATGTTATCAGATGACCCAAGGCCAGGGCCTGAGAGTGCCACCTAGGAACTGAGAGAAACTCATGGCCAAGAGAGCCTACAAGAAAACAGGAACTTAAACTAGAGCTGCAAGGAACTGAATCGAGTTACTAACCAGTGAGCTGGAAGAAACCCCAAGCCCTAGGTAACACCCTGACTTTAGTCTGGTGTGCCCATGAGCACAGGACTCAGATAATCTGTGTCTGAATTCCCATGGAAACTATGAGATAATGAACTTATGTTGTTTTAAGATGATATAATTGTGGTAATTTGTGATGTAGTAATAGAAAATTTACCTCTATAACCACCATAAATTATGTAATACACACAAAAGAAATGTAGAAATTTTACAAATATAGAAAATTATAATAAAGACTGAGAAGGCAACTGGACCCAGCTGAGTAATGGGGAACTCAAATGTTGGAAAATTTTAGTTTCAGGGAACAGCTAATAAGCTTAGTAATCAATGTATGTAAAAAGCTATTGTTTCAGGAACTGAAGGTATGACCCGCCTTGACTCCAGGAGACCATAAGAAGTTCTACCCTTGTGCCTCAGGAAGATTGCAGGCAATCAAGATGGTATATGAGCCATTGTGCTCCAGGGTGAGACAACCATGCCCAGCACACAAAGCCCAGTGTCCAGGTCCCAGAAGAAAGAATGCTGCAGTGTTTATCTGATTAACCTTTTCCCTGAATTCCAAACTCCTTACCTACACTTTTCTTCTCCTTATATAAAGGGTTCTTCTAAAATGGAATTTAAGACAGTCTGTTAAGGTACAAACCTGCCATCTTCTCAGATCACCAACCATCTGAGTAAAGTGCCCATAAAGATTCAATCCCTGTCTCTGCTTATTGGGTCTGGCAGATGACAGGGAGCATGGACACCAGCTTTTCCAGTTTCATATTTTGGTGACTCTGCTGGGACAGTCTTTGAGACTCTCCAGTAAGTCTGGGTATTTGGCGGGGAGTCCCATTGGCTGCCTGGACTGAGGGCCCCAGGGTGTGGATTTGGAGATTCCCTAGCAGCTGCCAAGTGATGTCACTTGGGGACTCTCCTCCTCCAACTCTCGGCACCTCCTGTTGTCTTCATTTTTTATTGATTTTTGATTGAATCACTGCGCCTTTTGGTTCAGGTTACAATTCCAGGTCACAACTAAGGTCATTATGTAAAAAGGCATCTTCTGGTTTAATTGAGATACTGTCTGGTTTATAGAGCTCTGTCTGGTTGAAACACACCTTCTAGTTTTTGTGATATTACAGAGCTCTGTCTGGTAGAATTGGGGTGTGGGGGGCTCTGTTTCAGAAAGCAGCCTTTTGGGGTGAATTTTGGCTGATTGGCCAACCTATGCTTATAAACCTATGACTAAAAAGAAAATGCTTTTTTATTGTAATACTGTTTGGCTTATGTACTGTATAATCTAGACTCAGGAGAGTTCTGGCTGCTGAACGGGTCTTTAAATTACTGTATTATACTGCAATTAGAGTTGTTTTGTCAAAGATCAGGGAAGTTGTATGAAACACCTTACATAGAAGTTTTTATGAGTTTACATAATAAAAATGTAGTATTAAAGGGAAATAAGTTAATGGTACAGAGAGAAGGGAATTTGCCTGTGACAGATAACAGAAACTCAGAGGAGAGTGATCAGGAAGATCTAGACATTATGGCTGCTGTGAGCATGGTCAGGGTTCCCATGGCCCCTTCAGCCCTAGGGGACCGTCCTCCTTACTTTGCTCTGAGAAATGGGGAAAGCAAGCTTTAAATGGTCTCACCAGATTAAACCCTTTAGGGAACCAAATTTGGTGGAGGAAAAGCCCCTACCAGGGCAGACAATACCCTTTTGCAAAAACTTCCAGTGGTAGTAGGGCCAGAGGGCAGCCCACTGGATATTATTGGGTACATACTCTTTTTTTGTAAGTCAGATCTGTTAAACTGGAAAAACTCTGAAAGGATTAGAGTATATCCCTTTAGAATGCATGGAGTGCACCCAAACATTTAAGCCACTGAAAGCCCAACTGACTTCTACAACAGCCTTGGGTCTTCCAAACTTACTAAAGCCCTCTCAGTTATACCTTCATGAAAGGCAGGGCATTGCCTTAGGAGTTCTCACCCAAATTCTAGTGATGTTTCACAACCCATCACTTATTTGTCAAGAAAACTAAATCACACTGTCCACGGATGGCCAGCCTGCTTAGGAGTGGTGCTAGCCATCTGGAAGTTCTTATAGGAAGCTGAAAATCTTCCTTGGGACAATCTATCACCATTTATGCACCCCGCCAAGTGCAGAGCCTGCTGGATCAAAAGGGAAATTTGTGGCTCACTGCCAGAGGAGTGGGCAGGTACAAAACCATTCTTCTCAACAATCACAACATCTCCCTGCAAGCAGTTAGTTAAATCTTGCCTCTCTTCTCCCAGAACCTGACTTGGCTGTGCTAATACATGACTGCTGAGATAATTCAAGTTTATTCTAGCAGCATTGATTTACAGGATCATCCTCTAGAAGAGGCAGACAGGACTCTGTATGCAGATGGAAGCAGTTAAATGGATGAAGGAAACAAAAAGGCTGGGTATGCAGGTAAGACTCTTGAAGAAGTAGTAGAGGCCAAGGCCTTGCTGCCAGGAACCTCTGCTCAGAAAGCTGAACTGATTGCATTCATGAGGGCACTGGAATTGTCACATAAAAGGAAAAGTGGATGTATATATTGACTCAAGGTAAGTTTTCCTAATTTTGCAATCACATGGTCCCATATGGAAGGAAAAAGAACTGTTAACCTCCAGTGAAAAGGAGATTAAGCATGCAATAGAATTTTTTAAATTATTAGAAGCTTTTTAGGTACCTTTATAGGTGGCAGATACACACTGCCCCAGGCATCAGAAGGAGGACATGAAGTGGCTAGGGGAAGCCATCTGACTGATTGAGCAGCAAAAGAAGCTGCTGAAGGAATGTTTATAATGCCTTTTGTGCCTGTTCTAGACTTGTCACAGTTTGATCCTGAATATTTGACTGCAGACTTAGAGAACGCTGAGAGCTGGGATTTTGATGAAGGAGCTGATAGTGGATGAAGAAGGAATAAGGAAGGAGTTATACTGCTTCTTCAACATTTAGTAGAGCCTCTCATGAACATTTACATGAGGCCTCACACTGGGTAAAGGACTCATTAACCACATATATTAAACTGTGGCTCACAAGGCCATACAGAAAATGATTGCTAGATGTATTGTGTGCCAGAACAACCCCAAGACAGACTCATATCAAAACAAAGAAGGGAAACGATACCAAGGGGGACAGTGCCCCCTTGCGGATTGGCAGATAGACTTTATCCACAAGCCAAGAGTCTGAGGATGGAAATATTTGCTAGTCTTTGTTGACACCTTTTCAGGATGGGTAGAACCCTATCCTACTAGAACTGAGAAATTCTCAGAGGTACTGAAAGCCTTACTGAAGGAAATAATCCCTCACTTTGGCCTCCCTGGCAGCATACAAAGAGATAATGGACCAGCTTTTGTTTTAGAAATTACATGGAAGATCAGTAAATTTTTAGGAGTCAAGTGGAAATTCCACATGGCATGGAGACCTCAGGCTTCTGGGAAGGTAGAGAAGATGAATTACCCCTTAAAGAAAAATATAGCCAAGCTGTGTCAAGAAACTCATCTCCATTGGGATCAAGCTTTGCCTGTTGCCTGCTCAGGATAAAGGTGGCTCCTTTAAGTGTGACTCAATTGAGTCCTACTTCAATTGTGTACAGGTGACCATTTCAGACTATGATTGGGGTGGGTAATGAAAACATACAACATTTAACTCAGACCTTCGCTGTAATAAATGAATTTGCTTGTATTAGAGACCTCTCCCCTACAGGTTCACTACATTTCTTTGAGCCTGCAGTTAAGGTGTTACTCAAGACCTGGAAGACAGGATTTCCAGAAAGCTAACTAGAAGAAAAGTAGACCAGACCTTGCAATGTACTCCTCACCACCACCACCCTGGTGAAGTTGGCAGAAATAAAACCTTGGATTCATTGCACCAGAGTTAAAGAAAGCACTGGAGAAACAATGGACCACCGAGCCTCAAGAAGACCTGAAAGTCATCTTTCAAAAACAATAATCTATATATTTTTTCATTACTTTTTTATTTAACCCCATATTAGGGAGAACTTTTTCCTTTCAAATGAGAAGAAAATATTTGGGGATATTTAGCAAAAATGTTCTAAACATGTCTGAATTTTGTCTTGTAGGAGGAACTTATGTTGAACAAACTTTCACTACATGTCTTGTGTTTGTATTCCCCTGGAAAGCCTTTGAAATTATACTTTATTTAAGCATATCAATTAAGAAAGTAACCTGCTCCATATTTATAATTGGGAATCTGTGGTAACTCAAAAAGACAGGGAAACGTTTTCCTTAAAAGTCACTAAAGTAGCCCCACTGGAGAGTGTGCACCTTTTATCAAATGTGCTGGAAACTGCTTTGTGTTCTATCATAGTGTGTGGCTGCATACAATGTGCCCCCGTATGTGGATCTGCAATTAAATGTATTCCTAATGCTAAGAAATGTGCTCAAGAACAAAATGAGTACTTCCAAATTAAACTGATCTCATAGAAATAAGATAGGTTATACTAACAGTGGGAGAATGATGGGGGACTCAAATGTTGGAAAATTTTAGTTTCAGGTAGCAGCTAATAAGCTTAATAATCAATGTATGTAAAAAGCTATTGTTTCAGGAAATGAAGGTATAACCCACCTTGACTCCAGGAGACCATAAGCAGCTCCATCTTTGTGCCTCAGGATGACTGCAAGCAATCAAGATGGTATCTGAGCCATTGTACTCCAGGGCACAAAGACCACAACCCAAGGCAGAAGGACCACCACCCAGGACACAGATGAAAGAAAGGTGCAGCTTTATCCAATTAACCTTTTCCCTGTATTCCAACCCCCTTACCTACACTTTTCTTCTCCTTATAAATAGGGTTCATTTATAGTGGAATTTAATATGGTCTTTTAAGGTATAAACCCACCATCTTCTCATATCACCAACCATCTGAATAAAGCGCCCGTAAAGATGCAAGCACTGTCTCTGCTTATTGGGTCTGGTGGTGACAGGCAGCACGAACACTGGCTTTTCCGGTTTCATATTCACAGTTGATACTTTGTTTAGTTGATCAGAGTCTTTTTTTCATCTAGAAGTGTTTTACTGTGTATCCTTAAAAGATGTCATCCTTAAAAATAATAACAACCACAAGACTGTTATCCCATTTTGTCTCTATGCTTTTCCAAGTTATAGTCACTGTAGTGGTTAATTTAATGAATCAACTTGGCTAGGCTAGTGTCCCCAGTTATTCAATCAAACACTGATCTAGATAGTGTTTGCTGTGAATGTATTTTGTAGATGTGATTAAATTCAATAAAGGAGATTAGCTTTGATAATCTGGCCTCATCCATTCAGTTGAAAGGTCTTAAGAGCCGCAACACTGTGGTTGCTCCGAGAAAGAAGAAATTCATCCTCAAGATTGCAAGGGCAGCTTCTGTCCAATTTTCCAGCCTGCCATACAGACTTCAAACTTGCCAGACCCCACAATCATAAAAGCTGACTTCTTGAAATAAATTTGTGTGTGTGTGTGTGTGTGAGTGTGTGCTACATCTTCACTGTTCACAATTTTCATGTTTGTAAATGTGCTTAGCTGCTAACATTTATTTGTAACCTTAAAATTCACAGTCATGGCACTTTCATGGTCATTCCCAGCACTTGGGGAATAGTAAAAAATTTAAGTCACCAGATGCATAGGTTCCCGGTTGAGATAGAACAAGGCAATGTTCTGCCTTCCTGTTTTAGTTCTCAAACTATAAACAACTCTTTTCAGTTTACTTATAGCCACCTTTTTTTTTTTTTTTGCATTTTTGTGCCTGTGGTTGGTGATTTCACCATTTAAATGGCCTCTGGTGTAGTGCTAAAAAGTGCTCTCTAGCATTCCTAATCACACAAAGGCTGTACTGTGCCTTGCAGAAAAAATACACATGTTACATAAGCTTCATTCAGGCATAATTTATAGTGCTGTTGACCGTGAGTTCAATGTTAATGAATCAACAATATATATTAAATAAGACATCATTAAGAGAAACAGGCATAAAACAAGGATTGATTGGTTGACAAAAATGTCATGACCAGAGGCTTACAGGAACTACCCTGAATTTCCCCTAGGAGTAACGGAGTAATGGTTCATTATTCACTAATTCAGTGTTGGTAGAGACTGTATACAACATAAGTACAGTGAATAGCAAGAACCAACTGTTTGTGTGGGGGGGAGGGGTATACAAAATCCTACTGATTCTATTTCTCTTATAGAACCCTAACACACACATTGTCCTTCTCCTGGGAGATTTTTGACCCTTGGTTAAAAATTACTACCAAGAACGAGGCACTGTAACAAAGAGGAATATCCCAAATTCTTCTAGAACAGAGGTGGACAAACTACAATCACAGTTTGTTTTCATGAATAAAGTTTTATTGAAACACAGACACCCTTGTTCATTTCTGTGTTGTCTATTGTGCTTTCAAGCTTGTATCTGTAAGAGTGACTATGAGACCCTAAAAGTTGAAGATAGTTACTATTTGGTCCTTTATAGAAAGATCTTGCTGGCCTCTATACTAGAATATTAGGGCCCTTAAAAATTCTAGTAGATGTGGGTATATACTGAACTTAATAATAAAAATTATTTATCAGATAATTTATTAATTTTTCAACTACAAATGGTTCAGTTAATTCAGTGTTATTTTTAAGATACATAAATTATTACTAAAGTTCTTTGGCAATGGAATTGGATATCACAGTACTCTATGAAGTTCAATTTTGTAGGAAAAAATAAAATCTCCCAAGTGGGTTAACTGCTCAGCCATAGTTAACAAGTGCAGAAATAGAAGAACAGTCGGCGGCGGCGGCAGCCATCCGTCTCGAGAGACGATGGTGTAGCTTCTTAAGAGTCTATCTGCACCGCCGAGAATGGCTGTGCAGTCCGACTCGGGAGTGACATCGTATCTGTCTCCTCCCGTGTTGAATCGACATCTTGCGATGACGCTGAAGCTACAGAGCCTGGGCAGGGTGATATGGAGGGTCTGCTGTTGCCCATGCAGCAGACCCCCCCTCTCTTCGCAGCTGAAGGGTCCAAGGGAAAGACGGAGTCAATACAGCTTGGCTTCAGGTGCGCCGCAGGAGTTGCCGGTGTTGACTACAACGTCAAACCGCCTTAGGGACTCCGGCTCCGGATTTTCTGTCAGGGTTTACTCCCTTAGCCTTTCCCCTGAAGAGGTATGCCGCAAGGCAGCGGAGGTTTTTTGGAGTCAGAGTTTTCCTTCTCTGATGTACCCTGACTGGAAGATCGAACCAGCGACACTTAGCTCGCAGGCCGACGCTCAATCCACTGAGCTAAACCAGCCAGGGCAAGAACAGTACTACTATTTTAAATGGTCAATAGAGATACAAGATTTTTTCTGAACTGTGCATTGAGAGATATATCTCAAAAAATACTTTTTCTCTCTTCAAGTCAAGACAGTGGCATAAACACAGCTCACATCCTTGCACAACCACATCAAAATTACAACTAAATTATAGAATAACCATCACTCAGAACCAGCAGAAATCAAGTTGAATGGAAGACTGACAACTACAGAATTAAGAAACCACATCCATCCAGACTGGTAAAAGGGGTAGAGATGTGGAATGGGATGGTCATACATCCATGTGTAATGGATAAAAATTTGAGAGGGATGTCTCAGGAGTAAGGAGTCCCATCCCCATCCCAGGCCCCTAGTCCAGGGTACCAATGCCAGGAAGATAAATCTCCACAACCTCTGGTTGCAAAAACTAGCAGGGATTGAGTTGGCAGAAGAAACTTCTGGAGTTCCAAGCAGTTTCTCTTAAACAACCCACACACAAACTTATTCAGACTCACCCCTCTGAGCTCCAGCACCAATGTAGCAACTTGAAAGACACCAGCTGCATACAGGGAGGAACTGAAGTGTGTGGCATCAAGGTGAGAGCTGGGGGACAGCTTTCTCTCAGATAGAGACTCCATCGACCTGGCTAACACTGTTTGCCCTGGCCTGGAGATGCCCTGAAGCTCCATTCCACTTAATTTACAGCTGTTAATAGTGGCTTTTCCATCTGAATGGATGGTGGTCTTGGCTCAAGCTTCACAACTTTCTAAATCTTTTCAAACAAGCAACAGCTGACCTCAGTGAGTCCCCAGGCCCCCAACCGCTTGCTAAGTGGCCCCAGGCACAGCACTAGTAGCAGCCAGCCTAGATTCACAGCTTAGCTTCACCTGGAAATCCCTAAGCCTGGTACAAGTAGCAGCCAACTCTGATTGTTTTACAGCTCAGGCAGAATGGCCCTAGGCAAAACACAGGTCAGGGATGATTTAGGCTGCACCACCTGGGAAACCCCTGGACCTGCATAGCTATAGACTATGTTGGAGCACCATCACCCTACCACTGCACAGCTGATAATCCACAGAGGATGGTGGTTGGTAGTCAGTGGTCACAGTCAGTCCTTGCAGCTGACTGGCCCAGGTAAAGGCCTCCCATTGACCAACCAACTGCAACCAAGGCTCAACTGCAAGAGGAGTTGTACTCAGCCCACACAAAGGGTGCATATCATGTATCCAGCTCAGGTAATAAAGGCGGCTGGGCCTCTGGACCCTACCAAACACCTACTACATTAGGCCATGATACCAAGACAGGGAGTCATAGCAGCTCTACCTAATACATAGAAACAAACACAGGGAGGCTGCCAAAATGAACAAAGAAACATGGCCCAAATGAAAGAACAGATCAAAACTTCAGAAAAGAATCAAGCAAACAAGAGATAAGCAATCTATCAGATGCAGAGTTCAAAACACTGGTTACATGGATGCTCAAGGAACTTAGTAAGGACCTCAACAGCATAAAAAATATCCTGTCAGAAATGAAGGATACACTAACTGAAATAAAGAACAATTTACAAGGAAACAATAGCACAGTGAATAAAGTCAAGAATCAAATCAGACTTCAGGCCAAGATGGAGGTGTAGACAGACACACTGTATCTCCCTCCACGACTAAGAAGGAATACAACTACAGTAGTCCCTCTCTATATTGCAGTTCACTTATCGTGGCCTCATTATATCATGGGATTTTTAAAAATATAATATTTAATTATTTATCGCGGATTTTTCACTATATCGCAGGATTTTGCAGAACTGTATATGTATTTATATGTGTAGTATTTATGATTTTAATGATTTTTTCCTGAAAATTTTCAAAAAATATATTAAATATAATAAATGATTCTAACATTAAAAGAATATTAAATCGAAATAAAATACTGCACACTGTTTACAGTATGTATTTTTTTCACAGATGAACACATACATTACAGTAGTCCCTCTCTATATCGTGGTTCACTTATCGCAGGCTCATTGTATTGCGGGATTTTTTAAAATATTATATTTAATTATTTATTGTGGATTTTTCACTATATCATGGGATTTTGAGGTATTGTACACTAAATACTAAAATAAGTGTGAGGTTCCTACTTCACGGATTTTCACCTATCATGGGGGATGGTCTAGAACATAATACCCACGATAAGTGATGGATCACTGTACCTCAAAACTAGAAAAAACCATTAGTCCCAGAAAATCAAACTGCATGTAAGTCCAACAAACAAAGATATAAAGAAGAAATACTCATCCAGACAGGTAGGAGGGGTGGATCCAGGGTGGAAAGGGTTCAGTGTGGTAGCGGCAGCAGTGACAGGCCAGCAGAAAGTGCAGCCATTTATTTTAAAAAGTCAGGAGGGACACCTGGGGAGCATTTCAGCTCCTCACCAGACAGCACACTTCACAGTCCCAGCACCAGGGAAAATCAAGCCTCATTGCTTCTGACTATGCAAATCAGTGGGACTTTGGGTGGAGGAAGAAACTGCCGGTCTCTCAACAGAGTCCACTTGTTTAAAGGGCCCCCACAATCCTAGAATGTCCACAGACCCACCCACTCTGGGAGTGAAGGCCAGGGCAACACCTAGAGGGGCACCAGTCCCATATGGAAGTGGGAGAAGTGCCTGGAAAAGAAGCGAGTGCTGAGCAAGTGGCATCATTGCCTCTCAGACTCCTCCCCCACATACAGCGCCACAACATGGTGAAACGGATTGCCCTGTACTGATGAATCCCTAAGGCTCCACCCTTTACAATGTAACAGGATCGACAGCTCTACATAAGACACAGAGGCAAACAAACACAGGAGCCTGTCAAGATGAGGAGACAGAAAAGTATGGCCCAAAAGGGGGAACAGATCAAGGTTCCAGTGGGAGAACTAAGAGATGAGGATATAGTCAACCTAACAGATGAGGAAACAGGCAATCTAACAGATGTAGAGTTCAAAACACTGGTGATAACGATGCTCACAGGCTTGACAGATATGTCTGAGTATGGCAAACACATAAGGGAAGAGTGAAGTCTATGCTAAATGAAACAAGGGAAAATCCACACAAAACCAATGGTAAAGGGAAGGAAACTGGGGTTCAAATCAATGATTTGGAACATAAGAAAGAAAAAAACAGTCAACCAGTACAGAATGAGGAAACAAGAATTGAAAAAAATGAGGAGAGGCTTGGGAACCTCTGGGACAACTTTAAATGTGCCAACATCTGAATCATGGGGATGCCAGAAGAAGAAGAGGAGCAAGAATTTGAAAACTTATGTAAAAAAATAATGGAAGAAAACTTCCCAAATTTGGCAAAGGAAACAGACATACAAGTCCAGGAAGCACAGAGAGTCTCAGGTGAGCTGGACCCAGAGGGGACCACACTAAGACACATCATGATTAAAATGCCAAAGGTGAAAGATTTTAAAGAGAGAATCCTAAAAGCAGCAAGAGAGAAGCAGAGAGTTGTCTGCAAAGGGGCGCCTATAAGACTATCAGCTGAATTCTCAAAAAACACTTTGCAGGCAAGATGGGACTGGCAAGAAGTATTCTAGGTGATGAAAAGCAACCTACAACTAAGGTTACGCACTCTATCCAGCAAAGCTATTATTTAGAATGGAAGGGCAGATGAAGTGCTTCCCAGACAAGGTAAAGCGAAAAGAGTTCACCATCACCAAGACATTATTATATAAAATGTCAAAGGGACTTACTTAAGAAAAAGAACATCAAAGCTATGAACACTAAAATGACAACAAACTCACAGCTATCAACAACTAAATCTAAAAAATAAAAACAAAATCCAACTAAGCAAACCAGATATAGGAACAGAATCAGAGGTATGGGGATGATTTGGAGGGTTATCAGCTGGGAGGGGGAGGGGGAGAAATGGGGAAATGGTGCAGGGATTAAGAAGCATAATTGGTTGGCACAAAATAGACAGGGGGGTGTTAAGAATAATATAGGAAAGGGTGAATCCAAAGAACTTATATGCATGACCCATGGACATGAACTAAGGGGGTGAGATTGCTGGAGCGAAGGGGGTACTGGGCAGAGGGGAGCAAAGGGAAAAATAATTGAGACTACTGTAACAACATAACCAATAAAATATACTTAAGAAAAAGAATCAAATCAGTGGTTTGGAATAGAAGGAAACAAAAACCAACCAATCAGAACAAGAAGAAGAAAAAAGAATCCAAAATAAAGAGGATAATATAAGGAGCATCTAGGACAACTTTAGCATTCCAACATTCACATCATAGGGGTCCCAGAAGGAGAAGAGAAAGAACAAGAACTGGAAATTTCTTTGAAAAAATAATGAAAGAAAGCTTCCTTATTTGGTGAAGGAAATAGACATGCAAGTCCAGGAAGCACAGAGAGTTCCAAACAAGTTGGACCCAAAGAGGACCACACCAAGACACATCATAATTAAAATACCAAATGTTAAAAATAAAGAGAAAATCTTAAAAGCAGCAAGAAAAAAGCAGATAGTTGCCTACAAAGAAGTTCCCATAAGACTGTCAGCTGATTTCTCATAAGAAACTTTGCAGCCTAGAGGGACTGGCAAGAAATATTAAAATTAATGAAAAGCAGTGACCTACAGCCAAGATTGCTCTACCCAGCAAAGCTATCATTTAGATTCGAAGGGCAGATAAAGAGCTTCCCAGATGAGAAAAACCTAAAGGAGTTCATCACCAAACCATTATTATATGAAATGTTAAAGGGACTTATTTAAGAAAAAGAAGAATATGATCAAAACTATGAACAATAAGATGGCAATAAATAATGCTTGTCAACAATTGAATCTAAAAAACAAACTAAGCAAACAGAACAGAGACAGAATCATGGACACAGAAAGCTTTCTGATGGTTGCCAATTGGATGGGGGTATGGGGGAATGGGTAAAGAGGTGAGGGTGTTAAGAAGCACAAATAGTTAGTTACAGAATTGCCATGGGGATGTAAAATACAATATAGGAAATGCAGTAGCCAAAGAACGCATGACCCATGGACATGAACAATGGTGTAGTGATTGCCTGAGGGAGTGGGAGGTGCTGGGTGGAGGGGGGGGAAGGGGGAAAAACTGAGACAACTGTAATAGTGTAATTTAGTGTATATATATATATATATATATATATATATATATATATATATATATACTTTTTCTGGTACTGAGAAAGAAATACAAGCAAATGTATGATAGCTAAAAAAGGTATGCAAAGTACAATTTTCACTTTCAGCCCACAGAAGCTAAAAAGCTTATAATCCAACTACTTTCTAGAATTTGTTTTGATTTGCTCCTGTAAGGCTAACTCCTCCAATCTTCTAAGCTCCCAGAATCTTCATTGCTTAATACAAGTAAGCTTTGTTTCTCATAATTGTGAAGCTTGGTGTAGTTCAGCCAGCCCTCCCCTATCTTTAGCCATCTGGAACATGTGGGCCTGTGGTCATAACATGGGAGAAGAAAAAGGTGGAGGGAGCATAATGGCTCTTAAATTTCTTCCCCCAGAAGTAACACACATCACTGCCACTCACAGTGCATTGATGGAGACTAACTGCAAGAGAGGAAGGGAAAGGAAGCAGCAGAGCCTGTGGAGTAATCATCTCTACCACAGGAACCAAATCAATAAGGGAGGGGCTGCAAGGCCTTTTACATAGTATTTTGCATTATTTTGAGTCACCCCTTTGTCAGTTTCCATGTGCCTAAAGCAAAATGTGCTATATGGGTCAAAGGTATGTGAAATTTTTCTTCTCTTAATTAATCCAATAAATATTTTTAAGTGCTTACATTAGGCCATGCATTGTTCTAAGTGCTAAGTGTGTAAAACAAAATGAGATTTCTAAACTCAAGGCACTTATGATCTTGTGTGGAATAAAAAAGAA
Source organism: Furipterus horrens (assembly GCF_987537825.1). Taxonomy (NCBI): domain Eukaryota; kingdom Metazoa; phylum Chordata; class Mammalia; order Chiroptera; family Furipteridae; genus Furipterus; species Furipterus horrens. The sequence goes on along the minus strand of NW_028327176.1, from coordinate 109,840,674 downwards.
TAAAAACATAAGTAAATGACATTTATTTTTAACAGGTTTTTTTTTTTTTTTTCAGTTTTCCTGAGATATAATTGACATACAGCACTGTATGAGTTTATGGTACACAGCATAATGATTTGGCTTATAGATATTATGAAATGATTATTACAGGTTTAGTTAACATCTATCATCTCATAGATTTTTTAAAAAAGAAAAAGTGTTTTGTTTTTTTTATGGTGAGAACTTTTAGGATTTACTATTTAAGCAACTTTCAAATACACCATACAGCAGTTAACTCTAGTCATCACATTTTACATTATATCCCTAGTACTTATCAGTGGAAGATTGTACTTTTTGAACACCTTCCTTAAAATTCCCCACCCCCATCCCAGGTCTCTCATTATCCCAAATAATCTTTTCTCGTTTTCTTAATGAGTTTGGTGGGGTTTTTGTTTTTGTTTTTTCAGATCCCACGTATAAGTAAGATCATAGAGTATTTGTCTTTCTCCCTCTGATTTATTTCACTTAGTAAAATGGTCCATTCATATTGTTGTGAAAGGCACAATGACTCAATATGTTCAATGTGATCATTACTATAGGGGAACACGCAAGGAAAATCTCTTTCAAGACTACTGCAATAGATAAAGGCAGTCCAAGAACAGTCTGAGCTCAGCTCCACTAAAACAAAAGTCTGTGATGTTTTTGAGAGCTTTTAAAGGCCATCTGTGTTTGCTAGTTGACCCCAGAGAATAGTAAACTATCACATATCTTCAAGATAGAAGGTGGTCTTACAGCTTGGAGTAAAGTGCCCACTGCAGAAGCTAAGCTCCTACCCTCCCACAAAGACTGGAAATTAGAGGTGTTATCTTCCTTGATGATTACATCTTAAAAAGATAGCTTGGAGGTCTTTGGTGGTGGGGGGGGGGCAGGGGGGCCGGTTGGTGGGGCGGTTTCTGGCCTGTAAAACCAGCAAGAGTCTTTTACAATGACTTACATTTGAAAGAGGCATTTTTATAATTACAAGGTTTCTAAAGTAAGTGTTCAAGAAAAGGGAGGCTGGGAATTTCTTTTTTAATTTCTTGCTCTCTTTCTTCTGGCACTCCTATGATGTGAATGTTGGTATGTCTGAAATTGTCCTAGAGGTTCCTTACACTATCCTCATTTTTTTTTTTCCTTTTTTTCTTTTTTGCTGTTCTGGTTGGGTGTTTTTTGTTTGTGTGTTAGTTTGTTTGCTTTCTTGCTTGCCTATATTCCAAATAGCTGACTTGATTCTAGGCTTCATCTTTACTGTTGATTCTCTGTAAATTATCTTCATTTTAGTTAGTGTATCCTTCATCTCTGACTGGTTCTTTTTTATGGTTTCCACACCCTTTTTATGCTGTTGAAATTCTCACTATAAAGAAGAACCTTATCTAAAGTTTAGTCAAGCTGAGGAGAACATTAAAGCCATCTTGGTGAGACACTGTTTCATTAAAGTAAGTGCAAGTAATGACGATTTGGGCCACACTGGTAGCTGTAGATAAAATGAGAAAAAAGATGAATTCTAGATACATTTTAAAAGTAGAGGCAAATACTTTGCAGAAGGATTGAATGTGGGGTTCCAAAGAAGGGCTGGAGTCAAGGACAATGCCAAGGTCATTCTACATATACCCTCACATGTGAACAATAACTGCGCTACCTTGAGCTTTGTGTCTTGCTAAGGAATCCTCTCAGAGGATCCTCATAGTCATAGGAAGAAATAAAATAATGGTTGCAAATTTCTGAACAGTGTCTATCACTTGTAAGTTTTCAATCTTTGATAAATTTTGTAGGTGTTATTTCATTATCTGTTGATAATATTACAGAGGTGAAATCTGATGTTTACACCTCTTCAGGTAATTTGCTGGGTATTAGTAGGAACTTTTCTGAAATCTCAAAAAATTGCCAATATTTTCTCAATATGTTTCTTCTTTAATTGATTTCTCCTGAAACATTAGACATTTTTCTATTTGCTTTTTCAGATGTACAGTTAATGTAGGAAATATCTATGTAATTTTATATTTATTTCTGTATATTTATTACTTTTTAAGGAATATGGAAAATCACCTTTAGTAACATCTCCTCATCCAATTTACTTTATCTTCCTTTATTCTCTGTTTGTCTCATTCTATTTCTTTCGGAGATCCTTTCAAGTTTCTCCTTCAAATCAATACTTTATTTAATTTACTTTTGCATAGTGTCATCTCTGCCTTTTATTATTTCACTGCTATAGCACTTTAGGTTTCTTGGGTTTCTTGAGATCATTTCTTACCTTATCAGTCTACATTTTCATCTAGTCCTCTTTTCATCTCATCTTGTTTTTAAACGTGTTTTTCTGTTTCATAGGAAATCTTCTTGTAGCCTATAGAGATTATCAATGTTGCTTTGGATTCTGAAATAAATCTTTTGCTGAGATTCACTCTTCTGCATCTTCAAGATGACATTCCCTTTCCTGAGTCTTACAGAACTTTTTCCAGTCTCCTTGTTGATTGTTTTCTGTTTATTCCTTCTAATAGAGGGAAAGAGTTCTCTTCACTTTTTATTTTCCAAGTCTGTAATTCTCAGACAATTTGTGTTCACTAGAGTATTTATTCAAACCTCTTCTCAAGTCTAAAGCTAAATATAAGAATGCTGTTTTCAGCTATTGGCACAAATCCCAGTGACCAATAGGCTTTCTTTCAGTGTAATAATGGATTCCCTCCTAATTCAGTGTCCTGTTCTCTAATATGCTAAGAAGATATACCACAGAATCCACAGTGCACTAGCAACTCTCCCTGCTATCTTGCAGTGCTCTGCTTAGGAGAATTTTACAAACTGAGATGCAGTGTTCCACACCCAGGTCTCTCATTTCCTTCATCCCTACACTTTTTATTATTTGCTTTTAGAAGTTTAGTTTCTGAATTCATGTTATTAGGAATATTGGTAGAGATACAACACTTCATTGTATGTAATTCAGGAGACATTATTGGACATTGAGTAAGATGGACCAGGATATGCTGGGCCTTTAAAAACCAGTATTCTCACTTATGATCTTTGTCTTGAGGCAGGATATTTGAGGTCATGTGGAGCTGTCTCCATTTTCCATCTGTTCCTTCCTCTTGGTCCCATAATTTCCCCTGTTACCAGCCTAGATAATAGTCCATGCCAGAGGTTTAAGCTTCTGTGTGGGAGATTCATCAGCTTTTTAATTATCATCACTGTTTTCTCCATAAATGTTGCCAGAACTATGCTTAATTTTTTTTTACATTTCTGTTCATCCTTTAACACTTACAATTCTGAATTGTAGGCTTCTAGTGGGAGTAAAATAATAAAAGGTGTGTTTCAAAAAATTAGTCTGGTGGTATGCAGGACAGACTGGAACTGATGAGGTCTGTGGTGAGCACTAATCAGAATGAAAAAGCCAAAACAGATAAATATAAAAGAAATTTTTTAAAAAGAATAAAATATCACAATAAGGCTAAATAAAGGCAAAATGTGAATCAATTATAGAGGAAAGTAAATTTTTTAAAATGAAAGAGGAATTATTTTGAGGAGCATACTTATATAAAATTGAGAGTGCAGTATAAAAAACAAAGGGGAATCAGTACCAAAAATAAAAAGCCACCAGACGTATGAAACATCTAAAGATGTATTGAAGTAAAAGATGGCATTACAGGTAAAAAACAAATGAAACCCTTGTCACTGGAAGCTGATCTATGGCACACTCCTGCTAGAAAATAGGAAGCAGAAAAGCAGGATTGAATCAGCCGAGAACAGGTGGCATAGTCACACGGAAAGAAAGCCATGAAATATGATCAAAAGAATTGGTTTCTATCTCACATTCAAGATGACCCATTTTTAACCTCAGCCAAGTCATTTAATCTCTCTGAGTTCCAGTGTTCCCTTCTCAGTAAACTTAGGTTAAGATACTAAATCATAATTTCGGGGCAGTGACTATAAAGGCCAGGGTTGAAAAACTGAGACAAGGGTGAATCCGGTGCTGTAATGGGAAAGAAACAACAGACTGTTGAAAGGAAAACCAACTGATTCCCTCAATAAATTAAATCCTAGTCTTCCAAAGTTGACAAAAATAATAATAATAAAGACAAACTACCCTCTTGGTAAACCATGGCTGGCCAACAAATCCCTAACTCTTGTCCCCTGGGGCCAGGAGAGTGGAAGATTTAGCAGAAGATAAGAATCTCCACGGTAAGAGTCAGGGGTATTGGTCCAGCTATCCAATCTTACCTGGAGGTTCCCTTTTCACTGCTAATCTCAGAGTCTTAGCATTTAGTTATATTAAAATAATCTACATTTTCCTTACAGTTCTGCTCCATGCCTCTGAGCCGTCACCATCTTGAGAAAATCAATCATTTGAATGTACAAAATGGTGGTGTAGATATGACACAGGTAAGGTCGAAGAGCCATTTCCCTGCCTTCCAGGAGTTCAGATCCTAACAGAGGAGATGATGACTCTACTCTAAGCGATAAGAAATTATACACCAGTGCTTTGAATAAAATATTTGAACAGCATAAAAATGTGGCTTATACAATAGTGGCATGATTTAAATTTTAATTGTCCTTTGTAAACAACCATACTTTTCTCATTTAACTATATTACAAATCCACCCAACTTATAGCATAGTAGGTATTGGAAGAAAGTGGTAGAAAGAAAAAATCGAGTGACTTAGATCAAATCATCCCAGATTCAGTAATCTATAAATAAAGTAACTATATAATGTATCATGCCTACCAAGAAACGTTTGTGAGTGAAGAAGGATGATTGTAACAATTAACCTAAAACAATAGGCATAAACTGGGACTGTGCTGGGCAAACCAGGACAAATCTTCACCCTGTCTTTGAATATTGAACAATATTTATCCGAAAAGTAAGAAAATTTTATTTTTATCACCCCGCCTCTTAAAACTTCAAATAACTTATATCTAAGAGCATTTCTATAAATTTGATAATAGAATTTAGTCCAATATATTTGGACTTGCCAATTGTAACACACTTTTTTTTTAATTTTCTTTTTAAATTATTTATTTATTTATTTTGTTTTGTTTATTTATTTATTTATTTTTAGAGAGAGTGGAAAGGAGAAAGAGAGGGAGAGAAACATCACTGTGTGGTTGCCTCTCACTCACGCCCCCAATTGGGGACCTGACATGCAACCTAGTCATGTGCCCTGACTGGGAATCTGTAACACACTTTTAATGAGACAGATCTTCTTAGTGTGTTATGAGCAAGATAACTGTCATCAAAATTATGTACAGCCCATCTTTACAAATGATACTTCTATGAGCTTTTCAGCATTTTTGAAAGCTAATATCCCTGCCAGGGGATGTAATACTGAACATTGGTACAGCACTTGAAAAGTGTAATTATAGTTGCTAAATGCCATCAAATCTGAGCTAGGGAGGTGAGTGATCTTGTGAATGCAGATGCTGTAAATGTGATAAAACTCAAATGTAATTTTTTTTTTAATGGATGGTACATCAGAAGGAAGTCAAATTCGAAGACAGATTAGATTCTTGCAAATAAACACACACACACACTCATTTCTAAGTTTTCCATGGAAAATATTATTTAAAATGCCACCAGATGTGAATAAGGTACAGTTTCACTTACACAAGCTGAAACTCTTTTTCTTCTAACACAGATTTTTGAACTGTTCAAATTAATCTATTTCCCACTATTTAAAGTGAATTTCATCCCATTTAATTCTATTATAAAAAGTCATGCTTTTTGTTTTGTTTTGTTTGTTTTGTTTTCTAGATTTAGCAACTTATAACTATTTAAAAATGATTCTTGGAGGGTTATGATAGCTTCCTCTTGGCAATTGCATTGAAATGTCTTTTAGGTATCATTCAGGTTACTATTTTAGATTACTGTCAGCTTCCAATGAGGCAGTGGAATTTGAAAATGCAGATTAAATCTGAAAATATTATGGCACAGATACTCTTCATTTCAGGAAAGTAACTCTAAAAGCCATCAATGAGAGATTGATAAGGTTAAAACTGTGACTATTTTGGGCAGGTTATATTATACAAAGCTTTTATTTTTCTTATTTCATCCAGTCTGATAGGGAGTTTAATCAATCTCAGAAAGAATCTATTTCATACTTCCTTCAAATGTAAAATTCATTGTGAAGTGACATTTTAGTCACTTCAAGTGGCTTACTGAAGCTATTAAATAAGTGCTCACCCTTTGAGATGGAAATGGGATAGAAAACAGAGAGAGTGGGCAAGTTTCCAGAGTAGAGCTTCCGAAAGTATTTTCTACAAGATACTGATCACTTTAAGAGGCTTTATTAAAAAACAGATGGGCACATTTAGGAAATATTGCATATCTGAACTTTCTCTAAGAAATTTACATGATAGATTTTCATAAGTATCTCCCAAATTGTTCAAGAAAGAAACCTGCTTCATGTTGTTTAGCTCTGTGTTTACCAGACTTATTTGACCATACAGTGCTGAGTTCAGGTTTTGTGGAGCCTGAATCTTTTATAGTTTGAGACTCCTCTTTATGAAAATAAATAAATAAATAAATAAATAAATAAGGGGATTGATCTCCAAAATATATAAAGAACTTATACAACTCAACATCAAGAAAACAAACAACCCAATTAAAAAATGGGCAAAGGACCTGAACAAACACTTCTCTGAAGAGGACATACAGAAGGTCCATAGGCACATGAAAAAATGCTCAACATCATTGGCCATCAGAGAGATGCAAGTAAAAACCACAATGAGATACCACCTTACACCTGTCAGAATGGCCATCATCAACAAATCAACAAACGACAAGTGCTGGCGAGGATGTGGAGAAACGGGAACCCTACTGCACTGTTGGTGGGAATGCAGACTGGTGCAGCCACTATGGAGAACAGTATGGAATTACCTCAAAAAACTAAAAATGGAACTGCCATTTGAACCAGTGATTCCACTGCTAGGATTATACCCGAAAAATCCTAAAACCCTAATTCAAAAGAACTTATGCACCCCTATGTTCATAGCAGCACTGTTTACAATAGCTAAGTGCTGGAAACAGCCTAAGTGCCCATCTGTAGATGAGTGGATCAAAAAACTGTGGTACATCTACACAATGGAATACTATGTAGCAGAAAGAAAGAAGGAACTCCTGCCATTTGCGACAACATGGATGGAACTAGAGAGAATTATGCTTAGTGAAATAAGCCAGGCAAAGAAAGCAAAATACCATATGATATCACCCAATACAGGAAACTAAAGAGCAACACAAACAAACGAACTAAATAGGCAAAGACTAGAATAGTAGTCAGTAGGGGGGAGGGGGGAGGGAGAGAAGGGGGATAAGTAAGGGAAGGGTCTAGCAAGGAACATATATGAATGACTCATGGACATGGACAACAGGGAGGGATATAATAGTGGGAGAAGGGATGGGCTGGGAGGGGGGAGCAATGGGGGAAAAATGGGACAACTGTAATTGAATAACCAAAAAATAAAATTAAATAAATAAATAAATAAATAAATAAATAAATAAATAAAGTTAGGGACATAGTATATATTTATTTAGAGATCACTTTGAAGTTCTTAGAGATTTGTATCTCTTTTCTTCTGAGCTTTCTGTGGCAATATCCTAGAATTGCTTCCTTAGAAATGTTCCTAGTGGTAACCCTTTCTTCTCCTTGCAACTAGACCATTCAACAAATCTCAGAAAGTCCCCATGTTCTCACAGGTCTGTACAAGTGAGGGGCCCTGAAGTTTAAGCTTCATTACCTTAGTTGTAAACTTAACTTAGACTGAAATGATGGTTTCAGGGGCATGCTCTAGAAAATGCCAATATATAAAGTTTTATCTAGCTCCATGCCTTAGAGAGTTGAAACTAAACAATATTTTAATATACCAGATAGTTCTGGTGTCACAGAGAAAATTAATTTAGGGAAGACAGATAAAGAGTGCCAAGGAAGGGACAGCAATTTAAAAGATGTTGGTCAGGGAAGGCCTCATTGAGAAGGTGAGTTTGAACAGAGGTCTGAAGAACATGATGGGGCCCTTCAACCCAGTGTGCGAGAGAACGTTCTGCCCTGCTGAGGAGTTTGCTCTTACTGTGGAGCGGAGATATGGGGCAGTAGATGGAGCAGCATATAGGGAGAAGAGAACCTTTTATTTAGATGGGAGAAATTAATAGATGTTTAATGCTAAGGAGATTGTTCTGGTAGTGAGGGGACAACTTATTATGTAGGAGACAGAGGGAAATTGCTGGATGATTTTGGAAGAGCTGGCCTTGGGAGCTCAGCGCATGTGGCTCAGAAAGAAGGCAGATTTATACACAGAGAAGAAGGGATTTGTGTTTGTGGGAGCACGAGGAAGGTCTCTTCTGATTTCCCAGGAGGCAGACTGTTCTGCAGACTCACAGCTGGGTGGGTGGACTGTATGTTTGGGCAGAAGAGAAAGTCTCTTCCTTTAGGAAGACAGGGCTCTGCACTGGGGCCCAGGGCTGGAGGAGCAGAGTGTAGTCTGCGTTTCTACCCCACTCATGCCCTCAGCTGGGTACCCTTGTGCAACACGCAGCTGTTCAATCATATGCAGTGGTGCTGCCTAATTAAAAACATAAACCTCCATTTTTTAGTTCCAAGAAACACTTTGAACAGTGCTGAGGTAAAAGGTAATAATGCAAAGGCAATCCTTCTGTTTTATTTTGGGGCAACACCCCCTCTCCCGGCCAATTAAATCAAAACTACACACAGACTACTTAAATTTTTAAAAATCAAAAGAAAATACTAAAACCACAACAAAAACAGCAGCAAAAAAAAAAAAAATTCACACAGAAGAAAAATGAAGAATATACTATTGATGTAAGAAATGCCCAAACCTATAGAGAATTTTTATAGGAGTTTATTTGAGCCAAAACTGACAACAATTGCCAGGAAACAAGATCTCAATTGCTCTGGAGAGTGACAGTTTTTCAGTTTCTTTTATGCATTTTAAAGTAAGGAGGTGATGTAGGAAGATGACATGAAGGTGGGAGGAAGCAAGGCAGATACTGAATTACAGGATAGTTTAATAGATTATGTGCTCTCTTGGGGGTGGTTAGGACTTACTTCAAAGGCGTGTTTACCTAGATGCACAGAAACAATGGACAGGGCTACCTAGGCAAAGATAAACCTTTTACTAAAAAAGTTATGTGCCTAGGGTGTGACTATCCACCAGGACCTGCCTAGTTAGGAATTTATAATATGATCACCCTCTGATATTACTTTCTGTAGAACATTTTCTGTCCACAATACACTTGAAATTTTACCTCTACAAGTAAAAGAACATTTTAGACAAAAATTATTTTGCATTCTCAAGTAAATTAAAAGGAATACAAAAGCTGCACTGGGAAGACAGCATACTGAGAAAAGTGTGCAATGTGATAAAAATAATCATAACAGCACTATAAGCAATAAATAGTTGAAGTTACATGCAGAATAACATCTAAAAATTTATCAGCAAAATGATTTATCTTGATAAAATTACTGATTCACTAGTAATTCAAAATTAAAGACAACTTGGTACAGTTATTGGGCATTGTAGAGTATACATTTAACTTTTCTGTTTGTGAATTCAAAGTGAAACAATAATAACAAATTAACAGTTATGTCAATTTTATGAAGCAGTATTTGTCTGAAGGGAGCAGACATGAAGAAAACAAAGGCTGTTTGGGCCCATCCAAGTGAAAGATTTTATCACATGAGCACAACATAGGAAGAGAGGGGCAAGAAGGCTGAAGTTTTCTTCAAGGAGTGATTACAATTGTGGGCCACACAATCTAATTGGGATAAAAAAGGAAAAGAAGTAATTGATGAACTTGGAAAATATAGAGGAATCATTAGATGGGAGGTAATGATGAGGTCTATGAAATATAGCAGGGAGGTCACTAAAGCCAGTGTTTCAGGAAAATAGCAGTTAATCTGAGTGGAATATTAGAAAAAAAAGATTTGGGAGGTTGTCCGCCTGCTGGCAATGACAAGAATATAACGGTGTTACAGAGCAAAAAGGGGTTCTTTCACGTGGCGCCTTGGTGTAAAACCCAACAACTAGTGTTAAGGAAAACAGGTCTTTATTTACAATATTCCAACCTGGGGAGGACAGTGAGCACTTCAGCTCAGAGCCCTGTTCTCCCACAGGACCAAGCACTTCCCTTGCTCCCCAAAAAGTTAGAAGCCAAAATCATGCCCAGAGGTTCCCCATCCCTTCTCTGTCAGCTGTCTCCTTCAGGATCTGGGGTACAAAGTCATCAGCCTCTGTATAACAGTCCAGGGAAACATGTGCCATGCTGCACTGAATCACGCATGGTTCTCCCTTTGCCCTTTCAAAGCTACATGATGTTCTCCCTTCTCAAAACCGCATGGAGAACTTTTCACCTCAAAACCGTATGGAGAACTCAGCTAAAAACGTCTGCTGCTTATTTTTAAACCCCTGACACAGTGGGTGTGGTAACCAGTTCTGACCATTCACAGAACCTTGCGCAGGCTCTGTGTGCTCTTTCTGTACCATTCCATGGTCCAAAACCTCTCCCATCTTCTTGGGGCCTTGGAAGTATCAAAGCCATTTGTGTAACAAAGACACTAGCCACTAGCCACAGGCATGTGAAGGCATCCTGAAAGCTGTTTCCTTTCCCCAACCCCCAACACTCAGGTCTGGGGGTTTTTGGAGAGACCCCACTTTGTAACAATGGGAGCTTCTGGCAAGGCCTCTTTCCAGTTTTCTCCAGTACATTGATCATAACAGGATCTTCTCAGAAAGAGTCCAATGTGGTATATTCCACAGAACAGCAGATATGGGTAATATATGTAAATAAAAATAAACACAAGTTATTTCTGCAGTGTAAGCAGCAATCCTCTAATGGAAAATGAAACATTTGTTAAGCATCTATCCTGAACAAGACAGAGTCAGGTGCTGGGTGTACATTAGACACCAAGAAAGATACTGCCCTTGTTCCTATGGAGCTTATATTTGAGGTGGGAGAATCATTTAAAAAAACACATGCACCCACACTAAAATCAAGCTAGGTGCTGCAGGACAAAGTACAGGAGAAGAACTTGATCCCAGGGCAGGAAGAATGGCCTCAGGCATTTAAGCTGAGACTTAAACACAAGTAGAAGCTAAGAGGTAAAAAAGATAAAAAGGATTTTAGGCAAAGAAAACATCCAGGAAAAAAATATTTTTTTTTTCTTTAAATAGTAACTATACCTCAAGGCAAATAAGTCTGGAAGTAAAAATCAGGGTATTAACATTAATTTCACTCTGGCTTTGACCCGATGTCATAAAAAGCTGTTTACTGGGTTTCAATTTTTAATTTAAGCCATAAAAATTATAGAGAAGAATATAAATATTTTCCTTGTCAATATGAACATAGATCCCAGCAGTTGAGAGATGAGAGACGAAGGGGAGAAGGAAGGGATGAAGCCATACAGAAAATGAAAATTCTCTATCTTACCTAGTGAACTAATACCTTAAACTGATTAATCAAGAAATAAAGATCCATTTTTCAGGAATAAAGACAAACAAAAAAAACTTACAAATTATTTGTAAGAGAATACTGTTCGAATACCAAAAACAGGTATAAATAATCTCCAAAGATAAACACTATAAACAAAATCACTTAAAATTATAAATGTAAAAATATTAAAGCATTCATTAACAAAATAAAGACTAGTCCAAATAAATAATGCAACTATAATTCAACATAGTACTGAAAGTCCTAGTCAGGGCATTTAAGCAAGAGTAAAGAATAAAAGGTATCCAAATTGGGAATGTAGAACTAAAATTTCCACTATTTGCAGATGACATGAATCTATATGTAGAAAACCCATACTCTACCAAAGGACTATTAAAAATAATAAACAAATACAGTAATGTTATAGAATACAAAATCAATATACAAAAATCCATTGCATCCTTATATATTAACAATGAAATATCAAAAAGATAAGTGAGGAAAATAACCCCACTTATTATTGCAACAAAAATGATAAAATACCTGGAAATAAACTTAACAAAGGAGGTAAACAACCTCTACACTGAAAACATTGTTAAAAAAAAAAAAAGAAGACACAAAGAAATATAAAGATATTCTGTACTCCCAGATTAGAAGAATTAACAATGTTAAAATGCCATATTACCTGAAGTAATATACTGATTTAAAGCAATCCCCATAAAAATGGCATCTTTTTTTTACTGAAAATGGCATTTGAACAGAAAAATCATCGAATTTCTATGAAACCAGAAAGTCTCTGAAGAGCCAAAGCAATTCTGAGAAAAATGAACAAAGCCAGAGGTATCACACTCTGTGACTTCAAAGCTATACTACAAAGCTACGATAATCAAAACAGTATCTTATAGGCTGAAAAACAGACACACAGACCAATGGAACAGAATTGAGAGCCCAGAAATAAACCCACACGTATACAGGCAACTAATTTTCAATAAAACAGCCAAAAGCATACAATGGAGAAAGGGAGGTCTCTTCAATAAATGGTGTTGGGAAAACTAAAAAGCCACAGGAAAATGAATGAAACTAGACTTTTATCTGCCACTATACACAAAAATTAACTCAAAATGGATTAAAAATGCATATAAGACCTGCAACTTTAAAATACATGGAAGAAAAAATAAGCACTAAACCTAACAACCATGGTCTCAGAATCGTTTTTGTAAACTTTATCCCAAAGGCAAGGGAAGTAAATGCAAAAATAAATGACCTCTTTGTAAGTTTGTAAGTTATATAAATGTTTAACCACTGAGTTATACACACAAAATTAATATTATATTGTATATCAGTTATCATTAAAAATTTTTTAATTAACTTTAAAAAATGAATAAATGAATAGGACTACATCAGACAGCTTCTGCACAGCAAAAGAAGCTATCAACAAAGCAAAAAGGCAACCAACCGAATGGGAGAGGGTACTTGAAAATGAGACCTCCAATAAGGGGTTAATTTCCAAAATATATAAAGAACTCATACAACTGAACAACAAACAAACAAACAATACAGTTAAATAATGGATAGAGAACCTGAATAGACACTTCCAAGGAAGAGATACAGATAACCAAAACATATATAAAATGATATTCAACATAATCATAATTGAAATGTAAATCAAAACCATAATGAGATACCACCTCACACTTGTTAGAATAGCTATTATCAATAAGACAAGGACTCTTTGGGTATAATTCCAGCAGTTCTGAAACACTAATTCAAAAGAATCTATGCACCGCTATGTTCATAGCACTGTTATTTACAATAACCAAGTGCTAGTAACAGCCTAAGTGCCCATCAGTAAATGAGTGGATCATAAAACTGTGGTTCATTTACACAATGGAATACTATGCAGCAGACAGAAAGAAGGAACTTCTACCTTTTGTGACAACATGGATGAAACTGGAAAGTATTATGCTAAGTGAAATAAGTAAGGCAGTGAAAAACAAATACCATATGATCTCACCTATATGAGGAATTTAATGAACAAAACAAACAAGCAAGCAAAATTGAACCAGAGGCATGGAAACAAGGAACAGAGGGAAAGGAGAAGGGGGATAAGAGGGGAAAGAAGGTGAAGGGTCTAGTCAAGGAACATCTATAAAGGGCCCATGGATATGGACAACAGGGTGGGGATAGACTCTGGGAGTGGGGGGGTGGCAGGGGAGAGCAATGGGGGGAAAATTAGGACAACTGTGAAAGAACAACAATAAAAAAGGAAAAAAAAAGACAAGAAATAACAAGTGTTGGAGAGGATGTGGAAAGAACGAAATCCTCACACACTGCTAATGAGAAGGCAAATTGGTGCAGCCACTATAGAAAACAGTATCTGCATTCCACAAAAATATCAAGAAAGAACTACCATATGACCCAGTGATACCTTGTCTGAGTATCTACCAGAAAAATTAGAAAATACTTTTTGTAAAGATATATATACCCATATGTTCACTGCAGCCTTATTCACAATAGTAAAGATAAGAAAACAACTTTAATTACCTTTAACAAATGACTGGATAAAGATGTGGTACATATATACAACGGAATACTACTCAGCCATAAAAAAAGACAAATATTGCCATTTGTGACAACATGACTGAATCTTGAGAGTTTTATGCTAAATGAAATAGGTCAGATGAAAAATAAGAACTATACATATGATTTCACTTATATAAGGATACAAAAGGAAAAGAAACAAAGGAACAAACAAAACAAACATAAAAACAAACAAACAGACAAACAGACAAACAAAAAAACAAACTAATAGATACAGACATGTGAATGATGGTTAACAGAGGGAAAGCAGAGGAGGATGAAGAGGGTAAAGGCAGTTAATGATATGGTAACAGCAGGAGACTAGACTTTGAGTGGTGAGCACAGAGTATTCAGATGTCATTTTATAAAATTGTACACCTGAAATTTGTATAATGTATTAACTAATGTTACCCCCACAACTTTAATATTAAAAGTTTTTTTAAACAGCATGAATAAAATTAAAATTCAAAAAATAATGAGAAACATTTGTGCCCTGGCCAAGTGGCTCAGTTGGTTGGCACATCCTCCCATATACCTAAAAGGTGGTGGATTCATTCCCAGTCAGGGTATATACCTAGGTTGTGGGTTCAATCCTCAGTCAGGGCACATGTGGGAGGCAACTGATTGATGATTCTCTCATATGAGTCTTTCTCTCTTTCTCTCTCCCTTCCTCACTCTCTAAAATCAATAAACATAGCCTCAGGTAAGGATTAAAAATGATATATTTATGTAAAAGAAAAAAGAAACAGCTGTAACAAATTCTTTAGATAAATTTACAAAATTTCTTATATATAAATTATAATTATGAATTAATAAAAAATAAATGTTCCAATGTCTACACAGAGTAAAAAGGCTGACATACAAAAAGCAATAAACATAGACACATGTACAACTTACTAATAATTAAGCAATGCTAATTTAAATAATTAAATTAGATGACAAATGTCAAAAAGTTTGATAATAGTGGGAGCTGGTAAAAATTTTGGAAACAGGAAATATCATACATTATTGTTGATAGTATAAGTCAATAAACATTTCTGTAGACCAATCTGAACACAGATTTAAATTTTCAAATATAGATAACCCTAGATGTAGAACTGCATATTTTAGAAAATTATTATAAATAAAATAATAGGTAAACTGCATAAATAAACAGAAAGTAGGAAAATTTTTAGTACTGCTTACAATAGTGAATAATCAGAAATGTCTCAAAAAGTCTAGCAATAAAGGTATGATATAATAAATTACATACCACAGAAGCTATAAATGATAATATAAATCATTTATTTATTACTATAGAGAGATGTCTACAACATATTGTTAAGGAAAATTTTAGGTTAAAATTTGTATACCTATGCTGGTATGTGAATGCATGTAAATACCATTATTTATCTCAGTAATAAACTGATACATTTATTTATTGTTCCACCAACTATACACAGTATCTCTTGGCTTCCTATCTCCTAATTATGATATCTGTATCTCTGACTTCCTTTTACCTTTTCCTCCCTTACCACCTCCCTACTTCTGTTATCTACATCTTTAACTACACTTTACCAAGGATGACATATTTATGCTTTATTTTGTAACTACAACCAATTATTTCACGTTTGTCTTTATTGAAAAACAATAGTGCTTGTATCATGCCTTCGTAATTACAGGCTCTGCTGTGAACAATAATTCAAAACCACAAAACTGCAAACACTACAATATATATTATTATTTTTCCTGGATTGTCTAATAGCTTTTTTAAATGACTCCTTTCCTCCTTGCACCCTTATCATACACTTAGCTTCTTTGGAAACATTGTTTTACACCAACTCTTAGAAACTCCCTCCCTTCTCTCCCCACACAGAATTGCCTGCTGGCATCTTCAGTCCTTGCACTCCATCCTGGATCTCTGGATGTGCCAAACCATGCTCGTAAACTTTGGGTCTCTGCTCTTCTCCATTGCATTAACTCTTTCTGGGTGTCATGTCTTTCCTTTCTTGCTTATTTTTTGGAATATGTCTTCAATTAACTTTTTTAGGAAAGTGCTTAGGAAGTAAAGTTTATGAATCCTTGAATGTATTTTTTTATTCAGCTCTCAGATTTTATTTATTCTTTGGATATTTTTAATACATTTTTACTCCTTCATAATTTTGAAAGTATTTCTGTTGATTGACAATACACATTGGACAGCATCCAGACCATAGATAAAAATAGACTGTGACCAACACTGAAGCAACCAACCTAGGAAACCAACCCATTTCCTACAGTAACCAGCCCAGGGAACCAGCCTACACCTAAGAAGTCAGAACAGTATCTCTGGCAAACAACCAGGAAGATCAAACAACAAACCCTGACAAAATTGGCCCAGAATGGCCGGAAATTGGTTAATAACTGAAAACTTCTCTAATTTTTGTCACCAATTTCAATTCAGTACCAAATAGGGAAAACCATACGTGCAACCCTAATGAATCAAAGGATCCCTGGCTTCTAGTTAGCCTGCATACAGCTTCTCCATGCCAGCAGCAGCCAATCAGAGCAAACCTGAAGCCTTCCTTTTTTCCCCACTACAAAGCTTTTCCACTCCTCTGCCTGTCGTCGAGTTTCTGAGTTTTTTTGCCAAACCATGTGATATTTCTTACCAACACAAAGTGATGGTGGTTGATTCCATTGCTACAGAAAAACTCTGAGTAAATAGCTTTTGCTTATTCTCATCTGAATGGTCTTTGTTTATTTCTAAATTATATAGAGACTTGTAGAATACAAGGCTACTAAGAAGCATGATAACAGTGTGACTTTTAAAAAAATAGATTTGTTGGAATGAAATTTGCACATACAGTAGTTTCTCTCTATATCGCGGTTCACTTATCGCTGCCTCACTGTATCGCGGGATTTTAAAAAATATTATATTTAATTATTTATCGTGGATTTTTTGCTATATTGCGGGATTTTGCGGTACTATATACATATGTTGTTAAAGTTACATAGGTTTAAGAGTATAGGATATGTTTAAGAACATAGTAGTGATTATAAAAGTGTGGCAAAGGTTAATAAGGGAGTGGGAAAGGTTAATAAGGGACTGGGAATGGTTTATAAGTGTGTGGGAAGGGTTCATAAAGCCTTAAAATATATATAAATACTAAAATAAATGTAAGGTTCCTATTTTGCGATTTTCACCTATCATGGGGGGCGGGGGGGTCTAGAATGTAATACTCTCAATAAGTGAGGGAATACTATACTTCATCCCTTTTCATGCCCAGGTAATATTCCATTGTACAAATATACTACATTTTGTTTATCCATACATCAATTAGGTTGTTTCCACTTTGGAGGCTATGATGAATAATACCACTATGAACATTTATGTACAACTTTTTGTGTGAATATCTGCTTTTAATTTCTTTTGGCTATATATCTAGGAGTGGAATTGTTGGGACATATGTATAGTAACTCTGTTTAACCTTTTGAAAAACTATCAGACTGTTTTCCAAAGTGGTGAACCATTCCACATTCCCCCCAGCAATATGGGAGGGTTTCAATTTGTCCACATTTTCACCAACACTTGTTATTGTCCATCCTTTTTATCATGGTTTTGATTTAGATTTCTCTGATGACGTCTTTCCATGTGCTTTTTTTTTTTTTTTTTGGTCATTTGTTTATCCTGTTGGGAGAATTGTTTGCTCAAATTCTTTGTGATTTTTTTTTAATTGGGTTATTTGTATTTTTATTATTGAGTTGTAAGTTAACCTGTTTTTATTGTTTCTTTTGTTTTGTTTTTAAGGTGATCTGTTTTTTAACTTTATTGTTTTCTTTCTAGAAACTTTACCACCTTCTCTCTATCTTTGGTATTCTGAATATTCACAATAACATGTTTAGGTGAATGTCTTTTGCTTCCCTTTGCTAAGCACATGGTAGACCTTTGTCACATGAAAACTCATACTTTAGCTCAAGGTTGCCTCTTTCATTATTTCTTTGATGATTTACTACTCTGTTTTCTTCTTCAGGAACTTCCTTTATTTAGGTAGCAAACCTTGGATTGATTCTTATGTCTTTAATCTTCATTCTCATATTTTCTTTTCTTTTTCTTGTTCTTTTTATTCTATTTCTAAGATATTTAATTTTTTCTTTATCCTTCTACTGATTTTTGCCATCAGTTATATTTTAAATGTGCTCTCTTTTTTACAGCATATCATTCTTATTTAATAAATGTAATATCTCTCTAATATATCTCTAAAGATATTAGATGGAGAGACAATTTTAAAGTTCTCTTCTGTTTCCTGCATTAACTACTCTCTCTGGCCATTATTGTTAATTATTAATCTTCATCTTTCTCTTTGACATTTCTCTAATCATTCTTAATTGCCTATTTGAATTTTAGGTCAGACAACAGAAAACTAGCTGAGGCCTTTGTATTGATGGGCAAGAGTTTAACAATTGCAGGTTTCATCTTATGTTGAGTCAGGACCAAGTCTACCATTATGATTGCTGAAATATTGAAGGCTTCACTCTAGGATGCCAGTTCCCACATTAATTGTTCCAGTTTTACCATACAGTTCTTTTCATATCTATAGATAAGGAGTCTCCTTTCATTTTTTCATTGTGCTAAGCATACATAAAATCTGTCATTTAACCATGTTTACATGTACAGTTCAATGGCATTAAGTACATTCACATCGGACAACCATCATCATTATCCATCTCCAGAACTTTTTCATCATCCCTTACTGTAACTCTCTACCCATTAAACAATAACTCCCCACTCCCCCGTATCCCCAGCCCCTGTTAACCATTGTTATACTTTCTGTGTCCATTTTTATTTAATTTCTACTTTTTGTCTGAAAGTATTTTTTGGCTTTGCATTTTTTGCTCAAATGAAAAAAAGATATATAAGAAGTTAATACTATCCATTCCCTATGCCCCTTTGCTTTTGACTATTCCAATCTGAAGATATACCAAGTCACAGATGACTCACTAATCTTCTGATTTTTGCCCCTCTTCAGACAATTTCTAAGCTGTGTTTTGCTCCATCCTTTTGAACTAGTGTCTACTGCTTCAACCGCTCTATACTGCCCATTAGATTTGATAAAATCTTTCACACACTATTGACTCTCTCTACACTTCCTAGTTCAACATTTTTATTTCTATTACAATGAGTTTGGGAATGCAGTAGTAGATATAAGCATATGTCCAACTTACTATATTAAACATAAGCCTGTGCTAACCTTTTTTAACCTCTTGAGTGTTACCTGCTACACTTAACTAGAAATCTAGCAGTGTTATACCTAAATTCAGTATTAAAATCTAAAGATGTATTCTGAAACTAAGAAAAAACTCAGAAAGGTATTAAGAATCAGTATATGCGGCATATATTAATGTAATTTTTCATAACTAAATTTAAATCCTAAACTACTGTATACCTGTTTATAGCACAGATATTGATGACTTTAAAATCAACTATTTTGTGACTAGCATATTTAAGTTCTATAGTAATTCTTTATGATTAAAGTCTCAGCAGAGTAGCATGCCATTAAATGGATATGTGCTATGAATTCATAAAACATAATAAAAACCTGAATTCCCCTTGTTCATGATGGTCATTGTATCTAGCATAGGAGAAGGATCATATAGAGCAGGGATACAGTGTATAAAATTTAAAAAATGCCTATTTTTAAGCCCAGGTTTGGGCATATATTAGCTTTACCTGGGCAATTTTCTCAGCATCTCAAGTCATTCTTCATCCATAAAATGGGTTTAAAATTATACCTATTTATAGGACATCTGTGAAGAATCAATAAAGCAGGTGTAATCCTGGGCTCAACGTAGATGATGAATAAATATTAGGTGTTATTATCCAAAGTTGGACTCCAGTATCACTTGTGTGAGTCAAGATCCAGGGTCTAATACCAGTTTCCTAACCTTGACCATGCTACTCAGCCTCTCACTGCTTGTTTCCTCATCTTCAAAATGGAGATGATGCTGAGACTACATTAAAGGGTTATTTTAAGAATTAGATACAATTTAGATATAAGATTTAAAACAATGCTCTTGTTATCATCCGCTGAATTATCATTATATAATTGTTCAGCCTCTCTAAAGCAGACTATATCATTGAACCTACAGAGTTGCTGTGAAAGGCTGAATCCAAACATTATTTTGTTCTTGTGCCACCTTATCATAGTCTATTCCTTGGCTCCTCTTTCCTCCCTTCTCCCTCAAAATATTTTAAAACACTTTTACTTTTACATTTTGAACCAATATTGTGTTTAGAATACTCCACACTTGAATCATCACCAATGACACATAAGAGTCAACAGTTGCCCCTGTCTTCTTTGTAAACAACTGAAATCTGCCCCTGGCTGGTGTGGCTCAGTTGGTTGGAGTGTCATCCCATACACCAGGGCATGTGTGGGAGGCAACCAATCAATGTATCTCTCTCTCCCTCGCTCTCAAATCAATAAATTTTTTTAACTAAAATCTACAAAAATATCTGTTTTGATCTTAACTTCTACTGCTTCTGCATTTTATTGAATTTTAAGCATGCCTTTCCTGAGTTGTTGCCATACTATTTTTTCCTTCAATAAGTAAAAGTGTTAAACTTCACTGCAACGGCCTTTAAAAGCTTCCTCACATTTTATCGTAACTTGATCTAAAAAAAAAAAAAAATCTTTATTCCACAATAGGATTTTCTTACAAGTGGAAACCCACAGGTTAGTTTAGTAGAAATTGAGTTATCTAGGATAAGTTGCACTGGCTCCCAGTCAAAACGGACAAACAACTCAAATTTTACCTTGAGTCAGGATTTTTTTTCAACATGCTTGCTTGGAAAATCTGTTTTGATTATAATATAAATGCTAGCTAATATATAAGAATATGACACTCTTACTTTCCTTTTCAAAATGTCTTTGTACTTACAGTTCCTTCTTCGGGGCTTCCCTCCCCACTGTGTCTACCTTATAGTTCCCATTCATTCTCCAGATCTAGCTCACTGTCACCTCTAGCATAATCTGTTTAAATTATTGAGTCCACTTAGTTACACATTCCTCTTGGCTCCCTCAGAACTTCATGTCTACCTCCTTATAGTCCTTACCACTACACACAGTAATTGTTAAAAACCAATCCCATCATTGGCCTGAGCCTAAAGAGTACAAGGCGATATGGGGTTCCTCTCTATATCCCCAATATTTTATGATCAATAAATATCTGTTAATAAAAGAACTTAATAAGTAGCTCTCCTGGAGGACATCAGCTACTTTATTTTACTCATCTTCTTTAGGATAACCATGCCCAGATTCACAGAGATGCTCAGGTTCCCATGGGGTAATACAAACCTTGGTTCTAAAGATAGACGTGTGGCCCAGGAATAGAAAATCAGAGAACTCAAAGAACTTCATCCCATTGGCCACCGTAATTAAGTCAGGAATATGTGTATGATTCAGTCAGAGGCAAGAAGGATCATCCCTGGAACTTTTGCACGGGAATTTGGAGAGATGCACTTTCTTTTCTTCTGGACCACTAGATGTGAGAATGAGCTAAGTCTAGAGTTGATGATGTCCATCTTTGCTTCCACATGGAAAGCACTTACCAGAATAAAATTAACCCAGAAAAACTTAGAACTAAGTGAGGCAATTATTTTAGCCTTTGATCCAGACATGCCTGCACTTCATTCCTATCCTTTCCCATTACATGAGTTTTTTTGTTTTGTTTTGTTTTGTTTTGTTTTGTTTTGTTTTGGGGGGGTTGTTTGTTTTCTTAAGCTAATCTGAGTGTCATTTCTGTCACTGGCAATAAAAAAAGTCCTGGAAAAACACAGTTACTCCTTCAAACAAGGACATAAATTTTTAAAGCCATGGACTGAAACAATACTATTATTGACCACACAGGTACAATAGCATGCTGTTGTAAATAATAAGATAACCCACCAAACAACTATCTTCACAAATACAAATAAAAGGGAAAAAATTGTTCCTTCTTCTGTCTGAAATTCTGACAATTCTTCTATTAGACCAAAAATATATACTCATATACAAAAACAAATATATTTTTATTTTTCCTGTTAAGGTGATAAATGAGAACAAGAAAGTAAAAAACTGTACCAAGGAAAGTATTTTGAGTAGGTAACTATTTATTCAAGGTTTTTGCCCCAGGTATTGCACAAGAGAGAGCAGGTTTTTAGATATTTGATAACATGGACATAAACCATGGTTACACTCTGAAATCCCAATCATGAAGATATATTGCATAAATTCTTAAACTTTAATATGCATATGTATCATCTGAAGGTATTGGTTAAACTTTAGGATTCAAAGGTTGCCCTCCCAAAAATTCTGTGATTCATTATACCAGAGTTGGGGGTTAGGAATCTAAATTTTGAACAAGCATCCAAGGTTAGTCTGAATTAAATGGTGCCTTGTTCTCTGAGGTAAAGAGAATCATAAAAGATGATAAACCTGAGACAGTCATTCCCTGAAAGGTGAGAAATGAAACTAATTTTCACAAAAGAAAATATTAAAAACAGAAAACGTTAGAGTTTATTGCAATATTTTCTTAGATTCTATAAGGCAAAAGATATAGAGGACCTCTTTTGACCAGAAAAATATAAAGCCCCAGTTCTGTTCCTTTCTCATTCAGGAACTAATTTATTTCTTTATTTTTTACTAATTGAGACATGATAAGTTGCTTAGAAATAATATAGCTTTCTGAGCCTTATATCTGAAGCATAAAATTTGGTAGGTGTATTCTTAGAAACATAAAATGTTAGATTTCAGAGGAAACTTACAGCTCATTTAACCCACCATTATCAAATGTTGGACTCTTTTCTGCACTATTCTCTAAAAGTGGTCATTCAATCTCTACCTGAACACCTCCAATGACCCAGAACTCATTACTTCATGAAAAAAAAGCTATTTTTTTCTCTTGTGGTAAAAGTTTGTGCTTGTTGGTTGGTTGGTGATTGATTGGTTTTTCCCTTCCGCTAGGCTAAAATCTACCTTCCAGTACAGGATTTTCATTAGCCCTAAGTCAGCCTGCTCTGTTGACACACAAAAACAATATAGCTGTTCTATATGAAGGGTCTATAATTATTTTGAAAAGTTATCAGTACACCTCCTAAATTCTCTTTTTCAGATTAAACAACAACTTTCTTCAGCTATTTCTTTTCTGAATTGGTTTCTAGAGACCCTCTATCTGATAACTCTCTGTACCTTCTTCTACTCATTCAATTTCCCCCTTGAGTTACAATATTTATTTATGTTTACTTATATTTTGAGGTCACCCACCCAAACTGAGCCTTGGACTAGGGTGTGAGGGATAATAGTATCATATATCTCAAGCCCAGAAGCTCCATATCACTATGCTCTTTTGCAGATGAGGAAACTGAGCTTCAGAGAAGCTAAGTCACTTCCCAAGGTCATATAGATAAGTGAACAAAATGACATTCCAACCCAGTCTGTGTGACTCCAAAACCCTTTCTTCTTTTTCTTAGAGCCTGATGCCCCTCTGGTCTTCTCTTCACACCACCCAATGCCTGAACACCTCTACAAATGCACATCCACTAGCACTTCTCAATGTCGGAGACAGTTTTCTTGATTTCAACTAAAAACAACTTTGCCCTTTATTTTCATATTTGTCATGTGAAACAAATTTAACATTTTGTTGTCCTTCATTCATCCCCCAAAGCACAGGAGTCATAAAAAAGACCTTGACTCACTTATATTAACAATCCACCCCTTAGATTTTTAGACAAACCTGGTAGTACCTAGAACATACATGTAGCATTTGGCCTTTACCATAAAAACTATTTATATGATATAAAGTGATAAGTGCAATATGGGAAATACAGATAAAATATTTTGAAAATACAGAAAAAATAAATTGTTTCAGAATAAAGTAATTATGGAAATGTTCAAAGTTACAGAGAAGAAAGGGCAAGAAACTTTTGGGAAAGGGAACTCTGTGAGAGGAAAATGGGGGAAGAAAGCTCCATGGAGTGGCTTTATTCATGAACTAATACTAAAGATCAGAAAATAAAGTATTAGGCCTAAAATAAAATTAGTCAAAAATTGTCTATGGATACTAAATATTCTTTTTAAAAATGATTTCCTGGCAAAGTTCTTAAATGATGTATTCATTTATTTCTATTCTTTGGGGTAAAATTAATGAAACAAATTCATAATGCAAATGACCTATACTTTTTCAACTAAAGGGGCCTAAAAAGGAAAATTATGGCACTACTTTTGGAGCCATATAATGCTACCACTAATTTGTTCTTACTAAAATAGTCTGATTTTGTCTAGACAGGTAAAATAAAGGATAATGCAGAAGAAATGTAAAACTACCAAGTACGTGTTCTATGATCCAATAAAGTTCATGAGCATAGGTTCATGGCTTAGCTAGTGATATTTCACAAATTTTATCTTATATGGAAAACTCTTGAGACTACTATATGGATAATCACTATCACTACTTACTACACTAACGTAGCATACAATTTATGCCTGTATTTATACATATTTGTGTCTGCACAAGCACAGAAAATATACATGTATAATATAATATTATTTTACTAACTGGTAAAGCATGTTAATGTCTAGTGAAATAATTACTGATTAACTAGATACTGGTTGTTTAAGACTTAATGATTTAAAAAGAACTTTTTTTTTCTTCTTAGCACAGTTTCATTGAAAATATCTTGCATTATGGTAGTTCCAATATGAAAAAAATCCCAAACTTGTGTTATCCTTGTATCTTTCCATCTATTTATCTCTCCATAGGACTTATCCAAAATAGGGTTGTGAGCCAGAAATAATGGTAAGAGTTAATATTTACTGAGTATTGACTATGTGCTGGGCACTGTTCACAGTAGTTTATGTTTTTACTAACTAGTCCTCTAACAGTCCTTCAATGTAGACATCCTAATTTTCAGGTAATTGAGGTATGGAAAAGTTAGTCAACTTGCCATGGTCATATAGATAATAAGTGATAAAAAGTCTGGCTATATAATAGTAACTTCTATACCATGCTGCTGTCATATGTACATACTATGCATAAAGTAATCAGTGGTATACATCTGTCAGCAATATGGTTCAGGAGTGAAATCATACTAAAGATAGGAAGTAATAGAAAGAATTATATTTTTGTGGGCTACCACCATTGAGTTCTTCATTACAAAGAAATTGCTAAAATAATCCCCTTCATCTTTTATCACCGGCATCACGTAGAGCCTGGGTATATAGTTGATACTCAGTAAGTATGTGTTGAATAAATGAATAATAAATAAATCAGATCTACAGACTACCCACTTAAATTGCTACCTCTCAAACTAAGAATGGCACTAGTTTACCTTTTTGTAGAAGGAGGCCATATAACACAGTACAAAGAGCATAGACTGTAGCATCAGACTTAAATTTGAAATCCAGATAAAAATATCACTTGTTAGATTTATGACCTGAAAAAACTTACTTACTCTTAAACCACAGATGTGGGAGACTCGTATGTATGATACAGAGGGCTGTGGCCACTGTGTGGAGCCAGGACCAGAAAATATGGACCCGTAAGCCTTAACTGGCTGGCAAATGCGCCCCACATACCATGCTGCCAGTTCCACACTCTGGCGGGTTTTAAAGGTAGAATAGAAATGCAATGTACTCTTTGAAGCTGATGAAGCCTGCTTGCTCTGTGTAGCCCCAAATTCTTATCAGTAGGATGTGAAAACAAAATGTTTGAGTAAAAAGAGGCATCTGGATTTCTATGATATGCCTTGGCGCCTCCCAGTCTTGCTACCTCCCTCCCTATGTTGATTTATGCTTCCCTTTGGTCTTACTCCCAACCATTTGGTGGAGGTCTGCAGGCTTACCCTGTGCATTTCTGCATGTAGCAAACTCAATAAAAACCCTAACTGAGAAAGGAGTGATCAGGGATCCCCTATGAGAGACACTCACCCTCTTGCCTCCTCAGACAATTTGTTTCTGAGTCACTTCTTTCATCTGCACTGAGGGAGCTGCAGGAAGGGGAACCTCTGAAGTGGTGCCCAAATAGGGACTCGTTAAAAGGACCCACTGAAATGCTGCTGGCTACGAGCCAAGGGTGCGGACAACACGTCTAGAAAGAAAGGAGCATTGGCCACATTCATCCCGGGGGAAGGGACAGTGGCACCGGCTTCATTGGTAAGGCCGCCAACGTGTTTCAGTTACAAGGAAGTGTTCTTTCTTTTCTAAAACTTTTCAGCTATTCAGTTCACATCTGTATAGTCATTTCCAGTTTCACTCTCTCTCCTCTTGAAAAGTTGCCATGTTACAGAAACAGGGGTGTTCCAAAAAACCCCAGAGTTTGCAGCTGGGGGATGGGGAGAAGGAAGCAGCTTTTCAGAATGCCTCCACATGCCTGAGGCCGGTGGCTAGTGTCTTTTTTTATGCAAAATGGCTTTAATGCATCCAAAGCCTCAGGTAGATGGGAGGAGTCTTGAACCAGGGGATGGTATGGAGAAAGCACACAGAACCTGCGTAAGGTTCTGTGAATGGTCAGAACTGGTTACCGCACCCACTACATCAGAGGACGTAGTCAGGGATTTAAAAATAAGCGGCAGACATTTTAGGCGGACGGACTGTGCGGATTTGACTAAGGTTAAGGCTGACTGTGCGGATTTCACTAAGGTTAGGACTGACTGTGCGAATTGGACTAAGGCTGAGGCTGACTGTGCGGATTTCAAAAGGACTAACTATACAGTTTACAGGGAGGCTGAGAATCCATGAGGTTCTGGATTAAAAGCTGGTGGACCCCATAACACAGACGAGGCCTCCCCAATCAGGATTGAATGATTGGCAGCTACTGGTAAAGCTGAACTGTGTTTGGAAAGTGGGGAAAGGGTTTCTCTTGACTTTTCTAAAACTAGCCTGGTTTGGTAGGGGGGAGGCAAGGATATGTGTTTATGGGTGTTTTAAAGAACATAAGACTTAACAGAAATCCGCAAATAACTAAATCTATATAACTGTTAAATAAACTATTCTTTTTCTTTTCACTAAACTCTGGTATTGAGAGTTATAATTTTGGCGGCGGGCAATCGGGCCCCTAACTAAAGAGCCCGCGGGTTTGTTTTCAACTGGAGCAGCCCAGGGGTTCTGTAACAATTTGGCGACGCAGACGGGACGTTAATAATTGCCCGTGGCAGGTCGACCCCCTTGAGAGACACCCTCTGAGGGCGCCGACCGCCTAAGCACGCCAGTCTGGTGAAAAGAAAATTGAACCGAGAAGGGATTAGAGAAGTAAGATTGTTTGCTAAAACTTATTTCTGAAGTATTTCTGAAATAATGGCATTGTGGATACTAGATTTGTTTGTCCGATTAGGAGAATTCCTGGAAGTAATAGAACTATGGATGCCTGAGTGGTATATATGCTTTTTGGTCTTTGGAGTTTTTCTGGTTTTAGCCATTGTCATGTATGTCTGGGTCAATAAATGCAGTTCTGGGCAAGTCCCTGATGGCAGCCCACTGAAGAGAATTTTGGAAAATTGGGATATGTACTGTCGTTATCCTATGACTAAGAAAATGTTAATTTATTATTGTAACACTGTTTGGCCTGAGTATGTTCTGGGTGGTAAGAAAAGGTGGCCTGTGAATGGTTCTCTGAATTACCTTATGATTAATCAATTAAAGAAGTACTGTTTGCAATCGGGAAATTGGGAAGATGTTTATTATCTAGATGCATTTGTAGAGTTGCATAATAAGACCTTAGCAAAAATAGAGGGCCAAATAATGGTGCAGAGGGAAGAAGAGGCCAAAAAGCCTTTTCCTGAGAGTCAAACGCCGGAAGAAAGGGAAAATGAGGAGGTAGCCCTCTTTAACTCTCTAAATCTGGGAGACAAAGGCCCTAATTTGGCGCCAAGCCAGGCACAGGTGGGGGCGGTTCAGGAGGCCGGAGCTTCCGCAGCAGTGGCTCCACCCCCTCTGCAGGGGGCCCAGGCTTCTGGGACTGTGGCGCCAGCGGCAGCTCCCGGGGTTTCAGAGACGGTGGCTACTGAGGCTCAGCGCCTTTTGCAGGTGGCCGCAGCTCTTGCTGTACCACCTTCACAGGTGGAAATGCCTTCCGGGGCGCCCGCCCCTTTGCAAGCTCAAGGGACTTCTCTCGCGCCACCCTTTTTGGAGCCAGCCTCTGAAGTGACTGCAAGGTCAATAACTCCATCCTTACAGGAGGAGGAGTGGGTCTCCCCTGCCAGAACCCGCCAAGGAACTCAGTATAGTCAGGGGACCTCCCAATTCGGAGCAGGCCAATTCCCTCTACGGCAGTACCCAATAGGTGGAATAAATCAGCAAGGCCAGCCCTCTGGCTACTATTGGGCCCATACTCCGTTTTCCACTTCAGATTTGCTAAATTGGAAAAATTCTAACCCCTCATATAGGGAAGATCCTCAGAAAATGGCAGAGCTTGTTGCCTCCATTTTTGCCACTCATAACCCGAACTGGGCAGATGTACAGGCTCTCCTAAATATTCTTCTAACTGGGGATGAGAGGCGACTGGTTACAAGTAAGGCTAATGAAGAGGCTCAGCGGCTCCATAGAGAGGATCCCCATGGGACACCCGACCCAACTGTGGCAATTCCTTGGGCAGAGCCTAACTGGGACCCAAATGGTGGAGGCCTAGTTCCTTTGAAACACTACAGGAAGTGTATATTGGAAGGACTTAGAAAAGGGGTACCCAAGCCAAAAAGCCTGAATATGGTACAGACTATTCAACAAAAACCAGATGAGGATCCTTCTGAGTTCTTAGAGAGGATCTATCAAGCCTATAGAAAGTACACTGATGTTGATCCAGAGGCACAAGAGAACATAAGAATGGTGAACATGACATTTATTGGGCAGAGTGCCCCAGATATTAGACGGAAACTCCAGCGTATAGATAGAGTATTAGGAATGAGCCCCTCTCAGTTAGTGGACATCGCATTTAAAGTTTACCATGCAAGGGGAGTAGAAAAGAGAAGACAGGACCTGATGTTCTTTAAGACAAGCTGGAAAGGCCAAAGGAAGAGACAGGACCCTAAAGAGAAGGAAAAAGAGCCATTGGGCAGGGACCAATGTGCCTATTGCAGAAAGGAGGGCCATTGGAAGAATGAGTGTCCAGATCGCAAGGAGGGAAGTAGAAATGAAAACTCTGGCCAGGCAATGTTCGGAAGGAGAAAGCAGGACAATGATGAATGAGGAAACCCAGGGGCTCCATTGGACATCTCTCAACCTATTACTATTTCCCCACGGGAGCCCCGGGTAAAGATGAAAGTGGGGAATCAGCAAGTTGACTTTCTCGTAGATACAGGAGCAACGTATTCAGTATTGAATACAAAATTAGCAAAAAAAGGTCTGAATGAAGTAACAGTTACTGGGGTGACTGGCCAGTTACAAAAACAAACATTCCTTCAACCTTTGGAATGCCAGCTTGGGGATCAAAAATTAATACATAGTTTTCTCTATATGCCAGATTGTCCCATTCCATTACTGGGCCGAGATTTACTTTGTAAGTTACATGCACAAATAACGTTTTCTCCTGAAAAACAGCAGCTATGTGTAGAAGTCCCGCTGGAGCATGCTTTTCGACTACAGGCAGTTCTGACCTGTCCAGAAGATCCCAGAGGTGAACCATTCCCACCTGAGATCAATGAGCAGGTTAACAAAACTGTTTGGGCTGATGGAACCCCAGGTAAAGCAGTTAATGTGCAACCTATTAAGATTAATCTAAAAGAAGGGGCAAAGGTCCCACGAAAGAAGCAGTACCCCCTCAAGAAGGAGGCATTAGAAGGAATCCAGCCAGTGTTGCAAAAGTTTTTAAAATCAGGACTAATTCGACCATGTCAGTCACCCTACAACACCCCCATTTTGCCAGTTAAAAAGCCACATTCTGATGAGTATCGGTTTGTACAGGATCTGAGAGCCATTAATGATATTGTACAGGATATCCATCCTACAGTGCCTAATCCTTACACCCTGTTGACCATGGTGCCTGGGGACAGTAAATGGTTTTCAGTCTTAGACTTGAAGGATGCCTTCTTTTGCATCCCAATAGATGAACAGGCTCAGCAACTATTTGCCTTTGAATGGCAAAACCCAGAAACTAAAGCCACACTCCAATACTGCTGGACTGTGCTGCCGCAAGGATTTAAAAACTCCCCAACTATATTTGGGGAAGTGTTGGCAAAGGACCTAAGGGATGTTCAATTGAAGTCAGGAGTCCTTTTACAATATGTGGATGACCTATTAATAACCAGCAGCAGCTATGAGGAATGTTTGCACAATACCATTACAGTCCTAAACCATTTGGCAGAAAAAGGATATAAGGTATCACCTCACAAGGCCCAGATTTGCAAACAGGAGGTGGCGTACCTAGGATTTCAACTGAAACAGGGTACCAGAAGCCTAATGGCAGACAGAAGGCAAGCCATTGCTATATTAAAAGTCCCAGAGAACAGAAGGCAGCTTCGCGGGTTCTTAGGAATCACAGGGTTTTGTCGAATTTGGATTCCAAACTTTGGACTCATAGCGAAACCACTGTATAATTCCTTGAAAGGACTGGACTCTGAACCCCTAGAATGGACAGGGGATTGTCAGGTAGCATTTGATACCTTGAAGGAAAAGCTAGTTTCATCCCCGGCACTAGGATTGCCTAACTTACA
Source organism: Furipterus horrens (assembly GCF_987537825.1). Classification (NCBI taxonomy): domain Eukaryota; kingdom Metazoa; phylum Chordata; class Mammalia; order Chiroptera; family Furipteridae; genus Furipterus; species Furipterus horrens. The sequence goes on along the minus strand of NW_028327176.1, from coordinate 109,810,015 downwards.
GAAGCCTTTCAAGTTGTATGTTCATGAAAGGCAGGGAATTGGACTAGGGGTACTAACCCAGACTCTGGGAAGTATACCCCAACCCATAGCTTATCTCTCAAAGAAGTTGGATCATACAACAAAGGGATGGCCACCATGCCTCAGGGCAGTGGCAGCTACTTGTGACATGCTACAGGAAGCTGAGAAATTTACTTTGGGACAGCCCACTACAGTACTGGTACCACATCGGGTATTAACTCTGTTGGAACAAAAAGGAGGGTACTGGCTGACGGCAGGGCGCATGGGGAAATATCAGGCCATTCTGCTGGACAATCCGAATGTCACCTTACAGGTTACCACAACCCTGAACCCAGCCACTCTACTTCCAGATGTAGAGGAGGACTCAGCCCTTCAGCATAATTGCTTAGAAGTTATTGAGCAAGTTTATTCCAGCAGGCCGAATCTGCTGGACCAGCCGCTGGCAGCACCAGACTGGGAGCTGTACACAGATGGGAGCAGCTTCTTGGACAATGGCCAGCGACGAGCTGGATATGCAGTGGTCACCATCGACAAGGTAATCGAAGCCCAAGCCCTGGCACCAGGAACTTCAGCACAAAAGGCTGAACTAATAGCCCTCGCCAGAGCCTTAATGCTGTCCCAAGTAAAGAAGGCTAACATATACACAGACTCCAGATATGCCTTCATGGTAGTCCATGCCCATGGAGCAATATGGAGGGAAAGGGGACTTTTAACTGCAGGTAACAAGGATGTTAAGCATGCAGAAGAAATCTTGCAGCTGCTGGAGGCAGTGAATCTACCAGACCAGGTTGCCATAATGCACTGCCCAGGACACCAGAGAGATGGATCCCAAATGAGCCAGGGAAACCAAGCTGCAGATAAAGCAGCCAGACAAGCAGCCAGAGAGCCGCCATGCCTAGGGGCTTTAGTTCCACATCTAGACTTGTCAGAGTTTAAACCTCATTACACAGAACGGGATGAGGAACGGGCTCGTGAATGGGGATTCACTAACACGGACCCCAATTCTGTGTGGAAGGTCAACAACCATGGTATGATTTTACTCCCTGAAGCTCTGGTGTATCCTGTCCTTAAACACTTGCATGAAGGGACCCATTATGGAAGGGATGCTTTAATGAACTTTATTAGGCCCTATCTAAGTGGCCCATATTTACAAAGGACTGTTCAGAGGATCACACACGCCTGTCAAATATGTGCCAAGAACAATCCTAAAACAGAGCGTGTCCCAATGGAAAAGGGCATACAATATAAAGGGAAGTGCCCATTTGAGGACTGGCAGGTGGACTTCACACAAATGCCTAAGACCAGGGGCAATTTCAAATTTCTGTTAGTTTTTGTAAATACCTTCTCTGGATGGGTAGAGGCATACCCAACTAGAACTAAAAAGGCAACTGAGGTAGCAAAACTGTTGCTTAAAGAAATAATTCCTAGGTTTGGACTTCCTCGCAGCATTCAAAGTGACAACGGACCATCGTTTACTTCGGAAATCTCCCAGAAAGTTGGACAAGCATTACAAATACGGTGGAAATTACATGCATCTTGGAGACCTCAATCTACAGGAAAGACTGAAAAAATGAATCATACAATAAAGAAAACTCTGGCAAAAATATGTCAAGAAACACATTTACAATGGGACCAGGTACTTTCCATTGCTCTGCTCCGAATTAGGGTGGCACCCAGAAGTGGGCTTAAACTGAGCCCTTTTGAAATTGTTTATGGGAGACCCCTCCAAATCTCCAGTTTAGGAACACCCCCTCTGGATTTGGAACACGAGGCAAGAATTAAGCAATATGTACAACATTTAGGGCAAACACTGACCACTTTTCACAAGTTTGCTCATCGCAGATCAGTATATCCATCCGATGAACCCTTGCACCCATTCGGACCTGGGGACAGAGTCTTAATGAAGACCTGGAAGACGCAAGGTCCTGAGCAGCAACTGGCTGAACAATGGACTGGTCCCTATGATGTTTTGCTAACAACACATGCTTCGTTGAAGCTGGTAGGAATCAAGTCCTGGATACACCACACACGGGTAAAACGAGCACCGCCTGAGGAGGACACAGACCCTGCTGCTAAGATTGACACAGAAAGGGAAAGCTGGACCTGCACTCCAGAAGAAGATTTGAAATTACTCTTTCGAAAAAAAAGGACAGTGAACTGAAACACAGATTAAAAGTGTTTCTTTTGCTTTAGGCATGTGCTTGCAAATCTAGAGAAATTTTAGCTGCCAAATAATGAGTTTGGGTAGAGTCCTTTACAGTGTGGAAAAGAATTGGAAATGGGTTATGGTTAAATCTGAATGGGTAAATATATAGAAATGTTGTAAAAGTTTTTAAACCTGGGAAAAGGGAAACCTCAACTACTTGTGGTCTAATTGTATGGTTACTGTACCCCTGGATTGGCATTTAGCCTTGGGACCTATGAAAGGTCATTTGGAATTCCCTGGATTGGCATGTAGCCATTGGGGACCTATGAAAGGTCATTTGGAATTCCCTGGATTGGCATGTAGCCATTGGGGACCTATGAAAGGTCATTTGGAATTCCCTGTGTTGGCATTTAGCCTTGGGACCTATGAAAGGTCATTTGGAATTCCCTGTGTTGGTTTGGCATTAGCCATTGGGGACCTATGTAAGGTCTAGAATTCTCTGAGACCTAGGAAGGTCTGGAATTCTCTGGTTTGGCATTAGCCATTGGAGACCTATGTAAGGTCTAGAATTCTTGGGGACCTAAGGAAGGTCTGGAATTCTCTGTATTGGTACTGGCCATATAATCGGAAAGGAAAATTGAGATTTCCCAGAGAAAGTTAAAACTTCACATGTAGGAAAATGAACAAAAGAAAGTATAAGGCATGGAAATGCAATTTTAGGGAATATTAGAAGGACAAGGATTTTCCTTCACACTGTGTATTTTTCTCTCTACCTGACCCCTCCAGAATTTGGCAATTTAAAGGAGTAAGTAATTACATTAGGTTTCTTTGCATAAAACTAAAAAGACCAGTTGTTAATAAAGGTATTGTTAACCAAGACTTTTGACTGGAGTGACATGCCTGAAGGAGGCATGCTTGGGCTCTGGTTGTCACCAGAAAGCCCTGAGGAACTGGACTTGACTTTTGAAGCTAAGGAAAGCCCAGAAGGAAAAAGGCCTGACACCTTGGTTGGTTGTGCGGTTCATGGCAGTCTTTCCAGGGAAGGAACGAAGGTTGCTTTCCTGAAGAATGGCTAGAAAGAACCTAAGGCACAATGGAAAACCCAAAGGACTTGGGAAAGCAGGTGTTTGCAGGCAAGGCTGAATGGCAGGTGTGTGGCTCAGCTTCTGTGCCCTGATGGGCAGACTAAAGTCAATATGAAGTTTCCTTGTATAAGTTCCAGCAAAGTAGACTTAAGGATCATATGTGATCAATCACTGCTCTTGTTGTGTTTATGCAAATGAACAGGCTAAATTAAAAACTGGACTTAATGCAGTCCCTTTACTGACAAGGAGGGTGATCTTAAGGAGAAAAATCGTGACTCAAGGAAAATCACAATGCTCAGTGCAGCTAACTGTCTATAAAGTTTGTTTTTCATTTGAAAGTTAAACCAAGTCTGTGACATTATCAAGGATGCTTAATTTACAGGCAAGAAGAATGTCAGGCGCCTTGCAAGTGGATGTCTTAACAATAAGACAGTCTCTCAGGTTTGAAGACTGGTTTGTCAATTGTGTTGTGTGATTTAACATGCATGTTCTTTCTGTTTTCATAGGGCGTAAGCCTATGATCTCTACCTGAGTAATTATCTGTACATATAGGCCTCACTTAAGGAGCCCATCTGCATTGCCACCTCCTGAGACTCAACGGTTTGGCTGAACTAAGTGGTTGAATTGGTGAAGTATGGGGTGGTCTGCGGGCTTCACTTTAAAACTGGTGTTTCTTTTCTGTCCTAATGGCTTGGACAGAAAGGGCCCAGAGGTCTGAGAGGGGGGAAATCCAAAATTTATACCCCTCAGCCCAAGCTAAGTGAATTGGGCAAAAAGGCTTTGGACAGGTGTGACATGCCCTGCACACCTTCCTCCAAAGAAGCCATTCTTTTTTCTAATGTGGGACATTGAAAAATTAACTCCTGCCTTTTGTATATAGTGGTTGTAGGTTGAATTGTGTTTTTTTTTTTAACCCTGTTGCCAAATCTGTTGCCCTCAGAATACGACAAGAATGTCAACTTGTCCAGCAGTGCCAGCCCTTGGAAACTGAGCATGCTGCTACCCAGGAACAGCCAACTGACCTGGACTCTGCAAGATCCTTCCCCATGTGGGAAGGCCACCCTCCCCTACATCCCCACTCTCATTAGGGATTTCTAGACCCAAGGGTAGGTAGGACAACGACCACGTCCAGCAGGAAGCAGTTAGAGGAGCATGAGACCTTCGCCCATTGTCCTTTATAAGATTATAAAGGGTCTAAGTCTGAGAGGGGGGAAACTGTTACAGAAACAGGGGTGTTCCAAAAAACCCCAGAGTTTGCAGCTGGGGGATGGGGAGAAGGAAGCAGCTTTTCAGAATGCCTCCACATGCCTGAGGCCGGTGGCTAGTGTCTTTTTTTATGCAAAATGGCTTTAATGCATCCAAAGCCTCAGGTAGATGGGAGGAGTCTTGAACCAGGGGATGGTATGGAGAAAGCACACAGAACCTGCGTAAGGTTCTGTGAATGGTCAGAACTGGTTACCGCACCCACTACATCAGAGGACGTAGTCAGGGATTTAAAAATAAGCGGCAGACATTTTAGGCGGACGGACTGTGCGGATTTGACTAAGGTTAAGGCTGACTGTGCGGATTTCACTAAGGTTAGGACTGACTGTGCGAATTGGACTAAGGCTGAGGCTGACTGTGCGGATTTCAAAAGGACTAACTATACAGTTTACAGGGAGGCTGAGAATCCATGAGGTTCTGGATTAAAAGCTGGTGGACCCCATAACACAGACGAGGCCTCCCCAATCAGGATTGAATGATTGGCAGCTACTGGTAAAGCTGAACTGTGTTTGGAAAGTGGGGAAAGGGTTTCTCTTGACTTTTCTAAAACTAGCCTGGTTTGGTAGGGGGGAGGCAAGGATATGTGTTTATGGGTGTTTTAAAGAACATAAGACTTAACAGAAATCCGCAAATAACTAAATCTATATAACTGTTAAATAAACTATTCTTTTTCTTTTCACTAAACTCTGGTATTGAGAGTTATAATTTTGGCGGCGGGCAATCGGGCCCCTAACTAAAGAGCCCGCGGGTTTGTTTTCAACTGGAGCAGCCCAGGGGTTCTGTAACAGCCACACCTTGTGGGTACAGATCAAGATACTTCTTGAGAGGAGAGCAAGCAAGATCCTAGCCTGCAACAAAAAGCCCTAGCTTTTCCAGGAACTAGTCTTTTAAATAACCTTTCTCTTTCAAAATGCCTTACTCAGAAGTCTTTTTCCCTTTTCTCTGATCACCCATTTACATATCTACCATCCCCATTTCTCTCTGCTTTACAAAGTAATTGCTGTGTTTGTTTTCCAGCCAACCAGCCACCTAATCACCTAGCTGGAGGTGATGCTATTCCTCGCCTGCCTAATCCAAGCCTTGACAGAAAAGCTGTAAAAAGTTTTTCCTACATTTGCCTAAAAGCTAAGGTTCTGTTTAGTAAAATAATTATGTGTTGCAGTACATTGCTCAAATACTTAACTAATATTCAAAAAATCATGTCTCTTAATACTAAGAACTGAATTTTTGTCAGCCTATATTAATGTTATATACTTTTCATTATCACTTTAAATAAAGTCAAATATCATTTCATAATATATATTTCTTAGTTGACAAAATTTCCAAGATTTAAAATTTAGAAGACTTCCTTGAAATATACCAAGAATTTATTATTTTCTTCTTACCAAAAAGAAGAAAACTCTAGAACAATCAGGCTTAATACATTTTAAAATACTTAGAAAGTCTTGTCAAATAAAAAAATCTCCAAAAGTCTACAAAATTCTAATTACTTACAATTCTAATAACGATTTTAAAATGTAATATTGCAGATTGCATATATTACAAAGCATCTAAACATGTAAGTCGTAAATAGTCTGTCTAAATTAAAAAGTGGAAAAAAAGAAAGTAGAAAGCAAGGAATTAAGGAATAAAGAAAGGACACATGCCACATCCATGTGTGGCATGGGAAAGAAAAACATTAAAAATGAAAAATAAATAATAAGAAAAATAAGCATATAAGTCTTTAAAATAGTAACTAAATTCTAAACCTAGGAACAATAGGGTAATTAACGTCCTATTCAAACCCATATAGGAAACAGCAGGATGCCTGCCTCTCCAAAAGAAAAAAAAAGAAGAAAAAGGTGACACTTTTAAGCTCCAGCCATTTTTCAGCTGTGGCCTGTAATCCCCCCACCCCTTTCCCCCATTTCTCTCCAGTCCCTACCCCGACAGAGCAGAGCAGGAGTGGGGTAGCCATTCTAAGGCAGGAACTCTTAAAAGTCACCTTTATAACAAAAGCTGATCAAATATTTGTAAGAAATTGCAGAAGATAAATGAATGGGCCAAATAGGACAATTAAAAAAATAACTCCTCAAAAAAAGTCAGTGTACATTAGAAAAGAGTAGAAAAAGCAAAACTGCAAAAAGCTGCAGAATATCTATGCAAATTTAGAAACTTTTAGCTGCCAGATCCTGAGTTTCAGTATAGTCCTTCACAGTGTAAAAAAAAACAAGAATTGAAAGCATGTTATTGTTAAACCTAAAGAAGTAAAGGGTATTTAAAAATTTGTGAATGTTGCAGAAGGTCTGTGAAAAGTTGTAAAGATGAATGAAAATCTATGAAAGGTATATAAAAGTTTTGTTAGAAGTTTATAAAAGTTTTGAAAAGAAATTGTATGGTTTTAGTAATGGAAGGTACAATGCATGGAAATGCAGTTTTGAATGACAAGGATTTTCCTTCATGCTTTTATATTTTTCTCCCTACCTAATCCCTCCAGTATTTAGCATTCTAAAAAAGTAAGAAATGACATTAGGTTTCTTTGCATAAAACTAATAAGACCAGTTTTTAATAAGAGGTTTTGTCAACTGAGGCTTTGACTGGGATGTCATGCCTGAAGGAGGCATGCCTAGGCTCTGGTTGTTACCAAAAAGCGCTAGGAAATGGGAGTTGACTTTCAAGACAAATGAAAGACAAGGAGGAGAAAGCCTGGTTGATACCCTGGTTGGTTGTGCGGTTCGTGGCAATCTTTCTAGGGAAGGAACGAAGGTTGCTTTCCTGAAAGATGGCTAAGAAAAACCTTAAGGCACAGTGGAAAACCTGAAGGACTTATAAAAGCATGGGTTTTACAGGCAAGACCAGATGACAGGTGTGTGGCTCAGCTTCTATGCCCAGAAGGGCAGACTAAAAGTCAACCTGAAAGTTCCTAGTCTAAGGTCCAGCAAAGCAGATTTAAAGATGTTATATAATCAATTTCTGCTCTTGTTGTGTTTATGCAAACAAACAGGTAAAATTAAAACTGGACTTAATGCAGTCCCTTTAAGAACAAGGAGGGTAATCTTAAGAAGAAAAATTATAATTTGAGGAAAATCACAATGCTCAATAGTAGACTATAAACTAGTGCAGCCAAACTGTCTTTAAAACTTTGTTTTCATTTAAAAGTTAAAACGAGGTTTATAAGTCATAAAAAATATTCAATCTACAGGCAAGGAGGACCTTTCAAATTGCCACTGTTAAATATCATTCCAGCCCAGGTCCTGTAACTGGATGTCTCCACAGTCTTACAGATTCAGACTGGTTTGTGGGTTAGGTTGTATAAATTAACATGTGTGTTCTTCCTTCTGTTTGCATAGGGCATAAGCTTTTGATCTCATTACCTAAGTAATTGTCTTTACATATAGGCCTCACTTAAGAAGCCCATCACCACCTCCTGGGCTCAAAGAATATGAAAAGAATGCCAGTTTGTTCAGCAGTGCCAACCCTTGGAAACCAAGCATGCTACTGCTTGGGGATAGCCAACTCACCTGAATTTTAGAAAACCCTTCCCCATGTGGGAAAGCCACCATGCCCTCTTCATTCCCACTCTATTAGGAATTTCTAGACCCAAAGGTAAATAGAACGACAGCCATGTCCAGCTTGAAGCAATTAGAGGAGCATGAGACCTTTGCCCATTGTCCTTTATAAGATTATAAAGGGTCTTAAGTCTAAGAGGAGGAATTGTTATGGAGAAAAGTCCCCCCAAATTACCCAGAGCCTACAGTTGGGAAATGGGAAAAGAAAACAGCTTTTAAAATGCCGTTGTTAATTGTTTGCTCATGATGAAATATATGAAAAACAAGTAGAAGGTTTCATTGGCCTTACCACTATATCTCAGGTAGTTAACAAAAAAGGGGAGATGTGGGAGACTGGTATGTATGATACAGAGGGCTGTAGCCACTGTGTGAAGCCAGGACCAGAAAATATGGACCCGTAAGCCTTAACTGGCTGGCAAAAGCTTCCCACATACCATGCTGCCAGCCCCACACTCTGGGGGTTTTAGAAGTACAATAGAAATGCAATGTATCTTTGAAGCTGATGAAGCCTGCTTGCTCTGTTTAGCCCCAAATTCTTATCAGTAGGGTGTGAAAACAAAATGTTTGAGTAAAAAGAGGCATCTGGATTTCTATAACGTGCCTTGACATCTCCCAGTCTTGCTACCTCCCTCCCTATGTTGATTTATGCTTCCCTTTGTTCTTACTCCCAACCATTTGGTGGAGGTCTGCAGGCTTACCCTGTGCATTTCTGCATGTAGCAAACTTAGTAAAAACCCTAACTGAGAAAGCAGTGATCAGTGATCCCCTAAGAGAGACACCCTCCTCTCTTCTCAGACAATTCATTTCTAAGTCAGTTCTTTCATCCGCGCTGAGGGAGCTGCAGGACGGGGAACCTCTCACACAGTTCCTTCCTTAAAAATGATAATTATAATTAACAGAAATGTATTATTTTGAGTATTAAATTTTGGCAAAATATCTATAAGATTCTGGCATACAGTAAACAGCTTAACAAGTAGTAGTTCTCATTCCCCGTGTTCACTCTGACTCAATAACTTAATTGCTTTAGAGTTTTTCTTTTCTAACTATATCCCCTATATCCAAATAAAATCACCATTTATGTTGTCTATTTTTGCCACAGTTTCTCCATTGTTCTCCTTCTTCTCATTTCCACTGCCACCACTCAGTTTCTCCCTACTACTTTGTACAGAGTATTTTAATTGTTCATTAGATATTCTCTCTGTATCCACACTGTGTCCTGAAAAACTAATCTTCTGAAACAGCAATTTTCAACCTTTTTCATCTCATGGCACATGTAAACTAATTATTAAAATTTTGTGGCACAAATATATTTTTTGCCAATCTGACAAAAAGCATATGGGTGTAATTTTTATTGATTTCCAAAACAAATAATAATAGTAATTACCTACCCTTTTTGCTACAAAGTGGTTTTTTTTTTTTTTAATTAGGTGCCTGTACTTGTATATGAGAATTTCTGGTACCACACTGGCACCAAATTATGGAGGGAAAAGAAAAAGCATTTCTGGTACCAAGAATTAACCAATCAGACACAACCTTACTATGCAACGTGATCAATAAGATGCAACTATTATATGACCTATATATTTATGGTTCAAGACAGGGCATTCACATTGGGCAGCTATTACTGTGTTAGTTGTTTTCATTTTTTATTTAAAAATCTAAGGAAGAAGAGGTCAGTGCCCCTGACTAGTCAGATATTTCATGTTCTAAAAATCCTTGCAACACACTGGTTGAAAAACCCTGTTCTCAAAGATTATTAGCTATATCCATAGCAGACTTGATGGGCATGTGACCTACACAATCACACAAAACCCTATGCTAAGGAAGGCTATGTGTTTAATGATGTGTTGTCACCCTCTTAAAATTCTTAATTTATGAACAAGGAATCACACATTTCTATTTTTCACTGTGCTTCACAACTTGTATAGACAGGTCTGGCTATATGCTCCCTTGTTTGGAAGATGAAAGCACATTTTCACTGTCTATTAAGCCAATAATATTCATTTCAGACCTGCATTTAGGGTCGTTCACAACAAGGCCTCCACTTGCTTCTCCAGATTTGTCAACCATGGCACAATTCAATAGGTCTTTATTCTTTCATTTCTTCACCCATTCAATAAATCTCTATAAAATATTATTATGGCCTACATAGATATGCATAGTGTACTCTGCCTGCCTCTCCAACTGTATCATTTCTTTCCCCTATCTAATTGCTCTACCCAAACAGGCCAGTGTTCACTTCTATAGCCTCCCCTAAAATGTTGTCCCCTGTGGAATTTGCTCCTCCATTTGTTTCTACTGAATTAATCTTTCTCCCCCTATTATTTGCATGGCTTGGCTTCTTCTCATATTTCAATTTCATAAATACTACCTTAGAAGAATGATTTTTCTTAACTTCTGCATATAAAGTTGGTGGTCCCTGTTATTCTTTGTAACATACTATTTACTTCTTAATAATATAAAAAATAATCATGACAAAAGTAATGGTAGAGCTCCAGGTGCTTTACACACATTAGCATATGTAATCCACACAATAACTATGAGATCAGCATTATTCCTTCATGGTACCTAGTAATGTGCATTCATCTGGTGTGTTTACTCTTTTATTTAGTCTACTTCATGTGATGGTGAGTTCAATAAGAGCAGTGACCATGCCATCTTGATTCACTGTTGCATCTCTCATTTGTACATAGTAAGGATTCAATAATTTCTTATTAAATGCCTACTCTATGCAAGGCCCTGATTTTTGCTTTGTGAATCTTTCAGATGATCAAGAAACCTAAATATTCCTCTCCTTCCTATGTTCATGGTTTACTATTGCTTCTACTCTTCTCTCAAACTGAAATGTGCTCCCTTTTATTATAATCCTATGCATCCAATAAAACTCATTTCAAATAGTATCTCCCCATGAAGTCTTTAATAAATATTCTTCTTCTATTCCCTCTTCTATCCTTTGCTAACCCTCGTTTGCCTTTCTCTTCCTTAATTTCTATAGCATATTATACTTCTCTTATTGTGCTTATATCTTCCTTTCCACTAGAACTATTTTTCTATTTCTTTTTCTTTAAATAAATGACAAAGATTATATCTTACTCATCCTTATATTTAGTGTAGCACCTGGTATAAAGTTTCACTCATATTAAGTACTAGATATATATTAATTGGAATAGTTTCACTAATATTCACATTTTGAGGGACCTGGGCAGTCATCTCCAATTCTCAAGTAATCCTAAAGCATCACAATGCAGCAAGGTACCCAACTAGATTCTAACGATCTTTTAATCTCCCTGATGAATGAAGATTTATATGAAGGTGATTAAGGTGATTAAGAATTATTGCTTTTCTTTTTCTTTTCTACTTTGAAAAATTTGTGATGTTACAACATATTATTTCTCAAGGGTTCCCAGAGGCAACTTTAGTTATCAATATAAAAATAGCATAAGAACCAGGTGGACAGAGTAAATCAGTATGGTATTCAGAATTAGATACATCTAGATCTGTAAACATCACCAATTACAACCAGAGAGACAAGTTTGACAAATTAAATAACCTATCCATTCCCCAGTTTCCACATATAATATCTGAGAAAAATATCTCAGAGAGTTGTTTTAAGTGTTAAAGGCAAAAATATCAACCAACACATAATTAACTATTAAAATCTTAAAAGTTAAATGTTTAAAAATTTTGACAGATTTTTGGATCAAGATAGATGACTGAGTATATATGTTTATTTACTCTCTTCCAACAGTAATGGTAAATCAGAGACCAAATAGAGTAAGTGTGAATTCATCAGCAGATTTGGGATTTCAAAATATAGAAAGTACATGGGAGAGGATTGACAGAACAAGCTGAGGAGAGAAAACCATAAGACAGAACATTTAAAATAGGTACAGAAGAGGCTAAGATCAAGGCGGGAGCCAGCTTAATGCATGGGTCCTTGGAGAGGATCTAGATTCATAGGCCAAAAATGACAGAGGGCAAGTAGGAGGTGAAAAATGGTAAAATACATTCCACTTTCTGAGGGAGGATGCTGCTGATCTTCAAACTCCTTTAACTACAAAATCATCAATTTAGTGCAAACTCAGATTAAAGATCTTTTCAGACACACATGACTCCAGAATTCCGTTTTTAGAAAGTTACTTGAGAATGCCCTCCAGGAAGACAAAGTGAAACGTGAAAGAAAAATATGAGATTCACGAAACAGCAGAGGCAAATTGGCAGAGCAATGAAAGAAAGAGCCACGATGACACCTGGCACCAACAGGGCCAGACATAGCACAGGGGCAGCAGACGTCGGAGGAGGCTGCAGAGAAAAGGGCAGACATAGATTATATGAATGATAACTTGGAAACCAAAAGATATTTAAAAAGCACAAAATGCTAGGGAAAAACTCAATTATTAGAAAACCAGTCACTAAAATAAAATTATATTTGAAATATGAAACAACAGTTCATCCAATTTCTAAGAGGAAATCAATGAGTTTCAAGAAGAAAAATGCAACAGATTTTAAGTAAGACCCAGAATGAACAAGAACTGAAGGCATTAGGTTTTGGTAAGAAGGATTTATAATTATTTTACCAATAAGAAAACAACAGGATAAACCAGGGCTAGACTGTAAAAGTAGGCACAATCCAAATATGGGGCAAACTCCAATGTGGGATGATTGATGACATGTGGAAAAGAAACCACCTGCCCAGTCATCTTTGAGTGAAATAGACACTGGAACCATAGAGAGAGAAAAGAAATACGAGTACAGCACTTGGCTTTGCAATGAAGGATAGTCTCATAGTCATAACATAAATGTCAATTACCAGCTTTCACCTTGCAGAATCTATCAATAATAAAACAGAAATATTAGTTGTTGTTGTTATAAAACAGCACATGTTTTCAAACTTGCCATTTTAGAAGTAAAACTAGATGGACAAGGAGTGGGAATTGGAAGGAGAGAAAGAGGGAAAAGGACAGGTAAGGACACTAGTTTTCTCATCTGACAGAGGAGTCAAGAGATACTGACTAGTGAATGAATGGAACAAGAGATTGAAGTTAAGTATGGTACATATATTATGTATATTATTGATTTCACAGATAACTTAGGAACTAGTAAGCAATACTAAGCAAGGTAAATAAAGTTGGAAATGATTGGAAAGTGAACTAAATCTTGTATATTATTGCAGGCAGTTGACAATAACATTTAAAGTTGATAAGAAAAGTGGCATAACAATTAAATTGTATTGGGAATGGAGGAAATGATTTAGAATGTGCCATTGGGAGCAGGACTGGATGAGAATGGGTACATTCAAGAACTTTTGCTTTTCATATACAGCCCTTCTGTGCTATTTTATTTTCCATTCATGTGCTTGTATAATTTAGATAAAAGAATTAATATAAATAACAAAGGCAATGAAATTTGCTATGCGAAGCCAATGTTTCTTACTAACAAAATTGAAATGATTTATATAATTGTTTATATTGTTGGAAAATAGCAACATAACAATTTTTGTGTGTATTTCACATTTATTCTGGAAAACATTCTTCAAGTGTGATTATTTCTGCCTTGGGAGTGTGAATTTAAATAAAATTTAAAATGAATTTAATAGTCATAGTTCAGATAAGGAGGTTATGTCTCAGGGGGTTCATAGTTTCTTGTTTCTTGTTTCTTGGTTTTTTTTTCTTTTATTTTTTTTACTGTTCAGTCTTGGAATAACATCAAATCAGTCTTTTTTCTGATTGGTTGTCACTGCAATAGACTTACAGAATAGTTATGCTTATAAAAATACCTAAGGGACATTACTTGGTTACAAAAAAGAAAGATAACTTACAAACAAGTGATGTACAGAAAAAAATGCATGAAAGTGAGATTAGGAGACTACAAAGGGAAATTCCTGTTAAGTGTCTGGCATGGGCAAAAACCAAGATGATTTCTGTTATCAGGCTGAACACAGAACCATACCTAAAATTATTCAAACATTAAAAATAAGTCATTGATTTTTATTTCAGGTTTTCATTCTTTATTGGTTAAAGCTACTGAAGCAAAGATAATTTAGAAGCTTAAAATCTGTTTCCCATAGACTTTCTTTGAAAGATTGAACTCTTTCCCAATAGCCTCTTTTTTTTTTTTTCATATTAAATGATTCTTTAGATAAGGCCATTATATTTTTAAAATGCTAGTTTTCTGTATGCACATACACAACTCAAGCACTGAGGCATGTATCCAGCAAACTGGCACTAACCACGTATATTCACATACATTCACCTCAGTAACCTAAACAAAAGCATTTGGGGTTCCTATTTTCAGGATATTTGAATGAAATTTTCATTTTACATGGGGTACGCAATGATGTAACTAAAATTAGAATAGAATCATAGTTGACTTTTAATATTTATAATTATTTTCCTCATTTGAAAGACTGTCCCATTTGTTAGAGATAATTTAGCCATCTCTATTGATTTGGATTTGCTTTCAAGTCTTAACAGAAATATCATTATAAATAAGAATCTAGCCATTCAGTTGGAATAATTAGCAGGTAAGGTTAAGAAGGCTGGAGAAGGTTCTACCTTCTATTCAAAATGAAGATGAGTAGCTTGTCAAAATGCAACCAAATATATTTGTCCCTAGTTACTGTTCATAAAATCTGCAAACTCTTGGAATGATCAATAGCCCTTAGATTTTCTGTTAGATATCTTTTTAAGGGAGAGCATTTAGTTGATTATATTTTTATGAGAATAATAATACACTGAATAATAGAATAGTATTAATTCTTAGAAAAATTTTCCAACCTTCATGTCAGAGAAATGAATGAGAATTGACACCTGTGATGATAAATAGAAAAATGAGAACTGGCGGAGTGTAAGCAATTATTTTAGTAAAATAAGGCCAGACTCTTATTCTTATGTGGGAATCATGGTTAATATTTTATAGATACCATTTTATTCAAAATGATATTCTCCATATCAGCACAATATGAGATTCTAAATTTTAATCCTAATCAATTTTTTATTATAGTATAATACAGTTACCATTGGAAACAGTATCCATTTCATTTTAAATTTTCTATTATTTTAATTTAGTAATATAAGCATCCCTACCTTATATTACTTACCCTTCCAATGATATTTTTAATTCATCTTAGCAAACATTTATCCTGAAGCTACTATAAATCAGAAGTGTATTAAGCATGCAAGTTTCAAACATGAAGCAAAGAAATACAAGAAAGTTGAGAAATATTTTTCTTACACATAGTAATGGGAATTTAACAGAAAAGGTTTTCAAAACAATTTTGAGATTATGTGTTTAAAACCTTAATACTCTTTGATCCAGGAATTCCATAAGTTTAGCTTAAGATAATAAGAGTGGCAATGCATGTATGAATATTCACTATATGGCACATTTATAATTCCCCTTTTAAATGCAATTGTCAACATATTTTTTTTAATTTTGCTACTCTCTTCATGATAGGATCATATATGTAACATGGCTATAAAATGGAAATTTACAGAAGGATAAAGTAGAGGACAATTTTTTTAAAGCCCTCAGAGAATTATCGGAGAGAAATTCTGAAAATCTCTGTAAAGAAAAGGAAAAAGCCATAGAAGAAAAGAGAAAAATATCACTATCATTAGGGGAAAAAACCTCCCCTCTGTGTTCCCCACTGGCAGACGCTCTGTAAGAGTCGCAGTACGTAAGGACCGCGTGCATCTGAGGTACGATGTCTGCACTGCAGTTCACATGTCACTAAACCACATCGAACACAACAGCTCCAGGGATTCCAGTACAAACTGCAAAAGAAATGCCGCAGTTTCCGGCAAATAAAGAAAGGAATCTCCCACATATTTGGGACTAATAATCAAGTTTGAGGGAAGCAGTTGGCATTTAAAACAGGGTGAGGCAAAAGTAGGTTTACAATTGTTCTTATGGGAAATAATACAATAATTAATAACGAAGAACACAAGAATAAACTCTCATGCTTCACATTCTCACAACTGTAAATCTACTTTTGTCCCATCCTGTATATCTACCAGGAAACATGATCATTTCATATTAAGGGTAATGTTATGAAGCTTGGAAAAACACCATTTATTTCAAATATTCTCAAGAGCGCTGGGCAGAATAAGGTAATAAGTAGACCAGTAATAGGAGAGGCAATATAAATAAAACAATCCAAGAAGCCAATTAGGTTTGTCAAAATCCATAGAATTTGTATACTAAAAAGGGTGGCTTTTTACAGTACATAAATTATACTTCAATAAACCTGGCTTATTAAAAAAAAAAAAAAAAAAGACAATCATCTGGGAGAATGTGGTTAAGAATTCATCAAATTCCTGAAAATTCTAGTTGTTC
The DNA here is from genome assembly GCF_987537825.1 of Furipterus horrens. Classification (NCBI taxonomy): domain Eukaryota; kingdom Metazoa; phylum Chordata; class Mammalia; order Chiroptera; family Furipteridae; genus Furipterus; species Furipterus horrens. The sequence goes on along the minus strand of NW_028327176.1, from coordinate 109,793,618 downwards.
AATCGACTGAGATTAAATTCATAGTTGGTGTGATGAAATCATTTTAAATCTTCATTTGTCTAACCAAATTTTCTAATGAAACTTTTTTGCTTTGGATTGTGGGTTACTGTCCTTTTCAAACTAAAGCTTAACTAGGTTATAAATATCAGTTGCTAAATGTTACTAAGGCAAACTTGGTCCCTAGGGCCTATTGGCTAACTAATTAAGTATTTCTTATAATTAATTTAAACAAACTCCTAGACTGAAAGGCAAGATTAAGAGAGATTTTTGATCCAAGAGTAAAGTATGGGTGCATTGAAAAAATTGGGACTTCCGGCCAAGATGGAGGCTTAGACGGACACGCTAGGTCTCCCTCTACAACTAGAGAGGAATACAACTACTTCAAAACAAAGGATAACTAGAAATTCCAGAAAATAAAACTACACGGAAGTCCAACATATGAAGTTATAAACCAGCGGTGCCATTTGGGCAGGTAAGAGTTAAAGTGGGCAGTGCTGTTTGCGGTCGCACCCGGAGCGGCGGGCAGCGAGGAGTCCCGGCTACGCAAGCCCCTGGCGGTGCGCGACTCCGGAGCTGGGGAGAGCGGCCGCCGCATTGCCTTGAACAGTGAGGCCCAGGGGGACGGGAGGACGGATCCCGGTCTCCTAGCTGAATAACTGTGTGAATCCATCTTGGACCCCCGCCCCCAAAGAAAGCACCACAGAGCTGCGAAATAGGTCGCGGACAGGCAGGCGCCGGTCGCTGATTTGTGACGCCAAACGGCGCCCGCCGGTCGCTGGGTCATTACGAGTACACAGGCACTGCCCCCTACAGCCGGCCCAAGAAAACAAAACGCATCTGTCAAAATGAGGCAGACAACTATAGAAATCCCGGTGACACAACTCACCAGACAGCAGATAGAGAACCTGACAGATGAACAGATAAGAAACCTGTCAGAGGCTCAGTTCTGGGCCATTGTTAACAGATGGCTTACAGAATTCACAAAAGAGCAGGAAAAAGATATGAAAGAAGCGAAAAACTTTCATAACGAAAGGAACAAAACCGCATACGAGACAGAAGGAAAGGAAATAAAATCCAGAGTTCATTTCAACAAACTGGAATATGGAGAAGGAACAAGCAGTCAACCAATGCAGAGAGAGGAAATGGGAAGCAACAATGAGAGGATCAGAAACCTCTGGGACAGCTATAAAAGGCCCAACATAAGAATCATTGGTTTGCCAGAGAATGAGGAAGATGAACTAGAACTTGAAAAATTGAGTGAAAATATAATAAAGGAGAACTTCCCAGACTTGGGGAAGGGAATAGACTTGCAGGTCCAGGAAGCAAGGAGAGTTCCCAAGAGACTGGACCCAGGGAGAACCACTCCAAGACACATTATAATCAAAATGTCAAAAATTAAAGATAAAGAGAGAATCTTAAAAGCAGCAAGAGAGAAGAAAAGAATTATGTACAAAGGGGTCCCAATTAGACTATCAGCTGACTTCTCAAGGGAGACCCTACAGGCAAGAAGGGACTGGCAAGAAATATTCAAAGTAATGAAAATCCAAAACCTACAACCACGAATACTCTATCCAGCGAAATTGTCATTCAGAATAGAAGGACAGAGAAAGTGTTTCCAGGACAAAATAAAACTGAAAGAGTTCATTAGATCCAAACCACTGTTATATGAGATGTTAAAGGGACTGGTTTAAAAAAACAGAAGCTAGGGAGATGAAACAAAGGCAAACTAAATAGGCAACGAGAGTGGAAAAGGAACTGTGAGTACGGGAAGCATATTGGGGGGAGGTCAACAGGGAGGGGGAATGGGGAAAGGGAGGGAGATGATATAGGAATTGGGGATCAAGGTAGGAGGGAATGGAATAGACGGAGAGAAGTTGGGAGGAACTGTATGCACAACTAATGGACATAATCTAAAAGGGGGGGACAACTGGAGGGAGGGGGGCCACCGGGTGGAGGGGAGCAGAGGGAAGGGAAATTGGCACAAATGTAATATTTTAATCAATAAATTCTGCATATATTAGGAAAGAAAAAAAAAAGAAAAGAAAAAATTGTGTCACAGTGAGGAGAAATATTAAACAAGTTTGTTGGTGGTGGTTTTTCACTCTCACAGAAGCAACATGCATCCTCCCATCCCCATCCATTTTGTTTCTTTCTCAAGGGGAAGATGTTAGAAGCCTATCTGGTTGAATGGATCTGAAATAAATAGGCAATACCTTTACAAACTCAGAAAGAGGTAACTGAAAGAATGATTCTTCAGCTGGAAATCCCACTGCCACAGTTGAGAGTAAGAAAGTTTGGCTTCCTTGATACTCTCCTAATCTTGCAAGTCTAGGCACAAGTTTACAAAAAAAAAAAACAAAAAAAACCCTACTAAAATGTTACACTGAATTTAGTATGAAAATTAACCTTTAAAGGAAAGGTTAAGGATTTGTAAAAATGATGCCTAATTGTATCCTAAAGTTGCTTCTCTCTAAAAACATCAAGAGGATCAATTCCTTGAAAGAGAAGTTACCCAAATTCACTCAAGAAAAAATGGGTAAGATGAATATTCCTGTATCTATTGAAAAATTAAATACTATGTAGTTAAAAAATCTTTCATGACGTTAAACTCTAGGCCCACATGGTGGCACTGATGAATTCTACCAAATACTGAAGAGGGGGAAAAAACAGTTTCAATTTTACACATTCTTTTCCAGGAAAATATAATTGGAGAGAGCACTTCTCTTCTTCTAAAGTCAGTACTACCCTAATACCAAAACCTGGTGCTTTGCAAGAAAAAAATATATAGACTAATGTCCCTCAAGAGCATAAACATGTATCAAACATACTCCAGAATCATTAAACACTCTTCATAAACAGTTTTAATAACTATCTAATAATATATCATTAGGCATACCTTAATCATTTTTCTTAATTGGACATTTTCCTAAAGGAGCCAATCACTTCCTCTTCTTTTCCATTCAAAAGTCTGTGGACTTATGTCCTGGATAGAAAGGCAGTTTCTGGTTTGGTTCTCTCTCAGGGGAATTTGTAATTGAGAGACTAAGAAAACTGGATCACTTAGCTTCTGGTGTTATATCTTTCAGGGATCTGGGAAGCAGCCGTTATAGAGCCATAGTACTTATGACAAAGCTGCAGAGAATGGATTTAAAAAACTGTGTTTTAACTTTTATACTTATCAAGAGTATCCTGAATGCACACACATGGTTCTGGAACAGAACAGTTTAATTATTATTTAATTTACAACAAATAACCTCAATTTCTTAGGACAATGAGATGAAAGCTCAATGTCATCCTTCACAAATATGGGGTCTTTCTTATGAGTATCAACATTTTGTTCATTTGTTAAATTACTTTTAAAATTCCTACCTTGTTGTGTGAGTTTGCATTTCTACAACTGAAAGTGCTCTGGCTGGTGTAGCTCAGTGGATTGAGCGCTGGCCTATGACCTAAAAGGTCACTGGTTCGATTCCCAGTCAGAGCACGTTCCTGGACTGCAGGCCAAGTCCCCAGTTGGGGACACATAAGAAGCAATCACACATTGATGTTTCTCTCTCTCTCTTTCTCCCTCCCTTCTCCTTTCTTTCAAGATTAGTAAATAAAATCTTTTTCTAAAAAATAAAGCTAGATGTTATCACACAATAATTTTTTACATACAATAGAATCTATTCCTTGCCTATTGTGAGCCATCGTTCAGTTGATTTTTATGTCTATAGCACATTGCTTTTAATTAGTTTTATAACACATTTTCCTATAAAGATAGCAGTGCATACCCTGTTCACTAGTTTTGCTAAATTGTATTGGCTAGTATGATTTTACTTTCCAAAACAAACTTCACGTGAATTTTAAAATTACTTTGTTTAGCTTCAAAAAAGCATAAGGGGTTTGGAATGCAATTACATTCAGCATACCAATTAAATTGGGAATAAGTCAACTGTGTTGTAAAGGCAGCTCTTACCAGCTTGAGAAAGCCAGTTGCTAAATAATTCTGGAGTTTTGCCAGGTGGTTTTAGACTCTTGGTATCTTGAAATCAGCCAAGGTGGGAGTTTCTACACCATGAAAATCAGAAAATGCTACAAATCATGGCTTTCCTACAAAAAGCAACTATAGTAATTTATGATATTTAGTTATTCCATCCATCATTCTGTATTTCATATCTTATTTTTATATATTTCAGTAAAGTATTGTAACTGGCTTTATTTTGGTCCATACATTATGCTTAGGTACTTTATAATTTATTACCTTTTTCCTTCCTAAAACTTTTGTTAAATAACAAAAAATTGATATTTAAAAATTTTTCCATCTGGATAATATATTGATCTTTCTTATTATTTCTAATAGGTTTTCCAAGAATTTTCTTGGGTTCCCTAGGCAGACCACTAACTTATATGCAAAAATACATACTACTTTGTTTTCTTTCTCATTGAATTGTCTAAAATTTCTTGAAAATATGTAAAATAATACGAGTAGAGGGCATACTTGCCCTGTTTCTGTTTTTGGCATTCCGTTGTTTAATATGCTGTTCATTTTTAGGTTGAAATACATCCTCTTTATTATGTTATATTTCTACTCCTAATTTCATGTCATGGTAGTAGTAGTGAGTAGTTGGTGAATTCGTTGTTAGTGGTTGCTATGTGGTTTTCACCATTGTTATAAATCAGAAATAGAGTTTGTGAATTTGTATGCCAGTAGGTAAGAGTCAGTTCTTAAGTCGTATTTCCTGGGTTTATATCCTGGCTTTACTATTTCTTAGTTGTGCAACCTTAATAAGTTACTTAAACTATTTTTTGAAGGGTTTGTTAGAATTCAATGAGTTAATACGTATAGCGAGCACTTAGTGCCTGGCACAGTTTAAGCATTCAAAGTTAGAAATTACTATAACTTAATAAAGTTAATAATTGTTATTAATTAATACCTTCAAGGAATCCTTTCAACTTATTTTTTTCTTCTTTAACAAGTTGAAATGATGTATTATTTTAATACTGTACTTGCATTGCTAGGACAAAACATACTAAGTTGTGTCTATTTCTTTTAATAGCTTATTATTGTCAATTTGCTAGCAAATTTTTAGGCTTTTCCCCCCAAAATAAATAAGATTATCCTATAGTTGGGGGAAGGTATATGTCAGATATTAGTGTTGTTTTGCTCTTATAAAATGTATCTCAGAAATGTATAGCTTTTTCTATACTCTGAAATCATTTACATGGCATACATCTTTTTCATTCTAATGTTTTATACTTGAGGATTTTTTTCTTGATAAAACATGCTCAAACTATATATTTCAAGTAAAAAACACTCTTGAAATTATTTATCATTTCTACTTTTTTTTAAATTTTCCAATATAGCAATGTGGGTGTTTGTTTTTATCATACCTTTCTTTCTTCCTTCCATTGGCTTGTTTATTTCTGTTTCTAATTTCTTTACCTGAATGCTCAGTTCATTTATTTTCATACTTCCTTGTTTAGTAACAAATCATGATTTATTGTGTCTCTAAAATGCATACTGAATGACCTAAGTCATTTGTCATTTGTAATTTGGAAAATTAAATACATCAGTGATAGATAGTATAGATGTCAAGTCCTGTCATTCTTCCACCTAGTACCTAAGACTGTTAATTAACTTTTAACCAATAGGTATCCTTAAATGAAAATAATAAAAGAAAGAGAATAAAAGAAAAGAAAGGAAAGGAACAGATAATGAAAGAGTTAATGAAACACTGTATACAACTGTTTGGACTGAAAAATCTCCAAAGCAATGACTGACAAAAGGCCCATACCTAGATATGTCCCTATAACATTTTTGAATCTCAAAAAAAAAAAAAAAAAAGAAAAAGAAAACCTTAAACGCTTTGAAGGAGAAAAACATACACACACACAACAAAGAAACAGGTATTATTTCAACATAATATACCTTATTAGTAAACTGGATCCCAGATAACAATGAAGTGATAGTTTTCATGTTCCAAGAGAAAATAAATGGGGGCCTAGATTTCAATACGCATGTGTATACATAAAATTAAGTGACAAATAGACATTTCAAGTATACAAGAACTGAAGAGTATAGACTTTTTGCTCCAATCCCCTCCGTTCATCCTTTTTTAAGAAATCACTTGAAGTCATTTAGCCAAAGGAAGAAGTAAACCAAGGGAGAGTAAGATATAGAATCCAGGAGAGAGTAGACTCGACCCCTGGAAACAGTGGGTGAAATTCTGGATGACACCCAAAAGCCATTAAAAATCTATTTCATAGTAACACTGAACTACCATGGTACAGCTAAAGTGCATATTCTAGAAATAATTCCATATTTTCTGAGACTCAGATACATTTACATGCAATCTTGAAAAGTAAAAGATTTCTTCCTGGCATTAAAAATAAGCCTAAAACTTTCCACAATTTGTTACAAATCTACTTTTCCTTATTGTCCTATGATTTATATATATAAAAAGCTTAAGTTCCCACCACTTCCTCTACAAAAAAATCTCATTCTTTCCTGTAAATAAAAGTTTTATCTTGTCATTCTCCCACACATAATTTTCAAAGATGTCATCTTCTTCTCAGCAAAGTCTATATACCTTGCCAAGTCTGTCTTTAATGTTTTCTATAAAATCTTAGTCCACTGAGTTCTACATAATCTTAAATAAGTTGCCTCCTTTTTAACTACTAATTCAATAGATAATCAGAGACTTAGTCATTTCAACGTCACTATTGCACAGTCATGCACCTCATAGCAGCATTTCACTCAACAGTGAACCAAATATACAACAGTAGTCCCGTAAGACTCTAAGGGAGCTAAAAAAATCCTATTGTCTAGAGATTTTGTAGCTATCCTAAGGCCATAGCACAACACATTACTCAGATGCTTGTTATGCTGGAATGAACAAACCTATGGTGCTGCCAATCCTATAAAAGTATAGCACACATAATTATGTACAGTATATAATACTTGATAGTGACAATAAATGACTATGTTACTGATTTATGTATTTACTATACCTTGATGATATTGCAAGTTCAGTTCCAGATGACTGCAATCAAGTATCTCAATAAAGTAAGTTATGATCTCTTTGCTGATGGAGGGTCTTCAATTTGTAAAAAATGCAACATCTTTGGATTGAGATAAAGCAAAGCACAGTAAAACAAAGTATGTCTGCGCTATATGTTTTTTAAAAACATGTAGCCTGCACTATACATTTAATCTTTATTTCAGAGTATATTCTTTCTATTTGTATTTAAAGAAGAGTTGGCTGTAATACAGCCTACCGAGTTATGCTGGCGGCAGCCTCAATATATCTCATGTTTACCCTGTTTCTTGATAGCACCATTTTCTCTTGTGCTGGATTTAATCTTGTGCTGTTTTGTGCAATAACATGCTGTTCAGGCTTGTAGCCTAGGAGCAATAAGCTATACAATATAGACTAGGCATATAGTAGACCAGGGGTCCCCAGCCTCCTGCAGCCCTCGGACTGGTACCTACCAGGCCTATTAGGAATGGGACCGCATAGCAGGAGCTGAGCTTGAATGTAATGCGCTTGAATCATCCCAAAACCAACCTCCCACCTCGGTCTGTGGAAAAATTGTCTTCCAAGAAACCAGTCCCTGGTTCCAGAAAGACTGGGGACCACTGTAGTAGTCTATACCATCTAAGTTTGTGTAAGCACACTCCATGATGTTCACACAACAACTAAATTGCCTAACAATGCATTTCTCAGAATGTAACCTTGTCATTAAGCAGCACATCATTATATTGCTATTTTTTCCCTTTTTATTTTTAACTTACTGTGCACAGACCTTATAGGTTGTATTTATTTTCTATTGCTCCATTAACAAATTATCACAAACTTGGCAGCCTAAAACAGCACAAATTTATTATCTTATGTTCCCATCAGTCAGAAGTATTACACAGGTCTCATCAGACAAAAATCAAGGTGTTATCAGGGCTACTACATTCCTTTCTTGGAGACTATAGAGAAGAATTCAATTACTTGTATATTTATCTTGTCCGTTGACAGAATTCAGTTCCTTGTGGTTGTGAGACTGAGAGTGTTGCTACCTGTCAGCTGAGAGCCATTTCCAGCTTTTAGAGTCTACTTACACTCCTTGACTCATGGTCCCCTTCCTCCAACTTCAAAGCCAGCCTGATGAGCTAAATTCCTCTCATGCTTAAAACTCTCCTCTTTTTACCTCATCCCTCTGACTCAGCCAAAAATTGTCTGCATTTAAGTACCTATGTAGTTAGATTGGACACACTCAAATAATCCTGGATAACTTCCTATCTCAAATTCCACACCCATAATCACATCTGCAAAGTCTCTTTTGCATCTAAAGTAATATATTCACAGGTCCATGAATTATCTATTTCATATATCATGGGGCTTGGGTGGCATTATTCTGTCTACCACATAGACTATATCATAATTATAGACTAGATTATACTATAGACTCAATCCATTCAATTTTTCTCACATGGTCTTACACATTGTACATAAACTATACAATATTTATTACACATTGTATATAGACTATAGTATAGATTGTACTATTCTACTATAGACTCTCTGAAATCCATGTGGTTGCTAACCAAGGGTAATATACATTGTATATGTTTAATTAACATTTATGGATTATTTAGAATGTTATCAGGAAAATAATTTTCATCATTGTTTTAGTTCAAATGCTCTCCTTGTCGTTTTCCTTATTGTCTCTGTCAAAAATACTATTACCTACATTAGAGAAAATGTAAATAGTTCTGCAATTTTTACAAAATTCTGCAACCTGATGATAATTCCTCTATCCTTCTATAGTTTTTCATTTAAAAATCACTCATTTTGTATTTTTCCTTTTTTGAATAATATTTAGTCTCTTTTTCACTTTCTTTTTCTAATAAAACTGTTATTGTAGTCCTTCACCCCTCTTTATTACCCTTTGCAACTTCATAACAGAATATTTCAATTCTTTGTATAGAAAGCTCCTACAGATACCAAGGAGTTAACAATGGAGTGCCATTTGCTGTATCAATTTCATCTGAAACACAAGGATAATGTTCCCATCTGTGGCATCTGGCTCCTTGGCAGTTTCATCAGACAGTGCCAGCTGTTATTGTAGAGTTCTGGGCTTGTCACAGGATTAAGCTGTTGTGCAGCTGTTTCTGCCACCTCAGTGCTGTATAGGTACAAGTCGGCTTTCAATTTTCCCTTTGAGTAATTCCTGTTTTTCTCTCTATTAATATTTTCTTAAAATACGTAGGAGACTGTGTCTAGATAAAGTCCAACACATGCCTTCATAGTGGAGGAACATGCACCATATTCACTTTCAACAGACTTTCAATATTTCAATATAATTTCCTTTGCAAATAAAAGTAAAATGCAAAGATTTTAGTGCTTTTGTTCTAAGCAATTTTGTTTATGTGCAAGTATAGCTTTTTAAAAATAGTGAGCATCCCTGACTCATGTAGCTCAGTTGGTTGGGTAATGTTCTACAAAGAGAAAAGCCACCAGTTCGATTCCCAGTCAAGGCACATGCCTAGTTTGCAGGTTTGGTCCCCAGTGAGGGCATGTAGAGAGGCAGCCAATCGATGTTTCTCTACCTCCCCTCCCTCCTGTCCCCTCTCTCTAAAAAATAAATAAATAAAACCTTTTTAAAAATAGTAAGCAAAGGAAATCTACAAGTGCATTCCTCTGATAATTTTTTTTTAATATACAAGATACTTGCTTAAGTAATTTTTATAATCTGTTGTTACGGTCAACATAAAATAGAAAGTGTTACTTAACAGAGTATATTTTGTGAATGTTCTCTTTATCTTTCTCATGAATTCATTTGTTAACTACGGTATTTTAAATTGCTAACTAACCATCAGTGTCAAAAGGATTGATCTAGTATGTTCATTTTCAACTTAATTCTAATGTTCTCTAAGCAGCCTCATTCCTTTTGACAGTATGTTGGCTCAGAAAAAGACATTCCATAGAACCATAGATTTTAAAACTATGATGAAGCTTAGAAATTATTTGGTGCTTCCATTTATTTTATAGATGTTGAAACTGACAGCGAGTAATGTTAAATAATATGCCTAAAGTCACTCAAATAATTAGTGACAGGACAAGCCAAGAACTCAGTCCTTAAATCCTAGTCCAGCGCATGTTCCACACTCCTTCATTGCCTCCCTTAATCCAAGTCCATATGATGTGATTCTTAGTTCCATTGTTTTGTCTAAAACTGACCTTTTATCTGTGATTCACATCCACCTCCTATCCACTACCTTCTCAAGACACTGTCCTCATCAGGCCTTGCTCTCCCTCTATGCTGTTTCTGCCTCGTAGCCTTCGGGTTCTCCACCATGATTCTAAAAGAACTCTATAAACACAATAGACTATCTCAAACCTTCTATGAAGAGTGCTTCCTTGTTATTATTGAGCTGAAACAATATGAGGCCTATCTACTAATGATGAAAAATAAAGCACTTATGCAACTCAGAAGGTTCAAAAATTATGACAAAACTCAGCATTTTAGATTATATATATGAACCTTGAAATATGGGCTCTCTTAAAACAAACAAAAACAAGGGTGTTATATATGTAGAATTTCCTGCCCCATTCTGCTCTACCCTGGGAATGCTATGTATAAAAATCTTCTCACCTTATTCTGCATTATATCCTGATGATTTAAGTACAGCCTTTACTCTGAATGCCAACTGGGTTCTTCTCTTTGAAATAGATTATTATTATCCAATGCCTATGCAATGAATTTGACTAGTTCTATAACTCACTCACTTTCTCACTCAGACTATAACACCTATAATTTCCATTTCTTCAACCTTGTTAATTAAAAGTTTTGCATTTGATTTTAGAAGGTGATTAATTGTTTCATTAGTTAGCTGTTCTCAGGGAACAAGACAAAAATATTTCTCTGCAGGTAAGGTGTCATTAAAGAAATTAGGTCAGAATTTATCAAAGAGTGGCACAGCCCCACAAACAGGGAATGTTCACACTGGTAAATTTATTATGTCAAGAAACATCAGAGCAATGACATCCACAGTCTTCAACTCCCTCAGGCACTGAGTCATAAGGTAAGGATGTGCACTTCTGAATAAGAGAGGAATGGTATTTCTTAAGATGAATGTAAACAGAATATTTAATAACCAAAAGATAACCTGAAAGATAATCCTACTGAAAATAATGGAGTTAAATATTTGCTAACGGAGAAAATATTTTTCTTCCTAAGAATGAAAACAGGGAGGGAAAATAAATAGAATTATTTTTTAAAAGTGCAAGAATAAATGTTTTCTGATTGATTTCTACTTCTTGTCTATTTTATATAACAATATATTAAGGTAATAATAAGGAAAATAATGCATTTGAGTAAACAAGATATACTAGTGGATAAAAATAGTCAATATAAATTAAGGTTTAATCATATGGCATTGAATATGTTAATCAAAGCTTACATCACCCTTATTTGCTAAGATTTTATGACTGAAACAATAGTGCCAATGGCATAAACTTTCAAAAGTCCATCTGATTTATGCAAGGAAGTTTTTTTTTAATAACAGTTTTGTTTCTTTTACTATTTGGGAATATTTTCAATCATACTTCAGTGCTGCTGAATTACCCCAAAGAAAGAAAGTGTGAAAGAAAATAGAGGACAGCTGAAAAGAAGTCATGTACTGATAAGAATGCAAAATAAGAATATCTTTCTTAGAATAAAGGCCTAACAAAATAAAGCCATAAATCCAATGAAGAAGGTCTTGAAGCCAATTAAAACCTGTCTCTCTTGAATCTGTATCATTATCTCAGAACTGGGACTACATGGAGGCCATTATAGTAGAGTATTCATATGTCCCTATAGGTGTGAACCAGAAGAGGCCTCACATCCCAAACTGGCCTGCAGACTCTCCAACTCCCAAGTATCTTTCAAACATGAACTGCTTCTGCACCAGGTTTATTCTCTATAATTTAAACGAGAATCAGTCTAATTTTCTGGAGCCTGAGAAAGGAGTGGCATTTATCTTACAACAGGGTTTCTCTACAGAGTTTCTACAAAGGGACCTGTTTCATCCATTTATTAGTGTCAAGAGAAGATAAATGACAATAAAATACTTTAACCTAAATATAGATAAACATATAAGTCAACTGCCTATTATTGAAACAACATTTACTATAGATTTTAAAACCTGTGGTGAACCTCTCATTTAAATCAATACATTTGTATCTAACAGGCAGCACTAAAGCATGATGATCAGAGAGCTGGATCCTCACCTGTCAGAATTTAGGCTACATTTTATAAAAGTCTACTTTTATATAAAAACAAATGAGAAAATGATACATGGAGGACTGACCTAGAAATTTTTTAAAAAGTTCAAGAAACCTAGAACTGAAAAGAAAGTGGGGAGATTTCCAGTCAAAATGGCAGCATACATAAACACAGCTCACCTCCTCACACAACCACATCAAAATTACAACTAAAATATAAAACAACCATTACTCAGAACCATCAGAAATTGAATTGAATGGAAGTCTGACAACTTTGTAATTAAAGAAACCACATCCATCTAGACTGGTAGGAGGGGCAGAGATACAGAATGGGCTGGTCCTACATCCACAGAACAACAAGAAAAAGAATAAAAAAGAAAGAGGATAGTAGAAGCAGCCTCCAGGACTTCAAGCAGCCCAATATTCACATCATAGGGGTGCCAGAAGAAGAGAAAGAGCAAGAAATTGGAAATCTATTTGAAAAAAATAACAAAAGAAAACTTCCCTAATTTGGTAAAGGAAATAGATGTGCAAGTCTGGGAAGCACAGGGTCCCAGACAAAATGGAGGCAAAGAGACCCACTCCAAGATGCATCATAATTTAAATGCTAAAGGTTAAAGATACAGAGAGAATCTTAAAAGCAAGAAGACAAAAGCAGATTGTTACCAAAAGGAGAATTCCCATAAGACCGTTAGCTGATTTCTTAAAAGAAACTTTGCAGGATAGAGGGATTGGCAAGAAGAATTCAAAGTCATGAAAAGCAGGGACCTACAACCAAGATCACTCTACCCAGCAAAGATATAATTTAGAATCAAAGGGTAGATAAAGAGCTTCTCAGATGAGAAAAAAGCTAAAGGAGTTCATCATCACCAAACCATTATTATATGAAATGTTAAAGAGACTTATTTAAGAAAAAGAAAATCAAAACTATTAACAATAAAATGGCAATAAATACATGTTTATCAACAATGAATCTAAAAAACACACTAAGCAAACAAGAAGAACGCAGAAAGAATCATGGATATGGAGAGTGTTTTGATGGTTGCCAATAGGACGGGGGTAAAGAGATGAGGGGATTAAAAAGTACAAATTGTCAGCTACAGAATAGCCATGGGGATGTAAAGTACAGTAAGGAAATGGAGCAGCCAAAGAACCTACGCATGGCCCATGGACATGAACAATGGTGTGGGGATTGTCTGAGGGAGTGGGGGTGCTAGATGGAGGCAGGCAAAGGGGGTAAAATTGGGACAACTGTAATAGCATAATCAATAAAATATAATTAAAAAGAGAAAATGTGAAAAAGTAGAAAACCTCCTATCAATGGATAAAATGTAAATCACTCTTGGGTTTTTTTCTGCTATGTAAAGTCAATGTTAAATAAACTAACACTTTTAGTTTGTTAATTACTTATGGAGACAGACCTTAGAAATAAATGTACAATCTAGCCTATGGTTCTGTTTCTCTCTTTCCTTCTAGCAAACCCAATCCTACTTTTTTCCCCCACAAATATAATTGTAAGATATGTAAGATGTACACTGTGGTGATTAATATACATTGTGGAAAGATTCCCACTATCTAGTTAATTAACATAGGCACCACCTCATATATTTATCTTTTTTCAGTGTAAACAGTTATGTTCTATTTTCTTAACAAGTTTCAATTATGCAGTACAGTGTTATTACCTACAGTCATCATGTTTTACATTAAACATTCAGATCTTATTCATTGTATAGCTGAAAGTTTGTCCCCTTTAACAACCTCTTCTTATTCTACCCCATCTCAACCCCTGGCAGCCACTTTTCTACTCTATTTATATGAGTTTGACTTTCTTTTTTAAGATCCCACATATAAATGATATAATATAAAAATGTCTTTCTTCTAACTTATTTCACTTAGAATAATGCCCTCAAGACCCATTCACATTATCAGAAATTGCAGGATTTTCTTCTTACTTATAGCTGAAAAATATTTGTGTGTGTGTGTGTGTGTGTGTGTGTCACATTTTATTTATTCATTCATTGATGGACACTTAAGTTGTTTCCATATTTTGGCCATTGTGAATAATGCTGCAATAAATGTGGGAGTACAGAATTTCTTCAATATCCTCTTTGTATTTCCTTTGGCTATATAAACAGAAATGGGGTTTCTGCATCATATGGTAGTTCTATTTTTAATTGTTTTAGGAGACTCCATGCTGTTTTCCAAAGTGGCTATACCAATTTACATTTCCACCAACAGTGTGCAAGTGTTCTATTTTTCTCCCGATCCTCACTGAAACTGTTATTTCTTATCTTTTTTATCATAGCCAAGCTAACAGGTATGTGGTTTTATTGCATTGTGGTTTTGATTTGCTTTTCCCTGATGATTAGTGATATTGAGTACCTATTCATGTACCTGTCAGCCATTTGTATGACTTCTTTGGGAAAATGCCTATTCAGATCATCCTACCCATTTTTAATCAAATTGTTTTGTTTTGTTCTGTTTTTTGCCATTGAGTTCTATGAGCTCTTTATATATTTTGGATATTAGCCCTTTATCACATATATTTTCTCCCATTCAATAGGCTGCCTTTTCATTTTGTTGTTGGTATCCTTTGATGCGTTGTTATGCAGAAGTTTTTTGGATTATTATAGTCCCACTTATTTATTTTTGCTTTTTGTTTTTTTGCCTTCCCTTTGATGTCAAATCCAAAAAATTATTTCATACACCAGTGGCAAAGAGTTTAATGCCTATGTTTTCATCTAGGATTTTTATGGTTTTAGTACTTGAATTCAAGTCTTTAATCTATTTGGAGTTATTTTTGTGTATGGTATAAGATAGATATCCAGTTTTCCCAACTTCTTTTTTCTCTGCATATTTTATTGATTGTGCTGTTACAGTTGTCTCAATTTCTTTTCCCTTTGCTCCCCTCCACCCAGCAACCCCACTCCCTCCAGCAGTTCCCCACTTAGTCCATGTCCATGGGCCATGCATATAAGCTCTTCTCAACATCCCCCTGTCCATTCTGCACCCTCCTACTATGCTTCTCAATTCCTGCACCATTTCCTTACCTCTCCCCCTTTCCCCCTTCCAGCTGACCTCCCTCCACATGCTCCCCATACCTATGATTCTGTTCCTACTCTGATTGTCTGCTTAGTTTGCCTTTGTTTACATTCCCTAGCTTCTGTTGTTTACAGTTGTAATACTATTGTCATTTTAATGTTCATAGTTTTTATCTTTTTTGTAAATAAGTCCTTTTAACATTTCATATATAATGGCTTGGTGATGATGAGCTCCTTCAGTTTTATCTTGTCTGGGAAGCACTTTCTCTGCCTTTCCATTCTAAATGATAGCTTGCTGGATAGAGTAGTCTTGGTTGTAAGTCGTTGCTTTTCATCACTTTGAATATTTCCTGCCAGTCCCTTCTTGCCTGCAAAGATTCCTTTGAGAAATCAGCTGACAGTCATATAGGTACCCTTTTGTAGGTGATTCTAATCTTCTCTCTTATTGCTTTTAAGATTTTCTTTTTATCCTTAACCTTTGGCATTTTGATTATGATATGTATTGCTGTGGTCCCCGCTGGATCTAGTTTGTTTGGGACTCTCTGTGCTTCTTGGACCTGTATGTCCATTTCTTTCCCCAAATTAGGGAAGTTTTCCTTCATTTTTTTTCACATAATTCTTCAATTTCTTGCTTTCCATCTTCACCTTCTGGCAACCCTATGATTCAGATGTGGACATGTTTAAAGCTATCCCAGAGGTTTCTAGGCTTCTCATTTTTTTTCAGTTGTCCTTTCCTCCTTCTGTACTAATTGACTGTTTATTTCTTCCTTATGTTCCAATTTGTTGATTTGAACCCTGGTTTCCTTTCCTTCAACATTTGTTTCATGTAAATTTTCCTTCATTTCACCCAGGATAGCCTTCATTCTTTCCCCTTCCTGTTTAACCTTTTTCTGTCAAGTCTGTGAGCATCTTTATCACTAGTGTCTTAAACTGTGCATCTGTTAGGTTCTCCAGCTCCTTATCTGTTAGGTTTGCTATCTGCTCGTGGCTTAGTTGTGTCCTTGGGACCTTGATCTGCGCCCCCTTCTGGACCATACTTCTGTCTCCTTATCTTGAGAGCTTTCTCAGTTTGCTTCTGTGATTTGGGTAGGGCTGTTGCACCTGCTACATTATAGAAGATGGAGCCTTAGGTATTCATTAGTGCTGGTGACTTATTTCATCATGCTTTGATACTGTATGTGGGGGAGGGGTCTGAGAGGGAACAGTGCCGGTTGCCGCTGCTTTTCCTGGCACTTCTCCCCTTTCTTATACTAAGCAAGCTGCCTCCTTTTTGACACTGGTAGCTTCTTCCTCTGCCCCTACCCCTACTGGCTTTCACAGTCAGAAGCAATGCAGCTCTATTTTCCCCAGCGCTGGAACCACAAGCTACGTGGTCTGGTTTGGGGCTGGGATTGCTTCTCAGATTTAAACTGTATGACTGTGTTTTTTGCTGCAGCTTTAGTCACTGTACTGCTAGCCCCACCCACCCGCTATGCTCTCACCAGCTGGGCCACCACTAGCCATGTTGTCACCAAGCACCACCCCCACAGCCACTGCTCTGCTCCTCTTTCTCTCCTTCTTGGCTCTGCCCCTCCTACCTTTCTGGCTAATTATTTCTTCTTTATTTCTTTGCTGAACTTCCCTGCAGTTTTGATTTTCTGGATTTTCTGGGTTTTTTTTTTGTTTGTTTGTTTGTTTTTTAGTTTTGAAGTGGTTGTAAATTCCTCTTTAGTTGTGAGGAGATGCAGTGTGTGTATTTATGCCTCTATCTTGGCTAGAAGTATCCAACTTCTTTATTGATGAGACAATTGTCTCCCTCTTTGTATATTCTTGGCTCCAATATCATAAATAATTGGGCCATACATGTGTGGGTTATTTCTGGGCTCTCTGCTATGTTTCATTGGTCTATGTGCTTGTTTTTATGCCAATAACATACTGTTTTGATTGATACAGTTTTGTTAATATAGTTTGAAATCAGGTAGCATGATGTCTCTAGCTTTGTTGTTTCTCAGAACTGCTTTGCAATACAGGAACTGCCAAAATGAATTGTTTTGGTCTGAGAATGAAAGCCATTTGCTTAAGTTAAGCAAAACTATTTCATGAGCCAAGGCTATGGTTGCTATAGTTTGTCCAACCATTTTCAGAAGCACATTTAAATGCCCTAATATCCCTATGGATTTTTTTCCACTCCAGTGAATTGGATCCAACTTAATGGGAACCATTAAATCTACTTTAGTCAAATCTCTTAACTGAGTTTCTTCAAGTTGTTTCTTTTTCAGATGCCTTTTGAGATTTTTTATTTGTTCCATCAGAGCCACTTTGAATTAAAACCTTTGCCACCCTGTGAAATGCATGATAAAACAAAAACACCTAACAATGTTTAGAGGTTAAATAGATATGATCTGTGGCAAATCATGTACATTAGTGTATGAAAATGCAGCTTGAAGCAATGTCTGATCAGCTATAACACTCAAGTTTTAAGTGATGCTCAAGAAGATGGAAGGATTGGCTTCACATATATCCCAACTTGCACTGGTCTTCTGTCTGTTAGCTTGCTAATGAACCATGATTGAGTAAAGTAATGAGTTTACAGAGAGCCCCAGGAAACCAATTTCCAATTTTGCAACCAGTAGGCTTTAACTTCACTGCAGCCTTTGTTAATTTAGTCTGGAAGTGGACTTGGATACTAAATGTCATCCCTGACTTGTGATTCAGACAGACTTTTCTAATCCCCGTATACTTACTTGCACATTAATGAATGTCTCTTCATACAATTCATTTTACTTCTCTCTTTGTTTTAAATAGGCTGAGTAGCTAAAAAGTATTATAATGAAAAATACAATTTTAAACACTTTGAAAATCAGATACATTGAAAAGCATTGACCTCATATCTGGCCTATGTAAGGCAGGAAACTAAATGTGAGAGCATTGTCTCTAATTAATTATGGTAAAATTAAGCAAAAATTATAGAAAAATCATGTAGGGTTTGTTTCTATGATTTAAAGAAGAAATTATTAAAAAATAATGAAGTGTTTCTATAGTTCAAAGGAGATTATTGTTAATGTCATTCAGTGTGTACCAATTTATGTATTATAATTTTGACTTACAATAAATTAATGTTTTCAAAAATATTATTTATATACTCAACAAAACTTATTAAAAATGAGCCTAAAAATTTGTACAAATTGGGGCTGACATGCAAAAAATATGTAGCTGACAGTGTGTTACATCATAGTAACACACACAGGATTATCTGGCCATAACTTCAGACACACTAGAATATGCTTTTGTGTCACTGACTAATATTAATCTATCTTTTGGTTCCATGTAAATGTTTTAAATGTTTGGTAAATATGATCTAATTCCAAGGATTTTTTTCCTTTTTTTTTTTAGTTATTAGAGAAGCACCCAAGCACAATTTATTTCTACACAGACTCCTTAAAATTGACAGTGCTCTCATTTAAAGAAGAGTAGGAGAAAACCCTTTTAGATCTGACTTTAACGACTGAAAAAAAGGAAATGTTTGTGAAGATAAAGAAAAAATAGGACACTTTAACGCTGGTGGGGTAGGGATATAAGTCAATATTCATCGGTAATCACCAGGCAGGTGAATGAGGCAGGTTTCCTTCAGACAAGGCTAAAAATCTTTTAAGTGGAAGCCATAGTAAAGAATAAAAATAATTTCTCCTTTTATTCTTACTTCCATTAACTCCGGCCTTTAAAAGTATCTGTAAATGATACCTCTTCAAGACCCCCTTCTGGTTAAATATATCAAAGAAATGGGAGCCTGTCAATAGCTTTTCAAGATGTGAGCTATGCTACTCAATTATGGAAAAAAAGAAACAAGGATCTTTTTGTTCTTTCCATTTTAAAGGTATATAAAGTAAAACATATCATCCAGATGAAAATGACTCTAGACATTCTGCCTATAACATTATTATTATCTCTGAGATCTTTTTCCACTTGTTCCAGCTGAGTGAAGACTTCAGGACTCTTGGGAATAAAAATCTAAATGCTTCAATGACACCAAAAGACCCACATGCCCATCAGTATTAGCAAAGGTGGACATTTCTTTTACATTTTCTTTGTTTGGGTATGGATCCTATTTTAAATTATTATATACAAAAAGGCAAGGTATGTAAACTTCAAAGCCTATGCATTTTCAATATTCTTTCACAAATTTTAAATTCTTTTTTGCTTTCACAGTTCCGTGCTTGTCCAGAGTCCAGCCTAATAAATGCTGACACTCTTGGCTCAGTTTAATTAACAATGAGCAAGCTGTGTGAAAACACAGTGGGAGCACTGAAGCAGGGCCATGTAGTGCTCCAAGCATGCTACTGCCAATCAAGGATCTGAGTCCAGCTTTTAAAGGAGCCCTGGGTAAGACATTCTGACTAGGTCTCTGCTAGCGTGACATTTTTATTGAAAGTGCTTTTCATTTGCTCCATAATAATAACTGCCTACACATATTATAATAACTCCAATATTTTAAATTTGGAAAACTGTCTAGAGTTTACAAATGCTTTTCATGCATTATCTTATACAACCCTAAGATAAGCATGTTTGTTTATTTGTGACTTAAGACAAAAAAATCAGGAAATAAAATTGATTTAATCAAAATCATAAAGTTGCAAAGAGTCAGATCATAGATTTGAACCCAGGTTTTCCATCTCCATGATTATATATCTTTATATTTTATAAGAGCTGCCTAGAAAGTTCAAGCCCAGGTACATGTGGTTATGACCATTGTACATAAAGGTCACACACTGTTACCCTGGCAGCTCTCACCACAGTTTTAGTAACCTGCACCAAACGTAAGTGCCACAACAAACCGTTAAAATGTTTACTGACTGAACTTTAGTATATGAATAGAGAAAAGTGTCATGATATTATATAATATTCTTTCTCACATCATGTAGCATGGAATTCCAAAGAGATGCCAATGGAAATATTTCTACTATTAATTGTTCTTAAACTTGTTCACTTGTAATCATAAATGCAGCATATAGAACAAGTTTTTCTCAATGGAGGCAGACTGGGTGCTAACAATTAATACTGCTTATTACAAAGTATTATTGCAATTCAAAAAATGAGAGAATGATCTCTAAATGAAAAGCCACTTCCCCAAACTGCAATATACTAAAAAGTGATAACTAATTCAACAATGTCTTGACATTTTCCAACATTTAGCTCCATCAAACTGCATCTCCAACTCTCACACCACAAGAGAAGAATAAATAAGGAAGAAATGTATCTGGGTCAGTAAAACAAATGGCACTGGAATAAGGGAAATTCTTACACTTTTACTAGCAATAACAATGACATGGACACTGTGTGGTTGGCCCTATGTTAGATATTTCTTGCATGAAGACAAGCAGAGTTAAATTTAAAACATGTAGTCTTCATAAACACATTTAACAAGCTTTGAACAAGCATATTCCTTATGCCAAACAGGAGGAGAAAATGAAGATGCATAAGACAGACTATATTCCGCTGAAGACACTCAATCCTACATTATTTCTAAGGCTAAGCATTATTGTGTACAGGGTGATATAGGGAGTTAAAAAAATATATGGTGAATGAAGACATGAATCTTTGCCCTCTCTGTGTCTTTCCGCAGTTCACTGTTTAGCTAAAGCAGTGGTATCTTGAGTTATGGCCTTCTTCCCCACATCCATGGAAAGCATATGCCTAAGGCAAGCTATTAAAATCTTTTCACTTCCACTCCAGCCAACTAAAACACCAAAAATACAAGTTCTTACAAGAGGTTTCATGATGATTCAGTCATGAAAACAGAATAGAATCATGGTTTTTTTCTTAACTCTGAATGAAGAAAAACTCCAAAATAATAATTATGCTAATATGGGGTTATGAAAATAATTTTCATCAATGCCCTCCGATATTCACACATAAAATATCTTTAACTCATTGGTGAAATTAACAGCAATTAATTTTTAAAATGTGTCCTCTGGCAAGCGAAAGAACAAGGAGCTGAGGTAAAATACATTTCTAGGTAAACACCATTATTATAAGAAAATAAAGTTTGTAAAAGCAGATGGACACAACCATTTGATCCACTGAAATTAAATAAATATTCATGATTTTAGGCTCTCTTTATTTTCACACAATGGTCTATTTTAACATAATTTTTTAAAGAGCATGTTTTAAAAACAAATCCTCTAATTGAAAATATATTTTTGAAGGAAACGCATCAGTGAAACATTTTATTCATTTCCAGTAACAGATTCAATGACATTTGCAGAAATAGCTCTCCTTTATCTACATTGTATTACTTGGTAAATTTAGCAGAAAGAAGGGGATGGAAAAATATGAAAACACGAAATGTGAAAATAATGAAACTTTAATGTAGCACAAAAACTGTAACAGATGTAAAGCCAGAGTCATTAAATTCTTCCCAGTCCATCTCTTTTTATCTCCCTCATCCCTTCAATATCAATTATTCCTAATGCTGTTCCCTTTTCCTGCTAGACTCATGGAGGACTAACTTACAAAACTTGCTTGTTATCTCTCCATCTACAGCAATTTCTGGCATTACAAGTACGACCCCCAAATCATGTAGCATAGCATTCCAAAAGTGAAGAAATTATAGTAATTCTGTCAGAGGTGTTTTTAGCCACTATATTAGCTATAGTGTTTCTTCTCACATTCATCAAGAAAAAAAGGGGGGGCCTAATGTTGTATTTTGCAACATTCAGGTAACTGACTCATCATCACTGTTTCTCAGACTCACAACATATTGCAATAAGAGCTATATTGGTCTTTTTAGCAAGGATCAATGCATGTGAAAAAAGCTTTAAGCTGTGCTCATTTGTCACTGTCAACTATAGATAACCACCTAAGTACATTTGAAATAAAAGTATACTGGAATCACCTGATGCTATTGATTTTATTTAAAATAATAAGAACTACTAGGGCCCAATTTTAAATTGTGATAGCTGACAAAGGCGGTCATTCACCCAGAGCAATACTCAAAGCCATTAGCTTCTACAGTTTATAAAGAGGTAAATACCAGGTATTAGAAGCCTCTTTTCTTTTGAAGATTCTCAGTGTTATTATCCTGTTTTCTCGCATTTCGAACACAACTTCTAATTCTACAGAACTGAAAGAAAAGTCTAACCAGGAGCAGTAAAGATGGGTGGTTGGTAGCTACATAGTACTAAATAATGGTAATATCCAAGTATCTTACTCTCTAGTGGTCTTGGGACTTCGGAGGAGCAGAGTCAGGTAGGGGATGAATATCTAGAAGGAGAATAGGATGTGGATAAGAACTGTCAGAAGCCTCCTTTATTCATATCCTTCCTTTTTACATATCACTAATTGAAAAATATTCTTCCTGGAATGGTTAAGCTTGGCAACACTCCAAATTTTAGGATCACCTCAGGCAGCAGAATAGTAAAGTAGTTGAGAACATGTGTCCTAGATTTGATCTTGGTTCTGGAATATATCTACTGGATCTTTACAAAAATTACTTAAATTTTCTGTCATAAAATGTACAAGGGAGCCACAGCTTACATAAACAAGCAAGCTTTTAAATTAAAGGCAAAAATCCTTTATTATAAAAATTACTCTTAGATATCCCTATATAGGTTACTCTTTTGTCCTTTATAATTTATTTCCATAAATTCTTCCTTAAGGATGTTGACAAAGCTTTCCTGGACTATGAAATACATGTTTCATTCTTTTTTGTTAGTGGTCAGGAATTCCTAAAATTACTCATACATGTTTTTCATTCTTTTTGCCACCAATTATTTCAGATATTTCTAAGGGGTGTTTACAAGCATACCTCTGGGATATTGTGGGTTCAGTTCCAGACCACTGCAATAAAGTGAGTCTAGTAATAAAGAGAGTCATAATCTATGCTGGTGGAGGGTTTTACCTTCATTTTGTAAAAACTGCAATATCTGTGAAGTGCAATGAAGTGAAATGCAATAAAATGACATATGCCTGTAAAGTTAGACTTGCACAATTTCATAGGGAAAATTTCCACCACCATGGCTGCCATTTTTCCCCTATACAAAGCAACAGACTTGAATACCCTCCCAGTAGAAGTTCTTCTGTTGTAAATAGCAAAAACTCACACCAGCTCCTTAAACAAAGGGAATTTTATTATAAGCACACAGGAATGGTTTATGGAACTCATGGATAATTGGGTCTCATGAGGGTCTCATGAATAGTTGGGTCTCAGCAACTAGAAAATGTGAGGAAAAAAAGTGTACTGTCTTTCACTTTGGGGGCTTCATGGATTTGAGTTTACTTCTCTCTGTACAATCTGTCCATTCTCTCCCTCTCCCTCTCTGAAAACTAGGTTTCTCTCTTTCTATGAAGATTATGGATTAGTGTTTTTACAAAATTAAAATCTCATCCAGTGAAGACTGCAACGCACTACTGACTCAGAAATTCAAGTAACAGAAGAGAGAATTTTATTAAGTTGAACCTTAATTCAGAGGGTGAGGATCACAGGATGTAAAAATAACTGCAAGTGTTCAATCACATAGAAGGGAAAGATTTTTTTAAAGAAAAGGATTGTGGGTGAGGCAGATGCCCCCAAATATCTGTAAAATGATCACTTCAAAATTTCATCAACAGCAGACACTTGCATATGGAGTAGGTAGGAACTCTTAAAAATTTCTTTGGACTAATTAGCAAAGAAGATATAAACCAAATGATCACAAAGGAAACATTTTGAGGTACTTAGAAATTAAGGGATTAAAATTCTGTTTCGTAATTCCTTTAAAAACAATCATCCAAGGGCAATTAAACTTTTGTATCTATATGTAGCATATCAGAACATCAGAGAAAAAAAGTACATTTTAAATTGCCTAAATGAATTCTTGGGAAACTTTCCCTGAGGTGCTGTTCAAATATAGCCTAGTTTATGCTTACATAACTTGGTATACTTCCTTTTTAATGACAATACTGGTATTAAAACCCAAAACAGTCAATCAGAAATAACAACATGTTTCTAAAACAAAATAAGAATCTTTAAAAACCCCAAATGTAAAATAAAAATTTGTCCATCATGCCTGCAGAATAATATTTCATTTTGACAAATAGTCACTTGAATGTAAAATTGAATTTTTTTGGATTTATGACAATTTTTTACCCTGCAAATGGGCTGCTGAATGTCTAGAAATTACATTTTCATATAAATTGCATTTTTAAAAATCACATGATTCATCCTATTTAAACAAATCAAGAAAACACTAGGGTATTCTATTCAATGTATGCATTAGGTTTATTCCCTCTAGTCACTAACTTTTGCAGAATTTACTTAAAAAGTTAGTATTTTCCCCGGAATGAACTCTATCTGAATATAAGAAAAACTCATACAATATCTCATTAACACTTCTCCATCTGTGGCTCTAACAAGTAGGGAGAATGCTGTAAATGTTTCAATAGATCAGAAAATGTTTACTAAAGTTTATAATAATGTTTTAGTGGTGAATTTCAAAATACGGTTTTCTCGTAAAATTGTATAGCAATCTTTTGAGAATCTATGTTATATCTGCATATTGGCATAATACTCTATGGACATTTATCATTCTTCCTTTTCTGTCTGTGATAGGACTGGGTAAATATCATAAACAATCCAAAAGACTTCCTTAGGTCATGTTTTCAATCTTTTCTTTTAGAACTTAGATTCCACTTTTTCAGATAAATAAACTTGTCAGGCTCTGGATCTGATCTCTGAAAATGAAAGAAAGAAAGAGAGGGAGAGAGGGAGGGAGGGAGGGAAGAAAGAAGGAAGGAAGGAAGGAAGGAAGGAAGGGAGAAGGGGAGGGGAGGGGAGGGGGGAGGGGAGGAGAGAAGAGGAGAGAAAAGAAAAGGTAGGGGGATGGAAATATCAGTCCTCCCTGTAGCCAGTCAAGGCAGGTCCCTCTTGCCTCAGCTCTGCCCTTCATGGAGCAGGACACATTACCAGGACTTTCGACTGAGGCACCCAGACCTCACTGTATCCAACTCACAAAGCCAATTGAGAGCATTTTTATAGCTTCAAAGCCTCAACTTTAACTCAGAATATTTTAAATACTTTTGAGGCAAATTTGAGAGAATTTTCAGCAGAAATATTCACTTCGTATTTTTTGCAGCTATTAATTCAATTCCTGGATAGACATCAAGAACTTACAATTTAAAATATCTCCTTATAATTCCTGGGTTTCTTTTTCTAAATTCTTAATGAAGCAGTTAGAGTGACCTCTTCTTAAGCTCAGACAAAATATTCACACCATATTGTCAACTGACCTAATTATCATCTTCTTATCCTTCAAAGACTAATTTCCTGCCAATTTGGATTAAATTTTGATTGCATAATTACCAAGAACCTCAGGAATCTCTATCCCCTTTGCAGTCTTAATCAGACCTTAAATTTTGCTTATTCACTTTCTGGTCCACAAGGATTGAGGTATGAAATGTCTGCCCTATATCCATATAATTTCTTTAACTTCTTTCCCTAATGCACAAATGAGCAATATGTTAAATGCAGAACATTCTAATATCTGTATTTTCATAATGCCATAGAACTTTTGAGTTTTTCAAATTGAGTATCAGTGACAAAAAATAAAGACACTGGAGACGCAGCATAGAGGGTTCAGGTTTTCCTCCCACACCAAGTCATAGCTAGATTTACATATTGTTCTTTAAATAAATGCATACTGATCCAAGTTTGGAAACAAACAAACAAACAAAAAGAATATGGAAAAATGGAATTAGCCAGTTTTCATCTCTATTTTTACAAGTCTTCTAACTGGACTTCCCATATCCATTCTTGTTTTCCCACTAACTCATCTCTGCACAGAGTACCCTTTTTAAAACATAAACCTGATCACACCATACTTATGCTTAAAGTATCCATTAGTTTCCTATGATTTTCTGACAAGACCAAATACTAAAAAGGCCTAAAAATAAGTAACCTTATTTTTACATACTGCACCAATGTTACTGCACTCAAATGACTTCTTATTTCAGCCTCATTGGTCTTATTTCAGTCTCTTCAACATACCATCCTCCCTCTCACTACAGGACATTGGCACATGTGCCCGTTGCATAGAATCCTCTCCTCATCCCAGTCAACCTTCTATTTATTCATTCTTCAAATTCCCATAAAAATACTACTTTAAGCTGAGTACAGTTTTGGATGTCTCCCCTCAACTAAACTGAGTACAATTTACACGCTCTAACTTTTCCCGAAATAGATCTTTCATTGTTATAACTACAACTTGCAATTTTTTATGAGTATCTAACTTAATACCCAACTCCCCAGCTAGCATGCAAGCCCTAAGAGGACACAAAGCAAGTATGTTTTTGTTTATCATTTATCCCCACCACTTGGCAAAGGTCCTGAGAAATGGAAATATTGTTGTTGGTTAAATAAATGAATCAATTTTTGTGGGTCAATCTTTTCTAAAATGCAGTTTAGTAAAATCATTGTTTCTTGTATTCTACACTTAGAGTGCCAATAAACTAGAATACTGCAGCCCAAACTTTTCATGCTCATAATTCAGCTAAGGGAAAATACAACTTTTCTAACTACTAACTATCATGTTTAGGTTTATTCACATTATTATTTTTTACTATGTCATAATTGTACTCTGGAGTCAAGAAGCATAATCAGATCACAGGACACCTGGGGCCAGCAGGGAAGAAAGACGGTTGGGAAGCAACCACTGACCACAGATATCTGCAGACAGACAGTGTGAAGCCAGCCACTAGGCTGTGGTCAGCATCAAAGCAATGAGGAGAGAAATTCAGGACTACAAGAAGCAAACCATAACGAAGCCTCAGAATTGAGGAACATGTAATGGAGAAGAGATAAAGTAAAGAACAGCTGAGGTCAGGGAGGGACTTGCGGTTTTGCATGGGAACTCAGTGATTACCACTGGGTATCAGATTCTGTATCTAGTTATCTGATAAGGAGACCTGGGATCATATAAAAGTAAAGGGATCAATTCCATGTTCTGAAAAATTTTATATAATAATGAAAGTAAATCCCTTAATGTGGAAGAAAAAAAGCACACAATTTTTATGTACTTTCTTTCATAGCTTCCAGCATGCAAATGTACATCTAATCCATGTACTAAGGAGAAAGTCCATTCTAAACTTCTCATCTCAATAATATCTGCAGACCAGAAAACACTGACATTGTAGATAAACACTATATTTTCGAAAACACCCAAAATTTTGGAGAGTATGGTAACAACACCTAATCTAAAATTTACACAATTTTTTTGAAGATTTTATTTATTTTTAGAGAGAGAGGACAGGAGGGAGAAAGAAAGGGAAAGAAACAGCAATGTGAGAGAGAAACACTGATCAGTTGCCTCTTGTACACACTTTGACCAGGGACCAACCCTGGAACCCAGGCATGTGCTCTGACTGGCAATCAAGCACACGATGTATCGTTTGCAGAATGACACCCAACCAACTGAGCCACACCGGTCAGAACTACAGAAATTTTAACGCACAATTCCAAACAACTCTAAATCTACACATAGTCTGCAAGTTTCACCTTTGTGTTTTTTTACCTTTGTGTTTTATAATGCTCTGGTTCATAGGACAAATTGTCACCAAATTGTTGCCAAATTGATCACTTTAAATTCTTAATATCCTTAGTGAAGAATGTTGCTAATTCCTGAATATAATGTTAGTAATTAACATCATGGTATTTATCTATTAAACACCTTGGTAACATTTGAATAATGTTAATTAATAAAAGATATCTGCATTCTAATCCCTACAGCTTAGTAAGTCAGCACACCTAAGAAATATTTGTAGATACTTTTAAGTTTCATTTAACGATTATTTGAGGGGATTCAAACTATAGGAGTATCCCTTCAAGTAAGTATATATACACTATAATTTAAAGGAAAGAAAATTGTTATTCAAGTTTTCTAGTCATTTATTGTAATACAGGATGTTTATCAGAGCACTTGAGAACCATGACTGCAAAGACTACAAAATGATTGTAAGTCTTATCATAAACATTTTGTGAATAGACATTAGGATTAAATAACCCAATTAAATATAAGACCCCTGCCCTCACTTCGATGTAACAAAATTAGGAGCAATAGGTCAGTGAGGCACTCATCCTATCTAAGTAAACAGCAGCAAAGGGAAGGCATAATGATAGGACTGAGCCCTCTTAACATACTGATGTATCATATGTATCTTGTACCCATGATGACTTAAGATTCAACCCTATCTCTATCCTCAAGACAGAAGAAATGATCCACAGAGTCTTAAACATCACATTAACTGGAAGCAAGATTCATCAGAGGAAATAAAACTTGTACTGCAAAGATATCTTCCCTGGACCTGGGGTTGGAAGAAGGAGAATCTACAAATTCATATCACCTTCTTATTTGCTGATTTTTTAAAAGACAAATGGACCTAGTATGAGTTAAAGTGACATATAAAGCTTGCTCAATTTGATTTAATGTAATGATGTGCTAAGAACGACTGCGATAAGCTGGCTCAGAAACCAATCTGTAACACCAAAATATCTTACCACTTGAAGTATCTTGGTTGTCTCCAGAACTGACTCCAGTAACATATTTTTCTCATTATTTTTCTTTGACATACTACTGCTCAAAGTAATGCTTACTATGCAGCACTTTTTTCTTTCTAAATTCACACTACAGCTAACACACTCTTCAACTCAATAGATGGAGGCAATGACTGTTAAAGTAATTCACATATCCAATACCTACTATTCACCATTAGAGGTATGTTGGAATAAAGGGTTAGAAAGGCAGGGATTAATGAATGTGTGGGAGGGCAAAGAATCTAACATCCAACACAGTTATTTCTAATATATAATTACTTCAGATAAAATACAGTATAATTGATGGAAAAATTACGTCTTCTTGGTCTCTTCTTCCCCTTTGGACAGTTGGATCTAGTTATTTTGATAGATGATTCTTATAAACAGTTTTATTTTTTTTTCCTTCATGCTAAAGTAATAGCTAGGCCATAGCACCAGTGGAAATTACAACTTGAATTACTTACAAGTTATCAGCAAGAAAAAAAAGAATTCTTCAAAGCAGTGGAAAACTCTTCTTCAAAGCTTATTAATACCAAGGATATTTTTATCAATTGCCTGTTCATTCAAATATTCCACTTGTTTCAAAAGGCAATAATAATAAAATCATTCATGAACATGAGAAATGTTTCCAAGGAGAAACATCGTAGCTGACTGTTAATCTTTCTTATCAAGAGCATAAAATACATGAGAATGTATTTATAATAGGCTTATTACTAGCATCTCTGTGTTATAGTCCACATTTATGTTTAGTGACCTAACAAGAAAATGATTTGGCCTAATTATTATAGAAATAATATCTGTGGAGGTGTAAGACCTTGTCTGGATGTTTCAGTAGGATAAAGTCTTGACTCATATACTCTGTGGAAAGGAGATTTTCTTGTGTGAAGAAAGGTAATCCTTCTTGAGTGAGTAAACTACTTCAAATAAGGCACATATGGCATGGACAGGAAGAAAAGAATTACCCACTCTGCCATATAGTTACCATTTATTCAGTGTTTAAAATGTGTCCAGGCCTCATGGATCCAAAGCATCAAAGAGAAGCACACCCATGAATATAATTTACTAATAATGGAAGTCTGGGGTAGTTGATAACCAAAGAATGAGGAAGGTGGAGTCTCCTATTGACTGTGGCATTCTAGATGTGGAAAAGTCAAGGAAACTGAAAATCATTCTTCATTAAAGCTGTTATTAGGAACAAATGAAAGCAGAAGAAAATTAAGGAAACAACTAAGGTAATAATTAAGAATTAAACTGCCTGGGAGGAGGTTCGGCTAAGGGAAAATCTATTTTCGGCAGTCCTGCCTCTGTTTCAAATATTACTTGCCTAAGAAGCAGTTGTACAATGCTGTGGAAAGCAGGTCTTGGGAAATATGCTAGGATGAAAGGATCAGGACTATTTTGGCTCAGTTGATTAAGTTTAAATAAAGTAAAAAGGTCCCAGTAACCAAAAGACCAGGTATATAAAAGCTCTTACAGTCTGCTTCACCCCACACCAAAAGATGATACTCTAATCAAGCTTAAACCTAAACAGAACATTTGCAGGGTAAAAAGACAAGGAGTGGATCTGGCTTCACATAATGGATCCAAGCACTCAAATGCCATCCAGATGCTCTCTCTTCATCTATAAATTTCCTCTCTGCTCCCTTGGGCCAGCTGTCACTGGGAGTCTCATAGTGCGACTGGAGGCAGCTCCAAGCTAACATCACCCTGCGCTTGACAAGAGAAATTTAAAAAATAAAAATAAGAGTCCTTTGTTATGTATGCAAAATTTCCAAGCAAGAGTGATCTGGTTGGATACTAAAATCGCTTGTGGGCTAGGAGAAGGCACAATGATGGCTGAGCCTGTTCATATGTAGCCAGAAGCAGAGTCTGAACAGGGAAAGTGGCATATTCACAGTCACCTGGGAAGTTATGAGCAAGGCAACTGCACCAAGTTGAATCTACTACAAATATATTTAATAACAGCTTTATTTCAGAAATACATACCAGACATGCTAATGAGGGGGTTCACACACTAGGTCTAAGTAAATAAATTTGAACCTATTTGGAAGAACAGCAAGTGTTGATAAAAATATAAGCAACTGTAAGTCACCAAGGAAGAGTCATTGGAGGATGTCTTTCATAAAGCAGCTTTGGTGAAAATAAAAGATGAGTGCACTCATGAGAATGTTTGGGATCCTTTGTGTATGGAAGTTGAAAGAAGAGATAGGCTCAACAATTATAAACTCAGCCTATGCTTTTGTCACAGTTTTCATCTCTTTTAAATCAAAGAGCATAGGGATAACAGTTGTTAAAACAAAAGAGCTGAAACACTAAACATATCTGTACAATGCTGACCAATTAAAATGCCACTGGTAGTAAATTCTCTGAAAAAGCAAGTAATTCGCTGAAAACCACAGATTCAGAAAGCAGCTATCATTCACTGGAGTATGAAAAGATAAAGAATATACTGTGGTAAACAGCCATTGAAAATATTTGGAATAATACCTAAGGGGATGTTAAGCAACCATTTTAAAGTTAAATGAAATCATAAAGGGACTGGTTGAATTAAACTTGAATATAATTAATACCTATCATTATTCCACAAAGTGCTAAACACCCTCCATATATTTTCTTACTTAATCCTCACAATCACCCTGGGAGGTCAATCCTGTTATTATTTCCCATTGTAGAAGAAATTTAAGTACAGTGGAGCTAGTGTGTTCAAGATCGTTGGCCGTCGTTGGCAGCCGTCCGTCTCGAGAGACGATGGTGTAGCTTCTTAAGAGTCTATCTGCACCGCCGAGAATGGTTGTGCAGTCCGACTCGGGAGTGACACGGTATCTGTCTCCTCCCGTGTTGAATCGACATCTTGCGATGACGCTGGAGTGTCCTCTCCAGTGAAGCTGAAGCTACAGAGCCTGGGCAGGGTGATATGGAGGGTCTGCTGTTGCCCATGCAGCAGACCCCCCCCTCTCTTCGCAGCTGAAGGGTCCAAGGGAAAGACGGAGTCAATACAGCTTGGCTTCAGGTGCGCCGCAGGAGTTGCTGGTGTTGACTACAACGTCAAACCGCCTTAGGGACTCCGGCTCCGGATTTTCTGTCGGGGTTTACTCCCTTAGCCTTTCCCCTGAAGAGGTATGCCGCAAGGCAGCGGAGGTTTTTTGGAATCAGAATTTTCCTTCTCTGATGTGCCCTGACTGGAAGATCGAACCAGCGACACTTAGCTCGCAGGCCGACGCTCAATCCACTGAGCCAAACCAGCCAGGGTTGTGTTCAAGATCACACTGTGGTTAAGTGGCACAGTCAGGATTTGATTTAGTGTCTGACTTTAGTGTCTGCTTTTAGTGTTTATACTTTCAACACCCTTCTACTGAGGAAGATAATTAATGAAAAACATAAGACTATAGTAAAGTGACCCAAAAAAAGCATTACTCTTTTCTTTCCACACACGGTGCCCACCCCTCACCCTAGATTATGAAAAAATTCAAATCTTGTTTAATTTGATATTTTAAGTTATTTCCTTTAGCCTGAACCAGCATACACTGAATGACTGAGCAGTCAACCTAATAAGAAAGTTAGATTACACAATTCTCTCCTCCCTTAGAAAATCTGCAACTCAAGGTGCGAACCACAATTCTGGTAACAGCTCTTTAAACCAACAATAGGTTATGTTGCAATCAAGATGGTTTATTCTCAATGCTTTGGTATACCTGGCTTCCTCCCACAGCAGTGCTTTCTTTTCTACTTAAGAGATATTCTTCCTCAAAAGGATCAGATTCTTCAAGCTTCCTTTATCTTCTCATCATCAAAACTCACTCTCCTGAGAGTACAGACAATTCATAATAACATGCAATAAAATAATAGGCTTAAATTTTGATTAAAAACAAACAAAAAACCTTGAGTCAAATAATTGATTCCAGAGTAACAGAAAAATCACTCATGAGCTGGTGAGAGATGCATTTAGGGGCTTGTGGGAGCGGCAGGAGGGAAGTCAGTGACCTTTATGATACTCTTAAAATCTACCCTCACAGTTGCATAGAACTGCATATAGTTCACTCCAATGGTGCAGCTACATAAAATAACTCGGGTAAAGAATCAGAAGTGAAATAACATTTGCACAGACTTCCAAAAGAAGAAAAAAAACAAAAACGGATGAACTATTTGAATATAAATTCAATGGTCATACACATGCCAACAGTAGAACCTTGCCCTTAAGCATGTGTTCAACCATATTTGTTGAATGGAGGAATGAAAACAAATTGTCTTAGAAATATAACACTGCTGAGGGCACCGTGAAGCAGCAAGGGGCTGAAGGGTGGTAACTGGTGTTCACAATCTCCCAAGCTGGCCTGGTATACCCAGAATTGCAGCAAATAAAAAACTGATCCCTCTGTGTGGTGCAGTACCTCCCTTGCAAGGACTCATTGAGGTGGAATTCCCTGAGGCTCTGATAGATGTGGACCCATTTGACTTTGTGTGCATTTATGGCTCAGTAATTACTTTCTGTAGGTAGGGGTGCTCACTATTGGGCTCTTGCACTAGCGATTCACACACACACATCTCACTAGTAGATACAAGAAATCTACTGAGCTAGGGGAAAATATAATAGAGAATAGAATGAAACTTGCATAAAAACCTACTGTCAACAATAAATAATGATGCACTAATTTTGAGAACCAGCAATAAAAGCCATTAAAACTCAACAGCAATGCCAATGGGTTTTGAAAGAGAGATAAAAATGCAAATCTGAAGTTGCCTAATAAAAACAGAGGTGGAGAAAAAATCAAATATTTTAGACATGCTTTATTTCTACATGTAAGAGAAGCAGAGGGCAAATAAAGGGAAAGCAGATATCTCAAGTCTGTGATACATGACAGCTATCTCAACATTAAAGTTGAGATGGAGGCTATGATTTCAGGTGATGCTGGACTGTGGAGTTGTGAGAGAATTTATAAAAACATTAATTCACCTGAATTTAGAAACCTATGTGAAGTTCAGAGGAAAAATATATTTGGATACTAACTTTCTACACAAATCTGTCAAGATTCATCTGTGATTGCTTTGAACTATTCTACAAGTAAGAGTTTCTGATATTTTTCAAACTTGAGATCTTTGAAGTATTCCTTTGACTTTCCTAAACTGAAGCAGGGTAAGATGTTTTGAGACCTTTAAACTCTCAGCAAAAAATCCCAATCTACTTCATAATTTTGTAAAGAAATTTGCATTACTATAATAAAGGAAATTTTAAAAACAACTAATGGTTTTCATTTACTAATATTTTTAGGTGTTCTGTGTCATTCATCTGGATATATATATTCTTCAAATTGCTGATCAACCCAGAAGTCAAAGGCAGTTCTCCCCAGAACTTTAAAACCTAAGTGTACTAGAGGATTTGTAGAAGAGCAATGCATTGAATTAGGTGGTCAGGGTTCAAACCTTATCTCTTCAAATAACCAGCTGTATTATCTATACAGATTTGTACAGCTACCAGCGATCTCTGGGCTGTGCCCTTCTCCATAATACAAAGCAAAGCAAAGAAGCAATTGTAGTCCTGGCCAGTGTGGCTCAGTTGGTTGGAGCATTGTCCCATAACAGAAGGGTTGCAGGTTTGATTCCTGGTCAGGGCACATCCCTGAGTTGCTGTTTGATCTATGGTCTGGGCATTTACAGGAGGCAACCAATAGATGCTTCTCTTTCACATGTATGTTTCTCTTCCTTCCTCTCTCTCTAAAAGCAATGAAAAAATGTCCTTGAATGAGGATTAAAAAAAAAAAAGAAAGAAAGAAAAAAAGAAACAGCAATTATAAGCTGAATGTTGAATTAGTCTAACCTCCAAAAGAGATGGAATTGTTAATGACAACTCTTTCATGATAAGACAAAAATTTCCTATACATGGAGAGTCACAGATGTATAACCATCAAATCATGCAATAAAATGACCTCAAAATGCCTATCTTGCTGCAAAGACATTACAGAAATTATCATGGTCTCTCTCAACCAGGATGTAACATAAGCACTAAAATTATTTTGCTTGTTCATTAGGTAATAAAACTTTTAAATTCAAGCATTCAGTGGGCTATAATTTTCATAATGAGTCAAAAATTTGAATACATGCATCTATCTGTTTAACTGAATGATGACTCAAAGTGACATCCCCTGTCATAACATTCCTTGAAAATACAGGAAAATGCCAGTAGGAAGTGTCTTGCTATTCACAGATTCAGTTATTCTCCAGAACTCATCCCAATCCCTGTGTGTGCAAAGATACAGTGTGCATCACACTCACCACAAACACGGTCGTTAGCCCTGGCCCACGGCAGCAATGGTGAACCAGTGCTTCTCTGCTGGAGACTGGATGTAGCTGATAATAAAACAGTGAAAATATGGAATAAAAAAAGTAAAAATATTTAAAAAGAAGAACCACTAACAATAATCAACTTAGCTAAAATTAAAATTAACATAAATATATAAGCTCCATGTTTCTTAGCAAATAGTAACAGCCCAGAATTTTGGGAAAATCTGTCACAGCATGAAAGCCTTAGTATAAATAATTCTATTAGATGCTGAAAATCCCACTATGCATTCCTTTGTTTGAGAAAAGTTTCTTTTTTATTAATTAATTTTTAAACAATAATAGGATGTTTAATATGCTCATATTAGCAGGGAGTTAAAAACAATAAAAGTGTGAAGCTGGGAAAACTGAAACAGTAGTTATTTACAAAGTGCTTTTTGTGCTTATTTCAAATATACTGCAGTTTTTCTTTGTACGATGACAAGGAATGATTTAGAATCCTAAACTCTATAATCTGAAAGGAAACAAAAATAAGTTAGAGAATCCCCTTCAATTTTCTTATTCTGTAAATAAGGACATTCAAGTCAAAAGTGAGATCTCCTCAATCTCACAGTTAATTTATTTATTAACTGATTTATTCATCACATATTTGAGTGCCTACTAAGTTTAAGGCAATACCTTAAGGAGTGCAAAGAATATCAAAATTATAAAGACCCAGTTCAGCCTTATAAAATTTAGGTACAAGGAACAGATATGACATATTGCCCATATAACTATAACAATTATTATAATGTATGAACAACTAGAATGTATATAACATCTTCCAGTTTAGTGCTATGTAAAATCAGAAATAGGAGCAAAAACTTCATAAAAGACAAATTTATAATTGGGTGGTGAAAGTGAGGAAGACTAGGAGAGAGAAAATGGATCATGAATAATGGAGTAGGAGATTAATTTGATTTAGTTTGGTTGGATCAACAAGGTTCATAATAAACCAAGGATTTAGGCTGAGATCCTATTACAAAAGTCTAAAGCACCCTACAAAAAAAAATTGACTTTATTTTGTTAAAAATGAAGAATCACAGAAGGTTGCCAAGCAGGGGGAAAACAGAATAATAAGAAATGGTGCTTCAAGGAAATTCAGAAAAAGAATATCAGATGGTTTGGATATGAAATGGAAGGTTTTTGCAAAAGCCGAAGTGAAATAATATGCAGAAGGGTCTTCATATGGCCCTTTAGCTCTACCCAATACAGGCTGAATTTGGGAAGAGAGAGGCGAAAGTCATAGTTGGTCCTATTGAGTGAAAGACGGTCCATGGGAGAAAAACCTACTGTGTGGGAAAAGAGGACTTCACTCTAGAATGTATCTATGACAGTGTCCCTTGCTGATTTTAGGTATTTGGTCTCTAAAGCCCAGTTTTATTTCCCCTATATCACACAGTTTTCCTTAAGAGCTAATTAGGGAAAAAGTAATCACCTAATAGCTAATCGCAACTAATTTGTTCTCAGTTATGGATTAGAAATTCGATTTTGCAAATCTTTAATGGTCTATAATAACAGTAACTTTTATATTTTTATTTAATAACAATAATTTCATTTCATTAACAGTAATGTTAGTATTACTTCATAAAACAATAAACATTTATATAGTGATTATAATGCCCCATGCATTGTTCTAGCTACTTTAATTTTCATAGCAATCTAATATTCCTAAATTTACAAACCAATAAACTGAGGGCCAGAGAGATTAAATAATCTACCTACGGACATACAGCTAGTACCTGAGACAGCTGGGTTATGACCTGAGGCAGTCTGGATTCAGACTAATGTTTTCAACCTTTGCATATGTTGCCACTCACAGCCACATCATATATTACTTCCAGCTCTGTCCCAGCCCATTTTCTCTAATGGCCTAAGGAGGTTGTGATGTTGCTCTCTTTTCTCTAGCCAAGACGCAGACAGTTAAATTAGACTTTGAGCACCCGCCCCCAATATCTCCCTCTCCCTCTCCCTT
The DNA here is from genome assembly GCF_987537825.1 of Furipterus horrens. NCBI lineage: Eukaryota > Metazoa > Chordata > Mammalia > Chiroptera > Furipteridae > Furipterus > Furipterus horrens. Next base: position 109,756,508 of record NW_028327176.1, on the reverse strand, counting down.
TCCCTCTCCCAGTCTCTCTCCCTCTCTCTCTCTACAGATTCTAGCTCTTCAAATGCTGCTGACAGAATCAGAGTTGTCTTCAGACTTGGGCCAGCACATGTATACAAACTCATTACCCATCACTGTTTTATGCATCTTTTATTTTTCCTTTTCAAATCATACATAAGAAAGAGGTAGAGTAATAAAGGGCTAAGGGAATATAAGTGTAGGTTGATTCCAGAAATCTTCTTCTCTTCAGGTGATTGGTTATCTACCTTAAACAAATACCTTGAAATACTTCATTCTCCTTTATCTTAACATCATTGATTTCTAATGATTAACTTCATCCTATGCCAATATATGTAAGGCATTAACATTTGAGGTTCCTATACTTTACATCATACTTTTAATTTCATTCTCCTCTCTCCTACAAATATTTTGCTTAAAAGTAATAGTGTCAAGTGCATTTAATTAATTCCATACCAACTTTTGAGTGCTATATATTTAAATTTTATGTTCCCTTATGGTTTGCATGGTAAAGATAAAGCTACTAAACACAGCAAGCTCATTAACAAAGATGTATTATTTAAAATGTATTGAAAACCATGCTGACATGATTGACTGTGGGTTATTCAATTTCGCATACTGTATATGTCAGATAGCTTCTTAAATCATCTCTAGAGCTGGCTATAATTCTTTAATGGGGAAGAGCCTCATCTTCCTGGGACCAGAGTAATTGCCTCTCTACCTTTCAAATCTCCATGCTACAACAGGAGATTAAATTAAACTTTTGGAACAAGCAGGTCATAATAGACTTACTGGTAGTTGAGCCCTACTTCTAGGTATTTTCCTATACAACACATGCTCATAGTTCTTATGTTGGTATGGTGTTACATGATTAATACTGTGAGCTATTTGCCAATCTAGTGTTTCTAATATTCCTTTTCTCCTGAAAAGTTTTCTTTAACTATCTTGCCCTGTCTTTCTTAGGCACCAAAGTCTGAGAACTCACAATAGTAAATTACATTTATAAATGCTGTAAAATATCAAACCCATCCATGATATAATTATAAGTGCTCAGGGGGGTATGTGGAGATAAGTGAGAAAGAACATCATTCTGAGCCACATGCCTCATGATAGATTCACCAACTGCAGATCATCTGCCAAGTAGACCCACACAGCATAATAATTAGCAGCTTAAAGTACTTTACATTCACTAATTACTTAATCCAATCACCTCCCTATGGAGAATATTTAATAACTTGCTGACCTTAACATAAGAAGAGTGTCCTGCTGAGCCCCACCTGCCTTCCCCAGTGCATGCCACGAATTCTTTTGCTAGTACTAGGGTAGAAGTTGATCCACTCTTTCTCACCTGAGCCCCCTGTAATCCACAACAGCATCCTCATTGGGTGATGAGAGGGAGAACCACAGATGCAGGCCTTGGCTAGAGACAGGGCCAAGACAAAGAGCAATCTTAGGAAGTAAGACAATGCTGTTGGTTTCATTAGCTCTGTGCACTAATCATCTTAACTACTACCACAATAGGCACGTGTGAATACTTTTCCATATAAGTAAAGCTATAAAATTAGTATTAAACATTTTTTTAATCTGGTCAAGAGTCATGTGCCCATTAATCTTACCTTCTCAAATGTTTCCAGCATTGATTGAATGTGAGAAATTATAACTGGTATTAATAGACATGGCAGAAATCAATCCCTTGTCAGTCTACTAGAGTTCACAGACATTAATTATATGGGTAAACACACTCAGGATGAGAAAGGAGAAAGTCCACAATCACAAACCAAAGAGTGGGCAAGAAGAACAAACTCAGGGAAGAGTGAAGACAAAACTGTAAGCATGACAATATATTGGTAGATTCACTTGACGAGGAAAATAAGAAAATTCTTTTAAGCTAGTTACTTTAAAAAATAAAGATAAAAGCTTAAACCTGGAAAACTCCTGTGTAGGTAGGATGTCCACATCATCTAGACTTTTGCAAAAAGCAGGAGACACTATTAATAGTCAGGACAATAAAAATTATCAAATCTAGTATTCTGGGTAACTAGGACGAATGCTCATCCTATATATAAATATAAGAAATTTCTGAGCATAGAAATGAAAAAAAACACTTCACATATTTAGAAACATTACTTGTGATGGCTCATTTTATGTGTGAATTGGACTGGGCCACAGGATGCCCAGATATTTGGTCAAACATTATTCTGAGTGTTTCTGTTATGTTTTTGTTTGTTTGTTTGTTTTTGTATGAGATTAACATTATTTTAAATTGGTAGATGGAGTAAAGTAGATTGCCTTCCCTAATGTGGATGGTCCTCATTCAATCAGCTGAAGGCCTGAAGAGAACAAAATGCTAACCCTCCCATGAAGAAAAGGAAACTGCTCCTGCCTGACTGCCTTGAGCTGGGACATTAGTCTTTTCCCATCTTTGTTCTCATACTGAGATAGCAGCTCTTCTTGGAGCTCAGGTCTGCCAGCCTTTGAGCTGGAGCTTATACCATTGCCTCCCTGGTTCACAGGCCTTCAGGCTCAGACTGGAACTAAACCATCAGCTCTCCTGGGTCTCCAGCTTGCCAACTCACCCAGCAGATCTTGGGGCTTATCAGCCTTCATAATCACAGTAGCCAATTCCTTATAGTCAAATTATTTATAAAAAGAGATGTATGTATACATCTTATTGGTACTTCTTTCTCTGGAGAACTCTGACTAATCTATTACTTATATTTACTCATTTATGAGTAAGAGAAGCAAATAATGTCTCAAGTCATTTAATAAGGTTACTTCTTTCATAGAGAACTTTTTCTTTCTTCCTACAGTGGAAGAAACTTTCACTAAAGGTCACTGTGACTTACCCAAAATAACTAAAATCTTGAACTTAGCTGAATATACATATAGAGAAAAACAGATAAAGATGGATTCCAAAGTTAGTAAATTCTTTTTTAATTAAATTCATGGGGTGACATTTGTTAACAAAGTTATACAGGTTTCAGGTATACAATTCTATAATACATCAACTGTATATTGTATTGTGTGTTCACCACCCAAGGTCAAGTCTCCTTCCATCACCATTTATCCCCCCTTTATCCTCTTCTACTTCTCCCTACTCCCCTTCCTTTCTGGTAGTCACCATGTTGTTGTCTGTGTCTATGAGGGGTCTTTTTGTTTATTTTTTGCTTTCTTAACCTCTTAACTTTTTTCACCCAACCCTGCAATAGTAAATTCTTACATATCATACTTTCTACTGGGATATTGAAGTGTTTAATTCTATCAGTAAGAATAAATAACTAATTCAAAGCATCTGCTATGTCCCCTCTTTCTACCCGCAGAACTTAAGTCATGAGACAGGTGAGGGAGGTACTGAATCATGGGGCAGAACTGGGGCCCAGGTTATCACAGGAGAGTGAAAATCAGGGAGAATGAGAAGACATGTGAAATGTGAAGGAGTCTAAATCCTAACAACGAAGCCTTGCTATAAATTTAAAGGAAGGTCAAGGCTGAGATAAAGCCAGCATGAATAGCCATGAGTTAGCATGTGGGGCAGCTTCTTAAGCAGGCCTGGGCCAGCCCAAGCCATATTGCTCACTTAGTTAAAGCATCATTCCCATATGTCAGCATTGTGGTTTGATACCCAGTCAGGACACATACAAGAATCAACCAATGAATTCATAAATAAATGGAACAACAAATTGATGTCCCTCTCTCTCTCCCTCTCCCTCTCTTTCTCTCTCCCCTCTCTCCTAGTTCCTCTCTCTCTAAAAATCAATATAAAAAAATTAAAAAGAAGGCCTAGGCCAAAGGGATGGCTCTCATGGGCATATATGGTGAGTATAGAGCATGAGATTGTGGAAGACTGGGAACTCCTCCCCATCTTCCTATGCAAGGAATTTCCTGTCATGTATCTGCCAGAGATTGGGAGATAGCACAGCTTAGTGCTCAGAAGCCTAGGAGTTAACTGGGCCTGGACACAATTCTGAATCTACAACATTCTGTGTGATTTTAAACAAATGTTTTATTTTCCCTCAACTTCAATTCCTCAATATGTAAAATTGATATAATACAATTAGTTATTTTTGTCTCTTTTAAGGAAAGTATTGCCTGCTCTCTTTTAAAAGGCAGTATCCCTGGGATGCATCAGGAGGAATAAATTTCACTTTGAGTCACTAACTCCTTGGGTTTGCTTTACTCTCCTATTAATCCCACTGTAGAAGAGAACAGGAAAGATGAAAGTATTGCTGTGTATGAGTATGTGGAAGAGAGGTGGTTTAAAAAAGGAGAAAAATGATACAGGAAACTATTAGGAGAGAAACACTAATTTCATCTATTACTAACTTAAACAGTTTTCCTTGGATACAGCCTTATTTGCCAAAACACCCTCCAGGCAACAAACATTGACTGATTGACTTGGGTAAAAACTTTTTGAAAACAAGGAGTCCTTTCTGGAGTTAAGGACAATGTTCTGACCAAGAAACAAAACTAATGGTGAACCACTGACGCTTGACCTTCATGCTGTGGCTCATTCACAGAGCCCTACTACAGACATAACCTATTACTTTAATGCACTAGGCCATTATCATGATAGGCATAGAGCCATACATTCTTGTCTGCAGAGCTAGAGTTCTATGTTGCTTCAGGACAGCCTCCTTCCTAGGAAGTATTTTAATATTGATTATCATTATTGTATTTTATCATGTGCCAGAAAATATGACAACCTTTAAAATCAATTTGCACTCTTTAGTACTTAATAAAGATTTTTATTTACAGTAATACCCTTTAGATTTTTGGCACACTTACCCCTTTATTGAAAGGCCAATCTGAATCTATTATTTTATGACCATAAGTGGTTTCATTTCCCTGAAGTGAAATGTGCTTGCTTTAAATGTAGGGTTGAACATGCAAGGTACTTAGAAAATTTAATTTAAAGGCCTTACGTAAATGGTCTCTGGAACTAGCTATTTGTATCCTGAACTGTCACTAAAGACAACCTATAATTAGTTTATCCCATATTTCATTTTACATCATAAGTTCCATTAAATTTTCATGAGAAACTGATAAGCACTGCCAATGTCGCTTCCCTTCCTAAAGTGTACCTAAGCCACAAGCAAACTTTCCCTCTTAAAATGTCCTCAAAAGTAGCTTTTCTGTAAATGTCCATCATGGAAGCCAGGCCTATTTAAGAACCTAAATGCAAAAGTAACAGAAGAATTATCCTACCCAGTGAGGACCTTGTTTCATCCTACTTAATATTCAGTCACTGATAATGGAACCAAATAGTGGGTTATTGAAGAAAGCCTAGCCTAGCTGCTCTAAAAATGTTTACTGGTGGCATGAGCTCAATAAATTACTCACTAGGTAAAATTTTATTTCATTTTATTGGTCCTATAGGTTCTTTATAATAACTTGTAGTACTAACATGTAATTTGGTGAATGAATCTATATTTACCCATCCAATTCCTAATCATACTCTCCACCCATTCCTGTCCATCATAGTTATATTTTGAAGTTATAATAAATAAAATATTAATTAAAGTCAACTATTACTTATATAATAAGCCACTATATAATTTTTAAAAGAATGTAAAGATAATAAGCCAAAAAGGTATATCTTCTGTCCTCTTATAATTCATATAGAAACTTCCTTTCAAACCTAAGAGAAGTATAGTGTATTAATTATCTCTATCAGTTATCTAGTTTGGTCAACCAGTCAGGTTCAAAGAAAGCTGAGAGCTGTGTGGAATTAAACAAAGAAACCTCTCTTGCCACAGTTGATTATATAGATTCAAGGAAGGGGCTCATTGTTCATGGTAATGGGGAAAATACATGGCCTTCGTGAAGACATGTTTTTCTGGAAAATTTATGTGCATAAGCATTCCACCTACCTGGAAGCTGACATGTGGATTCTATACACTATAGAAACTTCTGAATAAAAATTGAGCTAGTAGGAGTTAAGATGGTAGAAGAGTGAGTGGAGGCTGTGCTTGCTTCCTTCCAGGACCTGTCTGGAATTTCAGCTCATTTGTGGAGAAATCATCTGATGATCAACTGGACAATGGTTGGAGTTAAGCCTTGTAGCCACAGGTGGATAGAGAAGGCCACTTCATCATGACCTGTCTGGTGTGGATCGTGGAGGAGACATGGGAGTGCTGCGAGTGCCAGCTTTGCTCCAGCAGGTGGCAGCGGGGCATGTGTAGAGATGTTTCAGTGCCCCGAGTATTCCCCCTGAGAGGAGTAGGGGGTGGACCTCAGGCTGGGCCTGTTGGCAGCGCCAAGAATGAGCCAGGTGGCTTCTGGCTCTAAGAAGCATAAAACAGCCTTTTTTTATATATATATATATTTCCGCCAACTGGGGAGGAACAGCTGGAGGCACAGTGAGATTCTTGAGGAGAAGACACACAGGATTGCATTCATTTCCGCTTGCCCTGGGCTGCAGCAGAGGGAGGGTAAAGTGAACTAGAGATGCTTGGGGAGAGTTTTGGGCAGTGGTGTTGGGGAGAGAGAGGTGGGGGAGCAGTGGAAAGAACCTCAGTGCTGACTCATCCCCAGTGCTGCAGCAGAAATCTTTTAAGCAGACCACTTCCCTCCAAGTGGCATTAGCCAGAGGGGAAGCCATCACCCCACCAAAAAAAAATTACTCCATCCTGCCCCATGGTGCTTAAGCCTGACTGCAGATTGTGGAGTGAATGGAGTAAAAACCAACCAAGGGACAGATAAGTAGTAGGATGCTGGTAGTCTCAAACAGGCTGCCTAGATCCAGACTGAGATGTAATTTGACTTCACCAGGGGCGAATCCAGAAAGAGAAGACAGTGCTGAAATCACATACTACAGAGATGAATTTCACTGTGATCACCTACAGGAGTTATTTGTCTCCTGCAACAGTTCACAAGACGCGGGGGTTGGGGCGGGGGAGTGGCTCTCAGTTAGCTAGCTGGAGAGAAGGACCCACCAAAGAGCAACAAAACAATAACCATAACCAAAATACTACCAGAGAGTCCAAATAAAAGTCATAAAGGACATCCCAAAACCATAAAGTTGAGGAGGTCAAGGAGTCTGCACCACTGAATCCCACAGGATGTCTACCACAGAAGGTCACAATGTGAAGGCAGGAAGTCAAAGCAGAAACAAACAAAAAGAGTCACCTAAAATGGGGAGACAAAGAAACAACACTCTATCACAAGGAAAGAAGGAATTCCCAGAAAAAGTAATAGATGAAACAGAGGCGAGCAAACTATTAGATATAAAATTCAAAATAATGGTAATAAGGAAGCTCAATGAGCTCAGTGAGCTCAGAGAAAACTACAAATAACTCAAGGGGAACTATAAAGAACTACAGGGCAACTACAAAGAACTCCATGGAAGCTACAAGGAACTTACTGAGAACTATACCAGCATTAAAAATGACATAGAAGTTATCAATAAGAGCCAGGAGGAAATGAAGAATATGAGTTTGAATTGAAGAACACAGTGAAAGGAATCAAAAGCAGGCTAGATGAAGCAGAAGATTAGATCAGTGAGCTGGAGGACAACATAGAAAAAAAATTTCCAAACAGTGCAACAAAATGAAAAAAGACTGAAACATAATGAAGAGGGTTTAAGGAAGCTGCAGGACAACATGAAATGTAATAATATCCATACCATAGGGATATCAGAAGGGGAAGAAGAGGAGTAAGGGGTAGAAAACCTGTTTGCAAAGGTAATGACAGAAAACTTCCTGAACACGAGGAGAGAAAAAGTCATGCAAGTCCAGAAAGCACAGGGCATCCCAATGAAGATGAACCCGAACAGGCCCACTCCAAGACATATCATAATTAAAATGGCAACATTCAAAGACAAAGAGAGAATCCTAAAGGCAGCAAGAGAGAAACAGCTAATCACATAAAAGGGAGCTCCGATAAGGCTATCATCATATTTCTCAACAGAAACACTACAAGAAAGAAGGGAATGGCAAAAAATATTTCATGTGATGAAAAACAAAGGCCTACAACCAAGATTACTCTACCCAGCAAGGCACTCATTCAAAATGGAAGGTGAAATAAGGAGTTTCCCACACAAAAAGAAGGCTAAAAGAATACATCTCTACCAAACTAGCAGTGCAAGAGATGCTAAAGGGACCTCTTTAAGAAGATGAAGAAAAAGAGAGATAGGAACACAAGTAAAAAGGGGGAAAAAATCACAATGAGTAAGTACCTATCAATAACAACCTTAAATGTAAATGAATTAAATGCATCAAGGAAAAGCATAGGGTAGCTGAGGATAAGAAAACATGACACACATATATGCTGTCTACAAGAGACCCACCTCAGAACAAAAGATCTACACAGACTGAAAGTGAAGGGATGGAAAAGAGTATTTAAAGCAAATGGACATGAAAAAAAAGCTGGGGTAGCAATGCTTATATCAGACAAAATAGATTTCCCAACAAAGGCCATAAAAAGAAAAAAGAAGGACATTTCATAATAGTTAAGGGAACAATTCATCAAGAAGATATAACACTTGTAAACATATATGCACCCAATATAGTAGCACCCAAATATATAGGAGAAATCTTGGGGGATTTCAAGGATATCGACAGCAACACATTAATAGTAGGGGACTTTAACAACCACTGTCAACAATGGACAGATCTTCCAAGCAAAGAAACATCAAAGATGTTGAGGCATTGAATAACACTCTAGATCAAATGGACTTAATTGATATATACAGAATATTTCGCCCCAAAGAAGCAAAATATACAATCTTTTCAAGTGCACATGGGACATTTTCAAAGATAGACCACATGATAGGACACAAAACAAGCCTCAACAAATTCAAGAAAATTGAAATTATATCAAGCATCTTCTCAGGTCATAACGGCTTGAAACTGGAAACCAACCTCAAGGAAAAAATTCAAAAAGATTCAAATTCACGGAGAATGAATAACATGCTATTAAATAATGAATGGGTTAACAATGACATCAAGGAAGAAATCAAAAGGTTTCTGGAAACAAACAGTAATGAACACACAATAGCCTAAAACCTATGACACAGCAAAGGCAGTCCTGAAAGGAAAGTTTATAGCCATACAGGCCTACTTAAAAAGGATAGAAGAGTTGCCGGGCAGCAATGGAGGTTACTTTGGAGTCCTCGATGGAGGACCCATTGTGGAACTTTGTGCGAATTTTGGAGAAGAATGATGGCACAATGTTGCGACTGCAGCCGTATGGCTCCGGCAGTGTGGGTTGCATAGTTTGGGATGCTGCCATTGTCCTTCCTAAATACCTGGAAACGCCCAGGTTTTCTGGCGATGGGGCCCACGCACTGAACCGGCGGTCGGTGCTGGAGCTGGGCTCCGGCACCGGGGCCGTGGGGCTCATGGCTGCTACCCTTGGGGCAGCTGTTGTAGTCACCCGTCTTGAGAAATTGCAAGACTTGCTGAAGCTGAATATTAACATGATCAAGCATCTTGTCACTGGTTCTATTCAAGCCAAGGTACTGAAATGGGGGGAAGAAATAGAAGATTTTACTTTTCTGCTGGACTACCTACTGATGGCCGACTGCATATACTACGAAGAGTCTTTGGAGCCACTGTTGAAAACTAAAAGATCTCAGTGGACCTGAAACTTGTATTACATGTTGTCATAAACAGCGAACAATGGGGAAAAAAAACAGAAATCAAGAAAAAATATTTTGAGTTCCTTCAACTAGACTTTGATTTCAAAAAAATTCCTTTGGAAAAACATGATGAAGAATATCAAAGTGAAGATATTTATATTTTATACATCAGAAAGAAAAAATTGAAATTTCCATTGTGAAATCTTTAATCATCTTACCCAAGCCTCTAACGACCTGGGTAAGCTAAAGATGTGAATGGAGCATATGTATATAGCATGGGAAGATTGTATTCACAGATTTTTCCAGCATGTCCTTAAAGATCTGACATTTAGACGACAACATCATGGGCTGCCTGAAGAACAAAAAATGACTACTTGCCTGCCAATGGGCCTGAAACCCAACTTAGTGTACTTTTAGCTCAGCCTTAAGTTCTGCTTAAGAGAAACATTGTGTATTAGTCACTCCTCAAATAAAAACAGGTATTGAGGTTAGCCTAAAGTCTGCCAGAAATAAACAGTGAAGCAGCATGGTTGACTTCGTTTATTTTCAGGAAATTAGAGATAAATTGATCCAGCTTTTAAAGAGAAATATCTATTGCTATATAATAAAATTTAAATTCAAACCTGTAAATTTTAATTTGTCTTCAAAATAAGTAAATTTAAAAGGTTTTCATTTTAACATAATTATGAAGTGGTTTTTATTACTTGTGTCTTCCTTGTTTTTATGATAGCTTTAATACTTAAATGTTCTTGTTCATTAAAAGGGGGGGATAGAAGAATCTCAAATAAAAAATCTAGTCCTGACAGCTACAAGAACTAGAGGAACAACAACAAACAAAGCCCAGAGAAAGTAGAAGGAAGGAAATAATCAAGATCAGAGCAGAATTAAATGAAATAGAGACTAAACAAACAATCAAAAGATCAATAAAACCATGAGCTGGCTCTTTGAAAAGATAAACAAAATCGACAAGCCTTTAACCAGGCTCATCAAGAAAAAAAAGAGAGAACCCAAATAAATAAAATCAGAAATGAAAGAAGAGAAATCACAACTGACATCACAGAAATACAAAGGATTGTAAGAAATTACTACAAACAACTATATGACAAAAAATTTGACAACTTGGATGAAATGAAAAATTTCTGGAAACACGTAATCTTCCAAAACTGAATCAAGAAGAAGCAGAAAGCCTGAGTAGACTGATAACAACTAGAGAAATTGAAGCACTGATCATAAAACTCCCAGCACACAAAAGCCCTGGACTGGATGGCTTCACAGGCAAATTTTATCAAACATTTAAGGAAGAACAAACTCCTATCCTTTTCAAACTATTTTAAAAATCCAAGAAAAAGGAAGACTCCCAAACTCTTTCTATGAGGCCAGTATTACCCTAATTCCCAAACCAGGTCAAGACACAAGAAAGAAAACTACAGACCAATATCACTGATGAACATAGATGCTAAAATTCTCAACAAAATATTGGCAAACTGGTTCCAGCAATGTATTTAAAAGATCATACACCACAATTGACTGGGATTCATCCCTGGGATGCAAGAACAGTTTAATATTTGCAAAGCAATAAACATAATACACCACATAAAAAAATGAAAGACAAAAATTACATGTTCATATCAACAGATGCTGAAAAAGCATTTGATAAAGTACAGCACCCATTTATGATGAAAACACTCAGCAAAATGGGAATAAAGGGAGCATACCTCAATGTAATAAAGGTCATATATGAGAAACCTGATGCCAACATCATACTCAATGGGAAAAAACTGAAAGCATTCCCCCTCAGATCAGGAACAAGACAAGGATGTCCACTCTCTCCATTTCTAGTCAAGATAGCTTTGGAAGTTCTAACCACAGTAATCAGACAATAAAAAAAAAAAAAAAGAAAGAAAGAAAAGGCATCCAAATTGGAAAAGAGGTTGTAAAACTGTCATTATTTGCAGAGGACATGATAGTGTACATAGAAAACCCTACAGACTCTTCAAAAAATCTACTTGACCTAATAAATGAATTTGGCAAAGTTTTAGGGTGCAAAGTCAATATTCAGAAATTAAAGGCATTTCTGTACATCAACAATGAAATATCAGAGATAGAAATTAGGGAAAAAATCTCATTTACTATAGCAACAAGAAAAATAAAGTACCTAGGAATAAACTTAACCAAAGAGGTAAAATAACTGTACTCAGAAAACTATAGAATATTGAGGAAAGAAATTAAGGAAGATACAAATAAATGGAAGCACATACCATGTTCATGGATGGGAAGAACTTACATCATTAAAATGTCCATGCTACCCAAAGCAATTTATAGATTCAACTCAATCCTTACTAAAATACCAATGGCATATTTCACAGACCTAGAACAAATACTTCAAAAATTTATATGGCACCAAAAAGACCCCAAATAGCCTCAGGAATCTTGAGAAAGAAGAACACAGTAGGCAGAATCATAAAACCTGATATCAAACTACAGTACAAGGCCACTGTGATCAAAACAGTCTGGTACTGGCATAAGAACAGACATATAGATCGATGAAACAGAATAGAAAGGCCAGAAATAAAACCAGGTCTCTATGGTCAACTAATATTTGACATAGGAAGAAGGAGGATAAAATGGAGTGAAAATAGCCTCTTCAACAAATGGTGTTGGGAGAACTAGACAGGGACGTGCAAAAAAAACTAAACTAGACTGCCAACTTACACCATACACCAGAATAAACTCAAGATGGATAAAAGACTTAAATGTAAGCTGTGGCACCATAAAAGTCCTAGAGGAAAACATAGGCAGAAAAATTTCAGATATCCCACATAGCAATACTTTCAGATACATCTCCTAAGGCAAGGGAAATAAATGAAAGAATAAACAAATGGGACTACATCAAACTAAAGAGATTCTGCTCAGTGAAGGGAAACATCAGCAAGGTGAAAAGGGAACAAACCATATGGGAAAACATATTTGCCAATGATACCTCAGACAAGGGATTGATCTCCAAAATATATAAAGAACTCATACGACTCAACACCAAGAAGACAGACAACCCAATTAAAAAATGGGCCAAGGACCTGAACAAACACTTCTCCAAGGAGGATATACAAAGGGTCCATAAGCATATGAAAGAATGCTCAACATCACTAGCCATCAAGAGAGATGCAAATAAAAACTACAATGAGATACCACTTTACACCAGTCAGAATGGTCATCATCAACAAACAAGTGCTGGAGAGGATGTGGAGAAATGGGAACCCTAGTGCACTGTTGGTGGGAATGCAGACTGTGCAGCCCCTATGGAAAATAGTATGAAATTTTCTCAAAAAACTAAGCATGGAACTGCCTTGTGATCCAGCAATTTTATTGCTAGAATTATAGCCAAGTGCTGGAAACAACCTAAATGCCCATTAACAGATGAGTGGATCAAAAACTGTGGTACATTTACACAATGGAATACAGTAGTCCCTCTCTATATCGTGGTTCACTTATGCAGCCTCACTGTATCACAGGATTTTTTTAAAGTATATTTTATTGATTATATTGTTACAATAGTTCCAATTTTTTCCCCTTTGCTCCCCTCTGCCCAGCACTCCCCCTCCGCCAGCAATCCCGCCTCCCCAGTCCATGCCTATGGGTTGTGCATACAAGTTCTCTGGCTTCACCCTTTTTTATATTATTCTTTTTTTAAAAAATAATTAATTTTTTATAACAATAAAAAATAACAACCCCCCCCTTCAGACTTAAGATGCTTTATAATCTTATTAAGGACAATGGTGAAGGTCTCGTGTTCCTCTAGCTGCTTCAAGCTGGGCATGGTCATCGTCGTACCTACCCTGGGGTCTAGAACTCCCTAATAAGAGTAGGGGTGTGGAGGGGAGGGTGGCCCTCCCACAAGGGGAAGTATCACAGGATTTTTAAAAACATTATATTTATTTATTTATCGTGGATTTTTTGCTATATCGCAGGATTCTGCGTACCGTACAATAAATACTAAAATAAATGTAAGGTTCCTACTTTGCAGATTTTCACCTATCATGGGGGGGTCTAGAACATGATACCCACAATAAGTGAGGGATCACTGTACTAAACATCAGAAAGAAAGAAGGAACTCCTACCATTTGCAACAACATGGATAGAACTGGAGAGTATTATGCTTAGTGAAATAAGCCAGGCAGTGAAAGACAAATACCATATGATCTCACCTAATACAGGAAACTAATGAAAAAAATGAAGAAATGAGCAAAGTAGAACCAGAGGCATGTAAACAAGGAACAGACTGACAGTGACCAGAGGGGAAGGGGAGAAGGGAGGAAAGAAGGGGAAGGGTCTAGTCAAGGAACTAGTATAAATGACCCATGGGCATGGACAGCAGGGCAAGGATTGACTGTGAGGGGTTGGCAGGTTAGGGGAGAGAAGTGGGGTGAAAAATAGGACAACTGTAATAGAAAAACAATAAAAATAAATAAATAAATAAATAAATAAATAAATAAGAAGCCAAAAAAATTGAGCTAGAGTCCTTGCAATGTCTCATATATATCAACAGGTGTGTATATATGTATAGGTATGTATATATACATGTACATTAAATATATTTAAGTGCTTTAAAACATTATGGCTTGCTCCATCATACCTGGAAGCTTTAGAGCATTTAATGTAAAATCATAATGGAGAGAAACATGTAGAACAAATCATACAGAACCAGCCAAAAGAGAAATAGCACTGATGTTCCTGAGAATATAAGAAACCTATCCTGAGCTCTTCGTGGTAGCTATGTCTTTAAGCAAATATGGTAAAATTAAATGTATCATTTTGCCTAAAGTTTGAATGGGATTAAAATTATTTCATTTTCTTTGACCAATTTTGATTGTGTTTTTAGATTTTCTGATTTGACAATTACTATGAAAATAAAGGAGAGAGGAAATCTAAAAATGTAAAAAGGAGAGAACTAAGTGGGCAGAAGTGAAAAGAAAGAATAAGATCAAAGGAAGAAACTAGTACATCAGAGCACTGGTAGAAGAGGTAACTACTACTATGGACAATGAAAAATGCCCTGGATTCTATTTCAGGAGACTTGGTTCTATGCCCAAGTTGAGAACAGTGGTTCACTGCCTACAATGAGGAATGTTATTGTCAGTCACACAATGTGAGGTTTGAAAGAGATCAACTTCCAAGAATGCCTCCATTTCTAGTAATCAGCATGATTCTAAAGGTGAAAAATAGATCAATGTGTGTATACATGCATAGCTATGTATACATACATATACATTATATATATAATTAAAATATTTTAAAACATTGTTATGACTGGCTCCCTCATACTTGCAAGTTCGGAGAATTTAATATAAAATCATTAAGGAAAGAAACATATAGAACAAATCATACAGACTCCCAGACAAAACAGGAATTGTATGATTCAATAACCACCAACATTTCTCAATACCAACACCTATTTGAACACAAGAGAGACCTTAAAAAGGATCAACATATCACATAAAACTTAATATTTTGGAATTTTATTTGTAGCAATGCTACCAGTTTGGATTTATAGTGTGCCTTTTCAAAGCAATTTCATTTACTTTCTCATTTTTCCTTCGTACATTCCTGTGATAATTTTAGAGGATAAGATTTAAAAACTGTTCTATTTTATAATTGGAGAAATAATACTGAATTTTAAGTGATTCATCCAATCACAACCAACTAGTACAAGATAAGAGTTAGACTTGGCCTCCAATTTATAATGTAATGCTTTATTTTACAAATGGTAATAAAATCTTAATATTTTTCTATGGATTAGTAATCAATTAACTATATATAATTTATACAGCATTAGATGAAATATTTATCTGAAGTGTCTTGAACAAGTTCACATAACTATTAAGTGGATAAGATATAAAATGTTATCTTCTGGTGTTAAGATTAATATTCAATTATTCCAGAAATTATTATATCTCAATAGTTGAATCAGGTCCAATATATTAATGTGTTTCTTTTGTATTTAATAAAGCCATCTCTCCCAAATGATTCAAACTATTTTACATATAGAGATGGAGTACTACTGCATAGCAGTTAAAAATGTGGGCTCTGGGATCAGAGGACATCCTTTATTAGCAGTGTGTCCCTGGTTTAATGATTTAATTTCTTTGTAATTCAGTTTTCTCATCTATAAGTGGGGATAATTTTGGTACCTATCTCATAGAGTTGTTAATACAAATAAATTGCTTAGAATTGTTTCTGGCACTATATATAACCACACACACACACACACACACACAAGTTAATGGGGGAACGAGATATAAAAAGAACCTAGTTGAAAATCACCTACATGGTCATGCCAAGGAAAGAAAAAAGAGGTGCTACCACTGCACCTAAGTGCCAACACATGAGAGATAGAAATGTATTTGACCACTAGCACTCCTGCCCCACATTGATTCTGTGGGCTAAGTAAACTATGATATCTATGACTTCTTTGGTGGGACAAAATATGAGGGAAATTCAGGGATTCTACACTCTACAACATCATAGAAATCATAGAAAAGTAAGCAAAGAGTGTTAATCACAGAGAAGGTCTTTGGGAACTTCTTTGGCCTTGCTTGTTATTCTTAACAGGGGCAGCTCCTTTTTTCTAGCCACTGAGAGGTTTAATTTTTCAGTCTGTGACACTATTGGTATAAAGCATGCCTCATTAGCTTGTAGGAGGTAGCTAGTCTTCATTAATTCAGTTCTCACATCATTTGCTTTGCACACAGTCATAATTAGCTTCCAAATAACTTAGGTAACTTCAATAGATTTATGACTAGAATTTTATTCTATATTTTCTCTTTTACTCCCTTTTTTCTTTTTTGATATTCTATAGAAGTTAGAATTTAAAAGGACAAAGCTACTTTGGGGAGTGATTTGATGTTCAAGTTTTTGGCATTCAATTGTCTTATATGATTAACACAAAATGATTTGGGTATTTTAGTAATTTCCTTACCTTACAAACTCTGATATAAAGGCAACATATCCAATCCTCATGCCATTTCAGGATCCTGTATTTATTGCATCCATCTATGTTATATTTTGGATATATTGTTTTCATACAGGACTTATATTACATCAACAAAATCAAGGCTATGACTTGATACTCATGGTATGGTAGACAGAAAAAGAAAACAATAATCATAGTAGTTTGCAGCTCCTTTCATGTAGAGATAAAATCTATTCCCCTTTCTGGATACAGAGTTTCAATTTGTGATGATGAAAACTTTCTGGAGATGGATAGTGCTGATGGTTGCCTAACAGTGTGAATGCACTTAATGTCACTGAATTGTATACTCAAAGCTGGTAAATTATATATTTTAAGTTATGTATATTTAACCACAGTATTTTTAAAAGGCCAGGAGTCAGTTAGTTGTATGCACAAAAATCACTGGCAAAGTAGTACTGTAGAAGTAATTATTTGCCAAGTTTTCATATGACTTGGATTAGAAGCTTCAAGGGCAAAGAAAAACCTGAATGGTTTCAGAAGGATGGGTGGGGAATAAGGAGAAGTATGCTGGACGAGGGGAACAGTGTACACGAGACAGAGAGGCCATAATAAAGAACCACAGCAGAAAAAAGAAGAAAAAAATCCTCCTTCCTAAAGTGAAGAGAATGTATGAAGAGGGCTACTGGGGACAGAGGGAAAATGTCCTTGTTATAAAGAGCCATAAAAACAAAGAAAGAAATTAGGACACAATATAATTGAAATATTTGTCAACATGCCCAATTTTTCTTTTGTTGATGAGGGGTGTGATATGATTTTTAAGGAAAATAATCCAAGCAATGGAATGAACATCAAATGGAAGGGGGAAGTCTGTTATCAGATGACTGCTAGGGATAATTGCTTGCTCAGTAATCCTTGCATGAGGTGATAAGAACCCCAACTAGACGTGGTATTAAGAAGAGAAATGGGAAAATAAATAATAAATAATAAATAAATAAATAAATAAATAACATTTCAAAACAAAACAATTGATCTGGAGATTTACTGGTGTTAAAAATATATTTTATCCCATATCATTGACAGAGACAAGTCTAACTACAGAATTAAGAAACGAAAGCAATATAAATATAGCCCTAGAACTATGGATGGGAAGGAGACCAAAGACCGGAATTTAAAGACTCTGTTGTTGCAAAATACAAGGAAATATGCTGGGAGCCACCATATCTCAGCTTCTTAAAACATTAATATTAGGGCTTCTTTTACCCACCTTTTACAGATGACAAAATAAAGACTAACAGAAAATAAATGACTTGTTCAATATATTTCAGTCAATAAGTTTTAAAGCATTCTGTCTGTTGCTTTAGTAGTGGAAGAGTGCAAATGAAATAAGCAGCTCTTCAAGATACATTTTGGACAAGAATGAAAATTGTTCTCAGGTACATAGCCCCGAATCAGTGCAAAAAAAGAACAAAAGCATGAACCCTAAGTAAATTCAATACATTAATATTGAATCACAACACCCCACAGTAACCTTTGCCAGTGTTCTTCAATTTGAGGTGTTTTGAAGTTTTAAAGTGAGATAGCATAGGGTTTGTTGAAAACCAGCCATTGCCTAGCTAACATATCTCCCAATTTTCAGTACAGCATACTAAAATAACATGTACTTTAGTTTAATGCTGTATTCTAGCACTAAGTAAATAAAAAATAGAATCGCAATCCTAATTTTACTATCAAATAAATTATCTGATAATATAATAATGTAATTCTTAAATTTTAAAACTGAGAATGCAATCTTTCTCAATATTGATACAATTTATAAGTTACATTCTCATAATGTTGACTAATTGCTTCTGAACTGCATATGCTCCCTCATTCCTCGTCTAATTACTAAACTCATTACCATGCACAGAGACATTTCCAAAGTTCCATAAGGAACCCAGACTGTGGAAACAAAACCCTACTAGTGAATATCAGTCTTGTGTTGTGGCTTTTATATTTGAATTTTTGCATCAGATGCAGACTTTTTTGAAAAGGATAATTATGATGATTTTGAAACTCCATAGATAAAGATAATGTGAATGTCTGCAGACCTCCCCAACCTTTGGAGAAAGAAGCTGGATTAATAGTAGATATCCAAATTTCACTGGGTCACTGTCCCTACTGACTGATGGAGGAAGGACTCCAGTCCCCAAAAGGGTCCCCTGCCCAGGTATTTCTGGGAATCCCTTAAAGAGAAAGAATAAATCTGCTCTCAACTTTTCCTTTTGGGGTTGCCTTCCTGCAATGAAAACTAATAGTCACTGCCATTGCTTCGTGTGCCCTGTGAAAGCCTGTGCAGATGTCAAAGTGCCACCACCCTGTGTTCCTAAAGCAGCCAGTCTTTGAAGAGTCACAGTTTTGCTGATCACTGAGGTTAGAAAGAAGTTTCTCTCACTCACTCTAATCATGGCTGCCACTGTTCTTGGAGCAGCCTAGCTCCTCTCACAAGTATCAGGCAATAATGGCATTTCCTGGGAAAGTAGCTCCTTCTGCTTTTTCTTCTACCTTGCTCTGTCAACGCTCAAAAATCCAAAGGGGCTATAGCCATTCTGCTCCCTCCATTGTTCATATTTACCCCACTTCACCACTATGTGCTCCTGCAATTAAAAAAAAAAAGCTTTCTGCTTTAGTGTAAAACAAAATCTTTTAGGCATATGAATGTATGCTAATAGATGTCCTTAGAGGTCACCAGCATACTGGCTCAGCAAACAGTAAGGTGCTTATTCTCAATTTGAGCTCAGCAAGGATCCACTTCAAATGGCCATGGACTGAAATTATTTTTATAATTGAAATGTAACAAAACAAAGACTCAAACCATAAATAGAAGCATAGTTACATAACATGCTGATACATGCCAGTATCAAGGGATTAAATATCAGTCAGAAATATCTCTTTCTCTATTTATCTATTTCTATTCACAAAAGAAAATGAACCACTGTCTGAGGTTACCTGAAGGAGGACCATTGGCTATTTCAAAACCCTAGTTTGGAAAGAACGAGCTAACATTTTAATAAACCTTTTCTATTCTTTGAATTTGAAATTCAATCCCTGCATGGTTAGTTGGTCTCATATAAACCCTCTTTCTTTGGATTACTTTCAGACTAAATGCTTGCTACTTTGTGTGAGACTCCTAAAATTTTGGGATGTACTTCAGGAATAAAAAATGCAAAAAAGCTATTATTTCTCTTATATCCCTCTTTAAAAGACAAAGGCAATTTGTTTTAAATAAAAAGAGTTACAAAATATAGACTTCTCAAAAAATTTTGGTAGCCAAACTATATATATCACACTAAAGAAGACCACCTAACCCCAGTGAATTTAAATATATATGTATTTTGTGTGTGTGTGTGTGTGTGTTTGTATAGTATATATTTCAACAGTACAGTTTACATATAATTCCAAAATTAAAGATCTTTAGTCACCTTTTTTCTCATTTGGATTAACAGGCTCAACTTCAATAAATTCAAATATCTAACATTTTTCACTCAAGTATCTAAATTTCAATTCAAGTATCTAAATATACACTTGCTACAAAGGTTTAATAATCTATCATCCAAATGAAAAATGATTATAAAAGAAAGTATTTGGAAAGTAACTAAATATTCTTCTAGAAAAAAATGAAGGTTATATTTTAAAGAAAAAATAGTAAGATTCAAGGTATTAATAATATAACAAAAGCAGACCATGGTCCTACTTTATTTGTGGTGTTTCAAGAAACTGGGGGAAAAATCATTAGGACTTGTCAAATCCAAAATTCTAGAACTAAAAGGAAATAAAGCTTATAGTCATGTGCTCATCAAAACTGACTAAAATGCCATATTTAAAAATAAAATGACAGTATTTTAATGGACCTAACCATTTATTAGGGAGTAAGTTATTATAAGCAGAAGTTGATACACTGTTGAAGGCATCAGAATAGACATCAGATAACAGTCTGGTTAAGAAAATATTAAACATTAAAGAAATTTTGATGTGCTTAAAATATATAGATTCTCCTGTAAATTCTAAACCAAAAGAAAATGTTTAGGAAATGTGACAGAGATGCCCCATCTGTCCTCTCCCAGGAAAGAGATGATACATTATGGGGCTGCTCAACAGGCACAGTTGATAAATAGGCATTAAGTCTCTATCACCAATAACTTCTGGAATAGGACACAAATAATTATGCCCAATCCATATGGAAAAACAACATGTCAAACAAACAAAAATTAATTAAAAGTATTAGAGTCTGTACTCAGTCTCTTGAGAAAATGCCAAAGGATAGCATATTTTCTTAAAGTACATCAATCCTTTCACCACCTCCACCCCCATGCATACTCTTTCAATGAACAGCACTCACTTCTTGGAATTTTTTCTTTCCAACTCTGAGCTTTCAACCCTCCAACATGCTCAAAATCTTGAAAAAGGCATTGCCTCCACCTCGGTCCTCTCCACATTAGGCCTGCCATCCTCACATCATCCCACACCATGTCTTTCCCAAACATGACAAAGGGAATGTGCATTGTAACCCACTCAGTCAAAGCGACCACAGAAAGCTAGATGTCTCCTTCCCTCAACCGGACTACTGTCCCATCTTGCTGCAAAGGAAGGAAAGCACACAGAGAGTCCTAAGGGGTCTGGTTGTTCTCTTCTTTGACTTCCTTCCTTGTGAAAAAGTGTTACAAAGAACTTGTGCATCTCAGAATCAATCTTCTGACTTATAAAAGCAGTATTTAAAAGAAACCACCAGCGTGTGGTTGCAGGGAACACTTTTTTTTCTGTATTTTCATGATGATGTCTGAAATCAGGATAGGAGAGAGAGGTCTTTCTTTAGATAATTAAAATTAATGTGCATGTGCTTGCTTCAGTAATGCTGATTCAAAGGAACGTAGGCAACTAGGATCTATGACAGGTACTAAAAACTTACCTACTTCTAAAAGGATAGGGTGTGGAGACTTCCAGCCAAGATGGAGGCAGAGACAAACATGCTTCATCTTCCTCCACAACTATGAAAGAATACAACTACCTCAAACCTAGAGACAACCAGAAATTCCAGAAAATTGAGCTGCATTGATGTCCAACAATATATAAAGTTCAACAAGATATAAAGAACAAATACTTATCCAGACAGGTAGGACAGGCAAAGCCGGGGCGGAGAGGATGTGGTGTGGTGGCAGCAGGAGATGTGGCAGCAGCAGTGGCAGGCCAGCATAAAGTGCAGTCACACATTTAAAAAAGTTAGAAGGGACACCTGGGGAGCAATCCCAGCACCAGAGCAGCCCACACAGGTCATGGTGCCAGCACCAAGAAAATCAAGCCTCATTGCTTCTGACTGTGCAGACCAGTGGGAGTTGGGGTGGAGGAATAAATTGCCAGTCTCTCAGCAGAGTCTGCATGTTTAAAGGGCCCCCATGGTCCTAGAACATCCACAGATATACCCACTCTGGGGCAACAGCCAGAGCAACAGCTAGAGGGGCACCAGTCCCATACAACGTTGGGAGAAGTGCCTGGAAAAGGGGTGAGTGCTGAGCAAGTGGCATTGTTCTCTCTCAGACCCCTCCCCCACATACAGCACCACAACGTGGTGAAATTGGTTATCCTGTACTGATGAATACCTAAGACTCTGCCCCTTACAACGTAACAGGAGCAACAGTTTACATAAGATACAGAGGGAAACAAACACAGGAGCCTGTCAAGATGAGGAGACAGAGAAGTGTGACCCAAAAGACGGAACAGATTAAAGTTCCAGTGGGAGAACTAAGTGACGAGGAGATAGCCAACCCAACAGATGAGGAGATAGCCACCTAACAGACGCAGAGTTCAAAACACTGGTGATAAAGATGCTCACAGGCTTGACAGATATGCTTGAGTATGGCAAACGCATAAGGGAAGAAGTGAACATTTTGCTAAATGAAACAAAGGAAAATCCATACAAAACCAATGGTGAAAGGAAGGAAAGCAGCATTCAAATCAATGATTTGGAACATAAGGAAGAAAAAAACAGTCAACCAGTACAGAAAAAAAATTGAAAAAAATGAGGAGAGACTTAGGAACCTCTGGGACAACTTTAAATGTGCCAACATCCAAATCATAGAGATGCCAGAAGGAGAAGGAGAAGAGCAAGAAATTGATAGATTATGTGAGAGAATAATGAAGGAAAACTTCCTAAATTTGGTGAAGGAAATAGACATAAAAGTCCATGAAGCACAGAGAGCCCATCCAAACTAGACCCAAAGAAGATCACACCAAGACACATCATAATTAAAATGCCGAAGGTGAAAGATAAAGAGAGAATCTTAAAGGCCACAAGAGAAAAGCAGAGAGGTACCTACAAAGAGGTGCCTATAAGACTGTCAGCTGATTTCTCAAAAAAAAAACTTTGCAGGCAAGAAGGGACTAGCAAGAAGTATTCAAGGTGATAAAAAGCAAGGACCTACAACTAAGATTACTCTGTCCAGCAAAGCTACCATTTAGAATGGAAGGGAAGATGAAGTACTTCCCAGACAAGGTAAAGCTAAAGGAGTTCATCATCACCACGCCATTATTATATGAAATGTTAAAGGGACTTATTTAAGAAAAAGAAGATCAAAACTAGGAACACTGAAATGACAACAAACTCACAACTGTCAACAACTGAATCTAAAAAATAAAAACAAAATCCAACTAAGCAAACTAGAATAGGAACAGAATCAGAGGTATGGGGATGATTTGGAGGGTTTTCAGCTGGGAGGGGGAGGGGGAGAAATGGGGAAATGGTGCCGGGATTAAGAAGCATAATTGGTTGGTACAAAATAGACAGGGGTAAGTTAAGAATAATATAGGAAAGCGTGAAGCCAAAGCACTTATATGCATGACCCAGGGACATGAACTAAGGGGGGTGGAATTGCTGGAGGGAAGGGGGGTACTCGGCAGAGAGAAAGAAAGGGGAAAGAATTGAAACTACTTTAACAACATAATCAATAAAATATACTTAAAAAATTAAAATAATATTTAAAAAGGGTAGTGTGTATATAGGAAGGTATGCCTAATGTGTTACATACCTTAAAGAAAGAAAATCTCTACTGAAGTGGAAAGAAATTCATAAAATGGGCCATTAAAGAGCAGCAAAAATCTTTGCAGGATTCATAACCCTGTCTAGCAAACTGCATGTAACTTGGAATCTCTCTAGAGAAAATCTGTGTCAAGATGTTTCTTGGTATATTCAGTTGAAGGGGCATACAAACTCTATTTGAATAATTTAGGAAGAATTGTTGCTGGTATTTTTAAACATTTTTGCTATAAGAAGTTTATTTTTAAAAGAATTTATTAAATAGAATATCACCATATTTGCACACACACACACACACACACACACGCATGCATGCACACAGACTGTTTTTGTTCAAGTTGTAATTTCTATCATCCTGAAACTTGGGGATAGGGGTGGGAGGCAATATACAGACACAGGTCTAATAATAAATTGAAGTTGAGAGACAAATTGCTGTCATGTAACCTATCCATAAATTTCAGTGTATCCTTCTGAACTTTTTATTGAGTAGATGATAGTCTTTAAAATTCTCAGTATATTTGCTTTTCTTTTTCCTGTATGAAATGCTCAACTACTTATTGGTCATGTAAAAAGCATAGTCCTTCATATATAGAATATTCCAATAAAACCTAAATGATACTTCCAAATATGATTGTTTATGATTTTACGTCAGTGAGGTCAACCTAAATATTTCTATCTGTACAGTAGTTGTTAATATGGGGTGATTTTTCCCCACAAGGAGATTTGGCCACATCTGGTGTTGGAGACCTCTAGCCTGCAGAGATCCCCTGGTGTCGCGGATGAAATGAAGACTTCCCAGGCAGCTTGCACTAGGGGAGAGAAGGCAGCAAATGTCTGAGAGACAAATGCCTCAACTGCCTTCTTCCAAGGTCTTTTATTGAGTGCAGTAAGCTTAAGGGCATATCGCACACATGTAAACCTCATCAATCAATGTTAAACAGTGCTGATTACAGAAAACCGATGTTGTTCAGGGATAAAAATTGAAGGAACATTGATATCTCCCTCAGGTCAGGGGTATTGGACACAAAGACTTCAGATGGCATAAAATAGGAAGGGTAAGTTCATTTTGAGTTAAAGTTAAAACTTCTGCTGCTGATACAATAAAGCGATCAAGTGAGGTAAAAGAACAGCCCAAGCTTCAAAAGACATAAGCATTTTCTCAAGGCCCAATTCCCACTGGAGCCCACTGGCTATAGCATCGAGGCACGTATGCACCCTGCTTTCCCTGTTTTCCAGTCAGGTCTTACAGGCTTCATTTCCTTCGCCTGGCCTGAGCGGGGCTCAAAGTCTTGATACTTTCCCAGGGGCAATCTGAGGACACTTCTGTTTGTCAAATCTTGGAGGATGTTACTAGCTTGTCCTGAGTAGAGGCCAGGGATGCTGCTAATCATCCTGCAATGCCCGGTGACAGCCCCTTATGATGAAGACTATTCAGCCTAAAATGTCAATAGTATTTAGTTTGAGAAAACCTATTCTAGAAGAAGAATGTATGTTACTTTGTGGATGTTCTTTCCCTTCTACTTCCCCATTTTCCCATCTCCTACTCCAAATCCATTCAGTGGTCTTTATTTGGAATATTATATAGTCTACATCACCTAACATGGTTCCTTTGAACTAGTTCACCTTGCATGGTCATTTTTATGGTCCCTTACTACCATGCAAAAAGATCACTGCTGGTTTTCATATTTCTGACCATCTACTTCAGGGAAAACGAGTGGGTGATCTGTGCAAAGACCATCTGCAGAAACCATGAGCTTTCATAACCAGACACAACTTGCCAGGAAGCTCATACTCAAGAAATAATAAAAGTTCTTTTTTAAATATTTAGTCATGGTAGAAGTTAATTAAAAGCAGGAGTGTATATTAAGATTTAGGTTTTTTAAAATTCTCACGCAAGGACATGCTTATAATTTTAGAGAGAAGGGAATGAAAGGAGAGAGAGACAGAAACATCAATGGGAGAGAGAAATATTGATGGTTGCCTTCTCATACACACCCCAACTGGGTACGGAATCCACAACCTAGACACATGTCCTGACCGGGAACCAAGCACATGACCTTTCAGGCTACAGGACGATGCTCCAACCAACAGAGCCACATCAGCCAGGGCTGTTTTTGTTTTTAAATAAATAATTTTTAGAGCAATTTTAGGTTCACAACAAAATTGAGAGAAAATTGGAGGGATTTCCCATTTATCCTCTTCCCTCACAAATAAATAGCCACCCATAATCAACATAGCTCACCAGAGTGGTACATCTTTTGCAACTGATGAACCTACACCGGCACATCATTTTCACCCAGAGTCTATCATTTACATTAGGGTTTACTCTGGATGTTGTATATTCTACGGGTCTGGACAAAATTTTAACGACATGTACCCAATTCTGTAGTATCATAAAGGATATTTTTACTGTCCTAAAAATCCTTTGTGCTCACATATTCATCCCTCTCCATCCAATTCCTGGTAACATTGATCTTTGTACTGTCTCCATACTTTTGTCGTTTGTAGTATTTAGCCTTTTCAGATTTCCTTCTTTCACTTAGTAATATACATTTAAGTCTCCACCTTGTCTTTTCATTGTTTAATAGCTCTTTTTTAGTGCTAAATAATATTCCATTTTCTGATGTACCAGTTTATTTATTTGTTCACCTACTGAAGGACATCTTGATTGCACTGATTAAAAGTTTTGACAATTATGAATGTTAACATTTATTTTTAAGAGAAAATTATTAATACAAAGTCTCTGGGAAAGAACAGTCTTTAAAGGTATAGTAGAAAGAAATACTTGCTCATATTTTAGTCAAAGTATTTATCAAATACTATTGCACTGATTTTCTTTTCTGTCTCCCATTCTAAACCATAATGTACAAAAACCCATATAATATTTGTTTTTGTATTCCTAGTACCTAATATGGTGCATGGCACATAATAGGTTCTAAGTAACTGATGAATAGATAAATTGAGGTTGTTTCTTCAACTAAAAATAATTGGATGAATGTATAAATTGGATTTTTAAAATGTAGAAAGTGATTTAAAATTGGTCATATTTTGCTAGAAGAGTAAGAAAAACTTACCCATCTTCCTAGTCTAATTTCAAATACTCTCTCTGCCCCATAAGTAAAGTCCACAGAAAAATTTAACATGTAAAGTTAATTTTATATCATGCAAGGCATAAAAGTACAGGTTAGGATACACACTGAGAATGTGAGAAAAGTCCTGCAAAAAGCCAGGATAAGAAAAGTATATTTTATTAATATTTTATTTGTTGCCAGGCATTGTGCTGAAGAAAACACATGAGTAGGATATTATTTCCTTTCTGAGCAACCCACCCAGGCAAACCAAGGCACACTCAAGAAAGCTAGGAACAGGTTTTCTCAGTGAGGGGGTGGATTAGAGAAAGCAGAACCACTTAAGAGGCTTTTCCACACTCTACTCCTCCTCTTCATCCCACCCCAATTTCTACCTCCTTAGAGGGACTACCACACTAAGCCACTCACGGAGGGGCTCAGGCCATATTATTCCTCAGAAACCAAAAAGGTCAGATTGGTTAAAAGGCTGAGAATCATTACTGGATTGAATTGGTGTAAAGAACAAGATCAGTAATAACCAACTTTAAAAAAAAAATCATTTAAAAAGATGCCATTGCAAGAAGAGAATAATATTTCTAGAGCATTACAGGTTTGTGCTTTAAGTACAAATAGATTTCAAGACTTATGACAGTAGTGTTTTGTAAAATATTGCAAAAAATAAAATGGTTCTCAAATTTGGGTCAGTATCAGAATTACCTGGGGGACTTGGTGAAAGTACAAAGGCACAGGCCTTGTCCTACCTGTCAAAGTAAAAATGCACTGGACACTTGTTTAAAACTGTAAGACACTTTTATTTGGGCTGCTGCAGGAAGAGAGGTTTCAGTACAGGACTGAGCTGAGCTCTGCAGAAACACAAGGTGGGGGAGGGGTTTGGTTGCTAGGATGAGCTAGTGGAAAAGTACTGAAGGATGTTGGGGTGGGAGGGGATCTGTTAATGAGATTAGAGCATCTGTGTTTGTTAATTGTCTATTATTGAAGTTAGCCTCATACCCTTCCACAGAGACTGGGAGATAGGGACACTGACTTCCTTGATTACATCTCAAAGGGACCAAAGGGAAGGCTCCCAGATCCTTGAGAAAGATATTAATCAGTTACAAAAATGGCAAGAGGCTGGGAGAAGTTTTACATCTTAAAGGGGCAGAGAAAGAACCTACAATTTCAAGCTACCTAAATAAATACTGTAAGGAAAGGAGAGAACAAGGGCCTGAAGTCTGGCAGCCACCCAGGAGGAGCTCGGGAAAGACAGTGGCCCACAAGGTTAGTCACAGACGACGATGTGATGGGCATGTCCCCGAGACAGGTGAGCACCACAGCGGCAGTGGCAGGACCCCGCACACGTTAAGGCAACCGGGGCTTTGTCCTCCATCCATTTCCTAGGAAGCAGCCTGCGACCAGCAGCCAGCTGGGCAGCAGCTGCTGTGGAGGCGGAGGCTCCAGCATGTCTTTCTGCTCATCAACCTGAGCCGGGGGAGGCCAGTAGGCCCAGGTGGTTGGAGGAAGTCTGCTGACCATTCTCATCACGCGGACATGGGGACTGTTCCATCCCCAGGAGCACAAAGTTACCATTCTTGGGCTGAATAATGCAAGGAAAGCTACCATCCATGACTAGTTTTCTATGACCATACGGAGTAATGTAGAAGAGATAGTGATTCGTGATGCATGTTTCCTAATGTGAGATATTGGTGGCCAAGAATCTCTTCATTTTTCCTGGAACACTTCCTATACTAACACAGAGTTTGTAATTGTTGTTGTGGACAGTACAGACCGAGAAGAACTCTATAAAATGTTAGTCCTTGAGGGTCCAAGGAAAGCTGGATTTCTTATTTTGGCCAATAAACAAGATGTTAAAGAATGCATGACTGTAGCAGAAATCTCCCACTTTCTGAAAATAACTTCTATTAAAGATCACCAGTGGCATATCCAGGCATGCTGTGCTTAACTACAGAGAAATGATGCTAAGGACTTGAATGGATGATATCACAATTTAAAATTAGATGATCTCTACTGACCTCATCTCAGAGACTTTGTACAAAGTGCTGGGCTTTACCTGAAAGCTGCAAAAATTAATGGTTGAGCTATATTTAAAATAAATGGAATTAAACATATTCTATAAGAAGAAAAATTAAGACCATTTATTTGAAAATGAGGATGAAGTCTCACCTTCCTATCGCTTTCTCATTAGCTGCTTCCAAAACAAGGTCTTAAAGCTGTGATTGACATTTTTCTCCTAATGAGTTCTCTCAGGACACTGTTTAGCCTGTGGTATGTACAAAGGGAGAAGAAGACATTTTTAACTTTAAGAGATTTATTACCAGCATAACCCTCCTTAGCTGAATGTTGTTCTCTTCCTGTTCTATTAGGTCAAAATACAAATCAGCACAGATACTTAGTTTCCCATATTTTAAAATGTAATGTTACTTATGAAAAGTATTTTGCACAAGGTTGTGTAAGTATTGTGTATATACCTCAAGTTCGGATTAATGGCTTTGACTTACGTTCTAAAGAAAAGTGAGTAACAAAAACTTGTAATATTCTTAACCGAAACCATAATGAGATGAATACTGGCATTGGTTTAAATGCCAATTTGTACTTTTCCTTTATTTTCTCTGCATTGAACTAACAAACCCCAAAAAATCACTGAGTTGCCTTTAAAAAAAAAAAAGGAAGAAAGAAAAAAATCGAAGAAAAGGAAGAAGCCTGTTTAAAGTTTAGTCAAGCTAAGGGAAAACGTAAGACCTTTTTGACCTCAATGAGTTTTATTAGTTTTCAGGTAAAAATCTAATAGGTTTGAAACCACTGCATTGAAATATTAAAAAAAAAAAAAAAAAAAAACTCTCAAGACTACTCCAATTTAAATTAAATGGAATGTTGGCAAAGTGACATAATCATATCAATTTGACACTTTGCATTCCCTTACTATTTGTGACAGGAAAATAAGTGTAACTTTTATGTGAGATTTAAGAAAGAAAAATAGAATTCAATTGTAGGGTTTCCAGATAAAATATAGGGCACATGGACATACCTGTTTTCCGAAATTCAAATTTAACTGGTGATCATGAATTTCCCTTTGCTAAATCTTCCCGCCCTATGATGGAGATTGCGACTGTGCTCTTCCTAACAGCACACAGAAAGTTGCTGATTAAAAATCTCAAAGTTATTGTCTCAGTATTTTCATGGAGAAGAATGTTATTTAACCTCACGCAAGGACATTTTATCCTTGCTTTTAGAGGAAGAGAAAGGGAGAAAGGAAGGGAAAGAGAGAAACATCTATACGAGAGAGCAGCATCTAATAGCTGCTTCCTGTACACACCTGGACTGGGGATCGAACCTGCAACCTAGGCACGTGCCTTGATGAGGAATCAAACCAGCAACCCTTCAGTTATGGGATGATGCTCCAACTGAGCCACACTGGCCCGGCCTGGGGTGGAGAAGAATTTTTTAAATGAGTCAAGACAGACAGGAGTCTTCAGCCTATCTTTTAGGAATTGCCATTTCCTATAAACATCCATTCTCCACAATTCATCTGGATTAACAATGCAGTCTTTTGAGGTATCTATGGCCAGGGGTCTCCCTCATCCATTGTTTGTGAGGCACTTCTGCTGCCTGGGATACCTTGATTCATGGAGGCCACTTATTTTCTTTAAAATGTGAGGAGCTCAGCAGGCCAAAATATAAGCATCTTTTTCAACTAGGTTCAAAGAGCATGAACAACCTACAAAGGACATACATAATCAATTGCCTCCCAAATTGTAAAGCCATAGGTTCCAGACCCCACAGATTTTGGTTCTGTGACTATTTTATCTGCTTGGCTTGGTTATCAAAGGGATCTGTTGTTATCCTATAATGACAAGAGTGAGAGGACATGACAATTTAACAGAGAAAGACATTTCTTTCCCTTGTAGCCTTTAAAAAATTGCCAGGTAATTAACTTCACATCAGTTTTGTTAGCAAAGTACTACTACAGATAAAATGAAACATTCATTAATAATTGACTGTTAAAACTGTAGTATAGTTATAATCACTATTGAGCTAGTATAATCGCTAACAGGAGAGGACAGAGCAGAATAACTGTGAGATTTTGGAAACCAGAAGCCACAGTTCCGAAGGCCTAACCTATGAAAGAAAGGAAGTGGGAGATCAAAAACAAGAGGTGAAAGCATTATTTACAATACCTACATTTTCATATATTTATGGGCAAAACAATGGATTATAGCGTTCAAAGCACAACAGGAACTGCCCTTTAAAAGACACTTCTGCACAAGTCTTTCATTTGTGTGAAGACCCAAATAAGAGAACACAAAAACATGACAAATAACCAAAAGCCCTTCAAAGCACATGAAATACTCAACTGAGCCAATGATAACAGCTCATCAAAGTCAGCACTTTATTTCCACTTTAAGGCCTAAGTCTTGTCCAGCTTACTAAATGCTATTGACAATGACTACTTTCCAAGTAGAGTGTGACTGTTGTTTTGTTCCCTATACACAAGCTTCTAAATAACTTTGGCCAAAAATGGTTTGATTTCAAAGAAATCCTTAAATAAATAAAAGCTTTCATCTGCAAAGGAATGAAATCCTGGGTCCCTCTGACCCCATCTTGTTCGGGCCTGCTCTGTTCCAATGGCCTTCAGGCTAATAGCTCCTACTTCAGACATGCCCCTCTCATTTTCCCCTTCCCTTGATTTAAAAGAAGTCTGAACTTTGATCTTGTTTAAGATGGATCTGAGGACCAGCAAGCACCTCACCCTCATCTTCCCCAGCTGACACCTTCTTGGCCAATAAACCTTTCCTAACTCCAAACGCTAAAGTTTTGAATATTGGCCTTTTTGAAGCATCTGGCACACGAACTTTTGAACGTTAATAACAAACAAATTATCAGCAATTTCTTTCATGAAGAAAACTAACAAAACTAAAGGCAAAAAGAATAATTTCCTTTTCCTCAAATGAATGTGTAGCTCAGCTTCAGTAACTAGGTTACCATGCATTCTGAGTAAAATCATAAAGAATGGAAAGACTAACCTTACACTAAAGATAATGTCTTAGCTGGTACACTGGTATATTGCTAAAATGATATTCCTATATTGTTTTTATCTGAAGATCACTAAATATCATCAAGTCTTTCCTATCAATAATTATCTTTGAGTACAAATAATAATTAAACTTCTACTTTTTTGTATTAGGGAGACACAGATACTGAATTTGCTACGAAACTGCAGGGGCAAAACTCAGAAATAGAAAATAAAAGTTTCCATTTTTGTTAATTTGTTCTAAGCAGCAGACCACATATATCCTTGGGAATTATTTTTAATAAGTTCTTTAAAAGAAAAAAGCAATGATGTTGTAGAAAAGCATGTAGGGCAAGGATAGAGTCATAAACAAAAACCACTGCAAAAGGCTTTTGTAGCACCTATGGTAACATTAGAGCATCAACAATCTGTTTTAAACAGGTCCATAATTTCTGGTGCAATCCAGAAATAATCACTAATGTGCTTTTTAACTTGCAATTTTTAGAGCCATAAAGCTTAAAATTCACTCTAGAAATATTGGGGCTCTTTATTTTAAAATTTGAGAAAAGCAATACCTGATGTCTTTTCTGTATGTTCTTGTTCAAAGACAAGCAGCTCTCTGGGTCTCTAAGAGGAAAGTAGACTTGGTCCATTACACAAAGAACCACGGGAGGGAAAAAAAAATTAAAAAGGCAAATAGAGATGAGTACTTAGCCACCTCACATCAAATTAATACACACACAAAACAAAACTAATATTTTCTGGCTCAAATATTTTATTCATCCTTGATCACTAGGTAACAAGAACAATAAATAATTGGTTTCAGTCAAATATAGCCCAGTTTTTTACTTTAAGGTGAGACAGATCATCTCATTGTTTAAGCCAAAACATAACTGATAAAGGAAGATTTCTGGTAGATAGCCCAAATTCTAGAAAATATTTTATTATGGATAGTTTGTGAGTTTTCCTTTCAAGAACTCTAACAATATACAATATCCCACATTCTTTTTTTCCTATTTAACTAACTTGAAGTCCTTTTCACAAATACAAATTAATTCTGGCTCTGATTATGCCATTACATACACAGGCCTGAAAAAAATCATAATGATTAAATTTAAAATAAGTTTCTAAGATAAATACTAAAAGTAAAGTGTTTTGCAACTGGCCTGACTATTCATTTCCAGTCCCATCAGTTGTCTTTAAATCAAATGGACTGACTTAAGCAAACTGTTACATCATTGGCCTCAATCATAATTACAAACCAGTTACAACCCTAGGGATTCAAGGCTCATCTACTCTGGGTTCCTGTAATCCCTAGACTGTCTCATGACCGAGAGTACTGAGGAATGACAGTCCCACTTCCTGCCCCCATGCAACAGCTACACAGTGGGGCACAGGGCGTAAAAGGCACCTCCTACTGTAACAACCTTTAACCTGAGACACCTTCCTACACACACACACACACACACACACACACACACACACACACACACACACAGGTCCATGTGGTTCTGTCCCTGTAAAAGACGTACTTCCTGCTTGTCTTGCTATGAGTTTTTCACATTAGAATGAAGAATTTGGGGTTTTATGCCTAAACATATTTAGCTATATACAAGTCCCAAAAGGCAAAGTTCTCCCTGATGAGTGTCTCCAGCTCACTATTTCACATGAGCACAGATCTACCTCAAAATAGGCTCCATGACAGGTTTGTTTCTAACTAGAAAATTATATGTGGAAAGATTCATGGACATGTTCATTGGCTTGTGTAGATCTGAAAAGAAAGATCTCTAGCTTTCTTTATTTTACCATTTTGACAGTGTAAGAATTCTTTAAAATATTCCGTTTCTAACCAATTCTCTTGGAAAATGTTTTACCTCTAAATATTTCTCACTCTGGGTCATTGATTTACTTTGCTTTATCAAGG
The DNA here is from genome assembly GCF_987537825.1 of Furipterus horrens. Taxonomy (NCBI): domain Eukaryota; kingdom Metazoa; phylum Chordata; class Mammalia; order Chiroptera; family Furipteridae; genus Furipterus; species Furipterus horrens. The sequence continues at coordinate 109,722,874 of NW_028327176.1, read as the reverse complement.
CTGAATAATGTCACTACTTAACAAAGATTACTCAGTCATTCTGTTTCTAAAATTATATAATAAGCCCCTTAATTTCGGTTACTTACTGCTTCAGATTACAGGTAAACCCTTCAAATTAGTTTATGAATAGATAGTTTATTACACATTAGTGATTCTAAAACTTAGCTTTTGCAACAAAATACATGAACATATAAGCTAAACTGTAACACCATCCCTTTGTATATTTTTAAGTAATTGCAATCATAGGTTATGTAGTGATTTCTACAAAACTAGCTTACAAAAGATCAGTTTTCTGAAAATTCTCTTGTGATAAAAATAATTTATAAAAAGTTATTCCATTCTATTGAATTAAAGTGTGAGATGTATTCTACATCAAATCATTGAATAAATAAATTTTGAGCTATTACTAGATTCAATAGGCCAAGATTCTAAATTAGTGTATTTGTTTCCCACCATAATTAGGTTAGAAATGCTTTTTAAAGTCATGTATAATGTTATGAAACAGAGAAAAGGCTATTAAATATCTTTAGGGACTTAGGATACTTTTTCATTTGCTAAGGAAATAAACATATTTGCAGCTGGGTCTGGATAAAAGGATAAAAATAAAAAACAATAATTCCTATTTCCCCACCTGTCCAGAGTTCTGTATAATGTACCTACACATGGTTTAACTGAAAATCATGCTACTTCTGTAAAAGCTTGATTAAAGTAGAGTTTTGTTTGGTTTTTATGGTCTAAAAATAATGTGACCTGATGAGCATACTAAATATTTTACCAGAATTATATTCCATGTGTTTATAAACAAATCATATATACACACATGATGGGACCATGCCATATTTATTGCTGTATCCCAATACCTACAATGTTTATTATATATCAGGTTACTCAATGAACGTAATCTGAATTGACATTGAACAAATATCAGAAAATAGAAGGATTGAAAAGAGAGGAGAAAAATAGACCTATATATGCAGATTATATGTACTCATGCACCCAGTATTCAAAATATGCATAGAGAAATGTATTTTTATGTACAAAAAGTGAAACACAATCCTAAAGTTTCCAAAAAACCAAAAATATCTATTTTTTTCAAACATTCACATGGAAGTCCTGTTTTAGGGAATAAATATAGCCTCATCATTCTCAGGAAGGAAGGTATAATGAGAGGAGGACAAAGCCCAGGGTGCTGATTTACTGGTCTCTAAGGTGCTTTTCCTTGCTGATTTATTGAGGTGCCAAAGAAATACCTTTGGAAGAAGCCTGTTTCCTTTTTCAGGGAATAGTTACTGCTCTGACACTTGGCCATGGAGCAGAAAGAGAAAAATAAAATATAGAAATTAAGATGATAAAAAGCAATTTTAAGTAAAATATGTTTTTTCTTCACGTAGTTTTTGGAAATCATTAGCGTTTGGACAACAGCAGGTTATATGGAATTATATTCTAATCTTCACTGCCAAAAATAGTACCTGTCAGTGTTTGTGATGTCATTAGGTTCTGACATTATTTCAAATAAGCTTTAGGTAACAAAATACTGTAAAACAGACCTGGTAAAAAGGAGGAAAGTGTCAAGGGGTAAAAAGAGGTACATTTTAGTTGTTAAGAAAAAAATAGATAATTTTTGATTTAGAAGTGGTCCATGATTCATAATTTATCAATGCAACTACTAATTACAAGCATCCCTTTCTCCCCCATCCTCCATTGCCCATAACATATATCAGCAATAGACAAGAGACCTAACAGGCACACACCACATTGTGAAACAGAACTTCCAGAGGCAAAGACACTTAACAAATGGAAAAACAATAGGCAGACATAAGAAGATTGAAATTCAGTATGACTAAAGACTTTCTAAAAATAAACATAATTTTCAAATTAAACATTTGGCCAATAAATTTAAGATAAGGATGAACATTTTTAAAAAATCTTGGGCCACAAATTTAGGTGACAAAAGGACAAATATCTAAGATAGATAGATGATAGATAAATGAGAGAGACCCCCTACCAAAAAACAGAATTATCTTCTGGAGGGCAGGCCCTTAGAGTACAGGTTTCCACCACTAGGTGAGTGTTCTGGAACCCCTCTGTATCAGTGTACCAGCTGGCATTGTTGTGAGAGGCTGCATTCTGCTCAGTGAATTTTTTTTGAAGACTTGCAATGCATTTATCCATTTCATGATGGATGATTTATGAGTGTGCCTGTCTACACCATGCTGAGTGTTCAGTAGTTTTTTTTTTTTTTTTTTTACAAAAAATGGCATGACGCCCACACACACCCTGCCCCACAATCCATATTCTTGCCATCTTGCCCCTAATGACTGTTTTTGTTTCCCCAGATGAAGAAAACTCCTGAAAGGGAAACATTCTGCCAATGAGGAAAAAGTGAAACAAGAAATGGCAGCAAAATCAATGAGTTCAAAATCTGTTCTGAGCAGTGGAAAAAAAATGTCTTGATAGGTGTATTGCATCAAATAGAGAGTACTTTGAGGGTGACTGGAGTTTAAACATGTAAGAATAAATACACAACTTTTTATTAGTAGATTCCAGTTTTTTGGTTTCCCCCTTATATATATATCTATCAGAAAAAAGATAAGGGACTTCAAGTGCAGATCACAAAGGAGAGGTGGTTCAGACAGGGGGGAAATAAAATGTGATAATGACACAAATAATAGATAAAATTTCTCTGAACTTCAAAAAGCTTGAGTCTTCTAAGTCCTGTAATTAAAAGGGCTCATTAGATTCCAAAAATGTTTGACACACAAGTCAGCACAAACTAGCACACTTGCCAATTATTTGAATAAATGATTCAAATTTTCAAGAATGGATAAAGAAAATCTTACAACCTCCTAGCCAGAGAGTACATGACACCTTACAAAAGAGAGTAAACCATACCCAAATTAGAGCATATACTTCAAGACAGCAGAAAATGAAAAGCAGGAGAAACAATGGTAAGAGGGGAACTTTATAATATAAACAATATAATAATTAAGTTGAAAGACAAATAATACGTCATAGAAGTGTTAAGCAGTCTCATTAAAATGCAAGAGAAGTTAGGTCTCATCTTTGCAAGTATATCCCTTTTTAAAATGCATGGCGTGGTGGTGCTGGGTTTCCATGAGATTCACGGACTTATCCTAACAGTAGAATAATCTGATCCTTTATCCAGCATTGGAATTGGTACACTCAGAAGCACTGGTCTTTGGAGATTCTGAAAGTACTGATTTTACGCCAGGATTTGATAGGATGGATAGTCAATGAAAGAAGGACAAGCCTCAACTTCTCTATATTCTCTGAGACTTAGATTAAGTACATCTCTTTCTTGGTCTGAACTTGAGATATCACTGGTATACATGTTATATTATTACCGATCATTTGGAGTATATGTTGGCTCTCCTTTTTAAGAACAAGGAAAAAAGAAAATCAAATTAAAATTTTGGTAACATAAAATTTTAATTTATTAGTTATTGTATATTTTCCATTACCATTTAGTCTCCTTATACCACCCTCCCCCCCTCCCCAGCAATCACCACACAGTTGTCCATGTCCATGAGTCCTTTTTTCTTTTTGCTCAATCCCTGCACCTCCTTACCTCATCCCACCCCCACCACACTGGCTGTCATCTGCTCTCCATCTATGAGTCTGTCTGCAACAGTGGAAATGTTGGAAATGATTTACCATTAAACATAATTGGAGCTACTAGAAGGGAAAAAAAATGGAATCAAAACAGTACAAAAAGGTATAACACAAGAAAACTTTCCTAAACTTAGAAAATAGAAATGAATCTATATATTAAAAGGGATGCATAGTTAAAGCAAAAGAAAGAAAGAAGAAAGAAAGAAAGAAAGAAAGAAAGAAAGAAAGAAAGAAAGAAAGAAAGAAAGAAAGAAAGAAAGGAAGGAAGGAAGGAAGGAAGGAAGGAAGGAAGGAAGGAAGGAAGGAAGGAAGGAAGGAAGAAAAGAAAAAGAAAGAGGCCATCATCTGGACATAATTTGATACATTTTCTCTTTTAAAAACAAATAATGATTCATATACTCAGTAGAAAAAGAACAAATTTTATGTAAAAAAAGAAAAATCAAGCCATCTTAAAGAATAAGACACAATGAAGCAACCTCTATAGAATTTTGAGTGGAAAAAGCTAAACCCAAGAGGTCTGTACTTAATCCCGCTGGCATTCTTACATGAAGTCAAAATAAATGTATTCTTCAATCATACTGTGGACTCAGAAAATATTTCACTGCATACACCAAAACTGATTTCCAATATACTTATTAATGAGTAAAATGTGCAACAATGAAATTAACCAAGTGTTAGAAAATGTCAGTTATTATTCTGCTCTCCTGATAGGGAAGATTTTTAAGCATTAACACAAAGGCAGAAAACATAACAAAAGAGGTTAAATAGATATTACTTGTAAAAATTAGCTTATACACATAAAAACCAAAAACTAAAAAAGCAAATAAACTTTAAAAATTAGCCCATATGTAAGAAAGCTGGAGGGCTAGTATCCTTAATATATCAGGATACTTCACACAGTAATATGAAGAATAACTCAATAAAAAAAAAGGTTAAAAAATGAGCAAGTAAATTACTAAAAGAAAATTAAAAATGCACTAAACATGAAAAAATTATCAACACTGCTTTAAGCAACAACAAAAAAAATGAATTAAGACTAACGGTAATTACTTTTTTATTGACAATGTTGACTAGAGTATAGTACTGGGAAATGGATACTTTCATATACCATTTCATGCAATATAACTTGGCTTAACTTTCCTGGAGAGCTTTTTGGCAACATACACTATTATCTTTGAAATACATACACACCTTAGCAGAGCAATTCCAGTTTTGGAAAATTACCCAGCATTGTTTATAGTGGCCCAAAATGTGGTCACCAGAGAAGACTAAGAGTACTTGACAGTTTGAACAAACTACCATGCTTCTGGAAAAAAGAATACTATGTAGCCACTAAAAATGTTGTAGAAGAATATTTAAACCGATGAGGATTTTCAACAAACATTAAGTAAATTAATGAATAAATGATAAATTGCTTCAGTGAAAAACAATAGAATATATTGTTACTAATTTCATTTAAATTGGCAATATATGTGTAGGTTATGCATTAAAAAATAACTAAAAGATTTATGCCAAAATATTTATCATGCTATCTTACAGTGATGCAGTTATTGGTGATATTTGTGGCTTTCACCATACTTTCATGAAATTTCCAGAATTATTATAGCATAGAAACAATACAAATATTTTGTGTAAAGTACTAAAAATGAGTAAGAAATGTAGCTACTACAAAGCATTAACTATAATAATAAAATAGTCAAATAAAGCAGTTTACCAAATCTAAAGACGAAGACAGCTAATATTACCATAAATATTTACTGAGCACCTACTTTTTGCATTAAACCTCATAATATTATTATAATCCTTTCCCTCTTGTATAGAATTACTACATTATTTTTGAGACTTTTTAGTTCCCAGTATTTAAAATACCATTCTAGAGTATGACAAGAGCTTAAATACTAGTTCATTTATTGGGTTACTTCTAGGGCATAGTATAGCACCTCTATTTCATACACCTGAGATGATTAATAAATGTTATTTTAACAGAACTGATCGTTTAACTAAATTTATCACAGTCATATGATGGCACAAGAATTGATTTTTCATAAATTATTAGCCTAAACCAAAAGAGACGATGCTTTCATTATAAGAATTTTTTGAAGCTATCAACCAGAAATCAGAATAAGACAGGGTAAGGAAAATTTCCTTGCTGTCTATGAACAGTGGAACACCATTAAAGCCTATGTTTTCTGTGTGCCACAACAATTTCTTCTCTATATAGAAATTATTTATTTTCTAAGGGTAAGCCTGCAAATCTTTGCATGTGTATTATAAAGGTTGTAATCCAACTTCCTAGGCAGAACTGGTATAAAAATAATTACTTTTACAGAGCAAGGAAGATCTAGCACTAAAATTACATGATAGCAATAACAGCAATCAGAGTGATCACAAAAGCAAGCATACATCAAACACAACATAAAATCAGCAACCAGCCTGATAGATTTATCTAAACTTCACAGACAAAACAAATGAAAAGGAAGTGAAGAAAAAATTATAAAGGGAAACTAAATATCCATCAAGGAAAAATACATGTGGTTAAAATAAGCAGATAATGGTCTTTCAGCAACACAAAACATCCCTTATCTTCTTCATTTGTGAACTCATACTACATCAAAATGATAAAATCAGTGTTCTCCCATTCAAGGTTAGAGTCTATACATACTGTACAGCTGGCCTGGAGACACTGCAGGAACTGGGGGAATGTCAGAGAGAATGAATGTTTCTGTCGAGAAAGAAAGAAAAATCCCAGTTTCTCCCTGTCTCTGGGGTTTAAAGTAAATGGATTTCTTCATTCATCTGTGCTTGAGACATCATTACTGTACATACTGCAATTTCCTATAATGTACAAACACTTAGATGAGCATATAACCTGTGCTTGTAACATACAAACATAAAATGTTTAAAATAACAATCAAAATGTTTATCTGTTTAGGTATATCATACAAATATAGAAAATATTTACACTCATTTCTCTATTGTAAATTTTAAATTGTGGTCCTTTCATGAAAATATAGTTAATGAAAAGCATATTTAAAAATAAATACAAGATACTTTAGTTTTATTTTATTTACAATTAGCAATGTGACTTTATTATGTATAATTTAGGTGTTACTATTTATAACCATATGCCACTTAGTTTTTAGGTAAAAATGTAATATCTTTGCAAAATATCTCATTTTTGTGTACCCTAAGTGAACTACCGTTTTTCAAATTACAGTAGATATTGAAGGCTAAAACAAAAATTTGGTATTTGTGATATGTTTTATAATTACTAAAAGTAAATCAATGACCAAGTGTTAAGAACATTTGAATTTCAATATAATATATAAAAATAAAAAAGCATAAATTTGATTAAAAATAGAAAATATTCCAGGGAAGGAATAAAGGTTGTTTTCCTGAAAGATGGCTAGAAGGGACCTTAAGGCACAATGGAAAACCTGAAGGATTTGGAAAAAACAGGTGTTTACAGGCAAGGCTGAATGCCAGGTACGTGGCTCAGCTTCTGTGCCCTGAAGGGCAGACTGAGGGTCACCCTAAATGTTCCTTGCGTAAGTTCCAGCAAAGCAGAACTAAAGATCATAAATGATCATTTGCTGCTCTTGTTGTGTTTATGCAAATGAACAGGATATATTAAAAATGGACTTAATGCAGTCCCTTTAATGATAAGGAGGGTAATCTTAGGGAGAAAAATCGTGATTCAAGGAAAATCACAATGCTCAGTGGTAGACTATAAAGTAGTGCATCTAACTGTCTTTAAAGTTTCTTTTCATTTAAAATTTGTTTTCATTTGAAAGTTAAACTATGTCTGTGGTATCATCAAAGATATTTAATTTATAGGCAAGAAGAATGTCAAATGCCTTGCAACTGGATGTTTTTCTAATAGGACAGTCTTACATGTTTAGAGACTTGTTTGTGGGTTATGTTACGTAAATTAACATGTGTTTTCTGTTTTCAAAGGGCATAAGCCTATGATTTCATTACCTGAATGATTGTCTGTATGTATAGGCCTCACTTAATCCTGTCTGCATCGCTGCCTCCTGAGACTCAACGGCTTGGCTGAACTAAGTGGCTGGGTTGGTGAAGTATGGGGTGGTCTGTGGGCTTCACCTTAAAACTGGTTTCTCTTTTCCATCCTAATGGCTTGGACAGAAAGAGTCCAGAGATCTAAGAGGGGGGAAACCAAAATATTTCCCTCAGCTCAAACTAAGTATAATGGGCAAAAGGCTTTTGGACAGGTGAGATGTGCCTGGCACACCTTCCTCCAAAGAAGCCCTTTTTTTCCCTAATGTTGGACATTGAAAAATTAATCCCTGCCTTTTGTCATCTAGTGGTTATGGATTGAACGATGCCCTTAACCCTGTTGCTAAATCTGTTGCCCCCAGAATACAGCAAGGATGCCAGCTTGTTAAATCAAGCATGCCATTGTCTGGGGACAGGCAACCGACCCAGAGTCTGCACGATCCTTCCCCATGTGGGAAGGCCACCTTCCCCTCCACACCCCCACCCTTATTAGGGATTTCTGGACCCAAGGGTAGGTAGGACGATGACCATGTCCAGCTCGAAGCAGCTAGAGGAGCTTGAGACCTTCACCCATTGTCCTTTATAAGATTATAAAGGGTCTTAAGTCTGAGAGGGAGGGATTGTTATTTTTTATTATTAAAATAATTAATTAATTATAAAAAGAAAAGGAAGAAGAATATATGAAAGGGTGAAGCGGGAGAGATTGTATGTATGATCCATGGGCATGGACTTGGGGGGCGGATTGTTGCAGGGGTGCTGGGCTGAGGGGAGCTAAAGGGAAAAAAATTGGAACTATTGTAACAATATAATCAATAAAATATATTTTTTAAAAAAGATTTAAAAAAGAAAAGAAACCCTATCAGCAAAACTAAAAAAAAAAAAAATAATAGAAAATATCCCCTCAACTCCAACTGTTAATATTTAAGAATAATGGACTTATATAGTTGGTTTGTTTACTCTTCCAAGCTCAATTTGCTGTTATCTTACTGGCTTTTGAGTAGCAATAGCAATGATAATAATAATAATTTAAATAATTTTGAACAATGAAAGGAGAGAGAAAATAGGTAGAGGCCTCAGTAAACAGTTGAAAAGAGTCCCAAAAATTCATCTCCCTCAAAACTAGAAAGATAAAATTTCAGAAAGCAGAGTCTAAAAATATTGTAACCAATATAATATGGGAAATAGAAATGAATAGTATCATTATTGGAAAGATAAATCCTCATTTTAATTATTTTGGAAGTTCCAGCCAATGTAACAAAGCTGGAAAATCGTTACTATTGAAAAAAAAACAAAATGATCACTATGTAAGAGAATTTGGTACTCTACCTCAATAATATAAGAATTAACTGAAAATACTACTGGGATCCATATAGTAAATTATTTAATAAAAATATACAAAATGCAATATATTTCATATATTCTTGCAATAATCACTTAGAAAACAAGATAGAAAAAGATCCCACTAACAGAATGAAATATAAAACATGAAATCTCCAGGAGCTAAACAAAGAAACTACAAAACTTTTTTAGGAGTGATAAATAAGACAAACAAATGAACAGACATAATAAGCATGTCCTTGAATTAAAGGGTAAATATTGCAAAGATTTCAAATCATCCTAAATTAATGTATAATGTTATAACTTAACAATATGATTTTGAAACTTAGCTATAAGGTTAAAAGGACCAGGAAGAAATAGTCAAGAACAATTTGAACACAGAAATAATCAAGGAAGAGTTAACAATCAGATATTAAAATAATCATCAAATTCTGATATAAAAGCACATTAATGAAATAGCCTAACATGTTCTCAGTTTCCTATCACTATAAGTATTCAATTAAAAGATGTAATGGAAGGATGTAATAAAGAGAACCTCCTTACTGGGTCATAAGCTGATCTATATCATTTCTAAGTTTCCTTCAACTCTAAAATTCTGTGCCTCTATACATTAACAATGATAATATATCAGATATCTCTGACATACATATTGTCGTGTAGGGAAACCTTCATAGTTTACATCAAGTCATAATACATATACATACAGAGCGTATCTGCCTGTAAGTAGGGTGCCCCAACAAAGCACAAAATGAAAACTACACAGCCCCAGAGGGTGCCCCACCTACTACTAATAGCAGGAGACCCAGAAACCCAGTCTATCTCCTCCAAGGTGCCTATCACCTCTCTATTGTAGCCCAGGAGTCCCTTCTTGCTCATAAATACCTTGTGGAGAGAACAGGAAAAAGGCCTCTCATTTTCAGTCCAGTTCCTTACAGACAGAATGTCCTGAGTGTTAGGAGGGAGCCTACAAAATCCTGTCTAAAGCACAAAATATGGGCAAACTTGGCAGGTATAGGTGCAGATATATTAAAACACGCTCAGAGTGGTGAATCTTTGAAGATAGCTGCCCAAGCCCCTTCTGTTACAGTTCATTCAAATCTTTCAACTAACAGGTGTGAGCTGGCAATAAGCACTTCAGAGACAGCCATAAGATCCTTAGAGGTGAGATCCTGTGTATTATGTGTCATTGGTCCTGGCAACCCTACGAATGACTGATGTCCATGTCCTGTCCTCAACACCTTTACTCATCTCCTGTAGACTCATGCCTATGGCTTCTTTCGCAAACTTGATCTGTTTCATATTTGATCTTTCTCCTTTTCCGCTGCCTCCTATTTTGTCAGTATTATTGTCTCTTGACAATAATGAGAACTGCCTTCTCATGATGTGCCCAAGGTAGGACAGCTTCAGTTTTGTCAGTTTTGCCTCCAGAGATGTTTCAGGCTTAAGAGCTCTTGAACCCAATTGTTGGTATTTCTGGCAATCTGGGGTATCCACAGAACTCTCCTCTAACACTGTATGTCAAATGAATCATTTTTTTTTCTTTTCAGCCACCTTTACTGTCCAACTTTCTCATCAATACACAGTAATTGGAATTTTGAAGGTGTGGATGATCTTAGCCTTGGTCTGTAACGTCACATATTTGCTCTTGGTGATCTTTCCTAATTCTTCCATTGCTGCACTTCCAAATGTCAGCCTTCCCTTCATTTCTTGGCTGCAGTCTCCATTTGAATTGATAACTGAATCAAGGTAGACAAAACCTTTAACAAGTTCAATGTCTTCATTGTCTGTGTTGAAGTTATGTTATTTCTTCTATAGTTGATGGTTTTGTTTTCTTATTCAAATGCAGTCCTGCTTTGGCGTTTTCTTCTGAAGTCATTTCAAAATATTGCTACTTTGTGCCAATAAGATGGTGTCATCTGTATATCTTAAGTGATTGATATTTCTTCTCTCAAATTTCACCCTTCCTTCCTCTGAATCTAGTCCAATTCTTTGCTATAGTATATTCTCCACAGAGATAAAACAAATAAGGAGATAAAAGTATTGTTGTCTGACACCTTGGCCTATAGGAAACCATTCTGTCTCTCTATATTCTGTCCTGACAGTGGCTTCCTGTCTACAATACAGATTATTCGTCAGGACAATCAAGTGCTGACACATGATCTTTCTTTTATAGCAACTCATAGACTTTCATGATCCATACAGTCACAGGCTCTACTATAGTTAGAAAAGGGATCCCCAACCTCCCTCTTCCCAGTCCATGGATGCCCCTCACATCACCACTTGAGCTCCGCCTCTTGTCTCCCCCCCACAACCCCTGTCTCTGGAAATATTGTCTTCCATAAAATTGGTCCCTGGTGCCAAAAAGGTTGCAGACTGCTGGTCTAGAAAACACAGACTAATACTCTTCTGAAATTCTGTGGAGCATTCCAATATCCAGTAGAATGCTTGCAATCAGATCTTGACTACCTCTGTCTTTTCTAAATCTATCCTGAATATCTGGCATTTCTTGCTCCACATAAAGCAGAAGACATTGTTACATCACCTTGAGCTTCACTTTACTTGCCTGGGAAATTAAGGCAATGGTCTTACAGCTATTGCACTCTTCACCATCTCCTTTCTTGAAGATTGGGATGTATATTGAATGTTTTCCATCTGAAGGCCATTGTTTTGATTTCCATATTTGTTGACATATTCTTGTTAGGGGGTTGACAGATTCAGCCTCTGTGACTTGAAATAATTCTCTTGGCATGCCATATGCCCCTGGTGATTTTCTTCCCAGTACTTCCAAGACAGCTTTCACTTAAATTTCTAGAATTACAGATTCTTTCTCCTAAGAACCTTCTTGAAAGGAATCTGTCATCCTTTTGTCTCTTCTTGTATGGATTTTCAGTACAGTTTCCACATTCCCTTTATTTTCTCATGGTCAGATAATGTGCTTTCTTGTGAGTCATTCAGTATTCCTATCTAGGTTTTAATTTCCATTTTATGTCTTGAATCTTTTAGTAGTGATCATTTGTTTTTCCTTTTTTTGTTGTTCTCTTCTGTTTCCTTACATTGACAATTATAATAGTTCTCTTTATCTCTCTGTGATAAATTGTTGAAAAAATGAGTTCAGAATTCTACCCCTGCTTTTGTCACCTTTTGCTTTTGCCCCTCATCTGTCTCTACCAATTTTTAGTGTTTCTTTTGTCATCCATCTCAATTTGTCTTTCCTTTTCACTTCTGGTATGTCTTTCTGCATTCCTCCCTAACAATATTTCTAGTTTCAGTCTACAGTTCTTCTGGTTCTTGGTCAACTAAGTTTAGCTGTGTAAATCTGTTTTTTTCTTTTTTAAATGTGGACCTTGAATCCATCAGGAATGTTATTTATATTATATTTTGGCACTATGATTCTTTTAGAGCTTTTCTTCAGCTTTACTCTAATGTTTGATATTAACTGTTCATGGTCAGCACTACAGTCTGCCTTGGGTCTTGTTCTAACAGAGAGAATAGAGCTTCTCCATTCCCTACTTTCAATTACATTATTTGGCCATCTGGTGATGTTCATGTATAGAGTAATCTGTTTCGTTGTTTGAAGCATGTGTTCATGATGAACAAGGTGTTGGCTTTACAGAAATTTATGAGCAAATCTCCTGTTTCGTTTTTTACCCCCTAGTCTAAATTTTCTGAACACATTTGATTCTGTTTTATTTCCTACTTTTGCATTCTAGTCACCTATAATATCCACATATCTAGTTTAGGTGAGATCCTACCACACCATAGAGCAATCCCAGCACACAATGGCAGAGGCTCCGTGGATGCTGAGACAGAGCACACTGGCACTTGAGGAAAAGTCACGTACCCATTGTCATGCTCAGAAATGGAATCTCTCACACTACCAGACTGAAGCACAAAGTGCTACACCTCCAGTGTTCACCTTTCAGTTTATTTCCCAAGTATATTCATTCAATGGTGTAAGCCAGTGTCTGGAGCCCTAGATCTAAACACCCTCTAGTACCTTCTATCTCAGAGTTTTAAAGCCTCACTTCTCCTAACATATCAGGTGAGCCACACACTTCACTCCAGGTCTGGAAAAACTTTTCTCCCAGGATAGTCAGGGTTTCTCCCTTTACATGATTAATTGCAAGATGTCCTCCACCTATCCTCTAAAAGGATACAAGACTTTGTGAATCCAGCAGTTTTCAAGTTTCCAACTGTACTATGACACAGAGGTAACCTTTCTCACTGAAAAAAAAAAAAATGCAAATTTAATCTCTGGGAGGATTTCCACTCATCACCTATCAAACCCCATCATAACTTACCATTCCAGGGGACCTAGTCACAATTTCAAATTTCCAAATCCCAACCCAGATCTCCTGAAGATGAAGTTCAGGAATAGGCATCTCTAAACAAGCTCCCCATGGAAAGTTTAGATAGTGAGGTTTGGGAATCACCACTCTGGGCTTTAATTGCTTGATGCTTGTCTCTTAACCATTTGCCTAAAATAACACCAGACGATTTCAGTTGTACTTTCTATTTCCGTTGCTTCATCAAGAACACAATGTGCAACTTGAAAGATAAGTAAGGAATAGAAAAACATGATGGCAATGGTAGTGGAAATAGACATCAACAACAGGAAGAGCAAATCACTAACTTTCTATAAAAAGAAAAGGAGAGAAGTGTAAACTGCAGAGTAGAGACAAACCAGCATCTTGTAGATCAACCCCTCCACTGCTGCAAGCGCAGAAAAAATTCTTTGCATCTCCTGCCCCCATTTCAGTCAATTTCTCATCATTGACTCACCCATTCAGCAGGTCATTCCAGGCAGTGTTTCACGTTCCCCTTATTCTACAGTGAACAAAACAGAAAAGGTCGCTATCATTATGGAACTCACTGATAAGCACTAAATGGACAAACACAAAATTCAAAAATGAAATAACTCAGAAAGGGGGGTATAATAAAATAAAATAATAGGAAAGGGCAAGAAAAGGCCCCCATGAAGAAGTAACATTTAAAAAGTTTTACATTGCAGTGAACTAGGTAGGGAGTGTAGAGACAGGGCCAGCATGTTAGGGAAGAAAGATGCAGGCAGAAAGTAAAGCAAGTGTAAAGGTTCTAGGTAGAAATGAGTTTAGTGCCTTAGTGTTTTCAGATAGACAGAGTGGTTGGAGGAAATGTGCAAGGGGAAGGATGAAGACAGATAATGCTGAATAAATACTTACAGATCAAATCATGTAAGACCTTAAGGCCCTTGTCAAGCTACTAGACTTTATTTTATGTTCCACTGAAAATTAAAAGGGCTTTAGTTAGGGAGATTAACCTTTTTTTCCTTTTTAAAGATCACTTCAGTTGCACCCTGCCTGGGTAACTCAGTTAGTTAGAACATCATCTCAATATGCCAAGGTTGTGGGTTTGATCCCCGGTCAGGGCACATACAAGAACCAACCAAGGAATGAATTGAATGAATAAGTGGTAACAAATCGATGTTTCTCTCTCTCTCTCTCTCTCTCTCTCTCCCTGTCCCCCTCATTTTCCCTCCCTCTCTCCCTCACTTCCTCTCTCTCTAAAATCAATATAAATAAATAAATAAATATCACTCCAGTTCAGTTGCTATGTGAAAAGTGGACAGAGGTAGCCGAGGTAGCCAAGGTAAGCAATAAAATAAGCATTGTAGGCAAAAGATGATAGTGGTTTTTATAAGGTTGTTTTCTTGTGTAAGAAGCTGGAAAGTGAGATGGCACCAATTACTAAATGGAAATAAAGCAGGTTTGAGGGGTGGAACTCAAAGAGTTCAGTCTTGAACACATTATATATGCAAAGTTTATGAAAATACGAAAAATGTAGGCAATATAAGCATCAGGAGAATGAAACTGGACTGAGGTAGAGATATGAATTTGAGTTGTTTGCCTATAAGTGGTACTGAAGGCTAAGCCCTGGCTGGTTTGGCTCAGTGGATTGAGTGTCGGCCTGCGAGCTAAGTGTTGCTGGTTCGATCTTCCAGTCAGGGCACATCAGAGAAGGAAAACTCTGACTCCAAAAAACCTCCGCTGCCTTGCGGCATACCTCTTCAGGGGAAAGGCTAAGGGAGTAAACCCCGACAGAAAATCCGGAGCCGGAGTCCCTAAGGCGGTTTGACGTTGTAGTCAACACCGGCAACTCCTGCGGCGCACCTGAAGCCAAGCTGTATTGACTCCGTCTTTCCCTTGGACCCTTCAGCTGCGAAGAGAGGGGGGGTCTGCTGCATGGGCAACAGCAGACCCTCCATATCACCCTGCCCAGGCTCTGTAGCTTCAGCTTCACTGGAGAGGACACTCCAGCGTCATCGCAAGATGTCGATTCAACATGGGAGGAGACAGATACCGTGTCACTCCCGAGTCGGACTGCACAACCATTCTTGGCGGTGCAGATACTCTTAAGAAGCTACACTATCGTCTCTCGAGACGGACGGCTGCCGACGGTACTGAAGGCTATGTAAATGCATAAGATTACCAAAAAAAAAAAAAGTGTGCAGCTAAAGAAAATAATAATAAAGCTAAAATGAAGCCTTAGTGACTTCAACATTAGAAGTCTGTTGGACAAATAGCAACTTCTTTCTAGCTGGTCCCAAAGAATTTATATTAGTGAGCAATGCCAAGTACATTCCACAAGATGAGAAGATTAAGAGCCCCTATTGTAGGACAAGCTGGAAACCCTTCAGTTGCATGCCCCCTATCAACCAGATACATTTACAGTTCTATATGCTTTATAGCCCAGTAAATGTAGTTCAAGAAGTTGTTACCAGTTATTGACTGATTATCATGTACCAGATATTATACTAGGTCATTTGAAGTCATTAAGAGAAATCACTGGGCCTTAGAGAATAATTACTAAGCACAATGTACAGAGTTAAAAGGAGATCCACAACCTCAGTGCCAGGCAGCAGCCATGGCACTCCAGCCATGAAGAACAATGACAGAAGAGGACATGAGACTCCAAATCTCTCAGTTCAGCATGCAGAAGACAGACACCTCCTACTTTCCACTTTAAACTAAATAATATTCACATGGTTGATTGGCAGTTCTAGGATGCAGAAATCTCAAAAAGATACTAAGTTTTGGCTGAAAGGACAGAAGCATACTCAAATGAAACGTTATCATAGCTATATCCAAGGCTGATAGACTGAGTCATATGAGTTACATATATGTAACTTGCCTATTTAATAAGCTTATTCAGTGTGGTACAACCTAAAATAGTCTTCTTCTTTTTTTTTTTTTCTGTTCTATTGTATCTCCCATCCCTGATGGTGGGTTGCAGTACAGGCAACAAACAGTAGGACAAGAGTGTTTCCTAAGGGCCAGGGCTCTCATGCAGGAGGTACAGAGCCATCTTAATAGGATCCTGTCCTCTGAGGTCAGCTTGCAGGAGTGAGACCACAGCATCAGGGAGAAGCTATATGGGATGTACTGAAACAGAAAGTCCGGGTCATGCCTTTTAGGCTAACAAATCTTCTATATCTCAAGACACCTTTGGCCAGTTTTTAGTAAGTCATTCAATTTAGAATGTTTGGGATCTTGTCACCTGTAATTTTCAGAATTTTGTGTCCATCCAAACTCCTATACAACAACATCCTAACCCAGTATACAAATCATTTGTCATAGATGATATGATCCCTATGGATTGGAACAATTTTTTAAAAACTATAGCTGCCCAAACTCCAATCCCAGAATTCTAATTTAGAAGTATGACACAGGATTGTTAACCCATATCTATTTTCATTTTTAATATGGAAGCTCCTGGGTTAAATACTCAGTTTTTATTCAGTATGTTAATTAAAAATATCTTAAGAGTCTACTTGGGCTTTTAGTGAATAAATATGTTAAGGAATTTGGAAAACTAGGAATGAAATCAGATAAAGGATGTTTATTTAAGGTAAAATGGAGAAGGAAAGTATATTGTTAGAGTATACGTCACTCAGGAACACAAAGAATAAGGAGGCTTCCTATAAGCAAATTACAAAATCAGCACAAAGACAAATAAGCAATGATTAAAGACTAACCTGACATTTGACTGAATTCTGTCTGAATTTGATCAAAGTATAGCATGGGTAAATTTCTAATTTATCTAGCTCATAATTTCATCTTTTCTAAAGGAAAAGGAACAAACAGCAAAATTTCTTATTTAAAACGGCACTTGTTAACATCCCCTAATGCCACTTCTCCTATCTTTCCACTAAAGCCCTTATAAATATATAGGAAAATATGAACCCACAACACCAACCCAAAATTAACATTGGCAGACAACTTAAAAGTAAACATTTGGAAATAATTTCTACAAAGCACAGGAGAGATTAATTTAGTTTGCTCTCAGATGAAAGTCTGAGTACATTTTTTTCCTCAATTTGACCTCCAAGTATAAATCTGAGAAGTAGAATCAGTAATGATTCAAATAGACAAAGAGATTGAAAAAGACAATTCCATATCTTGTCTACTGAAAAATATAGTCTGAATAGAGAAAACCTCTTTCAAAAGTGAGTTAGTAGAAAACACCCAACATAAAACCTATACAATATTATCTCTTAATAAACTCTTCTAAGGCATAACTTTTTTCCAAGTACCACTTTATCTGCATATCACAATTTTTAATACGTACTTTTATTACTGTTCTATTCTAAAAAGTTTATAACCCAGGGGTTATTTTGGAATGTGTTTCTTTGGTTTACAAACTCATTTTTTTAAATTCCATTTTCCTTTTATTGCTTTTATTTCTAATCAGATTGTTTTAAGATAATAAAAAATGTTCTATATGATGTCTATTTTTTGAAATTTGTTGAGACTTCTTGTGAGCCAATACATGGTCAATACATACTTAAAAAGAATATGTTTTATATCTTGTATGCATGATTTTGTAATTTATCTTAGATCAATATTATTGAACCACAGCTAGTCTAGAGATAACATAAATCAGAGAAATGATAAAATCTCATATTACTAATAATGAACAGGAAAATTTGACTATGGACCAGAAAAACTTGGTTTTCCAGACACTGACTGAGCCTTTTGGTGGTTGTAGGCTGCATAGGAAGAACAATATTTATAATCTTCCAAGTCCAAAGATGTTCCCAGTAACTAAAACTCTGTCCTGCAATATAATTTCATGAGATTCTAAGGCAAAGAAGCTGTATATTATCTTTTCCACTGAGGTTAATAATTTAGATTTGGAAGAAAACAAAACAAGTTTTAAAGGATTGAAAGTTATGCTTAGTGAGAAGGAAACTTCCGATCAGTCAGTTCAGACTTTGATGTTGACCACCACTGGATGGACAACTGAATGATTATTTGTCCACATACAGTATAACAGTATTAAACAACAGAGAAGGTCTGCTTCCTAAAAGAATTAAGAAAGAGCTCAAGGCTTGATATATTTGTAACAACTGCCATTTCTCACTAGAGAAGCAGAGTTTCTGCACAGATCATAGCCAACTAGTACAATACAGGACTAAGTTCATTTGGAAATACAAACACTCAGGATGGAGATTGTTACATGTTGAATTGTGCCCTCCCCCAATATTCATATGCTTAAATCCTCACAACCGGTGCCTTAGAATATGACCTTATTTGGAATAGTATCATTGCACATGCAATAAACTAAATTAAGACAAGGTCATACTGGGCAGGGCGAACACAAGACTGTGGTAATTAAAAAAAAGAGACCATCTGAAAAGACAGTGATGTAGGAAGAATGCCATATGAGAATGAAGAATTAGAGTAATGTATCTACAAGCCAAAGACTGCCAGCTAGAAAGAAGAAAGGAAAGATGCCCCTATAGATTTCAGAGGAAGCATGGTGTTGTCAACACCTTCACTTACAACTTCTAGCCTCCAAAACTAAGACACAGATTTCAGCTGTTCTAGTTACCCAGTTTGTAGAACTTTGTTATGTCAACCCTAGACAATTAATACAAAAATACTTGCAGATATTTCTTAGTGAACTTAATAAGGAATTCATGACAGTATCACAAGGTAGGAAAATTCAAAATAGTAATTTTAAAAATATTATAAAAGCAAGATAAAACTTTTAGCTGTAAACAATGAATGAATATGAGAATAAAACTGAATGAACCTGGCTGCTGTGGCTCAGTGGATTGAGCGTTGGCCTGAGAACCAAGTGTTGCTGGTTCGATTCCCAGTCAGGGCACATGACTAGGTTGCATGTCAGGTCCCCAGTTGGGGGCGCATGAGAGGCAACCACACAGTGATGTTTCTCTCTCTCTCTTTCTCCTTTCCCCTCTCTCTATAAATGAATATATAAATAAATAAATGAAATTTTTAAAAAAACTGAATGAAAATCTGGAATCTATCTGAACTCATTTCCAATGTTCAGTCCTGAAGAGCAAATATCTACAACACTTCAGCATTTATAATTCCTAAATTAAGGACAGTAGAATGACAACTAGTCTTTGTCTACTGTATGCTTGTCGTAAATACTCTTAGAAATTCCTAATAATGCATTAATCATGTATTGTGCCCTTATTAAATCTTGAATAACCTGGTAAGACAATGTATATGTATATCAGACCACATGAGAGGAGATCTGAAATGGTAGCAGAGTAGGTAGAAGTTACGCTTACCTCCTCCTAGGGCCAAATTGGAATTGACACTAAATTATAGAACAGTCATCCTAAATAACCAACTGAAGACTAGCTGAAGTCTTATCATCAAGGATTTGCAGAAGGCACATCGAGACTGGTAGGAAGGGCAGAGACAAAAAGGGCTGGACCTGATACCACAGGTGGTGGCTGAGGTTCTGAAGGGATATATCAGCTGCAGAGGTAGGGGGCAGGATCCTCTGAGAAGCATGGAGTCTAAACCCCAAGCTGAGCTCCCCATCCCAGAGCACACAGGCCCAGAAAAAGCTCCCACATAACATGACTGTGAAAAGCAGCAGGGTTTCTGTCCACCAGGAAAGGATGGCTAGAGACACAGGCACCTTCTTAAAGGGCCAACACACAAAAGTTCATTCACAGCAACTCACCCTGAGAACCAATGGAGAGAGGGTTGAGCAGACTATAGTCATGTGAGGAGAGTCTGGGGTTTGTGGCTCTGGAAACAGAGAAGAAGGTTAGCTGCCAGGATCTCACACCAGGATCTTGTCACTGAGTCATTTTCCCATACATCAGACACTATAGTTCTTGGGTAGAGCACTCCCTTCCCTGGGCATCAGCCTGGGGAAAAGCAACAGCCCCACTGGCTGAACTCCCTCTCCTTCCCCTGTAAAGTATATGTCCTGCTGAGGTGACACCTGTCTTGGCCAGGGTGTAGAGGTCTGAGAAGACTCAGGGGGTGTCAGTGACTGAGTTATGTGGCTTTGGGGGAGGTTCATTGCCCCCACTTTCCCATGAACCTGGTTAGCACTTCTCCTTCATGGAAGATCCACTAGAACCAGCCTATAGGCTTCCAGAATACTCACCCTCTGGGAAATGGAGACCCCATCCATATGACTCCTAGTGGGTGAGATCAGGATAAAAGCTGGGACAAACTAAATTGTTTGGCTCTTAGGCAGGGGCCACAATCCCCACAGTACCTGAAACCTGACCAGTACCTCTCCATCATGGGACATCCACTAGCCCCATCCTCCTCACTACCCTATTGAGCTTTGTCTTCTGGGAGAATCTGGGACAGACTGAGCTGTGTGACTTTTGGACAGAAGCCACTTTTTCCTCACACACCTGACTGGAGCAGAGCAATCCCTTTACATAACCAGAGCTTGGTCTATTTGCTGTCTTCACCCTGTTGACTCCCTGAGACCCTGCCCCAACACAAATGTGTGTGAGCACCCTGCTGGTGGAATCTAGACTTGGTACATCCAGGGAAATTTGCTGACTAACCTCTAACCTCAGAACCAGCATTGGCACCAAGTTTGAACCTGTATCACTCTGGTGAACATAGCACGCCCCTATCTGATGACTCACTGTGAATGCACATGATGCAACTTGAGTACCACAAGAAGTTCTTTCAGTGACTGAGCCTACCAGGAAGCCAACAGGAAGAGGCAGACCTCAGTGTGCCTTAAGACTTTTGCAGACCTGCCCTGGGCATGTGTTGGTAAAAGCTGGCCTCGGTGTACATATTGGTCCTTTCCACCCAAACCCAGGCCCAACAGAGGCACTGAATCACTTGTAGCTCCAAACAGGTAGCCCGGGGCCAGTCACATTCAGTGCCTGACACTGGTCTACACCAAAGTCCCTCGCACAAGGCCCAGAACCAACACACCCAGTGGCCAGCTTTAGACAACATCAGAGCAGGATCCAACAAGTCACACAAATCCAAAGGGAGATCTCAGCAGGCACCAGACACTACTGAGTCAAATTCTGCTTTATGTAGTCAGTACCTGTACAGCAGCATATATGCTACAGTTGGGGTTGAGCCTTATACATAGCAGCCTAAATGTCAAGGATATACAACCAAGATTACCTTGAGTGTCAATCTCACACATGAATGGGCCAATAGTAATCAAGACACAATTACAACAGGAAAGCCAACATAACCCACATAAGTGACATTCCTGAAGCAACCAGCTCAGGTGACCAAGGAGACTGCACCACTGTACCTCACAGGACACCTACTACATCAGACTTGGAGTTATGGTAGATCTATCTAATATATAGAAATAAACACAAAAAGGTAGCCAAAATAAGGAGATTAAAAAAGAGACCCCAAATGGAAAAAAAAAAAAAAAAAAAGGGTAAATCTCCAGAAAAAAAGAGCTAAATGAAATAGAGGAAAGCAATTTATCAGAAATAGAGTTCAAAAATATGGTTATAAGGATGCTCAACAGCATGAAAAATGACACAGAAATCATAAAATATGGACAAGTCAGAACTTAATAATACAATATCTGAAATTAAGAATACACTAGAAGGGATAAACAGTAGATTGGATGAAACAAATGATCAAATCAGCACTTTGGAAGAAAGGTAGGAAAAGCACACCCATTCAGAACAGCAAGTTAATTTAAAAAAAATTTTAATGATGATACTTTACGGGACCTGTGGGACAATATGAAGCATACCAACCACCACATCATAGGAGTACAGAAGGAGAAGAGAGCAAGCAAGGGATTGAGAACCTATTTGAAGAAATAATGACTGAAAAATTCCCTAACCTGGTAAAGGAAAAAGACAAGTCCAAGTTGTGCAGAGTCCCAAACATGATGAACACAGAGAGGCCCACACCAAGACACATCATAATTAAAATGGTAAAGGTTAAAGACAAAGAGAGAATCTTAAAAGCCACAGAGAAAGATAGTTAACTACAAGGGAGCTTCCATAAGACTGTCAGCTAATTTCTCAACAGAAACATTTCAAACCAGAAGGAATTGATGTGAAACATTCAACAAGAGGCTATAACCTTTGTAAATATTAATGCACCCAACAAAGGAGCACCTAAATATGTAAAGCAAATCTTGATGGAAATAGAGTGAGAGATCAACAGTAATAAAGTCATAGAAGGAAATTTTAACACCCATTGACATCAATGGATAGATCCTCCAGACAGAAAATCAACAACAACAAAAAATGGTGGCCTTTGATGGCATAGTAGATCAGATGGATTTCACTGATATCTTCAGAGCATTTCACCCCAAAGCAGCAGAATATATATTCTTTTCAAGTGCACATATAACATTTTCTAGGATAGACCACATGTTAGAACACAAAACAAGTCTCAATAAACTTAAGAAGACTGAAATCATATCAAGCATCTTCTCTGCCTATGATGGTATGAAACTAGAAATCAATCATAAGAAAAAAAAACTGAAAACAAGCACAACGACACGGAGACAAAATAACATGTTACTAAACAATGAACAGGTTAACAATGAGATCAAGAAAGAACTCAAAAACTACTTGGAAACAACTGAAAGTGAGAACACAACAAACCAAAATCTATAGGACACAGCAATAGCAGTACTAACAGGAAAATTCATAGCATTACAGGCCTATCTCAAGAAACAAGAAAAAGCTCAAATAAGCAATCTCACTTTATACTTAAAGGAACTTGAAAGAGAACTACAAAGTCCAAAGTGAGTAGAAGAAGGGAAATAATAAAGAACAGAGCAGAAATAAACAAAAGAGTGTCTAAAAAAATACAAAAGAACAGAGCAGAAATAAACAAAAGAGTGTCTAAAAAAATACAAAAGAACAGTAAAACGGAGATCTGGTTCTTTGAAAAAATAAACAAGACAGGAAAACCTTTCACTAGAATACTCAAGAAAAAAAGAGAATCCAAATAAATAAAACCAGAAATGAAAGAGAAGTAACAACTGACACCAAAGAAATACAAAGGGTGGTAAGAAAATATTATGAACAATTATATGCCAACAAATTGGACAACCTGGATGAAATGGATAAATTCCTAGAAACACATGATCTGCCAAAACTGAATCACAAAGAATCAAAGAATCTGAATAGACAGATAACAACTAGTGAAACTGAAACAGTAATTTAAAAACAAACAAACAACAAACAAAAGTCCTGGAATGTATGGCTGCACAGGTGAAATTTAGCAAACATTTGAACAAAACCTAACACAACTTCTTCTCAAACTATTTTTAAAAATTCAAGAGGAAGAGAAGACTCCCAAGCTCATTTCACAAGGCCAGCATTATACTAATTCCAAAACCAGATAAAGACACTACAAAGAAAGAAAGGTTTTGGCCAATATCCCTGATAAACATAGATACTAAAATCCTCAACAAAATATTATCAAACTGGATCCAGCAATACATTAAAAAGATCATACACCATGATCAAGTAGGATTTATTCCAGGGATGCAAAATTGGTAAAGTAACTGAAAATCAAAAAACATGATACACCACATAAACAAGATAAAGGATAAAAACTCCCATTATCACATAAATAGATGCAGAAAAAGCACTTGATAAAATCCTGCACCCATTTATGATAAAAACTCTCAGCAAAGTGAGAATAGAGGGAACACACCTCAAAGTAATAGAGACAGCATACAAAATAAATATCCAGGAAGGGAAGGGAAACTAAGAAAACAATCCTATTTACAATTGTTTCAAAAAGAATAAAATACCAAGGAATAAATTTAACCAAGAATGTGAAAGACCTGTACTTGGAAAATTATAAGACAATGAAGAAAAACTGAAAAAGATACAACTAAATGAATAGGAAGAATTAACATCATTAAAATGTCTGTACTACCCAAAGCAATCTGTAGATTCAACACAATTTCTATGAGAATACCAATGGCTTATTTCACAGAACTAGATCAAACATTCTGAAAATTTATATGGAACCACAAAAGGCCCCAATAGCCACACCCATCTTGATAAAGAACAAAGTTGAAGGAATAATGCTACCTGTATCAAACTATACTACAAGGACATAGTAATCAAAATAGCATAATACTAGCCTAAAAACAAACATGTAGATCAATGGAACAGAATAGAGAACCTGGAAATAAACCAACATTTTTATAGCCAATTAATATTTGACAAAGGAGGCAAAAGATACAATGAGGTAAAAATAGTCTATTCAATAAATGGTGTTTGGAAAACTGGACAGATACATGCAAAAGAATAAAATCTAGACCACCTTTCTGCACCATACATAAGGATAAACTCAAATGGATTAAAGACATAAATGCTGACTCAAACTGTAAAAATTCTTTAAAAAACAGGCAATAAAATTCTGGACATTTCTCACAGCACTATTTTTTCTAATGTATCATCACCTTGGGCAAGAAAAACAAATGAAAAAAAAAGAAATGGGACTACATCAAACTAAAAAGGTTTTGCACAGCAAAGGAAACCATCAACAAAATGAAAAGACAACTCACTGAATGGGAGAATATATTTGCCAATGATACATCTGATGCAGTTAATATCCAAAATTTATAAAGAACCTATAAAACTCAACACCAACCCCCCCCCAAAAAAAATCCACATAAAAAATGGCCTAAGGACCTGAATAGACATTTCTCCAAAAAAAGACATACAGATGGCCAATAGATGCTCAATGTCACTAATCATCAGTGAAATTCAAATTAAAACTACAATGAGATATCACCTCACGCCTGTCAGAATGGCCATCATAAATAAATAAAAAAATAACAAGTACTTGTAAGGATGTGAAGAAAAGGGAAACCCTCATATTCTGTTGAGATTGTAAATTAGCGTGGCCACTGTGGAAAACAATATGGAGAGTCCTTTAAAAATTAGAAATAGAGCTTTCATGTGATCCAGCAATTCCACTTCTGAGTATTTATCCAAAGAAAGAAAAAAACACTAATTCAAAAGATATATGCACCCCTATGTCCCCCACAGCATTACTATTCAATAGTAATGGCCAAGACATGGAACCAACCTATAAGTTCATCAGTAGATGAATGGATAAAGAAGATATGGTATATGTATATACATACATACACATACATATATACAATGAAATATTATTCTCAGCAATAAAAAATAATGAAATCCTGCCATTTCTGACAACATGGATAAAATAAGTCAGACAGAAAAAGACAAATACTGTATGAGCCCACTTATATGTGGAATCTAAACAAAAAATCAAAATAAATGAACAAAAAATAAAACAGAAACAGATTCACATAGAGAGAACAAACTGATGGTTGCCAAAGGGGAGGGGGAAAGAGGATGGGAATAAAAAATATAAATAAATCTTGAACAAAAAACAATGTTTCAGAAGGATAGATACAACCAAAAAATCCAAATAAATTGTTAAACGATATATACAATATAACATCTGATCAGCTATTTTCCCTCCAATGGGCACCAACAGTGTCTCAGATGTAGCAAAAATAAACCTTACACATTGTCCAACATTTGGAGGCATGACTATGAAAAGATCATAGTCTACCTCCCGTAGCACAGCATCTCAGAGAAGCATGGATTAGGGTAATTTCTGGCATATAAAATTCAGCAAGAACTTGCAAAGCAAGTTTTGAAAACCCCCTAGTACTTTTGGTCTTTTTTTTAGTTTATTATTCTCCTATTTGAGACCATGAGCTCCTTAAAGCAGCTTTCATGCCCACCACAATGTTTAACATTTAGCAAACCCTCAATAGTAATTAAGAATTGAGATTTTTAGCTCTGGCAGGTAGCTAAGTTGGTTTGATTGTCATCCTGATACACCAAGTTTTCAGATTCGATCCCCAGTCAGGACACATACAAGAATCGACCAATGAATGCATAAATAAGTAAAAAGCACATCAGTGTTTCTCTCTCTCCCTCTCTCACTTCTTTCCTTTCTAAAGTCAATCAATCAATAAAAGAACTGAAATTTTTAATAATTCAAAATTATAAGATTTCCTTAAAATAAAATCTTGCCTTAAAATATTACAGAAAGATTTAAGAGAATATATATAAATTTATTTTTCTCATTACATAGAACTGCTATAGTGGTATTCACAAGCAGGTCTGCATCATAATTGAGTTATTGGAAAATACTTCCAAAATATTTCATTTAAGATATTCTTCAAATATTTTAAAATACCATTTTGAAGCTACATATCAATTGTTACTAGTCAATTCCTTAATAGGATATTGTGATGTTAAGTTTCATCTACATTTATCATGAGTTATTTAAAGTTTGTGAGGACACAGCCTTAAGCCTTTGTTTTCCTTTCAGTAATGTTTAAGTCTCTCTGGAAAATCCCTACTCACCCCTTTCAGGATTTAATACAAATATCACCTCTACATAACCTTTTCATGTCTATTTCTTATTCTAAGAGATGTACTGAATAATCAGGATACCCTCCCTATATATTTGTATATATATATATACTGTTAACAATACCCTGGCTGGTTTGGCTCAGTGGATTGAGCATCGGCCTGCGAGCTAAGTGTCGCTGGTTCGATCTTCCAGTCAGGGCATATCAGAGAAGGAAAACTCTGACTCCAAAAAACCTCCGCTGCCTTGCGGCATACCTCTTCAGGGGAAAGGCTAAGGGAGTAAACCCCGACAGAAAATCCGGAGCCGGAGTCCCTAAGGCGGTTCGACGTTGTAGTCAACACCGGCAACTCCTGCGGCGCACCTGAAGCCAAGCTGTATTGACTCCGTCTTTCCCTTGGACCCTTCAGCTGCGAAGAGAGGGGGGGTCTGCTGCATGGGCAACAGCAGACCCTCCATATCACCCTGCCCAGGCTCTGTAGCTTCAGCTTCACTGGAGAGGACACTCCAGCGTCATCGCAAGATGTCGATTCAACACGGGAGGAGACAGATACCGTGTCACTCCCGAGTCGGACTGCACAGCCATTCTCGGCGGTGCAGATAGACTCTTAAGAAGCTACACCATCGTCTCTAGAGACAGACGGCTGCCGACGATACTGTTAACAAGGTCTCTTAAGAACAATAATAATGTTCATCAAAATAAATTTAAATAGGTGGACTAAGCATTTATTTGGAAAATATCCATCAAGCAACTACTATATGCTAGTCACTGTGTTAGAAATTGAACTAAAAAAAAAAAAAAAAATTGAAGCCAGTCCTTGCCCTAGAGAACTTCACTGTCACTTTTTACAAAATCTAAATTAAAGGAATTTGCTCTTTTCTCTTTAAACTATAAGTCAATAATAAGATTAACTAGATAACTGAATTCTTCATAAAATAGTAATGCCAAAGCAAATGCCTTTGCCCACAGAGTTTCAATACCACAGTACTTGTCAACCTTGGCTTCACATTGTAATCATTTGTGGAGCATTAAAATAGATATAAAATGCCTGAATCTCACACTCAGAGATTCTGACTTAATTGTTCTTAAGTGCAACTTGGGCACTTGGATAAAAGGAAGCTGCCCTGCGCTTCTATGTGCAGCCAAGGTTGAAAAGCAACATCAGCTCTCTCTCAAGGGCCTAGTAGTAGCCTTTTCTTTCTGCCTGAGGGCATTGACTTTCATGATCATGGTGCTAAAAGCTAAGAATGCTACAGAAAATTTAAATGAGAATATTCACTAGGCATAATATGTTTAGCTACATTTCATCTCTGCTTTTTTATTTTTAATCCTCTCTCTAATACAATACTAACTCCAGCATATATTAAGTCAACATGTTTGTCCTTTCATTATCTTACCCAATCAACCCAACAACCTAGAAACCTAGAAACCTTAAATCTCTCCCTCATCCAGAAAAAAAATCAAGCATTTCTTCTTGCCTCAAGAGAGCTAGACAATTAGTTATAAAAACTGCTTTCTTCCTTTAACATTTTCAGGTGCCAAAGTAGAAAGATGGAGCAAGTTTCAAACTGCCTCCAGCAAGAGAGGGGGAAAAATGAAATTGGCCTTGTATGGGCTTAAATGGCTTGGAGAATTCATACAATAGGTCATAGTTCTTTGATTTCCACATTCCTCTATAGGAATATTAGATATGATAGATAATAAGTATGTCAAGGTCATGTTTACCTAATTCTAATGAAGCAAAGCAAAAATCTCAAATTGTTACCAACCTGCAGGGAATGACTGGATCTTTTTTTTTTTTTTAAGATGCTAAGTAATTAAAATGGAAAAATGTGTTTAATGTTAAAACAAACTGGAATGTTACTATATTAGATAAGGGACATAATGTCATTAAAGTGGTCGGAAATTATGTGGTCCCTTAGATTGCTTTATTTCCCTCAGCAGAATATTAATTTCAGGTGAGTAATTTAAATTGCATTAACATCAGACTCCTTAAGATGACACTTCATTTAGTCTTGAAAGTTGCTGCTGCTTAAGACATTCCCCCAGACTGCCATTTCACACCAGCGTTAACTTGTGCCAGATTGTATATTGTTTTTTTTTTCAAAATATCATGGGGGTGTCAAATGCTTTATTGCAAACCTGCTGCTTTATAGGAATATGCAATGTAAATAAAT
The DNA here is from genome assembly GCF_987537825.1 of Furipterus horrens. Classification (NCBI taxonomy): domain Eukaryota; kingdom Metazoa; phylum Chordata; class Mammalia; order Chiroptera; family Furipteridae; genus Furipterus; species Furipterus horrens. The sequence goes on along the minus strand of NW_028327176.1, from coordinate 109,694,027 downwards.
CAGAGACACTTCTGTTAATGACCTTATTTTAGATGGAAAACCTTTCAATTAGATGTATGAAATCAACTGACAGTTTTATGAACCAAATCATTTCGGAAATATCCTTCTCATTCACTGGATATCATCACATTTTCAGAGCCCATATGGTATGAAGTAGATCCACAAGATCTTCAAGGACAGGTAAACTTAGACTCAGCATGAATCTCAATTCCAGTATCTGTGTTTTCTTCACTAATCAATGTCCAGGTAAGACAACTTTCAAAGTTGCTAATTTAATGGAAAGGAAGTATCGAAAAACAATTTTTATAAAAATTATTTATTGTGGTTATTTTTCTTAAAAAAAACATGGTAAGTGCACATTTCTCTATTCTCCCATGAACCACCAACCCACTAACTTAAATAGTGATAGACCATTAGAGCCTGGACCAAACAGGTGACAAGGGCCAAATAGAGTTAAGATTGTGTTTATTTTGTTAGGACCCTTGAACATCACCTTTGAACATGAATAATCACTTGCATAAGAATAAGTTTCATGGAAGACTGAATGAGAGTACTAAATGGTTCAAGAAACTTTAACCTAGTGGCAAATATTATACAACTTTAATTTACCTTTGACCTCTAAATTCTCCACAAATAAAGAAAAGGGTATGTTCTAAATTTGGATATGAAAAAAGTCATTGGTGCAGCCTTTATCAAATAACTCTACCTTTTCTATGCCTTCTTTTCTAGTATTACATAAGGTTTATAAACATCTTCACAGAGATATAACATACATTTTATTACAATACAGGGCCTTTGCTTTCTCAACCGTAATCCTACTATTGCTTTTCTTTTCCCCTCTAAACTCCCTGTTCTAATCTGTAATTCCTCTCTCCTATAACTCGCATGTGTACTCCTGAATTTTGCTTTTTGGCTGCTGCTTTCCTTGCTGTCAACACTGTTTTCTTTTAAGCTTATTCCCAGGCTGTTCAACTCAGCTGCCATGATCCTTCAGTGTCTCTGTCAGCTGCCTTCTGAATCAAGTTCACATAGTTCAAGGCCATCCACCCAGCAAGGTAATTTCAGACCATAACTCTACCCCAGCCAACCAATCATTTAAGCACGTTTCTCTAATTCTCATTCTCTACAGGATGGAACAGATCCTGTCTCCAGAAATCCTAGGTTTTGGAAAAGGATAGACCCAGCCTTCCAGAAGACCACCAGCAGGAGTAACATTTCCAAACAGGAACTTGACAGAGCTTCCTGTTTACTTTCTTGAGAGTTATGCCTGCCACCACTGCACAACCACCCCGCACATGAGGTAGCAAAGCTACCTGCCACCCAAGGGTTATAAGGGATAACTATGCATTCTCCTCCACACTCAAAGAAAGAAATTTGAGAACTCTCAAGTAAATGATGACAAAGAAGGATCTAAGTTACAGAGTAGGAGACCAATATCCAAGCAAAGAACATACAGCTATCTGCGATATTTCTTAAATTATGGATGGTCCAAAGTTAGTCTCTGTTAAACCTATAATAAAAAGTAACCTAGAAAGAAGAAAACACATTCACTTTCTAAAGATGGGGATCAGAATATACTCACCCCAAAATATGCTACTTTGGCATAATGATTATTTTCAGCTGAAGGTAATTAAGAAACAGCAGACACAGAAGGAAGTCTCTGTTCTCTCCCTTTTTGCCTATAAACAGGAATCAATTTCCCATTGTGAAGATGTCCCACCTTGCCTTTCCCCTACAAGGAGGAAGACATGACTCATCCTGGAGATGACACTGACTTGAGTCTGCATAAACACAATTTACTAAAATAACCCTTATTTCCCATTAGTTTCCCCCACATATATTTACCTGTCCCTAGAATCCCAGATCCCTTTCCTTTGTCATTTTATCACCCTGTGTTAAAACAGTATATAAGCCCCTGGGCCTAATCACTTCTTTGGAGTTTTCACTTCTTTTCTGTGAAGCTCCTGTGTGCATGCATAACAAACTTTTCTGCTGTTAATTTGTCTCTTGTCAGTTTAATTCACAGGCCCCACCTACTGAATTTAAGAGAATATTAAGAAATGTTCTTTTTCTCTCCTATATTGAGATTAACCAATTAAAATCATGTTTTATCCTTCAGTAATAATTAGCAAAATGCTCAAGAAATCTGGTTTATTTTAAAGTAATGAAATGATGCAAGAAAATAGAAGAAAATCATGAATACTTTCAAGACTATCTTAGCTATGGCATCTTAACTGTATTTTCTTTCATTTGTATGTTGCTTTTAAGATAATTCTTTTTTAAAATATTGTACAGATGAGGGATAATTAAATGAAAAAGCCTTTTAGCCACAACCCCTGGTTAATACCATCTGCGTTATGTGTTGCTGTTGTCTTGACACACTATGTTGTAAAAAGCAGTGGGACTCCAGTGACTGACGCTATACTCACATGGGCTGAGCAGCTGACAGGAATATCACCACTTAGTCTCTGAGGAACTCAAGGCAATTTACAGGCTTATTTAATTTTAGCCCATCTTCAAATGACACTATAAACTTGTAGGGGAGCAGATCCTGTCATCATAGCATGACAACTAGGGAAAACAAGACTCCAGAAGAACAGAGTGAATGAAGCCATCTGCAGGCCAAGGGATCAGAAACCCAGTTATGTACCAGGCCAGAACAAAAGAATTTGCTGTTTTAAAGTGGACCCAGACTAGCAGGATGAACTGTTAGGTAAGCCTTCATTTCAACAAGAATCTCCCTCTCCTTCTTTAGCACACAATGCCTTTAGCCTAAAATAATACCTAAAGGGGTTTGTGCTCACCTCCTCAACAAATGTCTCTCTGAGCCAGCCTTTCAGAAAATTCTTTCCCTAAAAGAATGCTGCTTTTTTCCTCCTAGGGCATCTTCTAATTCCTACAAAATTCATTCAGGTTAGACACAAAAAATAATAATTTTGCCTGGCCCTTAGAAATCCTACTTGATATATCAGATTTTTTAAAATTTTATTGTGATAAAGTAAACATAAAATTTATCATTTCTCCTTTTTTAGTGTAGAGTTGACTGCCAGCAGGTTCATTCACATTGTTGTGCAATCGTCGCTACTATTCACCTCCAGAAATTTTTCATCCTCCCAAAATGAAATTCTGTACCCATTAAACAATATCTCCCCATATCTCTCCTCCCCAACCCCTGTTAACCAATATTCTACTTACTTTTTCTATGATTTTGACTGTTCTAGCCACCTCATATAGGTGGAATCACACAATATTTGTCCTTTTGTGTTTGGCTTATTTCACTTAATGTCCTCAAGTTTAATCCTTTCAGCAGCATATATCAGAATTTCATTCCTTTTTAAGGCTAAATAATATTCCAATGTATATCTATAAACAAATGATAAATATTCTGTTTATCCATTCCATTTTATTACATTCGGGTTGTTTTCACATTTTGGCTACTGTGAATCATGCTCTCATAAACACTGTTGTACAAACATCTGTTCAAGTCTCTGCTTTCAATTTTTTTGTGTATCTCCCACAAGTGGAATTGCTAGATCATATGATAATTTTGTATTTAATTTACTAAGGAACCACCATACTGTTTTTCAGAGTGTTGCACCATTTTACTTTCTTACCAGAAATGTACAAGAGTTCCAAAGGTTCAAATTTTTCCACATCCTCACTAAGACTTCTGTCTTTTTTTTTTTTTTTTTTTTTGTAATAGGCATCCTAGTGAGTGTGAAGTTATATTTCATTTTGGTTTTAGTTTGCATTTCTCTGATGGATTAATGCTGAGCATCTGATATATCAGATATATGTCTATTTTATTCATTTACTTTTAATTGTATTTATCTAATTTTTTTTTCTTTTTAGGGCTTCACTGAAGTTCCAGTTCTTCCAAATTCTTGTCAACACATGGTATGGTCAGCCTTTTAAATTTTAGCCATTCTAGTATGAGTACTGCACTATCTCATTGTGATTAATTTGCATTTCCCTATGACAAATGATGGTTAGCAAGTATTCATTTTCCATCTGCATATCATCTTCAGGGGAATATCTATTCAAATATTTTATGCATCTTTTAGTTGGGTTATTTTCTGTCCTATCAATTAGGTTGTAGGAGTAATATGTGATTTTTATAGATTTACCACTTACATCACACAATGAATATTATGTCATATTGTCAGACATGTTTTGCAAATATTTTCTCCCAGTCTATAGCTTGCATTTTCACTTTTCAATGGTATCTTTTGAAGAGCAATTGTTTAAATTTGATAAAGTCCAATTTATTGATATTTTTCTTCTGTACTTTGTGTATTTTGTGTTATTTTAAGCAATCTTTGCTAAAGCTAAAGTCACTGTTATTTTCTTTTATGTGTAATTAGTAACTTATTTCCAAAAAAGTTAAGTAAATAAATACCAGAAACAGAAGGAAGACTTTGACTATCCACCCCTACCCTGTATTTGTGCCATGGAATCTCTGTTAGGATCCATAAACTCTCTACCCCTGATGATTCTATTGGCCTAAGTGACTGTATTCTGAAGAAGGCTAACAACTTAATGCATAAACAAAGCCTAAGAACTGGGTTAACAAAAATCAGTGTCCTCTATAAAAACCCCCTTCAGTAATATTTGATACATCATCCTAACTTTTACCTAATTCTTTTCTCTTTTCCAAAGAGTGTCATCATTCTACCTAGCTGGCTATTTAATGACTTTCTCCCTTCCTACTGATAGCTAAACTAGAAATTCCATAAAATCAAACTGTAAAAAAGTAAAATGAATTAAAATGTTGATTGAAAACTTAAAATTCTATGTCCAGATAATTATCCTTCAAAGGTAAAGGAGACATAAAGACTCTCTCAGACAAAAAGAAGAATTCATCACAAGCAAACCAGCCCTGCAAGAAATGTTAAAAGAAGTTATTCATGCAGAAAGAAAATGACATGTCAGGATCAACATAAAGAAAGAAAGTATGTCAGAGAAAAAATGAATAAAAATAAAATAAAATCTTCTATTTTTTTCTTACTCTTAATTGATCTAAAAGATTTTCTTCAAAGCAAGAATAGTAACAGTGCATTGAATGATTATTGATTATGACATATGGAAAAGTGAAGTGAATGATGGCAATGCCACTAGAGCAGAGGAATTGAGAATACACAATTATAAAATAACTATTACATATGAAGTGGTACGGTGTCATTTAAAGATTGATTTAGATTTGTTTTAAAATGTGCATTATAAATAGTAAGGCAACCACTAAAAGAAAGGAGATAAAATGAAATCACATAAAATGTTCAATTAAAACCAGAGAAGACAGAAAACAGGGGAGGGATGAAGAGAAAAATGCAAGAAAACAATAACAAGCATGATAGATACTAATACAACTACATTAATAATCAGTTTAATTGTAAATGATCTAACTGGGTAAATACTGATTCTCTTACCTATTGACTTCACTGAAAATTTCTGAAAGAGGGTTATATGAGAAGTCTGTATACTACTTTTGCAACATGTTTTATAAATTTTTAACTATTCTAAAATAAATATTTTATTTATTTTAAAATAAAGAGGTTATTTTAAAAAGGAATCCAGCTAAAACCAAGAGTCCATAATCTTAGATACCTTTAAATACTCCCCCACAAATGCACTGCATTAAAAACAGATAGTATTTTATCAATAGTTCGTCAGCTAATGTAGATTTAAAGACATGTTGTCTAAAATAGCACTATCCAATAAAACTTTATGTAATGACAGAAATGTTCCATGTCTGTCTATCCAACAGGCTAACCACAGAAACAATAATTAGAGATAAAACTGAAGAAAACCTATCTAAGCTGATAAAAAATTGTATAACTTAGTATTAGTGTCCAACTATGTTCCAAGTAAATTTCAAACAACATACTAAAAGTCTATACATTTCATTAAAGTGCTCAGTTAACAGAATCCATAAAACTTGAGGTAGAAACAGCAAGCAAACTGGTTTCTCTACCAAGAAATGTTAGGCTATCTAGCCTGATTTTTTTTTTTCCTTTGCAATACTTAATGACAACACAATCATATTTTTAGGGAAAAGGGACTATATATAACCCAAGATTGTAACCCTGCCAATCTGTCAATCACATGTGAAGATAGTAGAAAGACATTTTCAACCACAGAGGGGATTTATATGTTCTGAAAATATACCAATTTATACAATTTTTTAAAGATCAAGGGCAGTTATGTTGGTGAAACCCTTTTCCTTCACTTTTCACATTCCCCTCTCAAAGTACAGGAGCCATATTCCTGTTCAGCTCAATGTCTACCTTCTTGGGAAGGCTGGGGTAGAGAGTGCCTTGCATGCCTCTCTCCACTCCAAGCAGGGAGCCATGGCTGATCTAAGTGAAGAGAGCCTGCCCTTCATTAGTGCTCATTCCTGGGATAGTCACTGTGACTCAAAGCCAGAAATGGGTTCACTCACTCTCTCTGATTCTCCTCTCTGACTGCTGTAGTGGCCTGCTGTGTGGAACATGCCCTCTTCTTCCTGGCCTCAAGTGGTAGACCAGCAATACAGAGCCTGGAGGCTTGGGAAAATGCAGTACATTTCTGCATTTGACTGAATAGAGATTCATTTCTAGGTGATACATCCTCAGCTCTCTCAGCTACTGTGTCAGAGGAGAGATTTGGCTTTGGACACCCATTCTATCTCCTAAAGAATATTCTTGCATAGCAGGGACTGAGAAACTAAACAATTCAATTCATAGGCTTTTTTGCACCTAGAGTTTCTAGGTATGATTTAGGTTGTACCAATCAAATATACTCACAGGGGATTTGGAAAAGAATTTGTGTTGCAGAAGTCTCCTTCTCCAGCTGCTGCTGCTATTTCTGCTGATGAGCACAGTCGTGTAGGCCCATGGTTTTGGGGCAGCATTAGCAGTCAGTCCAAAGCTTCATGGCTGTCAAAAGGCAGGCCATGGGCCATCCATTTTCCTGGCACATTTTATAACAGGTGGGACATAGTTGTGTAGCCAACAGCCATAGAAGCAGTTTCCAGATCATGGCCTTGCTTGACAGGACCACTCTGGAGCTGAATGCTTCCTGATAATATGAGAGGGAGAAAATCCCTAGATGGCCTGGTTCTTGACTGTGGCCTGAGAGTCACTCTTTTAGGTTACTCTAGACACAGTCTATTTCTTAAGCCTTTCTGATTATTTTATAAACTATTTGATACCTTATGATTTTTTCTGCTTAAAGCTAACAGGAATGGATTCATTTCTCTCCACTGAACTGTCTGCAGATGACTCTGACCAACACAACCATAGGGCCATGTACTTTAGGCATTATTAATCACTCTTGGCTCTCCATATCTGTTATGAATTATTAAAAATTTGGAGAGGAAAAGGAATGGGAAGTTAAGTTAACCTAAACCTCCAAAGGTAGTCAGTCAAGTAAGAATGGCATCAAAATTAAAAACAGTATTTTAAACAATGTTGTTGCATAAAAGGACTAGTGGTGAGCACTGAAAGCAAATAATGATTAACTATACAAAATGATTACAAACATGACCATAAAATGGAATAAAAATATCAAAAACATTACAAAAAATATTAACATAAGTATTAATTTAACCACTCCTACGACCTAATGCCCTGGCTGGTTTGGCTCAGTGGATTGAGCGTCGGCCTGCGAGCTAAGTGTCGCTGGTTCGATCTTCCAGTCAGGGCACATCAGAGAAGGAAAACTCTGACTCCAAAAAACCTCCGCTGCCTTGCGGCATACCTCTTCAAGGGAAAGGCTAAGGGAGTAAACCCCGACAGAAAATCCGGAGCCGGAGTCCCTAAGGCGGTTTGACGTTGTAGTCAACACCGGCAACTCCTGCGGCGCACCTGAAGCCAAGCTGTATTGACTCCGTCTTTCCCTTGGACCCTTCAGCTGCGAAGAGAGGGGGGGTCTGCTGCATGGGCAACAGCAGACCCTCCATATCACCCTGCCCAGTCTCTGTAGCTTCAGCTTCACTGGAGAGGACACTCCAGCGTCATCGCAAGATGTCGATTCAACACGGGAGGAGACAGATACCGTGTCACTCCCGAGTTGGACTGCACAGCCATTCTCGGCGGTGCAGATAGACCCTTAAGAAGCTACACCATTGTCTCTCGAGACGGACGGCTGCCGACCTACGACCTACTACCCAAGATAAAACTAATCAAGTTCAAGAATTTAGTAATGGGTCAAAAATAAAAGTGACATATAGGGATATCAAAAAGATGCTCTTTAATTCTTACTGAAGGTTTAAAATGTAGATGGAAAGATGTTTTTAAAAACAAAGTGAACCTCGCATGTGCCTCCCAATTGTTGGAGGAGAAAAAAAAGCAAATAAATATGGGCCATCTATGGAACAAGTGACAAAAATTAGAAAGTAATCATGACAAGGAAAGATAAGTCATAAAATAAGATAACAACAGTTCAAACACTTCATATCATATATGTGAACAGTATAAATTTATCAATTGAATGATAATGACACTATATACTGCTTACAAAAGAAACAACAGAATCACAATGATTAAAATGAGTTACAAGTAAAAACCTTATGGGAAATACATCAACTACAAACAAAAACAAAAAGCCACAGAGGCAGCATATTTATTTCAGACAAAGTCAAATTTTAGATTCAAAATATTAAGTGGAAAAAAAATGGTCATTTAAAAAAACCTTACTCACAAAGAAAGGATATATGCTGTCATTTGATTAAATATATGAAAAACTAAGAAGTACCAGGAGTAAAGTATGGGAACACAATCATTTGGGAAGTTCATAACTTCAAGTTCTAGCAGACCATGTTACTGTTAACACAGACATTTTAAATAATAGAGGAAAAGAAAAATGTGTTCCTTATTAAAAGGGAGTGAACTCTCTAAGAATACTCATCTCTTCCTGGTTATAGTGTAAAACAAAAGACTCCTCTTCTTGAAAAAAAAGTTGAGAACTTGTGTTAGGAATCTTAATGTTTACAATTCTGGCACAAAAACTCTGTGTTTACACAGATAAATGAAGATACTGTAATTCTAGGTACAGGATATTAACAGCTGCCATTTAAATGCTAATGATCTCTTTTATAAGTGCACTAATCCTATTCATGAGGGCTCCACCCTCATAACCTAATCACCTCCCAAAGGCTCTACTTCCTAATACCATCATATTGGGGGTTAAGATTTTAACATATGAATTTAAGAGGCACATAAAAATTAACTCCATAATACTATCTACAAGGCTAAGACAGACCCTAAGACAGGCCATAAGGAGATCCGGATTTAGTCTGAGACTTAAAATAAATATGGTACTCTTATTTAATTTTTCCACTAAGTGAAACCTTATACAAAATAAAGCTACTTCAGGATACTATTACCAAGGCACTTTATCATTTTTCTAAATTAATCTAATTAGACTCCTAACAGTAAAAGATATACCTTTTACAAATGACCAGGATTGTGCTATAAAGTCCATTGTAAATAGCCTTAGTGTGTTAGTATGTGCATCAGTCTTTGGCTGGGAAGGTTGTATGGATCGATTAAATTAAGGTTATCACATCAGATCAATTAGGATGTTTTGGTTGTGAAGTACAGAATATAAAAGTCAAATCAGTTTTTTAAAAAGGTGGGGTGGGGACATTTATTGGCTCACAGAACTTCAGAGTCAAATGGCAAGAATGACTTTAAATAAAGCTGGATCTAAGAGCTGAATCCACATCACCAAGACCCAGTCTCAGTCCTGGCTCTGCTTCCCTCTGTATTGTTTCCACTCGTAGGAAGCTGCTCCTTTGAAGGTGACAGTAGAGAAGGGAAAATGGCTGCCAGCAACCTCAGACTTACATTCTTCTTTTCTCAACCAAAGCAAAATAGAAGGGCTTTTCTCACCCAACAAATTGAGCAGAAGTCCCGGGCCTTGATTCCTTGGGCCCAAATTGGGTCACATACCTATTTCTAAACCAATGCCCATGGCCAGGAATATATAAGCTACAGTGACAGGCTCAGGCTGCATGCCAAACTCAGTCACGTCCCAACAACTTTAAAAATAATAACAACAATAATAAAAGGAATGGAAGCCTGGCAGCCCCAGAAGAATGTGTACCACTGTCATACTTTCAGTTTGAAAAACCAAACAGGAAATGAACTGAGATAAAGAAATGAGCTTAGTAAAATATCACCTTAGCTTTACTTTTAAAAATCTTGCTAATTAAGTACTCTGCCTTTCTTCAGCCATGTGGCACTCACTGTAAGTTCACCTTGGGTGTCTGTGAAGCTGAGGAACACAGTCAAAGAATACTGAGTAGATCTGGCAATGCAGAATGTCCTTAACATTTTTATCTTTTTTAAAAATCGTATCCTAACCCACAAATTTCCAATCATACTTCCAGACAGATCATCATTTGTGGCAGAAACTGTTCTCAATTTTTTATTAAAAACCTCATTTGCCAGTAGCCTCATATATTTTTTAAATGTCTGGCCTAATTTCTTCAAATCTGCACTCTCACATATTTTCCTTGACTATAATTAGTCAGTAAGACTTTTTAGCATAGAAGTAACTCCAAGAAACTAAATTACAAGTCAGCACTGATTTTTGTTTTTTATGTTTTTCTTGACTCTCAGGAAAAGTGTTTGTTTTTTCCTCTGGGAAAAAGCCACCATAATAAGTTTCTTATTTTTACCCCTTGATAATAGTTATTATTATTAGAAGGTATTATTATTATAAATACTTAAAGTAACACATCAGAATGATTAGGTTGAGTTTAAGCAGCCTCTCTAGTCTGTGACTACAGTGTAGCAAAACTTCCAAAAGTCAGAAAAAGAAGTTAAAACAAATCCCTTACCAGTTGCTACACATGGGGTGGATCGATAACACTAACTTACAATTTTTCATATGAAATTCAAGCATTCTGAAGTTTCCTTTTTCTATTCCCTGAATACCTGTCCTCTACCCTTCAAAGGACTGTGGGCTGTGGGCTGCAAAGCAAGGAGAGGTGACTCATACACAACAACATCCTCCTCTGTTTAAATTGTAACATCTGGCAGTTCTGGGCTACAAGGCTATGATGAAAGAGCACAGAACTTTGATGGTTTATTCTTCAATAGTTAAGGCAGAGGAGCATTGTGAAGAAGCGCACAAGTTTAGGAGACGAGCATGGCTGGGTTCCAGCTACAGCTCTGCCATCTACGGTCTTGTGTGTGACCTTGAGTATATTACTTAACTTTCTAAGAGCCTCCTTTCTTCATCTTTTAACATATTTATCTTTCTTCGTTGGTAAGAGAATAATAATAATATTTATCTTTCTTAGTTGATAAGAAAATTAAGTGAAGTATTTGTTATGAAGTGTTTAACATAAAACTTTAAAATAATAGCTAATATTTACTGAGCATTTTTTATGTATCAGGTATAAGAAGCACTCTATTCATGCATTTATCCAATAAACAAATAGTTATGAGTACTTACAATGTACCAGGCATTGTTCTCAAAGATTAGGTTATATTCAGTGAAAATAAATAAAGATTCTTGCCTGGAGCTTAATATTTGTTGAATAGCTATTAAGATTATAATATAATTATAAGCATAATACATATTATGCCCCTGGCTGGTTTGGCTCAGTGGATTGAGCGTCGGCCTGTGAGCTAAGTGTCGCTGGTTCGATCTTCCAGTCAGGGCACATCAGAGAAGGAAAACTCTGACTCCAAAAAACCTCCGCTGCCTTGCGGCATACCTCTTCAGGGGAAAGGCTAAGGGAGTAAACCCCGACAGAAAATCCGGAGCCGGAGTCCCTAAGGCGGTTTGACGTTGTAGTCAACACCGGCAACTCCTGCGGCGCACCTGAAGCCAAGCTGTATTGACTCCGTCTTTCCCTTGGACCCTTCAGCTGCGAAGAGAGGGGGGGTCTGCTGCATGGGCAACAGCAGACCCTCCATATCACCCTGCCCAGGCTCTGTAGCTTCAGCTTCACTGGAGAGGACACTCCAGCGTCATCGCAAGATGTCGATTCAACACGGGAGGAGACAGATACCGTGTCACTCCCGAGTCGGACTGCACAGCCATTCTCGGCGGTGCAGATAGACTCTTAAGAAGCTACACCATCGTCTCTCGAGACGGACGGCTGCCGACGAATACATATTATATATAAAACCAACAACAACAAAAAAACAAAGATGAAATTCCTCAAAGTTAATTGACATGATAAAGACTTGCCTAAAGTCCTTGGGAGCAGCTGGCCTCTGCAAACACTTCAGGGATAATGGCACAATGAAGTCAGCCAAGCAAACGTCAGGAAACAGAGACTCTCCCCAACTAGGGACTCTGGTATCATTTTTCAGCTGAGTTCCTTCTGACTGGAGAGAAATGAAAGCAACATGAAGATTTTCTGCAATGCTGAAACTCTACTAATGTTCTCAACATCTAAGGAAATGTATTGTAGTAGACTATTCATCTTTCTTAGTTCCTAGAAGAGTTTTAGGATAGTCACTGCTCTCCCACAATTTCAAATTGCAGCAAAGGACCATTTAGCAATATACTAAGGTTGAAGTGACATGTGGAACAGAGCTGTGACTTTCAGTTTCTAATCATTGCTATCTGCTCTTACACACAAAATTAGATTTGCATTTTTGGACACTACTCCTGCTCTTGACTGGAATATATCTTGAGTATCATCCATCCAAATCAGAAACAGGATCGGAATTGTTTAAAGGGAAGCTGCCACCTATTGTGTTAATCTCTATTGTTGGTTAGCTAGGAAAGGAAAACAGAAGAAATTTCACTTGACAGAAAACAATGAACCATGTCTGTATTGTGGCTAAAGGAAGAGTGTTCAAAAAGTGTTGGGGAAACCATCAGGGAAGTATAAATCAAAACCACAATGAAATACCACTTTATATCTACAACATGGCCATATTAAAAAAGACATAGAAAAACAACTGTTGCTGAAGATGTGGAATAAACTGAACCCTCATGCATTGCTGATGGGAATTTAAAATTGTGTAGCTGCTGTGGAAACAGTCTGGCAGTTACTCAAAATGTTAATAAGCATCGAGTTACCGTAGGATCCAGGAATTTCACTTGTAGGTATATACCTAAGAGAAATGAAAATATGGATCCACATAAAAATTGTACACAAATATTCACAGCTGCATGATTCAAAATAACCAAAAACTGGAAGCAACCCACATGTCTACTAACTGATAAATGGATAAACAAAATGTAGACTATCCATGCAATGGAATAATTAATAATAAAAAGGAATGAAGTATGGATAGCTGCTACAACATGGTTAAACCTTAAAAACATTACACTAAGTGAAAGAAGCCAGTCACAAATGATCACATATTGTATGATTCCTTTTGTATAAAATGATAAGAACAGGAAAATCTATAGAGACAAAGTAGATTAATGGTTGCCAGGGGCTGAAGGGAGGAAGAACAGGAAATGACTGCTAATGGGTACAGGATTTCTTTTTGGGATAATGAAAATGTTCTAAGATTGGATAGTGGTGATGGTTGCAGATCTCTGTGACTATAACAAAAACCATTTAAATGTATACTTTAAATGGTTGCATTGTATGGTATATCAATTATATCTCAAGAAGCCCATTTTTAAAGCATTGGGCACTGTGAGCAGAATAAATTTGTCTTTACCCAAAATATCTCTCTTTTTATCATTATTCAGTATTTCCCTTTATGGTATGATTTCAGGCTTGGGAGAGGGCTCTGTTCCTGAAACACCTCTTGCCCTTGCCTTACACCTGTTTCACTAAGCTTATGAAATTATACCTTATTAACGTCACACCTTTGGCTTAAGGCTTTGCTTCTAACAAATATTCAAAATAGCTCAGAGAAGGATTTCTCATTGAGCTTTATCAGTCATGTGCTGTTTCTCACAAATTAGTTTGTCAGATCTTTTGCTGACAGAGTGATTTGGTTGACAGCAAACAGAATGAGGATAAAGTGCCACAAGGTGGAGAACGAGGGCACAGAGAAAAGAAGATTGGGGACACGCACATTTTCATCTCAATATTTTAACAGCATTGATCCTAGTGTCTACCTGTCGTTGCTAATGCTCTGACCCATGTCCTCTTTCTGTTCCTTTTTTCACCCATTGATCCATAAAACCCCTGCATACTGCAAGGACTAATTCAAAGGCCATTTATACCAAAAAAAACCAAACAAACAAACATGATTTCTTAAAACTACTACTCATATTTCCATTTCCTCTGCTTTTGGTCTATATCTTTAATTTGAAATTACACTGAAATTCTTGTATTCTGCTTCATATAAACCAGTTCTTCTCTTAGTACAAAAAAAATTAGTTCTATAATATGTCTATATCATAATAGTAAATAGGCTTTCTTTGGAGTATTAATTACAGCTGGTAGTCAGGAGCTCTCTGGAAAGGACTCCAAACCTTTTCCACCCTCAATGAGTATTCTGTGATCAATTAACTATGTCTGCAAGTGAAGAATATGTGTGTCATTCCTGACAGTCATGCTTTCTTAGGGAGTCTTTTGTTATCCCTCTACCTTATAATCAGATATGATTTTTACCTACACAGCAGAGAAACTTTCTTCATTATTTCATACCAGTGTGAACTGGCTTACTAGTGATATCATTTGCTAATAATCCTAACACTCTATATTCTAAATCACTATGTGATACTACATTTCATCTTTCCACACTACCTATATGACCTAGATCTTCTGACCTCCATGAATAAGAAAAATAATTTTAAATATATAACTTTAACATATTGTGTAGCAGACACTATTGGTTGCCTACCCAGCATCCATCTCCTCACCTTTTCCTCCTCCTTCCAAAAACAACTACAATGTCATCCTATTATCTACCCTTTTCCATGGATCTATGGGATTCATCAGAGAGTGGTGCCACTACCAACCAAGGAGTTGAAGCCTGTTTGGATGAAGCCAGTCATGACAGTCAGATTCGCCTGTCTGGAGCTGGTTTATTTATTTTATTTTATTTTTGTTGATTGATTGATTGTGGAGAAAGAGAGAGAAAGAAAGAGTATGGCAAGGGAAGGGAGGAGAGGAGAGGAGCCTCTCTACCTCGCTTTTAAGACTCACAGAAATAGATTTTCTTTCTCTAGATATTGCTGTGTCTGGATATTATGCCCATAACTGCTAACACCATCAAGCTGTTAGTTTGAAAACAAGGTTTACTCACAGAGGAGGGCAGAGAAAATGCCAGGGAGGCAGAGCCAAAGTCATGACAACTAAGATCTAAAGCTGGCCCTATGGTTGAATTTCTTGTTAAGAGAGGTAATAATCCTGGTGTTTTTTAAAACCCTCTTGAATACAGTGTACTGATATTCACCCTGGTTGATGTATATATTCATTTCAAACTATAGCTATACCTATATATTTAACAGCACACACATAAATTCATCATTAATCAAAATATCCTTATTGTGTGTGTGTATAACTTCAAGTGTTCTAACACTTCTAAAGTACAACTATCTTACAGGAATTACAATCTTCAATTAAAACAAAGTAACTGAGATCCAGGCATGTCAAAGATTACACAATTGGTTAGTGGCATTTTTATTCCTCTAGGCCATCTGGCTTGGATCTAACTGTGGCATTGTTAATAACACAATTAACTGATGTTCCATCGGGGGGGGAAAAAAAAAACACAAGTGCATGCTTCGTGCCCGACATCAACCTAAGGACTGGCAATACACTTGAAACAACCGTCATCTCACGGAGCTTTTAATTTTTAGGGAAGAAACATTTAAACAATTATTGGGAGAGATTATTACACAAAAAAAATTGTAGTAAGTCCTATGAAGGAAGCAGTCTTGAGTGTTTAAGAGAATATAAACGCGTTTAGAGAAACCTAATCTGGCCCAGGATGTCGGAATGGCCTTCCCCATGGAGCTGAACTTTAAATTAAGATCTGAGGATAGGAAGAAATTAGTTCAGTGAGGTGGAGGGGTTGGGTGGAAAGCATTTCAAGGAAAAATAATATGTATGTGCAAGGCCCTAAGGCAGGAAGGAGCTTAGGTTTCTCCAGAAACAAAGAGCAGGTCAATCTGCAGAAGCATGATGTGGATGGGGATGGGAATGGGGTTGGGGATGTCCTGTGTGACAAGGTTACAAGGGCCAGGAGTGTTAAGAAGAATCTGAAGCCATTGGAGTTTTAATTAGGTAAGTGACAAGATTGGATTTACACTTGTAAAGTATTGGAGGATAGATTAAAGAGAGGCAAAAGTGAAAGGTGTAGATGTGATTATTGAAGAGTAGGCAAGAAACGATGGTGGCTTGGACAAACTAATTAATTTGTCTTTCTCTTTCCTGAGTGCTTCTGCCACTCAAATCTTCCTGCAC
Source organism: Furipterus horrens (assembly GCF_987537825.1). Classification (NCBI taxonomy): domain Eukaryota; kingdom Metazoa; phylum Chordata; class Mammalia; order Chiroptera; family Furipteridae; genus Furipterus; species Furipterus horrens. The sequence continues at coordinate 109,677,694 of NW_028327176.1, read as the reverse complement.
TCCAAAGCAACGCTATCTCCTATCCTGGAAATAGCACAATCCACAAACCTTCATGGCATTGGGATTCAATTGCATTTCAATCACCTTTCAATCCAAGATAGTGGACAAGAATCACAGAGAAGCCTTCCCCTGGTGCCTGAAGTGGTAGTTCCAAAAGTGGGTACCTTAAGAGTTACGGGTCTCTCTGTGCCTGCACTCTGCTCATGTTCTACAAATTTACTGTCCGTGAGGTTGTGGTTTATGGCTTCTCTCCCGCACAAGGCTCACACCAGGGGCCTCTCAGCAACACAAGAAAAACCAATTACAAAATACCTGCCTCAGTAACTGAACGGCCTAAGTTGCTAATAAGGACAGAATCTTAAATATAAGCTGGTTAATTGTTGAGCAACAGTTACCACCAATGACTACCTTAGGCCTGCAGCCCTTCTCTTTGTTGATAATTACACAACAGATTCCGTGTTGTGTTAAGGACTCTGCTGTGGCGATCAACGGGAGGCAGTGGCAGAGGAGACCCGCGCCCATCCGTGGCTGGGCAGGGTACAGGACAGCCACAGCAGGGGCTGCAAACGGATGGAGCGGCTGGGTCCGCGGGTGCGGCCATTTCGTGGCCCAGAACGCAAAAGGCCAAGTTTGCGTTCATCTTTGACCTCCCTTCCTACAGCCCTTTGTCGGGGGGGGGGAGCTTCTCAGGCGGCCTGGATGGCGGTGAAAGCACTGTCGTGGGCTGAGGGGAACCGCCCAGCAAGCGCCCTCCTCGTCGCTGCTATGATCAGGGATGTTCCCCCAGAGGGGCCTGAGGAGAAGCCGGGGTGCGGGCAAGCAGCCCCCCACCTTGCGGGTAGGCCTGGGAGCGCCTGGCCTGCTTTGGTGCAGGCCCGTGTGGGCACGGCAGCACCTCCGACCCGAAGGCTGAGGGGGAGTTCCGCACCCTGGGTGGCTAAGCCTCCTGAGGCCGGCCCGTCCTCCGTTTGAGCACAGAAGCGGCCCTTGTGAACCTGCGCGGCATCTGGGTGCGGATTAAGAAGGAAGGGCACGGAGGAGGAGGAAGATGGCGGCTCCCAGGAGCCAGAGCAGCATGGGGAAAATGACTTCTCTGGAAGTCAGGTTGCCATCCAAAATTGTTACTCATTCCAGCGATTTTACCTTAGAGACATGTGGAAGACATAGGACTGGAAGTTTTAAAAATTGGACAAGTCACGTAATTGGTTTTAACATGTTGAGCAATAATTAGAAATTACGTGAAAATACGTCCTGGGACCTTCATGGAGGACGTTTTCTTCAGGCTGATGCACAGCTAGGAGTGGTAAAAATCAACAGCCCAAAGGAAGGAAAGAATACTCACTTCATATCTAAAATTGACATTAATCTGGTAGGATTAAATTAGCCCGAAGATGTTGTACCTATAGTGAAGAAAAAACAAGAGTTTGAACCACGACTGGAGCCTTAAGTTGAAAGTACAATAGAAATGTCACTGCATTACTTGTCTGTCTCCTCTGTCTTCTGATTCAAAAGTGTGTTGGACTTAAATGATTCAGTCATTTTGTTCAATGATGATGATGATGATGACAATATCAGGACTAACAGAAAACTTATCTCCTGAATTTTATGATTCAACATGTCTTCCCTAGAACCAACATCTGGAAAAGTAGAAGCAGCACTAAATGAAAATACCTACAGAGTAGAGCATGAAATCAAAACCCTTCCAACAGATTTAGAGTTAAACACAGTTATATTACCAAGGAAAGCAAGAATAACAGTTTGATAATTCTATTACCAACACATCTTTAAAATATCATAAGATGATGTCTCTTTTCTTTGCCAAAGTAGGGAAGTTTTCTTTCATTATTTTCATTATTTTTTCAAATAAGTTTTCTTGCTCTTCTTCTTCTGGCATCCGTATGATTCAGATGTTGGCACATTTAAAGTTGTCCCAGAGATTCTTAGTCCTCTTCTCGTTTTTTTCAATTCTTGTTTCTTTCTGTGTGAGTGAATGGTTATTTCTTTCTTTTGTTCCAAATCATTTATTTGAATCTTGGCTTTCTTCCCATCATTGTTGGTTCCCTGTATATTTTTCTTTGTTTCACTTTATATAACCTTCACTTCTTCCTTCATTTTGTTGCCATACTCAATCAGTCAGGTCTCTGAGCACCCTTATCCCCAGTGTTTTGAACTATGTATCCAATAGGCTGGCTATCTATGTTTTGTTTAATTGTTTTTCTGGGGTTTTGTTCTGTTCTTTCATTTGGGCCATATTTCTTTGCCTCCTCAATTTCGCAGCCTCCCTGTGTTTGTTTCTATGTATTAGGTAGAGCTGCTTTGATTCTGTGTCTTGGTAGTGTGGCTTAATGTAGTAGGTGTCCTGTATGGCCCAGTGGCATAGCCTCCCTTATCACCCAAACTGGGTACTCATGTGAGTTCTTCATGTAGGCTGAGTACACCCTCCTCTTATAGTTGAGCCTTGGTTGCTGTTGGCAGATCAATGGGAGGGATTTAGCAGACCAATCAGCTGCAAGGATTGGCTTGACCACTGACCACCAACCTCCACCCTCCATGGAGGATTAGCTGTGCAGGGATCAGGAAGCATAATTGGTAGGAACAAAATAGACAGGGGGTTGTTAAGAATAGTATAGGAAAGGGTAAAGCCAAAGAACTTACATATATGACCAATGGACATGAACTAAGGTGGGGGGATTGCTGGAGGGAAGGGGGCACTGGGTGGTGGGGGACAAAAGGGAAAAAAATTAGAACTGTAACAGCATAATCAGTACATATACTTAAAAATAAAATATCATAAAGTGACATCTCAATAAACTTTAATTGATCTTATATCTTCAAACTGGAAGTTCTTTTGAACATGTTGTTCTAAACTATGGAAGTGTATACCCAGTAGGAACACTCTTTTGGCTATTTTTTGTTGAGATTTTATTAAGATATAACTGGAAGAACCAGAAAATTATCCTGTAGGTATTACTTTAAATACCACTGATGTAACTCTGAATGGTATAATGTCTGAAAATTACTGTGTGTGTTTCTACATATAGTACCAGCAATTTATCAAAGCCTGAAAATAAGCCTACAAAGAATAGAGTTTGAAATAATTGCAAAGAATAAATGAGTTAACAATTCTGGAAGAACAATACATTATTTTAATTTTTCAAATTGGCCTTGATCCTGGCAAATATGGTATTTGAAATTATTACTACTAATATTGATATGAGACAATGTTTCTACTTTCTCTGTGAAAAATCCCTTTGAAAGAGCCAACAGCAGATGTGTTGTTGCCTGTGAAGGTAGCATCAAAGGAAAGTGTGTGCAAAAAGCAAACAAATTTTTCGATATGTCCTTTGAATCTGAAATACAACTTTGAAACAGACAAGAATTCCAGTGTTTTGATGAGAAAAAAAAAATGTAGAAATTCATACCACTTCCACTGGTCCTATTTTTAAAAATTGATAGTGTATCAACCACCTCCAACTAAAAGAGGCCATCACTAATGAAGATCTGTTCTGATTCACCTTTTTTTTTTAAGCCAGAATTTTAAAATTATATTATCACAGATTTTTATTTGAAGTAGGTTAATTTTTCACTAAGCTTTTAGCAAATCTTTAGCTTTCTATCAAATTTTATTTATTTGCTTTCTGGCATCAAACTGAGTTTTGAATTCTAATATGGCCACTTACTGTGTGACATTTGAGAACTTATTCTGTCTCTACCTGTGTTTCCTTGTTTTAAAAACAGGAATAATAATGTCTTTCTAAAAGGGTTATTGTGATAATTAAGTGACATAATCAAGGTGTAGGCAGAGTTCTTGGTATATGTGAAGTGTTCAGTGCTAGCCTATTATGTTGTTGTTACAGTGTTTTCAGCCTTTTAGAAAGATGGGTTTTGGGGGTTTTGGGTTTTTTTTTTTTTTAGATTAGGTAGTAACCTTTGAGCAACTACACAAGCATGGTTTCATTCATTTCCTTTAATAAATATTCTAAGTGCCAAAAAATTATGTCACCATCACTATCATCATGTTTATTATTTTATGTCAGAATATGTTTCTAGCTAATCTAGAATAACCATCAAAATATGGTGAAATTATTGTAAAGAAGAATCAGAACTCTGTCTCTCTCTTCTCTATTGAAGCGATTGTTATCTGATTAATCAAAAGACTGTTACTAATAACCCCAATTCTTACCATAATATTTGAGGCACTATTTGATAAAAAAATAAATAACTGGGAAAGATATTCATTTAGTTTTGCTCATAATCAAGTCTTGCCAACAAATTAAAGGTCAATTAATTCTTTCTACAATGTCAAAATTGCAAACAGTCTTATTTTTTTTGTGAAGATGTTTCTACAAGGTGATATAGGATATGATTCGTCAATAATAGAAAGCCACGCTTAAATCTTGTTTATTTCGTCAGAGGAACATTAATATAAGAAATCAAATTTACAATTCACCAAGAAGGTCATGGCCTGTATTGTCAAAGGAATTTAATATGCATATACATGTCTGTAACTATTTCTTTAAAAACAAAAGAATGGACTATATTTAAGTTAAATCTGACATTAATAAAGAAAGAAATTGACAATGGAGCATACTACCTGAAGTCTTTGAACAACTGAAAATACATAAAACCTTCCACGAATATCTTAAACTCTTAAATCAGCCACAGAATATGAAACAGTATAAGGAAAATAGTTCAGTACAAAATTCAAGGCAGATAATCTTCCTTTGTCAAGCTGGCAAATACATGTTACAAATCCACCAATCCTCAGTCTCACTTTCCCAAATTCTACCTCAAGTAATTATATTTCAAAATCTGTTTTAATGGTCAGTTTGATGGAGCTTTCCATATAGTTTTACTTTACTAGATTTTTTAGACAGTTTTAGAATTTCACTTGATAAAATTGCAAGTGGATGTTTCTGGTTTTTTGTTTCCTATGTCAAGCACTAACTAGTTTATTTTTGTTGTGGTAGTTTAGTTTGGTTTTGTATTGTTTCATTTGCTACCTAGAAATCTTTGACAAAGCAAGTACTAAAAGAGTTCCACATTTTCTAAGGTACCAATGTATCAAATCATTTTTTTAAATCCTCAATGGGAGACATTTTTTCCTTGCTTTTAGAGAGAGAGAAACATCAATGTGAGAGAGGAGCACCAATCAGTTGCCTCTAATATGCACCTGGACCAGGGCTTGAATCTGCAATCTTTTGGTTACGAGACAATGCTCCAACCAACAGAGTTACACAGGCCAGGGCCGACCATTTTTAATTTACCAAACTGTTCACAGGAAATAAGAGAAAAAATTTCCCTTTAAGCTACCATTGTGAATTGTGATAATAGCAGGCAAACAATGTATCTTAAAGCCCCATTTGTTCACCTTAGTCTTCGCTGCCATTTAATTAACCTTATTAATCTAACCATGGGTAATATTGGTTCTGTTTATTTTCCCAAAGATGAAAACAAGAGATATTATCTTTCAGTATTTTGTCCAAAGCATCCATTTTGAGATAATATAAGCAGAGAAGTCTTACCATTAAATGATCTATATTTCTGGTTCTCAGGGAAGAAATGTGGCCAAAGTCTCTAGGGATGTTCTTGCATTTCCTGTAAGGGGAGAAGCCTATAGAGAAGGGACCCACTGCAGTCATTCCAGGAAATGCCTCCTTTAGCTTCACATCCATCTTGGTCATCAGTCACAGTGATGATGAATTCAAATAGGAAAGTGTGTAAAATAAATAAAAATTATCATCAAAAAGAGAATGAGCACGTGCCCAGAATAGAGTGCACCTTGATTATAGTGGTGTTAAAAAAAATCCCTGTCCTATACACTCAGCAGCAAAACCCAAATCCTAATCTCAGCCAACTTTTTTTACCTGTCAGCAAGAACAAAAAGTCTAAAACACTGGCATTTGAGAAGTAAATGTTTAACTTCTTTTTCAGTTGTATAATATAAAAATTTAACTAAAGCCACTATATTAGAGTCCTTTCTTTTATGACCTCAACTGGCCACATCCATAAAATAGGAAAGATAATGGACCTCAAAAGGTACAACCATATAGCTTAAAACCCATCAAATTCATTGCTTCAGGTGCAGAACTTTGTCCTAGATCTTAAAGGCCAAATTCATTTCGTTCAAGGTAGAAGCTTACAGGCTTTGGGGGACAATTATTGTGTAGCAGATGATGTTATTAGGGAGAGAGACAAATTAGAAAGTTTATCAAGAACTCTCATCATGAAGACTAGAAAAAAAATAAGATATGATAAGAATAATAATAAAAGAGATTAAAAATAAAGAAAATAACTAAAAACCCAATTAGGATTAAATATTAGGAATTAAAAATAGTGAGATAAGAGATGAGATTTGAGATAAAAAGTCTCTGTGCCAACAGAATTTTTTTTAAAGAGTGCAAAAGAGATAATAGATTTTTTAATATGAGTTTAAAAATTGAAAATGTAAAAATATGTAGGAACAGAATTAGACTTAAAAAGAAAATAATAGTAAAACTATAAGATAAAAGGAAAATGAGAAATATATTTTTGAAACAATGAAAATAATTTTTGAGAATTATTAAAAAAGCAAAAAAAAATAACCAACTGAAATATCAGAAAGAAAATATTTGAAATAATAACCAACCTTTCAATTTATTAGTGTTCCTCTTGATCTGTTATGGACTATGGGGTGAATTAAAGTTTCTATTTCTTCCTGCAGCTACTGTAATTTCCAGTTTATGAATGTTACTCTTAAGTAACCATTTGGGTATTAACCTTGATTATCTCATTTAAAATGGAGATGATAATACTACTTCCTGATACAGCTCTTTTAAAGCTCAAATGAATTAATTCCTATAGAGTTTAGAACACTGGGCAGCTCAGATTCAAGGAGAGGGGAAATAGATTTTCTTTAAATGGAGGAGTGACAAAGTCACATTGTAAAAGAGCAGGTGGGATGGGATATGTGTCCATTTTTGAAACCTAATCTGCCACACAGAAATATTTAAGAAACTATTTTAACAGTGGTTACCATAGGTAAACACAAGGTATCAGACAGAATAAGAGGAAGAGGGGGAAAGAAATATGTAAATTTTTATATATTTTTTTTAATTGTGAGTCAAATAAATAAAACTGTTTCAATGAATTCATATTTTCTTTGAAAAGTAAAGCAAATATTGATTAAATGGACAAATCTTTTCCTTGGGTTCATTAGCTGCATTATTCATGCTCCCGAATCTCCATGCCCAGGAAAGACCTCACTCCAACTTTAGGCTTATGGTTCCCAACACTATGGATGAAATTCCACCAAGACATCCTTATATGGTTAGTCCATTCTTTGGAACCACACCACAATTTAAATATTAGTATCAGTGTGAGTTCATCCTGATGTACTTGGGCTATTTGTGTGTTGTAAGCCCAGGTGAGAATTTAGAAGCTTTTAATCATCTTCTTATATATGTCATTTATATTCTTGGTAAATAATATCTAATATATTATTTTTAGATACTATTAGAGTATCTGTATGCTTAAATCAAATATATTTAAAAACAAACATATTGCCACTGTGTGCTATTAACATCTGGGATGATTGATACCTATTTGCTCTTTGCTCAGGCAAAATTTTGAAAAGATTCCCTCTTTATTTTTCTTTTAAGATTTTATTTATTTATTTTTAGAGAGAGGGGGAGGGAGGGAGAAAGAGAGGGAGAGAAACATCAATATGTAGTTGCCTCTCACACACCCTCAACTGGGGACCTGGCCCACAACCCAGGCATGTGCCCTGACTGGGAATTGAACCAGCAACACTTTAGTTTGCAGACTGGCGTTCAATCCACTAAGCCCCACCAGCCATGGTGAAAAGATCCCCTCTTTAAATTTTTATGATTTAACTATGCAGAACTCAGGGCAATACTATCCTTCCTCTGCCCCCAAAACGTATGAAACAAAACCTCAAATATAAAACCACAACAGCTCTCATATTTTCTTTCAGGGTAACAGAGTAGCTGAGAAATGCTATCACTTCCTGGATAGTACTAAACTCCATCCTCCTAAAGCTACTTAATCCTACTCAGTTCAAAAACCAGAGCTCTTCCTGAGAGAGAGGACAGAGCCTGTGAACACTTTGTAGGCCCACCTTGGTCTCTTCCAGCCTGCCTCCCAATGACCTGTGTTGATCCCAGTGCATGGTGAGATCACACATGTTGTTTTGTTTTTTTAATCCTTACTCAATGATATGTTTATTGATTTTAAAGAGAGAGGAAGGGAGATAGCACGAGAGAGAGAGAGAGAGACATCAGTGTGAGAGAGAAACATTGATCAGTTGCCTCCCGTGTGTGCCCCAACTGGGGATCAAACCCACAACCAAGTATGTGCCCTGACAGGGTATTGAACCTACAACATTTTAATATACGGAACAATGCTTCAATCAACTGAGCCACCTGGCCAGGGCTAGATCACACATGTTGTTTTGGTAGCTGGATTTCTGGTCCGTTTCTCTTCTTTTTTTTTTTTAATCAAAAGTCCTCTCAAATGGTTTCCTAAGGATGCATGGAGAAAAATAAGCAAGTAGAAAAATCAGGCTGAAATAAGCCACTATTGCATAATAGAGTATGTCATACAGGGCCCACCTCTAGCAAAATCAGTTTGCAATGAAAGCCCACTTTGGTTCTTTTGATACTATTTGAAGATAACACATGTGCATTCCTGACTCAAGGGACATCATGTTATGCTTATTTCAAAGTATTATAAATGTGGTATCTCAAATATTAATATAAACTTGTCAGTTAAAGTAGTCTCCAAAAATATATGTCAATTAGCAAATGAAGGAAGAGTTTTTGTTTTTGTTTTCGGTTTGTTTGTTTTTGTCTTTTTTAAAAATAATTTATTTATTTGTTTGTTTGTTTATTTTTAGAGAGAGGGGAAAGGAGAAAGAGAGGGAGAGAAACATCACTGTGTGGTTGTCTCTCACTCACGCCCCCAACTGGGGACCTGATGTGCAACGTAGTCATGTGCCCTGACTGGGAATCGAACCAGTGGCACTTGGTTTGCAGGCTGATGCTCAATCCACTGAGCCACACCAGCCAGGGTTGTTTTTGTCTTTTTAAAACTCATTTAGGGTACTCTCTCAACTTAAATATGAGAAGGAAGGTCATTAGTATATGCAAAATGTGACATTTAGCAAGGAAAATTATCTCTATATGTGACCTAAGATATCCCATGCTTTCTTTTGTGGTCACAGCTGAGCTGACATCTCTTCTATAGTGTCTAAGTTTTTAATACTTTTGTTTAAAAGCAATTTCATGTTCAATAACTGGGCCGAATCGATCTTTGCAGTGTATAATAATTCTCCCATATTTTCTGATAGGTGCATTTTACCGTGACAAGTACTGCACCTAGTGTTCTCTTATCACAACCCATAGTGTAACCATCTCCCAAATAATCTGGATGCTTAATGACTTCTTAGATACAGACTGGTGCAAGATCATGATGTCCTAATAGTCTCATACAAATTTTTTTCCCTTTTCTACCTTACTTTAAAAAAAAAAAAAAAACATAAGCTCAAAGAAAAAAAACAAAAAATTCCATCAAAGCATTCTAGAAAGAGCCATTTGTTGGGTCTAAATAATTTTCCTTTCTTTACTACCCTCACCACCTTGAGCATTGCTTCTAACAAACACAGGAGGAAAAATAGATAAATTGACTAACCAGGAGAAAGCCCATGCCTTGTCTGCTGTAACACACAGCCTGATCACCCAAAGTGAGTGATTTCTTAAAAGGATCCATCCCCATGACTGTTACAGACATCCTGACATCCTGACATCCTGCAGCCATCTACAAGGCAGCTTGTACTTCTAAGGTCATTCACTCTGTCTGAATTCCTGTGATGCTCTCAGGAAATCCAGAACTTCTATAGACTCACAGTTTGGGGGGAGCAGGAGTTTTCAGTCCTTTTTTTTTCCCCCAAAACAAAGAAAAAGAAGAAGAAAAGAAAAGAAAGCTGCAAAAGTGGAAGTGTTAAATAAGAATGTTTTAACAATATCATGTATTTTTGCTAACCTCCACTCTTAAAGTCAAGGAAAACTGTGTCCCATATAATAATGAATCAATTTCTCTCCCTTCTCTCTCTTTTTGAAAAATTTCATGGTGGCAAAAACTAAGCACACTGGCCCTTAACCCAGCCAAAACAAGGATAATTCAAAGGAAGCACTGGTTATTTTTGACTGCTTAGTATAAAATACAAACCACTCTATGACTTCTCCTCCACTCTCTCTAGAGCAGTCCTTCTTCTCTCCCACACCAGATTCTTTCTCCTCTGCCCCAAGAAACACAGTAATGTAAGATTCCTAATACTGTCCTAAAATCAGTGAAAATAGTAAGCATGAAGCTTGTATCACAATAGCTGCCTGATATATATTCCTTTTCAAATGAAACAAGAAAAATAAACCAGAAATGGAGAAAAGTCAAAACTTCACTTACACTATGCTATTTTTTCCCGATCTATCTTGATCTAACCTTTTTTTAAAATAACCACTACTCTTAACTACCATTTTTACTAATACCACTGCTATCAGATATTATTTAGTGTGGAAAAACTAAAATTTTGTCCAACGTAGTAAGCTCAGTTTGATCTAATGACCTAAGCTCTCTTTTCATGTAACTCAGTTTCCATTTATATGACTCCAAAAAATCTTCAATGTTCCATTCATCCCTCTCTTCCTCTTCAAGATGGCATCTGATTAATGAGGGAGGGGTATTACATCAGACCTTCAAACCCTACTTCCCAACCTCTGATGGGAAATGGGTTTGAAGGCGATCTCTGCAGAGCAGCTGATCTGGTCTTCTTGTGCTACTCAGGCCAATATTTGATCACGTTACTTTTTTTTTTTTTTTTTTTTTTTTGGTGGGAGGTATGATTCACTGACTCTCATCACTGAAATTCTTGAACTCACCCATTTGCATCCAGTCAATACAGTATCAGAAAACTGCCACCTCTAGACACTATCCCCTGCCATCCCTCTCTATAGCTACACAGCTCTCCCCAGAGCATACAGACGTTTTCAGGTCCCTTTAATAACCAGCCTATTTGAAACTAGTGTGTTGAACATACCTAATGTGATCAAAACACAACTTTTCATATCCCCTTTTCCTTAACATTTTTAGATTAAGAATCCCCCCCTGCACTTAAGACTCACACTTCTAAGCAATCCTTCAGTCATTGCAACTCACAAAACATTCTAATTTGGCAAATTAAGCTAGTGTATGTGATAAAAACTCAAACTGTTGCTTTAGCATCTCTCCTCCCTCTTGCTGGGGCCTGAGCTAGCCATTTGTAGTGGGATAGGAGGGGCAGGGTCCTCCTCTGTCCATGCTTAATCCTACTCCTTCCCTTCCACCAATTTAGTAAGGAAGATTTAGAATTTCTCCAAGGTTGGGTGCAGAGAGAAAAGAATTAAGGGAAAGGGCATAGACAATGCAGGTACCATTGTTGTCTGGTGAGGGGCCCCCAACTCTTCCTCACAGGGATCTCAAAAGCTCCTTGGAGATTTCCTTCATTGAGAATGTCCACTTATGCCCCTTTGACAGGTGTCGGACCAATGCCCTTCTGAACTCCCTCAATTTAGACTTTTACTATTAAACGATACTTCATCTTCCCAACTCGGAGCAAACTCTTCTTTCCACATGGACCACCATGGAAAATACTCAGGCATCCTTTGTCCCAATGAGGTCTAGAAGTTTTGGCCACCTCTACCCTGCTGTCACCTCTACCCTGCTGTCACAGACAGGTGCCCAAGCTGTGGGAATGCCTTTCACACCCTCTGAGGGGCCCCACTGAAGCCTCCTCCCAAACTGAGCTTGCAGTGAAGAAGATAGAAACCTCCCCCCACTAAACACATACACATTTTATTCTCAACTATCTCCCTATGTCTACTTTCTGTACCTTTTTATAGTTTTAATATAAGTGAGGGACCCCTAGAGAAGAGACCTATGAAATATAAAATCTGGTATTCTATTTCTTTTGTAAATTCAGTATATGGTAATCTAGCACCTCACTTTGGAATTTCACATATAGTAATTTTGCATGTGTGAGTCCCAAACTTAAACTTTAACCTGTTATGTATCCTTTCTTTGACTTATGCCATCCCACTTGTGTTATGTTACGCTGTGACACTAAGCTGAAGAAGGCTAGTTCTCTCCCAAGTTCCTGCAGTCTTTCCAATAAACCCAATATCCCTGAGCTGCTTCCAGCAACTGTGTGGTTGAACCAAAGTAAAGCTACTCCACAATGAAGTTTAATGGGGGGAAGGAAAGTAGACAGGCTGTTGACTGATATTCCCGTCTCCCTCTCTCCTTCTGCACACAGTCCACCAAGACTGGAAAGGGTGGGTTTCCCTCCAGTTTTCTTTCTGAGGGCTGTTACTATCTTCTCATATCCTCTCATTGAGCTGGCCAGGCTTTGTCATCTGGGAGCAATGTAATATTGTTTCTGCCAGGAATATTGTAATTAGCAACAGACCCACTGAAGCAAATGTCCCCTCTTACATGTAATTGCATGAAATTCTTCCTTCTCAAAACATAAAGGGATTTTTTTCTCCTTTCCCATGGCTGTAGTAGGAAATCTGACTTCTATACTGTAGTCCAAATCTGGTCTATTAACAGAATCACATGGTGAGAGTTTTAAAATACTAATTTCTTCCCTCCCAACTCCCCACCAACAGATCGAGTCAGAATTTCTGAGGGTGGGGCTGGAGATCTTATGATTCTCATGGTTCGCCTTCTGTGACAACCAATATTTTTGCCATTGAACTTTAAAAAGTCTCAGCTCTGGCTGGTGTGTCTCAGTTGGTTGGAGAGTCATCCAATAACTGAAAGGTTGCTGGTTTGATTCCCAGTTAGGGCACATGCCTAGATTGTGAGTTTGATCCCCAGACAAGGTGTGTATAGGAGGCAACCAATTGATACTTCCCTCTCACATTGATGTCTCTCTCTCACCCCTCCTCTCTCTCTAAGAAGAATGAAAAATAAATGTCCTTGGGTGAGGATAAAAAAAAAATTAAAAAGTTTCTACAGTGGCTATAAACTACTCTACAAATAAAGAAATATTAGCTATAGACAATAATAGTCCTCTGTAAGACTTTTAATTTTAATTTCCCCCATATTTCCAGAATATAAAGATTCATGAACATTCCTTAAATTTTGCTACTGGTCAATAATCAAAAGAAGCCTATTAATTAAGCCTTAATTTTTGGAAAGTCAAACACATTCATCTATTGTACAGTAGTTTACTCAGTATTTTTATAACAATAATTTGAATTGATTTTGGGGGGACATTTTTTTATTGTCTTACCTTATCTGTAGAGAGGTTATAGAAAGCATTAATAGATTTTGATACAATTTTTTTTAAATGCTAAAGGAACAAAACTGAATAGCACTTTGACTAAAAATAAAAAAGATCTGATTCTCATACTATAAGAGAATTCAAAATCTGCTGGATATCCAAGGGATATATAATATGTGAAAGGAATACATCCAACCTTTTTAATGCCTAAGCCTCATAATTTAAGTCAGAAAGAAGAAAATGTTATTATCAAGAAGCTTTTGAGAATAAGAAAGAATATCCATTGTACCAGTTCCCAAATACACTTGCTGATTTTACACAATAACACAAAAAGAGACTTTTAGGATACAAATTTAATATACTTCTATATCAAGAAGTTATAACTCCTGATGCTAGCCTCTTTTGTACAAATAAACTTGAATAGTTTAAATATATCTCAAAAATCCTTAAATCATAATCTGAACTTAGTCTTAACATCAGTTGTTCCTGCAAATAACATGAGGGGGCCCTTTTGGTGTTTCTGGAACATATAGGCACTGCTTCTACTATGGCTTATGCTTCAAAAATTAGAAGGCAAGTAAAAAATATTTAGAGGAAAAAATAAAGAAAATAGACAGTCTCATATTTCTCCCTGGATTAGGAGAAGCCATTGCTATCTTTCCCAGAGTTACATATGTGATAGCATAAGCTTTGAGAAAGTGTTTACAAAGAAATTAGTTTTAATCCTATAGTTATGTAGAATGGGGATCTCCAAATTTATGTAAGAAACAAGTCATTTTTGCAGTCTAAAATCAAGGGGAAGTAATCAGAAATTTTGTTTTAGATGTTTTCTTTCTCCAAAATAACATTCTCTATCTTTTCTTATGCCCATTTTTCTTGAACCAATCTTCTAAGATCAATTACATTAGTAAACAGTTCAGCTCTTCAACAGTCTCAGTAGCTGTATCTTCATTAGAACTCTCTTGCAGCTCACAAACTTGGTACCAGGGTATTTTCTTTTATCTGGACACATTCTATTTAACACCATACCTTAGTAAATGCATACTTGAGTTAACCTGTACTTTAAACAGCTTAATTAGAATGTAATTGCTAGACTTTTCTTTTCTAAAATGATGCCCTTAACAGAATTCATACAGAGTAGCAAAGTTAAATGAGGTGATTCTGAATAGTTGTCAGGAGTCATAGCTACTGTATTGAAGACCTACTGGGATTTCTTGACTATGATACTGGTCTTTATTTTATATCCATGACCTTCAAATAAAATAAGACTCACCTTAAATGGACAGATAGTGGGTCTGAAGTGCTACTCTGTAGAACTATGGATTTTTCTAGTTTTAGTAAAAGAACTCTTTAAGCTTTACAAGTTTAAAAATACTCCTGCAAGACTACAGATTGAATACAATACTAATAATGTAAACATAGGTGAACAATAAATATCAGAGCTGATCATTATACTCCTTACATGAAAATTCCCTTATGAAGTATAAAAAGAGTAATAATCTGGCCACCAAAAGTAATTTGATTTTATCAAAAAATTATTTGAAATATGGATTTACATTTACTATTTATATTTACATTTACCCCTGTCTTAACTCTTTGTACTGCCCTAAACTATTAACAAAAGATACTACCATTGATTCACAAGATGTTTTAAATAATCTGTTGATTTGTGCTCAACTTTGTCTTTATTTCTGTGTATGCTTTTTAATACACACAATATATTAGCATAATGGTAAATGTATTTAATATATAAGCAAAAAATATATATATAAAGATATTTAGGGAGTGCATACTAAAAATATTATAGTAACAGATATGTTACTAAAATAGTTTATAGATCAGTAGCTTACAAAAATGGCAGAAAGAAGAAATATAGTAGAAACTAACAAGTAATTAACAAATAAGGTATATCTTATACACACATATGCTGTTGGGATGTGTTTTTTTTCTGATTTCATACTTATTCTGAATACAGGTCTGCTTTAGGTTGGGGAATACAAATAGAGCAAAAAATAATAATTCCCACACTTAAAGTTTCATTTAGAGTTTAAAATTTCTAAATATCACTTTTATCTTTTGCTCTTCAACATATTTCTTCATTGCCCAATTTAGACTAAGAAATTGCTCCAGAAGTCTAAGAAAAACAGTAATTTGAGTGGCAATATAATTAGGTTCTCTTGTGTGTTTCTGGTTTGGGAAGCCACGGTTACTTAATCCCAGATTAAAATATGCCCTGAGGAACTAAGGAAGAAGTATTATCAAGAAAATATCTCTACACTAATTTACTGGCCATGCTTGAAATTATGGCCCAGCCCACAATGCCTGGGGAAGGGTGAAGGAGTTGTCACTAATATTAGCACCGCTGAGGAAAATTAAGATAATAGTTACATCACCTGTGAGAAGACAAAATGTTATGACTAAAATACCAAACACTAACTCTAGAAATAGCAAAACTCCTTATTATAATGAAATCGAAAAACAAGACACCTGTGAGCCACTTACCACCTGATCAAATGTCTCATCCTTTTATAGACGTTAAAGTATTCTCAGTGAGTTGAACTTTTCACTTTACTATGAGTTTCCCTAAGGGTAAATCTTCACTAGAAAAAAATTTGAGAACTTCCCTTGCATATGAAAGCTATCTTTCCTTGTCTCCTATAATTTTAAAAGGTATTTTAAAAATTTTCCTGGGATCAGACTTTATGCGGAACATGTCATGAGAGAGTGAATATTTATGATCAAATTGCTCTTCTAAAATGTATCATAAAATCGGGTTTATAGAAAATGTTCCTCAGACCATTAGCTGCCATAATTCCCTAGTCCTTTTCTTAGCTGTTTTATTAATAGTGTACAATCCTCATTACCACTAACTGTTACTTGTTAAATACAGACCCATCACCATAAGCCAGCTTCTCTTCCTGTGGCCTGTTTTACAAGAGACCTATCTGTTGGGATCCTTGAGCACCCTCCCTCCTAGAAATAGGGGACAGGGGCCCAATGGCCTCATTTAAACTTTTCCATTACTAGAATTTAGTAAGCCTCAAAACTCAGCCTGGAATTATAACTCATTTGGTAAATTTTTTAAAAATTAACTGATCTTTTGATAACTTGCTATGCAGGAGGGAAAAAAAAGGAAATTGACATTCAGTAAGAGCAAGCATGCAAGAGGAAGACCCAGAAACAAAAGAGAGCTCCTTTCCTTCTCCCATTATTACTTTTGATGTTATTGTCACCTTATAAAGCCCACCTAGTAAAGCTGGCAGCAGTGGGTATGTTTTCCCTTCAGGCTCTGTCATATGCTATGGGCAGACCTGGTAGAGGTCTCTGATGGTCCCTGAGGAAATCTTTCTGCTTCCTCACTGAAGCCCAGCAGGGAAGGCTCATGGCAGTTCAGCTGAACCAGACTGCTTATGTGATGAGGATGGACAGCAGGAGAGTGAAGCTGTTCTGCAGAGTGGATAGCAAATCATCAAAGAGAAGATGGATTGCAGAAACTTCAAAGACTCAAGGGACACCAGCTGAAGCAAAGTGACATTGATATGAACATCCAGGAAATGATAGAGGCAGATAAATTGCTCGGGTAAGAAAAAAGAGATGGGATGACCCAGTTTAAGCAAAAAAGTAATTTGCTAATCACAAAGCAAAGCTATAACACAATAGACTCCTCTCTCCACTCACACACAGCAGGTATAGCCATTATCCAGATACAGCAGTAGACAGAAAGGGAGATCAACTCAAATGTGACTGGGGCTCAAACCACAGAGGGCTTCTTTGGAACAAGAGCTCACCCCAAAGAAAAATTGGCAGCCAGTGCCACCTGCAGAGGAAAGATATATCTTCTTCAGGCACTAGCTCTCCAAAGCTGACAGCCTGATATATTCTGTTGAATAAATCGAAAAACTTTCAAGTGGTCTAAAAAAGGTAGTCTGAAGTAGACTGCACTGCAGGGATCCAATCAAGTTAAGAATGTCAGGAGCCTGTGGCAGCATCCACACCAGGAAAAAGGCTCCCAAACTTCGAGTTAAGTGCAAATGAGAAAATATCATGGTGGTTTTGTTTCTTTGTGTGAGTATGTTTTAGATTTTTTTTCAGGGTTTGTATGTCGTGATTTCTTAAAAGATAAAAAAAAAAGAAACTGCAAACTATTCTTTTTATATATGGAGAAAAACAGGCACAGAAAGTACTTTTTCCTGGAACACATAGCAGATATTTTACTTTCCCCTTGAAATTTTTTCTTCAGCTTTGTTGACACCACCTGAAACTGACTTTGCTTCCTGCAGGCTCTGCTCAAGCCCTGCCTTCTCCATGAATTTCTCCTGAATGAATCCAGTCCCCACTGATCTCTCCTGTCTCTCAACCAGTAAATTACTTAGTGGCTGAACCATTCAATATGGAGCTAAATTAGATAGTCATGCCTTGCTTAATGTTGGGGATAGGAAATGCATTGTCAGGTGATTTCATTTTGTGAACACCACAGAGTGCACTTACACCGACCTGATGGTATAGTCTGCTACACACCTCGGCTATGAGCCTGTACACTGTGTTATTGTCCTAAATACTGTAGGCAGTTGTAACACAATGCTCAGTATTTCTGTTACTAATACTTACCATATTTCAACATATCTGAACACAGAAAAGGTACAGTCAAAATTCAAAACAGAAGATAAACAAAGGCATACCTCTATAGGGCACTTCCCATGAATGGAGCTTGCAGGACTGAACATTTTTCTGGGGAAGTCAGTGAATCTGAGAGCCTAGGACATGACTGGACACTGCTATACTTTATAAACATTGTACACTTAGGCTATGCTAAATTTATAAAAGTTCTTTTCTTACTGTAACTTTTCCTTTATAAACTTTAATTTTTTTAACTTCCTAATTCTTTTCTTATAATACTGGGCTTAAAACACACTTTACAGTTAAAAATATTTTCTTTCTTTATATCTTCATTCTATAAGCTTTTTCTAATTTTTTACTTTCTAAACTTTTTTGTTAAAAACTAAAACCCAAACACACATACTAACCTAAGCCTATACAGGGCGAGGATCATCAATATCACTGTCTTCCACCTCCACATCTTGTTGCACCGAAAGGTTTTTAGGGACAATAATGCATATGCAGCTGTCATCTCCTAGAATAGCAATGTCTTTTTCTAGAATCCCTGATGAAAGACCTGCCTTACGTTCTTGAGGAGCAGTCACTCTTTTTCAGAAATACGTCCCTGCTGGTTTGCTTGGAAGAGGAGCTGGGTCCTCCATGGGGTCATCCATGACTTCCTCCTGCCCCTGTAGCGCACTGGCAGTGTCTGCTTACTGATATACTTGAAGGCCCCAGAGTCTCATGGTACCAGATCACAAAGGGTTTCAGTTTGTAGCTGCAACACTGGCCCCAAGCAAGGCTGTTATCCTGTCCTTGAAAACCTTGAAACCTGGCATTGACTGGGCCTTCTAATGGATGAAAGTCTTTTCAGCCATCTGCTTCTAGAATAAGGAGGTTTCATCTATATTGAATACGTGTTTTGGCAAGTAATGTTCCTCCACAATCAGTTTATCTAGAGTTTCCAAAAATTCTTCAGCTGCCTTCACATCAGCACTCACAGACTCACCACTCACTTTCACATTATGTAATGAATAATGATTCTTGAATCATTTACACCACCCAGAGCTTACTATTATTATTATTGTTTTAAAAAGCTAACACTAAGTGCTTACTATGAGCTAAATATTACATGTATTTTTAAAGTTTTAGTTATCACACAATCACAAGTATAATGTTATTACCCCATTTTATAGATAAGCAAACCACATGGAGACGTAAATAACTTGCCAAGATCACATCATCAGGAAGTGATGGAGTCATGAGTCATACCCAGGTCTTTGAATCTGACAATTATCTTTCCATATTATCACAGAATAGTTTAATTTATGCAAGCTATGGGTTTAAACTACCCAGAGCTCACAGTAAATGAGTGCTAATCCCTTAATAATTCTCCAATACCTACAAGGTAAAGTTCACATACTTCATTATGGCTTGTGAGTTCTTTCATAATCTGGCCCATTTACTTCCCTCACCTTGCCCTGACCACCACTGCTGAGCATTCCACAGTCACAACATTTTCAACAACAGAGGGTCCTCAGGAAATACCATGTTCTCCTCTTCCTTCTTGCCTCTCCACAGGCTATAGCCTCTGTTCAGAAAGTACTGTCTGTGCCCACCCTCCATCCCCGCCCCAACCACTCTTTCCCTAGTCCTTTCCTCAGCCATCTTCAAGACCCAGATGAAGCATTTACCCCTCAGCAATCCTCTCCTGGGCAGTTAAATGTTTCTTACAGTGCAAGCACCTAGTGTCATATGTGGCTCATATCAGATACATTACAAATATAACAATTGATACACTGCTTTAATTATTTGCTTATCTCTCTTTGATATGAATCTTCATAACTTGTGAAGCCCGGGAAGGAAGGTTCTATATCTTATTCTTTGCATTTTTAGTGCTCATCACATATTGGATATTTTATAAATGTCAGCTAAATGATTGGCTGGCTGGAAAAATAGATAGATGGATGGTTTCTAGTTATTTGTCTATATTAACACAACTCAGATTTTTCAAATAAATTTTCCAGTAGAAGAGACCTTCTGAGGAAAACATATTTTCTTAATCCTGGCTCATCGAGTGCCTCTTATTTTAAAACACATGTGTGTGCATGCACACACACACAAGAAATTGCCTTAAAGGGAAAGTCTTGATATAGGAAATTTGCTAAGCATTCACCAGTCATTGATACTAATAAATTATTTTAACTCAGCTAATAATAACTACATTTATTGCTTACTATGAGCCTCATGTATCTTGTACACAACACCCTGACACATATGATAATTATTCCCATTTTACAAAACTGCATCTGAGAGCACATGTGGACACATGGCTAAGAAAAGGTCAAACAAGGATCTGAAACCATGAATCCCTGACCTGCAGTCATTGCTTTTATACACTGTTTGACCCAAATAATCAAAATTTGCAACACAATTCTATAGGATGTGACTTTCTCTTTAATAATTATGTGAACACAGTTTTAGTATTTCCTTGAACATGTAAGAGACAGGATTTAACCAACAGCTCCACCATGAGTACATCAAGAGAGCAATAGCAGAACCAGTCAATATGAAAACTTATTTGATACTTCACAGTTTACACTGCCCAATTTATAATTTGTTTTAAAAAAGACAAGTTTGCCAACAATAATCTGTCATTATTTCTGCAATGAAAATGAATAGGAAAACAATGTTTCTGTTTCAGGCCATGTTCTCTAAATTATTTCCAAACAATTCAAAAACACACCTAGCATGTTAGAGAACAGAATTTTCAGTAAATTTTGTCATAACTCTTTCTAGCTTTAAGAAGTGTTTGTTTTTTTTTTCCTGTTCCCCACTCCTAAAGAGAATGAAGAACTCAAATAAATTGGACCTTGGCTACATTGTGGAGGACCTTTGTATAGAATCTGGTTTGCTCAGCTTTCTCACATAACTTCTTAGAATATTGACAAATATTAGAAGCTCAAAATGAGAAGAAAAACGTACACTTTACCTCAAGGACACTGTGGTAGACAGCGTCCAAGTTGGCCCCCAAAGAGCCTGCCCTTATAGTTCCCTCCACAAGGGAATACAGAAGTTATAGTGTGTAATTTACAAAGGGAGGTCGTAAAAGAAATTTTGGTTCCTCTATCTCTCCCTCTCTTATATTCCATCCATCAGACTCTGGGGGAAGCTAACTTCTATGACATGAGGCCAGCTTAGCTGCCTCTCAAGCAGTTCTATTGAAAGGCCCCCATGGTGAGGAATTGAGGCCTTCTGAAAAGGATTAGAGACTCTGAACTTGTCATTATATTTATGGACATTTGATTTTTATATATTTGTTTCACAGAATTTAGCTATAAAATGCCAAAGAAAATAAAGTACAAAAAGTATAATAAAATTTCTATATTTTAGATTTTACTTCTGTATTTGAATGTGAATTAAAAACAAAAGTCTCAGTGCTTTAGGTGTTAAAAGCCTTTTTTTTTCCAATAAAAATATGAAGCCAACAGAATTCAAAGAAGTACCTTATGTCTGTTCATGATACATTAGACAATGGAAATCTTTGTGAAAAGAAGGCTGGTTTTGAAAAGGCTAGGATTTTACTAACTCTTGGATTTTATCCAACACAAGTCTTGTCTTGAAGCATTTAGAAAGAAGCCACACCTTACTGAAAAGATCTCACTGAAATCATGTGTTTTGTTTTGTGACTTAGAACAGAAAAATGATAATGAAGCAGTGTCCTTGTCAAATAATGTCCCTGAATCCATGAAGCAGGTCAGAAATTATAGGTAGCTCTGCCATTTACCTACACTGGATGAAATGATCCAGAACTCTTAGTGCGCCAAAATCTTGGTTTCTTACATCAATACACGCTGATTTGGTGACAATCTTTGGGATGTTGTAAAGGCTATCCCTAAAAAAGCAAAATGTTTCTTTGTTTAGAAAATATCTAACTTGAAAAAAAAAAAAAACAGGATAATCTTTCAGAGATGCCAAACCACAAATCTAAGCATCCTTCATTGTAAAGAAAGTAGCTCCATACATCACTGTTTTCAGTTGTAATATATCCTAGTATCAAAGACTCTACCAACACTCCTGAAAAAAATTACAGTTTTCTCTCTGAAAATCATTAATATGAATAGAGTCGAGGCCTCTATTACACATGATTTCAATGGGATTCAAGAGGACATAGGGTAAAATGGCCAACAGAACTGAGCTGCAATCTCAGGTTAGTCACTTTCTAGTAATGTAATCTTGAACAACTTCTCTAACCCCTCTGAGTTGTTTTCCCATTATTAAAGTGATAATAATAATATCTATCTAAAAACGAATGCAAATAATCAAATATGGTAATATGTAAATAGGTCTAGCAAAGTGCCTGACAACCTTTTTGGTTGCTTTAAACTGATTGAAGATCTATTCCCTCTCCTGAGGTTCCAACTGTAAATTTTTCCAGTAGGCTGAGAGGCCGTTAGACCTCATCACCATCACGCGCAGTACTTCCAGGACTGGCAAAACAAAGCTTCTCCTAGGTCATCCAGCCAAGAGGGCCTCTCTTCCCAAAGTCAGCCTAAAGCTGCCCCAACAAGCGAACCCTGGCAGGTGTAACCTCTCTCCCTTCTCTGATGTGGACACTATTTCCACCCATACCTATCTATGTTCTTAGATGCTCTTTCAAGGTATATAATAAATCCCATCTTCTTAAAAAGGCAGTTTTCCCCTAAGCTATGTATAGCTGTCTCTTCTGGATGAGCAGGGCTGCTCTAACTCCACATCTGTCATTTTTATTTTTATTCATTTCGCATCTGACATCCATTAATCTAACCATCCTCTATGCATATAAATATTGTGTTAAGATAAAACATGACAAATACAATCCTCAATTGAACCCTTAATTTACTTTAGATTTCACAATTCAGCATTTGACTATTGTGTGATTCTATTATTTTTAACTAAACTAATATTCACTGAGTGTCTTACACTTTGGCACTTTCAAATATCTATTTGATCTTCACAAAAATCCTATGTGGTAGGTAAGCCAGTGCCCTGGCTGGTTTGGCTCAGTGGATTGAGCGTCAGCCTGCGAGCTAAGTGTCGCTGGTTCCATCTTCCAGTCACGGCACATCAGAGAAGGAAAACTCTGACTCCAAAAAACCTCCGCTGCCTTGCGGCATACCTCTTCAGGGGAAAGGCTAAGGGAGTAAACCCCGACAGAAAATCCGGAGCCGGAGTCCCTAAGGCGGTTCGACGTTGTAGTCAACACCGGCAACTCCTGCGGCGCACCTGAAGCCAAGTTGTATTGACTCCGTCTTTCCCTTGGACCCTTCAGCTGTGAAGAGAGGGGGGGTCTGCTGCATGGGCAACAGCAGACCCTCCATATCACCCTGCCCAGGCTCTGTAGCTTCAGCTTCACTGGAGAGGACACTCCAGCGTCATCGCAAGATGTCGATTCAACACGGGAGGAGACAGATACCGTGTCACTCCCGAGTCGGACTGCACAGCCATTCTCGGCGGTGCAGATAGACTCTTAAGAAGCTACACCATCGTCTCTCAAGGCTCTGTAGCTTCAGCTTCACTGGAGAGGACACTCCAGCGTCATCGTAAGATGTCGATTCAACGCGGGAGGAGACAGATACCGTGTCACTCCCGAGTCGGACTGCACAACCATTCTCGGCGGTGCAGATAGACACTTAAGAAGCTACACCGTCGTCTCTCAAGACGGACGGCTGCCGACGACGAGGTAAGCCAGATATTATTGGTCTCACTTTTTTAAGATGGGGGACAAAAAAGATTTAAGTCAACTGGCTAAAGCTACTTGGGTAATCCATTGTCAACTAAACTAGATCCAAGGTCTTGTGGTTTAAAATCCATGCCCTTACCACTATACTGCGCTGTCTCCTACTGTCACTGAGTACTATTTCTAATCTAACTAGTAATAGGAGTAGCCAAAACAAAAGGAAGCCTCTGAAATTAGCATCAGGGAATGTATATCAAACCAAGTGATTAAAGAAAGCAAAACTGCACCAAGAAATGCTTTCTTTAATTTGTATTTTAAAATGTTATACCACGTGTAAAAGCAAAAAATGAAGCCAAATTATTTTTCAGATTATAAAAACTACACATGGTAATTACAGAAAATACTGAAAATGTAAACAAGAAAATTAAAAATTACTTGGGTGCCATTTGGAGTGTGTTGGGTATTTACGGACCTTCTTGAGTATGGGAATGATGTGAGGTGACATGTTTTTAACCTATCCATGTAGCTGCTCTGTGAAGAGTAGTCAAAGAGCCCAAGAGACAGAAGAGAGAAAAGTTAGGGGGCTGTTGAAGGTTCAGAAGAGAGGTAAGGGAGGATTAGGACCAGATGAGACCATTATTGGAGCTGTCATGTGATGTCTGAAATTGGGGTATACTCTGAAGGTACAGTTGATGGAGTGGAGTAGGATATGAGCAAAAGAGAGAAGTCAGGAACACCTCAGGACTTTGATGCAATAGGAAAGAGAAGGGGAGGAGTAGGTGTTGCCAATACACATCAAGAATTCTGTGTCAGATGTGTTATTGTAAACTATCTGTTGGTCATTCATGTGGATTATCCAGTGGCCAGTTAGTTGAATGTTTGAGCCTGGAAAGCAGAGGAGAGTAGGGGCATAAGATAGACATGTGTACACATTATTATTATACCACACTGCCTCAGAGCACTAATGCATGTTGAATTTTGTCTCAAACAATGGCTATAAAATTCAAACAGCTGAATAATCAGCACAGGTATTTCAGTCATCTAATGTCAATATGAATCAACCTGTTAAAAACTAGTAAACTATGTGGCTAAAAGTATTAAATTGATAATACTATACTTGAATAACCTAGGTAGAACCTATACAAAGATATTTACCTTTCTAATAATAATTTGTTTATCCATTATTAAAGGAAATTATCCCAAACATCACTTGCTCCCACTTGCTTTGTTAGTTTTGTTTCTGTTTTGTTTTGTTTCGTAATTGAGTATATCTTCATTTCTTTGTATTTATGAGGCAGACAGTTGTTCAGATACATAAAACAAATTTATTTTTTAAACATTCATTTTAAATAGCAGCAATGGCATACTCTTTCACTGCCTGGTTTAATATCAATTCAAAAATAATTTCTGAATAACAAAGCACTTTTATCCTTTCAAGCTTGCAGCAATGATGGCTGAATCAAACAGCTGTGTCAGGAGCAGTGTAAAGGAGTCATCCTATGTCTCAAACTGATCCCTGGGTCATCAAGCAAACTTCTGATTAAAATTTAGCTTCCTATCCTATGCCAGTAAAAATATGCTGGTCTGCATGAGACTTACAATTCTCACTGAAAGTATTACATTGCTTTTCTGCAATACAATACACAACTAACTAAGCTTTTCATGGGAGAAGCAACAGATGTAAGAAAATTTGGAAAAAATAACAAAAGGAAAAGCTTGAGAGAAGATAGATTCAAATGGGAAGTTTCAACATCACCAATTAGAAATAACAACAAGAATTCGCCAGCTGATGGTAGTAGAAAAGGAAGAAGAGTAACAGTGATGCGCAGCAGAAGAAAAAGAAAATTAAGTACCCTTAGAGCCTAAAAAGGTGCCTTCCCCTATGGACACCTGCACTCAACTTAAGTGAATGTTTGAAGAAATGACACATTGCTGTTGTGCATTAATAGTTACCTCCCCGAACCTTGTTGGTCTATGATAGCATCAGGATGTCCTGAAAAGAGAAAACCAAATGGTGTAGTTGAGTAGCATAGGGGGCTCAGGGAGAAACTGCTATACATAGTATAGTCTAGTGACAAGCTAGGCCATTGATGATACAATAGTGGGTTCGTAAAAATGTTTTTAATGTGTGCTTTCTGATAAGTACCATGCTAAGTGCTTTAAGTGTATTTCTTTATTTACTCCTCAAACAACCTTGGATATAAGTTCCATCACTCTTACAGCAGCTGAGTCCCTGAGATCATCTATATCGTGCATACAGAAATAGTTGCACATAACACAACAGTGTTGGTTTAGGCAAGCCTCTATTGGGTATGAGTGATAGAAAACCATCCTGAACAAGCTTAAGGGGGAAAAGAAAGTAAGCTTGATTCATATAAGCAAACTGGGTTCACAAGGCTTGGTGCAGCTGTTTCAGAGGCACTGGTACCAGGCCTGGAGACTTACAGGACTCTGCCACTCCTCTCTGCTTCCCTCACTGTTATGGCCCAATTCCCTCTTTCTTCAAAGTGGCTTCCTCCTCATGGTGAGAAACAGGGCTATCAGCAGCTTCTAGTTCATGTCTCCCTACGTGAACACCTGAGAGAGATGTCCTCTTTTAAAACCTGGACCAGTTACCTGGCTGGGCTGCATGACTACCTCAGATGTTCGTGTCTCTAACCCCTGCATTGATCACAGACAGAAGGGCAAGGGAGTGGCAGAGACAGGGCCCCGGGGGATCCTGATGCGGGAGACCACCACAGGTGGTGTGCTCTACACTGTCTTAAGAAATGAAATCCTTCCCAGACAAAGTCAAAGAAAAGAAGCCAATCATTAAAAGTAAAGAAATGGGACCTCACTACATTTCTTCAGAACTTTAGTTCCAGAACATTCCCAAAAGATTAATTAATTACTGGTCTGCAGTATGTGATACCAAAACACAGAAAAATAAAATGCAGTTGACCCTTAAACAACATGGGGGTAACAGGCACCAACCCCTCAGAATCAAAAATCCACATATAAATTTTGAGTCCCCCAAAACTTAACTACTAATTGTCCACTGTTGACTGGAAGCCTTACCAATAGCATAAACCATCAATCAACACATGTTTTGTATGTGATATGTATTATATACTGTATTCTTACAATAAAGTAAGCTAGAGAAAATGTTATTGGGAAAATCATTGGAAAGAAAAAAAAAGCATTTACAGTATTTATTGGAAAAAAATCTACATCTAAGTGGACCTGCACAGTTCAAATCTGTGTTGTTCAAGGGACTACTGTATTTCAGAATATTCAGATTCTCATTTGTTTTTACCTATGAAGCAACACCTCCATATATAATATAATTATCTTTCCCAAATATTAAAAAGGAGTGAGTAGAGGTTTTAACATTTAGAGTTCCAGTCTTGTTTAAGAATTTGATTAAGTCTATGGACGGCAGTCCAGGATGAAGCTATGATCTCCAATCTTCAAATCCACCCAGCTTTGAGACGCTACAAACCACATTTCTGCTTTGCCAGCTGACACCCGTTGGAGTTCACCTATAGGGAGCGCTTCAGGAAGACTGCAAGATGGAAAGAGGAAGAAAGGTCTTGCTTTTTCCTTTCAGCTGACGGGTTGCTTGAGCACTGTCCATCAATGCTTTTTCACCAAGCAGGGCAGTTTGCTTCTGAAGCCGCAGGTGAGTCTAGTGTGAAGAACCAGCCTTATGGTGCCCCCTCAGAGACCCTTCTCCCACTGTCTGATGTCCCTCCTGAGAGTTCTGGGTCCCAGCACCACATCAGGAGAGGCTCTTCTGAGATGTTAGTTTTAAATCTGTAGTGTCCTGTCCCCATGTTTCTGAATTTTAGTTACAATACTGGCTCCTTTCCTTTGTTTTTCCAGCTCTAGGAATAATAGCAGCTTCCTGCAATTGCTACTTCTGTGATAACTTTGAATTCTCTTTTTGCCTTTTCAGTTACCTTGTTAATAATTTATACTTAGTTAATAGTTTCTTACACTAAATTCTCTCTAGTAAAATAACTGGTGTGACTTCTGTTTCCTAAATAGATAATTATGGCCATACTCCCAGAAATACGCATAATATTACATTCATACACTCCATAAAAATTTTGTGTTCATTGATACACTAAAATCCATCTGCAGCCACTTATGAAATCCATGAACCCAAGATTAAGAATGTAGGGGTCTGAATAATCTTGTGTTCAATAATGGTTCTTAGAAAACAATTTGAAAGTTCTTGTGTTCTAGGCTATTGCTCACTTAAAAATTCAGTTTTATAAGTAATGCATTTACCTGTGTTGTGTGCTGTTTCCTGAAAAGTGGCCATGGCATTTCAAGTGAGACATCACATTAGAAGACGATATATTCACCAGTGGAAAATGGTTAATAAATCATGTTCCTGAAAGGGAATTTCATGGTCTTCAGGAGCTTCTTTTTGATCACAGTTTATTCTCTGAATAACTTTAGAGAACTGATTTTTTAAAGTCTATTCTTATAATGTTTTACAACCATTATTTTGACAGGTCCCAATGAATCAAATTCTCTTTGTGTAACTAGACTCAAGGAAAAAGCTGATATTAAGACCTAGAATATTGTAGGGCTGGTGTCATGTGAGAAGTGTCACCTTTTTCCTCTAATAGAGACAACTCTGAGATGAAATGTAGATTCCCCGAGAAGAGGGCAAAATGATCTTCTGAGGCACAGAAAGAACCTCTAGAGCTTTTATTTATATTCATACTGTAACTCATGCTTTTAAATTTTTATTTTTGTGCATGTTAATAATGTACATAATTTATTAGTTTGGTAAGATGTGTAAATATTTTTACATAAAAACCATGAGTACATTCTCAAAGCTTTTAATAATAGGGTCCCCTTATTAAAAATTTGGATACCACTGCTCTAATAATAAAGAACTGCATTTTTGGAGCAAGGATCACCAAAGTACAGCTGTAGGCCAACTCTGCCCCATGGTCTATTTTTGTACAGCCCTCCAAGCTAAGAATGAAAGAAGCAGGAGTAAGGGGAGAACATGTGACAGGGACTGCATGTGGCCCCCAGTACTAAAACATATACTACCTGTCCTTTACAGAAAATGTTTGCCAACCTCTACTCTGGAGTAGGCCAACTGAAAACACTTCCCAAAGTCTTTAAAAGGAGGAGGGAGATTCCCTTTCTCACTTCATTAATGAAATTAATGAAGAGAGGACGGGGGCAAGATAATAGGTTAATATTTTTGGTCCAATTATAGATGTTACAAGCTTTAAAAAATTATTATTTGAACAGGGATAAAAATTCAAGAGCAAGTGGAGCAACAGGGAAGACATTTATAACTTCCTTGAGGGTGATAAGAGGTTCTGGAAGGGGGCCTATTACACTGACCCAAAGGATCTCACAACTAAGCTTCATTCTGTGAGAAAGAAGCAAGTAAGCAAAAAGGTAAGTTGACAATAGGTGTTTATATCAATATCCGTGACTATAGAATTTCATAATGACTATACTCAAAAAGTGATTCTGAATCATGAAAATTAGGGTAAATTATTTTCAGTATCCTCTATTAAGGAGTGGAAATACATGTATATCAGAGGAAACGGCTGAAATAGATACTCTTAAACTTAATAGGTTAATTCACATCCAAGAAGCTTGACTACACAGAATGACTTGATACCCAGTTGACCAATTCTTGATAATATAAAGATGGAAACAGAAGTTTAAAACCAAAATGCTGAGAACCAATTTATTGAAGATGTCCCTTAGTACCTGTTAATGAAGAAGAGAAAATTAAAATATAAGGTAATTAGGCTACCTATGTTAGGGGCAATAAGGTTTTCCAGTAGGCCTAATTAGCTGTAATATGTTACTTCTATTCCATTTTCAAGTTCACTGAACATGCTATTCATAGTATCTGAAATCTGGAAACTGGGAATATATCTGTCTTTTGACCACAAAATCAAGTAGAATTAACCTTTTCAAATTTAAATATAAATGCCTAATAGAAAGCATATACCAACTAGGGTCTGTGAAAAGTTATATTACTCACTAGAGCACCATATTAGACTGTGAACAGCTTGAACAAGGGGTTACGTCTGTAGCAGACACTGCCAGTCAACTACTACGATCCATTCTACCTTCTTCCTTTCTATCAGAACTTTTGGTTTTGTTTGGGGCAATTGTGTAGTCAACGAAAAATATCCAATCTCCCAGGAAAGAGCAGCTATGTAACCCAAAACCTGCCAGTTAGTTGTCGTCGTCGTCGGCGGCAGCCGTCCGTCTCGAGAGATGATGGTGTAGCTTCTTAAGAGTCTATCTGCACCGCCGAGAATGGCTGTGCAGTCCGACTCGGGAGTGACACGGTATCTGTCTCCTCCCGTGTTGAATCGACATCTTGCGATGACGCTGGAGTGTCCTCTCCAGTGAAGCTGAAGCTACAGAGCCTGGGCAGGGTGATATGGAGGGTCTGCTGTTGCCCATGCAGCAGACCCCCCCTCTCTTCGCAGCTGAAAGGTCCAAGGGAAAGACAGAGTCAATACAGCTTGGCTTCAGGTGCGCCGCAGGAGTTGCCGGTGTTGACTACAACGTCAAACCGCCTTAGGGACTCCGGCTCCAGATTTTCTGTCGGGGTTTACTCCCTTAGCCTTTCCCCTGAAGAGGTATGCCGCAAGGCAGCGGAGGTTTTTTGGAGTCAGAGTTTTCCTTCTCTGATGTGCCCTGACTGGAAGATGGAACCAGCGACACTTAGCTCGCAGGCCGACGCTCAATCCACTGAGCCAAACCAGCCAGGGTTCTGCCAGTTAGTATATAGAAGAAATCCCTAAGAAGGGCATTCCCTCCAGAATAAAGATGCAGAGCTTGCAAACAGAAGGCTTTTGGTCTTCCACCCTCCTTCTGGAATGCACATTTAGGCCTAGAGGAACAGCAACCATTCACCACTATAACAGGAGCCACATGCTAAGGCAGAGCAGTGAGAAGGCAAAGCAAGCCGTCACTAGCATCAGTGAGGAGCTGAACCAGTTCTAGGGTACTTATCTCTGGCCTTTCTTTTTTTTTTAATGTGAGCAAAGAAAACGCCTTAATTTTTTAAGCTATTGCTGATCAAGTGTTCTGATATACAGTATTCTCTCACTTATCACGGGTATTATGTTCCAGGTCCCCCTGCATAATAGGAATCTTACATTTATTCTACACCCTTAAACCTACATAACTTTAACAACATACATATAAAATACCACAAAATCCCGTGATATAGCAAAAAATCCGCAATAAATAATTAAATATAATATTTTTTAAAATTCGTGATACAGTGAGGCTGCGAGAAGTGAACCGCGATATAAAGGGACTGGCCTAAGGCAATTCTAACTTTTACAATGTGTTAGTATTGTGCTAAGTACAGTGTTAAGTGCTTTAAATGCATGATCTAATTTCTTTCTTTTTTTTTAATAGCTCTGGAAGGAGAAAAATATTCTTTCTTATTTATAGGGATGTTAAATAACTCCCTCAAAAAGACCCAACTAGTGAAGCAGCAGAACTCACACTCAAATCCCGATCTAATGGCCTCCGTTGCTCCTTGCGCTGTTAACCCAGCGCATTGCATGTAGGTGACTGTGCAACAACCGTTTTATTTGGGGAAGTTTGCATCATAGACAGCCACGGAAACTAGAGGAGTGTCACTCTCCTGGTCAGAGAGCACATTTACTCATCTAGAATAATCAAGTCTCTCTGCTTTCCTCAGAGATTTGCTTGCATTCCAAGGTAATAAAAATAATGTCTTTATTGGGAGCAAAGATGGAGCAGGTTTGCTAATATCCCCATATAACCTTAGGGGTTTCCTAAGCTCAGGGTTCCTTGACTGTAACATATCCCTGCGTACACAGTTTTCACATGGACTCACAGCTGCACCACCCATGAGACTTGGGAGCAAGGGAAATTGATGTAAACATTAAGCTCATGTATAAATTGTCTGAATACATTTGGGCTTGTTTCTTCACTGAAGAACTCTATGGAAATATGGCAAGTCAAATTAGCAACTACAGTGCTCATTGCTGCTTAGAGTCTGCTTGACCACTTGCCAATAGACAGGAGATATTTAGGTAATCCAGTTGAGATATTTCTTTTTGATTCAACAGGATGGTGTTGAAAAAAATCAAGAACCTACCATCCCAGTACCTCATACGATATTAACATATAAGTCTCCCCAAACAGTAGTTCTCGCCCTTTTGGAATTTATCATACTTTCGAATTCTAGAATTTTGACTCTATACTTAAAGGGATTAAATACCAAAATCATCATCATCATCAAAGTCATTCACAGTAACACAAATCACTATTAAAACATAATATCTCAGTTTCCATAAAGCTTCCCTAGTATGACTTCATTCATTCTCTTGTAGCCTTTATACAGGGCGGTTGGAATAGCGCTGTCTCCTGCCCTGAGCCTATTCTCTTACATCCTTATGGTGCAAAAGGTTCCGCATGTCTCAAAATGCATCCGCTCTTTCTTTAAAGCCAGTTTTGTATCAACTAAACTGCATCACGCATCCATTCCTTCTACATTACATCTCACAGAGCTCCAAGTGACAGTATTGAGTTGTAGCAGAGATAAAACATTGTGCTTTGATAAAAATGTTGTGTCATATAATTTAGTGAAGAGTTATGCCTAGCCACCAGATGAGGACCACTGTTCTGGAGTCTCTGGACAGCACAATAATGATATTTGCTAAATATTCACTGTGTTCAGAGACTGATTTTAAGGCACAGTGGAGGGTGATGACAGATATTCTTAAATGGTCCCTGTCATCAAAGACATAACATACTTTGGAAAACAGAACATATGTGAAATATTAAAAGAATTCATCTACAAATAATATTATTACAAGAACCAATTAATGTAGTGGATATAAATCTCACTCTGCAATCCAGCTATACAGAAAACATTAAATTTCTTTATTATCTTCAAATAAACTAAATCCACCTCCAAATATTCAGCCTACAAAGTTTTCTCTCCTTCCAGAAGGCACACAGACTGTGTGTGTT
This sequence comes from Furipterus horrens, assembly GCF_987537825.1. NCBI lineage: Eukaryota > Metazoa > Chordata > Mammalia > Chiroptera > Furipteridae > Furipterus > Furipterus horrens. The sequence goes on along the minus strand of NW_028327176.1, from coordinate 109,645,049 downwards.
ATAGCTCCAAGGATAGAGAGGGATCCCCTTGCCTCACAGTCCTGGCTCATCCATCTTTATTAATTGTTGCTGAGGCCTGGCTGTGATCGTCCCTTCATTAGATCACAGGAGTTTTGGCAAGGCTGGGAGGCCCCATGCCCCAACTGAGCCATGTGGTGTTCTTCTCCTTCAAGGAAACTCTCAACCCACGTGGAGTTTGTTTCCATGGAGAAGCGCCAGGGAACACACCCGCTGTGATCTGCTATCTCCTCTCCCTTTCTCATCAGGGAGAAGATCCTCTCTTTCTCTTGTCTCCCCTTTTTCTCTCTCTCCTTCCCTCTACTTATCTTTTTTCTTGGACACTTAGCATCATCTCAGTTATATTTACTGCAATTATTAAACATATAACAAAAACTAACAATTAGATTGTGTTCGTTATGTGTCAGGTACTATTCTAGTGCTTTATTATATTCACTCATCTAAAACCTATACAACTCTCTGAGATAGCACTATTATTATCCCCACTTCACAACTGAAGAAGCTAAGTCATGAGGACATGACTTTGTTCAAGGTCTTTTAACTGGTAAAATTGCTAATTTTGACCTTTAGTACAGATAAAGGGAGCCACTGACCTCAAGAAACTTCTGGTTTTCAACAAACCCCTGTTTGCACAGTGCTGTGGAATCTTCCTCACAAAACATGAACTACAGAAAGAAAAAAAGAGGCACATAAATATGGTCTAGTTTTTCTAGTTTTGTTCCTTGTTTTTTTTAAAACCATAAATTAGAGTTAGCTGTATCTTAAACACCATTCTAAAAACCTTACAGTGTTGGAGTTTTCTTATTACAGTTTTTAACTTAGCGTGGGTTTAGATTTGAATAACATTATCAGGTGGAAAAGGTTTAACTCAAGTGTTCAAAAACAGGGCGCGTCCAACTTTCTGAATTTATTACTCAATTTTGTCTGGATTCTGGACAGCTGGATGGTTATCCTGTGGTAATGAGTGCTAGCAGTATTAATTTGTGGTTTTATAGGAAGCAAGGTCAAGAATGTTTCGATCACAAATCCTCAGCTCTGTCCCAAAGGTTTTTAGATCCACTATCCACAGGAAATTTCAAATAACATTCAAGTGAAAAGCAATCTCCTGGACTCCCAAAAAGTACTCCCTTGAGGGATCCTGACTTTTCTGGGATAAAGGAAAGCTAGAAGTAATGATTCTCTCTCTCTCTCTCTGCCTCTGTCTCTCTCTGTCTCTGTCTCTCTCTCTCTCTCTCTCTCTCTCTCTCTCTCTCTCTCTCGCTTTCTCTCTCCCCTTGCTCCCCTCCCTCCTTCCCCCTTTCTTGTTTTAAAAGCTAAGGCCAAATCAATATACTCTTAATACTTTAATTTCATAAAGTGAGATTTCTGGGAAATCTGGAATTTGTTCACATTTAAGTGAATGCTATGAAAAATCAGAACTTTTCTTTTTACAATTCATCCAACATGATCAAATGTGAAAACAGTATAAATTGTGTTATATTTTTCATATTCCTGATAGTAACTATTAATAAGCAGCCTTCATTTTTTTAAAGGAGAAATACAAAGTCTGATGAGCATTTCAACAAGAAAAATCAACTGCAATTTATTCACTCTATCATAGCCTGTCATGTAACAGCTGAGCCCTGGCACCACCACCAGCAAGCAAATGTGCTAAAGACAGCAAGATGCATCAGGGAGATAAAGCACAGCTTCCTTCATGCCAAAGCACCTACTTGAACAGATGAAGAGAGGTATGCCTGAAGAAGGTGGATGCTGAGAAGGCAGTAGTGACAACGCAACACTGGGATATAATTGAGAATGTCGGTCTTATTGCAGACCTCTGAGACAGGGCAGCTGCAGTGTGTCTTTTGACATTGCCACTTGGAACCAAGTCATCTTTCTCATTAGGCTCTTTAAATGCCACCTGGCCATGCTGACAAATCTGCAACACAAAAAGAAATTTCAGTATTTCCCAAAGAAAGGTGTTGTAAAAAGCTAAACAAAGACAACATTAACACAATGCAAAACTCAAACCTGCCACTGACACATTATCATGTTGTCACAAATTATGGTAGTTTAGTCTGAAAACCTAAGTGCACATTACAGAATGGTTTGGCAGTTTCTCCCACCTATTATTGCTGAGAGAATTATTCATGTGCTGAAGCTAACCATGCCTACAACTAAGCTCAGAATGTGATCTTTTAAACGCAAATCAAGAATTTGGTGGCTGGCCTTTCAGTTCCCAGATGTAGAACAGCCAGAATATGTTTTAATCCATAACCAATCTAAGCATCCAGAAAAGATACTCAGAAAAGAATGTTGTGAATTTCTTAAACCATGGAACTTTACTTACCACAAAGGCCCTGACTCCACCTCTACCTCCTAGAGAGTAAAGCTATTCTAGGTAAGAGAGCAAAGAAGAGAAAAACAAATTGAGACCTGAGATAAAATAAGATTTAAGTGATTGTTGTTATGCATCCTCTGACAGTGAAAAGCACATAAATGCTAAATGTTGGGTTAGCCAAAAATTCTGTATGGTTTTTTTCTCTAAAATAAGACACATTTTTCATTTTCATCAATAAATTTATTGATTTGGATATTTTGAGTATATCTGCAATCTCCTACATGGCATAATGTTAATTGTTCTCAATTAATGTCTCAATTTGATCACTATCACCTTCAACTGGTCTACCCAACTGAGGAGCATCGTCCAGCGAGAAATCTCCAGCATGAAACTTCGCAAACCACTTTTGACACGCTCGATCAGTCACAGCACCTTCTTCACACACTGCACAAATCTTTGTGTTTCAGCTGAGTTTTTACCTTTCTTGAAATAATAAAGCATAATATGCTGAAAATGTTGCACACTTTCTTCCATCTTAATATTAACATGGTTACACAAAAATTCACAAATTTTGATAAGGTTTTTTTAAATGCACAGTGATATGACAGCTGTCACACTACAACCTAACAAAATTGTTTCAAATAAAGTTAAAGACAACTAAGTGCTACTAGCGTCATCTTACAGAAAACAAACAAACAAACAAGCAGACTTTTTGGCCAATCCAACACTTAACAATTAGCAATGCTGCTTCCATAATTAGAAGTGTACTACTTTAAGGAGAAATGTAACCATAAAATTTCCAACTTGATTGGAATGATTATCAACCCTAGAAGTAAGGACCACTGGATCACAACCTAGTGCTAGAGAGACCTGTAAACACATTCTAGATCCTATTAAGGCTTCTGTGATTTTATATGTCACTTAGGGCAGCAGTTCTCAACGTGTGGTCTACATGAGTGTGTGGTACGCTCTACCCACTAAGAGTCCTCAAGATCCTTTCAGAAGGAACATCAGATAAAAACTATTTTCATAATAGTAAGAAGCAACCATTTGCCTTTTTCTTTGGGTTGTTATACATGTAGTACTTATAGTGCAAAAGCAATATGAGTTAATGAGCCAAACTACTGGCACCTTTGCCTGAATCAGTCATTGCAGTCTCTGTACCTAGCATGTGTGTGGGGTGTATTGCTTCACTTGAGTGTCTCCTTGATGAACCAACAAAAATTATTAACTTCATTAACTCTCAATCCTTAAATTCACTTCTTTTAAAATATTTCATGTGACAAAATATGCATAATGCTCTTCTGTTCTATACCAACATACAATGGTTGTCTCAAGAAAAAGCACTTACATAATTAAGTTGGAGGTGAACTAGCTGGCCAGACATTTCAGTCAATAGAGAATGATAAGTCACTCAGCCAACTAATATTTCTTGAGTTCAATATTCTTCTTGGTCTAGATTAGACATAATCTCCATCAGCTCTCTTTCAAAGTTCAATGATGAACTAGTGAGTTTTCTGTCATTATTTTTTATAATAACAGTTTTATTAACATATAATCACATACTATATAATTCACAAATTTAAACTTCCAGCCAAGATGGAGGCTTAGGTAGACATGCTTTACCTCCTTCTACAGCCATAAGGATTACATGTACCTCAAAACAAAAAACAAACAGAAATACCAGAAAATCAAACTGCATGGAAGTCCAACAAATAAAGATGTAAAGAAGTAATTCTCATCAAGACAAGTAGGAGGCGTGAATACAGAGAGCCGTGGTGGAGAGGATGTGGTGTGGATGTGGTGGCAGCAGGACTGTGGCTTCAGCTGGCCAGCAGAAAGAGCTATTACACATTATAAAAGCTGAAAGGGACACCTGGGAAGCAATCCCAGACTCAGGGAAGACCACGCAGCTCACAGTTCCAGCACGGGGAAAATAAAGTCTCATTGCTTCTGGCTGTGAAAACCAGTGGGAGTTGGGGCAGTGAAAGAAATTGTTGGTCTCTCAGGAGAGTCCATTTAGAGGGCCCTCATGGTCCTAGAAAGTATGCAAACACACCCACTCTGGGAACCACAACCTGGGCAATAGCTAGAAGGGGGCCAGTCACAGAGGGAAGTGGGTGAAGTAATGGGAAAAGGAGTGAGTGCTGATCAAGCAGCATTGTTCCTTCTCTGACCGCTCCTCCAGATACAGCACCACAAGGTGGTGAAAGGATCACCTAGCACTGATGAATACCTAAAGCTCCACCCCTTATCACATAACAGATGCAACAGTTCTACCTAAAACACAGAGGCAAACACAAGAGGCTGTCAAATTGATAATACAGACAAGTATGGCCCAAAAGAGGGAGCAGATCAAGGATCCACAGAGATAAATAAACAAGGAGGAGACAGCCAACCTAACAGATGCAGAGTTCAAAACACTAGTGATAACAATGCTCACAGAAATGATTGAGTATGGCAAACATATAAGGAGAGAAATGAAGGCTATACTAAGTGAAATGAAGAAAAATCCACATGAAACCAATGGTGAAGGGAAGGAAACCAGGGTTCAAATCAATAATTTGAAACATAAACAGAAATAATCAGTCAACCAGTAAAGAATGAAGAAACAAGAATTGAAAAATACAAGGAGAAGCTTAGGAACCTCTGGGACAACTTAAACATTCCAACATCCAAATCATAGGGGTGCCAGAAGAAGAGAAAGAGCAAGAAATTGAAAACTTATTTGAAAAAATAATGAAGGAAACCTTCCCTAATTTGGTGAAGGAAATAGACATACAAGTCCAGGAGGCAGAGTCCCAAAGAAGCTAGACCCAAAGAGGACCACACCAAGACACATCACAATTATAATGCAAAAGGTTAAAGATAAAGAAAGAATCTTAAAAGCAGCAAGAGAAAAGAAGAGAGTTATCTACAAAGGAGTTCCCATAAGACTAGCAGCTGATTTTCCAAAAGAAACTTTGCAGGCAAGAAGGAACTGTCAAGAAGTATTCAAAGTGATAACAAATAAGGACCTACAACTGAGATTATTTTATCCCACAAAACTCACTTAGAATGGAAGGTCAGATAGTGTTTCCCAAACAAGATGATGACTTCATCATCACCAAGCCCTTATTATATGAAATGTTAAAGGGACACATTTACGAAAAAGAAGATCAAAATTATGAACATTAAAATGACAACAAACTCAAAACTATCAATAAGTGAATATAAAAAAAAAAAAGAAACTAAGCAAACAACTAGAACAGGTACTTAACCGTAGATATGGAGATCATATGGAGGGTTATCAATGGGGATGGGGAAGGGGAAGAATGGGGGAATAGTGCAGGGATCAAGAAGCATAACTAGTAGGTACAAAATAAACAGGGGGACATTAAGAATAGTAAAGTAGATGGAGAAGCCAAGGGACTTATATGCATGACCCATGGGCATGAACTAAGGGGGGGAGGGATTGCTGGAGGGAAGGGAGGTACCAGGCAGAGGGAGGGGGTCAAAGGGGAAAAAATTGGGACAACTGTAATAGCATAATCAATAAAATATACTTAAAGAAAAAAAATAATTCACAAATTTAAAATATACAATTCAATGGTGTTTAGTATTTTCTTAGAATTGTGCAACCATCACCATATTAATTTTAGAGTATTTTTATCAGCTCAGAAAGAATCCCCATAATTATCAGCAGTCATTTCACATTTCTTCCCAACTTCTCCAAGTCTAGGCAACCACTAATTTACCCTTTCTCTATATAAATTAGTTTATGCTGGACATTTCACATAAATCACACAATATATGATCTTTTCTGAGTGCCTTCTTTCACTTAGCATCTTTTTGAGGTTTATCCATGTTGTAGTATGCATTAGCACTTAATACATTTTTATTACCAAATAGTATTCCATTGTATGGATAAACCACATTTTATTTATCTCATCAGTTGATGAAGATTTGAGTTGTTTCCATGTTTTGCCTATTATGATAATTATGTCCTGCTATGAATTTTATGTACAAGTTTTTGTATGGGTTTTTTTTTATTTTTCATTTCTCTTGGATATATATACATAGGAGTGCAATTGCTGAGTTATATGGTAACTCTATGTTTAACATTTTGAGGAACTCACAGACTGTTTTCCAAAGCAGCTATGCAATCATTCATAAAAACTTTTAGCACTAATTTATTCACTCTTTTAGGAAATATTTACTGAAAACTTACTATGTCTAATTCCACGTGTTAGATATTAGTGATATAATGGCAAATAAAACAGAGTCTCTACCATAATGAAGATTATAATTTATCAGGGAAGAAGGACAAAACAAAAATAACATTTGGGTTAAGTATAACGATAGGCAAAGCACAGAGTACATAGGGTCAGGCAATAGAGGGACCTAACCTGTTTAGATGCCTGAAGATCTCCCTGGGGAAGAAATGTTTTCACGGAAACTCAAGTGAAGTGATAATTGGAATTAACTTGGCAAGGAAGGAGGGAAGTGTTTGGTACAAAGGAACAATCTCATGCAAAATCCTAAAGGTAAGGAGGTAACCTGTTCTGCTTCAATGACCAAGAGAAACCCCATGTACCTGTAAACTGTATAGCGTGCAAGGTAAAGAGGGTCGAAATTGAGTCTTGAGAAGTAGACAGAAACCACTGAAAGGTTTTTAATAGAGCAATAACACTCTTAGTTTGTGTTCCTTAAAAAACACACTTGCTTCTCTACCTGGAGAATGGATTGGAGGGAAGCAAAACTAGTAGCTGAAACAAGCGTAGTGATTATAGACAAATATGGACAAAAGTTAGGTGGCCCAGACTACAGTGGTGGTATGGTCCTGTGGGAATGAGGTGGAATCAAGAAACATTCCAAAAGTAGAACCAATAGAACTTGATGATTGATTGTATACCAAGGGAAAGAGAAAGGAAGGAATCAAAATAGATTTTCTATTTAGGTCCTGGATGGATGGTAATGCCATTAACTAAGACAGAGCTATAGGGAGTATGTCAAATCATGATCCACACGTCAATGAGCAGAGAAGCATTTCCCATATACCCACTATGTGGAAGGCACTGGGCTAGAGCTATGCATATAAAACTAAATAATGGACATGCTGTAGGCAGAAAAATAATATCCCCAAGCATGTAACATCCTAATCCCTCAAGCCTTCAAATGTTTCCTTACATGGTATACAGAAAAGAGTTAACATAGCAGTCCTAAACTGCTATCCTTAAAAAGACCTACTTGCTAAATTAGCCCCTTGACTAACATCTGGGAATTAAGATTTTAAGGATTCCCACCATTAACTGATAAGAGTGCCTAAAATGTTTGTGCAAACAATATGGTTTATGGTAAACACCTGCCTTCATCCTGGGAGTCTGAAGTTTTGGTACAAGGCAGGCAAAGGAGGCCTACATGACCAACCCTGATAAAAACCCTGGACACTGAGTGTCTAATAAGCTTCTCTGGTTAGCGATATGTTACGTATGTTGTCACAACCCTTTGCTAGAAGAATTAAGAAACGTTCTGGTTTCCTCCACTGGGAAAAGACCCTTGAAAGCCTGTACCTGTTTCCCCCTAGAGTTTGCTCCATGTGCCTTTTCCCTTGGTTGACTTTGCTTTGTATTTTTTTGGCCTTAATAAATCGTGGTTGTATGACTCTATGCAGAGATCTGTCCTTCTAGCAAAACATCAAATCTGAGGTGACCTTGGGGACCTCCAACACACATAGAAAAGGGATTTTGCAGTTGTGATTAAAAGCCTTAATATAAAGAGATTGTATTGGATTATGAATGGGCTCAATGTAATCAAAGTAGAAACCAGAGTGATGTGATTGCTGCTTTTGAAGATGGAAAAATGGTCACAAGTCAAGGAATAGAGGCAGCCTCTAGAAACTAGAAAAGGTAACAAAATAGTCTTCCATAATATCTCCCAAGGGAAGCCCATCAACACCTTGTGAAATTCATTTTGGACTTTGGACTTCCAGCACTGTAAAATAGTGAATTTAAGCTGTTTTAAGATAATATATTTGTGGTAATTTGTTCCACCAGCACTAGGAAACTGACATTGATGTCCTAAAGGACCATGAATTTTTATGAATGAAACAAAAACATAAACCCATAATATTTTTCAATTTCACTTATAAGCTTTAACTATTGTGCGCCATCCTGTTTACCATAACTATTCTTTTTCCCAAGATAATGACAGTGTTTATGAATAATCAGAAAGTAAAGCCTTTCCACACTATCCAGAGAGGGGTCCATACCATGTTGCTCTGAGTGCCCATCATAACCTAAAGGGAAAGTTTCACAATTTCTGGAGCCATAGATGTCCTGTAAATTAAGGAGTAGGATGTCCTTAAATTGTTTGCAGCAGGAAGCCACTTAGGTAGCATCTGCCTTGACTTCCATATGCAAAAGGAAAAGTGATGGCATCTACATTATAAATCTGAAAAGAACCTAGGAAAAGCTTCTGTTGCCAGCTTATGTCATTTGCCATTAAAAACCTGGCTATGTCAGCCCGATATCATTCAGGAGCACTGGCTAGCGAACTGTGCTGAAGCTTGCTGCTGCCACTGCAGCCACTCCTATTGTTGGCCGCTTCCCTCCTGACACCTTCAGTAACCAGATCCAGGCAGCTTTCCAGGCACCACAGCTTCTAGTGGTGACTGGTCCCAGAGATAACCACCAGCCTTTCACAGAGGTGTCTTAGGTTGACCTGCCTACCATTGTTCTATGTAACACAGACTCCTCTGTGTTATGTGGACATTACCATCCTCTGCAACAAAAGGGAGCTCACTCAGTGGGTCTGAGGCGGTGGATGCTGGCCCGGGGAGTTCTGAGCATGTGCGGCACCATCTTCTGTGAGCACCCATGGGAGGTCCTGCCTGATCTCTGCTGCTGCAGAGATCCTGAAGAGATGGAAAAGGAAGAGCGGGCTGCTGCTGAAAAGGCTGTGACCAAGGAGGAATTTCAGGGGGAATGGACTGCTCCAGTTCCCAAATTTACTGCTCCTCAACTCAAGGTCACAGACTGATCTGAAGGTACAGGTGCCCTCTGTGCCTATGGAGCAGTTCCCCACTGAAGACTGATCCACAGCCCCACTGCCCAGCCACTGAATGGGCAGGAACAACTAGAGGGGTCTTAAGCTGATCTTCCACAGACTCCTAAATGAATAATGAAATAAGGTTGATGGAAAATGAACAGTTTCTGAAAAAATAATGGAAGAAATAAAGAAAGAAAAAAGAAAGTAAAATGTAAATAAACAGCTTTTTATAGAATGACAAAACTAGTATAAAACTGGCTCAGTGGACATTCGAACTCTTATCACACATAACACTGTGCAATACAAAAGATTAAATGACAAACTGGCATATCCAATCATGAATTAGAAAACATAGTATGTAGACATTAATGCCTGCTTTAAAGACTTTTGGGGGCTGGGAAAAAACCCTAGCTGGCAGTGTAGCAGGTTAGAAAATTCTAGTAAAATTTCCTGATGTAAAGTAAAAAGTAACATGATTTTCATTACTGGGAGACACACTTAATTGATGAAATGGTCAATAATATATATAAAGCAAGGTTTTCACTACCAAGAAAACAGGTGTCTGCTTGATGAAAAGGCAAAGTTAGACAATAAAACCACCTTTAATTTCACAGTCTGTGATTCTTCATAAAAATTTTAAAGATCAATTATGTCCCATCAATGTTAGATCCAAGCCAAACAAAGTGATTTATGTACAAATATCCTCACACATGGAGTAATTATTGATAGAATAACTAATCATTATTAAATATGAACTCAAGAGATTATATTGGGGAGTAATTTACACTTATGGCTTTCCCTACACTTTTTAATACACCTCCACTTTCTGTTTAAAGAGTATAACCTTTAAATAACTAGAGGACAAGAAATATTGACTTTATTTTAGAACTAGGTTAAACACAGTAGTTTAATACAGTGATTCAGATGTGTCCATAAAATTTAGGTGATATTATGTTTAGTCCAGTTTTTCTAGATAAGAGCTTTCAGTGGTACTGCATAGCAATGAAAATTCTAGTCCCTGAGAGTTGGCTTCATCTATTCTATACAAACATTCATACAGTATTTACCACTACAATGAAGACATCATGGTAGGCATAGATGAGCAAAGAACAGCCTCTAATCTCAAGGAGCTCATGGTCTAAAGGTGGAAATGGACACGAAACAGACAATTATAAACATGAGATGAAAAATTACAGTGATAGAGATATTTAGTAGACCGGCACTGAACACAGTCTGAGGGTAACATATAAACATCCTGGAGTCAGGAGCACTTGCTACTACTAGCTTTAGTGACTGGGGCAGGAGTTAGGCAGACTTCAGCAGATGGGACAGATGGGACTAAGTCAGCAAAGATAAAAAGGGATTAAAACCAGCTAGCATGTTCAGACGACCACAACAGTTGAATCTGCTGGAGGGTGGATCATTTCTCTGATCACTATAGACCTAAGTTTGATTTGTCTTATGATTTATGAAATTATTAATGAGTAACGGCTGAAGTGCCATAACATAGTACACATTCGGTTAGGGAAAAATATACTTAAAACTTATTTTTGTTTTAATAGTAAGCGCCACATTGATGGATCCCTCTATACCATCCAATTCACTAAAAAGAGTTAATGTTTGGAGTCAGTTTAATACTTTTCCCAATTTTTATTGCCATTTTTTAGTGTATCCTGAGTGACTTTATATTTAAATGGTTAGTCAAAGAGAATTCTAAGTCTTCTTTTGCTATGCTTCTTAGATTAAACACTGTAAAAGAAAAATCACTTGGAAATAATATTAGGTCCAAGATGAATCCAGGAAAATATCACATGCAGCCTAACACGCCAATAGCATTACTCCAACTCTCATGTCATTCTGAGCTGTAAATGAATTGAAGTATATCTACAAAATCCACCCTGTGGAGACAATCAGTGTACTCCTGGAACAGACTGCAACAATAATCAACTTACCCACGCATTACCCTAGAATACCTAAAACTTACAGGGAAACCCCATAATAACTGGACTAAATAATACTATCATGAAAAAGGGTGATAATAGGTATATAACCAGCTTATGAATACATATGTAAATAGAGTAACTAGAATTAACTATATGCCTTCCCAATTATATTCTCAATAACCTATTAAAACAACCTATAAGAAAATCTTATCACCATTCAGTATATTCTTCATTGAAGTATAAATGCAACATTAAGAATAAATAGGCATAGAATCTAAAGTAATTATACTTTGTAAAAAATCTCAAAATATTTTCAGTTCCTTTAACACAGCTACTGAAAAGATGTAACGTAACTGGACTATCTTAATTTTTCAGGTGTAATTCCTCTATTATAATTTTTTTAAAGAAGAGCCTAGAAATAAGAAAATATAAATTATCTTTTTGTACTAAGCTAAATGTAAACTCAGCAAATCAAAGTTTACATTTCACTATTACATTTACATCAATTACATACATCAACTGTTCAAAAGTCCAGTCTTTTTCTAAGGCTAAAATAAGTTGTTAAAGGTCACATGGAGACAGAGCTTTAGATATAAAGTGTGATGAGTTTCATTTTGCTTATTCATCAGCCACAGGGGGTGGGGGGGGAGGAAAAGAATTGCCCATCTACTCTGTGCCAGACTTTGAACAAGTTCCAGGAAACACAAAAACCAAGTTAGAAGAGAGATAGAAACAAAGAATTGGGAGATGTGGAGACAGCACCTGGGGAAATGTGGAGACAGTATCAAAGATGAAGGAACTTCACAGAAGAAGAATATAAGCCTTGAATGTTGAAGTTCACCAAGCAAAGGTGGAGACAAAGGCAATCCTTGTTTTGGGGATCAACAGAGGCACCAAGATATGGCAAGACATGGGTTTGTGCAGGAAATTCTAGTCTGATGTTGCTAGGACATGAGTGCATGTGTGAAAATGGTGGGAGACAAGAGATCAGTCAGGGTTGCATAGGAAGGGTTATGGCCTATATGAAAGTAAGCAGGAGAATAAGATGCACAAAAGTATGAATAGTATAAGTAGAAAGTCAACTCTGAAATCATGTGATGAGCTGGAAGCATGGACACAATTTAGAGGCTGCTAAACCTATCCCAGTGAGAGCCAGTGGGGACCTTAACTAAGAAAGTGAAAACAGAGATAAGGAAATGGACTTGAGAGACATATCAGAGGCAGAATAAACAGGAATTGACAATGGAACACATACAGAGAGGAAGACAAACTTACTGATACGAAAGCATGGGATAATGCTGTTCAATAGAGAAAGGAAACACAGACAGTCTATCTATAGGGAAGGAAAATAAGTTGACTGGGTATGCAGTACCTACAGGACTTCTAAGCAGAGATGCTCAGTGTATGATTTGCGGGTTGGGACTACAAAGGCAAGAAACTGGCATGATTGTCAAGTTTTTAAGAAGCTAAAGTCTTTGAGGCCAGGGTGTCTGCTTTTTATCTCTTGTCCCCAGTGCCTTCCACACTCTCTGGAATATAGTAGACACTCAGTAAACATTTATTTAATTATATTTCTGAAGGGAAAGGATAAAAGGAAAACATATGGCAGTAAGAATAGAACCCTATAAATACAGTTGGGGCACAACTATATACAAAGGACAGGCAAACACAGAGATCCCAAAAAGTGGAACAAGAAAATGTCAGAGAAAAAGGGAGAGACCCAGGAAATAAAGACGTTTTAGATGCCAAGAGAGGACAATAATGTATAGGGAACAAAATTGGAGAAATACAGTGTAATTTGCTGACAGCAAATTACCAAGAAGAAAGCTGACACTAAAATGCAAATTAATTCATTTCTAAAATATATATAACCTATGTGAGCAGATATCTGCTATAAACTAGCATTAATGACTGCAAAATATTAATCAGGTAATTAACATTTACATTTGCAAATTTCTCAAAAATATTCTTTATATTTAGCACTGTAATCATGCAAAGATAGATTCATTTAATCCCATTTAGCTAATAAGATAACTGGGACCTAGAGAAACACATAATGTGCCGGAGTTCCCACAAAATTGAAAATGCATTTTTCAACAGTTTGTTGCACATCCTTCATTACACAATTTTTCAATAAGAGTTCTTGCTCTGAACTCTTTATAAAAGCCTGTCAGAGAACCACTCCTACCCTCCACTCCCTCTTAATATAAGGACTCTCTAAACTGAGTTTCCCATCACCTCCTCCTCTGGGGATGCAGTTAAGATACTTCTGCTTATGTTTATTTCTCATCCTCAAAAGGCCATTGCATCTGTTGCAAATACTTCTCCAAAATTCATTTTCTTTGGCCAGAAACTAAACTTAATCAATTAAGTATCCAGAGAGAGAAAAAGATAGGCATTTGTAAGGAACTGTAGCTCCACGAATCATAGAAACAATGGTTTGAAAATCCTTAATTATCTAGTCCTAAATATTCCAAGCCTTATTGCTTTTCAGAATTACCTGGGTTCTTTCCAATTTTTTTCCTGCCACACTTGCATCAGACCCTGAGGAGCCCCAAACAGCATGGCCTGGGGTCACTGACCTCCTGATGGCTAAAGGGATCAATACATGAAGCCATATCTTAAGCTCTGTACATTCAGGAGTTAACTCAGCAGGTCTAGATTGCTCAAAAGCTAAACTTTCCAAAGAAAGGACTGGACCTTGACTGGTTACTGCGTAATAACCGCTGATCACTTGGAATATCTTGCCAGATGAACAGTAAATGTTTTTGTGTGCCTGAGGCCCTGGACCATGCTGTATCAGTTTGATCTCAGGGGGCTGGACACTAAATAACTAAGGTTAGTTACTTAGGCACTGACCCACAATAAAAACCGTGGACACCAAGGCTTGGGTGAACCTACCTGACTGGTGATACTTTGCACATGCTGTCACACATCAAATTACTGGGAAAATTAAATGTATCTCTGCTCAAGCAATTGCACTGAGAGGAGGCACCTGGATATTTGCGGCTGGACATTTGCACCTGCTTCCTCCTGGACTTTGCCTTATGCATCTTTTTTCGTTTGCAGATGTTACCCTATATCCTTTCACAATAGACCATGAACATGAGTGTAACAGCTTTCCTGAGTCCCATGAGTCTTTCTCTTGAATTGTGAGCCTGAAGGTGGTCTTGGTGACCCTCCAAAAAACCTATTCCTGGCACAACATGACACCCTTTGGGAAGCTCTGATCTACATAATGTGGCTCTCTCAAAACCCACTGAATTGGAATCTCTATCCAGAAATCTTTATATTTTACACACTCCCTGGGTTAATGTCACACAGCCAGTGAGCCACTGGTTTTAGAACAGGCTTTTAGAGATTTTGATCTAGACAACAAGCCATGTGCTGATTAAAATAACTTAAAAAAAAAAAAAAATCCCCATCATTTGATTTGTAAATTTCAAATTTACAATCTAGGAAATTTACAATCTCCCAAGACAGCCCTCTTCAATATTTAAGTGGTTCACATTGTTCAAAAATTTTTCCTTATGTGTATGTAAACTATCTCCACATGACTTCTAATCTTTGCTCTTAGTTATTTGCAATAAGGCCATTCAATGTGAATCTCATCTGCCTTCCACATAACAGTCCAAACACTGCCGTTTTCTTGTTTCTCCTAAGTCTCTTATCATCAGAGTGTATTAAATCAGGCTGAAGGAAAAGGAACTCGCCAGCAATCGTCTGTATCAAGATCTTCAGGACAATAACCTTAAAGTATGAGTATATAACAAATTTATTGGTTAAGGAAAGAGGTCACAGTTTTTTTTTAATCTTCACCTGAGGATATGTTTTTATTGGTTTCTTTAGAGCGAGAAGGGAGAGAGAGAGAGAGAAACAAAACAGAACATCGATGTGAGACAGAAACATTGATCGCTTGCCTCCCTTATGCACCCGGACTGGGGACAGCACCTGCAACCTTCTGCTGCGCAGGAAACACTTCCACCAATGGAGAAACACAGCCAAGGCAAGAGCTCACGATTTTAAGGACTACAATCTTTATCCCAAAGCTTTATTTCTATAGTTACAATACTGTATCAGACACATAAAAACTAGTCAAACAATAAAAAACTATATGTAGATTCAATGTGTATGCACACAGACTGACATCAAAAAATGTACATATTTAAAGAAAGATAAATAATTGTGTTGTTTGTGCATTTGATTGGTTGCACAGAAATCAACTTAGAGAGTCTATTAACAATAGAATAAACTCTGGGGAGTGCATGGGGGTGATAAATATTCCCAAGAGAGGAGAAATTACTTTTCTGTTTGGGAACTTTGGAAAAAGCGATAAGCCAGCAAGGTAAGGCACCTTGCCTGCAGACAGTGCGTGTTACCTCTTCTCTGCCATGAGGTAAGGTCCAGTCTCTATGCAGTGTGACCTGTGGCTCCAGTGATGGGCAGCTAATTCTGCCCATGTCAGCACTAAATTATTAAAATGAATGCAGCTACCCATTTCTCGTGTCCTTTGATTGAACTTCTAGCAGTAATAATACTGGCATTCTCTCCAAGTGTCTGACTCCTATCTATTACCTCTCAATATGTTTACGTTTGGGATGGCCAGAGAAAAAAAAAGTTTACTGATTGGGGACCTAAAATCCATCTTCTATTTCCATCCATGTTTCACCTGGGTCACAAGCTTCTGTGTTTACACAATTGTTAGTGCAATACGCAAGGAATATAAATTGATCCTGCAAAGTTATAGCTCCAACTGCACCTTCTCCTTGACACTGTCCTGACCCCTGTAGACTAGTTGGAAGTAACCTTAACTCTGTTACTCATTTGGGACCTTTAATTTACTTCTTGCAAAAGTTTATTTCCATTTCATATTCATATATTTTTGATTCACAACCCTGGCCAAGAGCTTTTCAGGTGTATTCTGAAATGTGCCCCCATAATAGAAGTGCAGGAAGAAACTGGAAAAAGAGGTAGACCATTTCAGATTGGTAGGTGGCAGTTTCAATAACGAAGGACCTTACAGGAGGTTTGTCTTTGGTAAGAAAAGGATTTTTCCAAACCTGCCTGCCAAATTGTAAAAGTTTATAAAGAGATCTTAACTGGGTTCAACCACATACCCAGTTCAGATAGCGTCAATATTATATTTCTATTTTAAGGACACAATCTTGGAGCACCTTCTGGGTACATGGGATGCAAGCAGAATCGCACATTCCAAGGCACAGGAGAGGGACTGAGGAGCCTTCTGTTGCCTAGGTCCAGCTCGTGAGTAAAATTGGCAAGCATGTCTTGATGACCTTCCCCAATGTACAGTATATGTATGTATTTCTCACATGCATTATGTGACTGTAAGATTTTAAGGGGAAAGGATCTAAGTGCTATACTTCTTCTTTCTGCCCCTTGGATGTTTTCTTAAGTGCCATACACAGAAGAGGCAATCAATAATTATGGATGGCCCAGTAGTCCTTCCAAGCACCTAGGACATCCACAGTTGAAATGGTTTATGGGGCACATTAATTTCACAGTCTACAAATAACTAACTTCTCCTCTTTTCCAATTTGATCCATAGCTGGATGCAAAGCTTACTGCTATGAATTCCTGCCTCTCCACGGGGCTGCCCTGTTACTTTAAGTTATGGGCCAGTGTGCCCTTGAAGCATTTCTTCTGTCCATTTCACATACGATTACATTCTTTCAAATCATCACACGGCAAGGGCCCTGGCATCCTGGTGTCATCCATTCTCATTGCATTATTAGCCAAGCATCATGGAATTGTGATAAGCTTGGCAAGAATGCTTTCGTAAGGTCTCTGTTTCCAAACCTTTTTACTGAAGACAATTTGATGTGAAATAAAGCAAGCAGGTGTGGCAATGGACTCTTTCCTAAAGCCAAAAGAATATTGGCTGCTAAGAGGTCCAAATGTCACACCCATGCCATTAATAGAGCACATTTTGCTTTGTTGACCTTTGCATTCTTTAAAGACCTCTCTTCTCTGTGATAAAATCTGTTAGAAAATTGCCTCTGGGAGCCAACTATAAAAACCAAATGTTTCTGTGTGGTGTGGAGCCCAGGAGGAAAGTGTTACAACCCCAACCTTTTTTATTCCCCTAACATGTTCTTACTATTTTTGTTTGCTTGTTTGTTTCATTCAGGGAGTGAAGTTGAGCATAGAACCTTCTGATTGAACTGCAAAGGCATCAGGATGCAAAATACAATTTTAAGACATCCAATAAAGCTGACAAGCAAAGATACTAATGGAAACTTAGGGTTAAATAAGCTGGTAGAGTTAGAAATAATCAGGATCTGGATGCAAAGTAAACATTCAAGGTCAGGGTGTAGGTTGAGGGTGATACAGAACATAGGCTCACAGGAGCACAGTTCAATGGCCACCAAGAACTCAGGATAAGCAGAGGCCAGTGTCAGGAGGACAAAGTCTCTTCTTGGGGCTCAGGGCCTGGAAGGGAAAGGCAAATCAGCAGGGCTATCCAGCTCACCTTGACCAAGCAGGCTAGCTAAAGCCAGCCTGAGATACCAGAACCAACAATTGCATAGCAATGCTTCTCAAATGGTTCATGTCAATAGGAATTTTGTTGAAATTCAGATTCTCATGCTGTAGCTCTGTAACCAGGCCTAGGACTCTGCATTTCTAATAAGCTCATGCTGCTGGTCTGCAGACCACATTTTTAATAGCACCTATTTACTGCTTTATGTTCTTAGCATATGTTTACTCATTTCGTCCTCTGCTGGTATAACCACCAGGCAGCACTGCTCTACCAAGGCTATGCCATGGGTACTGCTCCTCCACATCCCTGAGTAGAACTAGTGCTAAGCCGAATCTGGATGCCCTGGCAAAGTGAAATCACTGTAACCATCACTCTAGTATCCAACCTAACTCAACAGGAAAAGGAAGCAACTCTAATAATATTCATTCGGTCGAATAAAATAAGATCTGCAGTGTGCTGGCTACTGGCTTGTTACACAAAATGGTGTGTTTGCATATACATTCTCTCATTGTTTATTTATCATATCATTTCTACCTGAATTTGTCCCTGAAAATTGAAAATAGACAACAAATAAACACACCAAACAATACACATGGATTTGCTCTCACCTTTTTCCCCCTGAAAGAGAATCTGGCTCAACTTCCTCCTCAAGACTTTATGTCTTACCAGCCCTCTGTGTTTGTACAGTTCCGCTTGTCTTTGTGAGGCAGAGAAATAATGGCATCTCCTGTGGATTAAAATGACTGTAAAAACCCTGATTTGAAAGGGCCTCTGGGCCCACTGCCTGGCTTCTCCAGGCAACTAAGGATTTGAATTTTATTGAATTACAGTCTAATGTGGTCGGAGACTGTGATTGTGGCAGCAAGGCAGGGGCGCCAGGCCAGCCGCCTGACAGTGCAGCACAGCAGCGGATCCTTTGCGCTGGTTCCCAGCAGCTCTCCAGCCTTTAGTGGCAGCTACAGCAACCAGCCAGGCAGGGGCTCCTTCTCAGCATCAGCAGCCCTTAAGGGGAGGCTTAGCTGGCTTCTCGCATTCTCAAATGCACCCAGAGAGGTTCCTCTCAGTCAAACACACGCGTGCATGCAAGCTGAGGGACAGGGTAGGGCAGTGAGAAACAGTGAACTAATGCCATATGCCTCCCTACAGAGGGAGAGTAAGAAACAGATAAAGTATTTCCTTATAAACAGGTGACACAAAAATTGCTCCCTTCCCCCTTGCATGAGAGTACTTCCACTCTTTAATATTTATTGAATTATTTCTGATAAATTTATATCTTGGGCACACAGTAATAACATGGAATAGGCAAGAAGTTTAAAAGTGGAAAATGGCATGTGTCTTCAGGAAATGTTAACAACAGGCAAACATGTAATGACTTACCTTTTTTTGTGATGCTATCAATTGCATAAAAAGGAAGCAAGTTTCCTATAACAACATATTTTTTAAGGATCTATTTGAGTTTTTGAGGTAAATTAAACTATTATGTGTATATTGAGTCACACTATTAAGTATATTATTATAATGCTTAGAAAACATCCAATTACATCTCTACCAAATCTTAAGATGAAGTGCTTTTTACTTATTATAATTGATTCTTTCAGGATAAGTGGATGTAAATATATACGCATGTGTGGATAATACAAATATTTTCCAATTAGCTGAGAGTCTAAAATGCAATAAAAATTTTACATGGTTTTCTTTTTAAGTTTTCTTTTAATTCATTAATCAGCATAGCAGAATAGCAAATATTTAACTCACAAACCAATTCCCAATTCAGATGTGCAGAGAAAATGTAACTTCTTGCTTTGTCTATAATTAATCCACCTTCCACTCAAGCTGACTAGCAAGGAAAAATAACCTACATGTCCAGTCTGTTTGAAGTCTGATCCTATCATTTCAATAGTACCTTTAAGTGTCACTCAGTTTCGCTAGGATAAAAGTGCCTCTCAGAGGCTCCCCTCCTTCTGCTTCTCCCCATGAGTTTGCCTCTGGGTGCTTTGTGGTGAAGAGCGACATGGGCTTTGCGGTTAGTTGTGATCCTTGGATCCACTCTGAATCTTATGCTTGTCCCTCCATGAATTAGTGTGAAAGATAGTATCCCTTATCTGACTAAAAATTGTTGACACTCCATAATTTAAAACTCACTCTATGACATGTGTAAGTTGTAGTTTATTTTCTCTAGGTCAGGGCCTGGTAGTGTTCCCTCAGTGATTCAGCCTCACCTCAGTTGGCACTGGTGGTGTAGACTGTAGACACCTTGAGGTGTGCACTGGATTGCCCCGTCATTGTGCTAAGTGAAAGAAGCCAGTCGCAGAAAGACAAAGTCTGCATCATTCCACTCATATATGTGTGAGATGATAAAAAAAAAATATGTACTGGCCTCTTCCCCTGGTTCCTGGCACAGAGCACCAGAAACCCTTATAATTTCCTAAATGATAAGAAAATTAGGAGCATCTTTTGTTCTCATATTTGGTCTTTGACCCCAATTCCTGACACAGGGCTACTGAAACCATTTCCTGGGTGATAAATAGGAGTGTCTTTTATTCTAATGAAGGAACTCCGAGTGGGCCCCTGGACACTCCCAGATGAGGGCTGGTCGCCAGAAAGGATAAGCCATGAATGGAAGCTTAAAATGTTCAGCTCTGCAATACATTCTCTTGAAAAGGGAGAAGGACTGAAAATGGAGTTAATGATTCATCATAAATATGTAATGAAATTGCATAAAAATCCCAAAAGTATGCAGTCAGAGAGATTCTAGGAGGGTGATGTGCCGCACAACTCCATGGGAACAGAAGCTCCTGCGTTCAGGACTCTCCCAGAGCCCACCAGATGCATCTCTTCATATGGCTGTTCACCTCTATCTTTTACCACATCTTTCAATAAACTGGTAAGCATAAGTAAATGTTTCCTTGAAGACAGTGAGCCCCTCTAGAAAATTAACTGAATCCAAAGACGGTTAAGGGAACCTCTGATTTGTAGACAAGTCACACAGAAGTTTCGGATAACCTGAGGACCTATGATTTGCCCTTAACCTGTGGGATTTGCTGCTCTCTCTAGGTAGAGTGTCAGAATTGAGTTAAATTGTATGACACCCAGCTGGTGTCGCAGAGAATTACTTGGTGGGGGAAAGCCCACACGTTTAGTGACCAGAAGTGTCAGAAGCAAAGTGTTCTAAGTGAATAGGAAAAGAGAGACAAAGGTGGAAAATGGCATTTTTCTAATACAGTATCTAAAATAGTCAGAATCATAGAAGCAGAGATTACAATAGAGGTTGCCGGGGGGTGGGGGAAATGAAAATACAATGGGTATAAAATTTCAGTTATGCAAAATGAGTAAGTTCTAGAGATCTGCTATACAAAATAGCATTTGTAATGCAGTTGACAATGCAGTATTGTGTCCTTCAAAATTTGTTAAAAGGGTAGACCTCATGTTAAGTGTTCTTACCACATACACAAAGGGACACAAAAGAACTTCTAGAAGTGATAGTTATGCCTATTACCTTGGGTGTGGTGATGATCTCATGGATGAATACATATGCCCAAATATATCAAATTGTATACATTAAAATGTGTGCAGTTTTCTAGCAATTATAATTCAATAAAGGTTTCAACTATTAAAAAATATAAACTGGACCTCCCATTTGGCCTCAACTCAGATGGTCCACCCTGTAGCTCTCCTTGGCCTGGCACATTTCTAAGCTAGATTCAGCTATATCTATATCCAACTATGCTATACTAACACCAAGAACAAATTGGGAAATCTAAATTTTAGAAATCAAAATCTCCAAGTCCAAACAGAAAAAACCACAGGTGGGCAATTAGGACACATGCCTGACCAGTTCTCGCATTTCTCTTACCTTTCTCTTCCACAGATGCCCCTAGGTTTTGCTTCAAAAAATTTTCCTCTAGCCTTCCCTTCATACCATCAAGCAATAAGACTCCTGGTGTTTCTATAATTGATAAAAATGTTAAAATATAATAGACTTCTATCACATGGGCATTTCATATTTGATTACTAGATATTTTATAACAAGTGATAAATTAATTTTTAAAAAATAGTTTCTCCCTGGATCTCAAAATTTACTTGAAAATCCCATTTTGCATGTTAAAAATTAACCATACTATACTACACGATGTATAGTGTACTATGCTATGTATATAGGCAACTTGGCCTTGGGCTAGTCTGGGAGAAGTTCTAGTACTCAGAAGAGCAAAGGAAAATAAGACATTATTAATGTAAAAAATTCCATTAATGACTCAAGATAAACTTAGACTGTACATGAAAACCATTGACCTATACTCTACATCTTTACTGCTTTATATGGTTTTTATTAGTTTCTTAAATTCAAAACACATTTATTAATAGCCACTTGGTGAGTAATCATATGGCTAAAGAAAAGATGACAAGAAAGGAAAGTTTCTTTCAGAGAAATAAAATGTAGTCTGTCTTCAGGGACTTATTTTATACAGGTGGGGCAAAAGTTTATATCTGTATGTGAAACAGAATTTGTTCTTCTGTTATCAGTTATTAACTATTGTATTATTTTTCATATATGTATAAACCTACTTTTGCCCTAGCTGTATGTAATAAAATAATAAAAACAGGATTCTTTCAACCCTACCCAAAAGCCATAAGAAAGAAGGTTTGTTGAGGACTAACCTCCTTCCCCTAGTCCTCTGCTTTACAGTAGTCCTTCTCTATATTGCGGTTCACTTATCACGGCCTCACTGTATTGTGGGATTTTTTTAAATATTATATTTATCACGGATTTTTCGCTATATCATGGGATTTTGCAGTACTGTATATGTATGTTGTTAAAGTTACATAGGTTTAAGAGTGTAGGATATGTTTAAGAACATAAGTAGTGTTTATAAAAGTGTTGAAAAGGTTAATAAGGGAGTGGGAAAGGTTAATAAGGGACTGGGAATGGTTTATAAGTGTGTGGGAAGGGTTTATAAAGCCTTAAAATATATATAAATACTAAAATAAATGTAAGGTTCCTACTTCACGGATTTTCACCTATCGTGGGGTGGTCTAGAATGTAATACCCACAATAAGTGAGGGAATACAGTATGCTGAATTTTTGTGCCCCTTCTTCAATTCCTATTATTAGGAGGCAGGGTCTATGGGAGGTTGTTAGATCATGAAAGTGGAACCCTCATGAATGGGATTAATGTCTTTATAAATGAGACTCTAGAGAACTCACTCCCCACTTCTGCCCTATGAGGACACAGGGGGAAAAAAGCCATCTATGAATCTGGAAGCAGATTCTCACCAGACACTAAATCTGTCAGTACCTTAATGTTGTACTGTTCAGCTTCCAGACTCTGAAAAATAAATTTCTATTGTTGATAAGCCAGCCAGCCTATGGTGTTCTGTCACGGCAGCCTGAAAAGACTAAGACAGCCTCCTCAGACTGAGTCTGACAAAAGCGACGAGA
Source organism: Furipterus horrens (assembly GCF_987537825.1). Lineage (NCBI taxonomy): Eukaryota > Metazoa > Chordata > Mammalia > Chiroptera > Furipteridae > Furipterus > Furipterus horrens. The sequence goes on along the minus strand of NW_028327176.1, from coordinate 109,621,800 downwards.
ATGAAAGCTCCTGTGCTTCCCATCCCACCAGCGTGGATTGAGGCAGCACCCATCTGCTTTCTTAGTTATAAGCTCTGTTCTCTCCATTCTGTGAGGCAGCAGCACCAAGACCATGAAAGCAATGAAATTCTCAATGTACCTTGCAGAATGGCTCTTTTCTGGACCTTTGTCATTGCAGTAGTTTTTCAAACGAAAGCCACAGTAGAAAAAATACATAACTTAAATAATCTAACATCCTAGTCATAAAACTGAATCATTAGGAACTTCTGTTTTGCCTGGAAGGGCCATCACATTAAGCTGTTGAAGAGTGTAATAGAGACAGCTGGAGTCCATTACATCCTTTTCTCTTCTGGGCACCCAACTAAACTACATTTTCAACTCTCTTGCAGTTAGGCCAAGACAATGTGACTCATTTCTGGCCCGCAGAATGAGTGGAAGAAATATATGCTACTTCTGTGTCAGAATCATAAATAAATCATAAATCCACCGGTCAGCAAACTATAGCATGATGGCTAAACCCAGCCCACCATGTTTTTGTAAATAAATTTTGTTAGGACAAAAGTTAAAGTTATAGCTGCTTTTCTGTTAAAATGGCAGGTTTGAATAATTGCAATAAAACTATGTGGCTTGCAAAACCAAAATATTAACTATTTAGCTTTTTACAGGAAAAGTTTGTCAGCCCTGCACTAGTCACTCTCTCTTCCCATTATGCACTTGCAAAGAGCATATCTGAAGGTGTTTGACTCACAATATAAAAGAAGTTTAAATTCTTGGTTTATTGCATGTAACAAACATCTTCCCCCCTGGACCTTATGCAAGAAAAAAATTAGCTCTTATTGCCCAATGCCACAGAGATTTTAGAATTGTCTGTTAACAAGAGCTAGTATCACTTCCCCCAAAAGCCTCAAAGGCTATTATGAATATACCTGTATGTTTTTGGTTAATCATTCTGAGTATTAATTGGCCTGTAGATTGGAAATATGTCACTCTAAAATGGAAAACACTCTGAAAATATCTTCATTATCATGACAGTACACAAACTCTCATAACCTTTAGCTGCACAGAATCTAAACTTGCAGGTGACTCTGTAAAAGATAGTCATTGCTGTGTTCTCTGTCCCTGCAAAAGTCAAAATTTCTACCAGTTTAAATAGGACTGAGAGGGCAGGTGACTCTCAGTCTCTAGCTGTCAGTCTGGAGTCACAGTTGAACAAGACTCTGAAAGTGCATGGCTCCCAACAGGAACACTTCACAACACATTCCAGAAAAGCTGTTCACCCAGAAGCCCACATGGGAGAGATTGATGGCTGCTACCCATTGTCTCCCACACAAGATCAGATGTGATAGACAAGCACAGGAACCTTTGCAACTATGCGTGTAGATTTCCCTAGTCAGAAAAACACCTGCTCTCTTCCAACAAGTCAGGAATTTCCAATATTTTGTTACATCATCTGATGTATACATTAAAACTATAATTGGATCCTAAGATCAGATGAGAAACCATCTCGATCAAGATCCAGAGGTTTCTTGACTCAGAGAACATGGAAAAGTAGAACATAAAACGATTCTAAGACCTTCATTACCTTATTCCTGTGCAGCAACTGTAGCCAGAAAAAGCACAAGATCATTTTCAGCAGAGCCAAGTAACTTTGCTGTCAGCGGGGCACCAATAAGAGGTGAGCCCTGAGAATGAGTCTCAGTAGGACCAGTGTGTCTTGATGATGAGAGAATAAACTCCCTTCTATAATCAGATGCCAGAGAAGTCAGAAGGGTGAAACAAAACAGTCAGAAGGATAAGCACATTTCAGGTTTTAAGTTGTCCCTTATTGGGTCGTTTGGCAAAAAAATCCAGGGAAGATGGCAAAACAAATCTGAAATTGTTCCATCCAAAAAAAGACGAAAGAGATTCCAGATGCTCCACAGCATGTACTTCTGAAGACTGTTAAATTATTTGCAAACTTTCCCCAGGCCTGCTTTTTAGCAGGCATGGTATATGTTATATACGCATAGTTATCTTTGAACTGCAGTATAAATGCTGATCTATGCATATTGATTTTTAACCAGAATTGTACTTATAAAAGGACATAGGAACATGTATTCTATGTATAACTGTCCTTATAGGAAATCTCTTTAAACTGTTTTTTTTAACAACATATGTAGATAAAAGTAATATCTTACCGAAGCAACATTTGTGGTAGTGATTCTCAGAAGGAGCCATTTATTATCTTTTAATCTTACTAAGAGAGTGGCCAGAAAATTATGACAGTGCAAAAAACAGACAAAAAAACAGCACTTTATAGCCACGTATATTCTGTCACCCTCCCCTCTTACAAGCATCACCTCCCTGTTATATTGGGAGGGAAGAGGGGTTTTCCGAGTCTGCCCTGTACTGCCTGCTCCACAGTCTCTGTGACCATCAGGGGCTGTCCCAGACACTCAGAGCACAAGAATGCACTGGCCTGATGCCCCTGAGGCCTCTGAGACTGAAGTTGTTCCTTTGTTAAGTCTCTGGAGAGCTGATGTCAAGCTAAGTCACGTTTCCCTTTACTCTCACTTTATTCTCAGCACTACCACATAGCTGTACAGGACTATTCAACCTTACTCAAGGGCTGGAGAAATGAAGGAGAATTATGCATAGGGGAAACTGAACTACATAGTAAACATAGCTTTTCTCAGAGTCCAAAGGAAAAACATCAAGAGAAATAAACTTCCCAGGATTCCCAGCATGGTCACAACTCACTCATAACTTTTCTCTGCTGTCCTGAGGTCTGCACTTTTCTATTTTTTTCCTTTGATTCTACTCCCAATTCCACATGTTGCTGGCTACCCACCTCATGCTAAATCCCACTGTATGGCCACAGGTGCTGCTTTCAAACCAGGTTCCTATCTTTCTCCCAGGTAGTACATTTCTCCAAATCTGATTAATTTGGCTAGAATAAAATTTTCGAGGGCCTTAGCTGTGTAATCAGTGGTGGCACTTGGCTTGAGGAATGATATATAACCTTGATACTCCAAAGTCCTCCAGGACAGGAGAGGTCACTTTCAAGCATGGTACCCTTCAAAATGTCCTTTAATCAATTACATTTCTAACTTCCATTTTTTTCTATTATAATTTATTTGTAATACATAAGAAATGAAGAGGAGACTCCACAAAGTATGATCTTTGGTTGCTATTCATTGAAATAATACTTTGATTAATTCAAAAGTATATCTAAATGAATGATTCTATATAAATGAGATTCAACATTGTCATTAATTTACTTCGCAGGTTTCATTACGACCGGTTATTTTCCTATATAATTCTTGGAGTTAGGGTAAACCAATAAAAAACATTTGGATACAAAAGAAACTAAGCATCCTTCTCCATGCTGCACTTAAGAACTCAGGATTTATATGATATAAACCTAAGTGTTTTTAGGTACAAATGATTCTTTTATTTCCTTATTTTGGGGGGTGGGAGGTAGGAGAAGCGTAGAATCCAGCCTAGGGTGCTGCCTAGACCACTCTTCCCAGAGAAAGCCCAGTCTCTTGGGTTCTCAGGAGTTCTGTGAGGTTGGGCAGGGGACTCCTGGTATAAGAAATACACGATGCCATGGTTGGCAGAGGCCGTTGTCCCACACTCACTCATAGATAAAGTGACCACTGAATCCACCTATCAAGCAATGATCATTTGCACCTCAGAACACTTAGGTCTCGTCTCACTGTGCTCAACTGAAAATAGGAATTTCCTAATTTTTTCACCAATTCTAAAGTTTTACAGATAGGCAAATCCAACCAACTGTTCTTCCTTTTAAGATCCACCAAGCCCTGTATATTCTATCTCTGGCACTTCTCTGGCTCATTCTCTCCATTTCCATTTCCTTAATTGTGACACCCCCATCACCCCAAACACTACCACAAGCTCCAGTCTGACCTCCCTAACCCCAGGCAATCTACCTTCAATTCAGCCTAAGTGGGTTATCTAGAAAACAAATTATCTTAATACTTTCATGCTTAAAACTTTCAGTGGTTCCTTTTTGCCAAGATTTGGGTAGGAAAATCGTTTAGCCCTGTCTTACAAGGATTTTTTTCAATGTAGATACTACCCAACTTTCCAAACTCATCTTCTGCCCTCACCCAATTACAAACCCACTTAGCTGTTCTTACAACCAGATTCTTAGTTTCCTAAATATTATGAATTCTTTCATACCCACCTGCCCTGGAAGGCTCTTATTTCCCAATTCCATTTGGTTGATTTCTCTTTATCATTCAAACTTTTTTACTTTCTGTAAAGCCCTGTTAAATCTTCCCTCTCTCTTTTCCTGACTGAGTCTCTCCTTCCCCAACTTGAAAATATCACACATTATTATTTATTCAGTGCCTTACTCCACACACTCTCCTACCACACCTTGGAATGGAAGCATTTCATGCTCAGAGACCAGGTCTTATTCATCTTTGAAGTTGGTGCCGGGTGTAAGTACGTAGAGGTGGTCCAACAAACACCTGCTGTTGAATGTTGTTCACTCTTCTTTATGTATAACAGGGAGTAGGGAAAGGAAAATAACTCAAAGTTACTATTAAAACAAAACACCCAACATTTCTCCTCCCCGAGCTCATTTTGCACAAGGCAGTGTGGGGAAGCATACGTTGTCAGAACTGGAGCCACCACTGCTGCTGTCATCTTGAGTCTGTGGAGAAAGAAGCTTCTGGGCCGGAAGTGAATGGAGACCACGAGGGAGACCATGGCATTTCATACCCGAGATTCCCGCTGTGTCCTCACCAACCCTGCTCCACTGCAGGCATGTGGTGAAGCCAGGGCCAGGAGGGACCTCAGAAGGGAAGCAGTGTATCACAGCAACTTCAGCTTCAGCCACGGAGGGACCTCGGCGTGGGGCCGAGTTGTGCAATGCTACAGTGAGGCAGGTTAGTAAGAAGCTACGAAAATTCCCTGGCAAGTAGAATAAGGAAACGGGAACAAATGGCTGAGCAAATTGCCAGAATAGCTGAGCAATTAACAGCCAGCTGATAAACCACAAGACTCTATCCTCCCTAACCAAAGATACCTAAGAGCAGGTGGATTAAATCACCTTAGTCAGGAAGATAGTTTTAAAAAAGAAAAGAAAAACAATTAGAGCCAGACTATTCCACAATAAAGGTGAAACTAACTAGAAAATGACCCTAGACTCCATTATACGCTCATTTCAATACATCAGCATACTAAATAACACATCCGGAAATCTAATGAATATTCTGTTGAAATCCTCCCCTGGGACCTCCCCTAACATTCCCACCTATAGCAAATAGACGGAAACCTCAGGACAAAGGAAGCCAGAGCATGCTCTTCTTTGAGCACATTTGCGTCCCCCTTTCCACAGATGTATACTTTGCTTATTCTACTCTATGCTCTAAGGGTCCCAAAGAGACTTGCACACAGGGGAGAAATGGGCAGCTTACCAGGGGCCCTTCCTCTGCCTCACTGTCTCAAGCTTAAATTAACTTACTTACGCTCTCACCTGGACTCCTGTCTTGAAATTTTTCCTGCAGGAATCAAGAACCTACAGGTCACCTGACAGTCAAAAGGTCCGGGGCAATGCAGGGAGAGGGCCAGTCCCCAGTGAGAAAGCAGTTGGGTAATAAGAGCCTACACCGGTGGAAACTACTGGGAGACCTGACCTTCTATAGCAAATTGTACATCGATACACTGACCATTTTAGCTGAGAACCTACCCTTGGCCAAGGAGATAGTCTCTCTCATCAAGGCCCAAAATGCCAAGGTTTTATATATCCCACAGTCTCCTATTCATCTCCCACTCCTTGATTTTAGGGTCAGCCTCCTTCCAGGTCACCCTTCCATCCAAAGGAGGACAGTGCTTCCCTCTTCCCACCCTCTCCCTCTAACTCTGGATAGGTCTTTGGTCCAGGCTTCCTGCATGGATAGAGCTCTTTGGGGAAGGGGAGACTTAAAGCAGTTTGTGCTGTGGGGAAGTAATAGTTAAAGCCATTTAACCCCCTGGGAAGGTGGGGTGAGAGTATTCTTCTCCCCAAATACCCCCGTACTCTTTTAGGTAACTGTCCTCTGTGGGCTGGAAAGAGGTGAAGGGGGACCAGGGAGCGAGCTGTTGATGGGTTGCAACAGGGCGTCGACCTTAGTGGAGCAGCCACCTTACAGGAGCCAGCTGGGTGCCTGAAAGCGCGGGACATGAAAGAGGAGGGAGGAAAATCGCTTCACTGCCATCCAGGCAGCGGGGGCAGCTAAACGTAACTTTCGTTTTCCTATTGGATTGTCTAATTTGCCCACAAAATATGGGAAATCGGGGTTAAGTGTGGGGTTTTGGTGAGGGGAGATCTTATCCAACCTGTAGGTGGAGAACTGGCCCCCTGAATAACGAGCACTTGTAGTTTTTGTTAAGTTCAGTTCCTTTTCTGTTTCCTTTTCTCTCTTTCCCCCTCCCTTCCCTGATAGTATGAGCTTTCACTCATCTCCTAACGTATATGGTTCTATGCCGCCCTAGAGCTCCCTGTAGCCCCCCTCTGCTGTGGACTCATGTGGGAACAATGTGAATTAAGTAGAGTTACTGTTAAACATACTTATTATAATGAGTGTTAAATAGATTTCCAGTACTGCGTCTTAAGTTATTTTTCAAGCTTGTACGTTTGTTTTATTTTTTCTTGTTGTTAGTGATTAAAATTCAGGATGAGCCTCCTTTTAGCAAAGTTAACTCTTTTTAAAAGGCCACTTTAACGGCAATCACCAATATATTTTCTTTTTTTTCAGGGGAGAGCATGAATGCAGTCCCCCACTACCACAATTATGCAGTCGAGTTTCCCACATTGGGGGAAATCGCAGGGGTCAGCACACCCGGAGTGCAATGCACAAGCCTCGCCCTAGGAAAGCCACCTTCGTGATCATGGTATCTCCCCTGACAGGTAAGTACATATTGGGTTTTCTTTTGTAAAAAGAAAGTATAGTTAATGTACAATATTACCAATATAGTGTTTATAGGTGGTTTCTATCTAGTGTAAAACTGAGTAGTCTAACTTAAATGGTTTTGAAATGCATGACTAACATTTTAAAATTGTGAATAAAACATATAAAATATTTTAAGAATCATCTCCTCTGAAATACTTAGGGGTAGACTACACCTGATTTGGTTAGCCACTCTCTTCTCCAGTGGGCTTCAATATTAAAACAATGGCCTATTAGAGCTGTGAGAAATCAAGGGAAGGGAGACTCAAGGGAGAGGTTTGAGTTTTAGAGCCAGGCAAACACAGAGGAGCTGGAGATGAAACATGCTCAACAGCATCAGCTCTTGAAACTAATTACTGCTCTCCTCTTGACCCCCACCCTCTCCAACAATAATCAGCCACTGTCTTGTCCTCCTAAAAATGCCCAAACCTATAGAGAACTTTTATCAGTTTATATGAGCCGAATTGATTACAATTACAAGGAAGGGAGACCTCAAGTGTGCCAGAAAATGACAGTTTGAAGTTTCTTTTATGCATTTGGAATTAAGGAGGGAACATAAGAAGATTACATGAAAGTGGGAGAAAGCAAGGCTGACACCAGGTTACAGGACAGTTAATAACAAGGTTATGCTCCCCGAGGGTTGTGGAAAAGAAGATTACCTCTGGCGTTTCAAAGGTGTGTTAACCGAGATGCACAAAAACAATGGACAGGGCTGGCTTAAAAACCTTTTACTAAAGAAGTTATAGGCCTGGGGCATGACTACCTACCAAGACCTCTCCAGTTAGGAATTTATGATCAGATCACCCTGTGAAGATACTTTCAGTGAGATTTATTACTGTGCCCCTTTTTCAATCAGTCTAATTTCTGAACCTCTCTGGGGAAGTGAGACTTTCCTTAATTCTTACTAAGCTTTACTTCAGTTAATCCAAAACTTTGTCTGAGTTGCCCAGGTATGAAAGGAAATACCATACTCTGGGTGGCTTAAACAAGAGGCTATGGTCTCACTGTGTGCTCACCTGACCTCTTCTTTGTATCCACTGTGGGTGGGTGAATGGAGAGTACCCTCTATGGTGCCTCTTCCTATCAGGGCACTAATCTCATCATGAGGGACCCACCCTATGACCTTATCTAACTCTAATTACCTTCAAAAGACGTCCTCTCTACATACCATTGCATTAGGGTTAGAGTTTTAACATAGGAATTTTGGACACATTCACTCCATCATAGCCCATAATCCACAAAATAAACATATTGGCATCTAATACCTTGCATGACTTGAGCTCTGTGAATCATGTATTCTTCACTGAAAAGTACCTTCACTAGTTGTATTACTTCCCCACTTTATGGTTATATAAACATATAAAAAATTGAGGCATTATCCGTAGTTCTTTTTGTAGCATTTATTATCTTCCTTCCACTTCCAACTGTTTGCTATACCACTGACATTAAGAAACACAAATGTTTTCTTCAAATTAAACCACTCCATTTCTGATTTCTAGTCAACAGCATAATCTGTATACTGCTGTTTGTTCACAATTACCCACATGTAGTTCAAGTGATGCCTCAGTGGCTATTTCTACCCTGGAAAAGAGAAGCCAAACATTTTCAAAAATTCTTCATGCAGATATATAGAACGTGCACCTGAGGGAGAGTGCACCGTCGTCCTGCGCATTATACAAGTGCGTATCACTCGCAGCCATTTAAACACACGGTGCCACAACGTTCTTATAGGGAACAAAATTGATTGTTACAGAGATTCTACAGGGATCATATTTTTATTAATATTTTTATGGAGGTAGCAGATTCCCTGAAGCAGAAAGGTAATTTCTGTTTGGTTTATTTTCAGAAAGGAAAAAAAAATCTTAACTCCTATAACCAGCTTAGAAGAGACAAGATGGAAGGGAAATCGGTGAAAATAGGGATGACCAGAAGTGCAGCCATAAAAAAATAAAATAAAATAAAAATAAAATAAAAGACGTGCAACTGTTTGAACTAAGCAGAGAACACATCTTATAGTTCTGCAACATAAAAAGAAAAATCCATCACTGACAAAAGAGACTGTTTGAGGACACTGGTCTCCTTTGAAAGTCTGGAGAAGCAGTTTAGAATAACAATGATGGCCATTGCAATGACTACAATTTGTGCATTATAAATGATATGTTTTTAATAAGTTCTTATACTAATATATCTCTTTGTTAGAAATATCCTATTTCTCCCCAAGTCATTTTTCATGTTCTTCTCCCTGAACACATCCTCCTTTTTCTAGCAAAACACTGTATCCATATTAATGGCATAAAATGGATCTGAGTAAACAAATTGTGTAATGTAGCTTTGTCCCCGTCAACTGACCTGCAGTTGACCTTGGAGGGAAGGTTAGGTTTTAAAGTCCTAAGGATGTGCATTAGAGCTGAAAAATGCCGACTGCAGAGGTAACAACACACTGAGGGAGACAGAAGGAATGACAGCTGTTTGTTCTGCCAGTGTGGATGCTGGATAATTCATGGTTCATACAGTAAAGCCAGCTTCCCAAGACAGCCATAAGCCATGCAATGGTTTCCCCTTCACAACAAACTGTTCCTATTGCAAAAGGAGAGTAAACCATCCTTATTTCCAAACACTTTGTAATTAGACGTCAGTATGACTGGTCGTTTAACAAACCTATAGTGTGTATACAGTCAGTCCCATCTTCAGATGGGTTTCCCATCTTCAGATTCTACTAATAATGGATCAAAAATCTTTGGGAAGCCCTGGCTGGTGTGGCTCAGTGAATTGAATGCCAGCCTGTGAACTGAAAGGTCACCAGTTCGATTCCCAGTAAGGCCACATGCCTAGGTTGTGCACCTACCTGGTCCCGTACAGGGGGTGTGGGAGAGGCAATAAGAGGCAACTGATCACACATCAATGTTTCTCTCCCTCTCTCTCTCCCTCCCTTTCTCTTTCTCTACAAAATAATAATAAATAAATAAACTTTTAAAAATATTTGGGAAAAAAAAATTACATTGTTGCTGATGTGTACAATGTAGTTAGGCCTACAACAGTTGTCTCTGTACTGACCATGTACAGACTTTTTCTTGTTATTCCCTAAACAATACATAATAACAACTATTTACATAGCATTTACATTGTATTATGTATTACAAGTAGTATTGAGATGATTTAAAGCATAGAGGAGAATGTGTTCAGGTTATATGCAATTACTATGCCATTTTATATAAGGAACTTGAGCATCCATGGATTTTCATATCTGCGGGCATCCTGGAACCAACCTCCCACAGATGCTGAGGGACAACGACTGTATAGCCAAAAGTGTGTTTTTAGATGAGTCCATTGGGAGCTTTTTATGTTTGTTCTAATGGAGAGACCATTACTCAAATAACTTCAGGGTAAAATGAGGCAGGGCATTCTAAGACAAGGGGTGAGCAGTGAGACACACTTAGTGTTTAAAGAGCACCCAGGCCAGCATAAGCAGAATGAGGCAGGGGAAGTTGGTAGAAAAGGCAAGCAGAGTGGTGGGGGGACAGTGCGCCCTGTTGGGCCTGATAGGTCATAAAATAGAGTTTAGAATTTATTTTCGGCTTGATGGGAAGTCATTAAAAATATTGAGCCAAGAAAGAGAAGCGATAACATTTAAAACTCTTTTTGACTGCTCTGTGAAGAACAGACCACAGAAGGGCAAGAGGACAAGTGGAGAGACCTTTGCTGGGTGCAGGTGAAGTTCTGGTGGCTTCATGTAGTGGGGCAGCAAACAGGTGGTGGGACATGGTTAGACTGGGCTTGTGGTCTGGAAGTGAATGAAAGAAAAGGAATAGTAGCGTGAAAGAGGTAAAGTGTGTAAAACTGTAAGTCCTTTATGACTCTTTCAAACACTGAAGATACAAGATTAGGAGATTGATTCTTGTGCTTCTTTAAAAATATTTACCTCTACCCTTCTTAAAGAAATATTTTTAACTTATTAAATTAAGAAAAATAGTCCTGTTTTAAGTTCCCAATTAGTATACTTTAGTTCCAATTCTTCTAAAATTCAGAATATTCATTTGTCCACTTATTCCACAATTATTTACTGACCACTTAACCATATATGTAGTGCCATGCTAAATAACAGACATTCAAAGATGGATAAAACAGTACAGTTTAGTAACAGAGTCAAAACCATAGAATTGTTATACAGCTCACAAACATAAACACACATAATCTCTTCATTCCCATTTCGTGGAGCTATCTACAACCCAGGTCAAATTGTACTTCTCAAACATGTATTTTTTCCATGTGATAAATCCATATGTGTTGTGGTAAGGGCAATAATCATATCGCCCGTTGGTTTGATGCAGTCTCACAATTATAGAAGAAAGGAACAATTAGGGGTGCTCAGAGAAGGTACAGACAGCTCTACTCCAGCATCAGAAGTACGTCTTTGAAGAATCCATTATTTTTCTCACAAGACTTCAGTGTTCTCATCTTTCAGATTGCAATAATAATACCTACCCAAATACCTCATGGAATTTTTATGTGGTACATGTCATCTGTTCTATATCCATATAATCATCCTATAATACTCCAGTTATGGAAACTTACATAATTTATCTCCTCTCATAAATTTCAATAATCTTTCCTTTTATTATTATGTTGTGGCTTGACTCTCCCACTAAAAGAAAGTTTTAGCCTCATGTATTTTCACATTAGCTATTCATGCCCACTGATAATTTAATTTTGTATAATATTTAAGTTCTAATATTATTTATCTCTTGTGCCACTGGATTTCAAGTTTCTCAAGACAGGAATTTGATTAATTAAAATACAGCTATGGTGCCTGCATCTAGAAGGCTTAACATATATTAAATAATAATCATTTTAATATCCAAACAAATTAAAGGAAAGCCCAAACTATTAACATTGTACCTTAGGATATATTCCACATGTAAACAGAAATGTTGCACTCGCATATCTCCTTACATACATCTGTAAAATGTTACTTTTTCTTCTCCAAAAATAGTATGTTTAGAAAATTCATTTTTGTAGACCTCTATTTCTAGTTGAGATGAGGTAATGCCCTGCCTGAAATAAAATAACAAAACAAAAACAAACCCCAAGTAAGTGAAGCAAAGTTTTAAGAGCCTGGACACGAGGAATAAAAGACAGGAAACAAATGAAGGAAGCCCTAAGATTGTATCCGCTTGAAAGAGCTTCCCAGCCTCTGTACAGAGAGGAAAACCCAGACTGAGCCTGATGAACCTTCTTAGTGGAGACACAATTGAGAGTCCAGGGAGACCTAAGAGGCTAGAGTTTATAAGACAGAATATCAGATGGGAGAGAGCTATAAGGGAAGAGAAATGCAGAAACCAGCAGAAGGTCTCCCTTGAGTATTCAGCTAAGCATTGATCGGCCCCTGCATATGAGGAGATAACCCACAGCCGGGAAAAAACTGTTTGAAATAATTGGAAGGAACAGTGCCAGATGTTCACACAGGACTGGGAATGGTTCCTTTTCACAACAGCCAGACCCCAAAACCTAATTCATGCAGCATTGGCTGTAATATTTAGGAGGATCTTGCCTCAGCGGTAGGTAATAGTCCTAGGCTGAGCATTCCTCCAGATCCACCTAACAATCATAAAAATTAGTCCTGAAATGATCAAACGGATTTTAAGTAAATTAACAGCATCATAGAGCAAACCTTGAGAATATTTATGAAAACACAAAAATATTCAACACTTAATAAGATAAAATTCACAATGGCTAGCATGCAATCCAAGATTATCAGCTGTGCAAAGAAACAGGAAAGTATAACTCATAATAAAGAGAATTAATTGACTCAGAATTGACACAGATACTAGAATTATTAGAAGGAACACTGAAACAGTTATTACAACTATATTCCATATGTTCCAAAAGTTAAATGGAGACGCTGAAGATATAAAACAGATCCAAATCAAATTCCAGAAATGAAAAGTACAATGCTGGAGTTGAAAATACAATGGATGAGATCACAAGCAAGTTTACATCGCAAAAGAAAAACAATCAATGAACTTGAAGATATGGCAATAGAAATTTTTGTTTAAATACAGAGAGAAAAAGGTTGTGTTTTTTTTTTAATAAAAAATGAATCAGTTACCTTGGGATAACTTAAAGTTTATGTGTAATTGGAGTGCCCAACAAAACAGTGAGAAAAAAATAGAAAATATGTTTGAAGAAATAATGACTGAATTATTTTCAAATTTGATGAAAACTAAATCCACAGATTCAGAACCTCAACAAATCCCAAGCACAAGAAACATGGGGGAAAAAAACCTATAGTAAGGCACATAATAATCAAATTACTCAAAACCATGAAAAAGGTAAAATCTTAAAAGGAGCTAAAAGGAAAACACATTATTTATAGAGAAACAAAAATAAGCATAATAGCACACTTCTCTTCTTAGAAAGATATAAGAAAATAAAAGTACAAACCACAAACTAGGAAAAATTATTTGCAAAGCCTATATCTAATAAAGGACATATACAATATATAAAAACTCAAGAATAAGAAAACAATCCAATTTTAAAAGGCAGAAGATTTTAACAGACACTTCACTGAAGAAGATACATGAATGGCAAGTAAGTACATGCAAGATGCTCCACATCATTAGTCATAGGGAAATGCGAATTAAAACTACAAAGCATACCACCCATTGGAAAGTCTAAAATTAAAAAGACTGACTATACTAAAGGTTGGCAAGCATTAGAGGAACTGGAACTCTCTATTTCCACACTACTAGTAGTAATATAAAATGATATTTTATGTTGGAGACAGTCTGGCACTTTATTAAAAAAATAAATATACACACATTATATGCTCAGCCATTTTACTCCTAGTTGTTTCTCAAGACAAGATAAGGCATATGTTCATACAAAGACTTGTACACAACTGTTCATAGTAGCCTTATTTATAATTGCCAAAACTGAAACAACCCAAACTTTCATCAACAGGTGAATGGGAAAACAAATTGTGGCACATCCATATAACGGAAAAACTCAGCATTAAAAAACTAATAATAAAGATAAATACAACAACACAAGTGATTTCCAAACTAATTATGCCGAGTGAAAGAAGACAAAAAAGATTATATACTGTATAAGTCCATGTATGTAAACTTTAGAAAATACCAACTTATCTATAGTGACAGAACAGTGGTTGCCTGGGAACTGGGATCAGGTGGAAGAGAAGGTAGGATTTCAAAGGGGCATATGGAAACCTTTGGAGGTAACAGAAATATTCAGTTTCTGGATTGTGGTGATACTTTCGGTGATGTGCACATAGGTAAAAACTTACCAAAATATATACTAAAAGTATGTATGCCCATGACACTTCCAAAAACCTATTAGTATTTTTAATATAAAAATAAATAAAATAAAATGAAGGTTTTTAAAATAGGATTTCTTTTTAGAGCAGTTTTAGGTTTATAACACTACTGAGCAGAATGTGCAGAAATCTCTCATATACCTCCTGCCCTCACACATGCCTCTCTCATCATCAACACCCCGCACTAGAGTGGTATATTTGTTACAATCAATGAACCTATAGTGACGCATCATAATGTAAACCATGGTTCATATTATGGTTCACTGGATGTTGTACATTTTAGGGTTTAGAGAACTGTATAGTGACATGCATCTATCATCACTGTGTCATACAGAATAGTTTTGCTGTCCTAATAATTCTCTGATCTCCATTTAGAAAATAAAAATTGTATTTAACTTCTTTTAATACTTTAACTTTTTTAAATATTTTTTTAAATTATTTTTAGAGAGCAGACGAAAGGAAGAAAGAGAGGGAGAGAAACATCAGTATATGAGAGGTACATCAGTCGGTTGCCTCTCGTGCACTCCCAACTGGGGAACCGGCCCGCAACCTAGGCATGTGCTGTGACTGGGAATCAAACCGATCACCTTTTGGTTCACAGGCCAGTACTCAATCCACTGAGTCACACCATCCAGGGCTAATACTTTAATTTTTATGTGACAATGATTATAAAGTAACATTTATCTCTCTCTGATTAACTCAACTACCTTTTGGAAAATGAGTAAATAGTTGAAGAATATATATATCTTGGTACCCTTGGAAAATTTATCTTTAAATGACATATGTGTATAAGTACATTTTATGTAAAACTTTATGTGCAAGAATTTAAAGATTCATGGGTTTTTTAAAAGAATTTTGTCTTTGTCTGGTTGATTTCCTGCATGCTTTAGGCTTTTTGACTCAGTGTTGAAATAATTCTTGATGTGAACAACTTCATACAGAGACTCCTTGGTGGACACAATAATGAAGGTTGTTTAGTTGATATGTTTATTTTTTTCAAACTTTACCACTATACTGACCCCCAAGTATTAAATCTCAGCATGAAGATGTTTCCAAGTTACATTTATAGAACATAGTCATCCATAACACTTCAGGGATTTTATATCATAGTGTCAAGGTTATCTTCTTTTAGCCACTGAAGTTTTTCATAATCACTGTGCCCTGACATTATGACTGCTGCTTATAAAAATAATATTTTTAAAGATATTTCTTATCAAGGTTATGTCCAACATGAATATTACTGCACATTTTCCTGTGTCATTATAAAGTAAAATTCTTTATTACCTAATTTTCTCTGCCTTCCTAAATGTAGACACATGATGTTTTATAACTCATTAAATTTTCCAAATATAGCATTTACTGACATGAGAATTTTAGAAAAAATTTTCCTGTGATCTTTGAATTGTGTTTTGATCGATATATTACTAAACTGCTTTAAATACTAGATTTTATTATGCTATTTATGTTTGAAACATTGATTCTTCATAATACCCCCACCTAATAAAAAAGAAAGAAATGAAAGTATTATCTAACAAATATCGTACAACAATTTTATAAGCACAAACCACACTAAAATTCAGAGGATCCCAGACTAACACTTAAAAATAAAAAATCATGTTATAATGCATTTGATTTCTCGTTAGAGGTAAGACAACACACGTTTTCAGACCTAAAAATTGTTTTGATGTTTTTCTCTGTGTTTTTGTAATGGTAACATTTTTTCAAAGTTTTGGTACAGTCACAAAAGGTAAATAATCCATGACTTCCTTCTTTTGGTGGGAGGAGGCTATACAATTGGTGATTCGAGTTGCAGTAGCAAGAAGATCCAGTGTTGAAGATCATCTTAATGACATTATTTTATTCCTCTTAGGAAGATTCTGTAATTTATGTATTTAGATTTTACCCAACAAGCCTAAGAATGAATTACAACAGTAATGTAAAACCATGGTGGCCAAATACATAGGTTTGGCACAAACATTTCTAAAGGGGGAGTCTAAAGAGTTCCTGAGCTAAGATTAACTAAGAAACAGCACAATGGATTGATAGCACTCTTATTCAGGCCTGATTATATATAAAATCCTTTGTATTTTTGCCTGTTATGGTAAGATGTACTGCTTGATATTAGTCTTCCTGGTGGTATAAACTGAGGACCTGAAAGTGGAAGAACATTAAATGGCTAAGGTGAAAGGAAAATTAGGTAAATTTTATTGCATAAAAATCTAGAAGTCAAAAATAGCTACCAAAATTTACCTATAAACTTGCTTACCAGGCTGGTTACCCAGTGGTGTGTGGCTCACTATTGGGAAAGGATACTAACAACTGTTGGGAGAGAAGAGGCTTTCTCTGAAAGCTGAAGGCTCCTATGTGCTCAGATAGTTAAAGGCTATAGCAGGAAACAGCTAGAAAATGGACATCTTCATAAGAACACTTAGGGACTATAATTAAGGAAATATGTTTAATCACTGATTTTATCAGCCAGTGTTTATACATATTATTTATGGATTTCAGAGTATATGAGCAAAGGCATGATTGAGATAGCCAAGAATCACGATGGACCTAGAGCCAAGGAGACCAGATAATAAGCAATGTCTGGTATCAGAGCATGAGAGGCAGGAAGATTATTGGGTCTGTCAAGAAAGCTCAGATGAAAACACTTTATACATGTTCAGCCATCATAAACAGTTAAAGACTTTGGCAGTATGTACATCACTTATAATATAAAACACAAATTGTAACTAAAATGACATACCATAGTTTTATCAACTTAGAAAAAAATGTTGCTACATTACTTATAGAAATAGAATTTTTTATAGCTTCTAAGGAAAGAAATTTGGCAATATGTGTCAAAATTACAAGTACCTACACCCTTTGACACAGCAATTCTTCTAGTCATTTCTTCCTACAAATGGACTCACAAAGGTACAGAATGACCTAATCATTTAATAAGTATACTGAGCACCAACTACATACCAGGACTAACATTTTGGACACTGGAGAGAGAGCAACAAGCAGTAGTCTCATGAAGCTTATACTGGTTGGGGAGATAAGCTATAAATAAATAAATACATAATATGTCACATGTTTGCATGAAGGAAAGGAAATTAGGGTAAGAGGGGTCAGAAGTAATGAGGGAAGGGTGCTGGATTACATAAGGTAAGGAGGTGACATTTAAATAAGACCTGAATGAGGAAAGAAGCTATGCTGATACCTAGGGGAAGTGTGTTCCAAGTGTACACCATTGTAACATTGTTCATGGAAATTTGAAAGCAGCCCAATAGGGGCCTGGTTAACTGAATTCCATACATACATATATATAGTATAAATAAATCTATTATAAATACTTGTAAACATAGAGAAGAAAATGATAAATTGGTTATGCAGGAGTCCTCGTTGCTGAGGTTACTGACTTTTTAACAATACTTTTTATTTTTCAATTACAGTTGAAATTCAATATTATATTAGTTTCAGGTGTACAGCCTAGTGGTTAGACATTTATATAACTTACAAAATGATCCACCTGGTAGTACTGACTTATTTTTCAATGAATCTCTCTGTATCTTTCAAATCTTGTACCTTATGCATGCACTTTTAGTTTCACATACAAAAGACTATATGACATGGTTTAAGTTAAATAAATGTCTAACTTTGACTGAGGTAAACTATCTGTCCTGTTTAAAATATTTCTTGGAGTTCTGGAAATCCTAAATGACACTATTCTGCATCTAAAATACCTGGAAAATTTTATATACAAATACACATTACATGTGTCATACCAAGAATATTTCTATACTTGCTGATAAACAGGTTACATAAAGAATGTATCTGGAAGCCCTGGCTGCTGTGGCTCAGTGGATTGAGCGTCGGCCTGTGAGTCAAGTGTCGCTGGTTCGATTCCCAGTCAGGGCACATGACTAGGTTGCATGTCAGATCTCCAGTTGGGGGCACCAGTGAGAGGCAACCAAACAGTGATGTTTCTCTCCCTCTCTTTCTCCTTTCCCCTCTCTCTAAAAATAAATAAACAAACAAATTAATTAATTAATTAATTTTTTAAAAAAAAGAATGTATCTGGAATATTTTTAACTGGGGAAAAAATTGTACCTTTCACAAGAGCAATTGAAACAACATCATCTACATCACTAAATTATGGGGCTGAATCTCACAGATCCAAAATATCTGGTCAAATTTTTAAAGAACATTGAACTCAAAATTGTCATGAAAACTAATGCTAAAAAAACTCAATACACTCAATTTCCCTGTCTTTTCCTTGATTTTTTTGCAGAAATGTGAATTTATTAGGAAATCATAGATTTACTGTTGACGGATAAGCTACAGGATATTAGATAGCTTTAACTATAGAACAATTTCCAATACTTAACTGATAAAGCTCACTCATGCTCACTTCCTCTGTACCACATCCCGACAGCTGTGAGCCACATCCCCAACTGATATCATCAACCACTCAGGTGTGAGGACGGCAGCAGCCCATGCTGGGGAAAGTGCCAGCAGGCTCATTAAGTGAACAATGGTGGTGGCTGCACACCAGTGGGCCTGGCTGCTCCGCTCCCCAGGACCCTTCTCCAGTATCTGGCTGCATTCTTTCCACTGCCAATAACCAGCCTGAAAAGATTCTTCATTGAAGAGCCGTGGTAAGCAGGCTTTCTGGGATTCTATTCATTTTACTAAATTATTTTCAAGTATGACGCAAAGAACTGTAAAATGTGCATGGAGAGGGTTGAGGCTGGGGTGGTGGTGGTAGAGGGGGATCATATTCCCAAGGTCTATCTGCAAGCTATTCCTTTGTGGAGCTTGAGGGTTATAATAAGTTTGTACTTAGGAGACAAATGTTTGGAAGCAAGCTCAGAATTTTCTGCCTCTACAACTTTTATGTTTTCGTTATGTGCATGTTCATCTTTTCTGGTTTGTTTTAGCAAACAAAACATTCCTGCTGCGTCTTCAAATCAATATAATGAAAGACACAGTAGCTACTCTTTATGGGCCTTCCCTTGTAATTGACAGGAGTGGAATGGTCTTCCTTCAGTTACCCTAAGCCCAACTAAAGTAAACCACCAAAGTCAGTCTGAGATATTTTAAAATAGCATCCTCTCCATCTATTTTTCAGAGCTCAAAATACAGTTGCACGATACTGTTTTTTATTGTCTGGTAACCATAGAGTATAGCCAGGTGAATGGTGTGTTCTAGAGCAGCTCTAATCTCAAAATCCTTTTCAGATGTCAGGGAAATCAGTGCATCATAAATGGCATGCATGGCTGTCAACTTGCACGTGTAATAAACATTATTTCATAACAACATCAGCTAAAACAGCTACTCTAGTTTTCCTTTTATTATATTACTACATAAATATACAGCAATACAAGATTTGTAGGTGAAGAGAGGAGTGGGGAGGAGACAGAAAAACTAACAGTGATGGCGGGGGTTGCATAGAAGCAAATAACTAAAGATCTTCTAAAAGCATTTCTCTGCCATCCTGACAGTTCCCATAATGAAATTAACCTTATGTTGAACATTTTCTCAGTCAAAATTTTCCCCAGCCTGTACTGCACAGTGAGCAGTAGGAACAAGAAGTAACAAAGAAGGACCAGGGCCCACCCAGTCTTGCTCATTGCCACTGGAAATAAGAGCATGAAGAATGTGTCCAGCAGTATTGCAAAAGCGTCATTGTTTCTATTGAGTCCCACAGACTATTGCAGGATTGGGCAGCTTGTGCTGTTCTGGGCCTTTTTGTTTCCTGCCCAGATGTAGTTGCACATGATGAATAACAATAATGCCTGTGCTATAAACCTGAAGTCGTAGCTCTTTTCAGAATGCAGTCTGCACAAATTTGTTTCCAAGGTAAGAACGTGTAGTAGAATCTTAGTGATGGAGATTTCATCCTGGGTGCAAATTTGGAGCTCCTAAAAAGTGATGTAGGATACCTATCAATAAAAAATCAAAATGAATTTCTTAAATAAAATTGGAATATATTTGTGGTAAGATCTAAGCATGCCCTCTGTTTATAGCAAAGAATTTGTAGTGGTGATAAAGGAAAGGATGAGTAAGGGGGAAAAAAGATTGAAACTCTTTAATGACAAAGAACTGTGGCTACTGGGTAACTAAAGGGTCTACAGTGAATGTGGCTGCTATCGATTAAAACACCAGACACAGTTGCTCTGACCAAGATGTAACTATTAAGTGTGCAAGGAATGCAGTGGAAAAGATAAGTTTTCAAACATAGCACAGTAAATTCTGACCATATACCAAACAGGAATAAGAAGAGGTCATGTGCAGAGAAGAAAAGTAAAGGGACCTATGTCAGAACCCAGTTTACAGAATGCTCATCATCAGTTTAAAATCAATTTATTTTTTGTTGTCGCCATCAGGCTATGATGAAGAGATTCTTTTGCCCACCAACTTCGGACATCTAGCTTAAGTAAGAAATACAAATTTGTTGTTTTATGTCACTAAGAACCATTTGTTGTTATTGTTCTTCCTGTTAACTCATCATAGCTTATCCCTATTAAATAATTTTGTGGAATTTGAGAAAATAAATAGAAAATAAAATCAATTTATTTCTCTGTGAAAATAACTCTTCAGAGGTTTTTTTTTTTTTTTTAACACTCTGGATTCTACTTACAATCAGTGATAGCTTGGGGATATGGGATATAAAGCCAGAAGAATCTTACCTTATTAAAGTCTATCATTATATGAAAAGTGTCAGTCTGCTCTTCTTAGTTTTGTAGTACTGGTTCATGCCAGATACACATAAAAAATATTTTAAGAGTAATCAAAATAGTAAATGTCAAATACTTTACCTTGCACTTCTCGAAGGACAGCTTTTACTTTCAAAATAAGATTTACCTGCCCTAATAGTCTCACACACAGCAATTGCCACTTTAAGATTTTTCTGAACAGAGCCAAAAAAATAATAGCATTTGTAGAGCAAGATGAGCCCTGTTGTTCCCCCAACATGTTTTCTGGGCTTCTCGCTTTCCCATCCATGAGAAGTTTTCATTGATTTGTCATTGAGTGCTCCCTGGAGTCCCATGAAAGCCTAGAAAATGCAACCATATGTTTCAGCCATGCCCTTGGTCAGGGAGCGGCTGACACCTTCATTGTCCAGCCTTCAAGATTCTTTAGTACATTTTATGTCTTGGAGACAGAAGTTATTTTAAAGTGATTGACTGAAGCAGAGCTTCTGGAATTAGAACAGGTGTGATTTGCGTACACATCTGTTTGGTCACAAAACATTGGCAAGTGAGTGGAATATCCATCCAGGTTCGCAGCTGCTTCCCAAAGTCTCCACACTGCGGTTAATGCCCTTCTAAGACAATAAGGGTAGGGAACAAAAGATTCTCTCATTGGAGGTGAAAAATTAAATTACCTATGTTTTGCTTATAATTTATTCTATATTTCTGATTTTTAATAAAATTAACATCTAAATTCATTGATTCCAATTTATTCCTTTCTTTTAAAATGCCCTTTCTGTTAGGCTTGGATACATGGAACAGACTGACAGCTGTCAGAGGGGAGACAAGAGGAAGGACTGGACAAAAGAAGGTGAAGGGATCAGCCAAAGAACATATATGCATGACCCATAGACACAGATAACAGTGTGGTCATGGCCAGAAGTAAGGGGGATGGGGCCTGGATGGAGGTGGGCAAGAAGAGGGGAATAGAGACCCCTGTAATAGTGTCAACAATAAAAATAAAGTAAAAAATAAAATAAAATGAAAATAAATAAATTACAGACTTCCAAATAAAATAAAATAAAATGCCATTCTGTTTTCTTATGATGCAAGTAAGGCAGAGACAAAATATTTAACAAAATAAACTATTTGAACCATATATAATAGTATGGTTTCATCATTCCCTTAGAATAAACCTCTGAGAATAAATATCATTATTTCTTCATAAGAGGGAAGAGCATCCTCAGAGAACACGCACACACATGCACACACTTGGAACCAATTAGGCCATTCCAGATATTTGTTTCTCTTTTTTCTCCTTTTGTAAACATATATTTTAACAAATACTGACCAATTCGGAGATGGAGGTTTCTAGGAATATTCTATTAATCTATTCAGAAAGCCAGACCTTTGCATCTTAGTAATATTATAACACATGCTCAGAGAATATAAATTTTAGCTATGCTTCTGTAATTCCTTTTACACATTTATACACAAATATTTTCTCAGGCCAGGAAATAAACTACTGAAGGGAAAATCATCCTGCCTTTCACCCTAAGTTTCTCTCCCTGCTCTGCAAGGCCAGTATTTCTATTGAGATAGGTTGCTTATGGCAAGGTTTCATATTCATTAGGAAATCATGCCTTGAAGCTTATTTTCATTTGTTTGGCACCTCGAAGGGAAGTCGACACATAAGCCATTTGACTTTAAGTAGCTTAAGGCAAGAAAAATTCCTAGCTACACTAGATTCCTCACTTGCTATTCTTTCTCCAGATCCACTATAAATGTTTGTTCCCCAGCTGTCAGCTGACTGTCTGGTGGTCACCAAGACCCTAATTGAAATTACCAGGTGTTGCACATTGTAATTCCCTAGCAGTTTTGAAAGGTATACACAGTACTGAGCCCAGTGCCAAATGTAAATTAAACCTAGCAGACCATGTGGGCCAGTGCCTAAACACAACTAGTGCAAGAAAAGGCCCTACCAGCCCTCTACCAAGGGCAACCTAATACTGTTGGCCAAGAGAAACAGAGGAGGCTTTCAAAGGCTCATAGATGCTAAGACAAGGTAAGAAGACTGGAGAGAAGCTGATCTGCTCAAATGCCTCCCTCAGGCCTTGAATAGTGTAAGAATCAAGAAGTCTCTGAAGATCCAGGTCAGTAACTAAGAATCTCTCCTTTGGCAATTCCCCAGAGGTCCTATCAGAATACTGATCAAAATACTGACGGGACTACACTAAGATTCCCTAGCCACGATGTCACAAGGACACACTACTGGAGTTGTTCTATAAATCAAGTTAGACACAAAGTCAGGTGACAGCCACCTCCCTCTGTTCCCCAGCCAACTGGGAAGAGACAACCTTCCCTTTAAGCCTGTTTCCATGTAGCCCCTTAAATAAGCATTTGGTTTTTCATTATTTGTTTTTATTTATTTTATCCTCACTCGAGGACATGCTTATTGATTTTAGTGACAAGGGGAAAGAGGGAGAAAGGGAGAGAAACATCAGTGTGAAAGAGAAACATCAATTGGTTGCGTCTCAAACGTGGTGTGACTGGGGAACGAACCCACAACCTAAGCATGTGCCCACACTGGGAATCCAACTCATGACCTTTCAGTTTATGGGGTGACACTCCAACTGACTGACCCGCACTACCCAGAGTGTAATCATTTGTTTTCGACTCCAACCCACTGAGCCTTGACTGTTTACAACCACAGTTACAATGTGTGAGCCAACGTCACTCAGTCTTCACTTCATTCTTCATTGGATTCAAGAATTTGTAAGCTCATGTTCAGATTGTAGAACGTTATACTTGATGCATAGCTGACTTTCAAAAAGTCGAGTTTCTTTCTAGGCCACTCCCTACCCTACACAACTTCGATATGATCAAATTTATCCACAAAAGCCCATATGCTCCTCTGCCAATCTTTCTGCTTCCTCTCTTTCCCCCACTGACCTCCTGATCTGTCACAAATACAGAGATTCTTTGGTCTTTCCATGTGAATCTGGAATATTCTTCAAGATCATAAATACCCATTATATTTAATCAGAAAAACAGCATGCAGTGATAACATTGGGAATGAACCCTCATGAGTTACTTAAGCATTACATTTAATGCCATATCAAATATTTTCCTATCCAGGGTCGTTAGGCAGGATAGGTGATGCTGTGGGTCTTCACAAAATACTGTCTGGCATTGTACTTACCTAAAAATATGAAACAGCTTGAATACATAAAATACAATACAGACATTAAGGATGTTTTATTTTAGGATGAAGCTCTCTTAAAGTTCAGCACTCCTTTTCTGTTGCTTTTGTTAGCTTATTTCCTTGCCCAATCAATCCTGTTCTTATCTTTTTAAACTGTTCAATACTACTTTAATGATAATGACTCAAAATTCTATCTCCAGCCCTGAATTTCCATGTTTGTGTTCTATTATGCTAAATACAACATGCCATTATCTTCTTCAGAAAAACTAAATGGAGAGCTCAGGGCTCTCTGCTTTCAGTTTCTTTTTTCTCATTCTTTCAGTTACATCAATACATTTTTAATTTCCTTAAAATATTTTTTCACCAAGTTACCCCACTGCCTAACATCCTTTACAGATTCCTGTTTCCACCAGAGTAAAGTAAGTCATTTTTCTAGCTAAGATGTTCTATAATTTATCTCCCCATAACCTATTTCTACTTCTTCCCAAATCCCACATTCTAGTCTACTTATTATTTCATTCTTTTGACATGCTAAGCTTAGTCTCCATTCTAAGCTTTTGGTCACACAGTTCCTTTCACATAGAATACCTTTTCCTTCCTTGCAGGTCAATTTCTGCCCATATTTTTAAAAAGCAACTCATTTAACATAAATAGAGTCTTTCTGACCATTGCTGGATTTATTAACTTTCCCCTCTAGACCACTCATTTTGGCCATTTATATATTATCGTCCATTCTTAGATATACAATTATGTGTATGATTTATATTTCAAATTATATTGGTTCTTACAAGAAAACAGATAGTATTCCTTACATTTTCCCTTTAGCACTGAGCATAGTAAGTCCTTCATAAATACTTATAGAAAATGAACAAATGAGCCAATGTGCAGTTAGATTTTACACAGAATAAAGAACTCTGAAGAGGTCAGAACAAGAGTTTAAGCTGAGTCAGTTCTTCACAATTCCTCTAAAACCCTAAATTCCCTTGCTAAATGCCTGTATTAACTGCAAATCCTTAAATACATTGTAAAATCGAATCAAATGTAAAATTACTTCACAGGAAAAAAATGTGAGAAGGTATCACTAAAGCACCAGTTTCAAACTAATATGTTTGGGGGGAAAAAAAAGCTATCTTTGGCTTATATATCCCAGGGCACTATTTCCTGATGTTATATACAAGAAGGAAATATATATATTAAACAATTATACATGACCAAAATAAAAATCCTGGAAGGACTGCAGATAAATAAACAATGTTTGTTAAATGTATTTCATGTCAAAAAGTTAAGTCTAGTGTATATGGGCAATATTTCTAGTCAAGTCATCATGGTATGTAAATATGAAAATTGAAAGGAAAGTGGTATCTGTAAAATATTAACTACTTTAAACTCTTCAGTCACTTGAGAAATATCTAATTGATAAAAAAAACACTTAATTTAAATAACTATGTTTACTATGTACAAGACCCTGTGCATTCTCATTTAATCTCAACAAATCTGTGAATTATTATAGATACCATTTTTCTCATTTTACACCTGAGGAAACCAGACAAGTTAAGTAACTTGCCAGAAGTCACACAGCCAGCAGGGGACAGAACGGAGTATGGACTTGGGGAATAATTATGTGTCACATCTTGATCTGTGATGATTTGTGGTTGAAGATGAATCCTTGCTAACACAGAGAAACAGAAGATTCTGTGCATTTTCAAAGTATTAAATCAATTAGAATCTGTTTAACCCTCGCTTTATTGTTCATTTCAGCATCATTACCACCTTATTCAATAGATTTAATGGACTTCCAACTGCTTCACCAGTTTATAAAGAATTGGGTTTAAAAATATAGTTTCCCTACTGATATTTTAATCCCTGCTGAAATGTAATGGAAAAATAGATATAAAAAGAAGAAAAACAAAATCTTTGAAAGTTCTATTTTTGCTGATAAAGTACTGGCGTAATACAATGAGCTTCTTCAAGCCTAGAGCCTGGAAAGAAAATTTCAAGCATTCAAAGAACAATATTTGATGGTCAGCTGGTGTATAAAGATCACAGAAATAGAATCTTACACACTTTAGAGTGTGACCAGAGGGGAGTTAATTTATTTGTGGATTTATGTCTTCATCTGTCAAGTAAAGAGACAGATGGTTTCTACTTACATTATTTATTCCTTAATGTACTTGAATATTTATTTTTACATTTATCTTTATTTATAAATAATATAAAATAATGCATGATCTATAAATATTTCTATATACCTAAGTGACGATTTAATGAATTGATAGTGAATTTTTATGCCTTTTATTCCTCTACCATTTTAATTTTGAAAAACTGCAAAGATATAAGAAATTGAAAGAACAATTCATTGAACACCATACATTCTTGACCTAGATCTAGTTGCTAACATCACATACACAGAGACTTACACACTTCATGACAAATTATTTGAAAGTAAGTTATAGATATCATGACAACTCACCACTAATTAGATGTCACACACCTCTTAAGGATGAGAACATCTTCCTGCATAAACACATCATTATAACACTCAAGAAATTTGACGCTGAAATATATACAGTCCATATTCAAATTTCTCTGATTATCTACAAAGATGTCCTTTCTAGCTGTGTTTTTTTTAATCCAAGATCCAACCAAGGCTTGCACATTTTATTTAGTTATCTCCTCTCTTTATTATTCTTTAACTTAGTACCCTCCTTTTGTTTGTTTGCTTTTTATGACATTGGCATTTTTTGAAGAGTCCAGGGCTTAAGAAATTTTCTACAATCTGGACTTGTCTGGTTGTTTTCTTGTTTTTTAATATTCATATTCAATGTGCTATAATCTATCAATGTCAATATTTTTTTGATGCTCTTTATTGTCTCAATTTAGTCAGTCAAGTAGTGTGCCTGTCTTGTTTTCACATCACTCTTTCAGTACTGCCTTGCTTTCTGACCCAAGAGCTTCAGGTTTATCTTATGCTCTTTCACTGCAAGTTTTTTTAATCATGCAATATTCCAGAGTCATGGTTCCTTTTAGTGAGAAAGGTATTTAAAAACTAATATCTCAGTTCTTGCATGGTGTCAGTCACTACATCTTGGCTCTTTCAGTGGACAGAGGTAGGAAACAGCATCTATTAAAATAATAACTTCATTAACATAGATTATCCATCTGGAGTTTATTATGATGCATGGTTTGAATATGTACTCTATTTTCTCCTTTCCCCAGATTATCCAGTTGTTCCAACATTATTTATTTAAAAATCAATCTTTTCCACAGCAATTTAATATACATCTTTATCATTTTCTTCTTTTCTGTATTTACTGGGGTCTGATTTCTATACCTATTTGCATTGGTTTCTGAACTTTCTATTTTTGCAATGGCTATCCATTCATGTCTCAGTTTCATAGTTTTTAAAAACAATTTTATTTTCTTGTGATAAAAGCATGAGATCTACCCTCTTAACAATTTTTAAGTGTACAATACACTATTGTTGATTAAAGCACAATGTTATAAATCATTTCTCTAGAACTTACTCATCTTGCTTAATTAGAACTTAATGCAAGTTCATTAGTAACTCCCCAGTTTCCCCAACCCCAGGCCCCTGGCAATTACCATTCACTCTTTGAGACTATTAATTTGACTGATTCAGATACCTCGTATAGTATTTGGAATCATGGAGCATTTGTCTATCCATCACTGTTTATTTTATTTAGCATAATGTCCTTAAAGGTTCATCCATATTGTTGCATATTGCAGAATTTTCTTCTTTTTTTAAGGCCGAATGGTATTTCATTATATCTATATACTACAATTTCTTTACTCATTCATGTGTCATGGACATATAGATTGTTTCCACATCTTGGCTATTACAAATAGTGCTGCAATGAGCATACAATGCTGAAATCTCCTCAAGATCTGAGTTTCCAGACTTCTGGTCAAGGTAAAGGCATAGGTAAACACAGTTTGCCTCCTCACACAACCATATCAAAGTTAAAACTAAATTATAGAACAACCATCACTCAGAACAGTAAGAAATCGAGTTGAATGGAAGTCCACCAACTACAGAATTAAAGAAATCACATCCATCCATACTGGTTGAAGGGGCGCAGATACAAAGACACTAAACAGGCTGGTCCCACACCCACAAGTGGTGGATAAAAATTCAGGAAAGATATTGTAGGAGTGAGGAGTCCCAACCCCACACCAGGTCACCCAGCCCAGAGTTCTAATGTCAGGAAGATAAGTCCTCATAACTTCTGGCTACAAAAATTAGCAGGGATTGAGTCAGTGGAAGAAACTTCTGGAGTCCCAAGCAGTTCCTCTTAAAGGACCTGCATACGGACTTATTCAGACTCACTTCTGAGCTCCAGCACTTGGGTAGCAGCTTGAAAGGCACCAGTGGCATATAGAGAGGAATTGAAGTGTCTGACCTCAAGGCAAGAACTGAGGGACAGCTTTCCCCCAGATAGAAAGGCAGGCAGAATCCATTGATTCTTTTCTGAACTCTCACCAGAGACACAGTGCCAGCAGGCAGGTGCCATATCTGAGACTCCATCAACCTGACTACCACTGTTTGCCCCACCCTGGAGATCCCCTGAGGTTCTACTCCCCACGCCCAACTTACAGCTCACCCAGGCTGTGAACAGTGGCTTTTCCATATGAATAGTTGGTCTTGGCTCAAGCTTCAAAACTTCCTAAATTCTCTCAAACAAGAAACAACCAGCATCAGAAAGCCCCAAGCCTCTGTACCTCTTGCTAAGTAGCTCCAGCCCCAGTACTAAGAGTAGCCAGCCTAGGTTCACAGCTTGGCTTCACCTGGAAACCTCCAAGCCCAGCACAAGTAGCAACCATCTCTGATTGCTTTGTAGCTCTGATTGCTTTGTGTGTGGCCCTGGCCAGAACACAGATGTAGTGAACTGAACTTGGCATGCACCACCTGGGAAACCTCAGAGTCTACACGTCCTGTCCCTGCACAGCTGATCCTCTTCAGAAGGTTGATGTTGGTGCTCAGTGGTCACAGACAGTCTTTACAGCTAACTGGCCTGGGTAAGTTCCTCCCATTGACCTGCCAACAGCGATCAAGGCTCAACTACAAGAGGAGGGTATGCTCAACATACATGGAGAGCACACTTCAAATACCCAGCTTGGGTGATAGGGGAGGTTGTGTCACTGGACCCTATAGGGCACCTACTACATTAGGCCGTGCTACCAAGACAGGGAGTCATAGCAGCTCTACATAATACATAGAAACAAACACAGGAAGGCTGCCAAAATGAGAGGACAACGTAACATGGCCCAAATGAAAGAACAGATCAAAATTCCAGAAAAAGAACTAAAGAAAATGGAGATAAGCAATCTATCAAATGCAGAGTTCAAAACACTGGTTATAAGGATGCTCAAGGAACTTAATGAGGACCTCAACAGCATAAAAAAGATCTTGTCAGAAATGAAGGATACACTAATTGAAATAAAGAACAATTTATAGAGAAAGAACAGCAGAGTGGTTGAAGCTGATAATCAAATTAATAATATTGATAAGAAAGCAAAAAACAACCAATCAGAACAACAAGAAAAAAGAAAAGATACAAAAAATAAAATTATGTAAGAAGTCTCTGGAACAACTTCAGGTGTTCCAACATTCATATCATAGGGGTTCCAGAAGGAGAAAAGAGAGAGCAAAATATTGAAACTCTATTTGAAAAAATAATGAAAGAAAACTCCCTTAATTTGATGAAGGTAATTGACATGCAAGTTAAGGAAGCACAAAGTTCCAAACAAGATGGATGCAAAGAAGCCCACTCCAAGACACATCATAATTAAAATACCAAAGATGAAAAATAGAGAGCAGATAGAAGGGAGGGTAGAAAGGGATAATGGTGGAAAGAAGGGGAAGGGACTAGTCAAAGAACATATATGAATTACCCATGAATATGTACAATGGTGTCGGGATTGACTATGGGACCAGGGCTTGGGCAGGGTGGAGGAGGGCAAGGAGGAAAACTTGGGACAACTGTAATAGAACAACAATAATAATAATAAAAAAAAATCCTTTAAAATCTTTTTTAAAAAAGAGAATCTTAAAAGCAGCATGAGAAAAGCAGTTAGTTACCTACAGGGGAGTCTCCAGAAGACTGTTAGCTGAGTCCTGGCTGGTATGGCTCAGTGGATTAAGAACAGGTCTGTGAACTGAAAGGCTGTCAGCTGATTCCTCCAAAGAAACTTTGCAGGCTAGAAGGGAGTGGCAAGAAATATTCAAAGTCATGAAAAGCAGGGACCCACAGCCAACACTGCACTATCCAGCAAAGATGTCACTTAGAATTGAATGGCAGATAAAGAGCTTCCCAGACAAGAAAAAACTAAAGGAGTTCATCATCACCAAACCATTATTATATGAAAAGCTAAAAGGACTTATTTAAGAAAAAGATCAAAACTATGAACAATAAAATGGCAATAAACATATTACCTATCAACAACTGAATCTATAAAACAAATTAAGCAAACAAGAACAGAAAAACACGGACATGAAGAGTGTTTTGATGGTTGCCAGATGGGAGGGGAGTTTGGGGGAATGAGTAAGACATGAGGGGATTAAGATGTACCAACAGGTAGTTACAGAATAGCATGGGGATGTCAAGTACAGTACAGGAAATGTTGGAGCCAAAGAACTTATACATATGATCCATGGACATGAACAAAGGATATTGCCTGAGGGAGTGAGGGGGGGTTGCTAAGTGGGGGTGCAGGGCAAGGGAAGAAAAATTGTGACATCTGTAATAACATAATCAATTAAAATATAATTTAAAAATAAAGCAATTCCAGGAAATATGAATTATCTGACATTTTTAAAAAATCTTGATTCGAATTTTTTTTGATCAATGACTAGAAGGGTACTGCTTCATATGGTAAATTTTTTTTTGAGGAACTTCAATAATATCTTTTCATAGTAGTTGCACCATTTTGCAATCCCACTAACAATGTAGTAGGGTTCCAATTTTGCACATCCTCGCCAACACTTGTTACCACTTTTATAACAGCTAACCTGACAAATGAGAGGAACCAATATCATATAGTTTTAATGATAGAAGCTTTAGAATATGTCTTAGCATACAATTCAATAACTCTCTTCACACTGCTCTTATTTTTTAGGATGTTTGGTGCATATTTACTTTTCCACATGAATATATTTATATTTGATTTTAAAATACTTTCAAATTTGTATAAAAGTTGCTGAAATAATACCACCTCCTCTATACCCTTCATCCATACAAAAATTAGGTGTACCTCAAGTTAGTGACTCCAAACCTTGAACTTACTTTAGTGGCTCTAAGGTACATATAAGAGTTTCAAACGATAGCTTATTCAGATTCTGACCAAGTTATCAGATCAATACTCAGAGTCCTCAGGGATTTTGATTTGATTCTTAGGTGAATCTAAAAAATAATTAAAAATTGAGACTATGTCATATCAATATTAAGGACAATTAATTTTTAATCAGTCAGTCAATGTTAACAGAAAAATTATATCCATTTTTGCACATTACCTTTCAAACCTGTTCCACGTGCTCCTGTATTTTTTAAAGTAATATAATGTACCTCTTCATTTGAATCTTTATTAATCACATCAAAATCTTTCTCCAGGTTAATATATAATCTACATAATTGTCATTTTGGAACATTGAAAATATTCTGAATTGTGTC
The DNA here is from genome assembly GCF_987537825.1 of Furipterus horrens. Taxonomy (NCBI): domain Eukaryota; kingdom Metazoa; phylum Chordata; class Mammalia; order Chiroptera; family Furipteridae; genus Furipterus; species Furipterus horrens. Next base: position 109,589,947 of record NW_028327176.1, on the reverse strand, counting down.
AACACTTATTACATGATTACCTACCATTGGACACTAAAGTTTGCTTCATGTTGTTTATCCAACAACAGCATCACCTCTTCACACCCCCAGCAAAGGTTACTATTATTCTGAATTTGTGTCTGTCATCCCCATTTTCTTTTTCTTTATTTCTTTCTTTTTCTTTCTTTCTCTTTTTCTTTCTTTCTTTTTTTCTTTCTTTCTTTCTTTCTTTCTTTCTTTCTTTCTTTCTTTCTTTCTTTCTTTTTCTTTTTTCTTTTGCTGTAACTATAGAAATGTATGAATTGCTAATCAATATTTAGTACTGTTTTGCATGTTTCCAAACTTTACAGGACTGGTATCATATTATATGTATTTCTCTATGACTTATACTTTTCATTCAAAATTATCTTGTAAGAGTACCTGGGTGGATATATATTGCTATGGTTTCTTAATTTTCACTGCAGAATACCATTTTACTATTTGATTATACCATAACTTATTTACATATTCTTCTCTTATTGGACATTTAGGTTGTTTATAATTTTTACTATTATCTGTCTTATATATACATTCTCTATGCCTGTGTGGGAGCTTCTCTAAAGTATAAATGTAGAAATGGACCACTGATCCACAGGATACTGTATCTTAAAGTTGTCTAGTTATTGCTATATGATTGTCTAAAGTACTTGTTGCATTTTATTCTCCCACCATAGGTCTGGTATTCTAATAATAGGTACCACGGTCTGAATGTTTGTGTCCCCTCAAAATTCATATACTGAAATCTAACTCCCAAAGATGATGGCATTATTGGGTGGGGCCTCTGAGAGGTGCTTAAACCATGAGAGTAAAGCCCTCATGAATGAAATTAATACATTATAAAAAAGGCTCCAGAGAGAACCCTAGCCCTTTCTTCATGTTCAGATACAAGAAGTCTGTGGCTGGGAAGAAGGCCCTCACCTGACCATCACGATACCCTGATCTTGAACTTCCCAGCCTCCAAAACAGTGAGCAATCAATTTCTGCTGTTTATGAGCCATTCAGTCTGTGGGGCTTTTGGGGAATAGCAGTGCAAACAAACTAAGACAATAGTATACTCTGACTGTAATATTTGTCTATCAAATATTTCATTTTAGCTTTATATTGTAATTTCCTAAACACTAGTAGAGTTAAGCATTTATTGACTCCTATGATTGCTCTTTTGCAAATTACATTTATTTTTTCTATTTTTGGCCTTTTCTGAATGGTATGAAAAGATTCTTTTACCTTTCTCCCCCAGAGTCCAGTTGTCTTTTTTACCTTCCTTTTGCTATTGGATGGAAATTTCTAGCATGCTCATATCTCACTGAAGAGCTACCACAAGGAGTTGCTTTATCCAGATGCCTCAGCTCCAACTCTCCGTCCTGCACAAGCCCAGGGCCTTGTCTCCTGTTCCCTGCTTGCAATTTCTGCTATAAGCAATGCCCTTGGAGCATTCTTGGACTTGCTTAACATTCCAGTTTCCTCATTCTTCTTTTTTGCACCTACGAATATTGCTTATTTTCTTGCAAGTTAAACTATGCCTTCAAATAGATGTTTTAGCCAACAAAGGGTTTTGGTGGAAGTACCTTTTATATGGTATCCCGTATAGTAGATGTACCATAATATAATTAACCACTGCCCTGTTGGTACACATTTTTAATGTTTCAGTATTGACAGAAATGCCACAGTAAACTTTCCTGTGAACATATTGTGCCTACATGAAAGTACTTCTGTTGTATAAAATAAAGTATAAATTTCTAGAAGTAGATTTGGTGTTTCAAAGTGATATGTGCATTTTTAGTTTGCTCACCAAAAAAATTGCATAAATTTACATTTCCATGAATATTAGGTGGCAGTGATAGGGCCGCTAGAGCCTTAACAACACTAAATCTTAACAGTCTTTGTCAGGCATTTATATTTCTTTTTCCTCCTCTGAATTGCCTATTGATATGCTTTGCCTGCTTTTTATTATTGCATTAAATTAATATTTATTTTGTTTTCTTATTACTTTGAAAAAGGTGGTTTTATCATTTAGTGTTAATCCTTTTTTCCTCCAACTTTATTCATAATAAATACCTTTCTCAAACAGAAGTTTCAAACTATGTCAATTCAAGTATAATTTTTACCTTTATTTCTTTTCATTTTCCCAAGATTATAGAAATATCACCCTGTATCACACACATCAAAAGAAATTTCAATACTCTTTAGGTTTTAAAAACTCACACAGAAATTATTTTTGTGTATTATGAGGCAAATATCAAAGTCTTTAAAATCAATAACTAACTGCTCCAACATCACTTAATTGTCCATGTTTCCCTCATCGACTTAAAAATCATATTTACAATACATATGAGTGTGTGAGTGTCCGCATGTGATATAGAATTTTTACTCTGTTAATCTATTTACATTTTCCTAAGCCAATAACCAATACCATACTGTTTTGATTATGATGACTTTATGTTTTGATATCTGATGGGGTAAAATCCCAATCAAAAGAGGAGCTTCCTTTCAAAACTCTCTTGGCTATTATTGCGCATGTCCAGAAGAATTTTGGAATCATTATTTTATCAAGATCCTCCCAAGGAGATTTTATTTTCTTATTTTCTAAACAGACACACTACCTTAACCAAATTGGGTGCTTAAAGGATTAATTAGAAGTCCTGAAAATTGAGTTCTAGAAAAGAAATAAAATAACACTAAAAAGCATCACAATCCCTCTTCATTCAAATGCTTAATAAACATGATCTCATTTCTTCCTTTTAACAACCCTGCTAGGGATGTTTTGTTAAGTTCATTTTATTAGTGAAGAAACAGAAGGTTAGGGAGCTTTACGAGATGAGAGGCCGTCCAGCTCGAAAGGAGGTGAAGCAAGGATGGGAAGTTGACACTCGAACTAGAACAGGTGGCCCTGCAGTTTCTCTTATCTATGGAGCAGGGGTTGCCAGGTGCTGTCCTGACCCGCTGACCTGCTGCGTCAGTTTCCTGGGGACTTGTTAGATATGCAAATGCCCTGGCCCCACCCCAAACCTACCAAATCAGAAATTTAGGGGGTGGAGTCCAGCAATCTGAGTTATAAGAGCCCTTCAGATATTCTGATACAGGCAAGATATGAGAATCACGGATCTAGGTTCTAAAGATGGAGGAGGGATGAGAGAGAAGAAGAAATATTGTGTGGGAGGGAAAGGGGAAAGAACAGAAAAGAACAGCGTTCAATGAAATGAGTGAGATGAAATGTTAGAGACATTTGAGTGTTTTATTAAATGATTATTGTGTTGGTGATAACCATCTCTGCATGGCTGCAGGTACAAGGTAAAATAAAAAGTGCTTAGCAGAAGGGGTCACTTATACTTTTCAGCTTAGAAAAACTGAGGAACCATTGAACTGAATAACCATCCAAGATGTATCATGAAATCTGCAACTGAAAAATCATTAGCAACCCTTTGCTAAGACCCAGATGTCTCTCTCTGTGAAGGTTGATTTATCTTCAAGAGGTCAGACCACAAACAGGTCTGGGACCTGAGTGAGGAAGTTTAGGAAAACCCTGAGAAGACGAAGCATTGACACAGAACAGAAAATTAGGGGGAACTGTGGAGAAAGCCCAGCCTAAAGCAGCAGTGCTGCTGGGCGGTTGAGGAGAAGGGGTGAGGGCTGCTAGCATGGACCTCGGGGAGGCTGAGCCAGCAGTGCCATCTGGGTGGTGAGGGGAGCCGTATGCCCTGTGCATTTGGGGCCTTACACAGCCGCCTCCGTGATTAAAGGGGAACAAAAGAATAACTTTTTCATTATTATTTTTTAATTGGATAGATTTACCATAATTTGCAATAACATACAATTTGGCCAAATTCTCATTTAGTAAAATTAGCACCTAGAACTAGCTGGATTTGCCCATGCAACAAGGACTTGGTGGGTTCAGGTGTTTAGCCTCTTTGTAAGAATTACCTATTAATTAAGTGATTAAAGATAATTAGCCTTTGGTTGGGTTCTTGTCAGAATTAGGGATAAATTATTGGAGAAGACTGACTGTTAAAGGAACAGGATTTAATTGAATACATTTCAAATATTCCTGGGCCTTTTACTCAGTAGGGAGGTGCTTGCTTGCCTTAGAAAAATTCAGCACACAAGATTTTTGAAATAACCCGGTGAACAGAAAGACTGTTACTGTAGCATTGTTAGAAATAGTAAAAACCGAAACCAAAGAAGCTGAGATGCAAGATTTATTAAGAGGAACCTGCCAGGCTGTCTCAAAGGAGAGAACAGCAGCTGGCGTACAGGCTGACAAGGTTTTAAAGGGAGGGATAGATGACTGGAACAGGCTATCGGGGCGCCAAGTGATTGGTTTGGCCTGGGGGTAACGGCAGGAACAATGGGTTGAGTCTGGGGATGACAGCGGGCACAATGGTGGGAACAACGAGGCACTTGGTGTTCCGTTGGGAGGAGGTACTTGGTGATTTATTGGGCATGTTGCTGGAGAGAAGAATAGAATAAGGGAGTAAAAAATTTTCTACCTCCTACTGGTGTTCTGCAAGATTTGAGGAACTTTTCACTGGACTGCTCAATAGCCATTGTTTGTAGTTTTTACTTCCTGCTAATCAACTTATTGGGTGGGGGTTGTGAGGCTCTTACTGAACCTAAGAGCATGTCTTTGCCACCCTCTTGGAATTTAAAGCAACATTTTTAAGGTTAATTATTTGTATTGTTTTAATAGGGTTTTTTATGAACCAGTTTAATGAGGAGTATTTAATTATTGCTTTCTGAAAACACTGCTGTAATATCAGACTCCGTGCTGTGAGGCCTTTTTTCAGTAAAATGTGTGTGCTCTGAATGGAAAATAAAAGAACTATTAAACAGTTATTCCTTTCGTTTACTCTATCAAGCTTTCTGTCTGCCAGTGTGGGTGAATGATGGATAATATATGCAAATATTCCATCTTCTGGTTTAGTAAAGCCACTGCATATAGAAAGAAAATGTGTTTAAATCTTAAAATCCATATGATGTGACACATACCAGATAGGGACTTCTTCAAACTAAGACCTTCTCTATTTCCTTTGACAAATCAGAAAGGATTGGGCAGAAGTTTTCTAAACCTGGGGGAATGATTAATTAGAGAGGGTGCCCCAGGCAAGCTCAAGAACTCCAAATCAAACATGCACATTTAATATGTAAAACTCAATCTGGAGTTTTAAACTGGATCTAGCAACCTGAAGCATGTGCCCCAAGGCAGGGCTCAGAGAATGCTAAAAAAGAAAAGAGAGACTGATACCCTGAGGGAGGAAACTAAAATTGTTAATCCACTTTTAATCACCAATCAGAACCTTTGCAAATACTTGATAAAACAAACCAGCATTCCACTTGAGTTGAAAGTGTTACTCACCTTTTACGCCTACTTAATTACAACCTATGAAAACTCTCAAGAGTTCATGTACATAGTAGATAATATTTTATTTTTAGGAATAATGACTGGAAATGTTCAAAACCATTTGGGAGGTTCTAGAATAAGGCCATCATTGACATAATGGTTGGGGCAGGGGGAACACATTTATCCTGACGAGTCAAGATCATGCTCATCCTCCTCTAATTATCAATGTGTAACACTCAGACTTTGAACCACTACACAGATGGAAGAGTTTTAACCCCTTGTCGCCCAAACATTTGTTATTTGATACTAGACAATTTCACAGATGATGTGACGTATACCTCATAAAAGAATTTCATTAACTTCCCAAGGCCTTCCTTTGGCACTTCAGCCTTACACAGATTAGCATTATCCTATGAGAGAATGACATGAGACAGAAATTCCAGGACAAATAACGCTTCCTTTGAACAAAGGCTACACAAGGATTGGATCTGTGGTAGGTGTATTGATGTGAATAAATCATTCTGAGTTCTGCAAGGGCAAAGCAGCAGGCACCAGCCAGCATTAAGAAATAGCTTGTGAGGAGTGAATAGAGGAATGAGGCAGCCTGACAACCCCCCTCCTCCACCTGCCTGCCCCATCCTCCTCCTTTCATTTTTAGCAGTCATCATTTTCTCAGTCTTAGGTGAAGTGCTGTACCAACACAACCTCAAGACAAGTCTCTAGCCTCCCTACCTCTTTCCAACTAGATTGCCACCCTCCTTCCACATAGAATTTTTGGCACTGGTATCATATAAATGTTAAGTACAATTGGGTTTTTCTTTTTTCTTTTATGTTATTATTGTTGTTGTGATTGTTATTATAATTGTTCCCAGGTGAGGCTGAGGAATCTCAGAAGTTCCTGTTGCAATTCTCTCCCACCTATTGAGCTGGAGATTACCACCTCATTATGCCAAGTTTTATTCATCACCAAAGGGATGATTGGTATGGGAATATTTTAATTAAAATATTTTTCATAACAGCCTGATGATTTGGTTAATATGATTATACTACTTAATTGAGGAGGGAAAAGCTGAGGCAAAGAGATAGCATGTACTTCCCTAAAGTTTACCTTGAGTTAGAATTTGTATGCCCTAATATTCTCACTAGTAGACCAGCCAGCTATAAAAAACAAACAAAAACAAAAATAAAAACAAAAGCAAACAAGCAAACAAAAACACTATCACCCAAGGAAGTGTTTATCCTAGGATAAGACAAATTGATATAAATAAATTTACCTTATTAGTTCACCAAAACACTGCACCTTAGCACTCATTCATCAGTCATTAGGCAATTTCATTTCTATTGAAAAACCTTAGCAGAGAGAGAAATGCCCCATCATCAAGAAGGCGGCCCAGTTACACACCAGTAAAAAGGTAACATGCCCAAGGACTGGATCTTCAAAGATAAACAAAGCTTGTCCCTACATTTAAAGACTTCGGTATGATCCATGTTTTTTATTGTTGTTTTTCCCATCACTGGAGTAATTCCTGCTAATTACTCACTGGACCCGTGACACCCAGTACAAACACCCCTTCAGATACTAGGTTAAGATTCTTATAATCCATTCCTCCACCTCTGGAACATGGATTATTTTAAAGTATACATTATTGATTATGTTGTTACAGTTGTCCCAATTTCTTTTTCCTTTGCTCTCCTCCACCAGTCCCCCCCTTCCCTCCAGCAATCCCACCCTCCTTAGTTCATGTCCATGGGTCGTGCATATAAGTTCTTTGGCTTCACCTTTTCCTATATTATTCTTAACTTCCCCCTGTCTACTTTGTACCAACCAATTACGCTTCTTAATCCCTGCATCATTTCCCCATTTCCCCCCTGCTCCCTCCTAGCTAATAACCCTCCAAATGATCCCCATACCTATTATTTTGTTCCTATTCTGGTTTGCTTAATTGGATTTTGTTTTTATATTTTAGATTCAGTTGCTGATAGTTGTGAGTTTTTTGTCATTTTAGTGTTCATAGTTTTGATCTTCTTTTTCTTACATAAGTCCCTTTGACATTTTATATAAGAATGGCTTGGTGATGATGGACTCTTTTAGCTTTACCTTGTCTGGGAAGCACTTTATCTGCCCTTTCATTCTAAATGATGGCTTTACTGGTTAAAGTAACCTTGGTTGTAGTTCCTTAATTTTCATTACTTTGAATACTTCTTTCCAGTCCCTTCTTGCTTTCAAAGTTTCTTCTGGAAATCAATTGATAATCTTATAAGTACCCTTTTGTTGGTAACTCTCTTCTTTTCTCTTGCTGCTTTTAAGATTCTCTCTTTATCTTTAACCTTTGGCATTTTAATTATGATGTGTCTTGGTGTGGTCCTCTTTGAGTTGAGCTTGTTTGGTATTCTCTGTGCTTCCTGGACTTGTATGTCTATTTCCTTCACCAAATTTGGGAAATTTTTCTTCATTATTTTTTCATGTAAGTTTTCAATGTCTTGCTCTTCCTTTACTTCTTCTGGCACCCCTATAATTTTGGATGTTGGCATGTTTAAAGTTGTCCCAGAGGATCCTAAGCATCTCCTCATTTTTTTCAATTCTTGTTTCCTCATTCTGTACTGATCGATTGTTTTTTCTTTCTTATGTTCCAAATAATTGATTTGAACCCCGGTTTCCTTCCCTTCACCATTGGTTTTGTGTGGATTTTCCTTTGTTTCATTTAACTTATACTTCCCTTCTTCCTTTCTGCATTTGCCATACTTAAGCATATCTGTCAAGTCTGTGCACATTTTTAATACCAGTGTTTTGAACTGTACATCTGTTAGGTTGATTATCTCCTCATCACTTAATTCTATCACTGAAACCTTAATCCATTCCCTCTTTGGGGCCAGACTTCTCTGTCTCCTCATCTTGACAGGCTCCTGTGTTTGCCTCTGTGTCTTAGGTAGAGCTATCTCTCCTGTTACATTGTAAGGGGCGGAGCCTTAGGTATTTGTCAGTACACAGCGACCCATTTCACCACGTTGTGGTGCTGTATGTTGGGGAGGGGTCTGAGAGGGAACAATGCCGCTTGCTCAGCACTCACCTCTTTTCCAGGCACTTCTTCCACTTCTGTATGGGAGTGGTTCCTCTCTAGCTGTTGCCCTGGCCATTGTTCCTACAGTCGGTGGGTCTGTAGATGTTCTAGGACCATGGTGGCCCTTTAAACAAGCAAACTCTGTGAGAGACCAAGAAGTCTCGTGCTATCCATTTTACTCCACATGCATCTTTCTTTCTTTCTTTTTATTATATTTTTAAAATTGATTTTAGAGAAAGAGAGAAAGGGAGAGAAACAACTATTTCTTGTTCCACTTATTCACTGGTTGTTTCTTGCAACTGGGAATCAAATCAGCAACCTTGGGGTACCCGTACTACGTTCTAACCAACTGAGCTTCCACGCCAGGACTCATACATCTTTTTTCACTTTGCAATGTCTGATGACTGATTCTCTTCCTCACCATTGCAGAAGTTCCTTGAGTGCCTTACTCAATTTTAATCACTTTTAAATTTCTAATATCCTAAAGACTGACACACACTAAATGCAAAGTTGAATAATTTTACAACTTCTAGGTATATAAAGCATGTGTATATATACAATCATGTGCTGCATAACTACATTTCAGTCAACAAGGAACCACACATATTATAGCAGTCCCAGAAGATTATATGGATTATAAGCCATAAATTTGCCTTATTGAAATAAAAGGTTGAACCTGACTAAAATATTGAATATACTGCTAGCTATGGGTGGCTTAAATAGATAAGGAAGTTCACCTGCCCTACACCCTGGGGCCAAGAGAGGCTGGAGAAGAGGAAGCCCTCCCTACCCCACAACTCCCAGCACACAGGCACACATACTTGTATGCACAAACTCACTTCCCTCAGTTTCTCTTTTTTCTTTACTTTTTTTAAAGTATATTTTATTGATTATGTTGTTACAGTAGTCCCAATTTTTTTCCCTTTGCTCCCCTCTGCCCAGTATCCCCCTTCCCTCCAGCAATCCCACCCCCCTTAGTTCATGTCCATGGATCATGCATGTAAGTTCTTCAGATTCACCTTTTCCTATATTATTCTTAACTTCCCCCTATTTTGTACCAACTGATTATGCCTCTTAATCCCTGCATCATTTCCCCATTTCTCTCCTATCCCCCTCCCAGCTGATAATGCTTCAAATGATCTCCATACCTATGATTCTGTTCCTATTCTGGTTTGCTTCATTGGATTTTGTTTTTATTTTCTAGATTCAGTTGTTGCTAGTTGTGAGTTTGTTGTCTTTTAATGTTCATAGTTTTGATATTCTTTTTCTTAAATAAGTCCCTTTAACAATTCATAGGTTTGTAGTCTAGGAGAAATAGGCTATACCATATGGACAAGATGTGTAGTAGGCTCTTCCATCTAGTTTTGTGTAAGCACACTCTGTGATGTTCAGATAAGGAGGAAATCACTTAATGATGCATTTCTGAGAACATATCCCCATCGTTAAGTGATACATGACTATATGTGTACATATATACAGGTATACACATATATGTCACAAAGTTTACATGTGGCATATAACATCTATCTTGTGTTTTACAGACATGCTGTGTGTGTAATATTAAATTATATACTGCCTTGTAATTGGATTCCCAGTTATTTTTATAGTTTTTGTCTCTCCAACAAGATAGTAAGTTCCTCAAATTTCAAAGATCATGACTTCCTCTTCTTTTGAGTTGTGTTCATGAGCTAAAACTGTAACTGCTCACTAAAAGCTGAATGAATCATACACCTTTGTATTCTTGTTTGAATAAATAAATGAGTAAATGAGTGCCAAACCCTGTGATATATACTTTATATCTGATTTTCTAAAGGAGGGATGAAGGAGATGACCTATCTCATAATTAGCAATTAAGAAATTTCTCCATATAAAAAGTGGAAAAATTAAATCTATTCTTTTTATTTAATTTTACATTTTAGAACAATATAAATAACAGTGCTTTTGAAAATAGTATGCTTTAAAACATTGTCTTAGTTAAATCAACTCTAAGTTATTCAGGAGCTAATTATTCAAGGGTTGTAACCCAAGAATTCAACACTTATCAAAATGGTCAGTGAAGGTGATCAAATACAAGGTCTCTAGAAAGAAATACCCTTATATTCTACTTGAAAAATTATTTGAAGGCAGAAAGTAGAAATATAATTAACAGGTCAAAAACAGAAAAGTCAACATAAAAGAATAGGCAATGAACATGCAGACCAATTAAAATAAAATATCTAAATAATTGTAAATCTGGTTATAAAACTAGAGGCAAATGTCAAAGAGAGAAAGTTACTTAGTGGGGAAAAAAAAGTCTTAGTAATAATACAGATCTAAACCTCAAGATTTTATTAACAAAGGCTTAGAAGTAATAAGGGAAAAATAGAAATTCTCTTAAATAAAGAGGTTTCAAAATAAACCATTTTATTCTTGATTTTGACAGTTATGGAAAATGTTAACAATGCTTTAGAAAAATGTAAAAGTACTCATATAAAATAAAAAAGCAAGACTTATAACTTTAAAACATTGAAGAAGATTAAAAGAAGTAATTTATTTATTCCCTTATCTGATATCTTTTGAGAACCATTGTTTGATAGCACTGCTCTGATTGGTGGGTTTATAGTATTGCTTTGCAGTCTCTTGCAGGTGGTAGGTAATATCTCTTAAATTGAGTCTAAAATGATTTCATGAAAATATGCTGTTTATAAGAAATAATCATAATACAAAACCAAAAGACTAAAAAGTAAAGACCTACTAGATCCTGTGAAAAAACCTGTAGCTCTTTGAACATCCACTGGGTTGTAGACTTCCTGGATACCACTGACCATCTTTCCAATCTCACCTGAGCATTTCTCTCGATTACTCATTATACTTGGCTCCAGTGGTTCCCAAGGGTGTGGCCTATTCCCTGAGCAGTTCATTTTTATTTGTCGCAGTGATTGGAGGCCCCTCTTGATGTTAATAGATAGAGCTAGCATGGTAAAGAAACTTCCTACAAATCACAGAACTTTAAAATATTTCACCAGACATGTATGTAAGTAAAACAATTTTTTCAACTTTATTATTACCTTACTGATCTCCCTTAGCTAAAACAAGACAAAACCTTTTTTAATTGTTATCAACTCGTGTATAGCCAGGGACTAGAACAGGGCCTGAAATAAAGTGAGAGCTTAATATATATTAGTTGAAAAAATTAAAACTCTTCAAAATAATTTTTTTTTAATCTTCTAATTCTAAAAGGTGAATTGAAACACAACTCCAATGTTGTGTTTTCTACTTCTGGGACTATATCCGAAGAAACCACTAACTCAAAAGAACATAAGCACCCTTATGTTCATTGCAGCATAATTTACAATCACCAAGATTTGGAAGCAGCCCAAGTGTCCATCAATTGATGAGTAGATAGAAAAACTATGGGGCATTTACACAATGGAATACTACTTGGCCATAAAAAAAGAAGAAAAATTTACCCTTTGTGACAGTATGTATGGACATGGAGAACGTTATGCTAAGTGGAAGGAGCCAGTCAGAGAAAGATAAATGCCATATGATTTCACTCATATGTGAAAACTAATGAACAAACTGAACTCACAAGGAAAATGGGGACACACTCTTAGGTGGAGAGCAAGATGCCAGCTAGTGCGGGTAGAGGAGAGGTTAGCAGGTGGAGAGATTGGAACAAAAAGAAAAAGTACTCATAGACATGGACAACCATGTGGTGATTGCAGAGGGGATAGGGGTATAGGGGGTTAAATGGTAATGGGAAAAAATACAATAAAAATATTTTTAAATAAAATAATTTAACTTAAAAAAAAGAGAAAAAGAAACAACTCCCAATGATGGGGAAAAACGCTGAAAAATAATAAATAAATACAAAAATAAATAAATACAAAAATCTGAATTATGATTAATACGATTGCTTTCAGAGACATACACTAAACTTTATGGTCTACAGGATATAGCTTTCTAGTCATCCTGGAATATTTTGAAAACAAATCATGCAATAAACTATTTAGAAAATCTCTATTTTTTCCAGAAAACAAACCTGGACTACCCATATTCTATGATTACTGCATACTCTATGCAGTAAAGCTAGAAATTATTTTTCCACTCAACAAATATTCCTATGGGCCAATTATGTGCTAGGTCCTTCACTAGGCATTGAAGATATAGCAGGGAATAAGATAAACAAGACCCTTGCTTTAACTGTGTGTATCTACTGGTAGAGAGGGACAGACAAATCTACAAACAAATGAATAAACTAGCCCCCCCAAAAAAGTCATTTAAAAAATATCAAGCAATTTTTAAAAACTCAACCATTTAGAAATTTAAAAACACTGTCCTAAATAACCCCTAGAGAAGAAAACAAACTGCCAAGAGGCTTTAGGAAGTAAAACAATTAGAATATTACACATCAAAATTTGGGGGATGCTGCTGAAGTTGTGCTTATAGAACAACTTCTGGTGGTTCTTTTATTTTAAGAAAGAAAAGAATAGAAAAATGTACTAAGAACTTGACTCAAACCAATAGAAAAATATGGATAAATTGAAAAAAATAAAGTGGTAAGATTAAAAATAAATGTAAAGATTAAAGAATTAGAAAACATAAAAAATAGTATTCTAACATGTCCATGTAACCATAAGTTTACTTAAAGCTAAAGCCCTGGCTGGTTTAGCTCAGTGGATTGAGCGTCGGCCTGCGAGCTAAGTGTCGCTGGTTCGATCTTCCAGTCAGGGCACATCAGAGAAGGAAAACTCTGACTCCAAAAAACCTCCGCTGCCTTGCGGCATACCTCTTCAGGGGAAAGGCTAAGGGAGTAAACCCTGACAGAAAATCCGGAGCCGGAGTCCCTAAGGCGGTTTGACGTTGTAGTCAACACCGGCAACTCCTGCGGCGCACCTGAAGCCAAGCTGTATTGACTCCGTCTTTCCCTTGGACCCTTCAGCTGCGAAGAGAGGGGGGGTCTGCTGCATGGGCAACAGCAGACCCTCCATATCACCCTGCCCAGGCTCTGTAGTTTCAGCGTCATCGCAAGATGTCGATTCAACACGGGAGGAGACAGATACGATGTCACTCCCGAGTCGGACTGCACAGCCATTCTCGGCGGTGCAGATACTCTCAAGAAGCTACACCATCGTCTCTCGAGACGGACGGCTGCCGACAACGACGACGACGACGACTTAAAGCTAAAGTAACTGAATTTGGAATATTTTCACATAAAAAATTAATAATATATCAATTTATACAAATAATTTGAAATAATATTATCCTCCCCCAAGTTAAAAATTTGAGGGAGTATATAATTTCAGTAATCATATTTACATTACTGCTACCTGGACACAGCATGTTGCACTATCTGCAATTTTTGTTTTTGTATCAGTCTTAAATTATAGAAGGTTTTTGAGAATAGCTTCATCCCTTTCAAAAAAAAACATGATAGCCTTATATATATGGATCCATGTATATTGTATATAAGAAAATATTGTCAGGGAGACTCCTGTGAATAAACAATGGTTCTTTCTGAATAGTAGAATTGTGTTTTGGTCTTTTTTACATTCTTCAGAATAAATGTAGACTAATTTCTTTTTAAATTTAAAAACGAATATTGATCTGATGTAGTCCCATTTGTTTATTTTTTTCTTTTGTTTCCCTTGCCTGAGGAGATATACCAGATAAAATATTGCTACAAGCAATGTCCAAGATTTTATTGCCTATGTTTTCTTCGAGGATTTTTATTGTTTCAGGTCTAACATTTAAGTCTTTAATCCATTTTGAATTAATTCTTGTGTGTGGTATAAGAAAGTGGTCTAGTTTCATTTTTCTGTATGCATCTGTCCAATTTTCCAAACACCATTTATTAAGTAAGTTTTCTGTAGCCCATTGTATGTGCTTGCTTCCTCTGTTGGATAAGACAGGGGAACAATTTTTAACATAATTCCTGTTGAATTCGATTTTTCAACTGTTTTAGACTTAAATAAGCATGCTGATTTCAAAACTGCAGTTCATTTTCTTCTATAACATTAAGTTTTTTTTCTGTACAGCTTATTTTAATGCAATCACTCTAGGCAGGATCGAGCCTGGATCAAGGGAAGCACTAGTGCTCTCCTGTTGGCTGAGAGCAAACCTCCCTCAAGTGGGGAGCGGCGGGGGACACCCTTGGAGACCAGCGACAGGTTTGTATTTGTCTAGGCTATTCAGTTACACATGAGACAGTGTGGTGAGAGGTTGTGTGCCGCTCTATATAGTGAATCGTATTCCATAGTGTAGTCTGAGCTCTTGTCTATATACAAGGAGTTAGCAGAATTTATTTTCTTATTTACATACATACTTATTTCATTTCCTTCAGATCATGTCTGCCTCTGCTATTTCTCATCATAAGTGCCTAAAAAACCCTGATTTGTTTTGTTATATTTGTGGCAGTTTCACCATCCCCAGTCAAAGGACAAACATCAGCACATTTGTCAAGCAAGTCTATTTTGCATATTTTAAAGTACAACTTGGTGATCAAGATAAATCTTGGGTCCCTCACAAGGTGTGCAGTGTGTCGAGAGTTTACTGATGTGGACAAAGGGAACACATGATAAATTGCCATTTGGTGTACTTATGGTTTGGGGAGAGCCCAGAGATCGTTCAAGTGACTATTCCTTTTGTGTAGTAAAAAACGTCAGGATACAACAAGAAAAATCAATGCAAACAGAGTATCCTAGTCTACTATCAGCTATATGCCCAGTACCTCATTCAGCTGAAATCCCAGTGCCAGTTGTCATTGAACTACCCTCTTTCAGGAAACAGGAGTATGGTGAAGAACTAAGTGACAGCAACTATGAAGATTTTGAAATTGAAGATAACTCAGTTCGTGAGGGATTTGATCAGCATGAGTTGAATGATTTGGCATGAGATTTGGGTCTATCCAAAAAGGCTTCAGAACTCCTAGCATCAAGACTGCATGAGAAAAACTTATTTGAAAAAGGAGTGAAGATGTCCTACTTTTGATCAAGAGAAAGTGCATTTCTGCAGTACTTTCAAAGTGATGATGGCTTTGTGTATTGCCATAACATAACATGGTTTAATGGAGGAATTGGGAATTCCAATCTAGAACGAAACTGAGTGGTGACTGTTCATGATCACTCAAAGCAGAGCTTGAAGTGTGTCCTCTTCCACAGTGGCAATTTATTTGGTGCAGTTCCAATTGGCTGTTCAGTTTGTTTTCATGAAGAATATGAAGACATAAAGAGAGTCATTGATCTGTTGCAATATCACAAGCACAATTGGATCATCTGTGTTGACCTTAAAATGGTCTGCTTCCTTCTTGGTCAGCAACACAGATACACCAAGTATCCCTGTTTTCTGTGTATGTGGGACAGCAGAGCTCATGAGAAGCAGTGGGTGGAGTCAAACTGGCCTCCAAGATCTGACCTCAAACCTGGTGATCCAAACATTCTACATGAGCCACTTGTTGACACAAAGAACATTATATTCCCACCTCTGCACATAAAACTGGGTCTCATGAAGCAATTTGTTAAAGCTTTTCCAACTGAAGGAGACTGTTTCAAGTATCTCATTTTGGCATTTCCTAGCTTGTCATTTGAAAAGATAAAATACCTTAATATGTATGTTTGGTAGCAGAACTTTACTAATTGTACACAATTTGACTTACAGTAATAATATATAGTCTTTATATGAATAAATAACACTAAATAAACAGTATATTCAGGTAATCTTTTCTTTATTTTCCTTTGTATGTATATTTTGTATGATTTTTAGGGCAAAGGGAGGGTATCCTGTACCCTAAAAAGTTGATGTTATAGAGAAAAACTGGGGTCATTTTTGGATTCACATGCCAAAAGTTAGTCAGAAACAAGTGTCAGATCTAACTCAATGAAAATTGTGTTCCCCTGTGTAATTGACTATAAAAGTGTGGGTTCATTTCTGGGCTTTCTATTTTGTTCCATTGATCTGTGTGTCTGTTTTTATGCCAGTACCATGCTGTTTTGATTGCTATGGCCAAAGGAAACCATTAACAAAGTAAAAAGACAACCTAAGGAATAGGAGAATATACTCACCCATACATCTGTAAAGGGTTAATATCCAAAATGTACAAAGAACTTATAAAACTCAACACCAAAAAAAACCCCAAAACAAAAAATCCAGTTAAAAAAATGGGCAAAGAACCTGAACAGACACTTCTACAAAGAGGAAACCCAGATGGCCAATAGACATATGAAAGATGCTCAATGTCACTAATAATAAAGAAATGCAAAATAAAACCATAATGAGATATCACCTCACACTGGTCAGAATGGTTATCATCAATAAATCAACAAACAAAAAGTGCTGGCAAGGATGTGGAGAAAGGGGAAACTTCATACACTATTGGCTAGGAAAGCAGACTGGTGCAGCCACGTGGAAAGCAATATGGAATACATCAAAAATTAAAAACGGATCTGCCTTTTGACTCAGTGATCCCTCTTCTGGGAATATAGCGAAAGGAACTCAAAACACTAATTCAAATAAACATAAGCACCCTTATGTTCATTGCAGTGTTATTTACAATCGCCAAAATATGGAAGCAGCCCAAGTGTCCATCAATAGATGAGTGGATAAAATTATGGAATTCTACTTGGTGATAAAAAAGAAGAAAATTTTACCCTTTCTAACAGTATGTATGGACCTGGAGAACATTATGCTAAGTGAAATAAGCCACTTGGAGAAAGACAAATGCCATATGATTTCACTCATATGTGAATCTAATGAACAAACAACTAACAAGCAAAATAGAGACAGACTCAAAGAAAGCAGGATGACAGCTAAGGGGGGATAGTGAGTGGAGGGATCAAGCAAAAATGAAAAAGGACTCATGGACACAGATAACAGTGTGGTGATTGGGAGGCGTGGGGAGAGGAGAGTTTAAGGGAGATTAATGATAATGGAAAAAACTACAATAAAAAATAATAATTTTAAAAAAACATTGAAACAACTAATTTTTTATCTTCAGATGACCTAGGGGATTCTTCTTTTCATCCTCTTCTCTGCAGGCTCAGATTTTGCTCTATCTGTGTCTAACTGTAAGGCAGAGGTTATAAAGTCCCAATCATCTTGCTACAGCAACACTCTGACACGGGGGCGAAGACTCAGGCTCCAGAGCCACTCTGCCTGGCTTTGAATGCTGGCTCTGCCTTATCTCTGGACTGCCCTAGGCCTTTGTTTCTTCAGCTGTACAGTTAAAATAACAATAATCCCAACTCTCATGGAATTCTTATGAAGATTAACCTGTCTCATAAAATTGTTATGAGTATTAATTGCAGTAGTACTTGAAACAGTGCCTGGTTCATAGTACAAGCTATGAAAGAGTAATGCAGTTATTAGAAAAGGTTGGGAAATGTGGTCTTCAGCTGGCTGACCATGGGCCCATTAACAACAAAGACCCTATGCTTTAAGGGAGGAAGGGGAGAATGCACATTGGCGCTCCAACAGCAGTCTTCACCTCAATCTATAAACCAGGTAACATGTTTCTAGGAAATATAGAGTTGTTATTACTGTCAGTAGGGATTTTCTTCTCAAATTTGATTAATCTACAACTCATGTTAAAATCCCATCCTCATTTTACATATGCATACATAGCTAGGAAATAGGAGATGTGGTATTTGAATTTTTTTTTTCTGACTCCTGTGGTGATGCCAGAAGACATGCTCTTCTGGTATCAGTGACAGGCATCAGTATTGGCTAATGACATGTTCTTGAGAAGGTCATTTTTGCTATAATTATAATGAGTGTTCTCTACAGAGATTTTAAGACAAAGGTATAAACAACAATGAAATTTGGAGAATATAAACAGTATGTCCTTTGAGATGACCAAATTGGCATTGGAAACACATTTCTAAGAGATCAGCCATTGATAATGAAAGCCAAGGAATTTGTTAAACTGTCATAAATGGATAGCTCAGTAAATTTTATTTTTTGGTTGCCAATAATAGAAACTCATTTATTCCAATAAGCAAAAAGGCCAAAATATTATGAGGACATTGAGATGTGTCACAGAATAAAGGCCAGCTGTGAGCATCTCAAAAGACTGGGACCAGACAGAGGAAAGCCATCAGGGAGCAGCACAATCGCTCTCCCAGCCTCTCACTCTCACTGGTTCCGTCCCCATGTCATCTCTCCATTGCTCAGCATGTTGGCTTCATCTTTCTCTTTCTCTGAAAATCAGTACGATTCAGAGAAGGATCACCCCCCTCCGGCAATAGCAGCCTCTGTTCAGGAATTTGTGTCACCTCAGGCAAGACAACTAAATAAATTAACTAACATTTCTGAAGTCCAGTTCCACATTTCCAGTAAGAAGACTAAATTGACTGGACTGACGTTTACTTCTAGTCTGGCCTGCTATGGCCAAAGGGCAAAAGTTGTGTACAAACGATGTAGGCAGGTGTGGATAGTGCAGCTCTCAGGGGAAGAGGGCTGTGGGTTGGGCAGGTACCCTAAAAATGCATCTACTAGAGTGGTGGTTTCTTTTTTTTTTTTTTAATTTTTTATCAAAGACTGTAATGTTAGAGAGCAGGTCAAACGTGTTCATTTTTATGAAGAAATTAGTAAGACAGGGCTATTTCAAAACTAAGGAATAATAATTTGCCTGCAGTTCTTTTGTTTTTTGTTTTTTTTTTAAGGCCTCATTATAA
The DNA here is from genome assembly GCF_987537825.1 of Furipterus horrens. NCBI lineage: Eukaryota > Metazoa > Chordata > Mammalia > Chiroptera > Furipteridae > Furipterus > Furipterus horrens. Next base: position 109,570,883 of record NW_028327176.1, on the reverse strand, counting down.
ACTGCAACATCAGGGGCTAAGAAGACTATAGGAGAAAATGTGGTGTCCATATTGATTTTAACACCAGCACAACCTTTCCTTCATTTGAGGAAAGCCAGCATGTAATTAAAGGAAAAGCCCTAAGACCATTTCCAGAAAGCTCAGGATCATCCAAAAGAAGGAAACTAAATTCTGCATCTCTTTTTCTATGCCTTGACTTTTTTTTTTTATTTAAAAACAAGTAATAAGCTGAGTTCAGCTAGAAAACCTTTTACAGTATTCAGTGCCTGGAAATAGCAACAGAGAAGAGCTTTTCAAAATAAGAGACTTCTCACAATCCCTAAAGGGTATTTCCTACCATTATAATGTTATCAGTTTATGATTCTGATGAGTATGTTAGACTGTTACTTTGACAATGACTCTGGGAAGTTGTGCCACATGAAAAGACTATTACATCCACTCTCCACATGTGTTAGTTGAGAATTAATCAGATGGTCTCTGGGAATTGAAATGTGGTCCATAACAGGAGAGACAGTTCTGCCCTCGTCATTCATGGATGATTTCACTCCCTCAAAGAATTAGTGGGTTTTCTGAACTGAGATATGGCTTCCAGCCTTTTCCTATATTTGTGAAAGCTAGAGAAACACTTTAGTAGCTAAATTGATATATGATCTGTGGAGGTAGGACCAAAGAATAGTGTGGAATAATGTGGAACTTTACTTTAGCCAATAGTTCCTTACAAAATAAGGTGAGGAAGAAAGAACTGATAAGCACTGTTAGTCAACAAGCTTATCAGATAAAATGTTTACTTTAGCCCTAATTTCAGACCCACCACCAGATTTTATGAAGTCAAAAAAATCTCTTCTAATGGACAGCTCTCATGGTTACAAATATCTTCTCAGTAATAAATCACACAACTTTCATCCTATGCCCTAAAACCATCCTCAGTGCAGTCATTATATTGAACAAGTGAAATGCTTAAGGTGTAATAGAAAATAACTTGATTCCTTCTCCCCGTTTGCCCACTTAAGCCTACTCTGAGGGGCTGGTTATTTTCTTTTCCTGCCCCTCTAAACACTTAGGAAATCTCCATTAGTTTTCTCCTTACTCTCCTATAGTAAAATATGTAAAACATTATTCTTATGAATTATGTTATTCTTATCATATGGGTGTATAGGTATACATGTATCTGTACACTGATGAAATGAAAATGAACTTACAGCTTTATTGAGAGCGTTAAAGCTTTTCTCTTCTTCTACCTTCAATGCCTGCCCACAGTCTGTCCTGCTCTGGGCTGGCAGCTTGCAAGCTTGGAAGGGCGGATATTGTGCTCACTTTGTTCTCCCTCTTCCCCGACCTGGCCCTTCTTGTCATCCCAGCCACTCACTGGGCTACTCCACTCTCCTCCAGGTCACAGAAATATAATTTTGACGCTGTCTGAGTTTGGTGGATGTTTAGAGTTGGGCTTTTCTCTCATAACATACTCGGCAGATTCTTTAAAGTCCCTTTACATTCCACCATCACTAATTCTCCCACTGAAGTTCTCTTGACAGGGTGAAAGCTGACCGCTTTCTACTGTTCTTTTAGCTTCTATGTAGTTGAAGGAACACCCCCGCACCCTCTTCCTGTGACTCTCTTGAACAGGGTTCACTATTGCATTCTTCTGATCTTCTTTGGGCAACCTCGTTAAGCCCAGCAAAACACTCCTGCGGCCTTAGCTGGACAAACTCTGGATGTGCAAGTGCAATGGTCTGGTCAGACATACTAAATTCCAATTTCTGAGAAGGTTACTGCTACTGCATCTAACTCTCTATTCTCCAGTCATAGCCAGATGGCCCTGGTCTTCAGCTGAGTAGACATTTTTCAGGAATAAGCAGGCATCAACTACAGGAGAAGAATGTCTAGCTCTCTACAGCATTCCACTGAAGCTCCTTTCCTTAATCTGAGAAAAGAGAAAAGCACTCTCTTTACTCCTGCTCCATTTCACTAGGGAAAGGGAGACTCAAGACACACTAAGAACCCTGTCCAAAAAAATTATCTTTAAGGCTCCACCTCATCCCTTCTCTACCCTTAATGAAGAAGAGGAGCTAACAGCGGCCTGAGTGGATTTGAACACCTCTTTAGAAGTCTTCAATGATGGTTTAACATGTCACTTCCTGGCCATGCACACTTGGGGCTACAGCTGAAAGTGACATTGGTGTAGTTCCTTTTAAGTCATGCTACCTATGAGAACACAGACAACATGGATAATCTTTCTTTCATAAGAAAGCCTTTGAAAGACACCTTGAAAGGATTGTCAAGGTTCTTTAGAGTGTTCAGGTCATTCACATCTATTATGGTATTTGAAATTCCTCTGGAATGTAGGGTGCTAAATGAGGGCCCCAGGGAGGTCAGAAGATCTATACAGAAAGTTCTTCTGACCACAAATCCAGTGCCCAACCATAAGCTAAAAAATTTTGAAGCAAGTAACTGTTTGGTCAAATAGAATTAAAAGCCCAGTCATTGAAGAAGATACTGCCACCCTATCTATCAAATTATGAAAGGCACTTGAGAAAAACAACCCCCCTCCCCAATCTATTGCAGTGATTCCTACTGGAGATGCCTAAGTACATGTACTTTTTTTTTTGGAAAAAGTTTTTCAGATAATATTTTTTTCTGATATATACCCCTCCTACTTCCTTTGACTTCTTTCCTCCATACCATTCCCACCCTATAACTTCCTCAAGAAACACTACTCTCATAGGCCTCAGAAAAAATGTGGTAGTGACTTAAGACAGTTAACCAAAAAAATGAGATAAAACAGTATTTGAAACCCAGAAACAACTAGTTGTTTGGACACATAGTCTATATTTACTTACTAATGTGTAGAGAGCGTAGAACCAAAAAATGGCCAGAGTCCATGCTATGGTTATTTATCATGATATACTTAACTACCAAACACTTCTTAAAGTATTACATAAAATAGACCAAAGATAAAGAGGTAGCTGCCTGTGACCTTTCTCTTGTCCTTATATTTAATTCCCTTTTGTTTTTCTCTTTCGATTTTTTTCCTGTCAAGTTGCAGCATTAAAAGAGATTGAATAAAGCAATCCTAGGGAATAATTTTGGTGTAAACAACTTAGTTTGACTTAGGGATTCTTTAGCACACAAATCTTAACTCAGTCAGAATATTTAGAACACATGGTCACTGTAGCAGAAGACCCAGGAGAGAATGAGAAAGGGTAATTTTTAATTTTTTTCTTGTGCAGTAGAATAAATCAAGTTGTGGGAAGAAATGGGTACAAGGGAATGATGTCAATGATTATGCATTAAGTATATGAGATATATAAGAATTTAGTAGCTGGAAATGGGTTGCTGCTGTAACAAAAATGTAAGATATGTGCCATGGGCTCTGGGACCACACAACAAGCAAAAACTCACAGGTAGACTGTTGGTGAGAGTTTAAAAGAGGCGAGAAAAATATTGCATGGTGGTGGGAAGTTTAGCAACATTGACACCTGTGGTCATATGGTAAACAGAAAGGATATCTTAATAAGCTCATGCATCTGGCTGAGGAAATTGCCAGGCAGAATGTAGAAGGTATCAACTTGCTTCCAGGTAGCTGTAACAACATACTGAAAAAGATAGATGAACTTTTATTTTATTTTATTTTATTTTACTTTATTTTATTTTTAATCCTCACCCAAGGATTTTAGAGAGAAAGGAAGAGAGACAGAGAGAGAAAGAGAGAAGCATCAATACACTGCCTCTCATGCACACCCCAACCAGGGTTGAACCCATAACCTAGATATGTGTCCTGACCTGGGATTCAACCTGCAACATTGTTTTTTGTTTTTTTTGTTTTTTTGGTGTGTGGGAAAATGCTCTAATGAACTGATCCACCCGGCCAGGGCAAGATAAATGAACATTTAAAAGAACTATTATCCCTGGCTGGTGTGGCTCAGTGGATTGAACGCTGGCCTGTGAACCAAAGGGTCACTGGTTCAATTCCCAGTCAGGGCACATGCCTGGGTTGCAGGCCAGGTCCCCAGTTGGAGGCATGTGAGAGGCAACCACACATTGATGTTTCTCTCCCTTTCTCCCTCCTTTCCCCCTCTCTCTAATAAATAAATAAATAAAATAAAAGAATTATTAAGTTTTCCAGCAGAATTTAGAGAAACATGAGCAAGCCAGGACTCACATGGTTTGAAAATAAAAATTGTTTAATATTCCCAGCCTCTCTCAGCATAATATCTCAAGGACATAGCTTCAAGGTGAAGATCAAACCAAAGGCACTGCCAGTACAGCATGACTTCAGGGTAAAGATGTCATGGCACCACTGTAAGACTATTTGTTAAGACCTGAAAAATATTTAAGAGTATAGGCTTCAAAGAACTTCTCAGTTATGCAATAGGGCTTTTTAGAATCCTAAGGTCATTGTCCTGTAGCAGTTTCGGAGAAGGTCAAAGATAGAGAAAGAGCCTAAGAAAGAAGATAGTGGTGTGGTTTTTGCCTAGAGCAGTTTATTATAAGTACTACCTAAGAAATTCAAACAGTTTATAAAATAATTTTATTTTCTTGGACTGAACAGGACAGAGACACTTCAAAATAAACAGTTAACTTCGCCCTGATCAGTGTGGCTCAGGTGGTTGCACAGCATCCTGCAAGGTGAAAAGTCACCGGTTCAGTTCCCAGTCAGGGCTCATGCCTGGGTTACAGGTTCAGTCCCTGGTCTGGGCACATACGAGAGGCAACCTGTCCACATTTCTTACATCAACGTTTCTCTCCCTCTCTCTCTCCCTCCCTTCCCTTCTCTCTAAAAATAAGTTAAATCTTTTTAAAAATTAAAAAAAATTAATAAAAAGGTAACTATAGATCTTAACCTTCTATGAGAAGAAAGTGGGTTGAGAAAACTTAGCAGCTTCAAATATTGAATACAGAGTAAAGGAAGGATAATTTTGATAAAACCAAAAGCCCAGAAAGCAGAGCCAAGAGCTGTGGAAAAACCTTCTTGTGAAGCAGAACTGCGCCATGATCATGGTCTGGCAAAATATAGTCGTTGGATTTTAGAATATCTATGGACTAGTGACAGCATATTCCTTTTTGAAAGCGAATGTCTGTTTGGGTGACCTTATCTCTGAGCCAACATTGTGTATTGGGGATTTGTAGGAACGATAACATCTCTTGTGGTTGTGGGTCTTCAAATAAAAAGTAGCTTGAAGAACTATGCTTAAGGAATTGCATCTGCACCTGGACTTGGAGCTGACAGCAGGGATTAGCCAAATAATAAATATGCTAGGTTTGCAGGCCATAAAAACTCTGCCACAACAGAACTCTGTCTCTGCAGCATGAATGCAGTCATAGACCATCTACAAATTCATGGGCATGATTCTGTTCCATTAAAACTTTATTTATGAAAATAGGTGGTGGGCCATAGTTTGCCAACCCTTGATGTAATAGGATAAGATTTTGGTGATCTAACATGGATTATTTTGCATGTGAGAGGGATATAAATAATTTGTGACTAAATTATAGCAGACAAAGATCGCCACAAATTCCTTGACACTCCTTCCTAAGAATCTGAGCAGATTCTCTGACTGCTGTGACCAACAGAATAAAGCAGAAGTGATACTGTGTCAGTTTTCTCACCCCAAAGACTAGCAACTTCCACTTCCTATCTCTGGGAACTTTTGTTCTTGGAGCCCTGAGCCATCATGTAAGAATTCCAATGACCTTCTGAGAGACCATGTGAGGACTCTCAGACTTCCTGGTGAGGGAGCAGTGTCCAGTAGAGCCATCGTGGTCTAGACACCAAGCATGTGAGTGAAATCATCTTGGACCTTCCACAAGGCTAGTGAAATAATACCAAGTAACCTCAGTCAACGCTACAGGGAGAAGAAGAATCACCCAACCAAGATCTGCCTGAATTTCTGACCCACAAAGTCACAAGATATAATAAAGCAATTGTTCTTTAAGCCACTAAGTTTTGGAGTATTTTGTTACACATTAATAGGTAGAAAACACACGTGCACCAATATTAGGAATAGTGTAGAAATTATGAGGAATTTAAGTTTGTAGTTTTATTTTCTGTTTTATGATTTAGTATATTTTTCAAGTTTTTAAAAATAAGCCTGAAAGTTTTCCCCTGTCAAAAATAGCAATTGAGAGGAAAATCTGTACTCAAAGAGGAATGGCATGGACAAAATGACACTTAGGAGACAGCAATTATTTCTGCTGCCCTAGAGAAAGGCCATGCAAGAGGCTGACATAAGAGCTTTATAAGGGCCAAGAGGAAAGCTGATCAGGATTTAGCAGTGAAAATGAAGGAAAAGAGGCAGATATTTTTAAATGTTACCCAAAAATAGGTACTTGCTCTCCTTATCTTTTGCATTTACATTCATAGAGATGTGGAAAGGCCAAAAGAATCAGGAAGACTGTATCTCCATTTTTTGTTTCCACCCTAAATCTAAGGAATCAGAGCATATAAGAACAGAAACATTTTACATTCCATCAAACTCATGGGGACAATATTTGTGTGTGGTTTTTCAAAACATATTCTGTTATTCTATAGTTTTTAAATATGGGAGTGTTCCTAAAACATAGACCAGCTGCTCTTAATCTATGACAGCCCCTACTTCCACCCCCATTTAGCTTTTGTTTTCAAACACAGATGCCGAACTGGAGTTTTTTTTTACAGCTATGAAGCATTTTGGCTACATAATATTAAAGTCATGGGCTGCCTCATAACAGATATTTTAGGGACAGATTAATCGTCTTCAAGGTGATTTTGGGGGGGAGGGAGCAAGGGAAGTCACTATTCTCTTCAGCAAAATGTCCAGTACCCCTCTTACTGTATTCTAATAAGCCAACTGGAATACTTGTCAATTAAGTCATTTGCATTCTAAGACATTAACTTTTAAAGGCAAATACTCATCCCAATTTACAACACCCCAATATCTTTAAATGTTTCATTTATCCCCCCACCCCATTCTGCCCTTATGCAGCAACAACAGGTAGCTTATTGATGTGCTCTGGAAATTTAAATTCTTGCTTTGATTCTGCAGAAAGAGAGATGAGGCATCTTAATGAAGGACAACAGAACACGTAGGAGAAACTAATGAAAAGAACATGATGATGCCCCAAAGGTGCCCAACACATTGTGAATTCCATTATAAATAAAATCTGATTATTTTTACTTTCTTATCAGATGCATCCTCTAAGCTTGTCTTTCATTCCTGCTGCAGGAAATTCTTTACTGACACTGAATTGAAGAAATTGTTATTTTCCCCAACTGACGGTTTTGTGTTTCTAGAAAGATGACTTTCAACACATGCAAATTGGATGCATCAAAAATCATTCTGATGCAAGACCAGGGCTTCATAACTCTTTACAATTTCAAAATGAGTTTGCTGCCCAAAGGAAAACATAAGACACACCAAAGCTGAAGAAATGGCTTAGAAATTTATTTCTGTCTGATGAACAGCTTTTATTAGAGTTTACTGTTTTCTCCCAATTTTGAATAGATGTTTCTAAAAATGGATGAAAGGTGAAAAGGCATAAGAAAAGAATCTGACAAACTTGTAACCACAGGAGTATCCAGACTCAAACAACAGGAATGGAATAATAAACCAGGAAAGATGTTATTAACATAATAATGATAGCAAATAATTACATAGTCCCTACTGCATGTCAGCACTACTGTAAGCCCTTTTTATATAGTAAATTCTATAATCTTCACAACAGGAGTAATTCTAATTTCCATTTTACAGATGAGGAAATTGAGCCACAGATAGGTTAGGTAATTAAATTGCCTATGTGGTAGAGGCAGGATATAAACACAAGCAGCTCTGACTCCAACTAAAACTGCCCTGTAGCTCTGGAGGAGAGAGAGAGACTCCATGTTTCCTCATCTCTTCAAAAGTATTCAGTTTCTTAAGGATAGTGAAGGAAATGTTTCCCAGGGAATGGTAAAAACAGCAATGCTGACTAAAGCTTCATAAATCATCTGCCAGGACTTTCATAGAAAGCCCAACAGTGATCTGGTTTCAAACATCCCCCCTGCTATTTTAATAGACTAAGATGTTTAGATATATTTCTTTCAAGTTTTTATAGCAAAACTAAGTTTATAGACAATGTATTTTGGGGGGAGGGACCTACAAGGAACATTTCTGTGTTTCAGTGGTAAATGTATTTTTGGTTGACACAGGAATCTTTGTCATTGAGAGTCAATAAGGCCCCCATGAAAATTATTCAGGCTCTCTGCTCCTCCCATTTGACAGGCAGTTGTGTCTTCCTGTGATCCTGAGACATGATAGTGAAGGTTGGAGTGAGTGGATTTGGCCATATTGGACACCTGGTCACCACGGCTGTTTTTAATTCTGACCAAGTGGATATTATCACCATCAATGACCTCTTCATTGATATCAACTACATACTCTACAAGTTCCAGTATAATTCCACCCACGGCAAATTCAAAGGCATAGTTAAGGATAAGAAAAGAAAGCTTGTCATCAATGGAGAGCCCATCTCCATCTTCTAGGAGTGAGATCCCACAAACATCAAATGGGATGTTGCTGCTGCTGCTAAATATGTAGCAGAGTCCACTAGTGTCTTCACTACCTTGGGGAAGGCTGGGGCTCACCTGAAGGGTAAAGCCAAGAGGGTAATCAGCCTTTCCCCTTCTGCAGATGCTCCCATATTTTTGATGGGTGTGAACCCTGACAAGTATGACAACTTCCTCTAGATTGTCAACAATGCCTCTTATACCACCAATTGCTTGGCCCCCCAGGTCAAGGTCATCCATGAAAACTTTGGCATCATGGAGGGACTCATGACCACAGTCCATGCCATCACTGCCACCCAGAAGACCGTGGATGGCCCCTCTGGGAAGTTGTGGCGTGATGGCCGAGGGGCAGCCCAGATCACCATACCTGCTTCACTGGCAAGGGAGGCTCACTGGCATGGCCTTCTGTATCCCCACCCTTAATGTGTTGGTCACCCAGACCAACCCACCCAGAGAAAGCTGCCAAATACAATGACATCAAGAAGGTGGAGAAGCAGATATTAGATGGCCCCCTCAAGGGCATCCTGGACTGTACAGAGGACCAGACTGTCTCCTGTGACTTTAACAGTGCACTCTCTTTCACCTTAGATGCTGGAGCTGGCGTTGTCATCAACAACCACTTTGTTAAGCTTATTTCCTGGTATGACAATGAATTTGGCTACAGCAACAGGGTGGTGGGCCTTATGGTCCACATGGCCACCAAGGAGTGAGAGCCTCCTGGACCACTATGCCCAGCAAGAGGAAGAGAGGCTCTCAGTTGCTGGGAAGTCCATGCACCAAATTGATGCCCAACACACTGAGAATCTCCTGACCTCCATAGTTTCCATCCCAGACCCCCTGAAGAAGGGAAAGAGCTTAGGGAGCCCTACCTTGTCATGCACCATCAATAAAGTTCAGTTACCTCCCACCAAATGAACGTCATTCAATATTCAACATGTCCATTTAGTTAACATATAAAAGCTGTAATTTGTCAGGGAGAGTAAATGTGCCAAATTGTGTACTATAGTTGGGGCTTTTGTCAACATGATGACCTTAGAAAGATGTCTGCCTAACAGATTTTTGTTTTTATGGTTAAATAGAAATCAAAAATTACTTTGAAAGGAAAACATACTTCCATCCATCCTTTCCATGGCAAATGTTTTTCCCAGGATTTCATTTGTTTCAAATTGCCATTTTTCTGGGAAGGAGAGATATGCAATCTCATAATGCATTGTTGGAAATAATGTTTATTTTATTTTTAAAAATCAATGACAGATTTCTCTGCCTTAAGTTAACTTTATTACAGAATTTTACAGCCTCTTGAAATTTTAAATATGGATTATTCATTCACCCCAAATATTCTACTATTCCTTCAGAAGCCCCCTAGGTTCTTTGGGGAGAAGAGAACTCAACATTTATTGAACATCTGCTCAGGGCTAGGCACCATGCTAGACATATCACTTGTGAGATAATTTTTTTCTCAAAGAATATTACTATTCTCAGGTTGCTCTTAAGAAAAGAGACTCACAAGTAATACTTTTTTCCAAGATCTTGTAGGTACTAAGTGTCAGAACTGGAATTCAACCTCTGGCTCTCTGATCGCATAGCCTAAGCTCTTCCCACAGCATGGCTCTGTCTTCCTTTAACACACACACAAGCCACCTGGCATGTCCCTGCCCCCGTCACAGCAGAGACATGGAATGGGAGTTGCAGCAAACGCTGGGAAATGGCAGCTGCTGGGAACTGCACCCTTGCCTTCCTCTAGAACCAGGGCAGTCTGGGAAACTGCATTAAGCACCATGTAGCACTAGGGCTGGCACAACTCTTCTCTATGCTGTTTATGCTCAAGGCAAAAGTGAGTTTTTGTATCTGGTCATTGGGATTGTTGTTCAGAAGCATTCAGGTTTCTTTCCCCCACTTCCAAGGTGGTGTATCCTCATTTAATGAATGAAGGACTTGGTCATGTAACACACTTTGGCCAATTCTTATTGCAAGCAGAGTTGGTATTAGCATATTTGACACAGTGAGAACTCAAAGGTGCTCTCATGGTTGAGTTTGTTCCTTTTGGCTTCCAGGGTCACCCTGAAAAGTGCATGATCCAGCTAGAAATGAGAGACACATAAAGCCCCCCATAATGTATAGCCAAGATTAAAAGAAAACTGTGTTATTTTGAACTATTGAGATCTAAGTTGGTTTTTTACAAAAAAAAAAAAAAAATGCAAATTGACTCAGTCTAGCCCAGTGAGATTTACCTCTCAAAAACTGCCCTTTAACTTCAGCTATTTTATGAAACTGGATTTTCCATTGTAGAATAACAGAATAAGGTAACAGGTTCTGGGCCACTATTCTCAGACACTAACCTTGTCACAGAGGTGATTTAAATACAATGAAAAACCAGAAAGACTTGGAAAAAACAGGTGTGTACAGGCAAGGATGAATGCCAGATATGTGGCTCGGCTTCTGTGCCCTGAAGAACAGACTGAGGGTCACCCCAAATATTCCTTGGGTAAGTTCCAGCAAAGCAGAACTAAAGATCATAAGTGATCATTTGCTGCTCTTGTTATGTTTATGCAAACAAACAGGATAAATTAAAAATGGACTTAATGTAGTCCCTTTAAAGACAAGGAGGGTAACCTTAGGGAGAAAAATTATTATTCAAGGAAAATCACAATGATCAGTAGTAGAGGATAAAATAGGGCAACTAACCATCTTAAAAGTTTCTTCTCATTTAAAATATGGTTGCACTTGAAAATTAAACCATGTCTGTGATATCATCAAAGATATTCAAGTTGCAGGCAAATAGAATTTCAAGTGCCTTGCAACTGGATGTCTTCCCAATAAGACAGTCTTACAGATTTAGAGACTTGTTTGTGGGTTATGTTACATAAATTAACACGTGTTTTCTGTTTTCAAAGGACATAAGCCTATGATCACATTACCTGAGTGATTGTCTGTACGCATAAGCCTCACTTAATCCTCTCTGCAGCGCTGCCTCCTGAGACTCAACGGTTTGGCTGAACTAAATGGCTGGAACACAACAAGGACACCAGCCTGTTAAACCAAGCACGCCGTTGACCGGAGACAGCCAACTGACCTGGAGTCTGCACGATCCTTCCCCATGTGGGAAGGCCACCCTCCCCTCCACACCCCCACTCTTATTAGGGTTTTCTGGACCCAAGGGTAGGTAGGACGATGACCATGTCCAGCTTGAAGCAGCTAGAGGAGCTTGAGACCTTCGCCCATTGTCCTTTACAAGATTACAAAGGGTCCTAATATTTGAGGGGGGGGGATAGTTAATTTTTACGAACCAGGGGTATGGACTTGGGGGGGATTGCTGGGGGAGGGGGGTACTGGGTGGAGGGGAGCAAAGGGGAGAAAATTGTTACTGTTGTAACAATATAATCAATAAAAAAACATTAAAAAAAGAAATAAAATAAAATATAGATAGGTAGGCAGAGAGACAGACAGACAGATAATACTAAAGTTGTAGGTGACGTGGTATATTGGGTTTTATGTATATGCTTATGTGCCAGTGGTTTTAATAAAAGATACAGCTATACAAATAACACCTGCCTCATTTTTGTGAATAATGTGCTTTGCTTGACAATTTTAGGAACCACACTGGATGACAGCTCTTATGTTTATGATATTCCTGTGAGGAAATATTTGAATGATGTAGACCTTTCTTTATCTTAAAGTGCACTTATACTATCTAATGAATTTTTATTTCTTGCTTTTATAGAATCCCTTCCCACCAAAGAGCTCAGGTGCTATTTAAGTTCTCTCTTGGTTCTTAAATGGATTTCAAAATAGAAAGTCACTTACCAGTCAATGCACGATGTAGGGATATCCAAGGCACATCTGGGACAATCATTGTCCTGTTTTGTCTATTTTATTGTTCTCTGCCAATCTGATATCATTTCCCCAAAATAGCCAGGGAAAATTCCACTTACCTTACATAATGGTAAATAGGCTAATGTGTTTATTGTAACTGCAATTCCACTAGATTTGTTTATGACTCACTTCATGTTGCAATTTTTAAAAATCCATGTATAAGAAATAAATCATTATTTAATCTCCCTCTCACCCTCTCTTTTGGATGGAGAACTTACTAATGTGTAGTCTATAGAAATTCATTTTTAGAGCTCACCCTTGTGACTCAAAAATAAAAATAAAAATAAACACTTTTGGAATAATTTATTTTAATTATGGCTGCATTAGTTCTCAGATATGCAAAAATTACAAAGTAGTGGGAGAACTGATGAAATGGAACAAAAGTTTGACTAAGATAATGATGACGTGGCCCTTTTCTCAACCAGTCTGCCATTTCTACTCATCAAATAGTGCTCTATCTCTTTTGCACAGCTATTTCTTGCCATCCATTTTTCTGTAATTGCCAGTATTTCACTCCAGGCTTTCAATTTTGCTAGGCAACATTTGTCAGTGTTTTCATGCTTGCATTGTACATGGCTCAAAAAAAAAAAAAATCATTAGCTGAATTTTACAGAGATAACTCCATGCCAGTTACGTTATAGCATGTCTATAATTTCTAAAAACTAAGGATGTTAAACGATAGAGTAAAAAAGAAAGAAAAATATCATCAAAACTCTATCTCCTTATCCTTTACTTTTCCTCCACACAGAGCAATATTTATCATATATTATTCCAATGACTAATTCATCATTAAGATATTTTTAGAAGACTTTTTAAAGAGACTTTTTAAAATTCTTTAAAAGATTAAGAAAATATTTTAATAAAACAGAAGATTTTTATAAAAAGATAATTTGTCACTATGATAAACTATAAAGAACACTGGCCTACAAGTCAAAAGACTTTGGCTGATATCCTTGGTCTGCTCAAAGTTTTGAACTGGGGTAAGGCACTCACCTTTACTAAATACTAGTGTTCCCTTTTATAATATAAAGATAACACCAGTTATGCCAGAATCATAGGATTCTTGGGAGTATAAAATGAGAGAATGTCAGAATTAATCTATGTTTAAATAGTATCAGAAATTTTTAAAAATCGGTTAAAAATAAGGATTAAAAATAATGAAAAGGAATAATGATTTACTTATATTTAGAGACACTCAATTCTGACATATACCATTATTTAGGCTACTTAATATTGATTTTGGAGATCATTTACTAGGTGTACTGAGTCTCACTCTAGAGTCTTAGAATTCATAGTTTGAGAAATCCCTATATGGGACTGAGGTAGGTTGAGAAATGACCCCCTTACCCCCAAAGATAGCCATTTCCTAATCTTTTGAACTGGTAAATGTTACTTTATTTGGGCAAAAACTGTGAAGAACACTATCCTAGAGCTCCTGCAGGTGATGAAGAGGTAAACACTTCCCACCCTGAAGAAATAAACAATGTAGCAAGAGATCCAGGCTGCCATTTTGTGTTTCCAAAGCACTTAAAAACCTAGTATTAGACATCTAAAATCCACCTGGTTTTCAGGGTTTATCAAAGACGATGGTCAGATAAATATTATTTGGTGTTATCTGAATCACTATTACTTGAATATAAGAGGTCTTATTTTCATCATAAATGAAGTTTTTCCTTGGAACATTAAGACTGATATTTTAAGGCCAGCCATTCTAGGGTCTGCTGGTTCTGTTTTGTATTCTGCCCTGTAGGCATGGAGCAAGAAAGTGACCCTGTGAATATCAAAGATGCATGTCATCCTATTCACACACCAGTCAGGATCTGAGTTCAGAATTCTTTGTTATTCCTGAAAGAATTGGTGATATTAGAAGCATTTAAAGCAGAGTTTATTCCTGCCTTGTCTTCAGATCTTGAAATAATAAACAGAAACTTGCTGCATTTTCCCAATGTAAAAGAGAGAAGACTAATATCTCAATTTTTTTTTTTTCAAGACAGTCTGATTCCTCTTTCTCGGAGCAATGTCAGAAAAGCTTGACCTGTTTTTCTGAAACAGACCACATCAGTTGAGATCTTGTTTCACTTAATATGTGGAAACAGCACATTCTGAGCCTGAAGAGAAGTAAAATGCATTTACCTCTACAGATCATCATTTATTCAACTTTAGAAACATTGCCCAAAAGTTCCAAAACATTCTTAAGAGTAATTAAGAAAATGATTACATGCAATTCTCAAGAAATTTGAGAATCTCTTCTCTAAAGTATGATTCCAATTTTCAAGATTCTAAAACATATCAATTTCTGAACACTAACATAAAATTTTTTTTCTCACAAATATTGAACACGCACATGAAGAGATTTTTAATTGAGAGACTTTTTGTGACCTTACATTAGAAATAAGTTCTAGAAGCAGCAGCCTTCCTTGTTGGAGCATTGTAAATTTTTCATATTTAAGGACTAGTATCCACAGTTGTCTATTGTATGCCATAAAAGAATATATGCAATATACAGAAAATGATAAAATATTATTTTTTATCTATCAAAAAATAATTATGGAGCTCTATATATAGGGCAATATGTTTAATGCCTCAACATGTGATATTTTATTCATAAGATGAATACACAAACAGATATACATAGGCCAGTCACAAAATAGTCACATGGAATATAGTGAATAGTATTATAAAAGCATATATGGTACCAGGTGCATACTGAAAATATTAGAGGCACCACTTTGTAAGGTATATGATTGTCTAACCACATATGCTTTTTTTTTACAAAAATTTAAAAACAGATATAGTCCTCTTTTCAAATTCCTATTATGATCCAGACATATAGTATGTGCTTTTAGACATATTTCCAATTCCTTAACATTACTGAGAGGTAGATATTTTGGGCCCCCAGATGACAGATTGCGTTCTGAAAGGTCACAAGGTCAGTATTTTGTGGGACTAGAACAGGACTCCAAACTCTTCTTGTTTCTCAATATAAAAACACGAAGCAGGGTGTGACAAGAAGCAAATGGGTGCTGCAGTGTGTATCTAGAAGTCTCTTCAAAGACCATCAGATAAAGTCTTGAAACCCCTAATGAACTTTATAAAGTGGAAGAGAAAGCAGTGGAATTGCAAAGGTACAGTTGATTAACAAGACAGACCAGTGTATACTTAAGTGATGCTAACCACTTCTAAACTACTCAGGATGAGTTAAAAGGCATTGTATTCAATTGGCCAGGGCTCTTCAAACACTATTTCAAAAACTTATATATGTAACCACACATGCCCATATATACATACATACACATGCACACACACAGGTATATACAACCTATCTTTTTTGGAACTAGATGAGCAATAGCTAGCAATACAAGTGATAAGAAATACATGAAATGAAGCATAATAACCTCTTCCCCTATTCTAGGCACTTTGTATTGACAGAATCCCTTGGGACCTTGAAAACAGAGGTACAAAAGTCCTCAATTTCCAGTTCACTATAAAAATATCAACTTTAGAAATGACATTGCATTTTTTAGTACCAGTATAAATACCTGATGATTCTTCTCATATGAACAGTATAAAAATGTATTCATTCACAATTTCTTTGACACATTCATGCAACCTCCTTCCACTTCATCTATAAATGAGTTCATTTATGTTGGAGGATATATATGGTCCTTTTCTGAGATACTACTACTACGTGCAGAAGGGACATGTCCAGTATCTCAGACATGAGAGATGTTCCATAAGTTAAAATACAGTACCTGCAAGTACACTACAGTTCTTCCTAGTGATCCTCAGAATTTCTCCATAAATCTCAAAAGCATAATCAGTCTTATGAGAAAGCACCAGTTTATTTAAACATGATTTTGGAGGTGCCAAAAAGGTTCCTCACATTACTATCTCCCCATTACCTTTAATTCCCCCTAAAGAACCATTCCTTTGAGTTCTAATGCCTTTTTGGTTCTCAGAATAGTCCTTTTTAAAATGCACCTACCACTGGGGCCTCTATTGGTTGATAAGTTAGGAAATTCTTATCACCTGGTGTTTCTACTGTGACAGCTGGCAAAGAATAACATTCTCCAGGAACAAGATATGGGACTTTTGCCCTGGGGTGACTCTATAGCTTGGCATTGAGTAATATGGAGGGAGAGAAACAAAGACCAACCTTGCCTATTTCACAATATTGCCCGAGGGCAGCCCTGGTAACTGATTTTATCATAAAGATATCTTGCTTGACAATTTCAAATCCTATGACATGCTACTAGGCAATACACAGCACTGTTTTCAGGCTCCTAGTCAATTACTGCTTCAGTTCACTGAATGCTGTACCATTTGACTGAAAGAGGGACTATAGTTCCCTAAAGAAGACAATTCACTCCAAAGAAATTATTTTACACCCTAGTAGAGTCAAACTCAGTAACGTCTGTCTTTTATAGGTCCACTGGAAGCTACATTTGAGTCAAGTTATTCCACATACGGGTGCCAAAAAGAAAATGTTCTATCACTATAGTAACAATTGTTATTACCTACTATAAAAAGGCATTTTACCTACATACTCTAAATTTTAAAACAAAACTTGCAAGCTAACTATTATTATGTCCATTTTGCAGATATTGAAATTGAGACTAGAGAAACATAAGTCCAGGTCACAAAACTACTAAAAAAGAGAGTTTGAATTTGCTGACAGGACCAAGCATGTCATTGCTTATCTCCAAACAGAGATCTTGCACTTTTATTATTTAGTACTGTTGATCAACTTCATCAGACACTATTGAGGGCCTACTGGTCACCAATCAAACAGCACAAAGAGGCAGCTCTTTAGGGAACACAAATACTACTTGGGTATCACAAAGGGATGATTAACAACTCAGGACAACATGTATTATTGCTTAAGGAACGACACAAACAATAAGGGTTCCAAAAGTTTTTGGTCACTAAAAACTATGATGTACAACCCCATGATTAGGCATTTATATAACTTACAAAGCAATCAGCTCAATAAATCTAGTACCTATCTGACACCATATATAGATATTACAGTATTCGTGACTATATTTCCTATGTTGTATTCTACATCCCATGACTATTTTGCAACTGTAACTTAAAAATTAAAATATTAAAATAAATAAAAATAAATTAGAACTTTTTCTAAATTAAAAAGAAGAGAGAAGTGGGCCACACATTCAAATGTCCCTTGGAGGTCAAGTATGACAAAAAAAAATTGTTTTTACAGGTAGGAATAAAGAATATGGCAAGGACAATCTTATCTGTACCCATTAAAATGACATTGTAGAAGTTTCTTGTTGACAACAATTGACATTTTGAGTGGCACAATTCTTTATTAGGACTGGGGAAGGGAGGCTGTCCCATATATTTAACAGCATCTCTAGCCTCTACCCTTTGAACACCAGTAGCACTGCCTATTTATCACAATCAAAAATGTCTCAGACATTGCCAAATGTCCCCTTGGAGAACAAAATTACTCTAGTTTAAAGTCTGTGGTAGAAAAACTATTTAATAAATACAAAGATTTGTAATATGTTATTCTCAGGCAAAAAATGGTTATAAAAATTATAGTATACAATTTAATTTTTTTGAAAACAAGTATATGTATACTAAAAATTAAACTTTAAAAAAACCAATGTGTTAAAGTGGTCAGCCTGGTGGTAGGGGAATATGTAATTTTTATTTTCTTCTTGGTATATTTTCCAGGCTTTCCACATTTATAATAACAAATATAAATCTCTTTTGTAGCATATTATTGCATTCTAGAAATTCTAGGCATTCATTTGTTGTAAATCTACATAATAAGGCAACAGGGAAACCAGTCTAACTCTGGACTGAAGATAAAGAAAAAGAATAAAAGAAAAGTATTCCCTGATAAAATGTAAATTCCAGACTTGTAAGTCACACATTCTTGTAATCTTAATCACTTCTACCTTTGTGGTCTGGGGACCTCTAAACTGAGACATTACCACAAAAGCAAATGCTGGATAAGTGGTACCTCCTGATCATATAGCAAAAGGGAACGCAAAACTGCTCTGAAGGAATTCTTCCACATTCTAGGCCTCAGGGGGAGATTTTCACACACAAAAAAAAACCAGTAATACCAAATCTCCCATAAATTGAGTCACATTTACCTGGGGACCAATTTACCATGCGAAAATCAATAGATACAAACAAGGGCTTAGAGCTGCAAGACCATGAAATAACTGAAAGATAATCTGAAAAACATGTTTAAAGTGATAAAAGAAAGAAATAACCACCCTGCCCCAAAAGGTAAGACATTGTAAAAATACATACATAGTCAATATATTTCTGAAAAGAAATCAAATGGAGCTTTGAGAAATGAAATATATGATTAAAAATTAGAGAGCCGAAAGATCTGAAAAAATTACTGTACCCCAGAGATGGAGATCATAAAAGAGAAGTTTAAAATCATAGAAAAACAACTAAGAAAGTCCAAGATATATTTAATATGTTTCCAGAAGAAAAAAATTGAAAGAATGGGAAAGAGGCAATATTTAAAGAGAATAGCTGACAATTTTTTTTAGAGTTGATTATATCTATTAATTCTTAGCTTCAAGAAGATCCAGATAATCAAGTTACAAAGCCATAGCTATAAACAGAGCAGTGAATTGATAGAACATGAGAAAAACAACAACTAGATTGACAGCTGATTTCACAAATGCAACTGTAGAAGTTGGAAGGCAATGGGGAAATAACCTCAGGTGGAGAAAAAAAGGGCCACAGGCTAAACCTGACAAGCTCAGGGAGGCTCATATGGTGGGCCTTAAAAACTCAGAGACTAAAATTTACCACATAGGATGGTCTGAAATTCTAGCTAAAAGCGAGTTATGGCAGTAAGTCATGTCCTAGGCCAGTATCTTTCTTGACAGAGGTCAATCTTACCTTAATTGAGTCTGTCTATTGTCTTTTTGCATCTATGATAACATACCTTTGGAATGTCAGGATATTCCTCTTTCCAGACCCCTCAGAGCACAATCTCTCACCAGAGCAGGAGACCACAGAGTCTTTCATTGTTATTGTTATCCTGTTAATTGTTAACTGCAACTATCCTATGCCCTCCCATGTAAACACGTATGTGTCTATTCACTTTACTTTTTATCCAGTCCCAGAGATTTCCTTGCTTTGCTTTCTTCTGCCTCCCTTATGTCTTCCTCTTTGATTTTGATGTATAAAATATGTGGCAATTGTCACTTTGGCTCAAACAAACTCATAAAAATTCTTACAGGTTTGAATGTTTCTTATGTCAACACTCAAAATGTAATAAAAAATAACTGTCAGCCAAATATTCTATTTCAAGATAAATATTATTCAACAGGGTGAGCACAGACAGAAAAAAAAAAATACTGATACAAAGACTCAGAATTCACAAAGCACCACAACCATTCACTTTTGCTGAAAGAACTACTCAAAAATGTAGTTTAGGAAGAAAAAAACTGAAGCCAAAATGAATAAATGGGATACAAAATACAAAAAAAAGCAATAAAATTGGTAGGTATGTAGATAAATCTAAACAAGTACTACTGTGTAAAACAGCAATAATGATAATTAGATAGGGAAGTGCTCTCATTCACTGGCCCAGGTGCGTGGGGCAGTGAGTCCAGGCGTCCCTCGGACACTCCCCAACGGACATAAGATCAGTGCCCCAACGGGCACAGGGAAGGCCCACTGAACACGCAGAGGACCGTGCACAGACACCCCTAGACAGTTCCCGTGGGCGCCAGGCCCCGGGCCGGAAAGCAGACCACTTGCTCAGGCTCTGTTCGTGCCCACCCAGATGGGTGAGGGAAGGCAGGCAGCTGCGGCACGGGAACAGCAGGCGGCAGTGACTCACAGACGCTCACTTCCACTGAGCACAAGTGCCCGGGGCCCCGCCCTAAGAGGCAAGAGACCAACTCCGGGAGCTTGGCTCAGCGGGACTAAGGGCACGAGCGTGCGAGCGCAAAAACACCTCGGCCCGGGGAACAATAGGCACCAACCGCAGGACAAGCTCTCAGGCCGCCCCATCTGTGCAGGGGAGCGCACGCAAGGACACCTCAGCTGGTTCCAGCGGGCAGCAAGGGAGCGCACACCATTGCTGCAAGAAACAAGTACCTCTGAACCGCCACACTAGACCAGCTGCAGATGCAGAAAAAGAAGACGATACACCAAGGCTGAACTGAATAAAAACATCCTCTTTTTTTTTCAGTTTTTTTCTCTCTTTCTTCTTTATTTCTTCTTTCTTCTTTCTTTTTTTTCTTTCTTTCTTCTTTCTTCTTTCTTTTCTTTCTTTCTTTCTTCTTTTCTTTCTGCTTTTTTCTGGGTTTTTTGGGGGGGTTCTTTTTTCTTTCTTTCTTCTTTCTTTCTTCTTTCTTTTCTCTCTTTCTTTCTTCTTTTTTCTTGTTGTTGTTTTTTTCCCCCTTCCAAAAAGAAAAACAAACTATATCTCTAATGTGTTGCATATAACCTCTCCTTCTCATCCTTTCTCTTTAATCGTTGTTTATTTGTATGTCTAGTTTAGCCCCCCTATCACTCTAAATAATAGAATATAATTACTATATAAACCCAATACAATACAATCCCACTTTCTTACTATATTATGCATTTTTCCATCCTTTTCTTCTATTTTTATTAACATGCAATGTAAATATTACCTACTGGCTTGCATAGTCTCAACTATTATTAATCTATCACCCACTCTATCAAAAATTATATTTTTCCTCCCTAAAAACAACTCTTATCTATTCTTCTTATAGTATAAAAGCTCTAATCTCTTTACATTTATATTAATACAGGCTCGTTGACTGACGATAGCAGGATAGAGGGTGGGGGATATTTTTTGAGGGTGTAGGTCTTCTGCCTGGGCTGTGTGATTTATGTTTTTAACAGCATCCCCACATAAGAACTCAAGACAAAGTGGATAGAGTGGCTCTCAATCAACTAGCCAGAAGGAAGATCCTACCAAAGAGCATATGATATATAACCAGAAAACATAAACAAACGACATAAAGGGTAACCAAAGAACGTCAGGCTCAGGATATCAAAGAGACTGCACCACTGAAACCCCCAGATCTCCCATAAAGAATCTCACACCACAAAGGAGGGAAGTCAAAGCAGACCATCCCCGACCCCCCCCCCAAAAAACAAACAAATAAATAAATAAATAAAAACAAGAAGAATCCAACATGGTAAGATGCAAAAATAACCCCTCAATGAAGAGAAAAGAGGAATCCTCAGAAAGAGAGATAGATGAAATAGACATAGCCCAAATGTCAGACATGGAATTGAAAACAATCGTGGTAAAGAAGCTCAATATACTCGATATCCTTAAAAACAACTATGACAACCTCCAAGGAAGTTACCAGCAGCTACAAGAAAATTACAGGGAACTTGACTTCCGGCCAAGATGGAGGTTTAGACAGACGCGCTAGGTCTCCCTCTACAACTAGAGAGGAATACAACTACTTCAAAACAAAGGATAACTAGAAATTCCAGAAAATAAAACTACACGGAAGCCCAACATATGAAGTTATAAACCAGTGGCACTCTTTGGGCAGGTAGGACGAGAGAAAGGGGGCGGAGCTGTTTGCGGTCGCACCTGGGACAGCGGCGGGGAGAACAACCCCGGCTGCAGTTGAACCCCCGGCAGCTCGCGACCCCAACGCTGGGGAAAGCAGCCACCACATCGCCTTGAACAGTGAGGCCCAGGGGGGCGGGAGGACGGATCCCGGTCTCCTAGCTGAATAACTGTGTGAATCCATCTTGGACCCCCGCCCCCACAGAAAGCACCACAGGGCTGCGAAATAGGTCGCGGACAGGCGCCAGTCGCTGGATTGTGACGCGTACACAGGCACTGCCCCCTACAGCCGGCCCAAGAAAACAAAACGCATCTGTCACAATGAGGCAGACAACTATAGAAATCCCGGTGGCACAGCTCACCAGGCAACAGATGGAGAACCTGACAGATGAACAGATAAGAAACCTGTCAGATGATCAGTTCTGGACCATTGTTATCAGGTGGCTTACAGAATTCACAAAAGATTTGGAAAAAGATGAGAAAGAAGCGAAAAACACTCATAACGAAAGGAACAAAACCACATACGAGACAGATGGTGAGGAAATAAAATCCAGAGTTCATTTCAACAAACCGGAATATGGAGAAGGAACAAGCAGTCAACCAATGCAGGGAGAGGAAATGGGAAGCAACAATGAGAGGATCAGAAACCTCTGGGAGAGCTATAAAAGGCCCAACATAAGAATCATTGGTTTGCCAGAGAGCGAGGAAGATGAACTAGAACTTGAAAAATTGAGTGAAAATATAATAAAGGAGAACTTCCCAGACTTGGGGAAGGAAATAGACTTACAGGTCCAGGAAGCACAGAGAGTTCCAAAAAAACTGGACCCAGGGAGAACCACTCCAAGACACATTATAATCAAAATGTCAAAAATTAAAGATAAAGAGAGAATCTTAAAAGCAGCAAGAGAGAAGAAAAGAATTATGTACAAAGGGGTCCCAATTAGACTATCAGCTGACTTCTCAAGGGAGACCCTACAGGCAAGAAGGGACTGGCAAGAAATATTCAAAGTAATGAAAATCCAAAACCTACAACCACGAATACTCTATCCAGCGAAATTGTCATTCAGAATAGAAGGACAGAGAAAGTGTTTCCAGGACAAAATAAAACTGAAAGAGTTCATTAGATCCAAACCACTGTTATATGAGATGTTAAAGGGACTGGTTTAGAAAAAGGAGGATCAAGACAATGAAATCTAAAATGAAAACTGCATCACAAGAAACAACAGAAGCTAGGGAATTGAAACAAAGGCAAACTAAACAGGCAACGAGACTGGAAAAAGAACTATAGGTACGGGGAACATATTGGGGGGAGGTCAACAGGGAGGGGGAATGGGGAGAGGGAGGGAGATGATATAGGCATTAAGGATCATGGTAGGAGGGAATGGAATAGACAGAGAGAGGTTGAGAAGAACTGTATGCACAACTAATGGACATGATCTAAAAGGGGGGGACAACTGGAAGGAGGGGGGCCACCGGGTGGAGGGGAGCAGAGGGAAGGGAAATTGGCACAAATGTAATATTATAATCAATAAAACACATTAATAAAAAAAAAAAAAGAAAGAAAATTACAGGGAACTTGCAGAGAACTACACCAGCATAAAAAAAAGACATAGAAACTGTTAACAAGAACCAGGAAGAATTGAAGAATTCAATCTCTGAACTGAAAAACACAGTAGAATCAGTCAAAAGCAGACTAAACGAAGCAGAGGATCGGATTAATGAGTTAGAAGATAATGTAGAGAAAAACTCCCAGACAATACAGCAAAATGAAAAAAGATTGAAAAAATATGAACAAGATGTAAGGGAATTACAAGATAGCATGAGAAAATAATATCAGGATCATCGGAATTAGAGAGGGAGAAGAAAAGGAGCATGGAATTGAAAAACTGATAGGAGAAATAGTGACAGAAAATTTTCTGAACCTGATGAGAGAAAATGTTATACAAGTTCAGGAAGCACAGAGAGTTCCAATGAAGAGGAACCTCCAAAAACCCACTCCAAGGCACACCATAATTAAAATGGCAACATTTCAAGACAAAGAGAGAATCCTAAAAGCAGCAAGAGAAAAACAGCAAATAACATACAAGGGAGCTCCGATAAGGCTATCAACTGATTTCTCAACAGAAACATTACAAGCCAGAAGGGAATGGTCAAAAATATTTCAAGCAATGAAAAACAAAGGCCTACAACCAAGAATACTCTATCCAGCAAGGCTCTCATTCAAAATAGAAGGTGAAATAAGGAGTTTCTCAGACAAAGGAAGACTGAAAGAATACATCTCCACCAAACCAGCATTGCAAGAGATGCTAAAGGGAGTGTTCTAAGAAAAAAGAAGAAGAAAAAAAGAGAGGAGAGGAACAGAGGTACAAAGGGAAATGAATAAATACACGTCAATAATAACCTTAAATGTAAATGGATTAAATGCTCCAATTAAAAGACATAAGGTAACGGAATGGATAAGAAAACAGGACCCACATATTTGCTGTCTACAAGAAACAGACCTCAAAACAAAAGATTTACACAGACTGAAAGTGAAGGGATATAAAAAAATATTCCAAGCAAACGGACTTGAAAAAAAAAAGCCGGGGTAGCAGTCCTCATATCAGACAAAACGGATTTCAAAGCAAGGGCAATAAAAAGAGACAAAGAAGGACATTTCATAATACTTAAAGGAACAATCCATCAAGAAGATATGACATTGATAAACATATATGCACCCAACATAGGAGCACCCAAATACATAAAGCAAATACTAGAAGACCACAAGAAGGATATCAATGACAACACATTCATAGTAGGGGACTTCAACACTCCATTATCAACAATAGACAGATCATCCAAGCAAAGAAACACCAAGGATATACAGGCATTGAACAACACACTAAATCACATGGACCTAACTGATATATATAGAACTTTCCACCCCAAAGAAGCAAAATATACATTCTTTTCAAATGCACATGGGACATTTTCAAAGATAGACCACATGATAGGACACAAAACAAGCCTCAACAAATTCAAGAAAATTGAAATCATATCAAGCATCTTTTCAGATCACAATGCCTTGAAACTAGAAATCAATCTCAGAGAAAAAAATCAAAGACACCCAAACTCATGGAGATTGAATAACATGCTATTAAATAATGAATGGATTAACAATGACATCAAAAAAGAAATCAAGAAATTTCTAGAAACTAATGATAATGAGCACACAACAACCCCAAACCTGTGGGACACAGCAAAAGCAGTCCTGAGAGGGAAGTTCATAGCAATACAGGCATATTTGAAAAGAATAGAAGAATCTCAAATAAAAAACCTAACCATAAAGCTACAAGAACTAGAACAACAACAACAAACAAAGCCTAGGGCAAGAAGAAGGAAGGAAATCATCAAGATCAGAGCAGAACTAAATGACATAGAGACTAAACAAACAATCCAAAAGATCAACAAAACTAGGAGCTGGTTCTTTGAAAAAATAAACAAAATCGACAAGCCTCTAGCCAGTCTAATCAAGAAAAAAAGAGAGAAGACCCAAATAAACAGAATCAGAAATGAAAGAGGAGAAATCACGGCTGATACCACAGAAATACAAATGATAGTTAGAAATTACTACAGACAACTGTATGGCAAGAAATTTGACAATCTAGAACAAATGGACAAATTTCTGGAAACATACAACCTTCCAAAACTGAATCAAGAAGAAGTGGAAAGTCTCAACAGACCAATAACAAAGAAGGAAATTGAAACAGTAATCCAAAATCTCCCAGCACACAAAAGCCCTAGACCGGATGGCTTCACAGGAGAATTCTACAAAACATTCAGGGAAGAACTAACTCCTATCCTCCTCAAACTGTTCCGAAAAATCCAAGAAGAGGGGAAAATCCCAAAGTCTTTCTATGAAGCCAGTATTATCCTAATCCCCAAACCAGGTCAAGACACAACAAAGAAAGAAAACTACAGGCCAATATCACTGATGAACATAGATGCTAAAATCCTCAATAAAATATTGGCAAACAGGATCCAGCAATACATCAAAAAGATCATACATCATGATCAAGTGGGCTTCATTCCAGGGATGCAAGGATGGTTTAATATTCACAAATCAATAAATATAATACATCACCTAAACAGAATGAAAGACAAAAATCACATGATCATATCAATAAATGCAGAAAAAACATTTAATAAAGTAAAACACCCATTTATGATGAAAACACTCAGCAAAATGGGAATAGAGGGAGCATACCTTACCATAATTAAGGCTGTATGTGAGAAGCCTGAGGCCAACATCATACTCAATGGACAAAAACTAAAAGCATTCCCCCTGAATTCAGGAACTAGACAAGGTTGTCCACTCTCTCCACTCCTATTCAACATAGTGTTGGAAGTCCTAGCCACAGCAATCAGACAAGAAAAAGAAATAAAAGGCATCCAAATTGGGAAAGAGGAAGTAAAACTATCATTATATGCAGATGACATGATAGTATACCTAGAAAATCCTATAAACTCCACTAAAAGACTACTCGATATAATAAGTGAATTTGGCAAAATTGCAGGGTACAAAATAAATATACAGAAATCTAAGGTGTTTCTGTACACCAACAATAAAATAGCAGAGACAGAGACAAAGAAGAAAATACCATTTACTATAGCAACAAGAAAAATAAAGAACCTAGGAGTAAACTTAACCAAAGAGATAAAAGACCTGTACTCTGAAAATTACATAACATTGAAGAAAGAAATTAAGGAAGATACAAATAAATGGAAGCAAATACCATGTTCTTGGATGGGAAGAATCAACATCATCAAAATGGCCATACTACCCAAAGCAATTTACAGATTCAATGCAATTTCTATTAAAATACCAATGACATATTTCACAGACCTAGAACAAATACTCCATAAATTCATATGGAACCAAAAAAGACCCTGAATAGCAAAAGCAATCTTGAGACAGAAGAACACAGCAGGAGGAATCACAACACCAGATATCAAACAATACTACAAAGCCACTGTGATCAAAACAGTCTGGTACTGGCATAAGAACAGACATATAGATCAGTGGAACAGAATAGAGAGTCCAGAAATAAACCCAGGCCTCTATGGTCAACTAATCTTTGATAAAGGAGGAAGGAACATAAAATGGAGTGAGAAGAGCCTCTTTAACAAATGGTGCTGGGAGAACTGTATAGGGACCTGCAAAAAAATGAAACTAGACCACCAACTTACACCACACACGAGAATAAACTCAAGATGGATCAAAGACTTAAATGTAAGCCGTGACACCATAAAAGTCCTAGAGAAAAACATAGGCAAGAAAATATCAGATATCTCATGTAACAATTTCTTCACGGATACATCTCCTAAAGCAAGAGAAATAAAGGAAAAAACAAATAAATGGGATTACATCAAACTAAAGAGTTTCTGCTCAGCAAAAGAAAACATCAGCAAGATGAAAAGGAAACCAACCATATGGGAAAACGTATTTGCCAATGACATCACAGACAGGGGACTGATTTCCAAAATATATAAAGAGCTTATACTACTCAACATCAAGAAAACAAACAACCCAATTAAAAAATGGGCAAAGGACCTGAACAAACACTTCTCCGAAGAGGACATACAGAAGGTCCATAGACACATGAAAAAATGCTCAACATCATTGGCCATCAGGGAGATGCAAATAAAAACCACAATGAGATACCATTTTACACCAGTCAGAATGGTCATCATCAACAAATCAACAAACAACAAGTGCTGGCGAGGATGTGGAGAAACGGGAACCCTACTGCACTGTTGGTGGGAATGCAGACTGGTGCAGCCACTATGGAAAACAGTCTGGAATTACCTCAAAAGATTAAAAATGGAACTGCCTTTTGAACCAGTGACTCCACTTCTAGGATTATACCCGAAGAATCTTGAAACACCAATTCAAAAGAACTTATGCACCCCTATGTTCATAGCAGCCCTGTTTACAATAGCTAAGTGCTGGAAACAACCTAAGTGCCCATCTGTAGATGAGTGGATCAAAAAACTGTGGTACATTTACACAATGGAATACTATGTAGCAGAAAGAAAGAAGGAACTCCTGCTATTTGCAACAACATGGATGGAACTAGAGAGAATTATGTTTAGTGTAATAAGCCAGGCAAAGAAAGAAAAATACCATATGATATCACCTAATACAGGAAACTAAAGAACAACATGAACAAAGGAACTAAATAGAACCAAGAGCAGAATAGCAGTCAATAGGGGGGAGGGGAGAGGGAGAGAAGGGGGATAAGTAATGGAAGGGTTTAGTCAAGGAACGTGTATAAATGACTCATGGACATGGACAACGGGGAGAGATATGATGGCAGGAGAGGGGGTGGGATGGGTGGGGGAGAGAAATTGGGGGAAAAGGGGACAACTGTAATTGAAAATCCAAAAATAAAAATAAAATTAAAAAATAAAAAATAAAAAATAATGATAATTAACTTGAGGTAATACAAAGGTAAAATTAAAATAGTGGATGACTTCTCTTTAAGAGAATGCACGCAATTATATACACCTAAAATATAATGTCTAGGGTCTTCTTTAAAATATCTAATGACAAGTGGAATGTGTGGGTAGAAATGAACATATATAAATAAAACTGGATTGGAATATACTAATAATTATTAAAGCTGAGTTAAGAGTATATTGGATTAATTGTACTTTTTTTCTATGCTTTTGTGAATATGTGGAGTTTTTTGTCATGAAAACTTTAAAATAAAATACTAAAAATGACATAATAAAAGATGAAAAGGAGGACTAGGGTCCAAGCATTTCCTGTCCTGATATGTTTTGGGAGAGGTAGAGAAATACTGATTGCCTTTAGACTTTGTTAAATCAAGCAGAGTATGTTACAAATGTAAGGGTAACTACTAAAAGGATAAATTAAAATATGTGACTTTCAAAACATTAAAGATAATAAAGGAATAAAAAGGTCATCAGAACAGTAGAAGGTAGGGGGGAAAACAGCATCAAAAGAAAAACATGATCTATACAAAGCACAAAGTAAGATGTCAGGAATAACTAACACTAATAACTGTAAATGTAAATAGACAATTAAAATAGAAGATCTGCATCTGAATTTTAAAAATAAATAAATCCAGGTATGGGCTGGTAAAAGAGGCCACAGAAAGGTTGAAAATAAAAGGCAAATACTTAGCAGCATTAATTTATATTATAATGGGTATAAAGGCAAAGCAAATTATTAGAGATGCAAAGAGACATAACATAATGAGGAAAAAATTGCTTGGGCTGAAAACCTGAAGTTACCCTTGACATTTTCTTCTTTTGCATTACAAATCCAAACCATTAGCAAATTATTCTGGCTTTATCCTCAAGAGAAGTTTTCAGGGCCAGGCCACTTCCCACTACCTCCACCTCTATCATCTTTCCTTTTAATCATAATAATGGCTGCCTGGTGGTCTCCTGTTCCTCCTCTTGCTACCCTTTAGTCTATCCTCAACACAGAAGCTTAAGTGATGGTGTTAAAAATACAAGGTATAACATATGGTTCCTTTGCTCAAAAACTCCCAATAAATTCTCATTTCACTCAAAATAAAAATACAAAAGCATTTAGGTGACTGTCAAGGCACTATTCAGTCTGTTTACCTTGTTACTTCTATGATTTATCTCTTACTACTCTCTTTCATACTCTCCACTCTAAGGACATCTCCTTGCTATTTCTAGAAACATGCCATCCAGAGCATTTGTAATTTTGGTGCCTTCTGCTTGGAATCTTCTTCTTCTAGATATCTGCATGGCTAACATTCTTACCTGCTTCATGTCTTTGCTAATATGTCACCTTCTAAATGAGACCTTCATAGATCACTCTATTTAAAATTACAAGCCTCACCCACCAATATATCTTGCCATCCTTCCTGAAAATTTTTCTCCATACTACACTTAACACCATCTAACATACACACATATATATATATACACACACATTTATATAACTAGGCATATGTACATGTATATATGTATATATACATATAAATACATATGTGTGTGTATATACACAAATAAACATATTACTTTATATATTGTTTATAGTTTTCCTTTCATCAACAGAATGAAAGTTCAATGTAAACAAATACTTTTTTTTCCTTTTCTAATTGTTATATTCCTTGTCCCTTAGAAAATTTCTACTACTTAGTAAAATATGTTAAGTATATGAGGAATGAATTCATTCACCTAAAATATATAATACTTCTGAACTTATATGCACCTAACAGTGCAGGCTTAAATGTTTAAAGACACATTTTAAAAGATTTTTAAAAAGGAATATTTGGTAATTTTAAAAAATGGCTGAAAAATAAAAGACATTCTGTGGATGGTAAAAAAATTTAGAGCCAGATAATAATGAAGAATAGTATATCAAAATTGGTTAACACACACACTGTCACCTGACTTACAACAAAAGTGCCAATCCTGGGTTTTGGCACCAAAAAAAAAAAAAAAAAAAGTGCCAATGTAACTCAGGTAAAGGGGGTGATTTTTTTAATAGTGATACAGGCAATTAGATGTCTGTATGAATATTATTTCCAGAGACAAAAATGAAATTAGAAAGTTATAGACCTAAATGTGAAAGTCAAAACAATCAAATTCCTAGAAAAACAATAAAAGAATATCTATCTTCATGAAGTGAAGATAAACAAGGATTTCTTATGTGATAAAATGTATTGATTATAAAATTAAAAAATGACAAATTGGACTTAATTAAAATAAAGAACATCTGTTAACTGAAAGATACCATTAAGAAGGTGAAAAAACTAACTGCATTTTGGGAGAATACAACTATCAAACAAAGGAATTGTATTCTACAAATCAATTATATTTGTATCATATAACTTTATTTCTAATTATTTAAGAAGAAGACAATCCAGTTTGAATATGGGCAAAATAATTTTGCATTACTTCACAGAAGAGAACTCAATATAGCCAATAAATATGAAATAATACTCAAACATCATTAGCAATCAAAGAAATGTGAGTTAAAATATGGTAGATATGACATATCCACCAAAATGTCTAAAATTTAAAAGATGAACAGCACCAAATGTTGGCAAGGGTAAAAAGCAAGTGAAATTCTATTAAATAGCTGGATGGAATGCAAATTGACACAACTATTTTAGAAAAGTGTTTGGCAATACCTTTCACCTAAACTGAACATTAATGTACCCTCTGGAAGCAGCAATTCTACTTTTTGATATACCCAAAGGACATAAGCAGACAATATAGTTTCCCATGAAGAAATATCTATGACAATATATTGACAAATTAGTATAATAAATAATAGAGTTCAGCAATTTTTCAACATTATTATCAAAACACAAATTGATTTCTATTTACCATCAACAAATGCTTAGAAAATTTAATATTTAAAAGCTACCATGACTTCCTGTAAGATGGTGGAGGGGTAAGTGTAAGCTATACTAAAGTCTTCCCAGGACCAATCTGGAATTACAACTAAATTGTAGGGAAATCAACCTGAATAACCAACTGAATAATAGCTGGAGAGAAGCCTTACAATCATGGACACACAGAAGAAAGCACTTCACCACAATGAGACTGGTAGTAAGTGAGGAGGAAGCACAAGAGGGCTGGCTGGGCTCTCAGGGGTGGCAGCTGAAGTTCTGGAGGGATACTTCAGCAGCTGGGAGGTTCCCCTGAGAAGTATGGGGTCTAAACCCCAAGGTAAGATCCCGGCCTACAGCACCTGAGCTGGAAAGGAACCCAGATAACAACCAGCTGTGAAAAGCAACAGGGTTTCTGTCCACCAGGGAGATATGGCTAGAGATACAGAGAGCCTCTTAAAGGGCCAATGCACAAACGTTTGTTTGTAGTCTTTTACCCAGGGCTCAGGTAGAGGGAGGGCAGAGTGGACTAGAGTTGCATGAGGAGAGTCTGGGGCTGGTGGCTCTGGGGAGAGAACTGAAGGAAAAGCCACCAGGATCCCTGTGCTGAGTCATTCCCCATACTGCAGAAGCCATCTTTCTCAGGCAGAGCACTCCTTTCCAAATGGCATCTGACTGAGGGGAAGCATAGCTCCACCCACAAGTGCTGAGTACAGCTTGAGGCTATATCATTGATTAGTTTAACAACTAAAGTGGATCTCTGGAAGCTCTATGGCTTCAGCTCATTCTCCCCAAGCCCAGTGCTGATAAAGGCAGGCCTTGGTTTGCAGTCTTGTTCTTTCTGCACACAAAGAGGCCCAGTAAAGAGAGTCACACACCGTGGATCACTGATAGCTCCAAACAGGTTGGCCAGGGCCAGTCACAAGGAGCATCTGAAAAAGGCATACATTAGTCTTTGCAGATCTACCTAATACATAGAAACAAATACAATGAAGCAGCCAAAAATGGGAAGACAAAGAAACAATCCCAAATGAAAGAACAAGAGAACTGTCCAGAAGAGCTAGATGAAATGGAGGCAACCATTTATCAGACAATTTAGAGTAATGATTATAAAAATACTCAACAGCATGAAAAAAGAAATAGAAACCATATAAAATGATCAGTCAGAAATAAAGAATGCAATATCTGAAATAAATAATACACTGAAAGGAATAAAGAGTAAGTTAGATGAAGCAGAGGATTGACCCAGTGATTTGGAAGACATAGTAGAAAAAACACCAAGCAGAGCAGGAGAAAGAAAAAAAGAATTTTTAAAAAATGAGGAGAGCTTAAGAAATATTTGGACAACATAAAATGTAACCACATCTGCATCATGGGAATACCAGAAGGAGAAGACAGCAAGCAAGGTATCTAGAACCTATTTGAGAAATAATGACCAAAAACTAGTGAAGAAAGAAGACACACAAGCCAGAAAGCTCAGAGAGTTCCAAACAAGTGGGACCCAAAGAAGCCTACACTGAGACACATCATAATTAAAATGGCAAGGCTTAAAGACAAGAAGAGAATCCTAAAAGCTTCAAGAGAAAAGCAGGTAGTTTCATACAAGGGAGCACCAATTAGAGTGTCATTTGATTTCTCAACAGAAACATTTCAGGCCAGAAGGGAGTGGCATGAAATATTCAAAATGATAAAAAGCAAGGACCTACAACCAAGGCTACTTTACCCAGCAAGGCTATCATTTAAAGTCAAAGGATAAATAAGGAGCTTCTCAGACAAGAAAAAGCTAAAGGAGTTTGTTAACATTAAACTAGTACTGCAACAAATGTTAAAGGACTTGCTTTAAGAAGAAAAGAAAAAGAGGAACAAAAAAAAGAGGAAAATAGTCTAACAATAAAATGGCACTACATACATATCTATCAATGATCACCTCAAATGTAAATAGCATAAATGCTCCAACCAAAAGACATAGGGTAGATAAATTGATAAGAAAAGAAGACCCACAGATATTCTGCCTCCAAGAGACATATCTCAGATCAAAAGATACACACAGACTAAAAGTAGAGGGATAGAAAAAGTTATTTCTTACAAATGGAAAGGAAAAAAACTGGGATAACAGTACTTATATCTGACAAAATAGACTTTAAATCCAGGGTTATAGTAAGACACAAAAAAAGGACACTACTTAATGATAAAAGAAACAACCCAACAAGAGGATATAAATCTAGTAAACATTTACACACCCAACGTAGGAGCACCTAAATATGTGAAGCAAATCTTGATGGACGTAGGGGAGAGATCAACAGAAATACAATCATAGTCAGGGATTTTAACACCCCATTGACTTTAGTGGATAGATCTTCCAGACAGAAAATCAACAAGGAGACAGCAGCCTTAAATGACACACTGAATCAATGGGATTTAATTGATTTAATTAATATATTCAGAGCACTTCACCCCAAAGGGGTTGAATATACATACTTTTCAAGTGCACATGGAACATTTTCTAGGATAGACCATATGTTAGGACACAAAACAAGACTCAATAATTTTAAGAAGACTGAAATAATATCAAGCATCTTCTCTGACTACAGTGTTATGAAACTAGAAATCAATCACAAGAAGAACACTGAAAAACACACAAAGACATGGAAGCCAAAAAGTACATTATTAAACAATGAATGGGTCAACAATAAGATCAAAGAAGAAATCAAAAGATGCCTGGAAACAAATGAAAAGGGAACACAACAATCCAATATCTGTGGAACACTGGGAAAGCAATTCTAGGTGGGAATTTCATAGCATTACAAAGCTATCTCAAGAAACAATAAAACCTCAAATAAACATCTAACTTTACACTTAAAGGAACTTGAAAAAGAACAACAAACAAAACCCAAAGTGAGCAGAAGAAAAAAATAATAAATATCAGAGCATAAATAAATGTAATAAAGTCTTTAAAAATGATACAGAAGATCAATGAATCCTAGAGCTGGACCTTTGAAAAGATAAACAAGATTAACAAACCTTTAACCAGGCTTATCATGAAAAAAAGAGAAAGAACCCAAATAAATAAAATCAGAAATACAAGAGAAGAAATAACAATTGACACCAAAGAAATACAAAGGATTATAAGAAAATATTATGAACTATATGCCAACAAACTGGACAACCTGGATGAAATGGACAAATTCATAGAAACATACAATCTTCCAAAACTAGGTCAGGAAGAATCAGAGAATCTGAATAGACAGACAACACCTAGTGAAACCGAAGCAGTAATCAAAAAATTACCAACAAACAAAAGCCGTGGACCAGATGGCTTCACAAGTGAATTTTACCAAACATTCCAAGAAGAACTAACACCTGTCCTTCTCAAATTATTTCATAAAATTCAAGAGGAGGAAAAGCTCCTGAATTCATGTTATGAGGTCAGTATTATCCTAATTCCAAAACCAGATAAAGTCATTACAAAGAAAGAAAATTATAAGCCAATATACCTGATGAACAATAGACACTAAAATGAATCTTCAGCAAAATATTAGCAAACCAAAAACAGCAATGCATCAACAAAATTATACACTGTGATCAAGTGGGATTTATTCCAGGAATGCAAAGTTGGTACAATATTCACAAATGAATAAATGTGATTCACCACATAAACAAAAATGACGGATTTAAAACCATGTGATCATATCAATAGAAGCAGAAAAAGCATTTAATGAAATCCAGCACTGATTTTAAAAATTCAAGAAAGTGAGATTAGAGAGAACATGCCTCAACATAATAAAGGCCATATGACAAACCCACTGCTCAATGGGCAAAAATTACAAGCATTCCTCTTAAGATCAGGAATATGACAGGGATATCCACTTTCACCTCTCTTATTCAACATAGTACCAGAAATTCTAGTCACAGCAATCAGACAAGAAGAAGAAATAAAGGGCATCCAAATTGGAAAGGAAGAAGTAAAACTCACTATTTGCAGATGACATGTACTGTACATAGCTATCCCCAAAGATTCCACCAAGAAACTACTAGAACTGACAAATGAAGTCAGCAAAGTAGCAGTACGGTAGTCCCTCTCTATATCATAATTCACTTATCGTGGCCTCACTCTATCGAGGAATTTTTTAAAATGTATTTATTTATCGCGGATTTTTCACTATATTACAGGATTTTGCAGTACTGTATACATATGTTGTTAAAGTTACATAGGTTTAAGAGTGTAGAATATGTTTTAAAATATAAGTAGGGTTTATAAAAGCGTGGAAAAGGTTAAAGTGTGGGAATGGTTTGTAAGTGTGTGGGAAGGGTTTATAAAGCCTTAAAATATATATAAATACTAAAATAAATATAAAGTTCCTACTTCACGGATTTTCACCTATCGCAGGGGGTTCTAGAATGATAGTGATAAGTGAGGGAATACTGTATACAAAATTAATATCCAGAAATCAGTTGCATTTTTACATGTCAATAATGAACTAACAGAAAGGAGGTGAAGAAAACAATCCCATTCAAAATTGCTACAATGAGAATAAAATACCTAGCAATAAACCTAACCAAAAATGCAAAAGACATGTATTTGGAAAATTATAAGACACTAAAGAAAGAAATAGAGGAAGATACAAGTAAGTGGAAGCACATACCATGTTCATGAATAGAAAGAATTGACATCATTAAAATGTCCATATTACCAAAGCAATCTATAGATTCAACATGATTACACAATTCCTATCAACATTCCAATGATGTATTTCACAGCACTAGAACAAATATTTCAAAATCTTATATGAAATTACAAGAGATCCTGCATAGCACAGTGATCCTAAGAAAGAACAAAGTTGGAGGAATCATGTGCCTAATATCAAAATATACTATAAAGCCATAGTAATCAAAACAGCATGGCATTGGCACAAAGACAGACACAGAGATCAATGAAAAAGAATAGAGAGCCCAGGAATAAACCCACACCTTTATAGTTGATTAGTATTTGACAGAGGAAGCAAGCACATAAAATGGACTAATAATAGTTTAATCAATAAATGTGTTGGAAAAATTGGACAGATATGTGAAGAAAAAGGAAACTAGACCATCTTCTTATACCACACACAAGGAAAAATTCAAAATGGATTAAAAACTTAATTTTAGACCTGAAACCATAAAAATTATAGAGGAAAATATAAGCAGTAAAATCTCAGATATTGCACATAGTAATATTTTACTGGATATATCTCCTCAGGCAAGGGAAACAAAAGAAAAAAATAAATAAATGGGACTACATCAAATTTAAAAGTTTTTGCACAGCAAAGGAAATTATCAACAAAATAAAAAAGACAGCCCACAAAATGGGAGAACATATTTACCACTATATCGGATAAGGGGTTAATATTCAAAAGTTATGAAGAACTTATAAAACTCAACACCAAAAGACAAACAACTCAATTAAAAAATAGGCAAAGGACCTGAATAGACACATCTCCAAAGAGGACATAGAGATGGCCAATAGATACATGGAAAGATGCTCATTGTCACTAATCATCAGAGAAATGCAAATTAAAACCACAATGAGATATCACCTCACACCTGTCGGAATGGCCATCATCAATAAATCAACAAATAAGTGCTGTTGAGGATGTGAAGAAAGTGGGAATTTTTGCATTGTTGGTGGGAATGCAGATTGGTGCAGCCACTGTGGAAAGCAGTATGGTGATACCTCAGAAAATTAAATATGGGTCTACCTTTTGACCCAGTGATCCCACTTCTGGGAATATATCCAAAGGAACCCAAAAGATCCGTTTGAAAGAACATAAGCACCCCTATTCATTGCAGTGTTATTTACAATCACCAAGATATGAAAGCAGCTAAAGTGTCCATCAGTAGATGAGTGGATAAAACAACTATGGGACATTTACACAATGAAATACTACTCGCTCATATAAAAAAAGACAATTTTACCTTTTGCAACAGCATGGATGGACCTGGAGAACATTATGCTAAGTGAAATAAGCCAGTCAGAGAAAGACAAATACCATATGGTTTCACTCACCTGTGAAATATAATTAACAAACTGAACTAACAAGGAAAATGGGGACAGACTCATAGATGGAGAGCAGGATGACAGTTACTGAGGGAGGACATTAGAGGGTGCAGGGATTGAGCGAGAAAGACAAAGGACTCATAGACATGGACAACATTGTGGTGATTGCTGGAAGGGGAGAGGAGTATAAGGGGACTAAATGGTAATGGGAAAAAATACAATGAAAATTTAATCCAAAAATTAAAATAAAAATAAAAAGCTACCATTTACAATAATATATAGAGATTATAGGTCTCTATGTACCCAATATAAAAACTATGTATAAATAGAGCTATAAAAGCTATAAATAACTCCAAATTAATATATAAATTTTTAATACATCTAAAAATATAAATTTAAAAATTAAATAACATTTATTAGTGAAAGACATAAAGAAGATCTAAAGTGATAGAAAAATATACCATAGTCATGAATGAGACAAAGATGGCAATCTATTCTCTACAAATTAATCTATAGATTCAATGCTATAAATTTAAGAGGCTTTTCTCAAAACTTAACTACCTATTGCTAAAATTCATAAGAAGAAAATGCCCAAACTAAACAAGAGATTTTGAAAAAAAAATTAGACGAGCTCTCACCCATTACATATTAAAATGGTCTATAAAAACTACAATAAGTTAAATAGTGTGGCATTGATACAGTGATAGCTTCCATATATCCATAAATAGGTTGTCAGGCTCTTTTTATACACATATTAAATTAGATTTATTCATAATACACCAGTAAACACAAAATTTCATAAATAATCAGGAATATGCAAACCAAGGAGTCGCCATTTTAACCAATTTTGATGGGAAATTTTTTAAATCAAATAAACCAGAGCCATGTCAGATATATTAGGAAATTACTTCTTTTGTCCAATAACAGTGAGGTTCTAAAGTCAATGCAATCTGTTTATAAAGCAATTTGACAATACTGAGAAAAGAGGAATATAGGTATATCCTATGAGTCAACAATTCCACTTGTACAGCCACAAGATGATGCAAACACGGATGTTCATAGGAGCCCTGTTGGTTAGATGTGGAAACAACATAACTGTCCCTCATTAGAAAAAAATTGATAAGTAGACATGTTTACATAATGAAATATTGTGTAGGTATTTAAATGAAGGCAGTATTATGTGAATAAATCTTTAAAAACAATGTTAAAAGGAAAATCAAACTGTGAAAAGGATATATGCAATATGATGCTGTTCATATCAATTTTTAAAAACATGCAAAATACAGTATATATTGTTTTAAGAATTCATGAATAATAAATATAAAATAACATACATAGAAATGCTAGACACCAAATTCAGGCAAGAGGCTAATTCTGGGAAAAGGAGGGGTGGGATGGCTGGGAGTGAGATAGAGAGAGAAAGAGAGAAAGAGAGAGAGAGATGATATAGATATAGATGATATAGATAAAAATAGGCATTTGTTTATGAAAGAATGAGAAATATTGGGCAAATTTGGCAAAAATGTATGTTTTATATAATCTCAGTAGTAGGTATGTAGACATTTATATAACATTCTATAGATTTTTATTATGTTTGAAGTGTTTCTTAATTTGAATTTTTTAAATTGTAGCTAGAATAATCTCTGGCATTAAAAAACATACTTTGCTCAGTGTTTTCGTGAAATCTCAAAGGGAAGGAGTCCATTTGAAGGCTTTCCTTTGTCTCCTAAGCTAAAGCTTGACTACTTAAATCATATTTTGGACCCCAAGCACCTGCACCATCCCCATAGCATCATCTCCCAATTTTCCCCTCCCGTCCATTGCATCATACTTCAAAGTTTTACTGAAATGCAGGGTACCAATACGACAAGTCAACCAGATCTTAAATACTATCTTAACAACAAAGCAGATTTTTTTTTTTAAGACATAGAACCCATTTAGGAAATGAAGGAATGACTAGTCATAGCCTCACAACATGCTAAATATCTCTACGCAAGGAGTTACAGCAAGGCCAGAACTGCTTGAAAACAAAGCTTTCTAAGCCAAGTGAAATGCTGTCTGTTTGTTTAATATGTGTGGAAAAACTGTCAGAGGGTAATTATATTTTCTAATAATTTTGATTTGAATTTACATATATGAATCAATAACAGCTGCAGGATATGTTTCAACATAGTGTTGGTGTGACTTTTTTTTTAAATCCTCGCTCAAGGATACATTTATTAATTTTAGAAAGAGAGGAAGAGGAAGAGAGAGAAAGAGAGACATCAATGTAAAAGAGAAACATTGGTATGTGTCCTGACCGGAGATCAAACGCACAACCTAGGTATGTGCCCTGACAGGGCATCGAACTCATGATCTTTCAGAGTATGGGACAGTGCTCCAAGCAACCAAACTATGCTGGCCAGGACTGATTTTTTTTTTTTTTAAACCTCTGCAATTGCCAGAGAAACTTGAACCTGGCAATTAACCCTCATTTATCTTGTATTATTAAGCAAAAATCAGTCGGCTTTCCCCCAAAGTTTTATCTTTCTCTTTAAATTTTCCAGTGAGTATAAACCTGACTTTTTACTGCTTCCATCCCTTATCCATCCTGTTCCCTGAATGGCATGTTTCACTTCATCCATTCTCTTTAGCTAGCTCACCCCTAGAGTCCCAACCAAGTGTAAGCTCAAGACACATTTTCAGAAAAGCCTTTCTTGACTCCCTTCCCTTCACATTCACTGTGTTTCCCCTTAAGCCACATTTAGTTGAAGCTTCCACCCATTTCCTAGCTCATCTCTCCTCTAGAATCTCAATTACCAACCTGTATTTACTACATTATTGATATCAGTTAACAACCAAGTATTTACTCCAGTACATCAGTGGTTCACAGTCTGTTGGGTGGGAGGAGTTCCCCTGGAGAGCTAACCAAGACCAAAGACTCGCTGAAGCGGAGTAGGGCTGATGTATTTCTATCAAGTCCCCCTAGTTGAAAAGCCACTGTTCTATAGTATCTTTAATTACACACTAATGGTTCCATACGGTAGAGTGTTCTCTCCAACACAATTTGAAATTCTTAATGAGAGAATGGTGTCTCTTTTTCTATCCCACCATTCCTCTCCATCATCAATATTATCCATTAACTATGAAAACTGGAATTCACTTATATCAGCTCTATGAAATACCATGATTCTTAATAAATTAGGGTGTGAGAAGATAAAAATACTTAATTTTGGCTGCTAAGACAAGTAACTGATAGTGAGTGGCTATATATCACCCAATGATTAATTCTATGGTATATTTGTATATGTTATATCATTTCCTGTTTGACACTTTTTTGACATATTGCCTCTGTGTCAATTACAATGCTAACAAATAGATATGCATCAATATTTTCATACAGCATAGGTATTTTACATCTAAAAATGTATTTTATCCAATACTGTAATGTCAAATAAAATGACAAAGAAAAATATTACATAGTTTTTACCTTTCACTCAGCCAGTTAATATTACAGTGAACTCATAGCAAAATTAAAAATGTTGAAATATGGGAAGTCTTTTGATTAAAAATTCATCCAACAGGGTGCTGAGATACTGCAGCAGTAGCCAAGGTAGCCCGCAAAATGTGGGAAGACTCAAACCCTGAGCAAGAGCCCCCACCTGCAGTCACCTCCCATGGTGGGGCTACCACTGTGGCACTTCTGCTGCTGTGCTTTCTGCGCTTGTGAGGAGTCACTGATGTCACCAGAAATTTGAGTATCACCACTCCTGACCAGATGACTGAGAAGGCCAAAGGGAAAACTGGAGCTGCCATACAAATTTACCCTTAATCCGAAAGACCAGGAACCACTGGACATCAGATAGCTGCTATCACCAGTTGAAGGTGGATCAAATGATTATTTAATATTCTGAAGACAAAATTTATGATGATTACTATGAAGATCTGAAAGGACAAGTGCATTTCACAAGTAGTGATCTCAAATCTGGTGATGTGACAATAAATGTAACAAATTCACAGTTGTCAGATATTGACACATAGCAGTACAAAGTGAAAAAGCCCCTGGTGTTGGAAATAAGATTTAGCTGAGAGTTCTTGAAATGACTTCATCTTTTAGATCTGTAAAAAATGCTAATACTGAGGACCCTGGGGCATACAGCTATCCAGTCAGCAATAGAGTGGGCTCTGATAGATGCCTGCTCTGCCTGGATATTGTTCCTTCTTCAAACAGAGGTGGAACAACTTCAGAAGCTATTACAGGAACTTTGCTTGCACTAGTGCTCATCTGTCTGATCATCTTTTGCTGTCATAAAAAGCACAGAGGGAAAAAATTATATGAAAAGGGAGTTCATCATGCTATCAGGGAAGATATACCTCCTCTGAAGAGCTGGATGTCCACTTCCAGAAGCTGCATGGTGGCAATCAGTCATCCCTGGGGTCCATGTCTCCTTTCAACATGGAAGACTACTCCAAGACTCAGTGTCAAGACTTCTGGTCAAGATGGCAGGTAGGTAAAAGTGGTACTCACCACTTCCCACAACCAAAATTACAGCTGAACTACAGAACAACCGTCATCCAGAACTGCCTGAAATCTGGCTGAATAGAAGTGCTATAACTAGGGAATTCAAGACAAAGCCACACAAGACCGGTAGGAGGGGTAGAGATGCAGAATGGGCTGAGCCCACATCACATGTGGCCAATAAAAATTGGGAGGGATATCTTGGCTGAAGAGGTGTCCCCTGAAAAGTGAGGGGTCCCAGCCCCATAGCAGGACCCCCAGCCCAAGGTTCTAGTATCAGGAAAAGAAGTCCCCATAACTTCTGGCTATAGAAATCAGCAGGGATTGAGGTTGAGGGAGATGAAAGGCTTCTGGAGTTCCAGGCAGTTTCTCTTAAATGAAATAGTATGGACCGACTCAGACTCACTTCCTTTGAGCTGCAGCACTGGGGCAGCAGCTTGCAATGGACCACAAATATGGGGAGGAACTGAAGTATCTGGCATCAGGATGAGAACCAAGGGGCAGCTTTCTGCCAGAGAGAAGTGCTGGCAAAGGCCATTGTTCCTTTGATGAGCCATCCCCCTGACCCAGAGCTGGCAAGCAGGTGGATATCTGAGTGTCCGTCAATGTCACTCACACTGTTTGCTCACACTCTTTGCTTCACCTGGTGATTCCCTGAGACCCCAGCCTACTCAACTCTCAGGCCCACACAAACTGCCTCCAGTGTCTTTTCCATACCAATGGCCTGTCTTGGCACATGCTTTAGATTTTCCTAAAATATTTCAAATAAGTAGCACTTATCCTTCGCGTGCCCTGTACCTCTACTAAGTGGCCCCAAGCCTGGTACTAGCAGCAGCCAGACTTGATTTGAAGCTCAGCCTCTCCTGGGCACCTCCAAGCTCAGCACAAGTAGCAGTCATCTGCAGATCGCTTTGTAGCTTATGCTAGGTGTCCCAGGCAGAACACAGGCAGCAGCTGGCCTTGGCCCGCACCTCCCAGGAGGCCTCAGAGCCAGCACACCCAGTGGGCAGCTTCAGACCATGTCAAAACATCACCACCTAACCATCTCAACTAGAGACACATGCAAAGGACAAACTCAGCAGACATCAGAGTACCACTGAAGTAAGTTCTGCTCTGTGAGATGTGCCCCTGCTCAGCTCATCCTCCATGATGGTCGAGGAAGTCAGTGGTTGGTGATAGCAACCAGCTGACCAGCCTGGGGGTAAATACCTCCTATTCACATGCCAACAGAAATCAAGGCTCCACTACAAGAGGAGGGTGTATACAGTCCACATGAGGGGGTTCACTTCAAGTGCTCAGCTTACATGATTGAGGGGGTTTGTGCCACTGGATGCTACAGAATACCTACTACATTAGGCCACTCTTCCAAGTCTGGGAGACATAACATCTCTTCCTAATACGTAGAAAAAAACACAAGGAGGCTGCCAAAATTAGGAGACAAAGAAATATGTCCCAAATGAAAGAACAGAATAAAACTCTAGAAAAAGAACTAACAAAATAAAGACAGCAATCTACTAGATGCAGAGTTCAAAATATTGGTTATAAGGATGTGTAGTGAACTTAGTGAGAACTTCAACAGCATAAAAAAGGACCAGTCAGAAATGAAGGATACACTAACTGAAATGAAGAATAATTTACAGGGAATCAACATTAGAGCAGATGAAGCTCATAATCAAATCAGTGATTTATAATATAAGAAAGCAAAGAACACCCAATTAGAAGACCAAGAAGTAAAAAGAATCCAAACAATGAGGATAGTGTAAGGAGCCTCTGTACAATTCAAGTATACCAACATTTGCATCATGACTGTGCCAGAAGAAGAAGAAAGATGACATGAAAACTTATATGAAAAAATAATGACAGAAAACTTCCTTAACTTGGTGAAGAAAATAAACATACAAGCCCAGGACATGCAGAATCATAAACAAGATTAACCAAAAGAGGCCCACACCAAGACACATCATAATTAAAATGGCAAAGGTTAAAGACAAGAGAGAATCTTAAAAGCAGCAAGAGAAAAGCAATTAGTTACCTACAAGGGAGACCCATAAGACTGTCAGCTAATTTCTCAACAGAAACTTTGCAAGCCAGAAGGGACTGGCAAGAAATATTCAAAGTGATAAAAAACAAGGACCTACAACCAAGACTACCCAGAAAA
The DNA here is from genome assembly GCF_987537825.1 of Furipterus horrens. Classification (NCBI taxonomy): domain Eukaryota; kingdom Metazoa; phylum Chordata; class Mammalia; order Chiroptera; family Furipteridae; genus Furipterus; species Furipterus horrens. Next base: position 109,526,836 of record NW_028327176.1, on the reverse strand, counting down.
GTTATCATTTTTTAAAAAAGGACAGAAAAAGAGTTTCCCTGACTAGAAAAAAGAGTTCATCACCACCAAACTAGTATTACTAAAAATATTAAAGGGTCTTCTTTAAGAAAAATAAGGAAAAAAGCTATCAAAATACGAACAATAATATAACAATAAACACATATTTCTCAACAATTGAATCTAAAATAAGAAAATAAATGAATATGAAGAATCATAGATACAAAGAACATTTTGATGGTTGCCAGATGGAAGGTGGTTTAGAGGAATGAGTGAACAAGACAAAGGGATTAAGAAGTACAAATAGGTGGTTACAGAATAGTCATGGGGCATAGGAAATATGGTCAACAATATTCTAATAAGTAAGTATGGTGTTAGATGGGTATGAGATTTATCAGAATGATCACTTAATCAGTTATGTAATGTCAAATCACTGGGCATACACCTGAAACTAATATAATAATGTATGTCAACTGTAACTGAAAAATAAAAGTGATTTTAAAATGGGAAAAAATGAGGTTAATAGGTGAGGTGATGGATAGGTTAATCAGCTTAATTGGGGGAATTACTTCACAGTGTGTGTGTGTGTGTGTGTGTGTGTGTGTGTGTGTACATTATATACCTTAAAGATATACAATATATATTAGTCAGTAAAATAAAAATATCCATGAATTTCACTGTAAAAAAAAAAAAAAAGACTCAGAATAACCAAGCACCAAGCTAAGGTTTTGAATGCTCCTCAGAGTCCAACTCTGCCAGCCGTGAAGGTAGCTACCCCTGGTCTCAGAACAGTGGAGCGGTGCCTGTGATGATTCCAGCACAGAGCAAGGGTGAGTCTGTGGCACAGAGACTCGGCACCTTCCAGCTCTGTGCACCATGCCTTTCTTCTCCTTTTGCAGTAAGAAAACCTATTCTGTTCCACATTTTGCCTCCAGTTTCAATAGATCAAAAAGAAGTGAACCAGAAACTGTCAGAAATGTACTTCAAAAAGTTTTGTTTGGTTATATCAAAATAGTAAAGGCATTGAAGTTACTAAAGACAAATTTGCCATTTGAAAAAGATTTCCTTTAACAGGCTGATTTTATAGGCTTCTAAATATCAATACATAGTAAGATGTAGCACTTTGGATGTGAAATCATATGGGAAGAAACTGGTGAACTGACATGCACACCAAGCTGATACTTGAATCATCTGAAAGTGGTACTTTATCATTTCTACCATTATTTTTAGGATGCCTTTCTCAATTAATTTATGACCTAAAATTGGTAAAAAAGCATTTATAGCAAAAATTTTTATATATCTTTATGTTTGTTCTCATTTTTATAGCTTCTTGGAAAACTCTAAATGTGTTTGGAATGGCTCTAATAATATAAAAACACTACAGTGTTCTAGAAATTATTAGTTTAACTTTCAAGTCATTCATAAACCTTGCCTATGAAATGATCTCTTAAGTATTTGATTGATAGACTGCTATAGGCAACAGAGACAGAGTAAGCTCTTTTTTATGCTAAAATAAAGGAGCATCTATGGATTTATTTAGAAAACTTGTGGTCAGCTACATAGAGCAATGACTCGAGGGATACAATAGTGAGGATGGATTTCAGTGGTGAGTAATCTGATACCTGGAGACATTCAGTGATCTTTGGAATGGTGACCAGTGGTATCAAGGATGGAGTATTTTGTAGTGCCTAACTAAATACGCTCTCCACTGTAGGTGATTTATTTTCCTAATAAGAAAAAAATTATGGCATTTATTATTTGAAAGATACAGACTGAAGTCTCTTGATTACTAGTTCTAAATTTTAAAGAGCCTTCCTGGTTCAGCATTTTGTTGTTGTTGTTCTTGGATGGTTTTGCATGTTACATGTTCTAGAAACATGTAATCCTAAATGTGTCTTCCTGAATGCAGGATGTTTTCTTCGTAGACTCAGACTGATGAAACACATATTAAGCTAGTGAGTGTCTTCATCAATTCTGTGTTCCAGACTTGGGAGGATGTACAGTTGCTATTGTATGACCAAATGTCTTTGTGTCATTGCAGAAAATCAACTGAGCTTTGAAAAGTTTGAGTCCTGTGTGAGCCTCCATGGCAGTCACCTACCCATCCCTGCTGCTCTGACTCCAGGCCATTCCTGGTGCTGGGATGTGCTAAGCTTTACCATTAAATACAACATTTCTCTAAACATCACCCACCCACCCACCCCTCCCCCCAAAAGTCTGAGTCTTAGTTCTGTGAAAGTGATTTCTTCTTTAAAAGAAAAAGAAAAAAGAAATGAGCCCTAGCCAGTGTAGCTCAATTGGTTGGGTGTCATCCCACAGGTGAAAGGTTGCCAGTTTGATTCATTGTCAGGGCACATGCCTGGGTTGCCGGTTCAGTTCCCAGTCAGGGTATGTGCAAGATGAAACCAATCAATGTTTCTCTCTCACATCGATGTTTCTCTCCCTCTCTTTCTCCCTCCCTTTCCTCTCTCTAAAAATAAAGAAATAACATCTTTAAAAAAAAAGAAATGAAAGAAAAAGAAGTAAAAGGAATACTGCTAACTGCCAAATGTGTTAAATAGTGTTTTAGTAAAAGAAAGTAAATTTATTGTATTTCCCTTAAGATTGTGAGGGAGTATGGATATAATAGAATGAGCCAAGAGTTTCTTTATAGCAAATAATGTCTGCAATAAATTATTTCACTATCTTTAAAATTTTTTCCCTAGATTTTGGTAAGGAGTTGGTTTCTGTCAATCTCTTTGGGTACATGCTACATTATAAATTAATGTTGGCATAAATTTATGATTAGGGAGAGTATGTCATGTACACTTTTTAATGGTAATTTTAAGCTGAATGTCTGCGTAATGGATTAATGTATAGTTTTATATATTCAGAAGCATTCTTTAAATAGGTTTTTAACCTTAATATTGCTTTTATACTTGCGTTAATGTTTTTATTTGTGCCTTTTGGGCAATTTAATCTTTATTATGAATTTCTGGTGCCTATAGCCAGCAACTAAAAGGCAGTTAGAGGTGAAGGTACTGTTCCTAAAAATGCATCGCGGTGACACCTTTCTATCCTCATACTTTCAATCTCACCCTCTCTTTTCTATTCTTCTTGGGTGCAAGTTAACAGATTGTGTTATTCATAAAGATTTCTAAATTTCAATACCCAAAACACTCTTTAACTGTGTTTCTGACTTTATAACAGTAACTATTTTTGAACTCCAGATGTCTGGTCTGTTTTATATAAATAAATTTATTTATATAATAGTATAAGAAATATATATAAGAGAGAACAAACTTTAATAAATAGTTTTTGGTCCTTTCAAAAAATTTCATGCAATATCCTGGTGGATACTGTATGCCACGTGGGCACATGGATGCTATGGAATCAAATACACCACACAGTGGTCAGTAATCTAATCAGAGACTGCTGAGAGCAGAAACTGTCAGAGGTCATTTAGCCAGTCCACCCTCCAGAGAAAACTGCATCTAAAAAATTCCTGTCAGGTCTTACATATCCAGTGTATAAGACCTGCAGGAAAAGGAGAATCAACAGATTCCCTTGGTAACCTGTCATAGACCCTCACAACACCACTGTTGGTGTATTTTTCTTGTTAGAACCTAGGTCCTGGCTATTCAAAGTGCAGTCCTTGATCAGCTATGTGGGCATAACCTGGGGGCTTTCAGAAATGCAGCATCTCAAGCCCACCTCAGTCCCACTGCATCAGAACTTGTATTTTAACAAGACCTGCAGGTGGTTCATGTGCACTAAAAATTTGAGATGTCCTTCCTCTGTGCATCACACTAAGAACCTAAATAGGAAACAAGGGTTTAGAAGTCATGAATCAAACTTCATAAGTATTGAATCAAAATGCAGAACATAATCGAATTGCTCTCCTGACTACATTAGAGGTTTTGGGAATAATCAACATAGCCACAGGATTTATTGGTGTTTATTCCATATTACCCAGGCACAGGCAGTAGGTTCTGACTGAAAATCCCCGAGACCAGAGGGCAGTGGTGTCCATGGATGATGGGGCCTTAAGGAGTTGTTTTCCTGAGTTAGTTTGCAAGGGGAGTAGGAAGCAGCTTCTGCAATGTTTGGTCATAAATTAAACAAACATGGATGTTACAACACATGGAATTATTTACAACAGGTATTCCTTACCATACCAAATTAAAGATTTTCTCAGAAAATGTGAAATTTCTGTAAACTCGATACTATTTTTTTTATCCTTGGGGACATTTCATTTGCTTTTTTAGAAAGAGAGAGGAAGGGAGAGTAGAAGAGAGAAAGAAACATCCATGTGAGAGAAGCATTGATTGGTTGCCTTTGTACACACCCAGACTGGCGATGCGCACCAGTCCATACACGTCGGGACAAGGGGGTCGCATGTGCCCACACCCAGACTGGGGATGAACCTGAAACCTAGGTATGTGCCCTAACTGGGAATTAAACCCACAACCTTTTGGTTACAGGACGATGCTCCAACCACCGAGCCACACTGGCCAGGGATAAACTCAATACTATTTCCTAAGTTTTTCTAAATCACCTCAAAGATTGTTATTCACTTTTTATTGCTTTTCAATGATCAATGCTTTTCTAATACTATAACTTTAAAGCTTTAAATTTCTTTTCCAAAGTATTTTCCTCTCAGTTACTAAAAAATCTATAAACAAGAATATAACCAACAGAAAAAAAAGCCCATCATTCATAAAAAGATCATCTTAACAACTACTAATACATAGAATGCTTACTATGTGCCAAGCACTGTATAATTAAATAATGATTCCCACAATAAAAATATGAAGTAAGTGCTACTACATGCCCATTGTACAGATGAGACAGGTGAGATCCACTAATCATTATTGTTAACTAATTTCTCCAAAGTCATACAGCCAGTAAGCAGGAAAGCTGGTTTTGAGCCCATGCTGTTATTCACTATACTCCAGTATACAAACACAGGAATGCAATAAAAGACACATGCTTTGATTTTCTTCTGTTCACCTTAATTTCAGCTGCCAGCTTCCATCCAACTGGGCTTGTTCTTTGGGCTCCTCCTGTGCATACTCTCTAACACTGTGCCAGTCCTAAGATCATAGAGGGTGTCCTGCAGTGGTGAAGCTTCTTATCATAGGTCATCCTTGCACAGGGGTCACTTATAAATTATTCAGCACCTATTCATGTGGTCCTATCAGATTTCTTGGCCTGCTACTTCTATGCCTCTCAAGGACATGAGAGACTTCAACACAGCCTCCTGGGTGCTCTGTGGGGCTGTGCAGAGAGTAATCACAAAACCTCTCCAGCAATCTTAGTGTATCAATAGTTTACACTTTTGGAAAACAGAACAGGAATCCCCCAAAACAAAGCTTCTCTGAGGCAAGAAAACACAAGGAGTACTATCTGCTTGAATTAGGAAACATAAAAAATATTTCAGAATTTTGTCACACATAAATTCTAGTTACCAGATAAATAATAATTGAAGGCAACAAGAGGAGAGAAAAATTGGTTCTATTAGAATTAAAAAAAATAAACACCAGAGTATCTAGATGAACCCTGGGTATGAGGATGCTGAGATAAGTATGGCCTCTTTGGGGCTCGCATGGACTGGCAGTGGCTGAGCAAGAGGAAGTGGTGGCTCTCTTTTAATGACATTCTGCTCAAGGTCATCAATATAGAACTAAGAATTTAACCTGAAGGAGGGAAAACCATGTTGCCTGTGTGTCCTCGGTGAGCCATCTGGGACTGGTGGCCTACCACGTAGGCTGTAAACACATGGGTTCTCTGTCCCTGTACCCCAGAGTGGCTGGTCTACATTCTGGCAAGGATTAAGGAAGAAAGCCTGTCCAGATGAAATGATGAAAGGATCCTAAGACCTATGACCTAAGGTTCCTTTCAACCTACAATGACCAAATTTCTGATCATGAAATGTCATAAAAGAGCCATTTTTCATTTGTCTTCACAAACAGTGGAAGCTAAAGAAAATTCCTGCATTAACTGTATGTCTCCCCACCAAATATAGAATTCCAACTAAAGTCAAAAATATATTGAATAACACTGAGAACATGATTTTCTCTCCTGCAGAGAGCAAGGAGTTCCTCAGAAACAAAGAAAATATATCCAAATACAGTTCAGTTCAGCTGCTTAGTCTATTGATGTACCCCAAGAACCCAGAACAGTGCCTGCTTCATGGTGCATAATGGACAAATATTTGGTGTCTGAATAAATAACTAGGTGAGCTGAATAATGTACTAGGGCTCTGATTTAGGCCTGGATATGGGAAAGTGTAGAAAGATTTTTCTGGTCTCTCTAGAACTAAAGCCAGATCACTGCATTGTGCTTATGAGTCTCAGAGGAAAAGAGGTATCAGAATCACCACCTCACAGGACTTGGGAAGAAGGCAAGAAAATTCTTGTCCCCTTCATATCATGTATACTACAAAGCTATATTGGCTAAGATGTAGTGTGGGCTGCAATGAAACTTCTTATAGGAGTGACTTGAACAAAACAGAAGTTTGTTTCTCTCTGATGTGAAAGTTAGGAGAGAGAAAGCCCAGAGTTGTGTGTTGGCTTGAATTCACAGAACAGGTTTTTAACCTAGAAAGGCCTTGGGAATCTAGGCTCTACCTTGCAGCTCTGATTTGCACGGCCTCCATTCTCATACTCACCTTATAGTTCAAGATGGCAGCTCCAGGTACAGCCATCATCCTAGAATTCCAATAAAAATAAAGAAGGAAAGAAAAAGTAATTCAAAGGGCTGGGGATATACACCAGCTGTCTCATGAAAACTGTTCCAATGACTGCCACAAACATCACCTCATTGGCCAGAACTTAGTCAAACACATACACCCAAGTGCAAGGAAAGCTGGTAAATGTGAACTTTCTTCTGGGCCGTGCATGTCCTTAAAACTTCTATTATTACAACAGAGGAAGAAAATAGATGTTCAGTGATAATAGCAGTCTCTTCCCCAAGAGCCAGTACTCCTGAATTGGAGTCCAAAATACTAAGAAGAATGACAGTTGGGATTTCTGAAGTTGTTCTCCCCAGGGACACTTTGCTTACGTATTATAACTGACAGCGGGAAAGACCAAGTGCTGTTACTTTACAAATGCAGACGGAGACCATGCTAAGCAATAATGATTTATTGTTATTTTTTGACTATCACATATCAAGTGTTTATTGCATGCCAGTCACTATGGTAAGTGGATTTGCCATTGTTTCATTTAATTCTTACAACAGCCTTTGATGTTGGTGTCAAAACTGAGGCCCTCAGAGGGTAAATAACATGCTAATAATTGGAGATAGAATTGCTTCTTGGTATGTTCATTGCAAGAATCTGTGCTCTCAAACACCATCAGTATACGTGGCCAACCCAAGAGTGGATTAGCAAGTGAAGGCCCACTCTATGAGAATCCATTTTTTCAAACAATGATTTATTTAGAAAATATCATTCTAAGCATTCTGTTACCCATGATGAATGCTGGCTTCTTGGGCTACAAAGTAAGCAAAAAACTCATGGCGCTTAAGCACTTGTGGGGATTAAGTCATTAATCAACTAATCCCAAGAATAACTGTGATGACTGCCACAAAAGAAACTCTTATAGAATTCAGAGTGGCATAGTCTGATGAATCTAAGAAGGCTCCCCTGAGGAAGAGGCATTTGAACTGAGATCTGAGAGCTGAGGATGGGTGATGGAGGCTGAAAGTACTCTGGGCTAAAAGTACAACATGTGCAAAGGCTCTGAAGCAGCAGAGCAGATAGCATAATTAAGGAACAGAAACAAGGCCAGGTGGTTAGAGTGAAGTAAATGCTGGCAAAAGGTGGGGCTAGAGGGATGGAGACTGATTATGAAAATCATTAGATCTTGGTTTTTAACCTAAAAACAACTAGAAATCTATCAAAATATTTTAATATGAAGTTGAGAGTAGGGGGAATGGGCAGAGAAGCCTGATACAATTTATTTTGTGTTTTCATGACAAAAGAACTTTATCTCTCTTGTTTCCCACTATATCTTATACACACAGTGAGCACTAAAACCATATTTGTGAGCTGAATTAATACATTAATAGATAACTTTTGAGAATACCATTCTAGCTACAGTGTGGAGGATACTGACTGGAGAGAGGAGCAATAGGGTGCCGGGAGGCCACTTCAGAAACTATTTCAGAACTAAATAAAAGGACTTTGTGATGGACTGACTACAGCCAGGGAGAGTAGAAGGCATCAGGATAGCTCCTAGGTTTCTGGCATGAGCCACTGGGCAGATGACAGCCGTATTCATTGAGACTGGGAAAAGGGCCAATTTTGAAAAGGAAGGTCACATCATATCACCAGAAGTAGTTCCCATTTATATAACTGCAAGCTGTGAATTCTGCCTACAAAGGTAGCAGAAAATAATAAAAATACATCCCAATAAGGCCAAACTGCAAATCTGGAATGAGAAGTAGCCCTAAGTCTCTTGACCTATCAAGTTCCTTTGAGAATCATCACTAGAAGTTAAAATAAAAACTCCCCATGGACACTTACCTGTAACATCTGTGATGAGGGCTCAAGTAAACCTGAAAGTCAGTGTGTATTGGCTGGATGCATATGGGCGATAAAGTTGTTCAAAATGCACTGGCTTGGTAACTATAGAGGTAGTATCGGGATGGTGTGTATAATAGTTTCACACCTTTTTAAAAGATAAAATAAATCATCAACCAGAAGACTTATCACTGCACTGCACTGGTGGCCTTCCTAAGAAACTGCTGAATTACTAGCAAGGTTATGGCACATCATGCTCCTTTTCACAAGCCTCCATTCTCTACCACAATTCCAACTACCAAAAACAGGTTCCACTTGGTCTGAGAACCTTGTGACTGTCAGACTTGATAATACAGCGTGTCCTAAGAAGAAAAACTTATGAGCTAGTGATCTAGTAGGCATGACACAAACTGCTTTCATAGGCTGGGGGGTTATTCATGTACTTTAAAAGCCTAATTTTACAATCCATGTATCCAGGAATCCATCTAAAAAGTCAGATGTTTTAAATATCTCTGCCACTGGCCTCCTACTTTACCATTCTACAGAACAGTAATTTCTCAAAACTAAATTTGCATGGTTTCCCTGAGGTAAGAATGATTGACAACATTTTACACCACAGATGGCTACGCAGATGTGCGCATAGGTATGATACCTCACTGCAAACAAGCTGGCCAATCAGAGAGGAGCTGAGAATTGCACTCTGAAGCAATTATAAATTCTATCCTGGGAGATCAGAGATCCAACTTGTACAGAATGGTCCCATTTTCAACCACATTGGAATACACAATTAGGCAATACTTGAGTCTAATCAAGTATTCCCCACAACTACAACTAATATTCAACCCCTATGATTTTTACATGGAACTCCAATTCAAAAATCCTTTGCTTAAACAATATTAGGGGTTAAGAGCACAGCCATTGGAGACAAACAGACCTGACATTGCACTCCTGCTCTGTCTATGAAAAATAGGCAAATTTCCTCTCTAAGGAGCAAATGTCTCACCTGGAATATGATGTAGTATTGCCTACTTTGCGGAAATGTTGCAAGTGTAAATGAGGAACAGTGATAAGCACAGTGTTTGGCATATAACAACAACCAAAAGGTACTTAGTAATTTTTAGAACTGCATAATCAGTGTCCTGCAAATAATGCCACAAAAACACTTCATTGTTTCCCTGGATCAAAACTAAAAAGGCACAGCATAATGAATCTTGAAAATTCCTACCAAAAGAGAGCATAAATATAAAATGATGATTTTGGAGTTATATTCTAAAACAAACAATTATAAAAATGACATTTCTTTGAATTATTTTATCTTTTTAAAAGATGGCAAATTAATTGTTTTACTCCATAATATATATATCATGCATATTTTAAAATTTAAATTAATTATTCTTGAATAAACAGCCCTCCAGGAAAATATGACATATTAATTTTATACTCCTTGGTGAACTTCTCTGCCTGCCCTAATAAGTGTAGTGAGGAAAGAACCATTGAGCCAGATACAGCCTGCAGGCTTGAATTTTAGATCACCCTTTACATGGGCAGATAACTTATCTTTCTAGGTCTTAGTTTCCCATATGTAGAATTATGATAAAATATATATATTCTTCATGAGGCTTGCTTCTAGTCTCTTTTTCTCATCCTCTCCCATCTTTATTCATAGGGGCATAACAAGACACTATTTAAAAAATTATTTTAAACATATTTATAGAGTCTAGTGCTAGGCACCATGGCAAAGGTTGAATTACTAAAGAAAATTTAATGTCAAATTTCAAAAGACAATGTCCATGATGAGATCTGGCCTTTTCTGACTTAGCCTGAAAAGCTATAGAGCATCACTTCTGCTGCATTCCATTGGTTACAATCAAGTTACTAAGTCCAGCCCAGGTTCAAGGGAAGGGAACATATAGCCCGCCATTTGATGGAAGAAGTGCCAAAAATATGTGGACATGTTTTAAAACAAATACATAGGCAACCTATTCTTAAAGAAATCAAAAGGGGAAAAAAGGAAGGAAGGAAGAAAATAAAATAGGAGGAAAAAATAGAGGAGAGAGGAAGGGAACGAAAAATATCTAAGACCTCTACACAGAAAACTACAAAACATTATCAGGATTCATAAATTGGAGAATTCAGTATTGTAAAGATATTACTCTTCCTATGTTTTTAAGATTTAATAAAGTTCCAATGAAAATTCTAGCAGGCAAAAATCAATATAATTGAGCATATCAACAGAATGAAAAAGAAAAACCATGTGCCAATCTCAATAGATACAGCAAAAGCATTTGAGAAAATTTAGCATTTATTTCTGATTTAAAACAAAAATGACTCTCAGAAAATTAGGAATGGAAAAGAATCTTCTCAACCAGATAAGAGGCATCTATTGAATACAAAACACAGAAAAGATGATATTAATGGTGAAAGACTAAATGTTTTTCTTCCAACATCATTAACAAATAAAAGATGTTCATTTTCACCACTTCTATTCAAAACTGTACTGAAGAATCTAGCCACTGCAATAAGGCAACAAAAAGAAATATAAGGCATCCAGATTGTAAAGAAAAAGTAAAACTTTTTGAATTCTCAGATTACATGATTACCTACAGGGGAAATCCCAAAGGATCTACAGAAAAGCTAATAAATGCTTAGCAATGTTACAGGAAAAAAGAGCAAGAACAAAAATCAATTGCATTTCTAGTATACTAGCAATGAAGATGTTGAAATTGTATTTAACAAAAAAGTAATATTTACAGTAGCACCAAAAATATGAAATGATTAGGGATAAATCTGTCAAAAGATATGTAAGACTTGTATACCGAAAATGACAATATATTGCTAAGATACTTTAAAGAATACATAAACGAATGGAGCATTTACCACATTTATGGATTAGAAGACTCAATTTTGCTCAGATGTCAATTCTCCCTAAATTCATCTGTAGAGTCAATGTAATCACAATCAAGATTTCAGCAAGCTCTTTTGGCTAAAAATTGATGAGCTTTTTCTAAAATCCATGTAGAAACACAAAGAGATTAGAACAGTCCAAATGATTTTGAGAAAGAACAAGGTTAGAGATCTAATATTATGTGATTTTAGAACTTACTAAAAAGCTACAGTAATCAAAAGAATCAAGTATTGGTATCAAGATAGATGAATTGAACGTACATTTGCATAAAAAAATCAACTTTGATCCATAACCCACATCATATAAAAATATCTCAAATGCATAATAGAGCTAAATATAAAACTCAAAAACTATAAAACTTATATAAGAAAATATAGAAGAAAATCTTTAAGACATTGTTTTGGGCAAAGATTTCTTATATATAACACCAGTTATGACTGATAATAGAAAACAGTAATAAATCAGACTTCATCAAAATTAAGAGGTTCTGCTATTCAAAATACATTCTTAAGAGAATAAACAAGCCAAAACAGGGAGAAAATAATTGCAAAGCATATATCTGATAAGGCTTTGCATCCACAATATATAAATAATTCTTAAAACTCAAGAATAAAAAAGTAGACCAATAAAAACTAGGTAAAAAAATTTGAATAGACACTTTAGCAAGTAAGAATATACCAATGGCAGATAATCATGTAAAAACATGCTCAATATCTTGGTCATTAGAAAAATACAAATTAAAATTACTTCACTTTTATTAGGCTGCCTAAAATAAAAAATATTGATTATAGCAAGTTCTGGTTCAGGATATTGAGCAGTTGGAATTCTTCTACACTACTGATGGAGATGTAAAATGGTTAACCAAGTTGGAAAACTGTCTGGCAATTTCCTACAAAATTCAACATACAACTGCCAATGACCTAACCATTCCACTCCTAGGTAATTTACACAAAAGAGATAAAAGTACATGTTTATACAAAGACTTGCACATGAACATTTTTAGTAGCATTACTTATAATGGCAAAAAACTGGAAGCAACCCAAATTTCCATCAAGAGATAAATAAACAAATCCATACAATGGAATGGTATTCAGCAATAAAATTATATGGAATATGGATAAACAACAGAATGGATAAATCTTAAAATAAGTATGCTGAGTGAAAGAAGTTAGACAAAAAAAAAAAAAAACATATGCCCTATAGTTCCATTTGTATAATATTCCAGAAACTGCAAACAAATACTATATAATCTATATTAGTGGTTATATGTAGAAAGGGGATCTAAGAGGGATGGGATCAAGTACAAAGGGGCACAAGAAAAGTTTTGGGTGTAATAGATATGTTTATTATTTTGATTGTGGTAATGATATTACAGGCATTTTGTTATTTCAGAACTTATAAAATTACACTTTAAAAGTGCAGTTTATTATATGTTGATTATACTTCAATAAAGTTGTTACAAAATTCCAGACATATTTTTGTGGAAAATTAAAGACCACTTCCAAAATTTATATGAAAAATACAAAGTGCCAAGTATAGATCAGACATCTTTAAAGAAAATCAGAACACATACATTGTCAGATATCAAGACTTATTATACAGCTTCTTAATTAAGAAAGTATGATAGTGTCACTAGGATGGAAAAACAGAACAATGGAATCAATTAGCAAGTTGACCCATAGTCACTTGATTTATGAAAAAAGTGACACTATAGAACAGTGGATGAAAAATGGTCTTTTCAATAAGAGGTGCTGAATCAGTTGGATATTCATGGAGAATAAAATAAATCTTGACTCCTAACTTATATCATACACTAAAATCAACTTCAGGTGGATTATAAGTCTCAATGTGAAAGGTAAAACAAAAACACCCAGGAGATAACATAGAAGGTATTTCCTTCATCTAAAGAGCAGGCAGAGGTTTCTTAAGTGGGACACAAAGAGCAGTAACCATAAAAGAAGAGACAGATAAATTGCACTACATTAAAATTTAAAACTTCTGTTCATCAACACACACCATTAAAACAATGAAAAGGCAATCAAAAGAGTAGAGGATCAATAAAATACATGCATAACCTTAAAAAGATTTGTTTCCTATAAGAGATAAGAATAAGATAGTTAACTTAATTTGTTTTAAAACTGGGCAAAAATCTTAAACAGAAAGTTCACAGAGAAGCATGTCTAGAAAAGTGGTTAACTGCTTTAGGAAACCAGAAAATAAAGAAAAATAAATAAACCTGAGATACCACAATACACCCAATCTATAACAAAAATTTGAGTACAAAACAAGACCAAATATTGGTAAGGTTGTAGAGCAACTGGAACTTTCACATGTTGCTGGTGGGGATGTAAATTGGTGTAACAACTTTGGAATACCATTTGGTGTTCTCTAAATTCAAACATATATATTCATTACCTAGGACCCCACAATTCCATTCCTGTAATAAATTCAACAGAAATATATTATTAGTGGTAATATAATTGGTATAGACTGTAAGCATACAATTTGGCAGTATCAAGTAAAATCCAGCAATTCTATTTGTTTTTTTAATGGATAAAGGTAGCATTTTTATTTTCTTCACCACTTGTGAAAAGGCTGAAATTTTCTCTGCTTCTTTGTTGGTACTTCTTTTCTCTTTCTTTTTTAAATACGTTTTATTGATTATACTGTTACAGTTGTCCCAATTTCCCTTCCCTTTGCTCCCCTCCACCTGGTGGCCCCCCTCCAGCCAGTTGTCCCCCCCTTTTAGTCCATGTCTATTGGTTGTGCATATAGTTCTTCTCAACCTCTTCTTGTCTATTCCATTCCCTCCTACTATGCTTCTTTATTTCTGTACTATCTCCCTCCCTCTCCCCCTTCCCCCTACTGACCTTCCCCCAGTATGTTCCCCATACCTGTAGTTCTTTTTCTACTCTTGTTGCCTACTTAGTTTGCCTTTGTTTTGATTCCCTAGCTTCTGTTGTTGGTTCTTGTGGTGCAGTTTTCATTTTAGATTTCATAGTTTTGATCCTCCTTTTTCTAAACCAGTCCCTTTAACATCTCATATAATAGTGGTTTGGATCTAATGAACTCTTTCAGTTTTATTCTGTCCCAGAAGCACTTTCTCTGCCCTTCTATTCTGAATGACAATTTCACTGGATAGAGTATTTGTGGCTGTAGGTTTTTGATTTTCATTACTTTGAATATTTTTTGCCAGTCCCTTCTTGCCTGCAGGGTCTCCCTTAAGAAGTCAGCTGATAGTCCAATTGAGAACCCTTTGTACATGATTCTTTTCTTCTCTCTTGCTGCTTTTAAGATTCTCTCTTTATCTTTAATTTTTGACAATTTGATTATAATGTGTCTTGGAGTGGTTCTCCCTGGGTCCAGTTTTTCTGAAACTCTCTGTGCTTCCTGGACCTGTAAGTCTATTTCCTTCCCCAAGTTCAGGAAGTTCTGCTTCATTACTTTTTCACATAATTTTTCAATTTCTAGTTCATCTTCTTCGTCCTCTGGCAATCCTATAATTTGTATGTTCGATCTCTTATAGCTCTCCCAGAGGTTTCTGATCCTCTCATCCCTTTCCTTGCTTTCTGTTTCCTCTTTCTGCACTGGTTGACTATTTGTTCCTTCCCTATGTTCTGGCTTGTTGATTTGCTCTCTGGATTTTATTTCCTCACCACTTGTCTCATATGTGTTTTTGTTCTTTTCAGTATAAGTGGCTTTCAATCCTTTCTCATCTTGTTGCAAATGACTTGTTAATTCTGTAAGCCACCTAATGACTATAGCTATGAATTGAGCCTCTGAAAGGTTTCTTATTTGTCTGTCAGATTCTTCATCTGCTGCCTTGTGAGCTGTGTCACCAGGATTTCTAAAGTTGTCTGCCTCATTTTGATAGATTTGTGTTTTGCTTTGCCTCTGGGGCAGGCTATAGGGGTCGGAGCCCATGTACTTGTCACAACCCGGCGACCAGTGGTGATCCACAACCTATTTCGCTGCCCTGTGGCACTTTGTGTAGGGGCGGGGGTCCAAGATGGATTCCTGCCATTATTCTTTGCTGGGAGACCGGGATCCGTCCTCCTCCTGCCCTCTGGGTCTCACCGTTAGAAGCAATGAGGGGGCTGCCTTTCCCAGCGTTGGGGTCGCGAGCTGCCAGGGCTCGACTGCAGTCGGGATTGCTCCCCCTGCTGCTGTCCCTGGTGCTACCGCAAGCAGTGCTGCCTGGTTTCTTGCCCCTCCTGCCTGTCCGATAAGTGCCACTGGTTTATAACTTTGTATGTTGGGCTTCCATGTAGTTTTATTTTCTGGAATTTCTGGTTATCTTTTGTTTTGAGGTAGTTGTATTCCTTTCTAGTTGTAGAGGGAGACCCAGCATGTCAGTCTAAGCCTCCATCTTGGCCGGAAGTCCCAATTCTACTCTTAAGAACCTATATCACAGAAATATTTATACAAATGCCACAACAAATTATGTATACAGATGTTTGCCATAGTGATATTTGTAGTGGTAAAAATAAGAAATAATTTGAATATTATCAATCAGTGAATGGTGATTTAAAAGATCCATCATAATTACTTAAGAGTTAAAAAGAATGAGTTAAATCTATATGCACTGGTTAGAAAGATAACCTAGATATAGTGCTAAATAAAAACATTTGGCAGAGCAATATATAGAGTATGATCACTTATTAACAGAATATTTAAATTTATATTAAAGTAGTTTATATTTACATGTTTGCAAATATAGAGAAATACCTGGAAAGATAGGCACAGATGGTTAATGGTATTTCTATCAGGAAAATAGAACTGAATAAGAGGAATGCCTGAAAAGTGATATTTAGTTTTTTTTATATATACTTTAAACAACAAAAAATATTTTGGAAAATTATTTGCATATTCTTTAAAAACTAGTTTTTGTCATCACAGGGACAGCCTCAGACGAAGAAGCAGTGAAATAGAAGCATCGTTAGAGTTGAAATGAAACCTTCCCAGTGCATGAGAAGGAGGGGGATAAATGTGTTGACATGAGCCACACTTTAGGAAAAACATATTCAGAACAATGGCTCCACCTCCCACCAGTGCAAGTAAGAAGTCCTAGAGCTGGACCTTCATTAGCTTCATGGCAAACTTACTTCTATGTGGAAGACTATTAAATATAATAGAGATTTTGGATATAATAATGCAACAATTTTCAGAGATGAAAGAATAATATAACTACTAGTCAAGTGTTATATGTCAGAGAACTATATGTTGCCAGTGACTTTATTTCAGTTTACAGCCAAAAAAATGTATATACATTCAAACCATAAACTGTTAAAAGTTCACATCCATATTCTAAGGTAATTCAAAAACAACAACAAAGAAAACTCACAGCTAATATTTTTTCTAACCGATTGAATATGTCCTCCTGCTTTAATAAAGTACCTTACAATAGATTTATTTTTATTTAAGCCTTTAAAAATTACTTATCATTCTTTGAAAATTTTATTAAAACAATATAAGAATTTTTTATCCATAAATGATTGCATCAGAGCCTTGCTAGTAGACACAGAAGGTTGGAGCTGGTGTGAAAGCAAAGGGTGTTATGAAAGTTTCATGAGATCAGGAATCTTGACTTGTTTACCACTGAGTCCCCAGTGTCTACTGCCTGTCAGAGGACACGGCAAACCACAATGATGGCTCCCACATATCGAACCAGATGCTGTGATAAGTGCTTCACAAGCAGTATTTCTCTCAACGGTCCTCTTGGGACTATCATTCCCTTTATTAATGAGTACAATGAGGCTTAGCTTGATTAGGTGACTTAACCAAAGTCACACAATTATTAAGTAGTAGGGCTTGATAGTACCATTTCCCAGTCAGATTTCAGTAACTATGAGCTGTGGGCAATGCTCCATTACATGGAAGGAAGGGGGGGGAAGAGGGCGGGGAGAAGACAGGAGTAGATGAGAAGACCTCATGGCATTCACTTTCGGGAAGAGAATCATTTCCCTAAGTGGGGAGGGTGGTAATGGATGAAACTAACCTAGCAGTCTTGTTTCAAGAGGCCTGTGCTGAGCAGATGAACAGGAAAGGCCTATGTGCCAAGATCAATTCTCTCTCCAGTTTATTTTGCACCAGTCTCCACCTTGCTCTCTCCTCTCCAGCCACATCGGCTCTTCTCCAGAGCTGTGTCAAGCAGTCCTCCTCCTGGTTCAATGGTTGCTTGTCACACAGGTTCCCATTGAGCTGTCCATTGCTCTGGTCTCCTTCATTTCTTTGGATCCTACAATATCACTATTTCCTGGCCACAGGAACCTTCGATGGGGCTGGATCCATGTCAGTCATTGTCCTGAAGGTCACACCCATGGAGGTGCCACCCAGGTCCCCTGCAGAGATCCTCACAGACTTCCCTTCTCCCTTCCTAGATGGGCCACTTTCCTTCCTCTCTGCTGGTCCTAAAAAGTCTTTCCTTCTCAACTCCTCTCTGAAACGGGATTCAGCCATTTCCAAAGACCAGCCTTGGACTCCAGGCCACTTACCGCAGACACAGCCAAGATCCCGCAGGCTTGGAGTTACACTGAGGGCCTCTCACTGTGTGAGAGAGTCACACCATTTTAAAACAGATTGGAAAGGGAAACTATGAGGAGAAAAACACAAATCAACATTTCAATACATTATTCTGCTACATTTCACCAGTTGAAGGATACTACCTTTCACTGACAAAAAAGCATAATAGGATGACTAGGTTTGAGGCAGGAGACTAGAAGTCTGGTTTCTGGTGTGATCAACTGAGTTGCTTCTGAGATATGCAATGGGAGACATGAGAAGGCAATTGGATATCCAAGTCTGAAGCTGTCTGGCTAAGTTTTTGTAGAGCCCAGTGCAAAAGTCCATTATTTTTCCACTTAGCCATTTCCAGTATGGACAAATAATGTTTTCATACTGTGCAATAGTTTATAGGACCAAGCTTATTTATTTCTAGCACTCTATTAGGTTCTCTAGTTTCACCAGTATTCTGAAAACCACTTACAATTTCATGTTGGAAGAAAAGGACAAGAACAGAAATTCAACAAAATAGTTTTGCTCTAAGAGTAGTTAAGGCTCATGAACTTATTTAGAAGCTCTTTTACTTGAAAACAAATTATTACAGGTGAAGAAAATTATGTCCTTGGAGATCAATACCCCATTTTCAACTCACCACAATCTCTGTTTCAACTGATTTATACAATCCATTGCTGGACCCCCCAAAATTACATAAAACATTTAAGAAATTATAAGAAACCTTCACTCAGGATTTTAACTGCTGAATTACACCATAGATATTGCCAGTCGGTCAGCCAAGTCCCCAACTTCCATTATTATTACCTCCTGCTGAAGGGACAATGTTCCAAAAGGGGGAGAAACACAAAATATGGTTTATTGTGTAAAAAGATTTAAGTTCTAAACATTTGGGATATTATAAAATCATGCCATGGATACTCTGTACTTGCATTTTTCTGTGATGTTGATGGATTTTCATCCATATCATTTATATCACAGTGGGCTTAAGTTGTAAAACCAGGTCACAGTTCCAGCAAAAGAAAATATAAAACTGAGAGGTAACATGGAGTTTATTGCATATAAGTGAGGTGCACACCAAGAGCAGAGCGACCTGGAAATGCCACAAGGATGCCATGGCTCCAGCTGCAGAGCCAGAACTTCACCACCTTATCAGGGGGAAGCACGCTCACCCAGGTGAGCCCAAGCCATGTCCCTTCATTACTAAACACAGGAGAGAAATGCTGCCATAAACACTTTGTCATTTGAATCTCCTTCACTGCACAAATCTCAAAATCTGGCCCAAACCTACCATGAGGGTCTGCGGCCAGCAAAGAGTAGTTTCAGCCATTAATATTATGAAATTGTGCCATTTTTCACGATGTTCTAAAATCCAAAATAAATTAGAAAACACAGATGCCTATATAATAAACAGAATAAGGTCCATTTCCCACTGTAGTTATGCTCTGTGATGTTTAAGCGGGGGTGGGGGGGGGATTGGGGGCAAATTTTGATGGCATTATGGACAGACTTGGAAATAACTAGTTCCTGCCATGTCTACCCATGCTGTCGGAGCAAATCTGGAGGAAGTTGTGTGCAAAATATAAGAGAAGACTTGGAATCAAAGTAAAACTTAAATGATAGCTGGGAAGGCATCTAAAGCCCCCAGTAAAATGACCTTTGCAAAAGCTAGATTGTAAAACACAGTTTAGTCTCCTACTTTATCCCCCTACCCCTAATGTGTTTCTACCACAATCTAAGATAGTTGCAGTCCCTGGAGTGTGGATATATTGTAGCCTGCTTATGTGCAGGAAGAAAATCTCTGTCTTCCTAATGTGTACCCCGACAAATAGCCTGATCAACTTAATCAACAAAAAATCCTTTCAGAAGTCTGGGCTGAGGCCAGTCTGATGCAGAAAGATAAGTAGAAATGCCCTCACTCCCAATAAATAGCTATTAGCATAGTAAATAGTGGATTTTATCAACAGAAATTTCTGTTAATTCAGCCAAAATGTTATTGATCATCATCTATATTCAAAATGTTGCCATAAGTGTGTTTTCTTAAATGTTTATCATGTAGCATATTAAATAATTATCTAATTAGAACACGATATAATAGGATATTATGTGCAAGATACTTGAGAGTGCTGGGAAGAATATGGCAATAAATAAACACGCAAGCATTCTCTTCAAAGGACTTAACAATCTGGAAAAAAAGACAAGATAGGCAATTTATTTAATAAGTGTGTCTACACCAACGCTAAGCAGAGTGTGATGAGCATAGAGGAGGTGATAAGAATTCAGGGTGGGAGTCCCTTTCAGATTCTCAATATCAGGAGAGCCATTAAGGACATAGTTGGATTTGAATGGGGCCTGAAAAGATAGGTAAATATTTGAAAATAAATATTACATATTTTTTACATAATAAAGTTAGTGCATACCCACAACATAACAGTAGCTGTTACAGGGAGGTGGGGGGATGAAAGAAAAAAAATAAAAATTATCCATAGTTCCACCAATTCCAAAGGGGGCTCACTTCAGGAGAAGAGGCAGCACACACCAAGGCACAGAAGGGGAAGACACAAGGAGAGATACAGTTCCGCTGGGATATAGGCATTGTGTAAGGGAGAATGGAACGGTCCCATAGACCTGAATTAAGCACCAAAAGGCCTAAAAATCCTTAAAGGAAACCCAAGTGGGTTAAGATGCTGCAGAGGGAGATGGATGACAACCGTCTTCCCTGCGGTTCAGGCCCCCTTTGTCCTGGAGGGTTGCATTCTTCTCAGGACAGTAGCCAAGCAGCAACCCCTTTCTATGTATTTATTAGCATCTTCTAGTTCCCTGTGGGGCTAGAAATCCTATTTGAATTAGAAAGCCAGAAACTCTAATTCCCTTCAAGAACCAAAGACACCACAGCATACCAAAAGGACTGCAGCAACCATGACCAAGACCAGGTTACAGAAAGGACAGCAGGAAGCCTGCACAAAACTCATGTGTGAACCAGGAATCCATGAACAACAAATTCAAGGCTCCATAAACTTGGACAGGAAAAAGTGCATCTTTACTTTTACTGATATTTATTTTATTTTATCTTAAAGATTTTATATATTTATTTTTAGAGAGAGGGGCAGGGAGGGAGAAAGAGAAGGAGAGAAACACACCCATCTAGAGACCTGGTCCGCAACCCAGGCATGTGCCCTGACTGGGAATCAAATTGGCAATCCTTTGGTTTGCAGGTCATCGCTCAATCCACTGAGCCACACCAGCCAGGGCTATTTTTGCTGATCTTTAATAGCAACATAGCATTTCCTATTACAAAGCAGAGTAGTGTTAGCAGTATCTGTGAGTTTGCCACCAGTAAAAAATACAAATATTTTCATATCATAATATTGCTGTTGTTAACTGAAAATATTATTTTATCACCAGTTCAAAGCTGGTTATTGGACCCACCACTGAATCTTGTTATTAAATTTATAAAGAAGCTCATTTTAAAATAATTGGTTAACTGTATTTCATTATAATTAGCCTTCTTTATAATTATATGTATTTAAGTGTATTTTATTAATTATGCTATTACAATTGTCCCAGTTTTTTCCCTTTGCCCCCCTCTGCCTGGTACCCCCCCCCCTTTCCTCCAGCAACTCCCTTCTCCCTTAGTTCATGTCCATGGGTCATGCATATAAGTTCTTGGCCTCTCCATGATGGGACTACATCAAACTAAAAAGCTTCTGCATGGGTAAAGAAACCACCATCAAAATGAAAAGAGAACTGACCATAAGGGAGAACATGTTTGCCAATGATATGTTAGACAAGGGTTTGATCTCCAAAATATATAAAGAACTCATATGACCTCAACACCAGGAAGACAAACAATCCAATTAAAATATGGGCAAAGGATCTGAATAGACACTTCTCCAAGGAGGACATACCGAGGGCCCACAGACATATGAAAGGATGCTCAACATCATTGGCCATCAGAGAGATGCAAATAAAAACCACAATGAGATACCATTTTACACCAGTCAGAATGGCCATCATCAACAAATCAACAAACAAGTGCTGGCGAGGATGTGGAGAAACGAGAACCCTAGTGCACTGTTGGTGGGAATGCAGACTGCTGCAGCCACTGTGGAAAACAGTATGGAATTTCCTCAAAAACTAAAAATGGAACTGCCTTTTGACCCAGGAATTCCACTGCTAGTAATATACCCTAAGAATCCTGAGTTATTGGTTGAAAAGAACTTATGTACCCCTTTGTTCATAGCAGTGCTATTTACAATAGCCAAGTGCTGTCAGCAGCCTAAGTGCCCATCAGTAAATGAGTGGATCAAAAATGGGTACATTTACACAATGGAATATTATGCAGCAGAAAGAAGCAAGGAATGCCTACCTTTTGTGACAGCATGAATGGAACTGGAGAATATTATGCTAAGTGAAATAAGCCAGCTGGTGAGAGACAGATACCATATGATCTCACCTATAACAGGAGTCTAATGAACAAAATAAGCTAACAAACAAAAGAGAACCACAGGCATGGAAACATAGATCAGACTGAAAGTGACCAGAGGGGAGGGAAAAGGAAGATAATGGTGGAAAGAAGAGGAAGGGACTAGACAAGGAACATGTATGAATGACCCATGGAGATGGGCAACAGTGAGGGAACTGACTGTGGGAGCAGAGGTGGGATGGGCAGAGGGGACAAAGGAGGAAAACATGAGACAACTGTAATAGAACAATAATTTTAAATGATTAAAAAATAAAGTCAATGAAAATTGACATAAAAAAAGAATCATCCTACAGAGTAGTAAAAGAAGAACAATAAGTTTAGGTTCATAGAAACCAAATTAAGTTATCACTTTTACAAAAAGGTCCTCATTTAAGGTAATACCTAGCTAAGTAAATATCCTGTTATAATAACTGGCACCTTACACTCCAAAACAATGCAGTGGTAAGCAATAGGACAAGGGCAAATCTGAAGCGAGAATCAGTCTTTCCATCTGAAGACTGATTTTAGAAACAGTGAGAATGGTGGGACATTAGGATCATGAGGAAAAAAAATGTAGAATAATTTAACATGTTCTTTAATAATTAAATATGCCTATTCAAATAAAAGAAAGCTGAGGGCCTCAATATTGAGAAAATAAATTTGAGGTCATTTCTTTTCCGATAGACATTCTTTCTGTATCCATCACCAAACAGCACTGCTTGAAAATTTAATTGAATGTTTTCTATGCCGAGGGAGCTGTGAATAATGACAACAAGGAAGGTAAATAATAATTCAAGGTCCTTTGGAAATCTTAACTTTCAAGTAAACAGCAATACAATACTTCCAAGTTGAAAATAACGACTTTAAGTTTTCTAGTATTTTTCGAAACATAACCTAACATCATGCTGGTACTATGTCGGGGAGAGGGCTGTGAACAAGAAAGGAAGAGGCTTGTTTTTTAAGTTTTTTCTTTATTTCTCAAGGGCAAAAGAGAGCTATTATTCTTAGGGTCTTACTCATGAGAGAGAGAAAGGCCACATCAGGCAGGAGGGTTGTGCCCACTGTCTGTGATGGTCTCACATATAACTGACCAACTCCCTGGATATCTCCATGTTAGGAACTCCATCCTTCCCAAGATAAGCCTCATCTTATGGCATAGACTTTCATGTTGGATCAGGGAGAGGCTTTTAATTATATGTCACAGTGAAGAAAAAACCCACTAGTGTAGGAGTCTGGAGATCTATTATCTAACACAAACTCTATGATTAACAGTTATGTGACCAAGGTTAGTGACCAATTTCCTCATCTGTCAAATGAAGTGGATGGACTATATCAGGGGTCAGTGAACTTATTCCATAAAGAGCCAAATAACAAATATTTTGGGCTTTGAGGGCCACCAGTCTTCACCAAGTCATTCACCACTCTACTATGTCATTGTAACATGAAAGCAGCTACTGGTGTTACATAATCAAGGAAGTGTAGCTATGTTGTAATAAAACTTTATTTACAAAACAAGTAGCAGACCAGATATGGCTCAAGGGCTATAATTTGCCAACCTTTGGACTATATAACCTCTTATATCTCTTCCAGCTCTTAAATTCTATGAGTTAACCTATCAGATAAGCTTGAGCTGTTCAAGAAGAACCTGCAGATAGATCCAGGAAGACTTCAGGGCAACTAAGAATGCTTTGGTTGTTGCTAGAGCCTATAAATCCATCCACATCTAGCCAGTGCAATAAGGCAAGTAAAAATAAATAAATGAAAGTAATAAGGATTAAAAAGGAAGTAATAAAATTTTCATTATTTGTGAAGGATATGATTGTAAATATTCAAAGAGAGAGAAAGAGAAATTAACAGAATAAATAAAACATAAACCGTTTAGCTATTTATTAATCTCAGACTAATGTCCTGTTTCTTCTGTACTGTACTTTATTAAAAGAAACAAAATTTTGCCATCTCTTTGTTCTCTGGCTTCTACATACATTTAACCAATGGAAGACACTGGCTGAATATTAGTGGGCAGAGGGAAGTATAATCCAAGGTATCTCTTTCTCTCTGCTTTCTATGGCATCTCAGGTAACTACTCATTTTTTCTAGCTCTCTGTTGTTCACTTCTGCTGAATGATGCTGCTCTCTGGGATTCAGCAATACTACCTTCTTTTTCCATTCCCCTAGTCTAGAACTAGAAGCATCTTATGGCTCTTCCGTAATTTGGGTTACCTCATTACCCCTCCTCTTCCATTTCTCAGTTCCCCTATCACCAGTGTTATATATCCCTTATATTAAATTCTCTGTATATAAAATACTTAGAACAGTTTATGTTTCCCTGGCTTGAAAACAAGTTACTATATACAAGTTTAAGGCACAAAAATTAATTTTGCTTCTCTGTAACAGCAACAAACAATTCAAGATGAAGTTTAAAAAAGATACTATTTGCAATAGTGTAAAAAATATAAAATATCTACATATAAAACTAATTAAAGATATGCAAGTATTCTACACAGAAAGCTATAAAGTATTATTAAGAGAAATTGGAAAAATTATAAACAAATTGAGAGGGAATTATTTTTATATAAAATATATAAGTATAGCCCTGGCTGCTGTGGCTCAGTGGATGGAGCATCGGCCTGCGAGCCAAGTGTCACTGGTTCGATTCCCAGTCAGGGCACATGACTAGGTTGTACGTCAGGTCCCCAGATGGGGGCGTGAGTGAGAGGCAACCACACAGCGATGTTTCTCTCCCTGTCTTTCTCCTTTCCTCTCTCTCTAAAAATAAAATAAATAAATAAACAAATAAATAATTAAAAAAAAAATAAAATAAAATATATAAGTACTAACTATGAACAAGGTTGATAAATTAGGCTATAGTAAATTTTAAAGCTTTTATGATTATGATAGGGAAAAAACTATGATATAAAGTAGGAAGGCAGAGCAAGCAATATGCATGTACATATATTGATATGTGTATACAGTATGTATATCAATGTGTATATTTTCTAAATATTCCATATGAAAATAGGAAAAGACAGACAATGCAATAGAAAAATGGACAAGACCCAAACTTTCCAAGAGTAAAAGTTAAAAATCAAAATATTTTAAAAGCAAATAGTAGATAGCTAAAACTTAAAGGAAACATACTATAGTCCTTCCAAGAAGAAAATAAATCTCTGAAAAAAAATTTTCAAACATATACAATGTGTATATACACACACAATGCTGAGTGGGGTTCCATAACAGCAAGTAAAATATTTGTAGTAGGAAACTTTCAGGAAGAAATGTCTTTGTATTAATCTTCAAAAAGAAATAGAATTAGAGAAGATAGTATCGTAAAGGGGAATAAAAGAAAAAAATGGACGTGAAACTAGAACATAAAGGCTATCAACATAGCCCATGAAATGGACAATGGGTAGCCTCATTACTGGTGAAGTAATTG
Organism: Furipterus horrens; assembly: GCF_987537825.1. NCBI lineage: Eukaryota > Metazoa > Chordata > Mammalia > Chiroptera > Furipteridae > Furipterus > Furipterus horrens. The sequence continues at coordinate 109,501,014 of NW_028327176.1, read as the reverse complement.
TAAACTGAATAACACTACTCAACATACCAGTATGGCTAAAATTTAAAAGACTGACAATACTTAAGATTTGCAACTCTGGAACAACAGAAACCTCAGGATTTGCTGGTAGGAGTGTAAATTACTACAACTCTGGAAAATACTTTGGCATTATTTACTTAAATAAATACATATGTGTTGTATTTTTCATCAGTTCTTCTCCTTTATATTTACTCAGTGGGAAATATACCTATATGCCTCAATGAAAAGACACTAGATATGATAGCCAATGATAGCCAAAGATAAGATATAACCCAAATGTCTGTCAACAATAAAATGGATAAGTAATGATATATTTCCATAATGGAGCATTATACAGCAGTGAAAATACACAAAATCCAGCTACATACAAGAATGTAAATAAATCTCTTAAAACATGATCAAGAAAAATAGCCTGTTCTGGACATGCTCCATCTGCCTCTCCAGGTCCACTCTCCATCCTCTCCATTCATCTCTGTGTCTAGGAGCCTGACCCATTTCTTCAAATGAAGGCTCACCCTCTGGCTTTTAGTCAGATCCCACCAATAAGAGGCAGATGAGAGAGCAGAAGGAGAGAAGTTCTGGATATTTGTCCCTTTAGACTCTCTCTGCCAGGCCTACTGGGCAATAGTTGCCTTTCTCTGCCACAGGCCACATGTGCTATTGAGCAGCTTTCCCCCATAGCAACAGGAAGCCCAGGGCTTCTGTAACAGCTTGCCCTGCAGGCCTGTAGGGAATAAAGTCTCCCCACTTCCCTGCTGTTGTTAGCCCTAGGGGCTGCAACATGCCTTGTTGATTCCCTTTAATCTGGTATACAATTTGTATATGGTCTCTTTATCAAACTCTTAAATTCTCCTTTTGAATATGCTATCTGTTTCTTGCCAGGAACCTGACCCATACAGAGCCAGACCCAAAGGTTTGTAATCTATATCTATATAAATTTAAAAATAGACCAAACTAACCTATAGTATGAGGGAATGCATACATAGGTGGTAAAATTATAGAATAAAGGTAGAAAGTAATTATCATAAAAGTCAGTCCAGTAGTTAATTTGTGGGAGGAAAAGAGATGTGATTGGAAAAGAATACATGAGGGAATTCTGGGGTACAGGCAATGTTCTATTAACTTACCTAGTTGATGGTTAAATGCCCTTTTGTCTAATAATAATTTATTAAGCTTTATACATTTTTACCGTGTGTTTGCCACTGTTCACCATAAAAACAGGTCACAAAATAAATTAAAGGGGAAATTTAATTTGATTGCTGCATTCCATTAAGTGCACTTCTGTTTTAAGAACGTAGATGTCAAGTGCATAATTTAATCAGCCTCACACAGTTTAGAGAGAAAAGCAGAAATCAGAGGTGTTGAAAACTGTTTCCTCTAATTGCTCTGAGATTTAACCAGGGATATCGTTTTACAAGCATCCAGCTGATTTCGTTGGCATAGGAGAGAACAGAACAAAAGTCAAGAACACAGAGAAAAAGAGACAGAATGCTTGAGCAAGAGGAGCACAATGATAAAGAAAATAAAGAGATTAAAAGAAAAGATTTCAGAAAAAAACACCAAACCATTATGTTAGCATTACAAAGATATGTGGATATGAAAAGAATACACCATAAATGTACTTATACCTGGGATTGGGTTATTAATATGAAAAAAAATTCACTTGTTATGTTCTTTTAGTTACTAACTTCCAGTTAATCCTCATGATACCTTAATAGTCACAGTTAGGAGGCAAATTTAAAATGTTTATTTGGCCAGACCTATAAAAGAAATATCTAAACAAAGAAAAGTTAACAGAATATAGTCTATGTCAAGTGCATTTTCTAGCAGGCAAGCTCATTCCTTGTCCAAATTAAAAGTAAAGTGCAAAGTATTTGGAAAATATAGATCAGTGGATGAATGCAGACTAGTTTAGAACAGTCACATAACGATATGTTAAGAAACATACCTTCTATATGGAAGAACTACAGGCTTCAGTCTAGTGCCGTTCAGTGCCTGTATTCAAATCATATGAACAGATTACATAAATTACTTATTTATGTAGTGACATTCCAAATGCTATTGTACATAGCTTAACAAACCAAGAGACAAACACTACCTCTCAGAGAGTCTCAAAAATTGCCCATTAGATAAAAAACTCATTATAAATTTTAAAAACAGCAAAACATGGTTAGGGTGAGAAAAGTTTCTTTGTTGTGGAGATGAAAACACAGAACCCATTTCACTCAGTGCAGGGTGGCTTAGTTTTAGCTGATTGGGAGGAGTCTTCTATACTCCTTGGTGGGTTTGGTTAGGGTGATTTGAATCCTGTGACCATAGCACATCTCTAGATTTTTCCTATCAATCCAGGATATTAAAGGAAGTAGCATTTTCCACATGTAAATATTTTGTCATATTTTTGAGCTCCCAAGAGAACTAAACTGAATATAAGATTTTAAAAAAACATATAGCAACTTAACCTCCATGTTAAGTGCCAGATTTCTTTCTGCCATTTGAATATAAAGAAATTATAAGCTATTAAAGTACACAAGAAGTTACTATTCCCATTTACAGATAGCAAAACTGAAGCAGCAATGGCCTGAGTGACATTGCCACTGTACCTCAGAGATTCAGTAGGAAAATGGAATTTCACACAGGGTCCCTCCAGGTCTTAGTCTCTTTTTTAGCCCACTGACTCCCCTGTCTTCTTTTACAAGAGTGCTATATCTTGAAAGCGTTTCTCGGAGATACCGCTGAGGTAAATGCCTTAGAAAAACCTATCAAATGTAAAGACTTTGATAGAGACCATTTCACATTACTTTTATCAATCTATTTTTCTGGGTTCATGCTCTCAAAAAAAAAAAAAAGTAACTTTTCCCAGTGACACTGTTCACACTGATTCTAGTTTTTAACAATGTAGACAAAGATTTAACCTCATTGTCTATGAGGTGAAAAGAAAGTGGCAGTAGAATTCAATTCTCCAGGATAGATAAGGAATATGGAATACATCTCCATATTAGGAACCATTGGTACTGCATTACCCAGCAAGGGCTACAGCAGCTAAAGAGGACAATACTGGTAGCCTCATGAGATCCTTGGAAAAATCTCTCTCCTCCTCCACTTCCACCCCACCCCAACTTATTCCCAGATTATTCTTTACAGCTATTAAGGTTGCCAATATAAGTGACTCCAGAACCCTGAAGTATGAGTTTTGTGATGAAGAGAAGAAGGAAATGTGGGATATGGAATTTATAGAGGATAAAACTCTGGTGACATATACAAGGTCTGTGCAGGAAAAGTCCAGCCATTGTTAATATAACGAGAACTGTTTGTGAGACGATGTAATCTGGAGGCCAAGGAGAGTTGACTGCAATGCACATGCATGAACAGTAATGACTTCACTGTACTAGTCAGTGGGGGCACTAGACACTGTTGAGTGAGCATGTGTACTGTGTGGCCTTTGCATTCAAAATGACTGAGCAAGTAGCACAACAAATCTGCATCAAATTTTGTGTTAAGCTTGAACGTTCCTCTGCAAAATTTATTCAAATGATTCAGAAGGCTGCAGCTATGGGCAACTGGTGATTGGTAGCTTCATCACAACAATGTGTCTGCTCATGCATCATGTCTCCTGCAGAGCTTTGTGACAAAACTAGAGGAAACAACTGTGGCCATTGCCTCCACTATGCCAGAAAACACGAGGCTAACGCTAGGCCTGTTTCCTCACATTGCTCCCTTCTATATCACAATCTCACATGGGTGTATCTGATGGCTGGGTGCTGGGACACATGCCACATTTCAGCTATAAGAGAGGCTATAAACTTGAGGTTTGACTCTATACTGAGAATGTGGGACTCAACAATGGAAACTTTTTCAAATACAGAAAAGCCTATTTAAAAGGTAATGGGCAATTTTTGACAAGGGTGGCAAGATAATTCAAGGATAAATGCTCTTTCAGCAAATGGTGCTGAACAACTGGATTTTCACATGCAAAAGAATTAAGTTAAAAGCATCCCTGCCCTGATCAGTGTGGCTCAATTGTTTGAGCATCATCCCTCAAAGCAAAAGGTCACTGGTTTGATTCCTGGTCAGGGTGCATGCCTGGGGTGCAGGTTTGGGATGCCTACAAGAGGCAAACGAGAGCAACCCATCACCGTTTCTCTCTCCCATAAATGTTTCCCCTCCATCTCTTTCTCCATCCCTTCACCTCTCTCTAAAAATAAATAGAAAAAAATATTTTTAAAGCTTTTCTTACACCTCACACAAAAATTTACTCCAAATAGATTATAGATTTAAATATAAGAACTAAAGTTACCAATATATAAATCTTAGAGGAAAGCATGGGAGTAAGTCTCTGGAACCCAGAGTTAAGCAAAGCTTTCTTAGATATGGCACCAAAAGCATAAGGGATCAAAACAAAACAAAATGATAAATAGAATTTCATCACATTAAAAACTTTTTTCCTTCAAATGATACCATCAAGAAAGTGAAAGCTGACAGAAAAAAATGAAAAAAATTGCAAATTATATATATGTTTCGATGGCCTCCCCTACTGATTTATGGACACAGCCAAACATACAACACCTAACACAAAAGAGATGAGAATGACAGCAACTTGTTACTCAGATATACACTCACAGCCCAGAGGAGCAGGACACTATGCCATGCAGGACTATGTGGGAGTTGCACTCAGGAACAGAGTGAACAATCTGGAGCTGTGGAGGCCAATTTCGTAGTACTAAGAGAGTGGGATGCCCACTGGTTCCCAATAAAGGATATAATTGGTTTATTTAATTTCATGAGTTGGCAGGAAATTTTGAAACTCACTAGTCAAGAATAAGTAGGAACCATATCTGGGCCATTTGATAAGGAGGGTTGTTTGTCTAGGTGGCCTTATACATGGGAGCAGGCTTATACATAGGAGCAAGTAGAGAGGGAAACGAGAAGTTAGGCCATTCAAGGCCCTTACAAGTCTTTCAGATGTCAAATCAGCACATAATATCAAATCTTAATTTTATGTCCTACACTACTATAAGACACCAAGTCTTATAAGGGACTTGTATCCAAGAGATATAAAGAACTCTTACAACTAAACAATAAAAATACAAATAACTGAATTTAAAAATAAGTAAAGGATTTCACTGAACATTTTTTCAAAGAAGATATACAAATTATTAATAAGCACATGAAAAGATGCTCAATATTATTAGCTATTAGGAAAATTCCAGGAGATATCACTTCATACTCCCTGGGATGACTATAGTAAAAAAGGAAGACAAAAAGAGTTGGCAAAGATATACAGAAATTGGAGCTTCATATATTGCTGGGAGGAACGCAAAATGATGCAGCTGCTTTGGAAAACAGTTTGGCAGTTCCTCAAAATGTTAAACATAGAGTTACCATATAAACCAGCAATTTTACTCCTACTTATATGCTCAGGAGGATTGAAAACATATGTCCACACAAAATTTGTACATCAATGTTCATAGCAGCATTACTCATAACAGCCAAAAAGTGAAAACAACACACATGTCCATCAACTGTTGAGTGGATGAATAAAATGTGGTGCATTCATACAATGAAACATTATTCAGCAATAAAAAGTATGAAGTATTGGTATATACTACAATACAGATAAACCTTGAAAATGTGCTACCTGAAAGAAGATTGTCACAAAAGAATACCTATTGTATGAGTCAATTTACAAAAATGTCCAGAATAGACAAATCTATACAGACAGAAAATAGATTACTGCTTACTATAATTGGGGCTGGTAGTTAAGGAGTGTCTGTTAATGGTTATAGGGTTTCTTTTTGGAGGATAAAAGTGTTCTAAAATCAATTGTGATGATGGTTGCACAGCTCTGTGAATGTATTAAAAGCCATTGAATTGTACACTTTAAATGGGTGAATAATATGGTATGTGAAGTATTAAGATATAAAGTTATTTTTTAAAAAAGGTAATTAGTAGCCTGAATATGATGGATTTCAATGGTTTAATTATTCTCAATATCTATTTGAATCTTCTACTTTAAAAGCTTCAGCTTCACAAAATCTTGAAAATCTTCTTTATGGCTGATTGACTATGCAGTATTCCCTTCTTATTCATGGGGGATATATTCACAGACCTCAGTGGATGCCTGAAACAGCAAATGGTACAGAACACTATATATATAAACAATGTTTTTTAATGCACATATACTTATAATAAAGAGAAGGAAAACTCTGACTCCAAAAAACCTCCGCTGCCTTGCGGCATACCTCTTCAGGGGAAAGGCTAAGGGAGTAAACCCCGACAGAAAATCCGGAGCCGGAGTCCCTAAGGCGGTTTGACATTGTAGTCAACACCGGCAACTCCTGCGGCGCACCTGAAACCAAGCTGTATTGACTCCGTTTCCCTTGGATCCTTCGGCTGCGAAGAGAGGGGGGGTCTGCTGCATGGGCAACAGCAGACCCTCCATATCACCTTGCCCAGGCTCTGTAGCTTCAGCTTCACTGGAGAGGACACTCCAGCGTCATCACAAGATGTCGATTCAACACGGGAGGAGACAGATACCGTGTCACTCCCGAGTTGGACTGCACAGCCATTCTCGGCAGTGCAGATAGACTCTTAAGAAGCTACACCATCGTCTCTCGAGACGGACGGCTGCCGACGACTTATAATAAAGTTAATTTACAGACAGACATGCTGGGTCTCCCTCCACAACTAAGAAGGAATACAACTACCTCAAAACTAGAGACAACCAAAAGTTCCAGAAAATCAAGCTGCATGGAAGTCCAAAAAACAAAGAAATAAAGAAGAAATACTCATCCAAACAGGTAGGAGGGGCAGAGCTGGGGTGGAACCAGGATGGAGAGAATGCAGAGTGGTGGCCTTAGCAACCGCAGCGGCAGCAGGCCAGCAGAAAGCACAGTTACATGTCTTAAAAAGTTGGGAGGGACACCTGGGGAGTGTTCCCAGCTCCTGACCAGACTACACAGCTCATCGTCGCAGCGCTAGGGAAAATCAAGGCTCATTGCTTCTGACTGTGCAAACCAGTGGGTGTTGGGGTGGAGGAAGAAACTGCATGTCTCTCAGCAGAGTCCACTTGTTTAAAGGACCCCCACAATCCTAGAATGTCCGTAGACCCACCCACTCTGGGAATGACAGCCAGGGCAACAGCTAGAGGGGTGTCAGTCCCATACAAAGCGGAAGAAGTGCCTGGAAAAGGGATGAGTGCTGAGCAAGTGACATTGTTCCCTCTTAGACCCCTCCCCCACATACAGCTCCACAACGTGGTGAAACGGGTCACCTGTACTGACAAATACCTAAGGCTCTGCCCTTACAACATAACAGGAGCAACAGCTCTACCTAAGACACAGAAGAAAACAAACACAGGCAAGACACAGAACTAAACAAACACAGGAGCCTGTCAAGATGAAGAGGCAGAAGGACACCAGCCTGTTAAACCAAGCACGCCGTTGATTGGAGACAGCCAACTGACCTGGAGTCTGCACGATCCTTCCCCATGTGGGAAGGCCACCCTCCCCTCCACACTCCCACTCTTATTAGGGTTTTCTGGGCCCAAGGGTAGGTAGGACGACGACCATGTCCAGCTTGAAGCAGCTAGAGGAGCTTGAGACCTTCGCCCATTGTCCTTTACAAGATTACAAAGGGTCCTAATATTTGAGAGGGGGGGGTAGTTAATTTTTACGAACCAGGGGTATGGACTTGGGGGGATTGCTGGGGGAGGGGGGTGCTGGGTGGAGGGGAGCAAGGGGGAGAAAATTGGAACTGTTGTAACAATATAATCAATAAAATAAAAAAAAAAAAAAGATGAGGAGGCAGAGAAGTATGGCCCAAAAAGGGGAATGGGTCGAGGTTACAGTGGAAGAACTAAGCAAAGAGGAGATAGCCAATCTAACAAATGAGGAGATAGCCAGCCTAACAGATGCAGAATTCAAAACACTGGTGATAAAGATGCTCACAGCCTTGACAGATATGCTTGAGTATGGCAAATGCATAAGGGAAGAAGTGAAGGCTATGCTAAGTGAAACAAAGGAAAATCCACACAAAGTCAATGGTGAAGGAAAGGAAATTGGGGTTCAAATTAATAATTTGGAACATAAGGAAGAAAAAAATAGCCAGTACAGAATGAGGAAACAAGAATTGAAAAAAAAATGAAGAGAGGCTTAGGAACCTCTGGGACAACTTTAAACGTGCCAACATCAGAATCATAGGGGTGCCAGAAGGAGAAGAGGAAGAGCAAGAAGTTGAAAGCTTATGTGAAAAAATAATGAAGGAGAACTTCCCAAATTTGGTGAAGGAAATAGACATGCAAGTTCAGGAAGCACAGAGAGTCACAAACAAGCTAGACCCAAAGAGGACCACACCAGAACACATCGACATTAAAATGTCAAAGGTGAAAGATAAAGAAAGAATCTTAAAAGTAGCAAGAGAAAAGCAGAGAGTTACCTATAAAGGGGTGCCTATAAGACTATCAGCTGATTTCTCAAAGGAAACTTTGCTGGCAAGAAATATTCAATGTGATGAAAAACAAGGACTTGCAACCAAGATTACTCTATCCAGCAAAGCTATCATTTAGAATGGAAGGGCAGATGAAGTGCTTCCCAGACAAGGTAAAGCTAAAGGAGTTCATCATCACCAAGCCATTATTATATAAAATGTCAAAGGGACTTATTTAAGAAAAAGAAGATCAAAACTATGAACCATAAAATGACAAAAAACTCACAACTAGCAACAACTGAATCTAAAAAATAAAAACAAAATCCAACTAAGCAAACCAGAATAGGAACAGAATCATCGGTATGGGTATCATCTGGAGAATTACCAGCTGGAAGGGGGAAGGGGGAGAAATGGGAAAATGGTGCAGGGATTAAGAAGCATAATTGGTTGGTACAAAATAGACAGGAGGAAGTTAAGAATAATATAGGAAAGGGTGAAGCCAAACAACTTGTATACATGACCCATGGACATGAACTAAGAGGGGAGGGATTGCTGGAGGGAAAGGGGGTAACTGGGCAGAGGGTTGGAGCAAAGGGGAAAAAAATTGGGACTACTGTAACAACATAATCAATAAAATATACTGTAAAAAAGTTAATTTACAATGTCGGCACAGTAAGAGGTTAACAATAATAACTAATAATAAAATAGAATAATAACAATAAATAGGGTTAATTGAACACGAGCTCTACAATACCATATCAGTCACTCTAAAAACCCTCAAAAACATGGCTGCTAAGGAACTAACTGGCAGGAAGCTTACTCAGCATGGGTACACTAGACAAAGGAATGATTCACATCCTGGGTGGGAGGGAAAGGGATGATGCAAGATTTTATCACACTACTTAGAGCAGTGTGCAATTAAAACATATCAATTTTTATTTCTGGAATTTTCCATTTAATATTTTTGTACCATAGTTGCTTGTGGGTAATTGAAACCACAGAAAGTGAAATTGCAAAGAAGGGGTGTACTGTATTGCCTTATAAATCTTCTATAATCTTGCCAAATTTGTTGTTGGTGGCAACAGTAGAAAACATAGTCATTCAGAATATAGATGAAAAAAGCTGTCATACATTTACACTTGAAATACTATGCAGCTGTAAAAAAAAAGATGGAACTCTTACTCTTTGTGACAGCATGGCTGGATCTGTAGAGTATTATGCTAAGCTGGTCAGAGAAAGACAAATACCATATGTTCTCACTCATATATGGAATATAATAAATAAAATAAGCTGATGTACAAAATAAAACCAGAGGCATGGATACAAGAAGCAGACTGATAGATCTCAGAGGGGAGAGGGGTGGCAGAGACTGGAAGAGATTAGCCAAAGAACATATATGCATATGTGCAAAGCCCATGGACACAGACAACAATGTGGTGAAGGCCGGAGTGGGGAGGAGTGGGGGCTGGGTGGAGGGGGGCAACCCAGGAGGGGTGGAAATAGGGGACATCTGTAATAGTGTCAACAATAAAAAAACACAAGCTCCATTAAATAAATAAGTAAATAGACCTTTAATGCTGAAAAAGAATATAGATAAGAACTGCAATTTTATTTTTTAACCATTTATGTAAACAAGGTTGAGAGATTATGCCGATCAGGTTTTTTGATCAATAAAGATTAATAGAGACCCACCAGATGGTAAAAATGCATCCGGAAAAAGTGAGCTAACTTTGCAAGATCATAGCCAAATAATGAAGATTTCGTGTATGGTGTGGACACCTAACCCACCATCTGTGAAAGCCAGTCTCCATGATGGGCCCCACTGATCCTTGCCTCCTAGCATTTACGTCCTTATGTTGTCCCCTCCTCTATTTCCCATCACTCATTCCGGGGGAAGCTAGCTGAATGTAATGTTGATATTCAAGGTACCAGTGGAGAGGTCCATGTGTTGAAGAACTGAGGTCTGCAAACAATCACATGAGTGAGGTTGGAAACATTCTCTCGTAGTTGAGCTTTCAGACAACACCGCAGCCCCAACTGACAGCTTGAGAGACCATGAGCTACAACCATGGAGCTAAGCTACTCCTGCACTCGTGTCCCACACAATAGTGAGATAATAAATTGGTTTAAGCTACCAGGTTTAGAAGAAGGTTGTTGTGCAGTAATAGATAACTAATACACTATTTATGCTCTTTGTACTCAAAAAGATACTTTTTATCTGGGAACTGTTAAATATTTACAATGATTTTCCAGGCTGTATGGGTTAAAATTTAAACTCTAACCACTCTGGGTAGGATTGTGATTTACATTTCTCCATTTAAGGAGAGAAAAAATAAATATCACAATAATCATATAATTTTTTTTCTATCTGATTAGTTTTTTCCTTCTACCTCTCTGGCTACTTCCACTCATTCTCCTTCCTTGACTCCTCCTCTTTTGCTTGTTTTTCAAATGTTTCTGTTTCTCAAGGAGAGTCAAAGACATCTCTTTCCTCTCCTGCAAGTTGCTTTTCTACTCCCAAGAAATGAAAGTCCATAAAATGCCCAAATTCCCACATTTTCCCTCCAGATTTAGATACAAAACTGTCATCTTGAGATCTCTACTTGCCATGCATACAGATTAAACTTAGCATGTTTAAAGCAGAACTCTTCATTCCCAAACAAATTACTCTCCTAGTTATTTCTATTCACCTAGATATTCAAGCCTGAAACTAATTCGAGTGTTACTAAAAATTTCTCCCTCTCCCTTAACTTCCATCCACATTCAGTTCTACAGCAAGTAGTCTAGAGACTACCTCCAAAAGGTGTCTTGAATCCATACACTTTATGTCAAATGCCACAAACCTAGTACTGTACAAGCCGCCACCATTTCCACCTGTAACACTGCAATAGCTCCCTTTTTCAGTTTTCCCCCTTCTAATCCATTCCCCACACAGAAGCCAGAAAAATCACCTAAGATGACACTTAACAAACTCGGCAACAAATTTTCAACACCCTGCCTATCTCTCCAACCTCATCCAGTGCCAATTCTCCTCACTTGTGAACTACAATCACTTGGACCTTTCATTTCATGGCGCAAATCATGGTCTTTCCTGCCTAAGACCTTCAGAATCCCTTTTATAAATCATAAATATTTAAAAGTTCCAAGATAAGAAGCAGCTTGTACAGTAAAAAGAGCATAAAGGTATATTAGTTATCTATTGCTACATAATAAATTTCCTCAATTTCATTGTCTAAAGTGAGTCCCCACCCCATCCCATCCACTTTAGTTGACTAGTTTCTTGTTGTATATATTTTAGACTAAATATCATCTAAGTTTCTGACTCAATCTCTTTTATTCTTTTTTATGAGTTCTTTACAGTTTATAATTGCAAATGTATTTGTCTATTGCAGCTCTTTCCCTCCTACACTGTAAATTTAATTAGCAAACCACGGTCTTCTTCTTTCTTCATTCTAAATGTAGTATCTAGACCAATGCTCTGAATATACTAATTCTTTATTAATATATATGTGTGTGTGTGTGTATATATATATTATTTTTTTCTTTTTCTTTTTTTTTTTTACTGTGTGGTTGCCTCTCACTTGCGCCCCGAACTGGGGACCTGACCTGCAACCTAGGAATGTGTCCTGACTGGGAATCGAACCAGTGACACTTGGCTCGCAGGCCGACATTCAATCCACTGAGCCACAGCAGACAGGGCTTAATATTTTTGAATTACTAATAATAATGCTATATGAGATTCATATAATCAAAGGATGTTCTGTTTAAAATCAAAAGACCTTTATAAGCAAATTGGCCACTCTTGTGCAAAAGGTACATGTGTTATCAGTATGTCTTACAATTAACAAGTTTACCAAATGCAATAATGCAAAATTACTATATTCCCATCCCACCAGTGGCATATTGTGTATGTGTATGTATGTATGTATTAGATTGTATCTATATCATAAAAATTCTTTTCTACTACTCTAATTCCTTATTCCAGCACCTCCTTATTCAGATTGACCAGGATCTGTCCCATAAAATGCTCTCGATTCCTTTTAGCATATTTGGCCTTAAAAGGTCACTTATCAGAAGCCCAAATATGTCTCTTCCCCAAAATGCAGAGGCTTGTCTCATTTCTTTAACCACTAAACTAAATGATAAATCAAAGATATTCTAAGGTGAGCACGGGAGGGAAAGATCAGAAGTTTTACTTGTAAAGCAGAATTGAAGTTGAAAACAAAGTAGGAAGCAGAACACTATCTGGGCATCAGCAGCCACGAGGGAATCCTGACAAAAAGTCATAAATTGCTTCTCAAGGGTAACCGTTTTCAATCTATTTCATTTCTTTTTATTGCGCTTCCCAGGTAACACAAAACGTCAACTGTATGAAACCTCTTAACAAATGCAGCTTGTAATATGGTCTATTTATATTCTTATTTTATTTGATTCAATTATTCCTCTATAATTCTCCCGGTATTGAAAGTCCTTTTGATGGTTGCTCTGTTTTCCATTTCCGAAGTCATTAACCTTCTTCCCTACCGGAGGTAAAGGGAATGCTCCATGAGTGACAGCCTTGTTTACAGAGAACAGGAAAGGACTTGGCAGCTGTTTCAAAGTATCAAACGAGATAGCCTGAAGAATGCTATAGAAAAGTGTCACCAAATGGGGAAGCCACGTCACACTAACTAGACTGCCTTCTTGTCAACAACTAATAGAATTCTCTGATGTGTTCCTCTCAAGAGGGGAAGATTTGCTAGAAGGAGGGAGGAGAGCTAGGTAATTTCTTTTGTACCTTTCCTATGACTTTTACTGTCCTTAAACATTCAAAATCATAGAGGTTGTCTTCAAAAGGCAGCTAATGAGAAGGAACTGTATTAATTTGAACTAAAACATAGAACCCTTTGGAGAATTATTTTATTTTTAACATCTCAGAGAACCTCTAATATACCAAACTTCTGGCACAAAACTGATGCTTTTTATCTGTTTCAAAAGGTATATCTGAGAGTATGCCAAAGTATTAATTGGAATTATGTCACTACTTAAAAAGCATGTATTCAATTAGCAATTGGCCAAAATTCTCTAAAATATTTAAGTATTAAATTATCTATTCTCTTGTTACATTTGGTCTCTTGGGGAATTCAATTTGTTCATTCATAGACAGGTTTTAAACACCTACTATGTGAAGCCACAATTCCAGGCACTTAAAAGCAAATAAAATTTATTATTCAATTTCTAAATTACACTAGCCATATCTAGGAGACATCAAATAGTTCCCATTCTGATAGTAAAAAGAGGAAAGACGATGGTAGTCATAAGAATGTCCACAAGACAATATTCCCCTGTGCTTTCTTTGGACTCAATCCTTTCACCTGAATCCTAATCTATTTCTTCTAATCCATGGGATCTCCCAACTTCACCTCAAGGTTAGTATGTTCAAAACAGATTTTGCTATAGTCCCCAACCCCAGTCTGGTCCCCATCCCTAGACTGTCAAAATAATAATCAACAATGAGCACAGACTATATGCAGGGAACTGCATTAAGGGTTACACAGATTATCTGGTTTGACCTTCAAAATATTTATATGAACTAATACTATTAGTCTATTTTACAAATAGGGAAATGACCATCAAAAGATCTTCACTTAATAAACTTCTATAGGAAATGCTCCAGAAAATAAAAGTAAGTAAAAGCTTAAAATATAAGTGGTGGCCAAAGACATTGGTAACATGATAAAAAAAAATCTAAAATATATCTATATAAAATAATAATAATGCCTACGTTTTAGGGTTTAAATAAAATAGACCTAAAATATTGGGCAAAAATCAGATTTAAGGTGCAAGAATGTGATTGGACCTAACATGCTCCAAGGACCTTTGATAGTTCCGAAAGAGCTTAAGATATCAAGTAACTTCTTTAAGACAAAAAGCACTCTTAAGGATGAAGAGATTTACCATATGTTAATAAACATCTGTTAATCAGAATCTTTAACCAGGAAGAAATAAAAATCCTAAATCAGTATGCAAAAAATAATATAATTTAAATGCTTATATTTTTAAAAGAATGTTTAAAATACACTGAAGTAAAAAATTGTCCTAAATATATTTTAAAATAAAATAATACATCACAATTAACATTGTTTTGAAGGTATTGTATAAAATAATAATATCTAATCTGTGGAGTTTAAAAGTAAGATAATCATAAATATTGGACAAAAATTAGACATGAGGCAACAGGCAAGAGGAAGCAAAGGCATAAAACTTTCAAAGACAGAAATAAAACTACCTCTGTTTGAAGATGACATAATTGTGTATCTAGAAAACCCAAGAGAATCAATGGGGAAAACTACAAACATTAATAGAATTTAGCAATGAAACTCTAATATTAATATACAGAAATCAACAGTTTTCATATGTACCAATAATAACCACTTAGAAGATATAAGGAGAGAGAAGACTCAATTTATAGGAACAACAGAAAAGAAAAATATACTTGATTATAAGGTTAACAATAGATATATAAACTTATATGAGGAAAATTTTATATTATTTCTGTAATATAAAACAGAATCGAACAAATAAAAAGAGAAAAATATTTTGGGGTAGGAAGTCTAAATATCCTAAAGATATCAATTCTCCCTCAGTTAATTTATAAATTTGCTTCAATCCCCCCAAAATGCCAATAATTCTATTCCCAGATACAGATAAGTTGACTATAAAGTTAAGACTGAAAAATAAACAAGCAAAATGGAAAAGTTCTAGAGATCCATTATACCTCATTTTGAATATACTTAACATTGCACTGTACACTTAAAAATGGCTAAGAGTAAATTTTGTTGTTTTTGACCACAATTTTAAAAAAAAGGAATATAAGATAACTGCTTCATACTGACCACCTCTGAAGCATTCTCACATAACATTACAGATAAGCCCTCCATTTGTAGGGAGTAGCTATCGAGTAAATTAGAAATACTGATGGTATTGAATTTCAGTACATTACCTCAAGTGTGATACACTTGTGCATACTTAATTCAATGCCTGACACAGAGTGTAAATATAAATTATAAGTAACCTCTAACTTTCCCTGTAAATGTATTGAGTTATCAATAAATCTATATGCATTTCCAAAAAATGAACAAGGAAAAAATCACCAAGAAGTCTTAAAAAAGAAGCAAAAAAGAGAGAGCTAACCCAAATAGGTATTAACTATTATTATAAAACTGTATTTAAAGTTGTGTGGTATCCAGGAAAAACAATATATAGTATCAGAAGTAAAAATAAACAAAAGATACTCTCTAGAAATAGACCCAAGTACCTATGTGAATTTATGTGATAAAGATGGTATCTCAAATAATTGGAAGGAAATATAAAAATATTAATAAGTAGCATAGAGAAAACTGGTCATTTGGAAGAATTATCATTGGATCTATATTTTACAACATGCATCAGGATAAACACCATATAAATTATATATGTAAATGTAGCTGGATGATAGATAGATAAATGATAGATGATAAATATGTATGCTAGAAAAGAAAGCAAAAGTTAAGAAGGAAGGAAGGAAATGACAGAAGTACTACAATAGGACATGAGTAAATTTCTCTATTACCTGGGAGAGGAAAAAAAGTTCCTAACCATGTGTCAATGTCCAGAGACAATAAAATAAAAATGGGTAATTTTGAAAAAAAATAAGCTTTATAAGGCAAAACAAGAACATGATAAACAAAATCAAAAGACAAATGACAATGATAAACCAGAAAAAAAGATTTGCATTTATTTTATAGCAGAGCTGACTTCTCTAATACATAAAAAGTTCTTAAAAACTCAGAAGGAATAAAAAGTAATAGAAAAGTAGGACACTACACACCTATTGGAATGGCCAAAATCCAAAACGCTGACAATACCAAAGCTGAGGAGGATGCAGAGGAATGGGAACACTCATTCACTGCTGGTAGGAACACAAAATGGCACACTCACTTTGCGAGACAGTTTGGCAGCTCCTTACAGAACAAAACATAGTCTTAGCATACTATCCAACAAAAACACTCCTTGGTATTTATCCAAATGAGTTGAAAATTTATGTTCACACAAAAACCTGTACATGGTGTTTATAGTGGTTTTTTTTTTTTTTCATAATTGTCAAAAATTTGGAAGTAACCAAGATGTCCTTTAGTTGGTGAATGGAAGAATAAATTGTTATATCCAGACAATGGATTATTATTTAGTGCTAAAAAGAAATGTTCTATCAAGTCATAGAAATACATGGAAGAAACTTAAATATGTATTACTAGGTAAAAGATCCAAGATGTTCACAGTCTCTAAGAAGAAATATTTTTTAAAAGTACATCATAATCAAATTGCTGAAAACAGTAAAAAGGAAAATTTTTTTTATCATTTTAAAATTGTTCTATTACAGTTTCCTTTCAGTATTATTTTGTATTACTTTCAGGTGTATATCATAGTGGTTAGTCACATACTTTACAAAGTGTTCCCCCTGATATTTCCAGTACCCACCTGGCACCATACACAGTTGTTGCAATATTACTGACTGTGTTCCCTATGCTGTACTCCACATCCCCGTGACTATTCTGTAGCTACCAATCTGTACTTCTTAATCCCTTCACCTCTTTAATCCAGTCCCCTAAATCCCCATCCCTCTGGCGATCACCAATCTGGTCTGGTAAAGAGAAAATCGCAAATAAGGCTACAGAGAGAAAAAGTAACACATTATGTCTAACAGAACAAAGATAATTATCACAGCTGACCTCTAGACTAAAACCATGCTGTTCAGAAGACAATGGAATGATACCTTCAGAGGAACGGGGAAAAAAGAAAAAAACTTGAGTAGTAGACTCAATAAAACTATCCTCTAAAAGTGAAATCAAAATGAAGTCTTGTTCAGATCAACAAAAGCTGAGAGAATGTCACCAGCATACCTGCACCTAAACAACCAAGCTAATGAACTACAAACCTTCAAGTAAAGCTAACTAAGCTTAACACTGGTTCCCCAATGAATTAATTTCATGAACTATTGCTGTATAGTCAGATACTCTAACTCAGTGGTTGGCAAGCCTGGATACACAACAGAAATATCTGAGAATCTTTCTTAAAATTAGAGTTATCCATGTCCCACGCCAGAGCAATTAAGTGAGACTCGCTGTAAGTGAAGTATAGGCTCCTCTGGAGATTAGGTTCAAACTGGCTGCTTAATCTCACCCCTAATTCCCTACTCTATTTCCAATCTTCAGTCTGCTCTGCTGAAAATAACTGGCATGTTTTCCACCACTTAACTAAAAAGAAATATAATGAACAGGGAAAGCCACATAAGGAATATCAAGTGAACGATTTCACTCTCTGCCATCAAAATTCAATTTAGAAGTAAACACTTCACCCATTGGGCTAAAGAAACCCCTTAGCTTCTCCTGAGGGCAACCTTTCCAGATCTTCCAAATCTCCAGGCAAGTCTATCTTGTGTATGGTTCCATGTCTTCAAGAGAAAACAAAGGCAAGAAACAGCATTTCCTCTGATCTCCATGTTGCTATCTTGACTGCTCCTTCTGTGTTCAACTTCTCCTTCTTTCCTACAAGCTCTTCTTTTGCAGGATTGACAAACTCCTGATGCCTTTGTCATCAGCCTTTCAAGGGCTTCTTTTCTCACTCTACTCTATGACACACTGAACCACTGTCATGTTAGTGAGAAAGAACAAGTCTGTTTCTCCCATTCTCGCTTAATGGGCTATAGGCTTAAGAGTTAAGCCTATTAAGGTAAAACCAAAGCAACTCTTTCTTTCCCTAGCCCAACATTTATTTGTCCTAGATAAGACTTTTCTAGTATTTTTTACAATAAAAGTCCTTTTTTGAGGTCAAGCCTATGTTGGGTGAATTCTATTCTCTGTTACAAACAATTCAACAAGAGATAATCACAAGAATCTGAATATTTTGAAGCCACTTCATTTCTAATAAAATCTCTCACAATATGGGGCTGCCCGTGTCCTAATTTAATTATTAAGAGCACACCTGCTTACTCTAAAAATTCTCCTACTTTGGATGATAAATTATATGTTTACCTTGTTTGCAGGCCAAATGAAGGCCCATTTTCATCAGAAGGAATTTCGCCTACATTAGCTAACATTCCTGAACTAGCAGGTTCATGTGGCCTAACCATCTGCCCTGTGCCACTGTACCGAAGACTGTTAAAAAGCCAAACTGTTAAAATTTCAAAGACTGGAACTATGGTTGAATGCAATCAATCCTACAGGTTTGAGCTTTTACATTTGAGTCTCCTAAAATTATATTATACAACTGGAGTATTAGGGAGGTTTGCTAGCAAAATGAAAATCAGAGTAGGTATTAATAATGCCTATACAACCGGTTTGTATCCAGTATTCATATGCCAAGCCAGGATTCTTCTTTTTTCTTTTCTTTCTTTTTTAAATTGATTTGAGAGGGAGAGAGAGAGAGAGAGAAAGGAAGAGAGAGAGGAGAGAGACCGATTTGTTGTTCCACTTATTTATGCATTCATTGGTTGCTTCTTGTATGTGTCCTGACCAGAAATCAAACCCTCAACGTTGGTGTATTGAGACAACACTCTTAAGTAACTGAGCTACCCGGCCAAGGCTGCCAGGATCCTTCTTCCTCTTCTCTTATTATTATTTTGATTGATTGATTTTAGAGAGAGAACAGAAAGGAGGGAGGGAGGATGGGTGGGAGGGAGAGAGAAAGAGAGAGAGAAACATGAATTTGTTTTTCTACTTATTTATGCATTCATTGGTTGCTTCTTATATACACCCTGACCAGGGATCAAACACTCAACCCTGGCATACTGGGACGATACTCTAGCCAACTGAGCTACCCTAGCCAGGGAGCCAGGATCCTTCTTGACCCACATTGTTCTCAGTAAAACATTCATGAGCCTCTTACACACACAAATTTCTGATCAAGTAGTCTCCTATTGATATAACTCAGATGCATCTTGCTGAAATCATGATCTCTTACAATCTCCAGTTTCATTTTTGTCTACCTCTATCTACCCTCAGAAGTTACTGACATATGTTTTCCACTTTTCCTGATTAAAAGTTCCATTGTTCACAATTTGTATCTTGGCCTAAACATTGATACCAATAGTATAAGATAATACCCACTCTTAGAAAAAGTAGGAGAAAATACAATAGATTTACCCAAAGCACTGAAATGGAGATACCTAATAAAAGAGAAAAGAATAGTTAGCTAACTCCCTATGTGTGCTGAAAACAGGTAACAGTGACTTTCACATTCAAGAAGGACTTCCTAAGGGCAACTGAATAAAAATAGGCATAGCCTCCACAGTCCCCAAAGAGCCAACTTGATAGCAAGGGTTTGGTTACATTATATTTCCTCTAATAGATTCACTCATGAAATCTTCTAAGTGAAATTAGTTTCTTTTAAGTAATAAGTGAATTTACAGTAATCATTTCTACATGGTTATTCACTAGAAATAAACTAGACCTTTAACACAGGGCACCACTGAAATATAGCAGGCATGATTCTCCACAGAAATATACCAGAATGATGTGCTACATCCGTTGACCTTTCTGAATAATCTTGCTTTGTGAACAAAAGGCAATGTTAATTTCCTCAAGAGGATGAGCTGAAGCAGTTGTCAAAGATCAAAGAAAAAGGACACAATAGCTGCAAATTTCAGCTGTGCTCTGGATAGTGAAGTAATGACGGCAAAGGAGATCGGTGACCTCAAGAATGACAACATACTAAAGTGGGATTTAGAGGTCCCCAAGTATAATGTATTCACCAACACTTTTTATTTCAAATGGACAAGCAATGGAGAATTAATGTCCTGTGGAACTCACGGCTGTGCATCGAAATCCACCAAGCTACCAAGACTTATGGGCCTTCCAAACAACGCAGGTGAAGGTGGCACTCTTTACGGTGTGCCTGA
Organism: Furipterus horrens; assembly: GCF_987537825.1. NCBI lineage: Eukaryota > Metazoa > Chordata > Mammalia > Chiroptera > Furipteridae > Furipterus > Furipterus horrens. The sequence continues at coordinate 109,480,658 of NW_028327176.1, read as the reverse complement.
CCAGCAGAATACAGATTTGATTTTTTGACCCTTGAGAAAAATACAAAGCAGTCACTTTGAGCTAAGGCTCCAAATTAGAGCTGTGGTTCAGCTTAGCTTTCTTTTGTAGAATAAAACTTGCTGACTTAGGCCATAAGATTTGATTTATCTTTTCCTTTTAATGGTGTTTATCAGAATAGAATTGGTCTCTTGTTACCACTCTGAATACATTGGGCTTTGCTGCATAGCTAGCTCAGTACATTTATTCTAACCTCATTGTGGCTATCAGCAAATGAATTTGCTAATTAATAGTAGAAACCAAAGAATAAACAGAGAGTAAATGCAAAAGAATAATATTCTTTAGGAACGGTGTCAACTATATTTCAGATAACTCCCTCTTGGCCAAATAACACACAAAACAAAACATACAGGGACTCTCAGCCATGAAGAGGCAGAGAAAAGAAAAATCAGCAGATTGAATAGAGAAATAATTTGTCATCTCAAAAAACTTCCAAAGTGCAATAAAAGACTGTTTGGAATCTAATTGAAATGATTCTGGGAATGAAATGACATCAGTGCTTGGTGAGGGCACATTAGAAAAACACAGTTGCTCGACTGAAGAACTAACGAAGCCCTCACTTTGGCCTAATGGTGCGTGGGAAAAGGCGCCTTCTGGGGTCACCCATTTCAGCAGCACCACAAATCAACACGATGGGACAAACCAAAGACACGGGCAGGCTACGCCAGTGAGGCCCCTTCTGCCCTCAACTGGAAGTAGTCATGCTAAGAACAGAAACATAAAATTAGGGCTTTGCCAAACTCTCCACAAGAATATGTTGCAGGCTCCCCTGAGGATGAAGAGTGTTGCCTCTTCCCTTACAGAAACAGTAGGGCACATTGCTAGCTCCTTGGAAATGGAAGGGAAAACCTGAACCCTACATTTCTTTAAAAGAATTCGGTTTAGTTTAACGAATGTTAACTGAACATTACTAAGAACTAGGCAGACACTGTACAGAGCACTGGGGACTCTAAATGTCACACTTGTTTTCATAAAGTTATTGCTTTACTGAGGGATAAATTATAATACTACAATGTGGTTATACTAAAAATATATATAAAGTCCAGAATAATTTCGCTCAATCCAAAGATGCCTAAATGTGATGTTGCAGCATGCATGTGAGTTCAGCATGAAGATGCAGCAGGGAAGGGTATACCCAACTGACTCTGAGAATGAAGCAGTCAGAGTGACTATCCAGAACCGCCATTGCCAAGGAACAATGAAGGGCACTGAGACAGCATGTTGCTGTCCCACTGTGGGAACCCTAAACATTAACAGACACTTCCTGATAAAAACTTCCCTTGAAAGCCTTGTCTATTTTCTTCTTCTCCAATTCCTCTTATCACATTTATTCTTGAACCTACTCCAAACCAGCCCTGGCTGGTTTGGCTCAGTGGATTGAGCGTCGGCCTGCGAGCTAAGTGTCGCTGGTTCGATCTTCCAGTCAGGGCACATCAGAGAAGGAAAACTCTGACTCCAAAAAACCTCCGCTGCCTTGCGGCATACCTCTTCAGGGGAAAGGCTAAGGGAGTAAACCCCGACAGAAAATCTGGAGCCGGAGTCCCTAAGGCGGTTTGACGTTGTAGTCAACACCGGCAACTCCTGCGGCGCACCTGAAGCTAAGCTGTATTGACTCCGTCTTTCCCTTGGACCCTTCAGCTGCGAAGAGAGGGGGGGTCTGCTGCATGGGCAACAGCAGACCCTCCATATCACCCTGCCCAGGCTCTGTAGCTTCAGCTTCACTGGAGAGGACACTCCAGCGTCATCGCAAGATGTCGATTCAACACGGGAGGAGACAGATACCGTGTCACTCCCGAGTCGGACTGCACAACCATTCTCGGCGGTGCAGATAGACTCTTAAGAAGCTACACCATCGTCTCTCGAGATGGACGGCTGCCGGCTGCCGACTCCAAACAGGCATTTGACCCCACCACTCTGCTAAAATTGCTTTTACCAAGGTCATAAAAAATCTTTATGTTTTTGAATCCAAAGCCAATTTCTAATCCTTAAAAATTTTACCTACCAACAACACTTAATAGAATGCACCACATCCTTTTTCTGGAAACACTTCTTTCCTTTGACTTCTGGGGTACCACAAGTCACTGGGTTCTCCTGCTTTCTCCAATAGCACTCCTTCAGTCTCCTTTGGTTCCCCTTCATTTCTTTGCACCCTGAAAGTTGGAGAGCCCTAGAACTTGGCCCTTAGACCTTTTCTTTGCTCTGTGCAAACTAACTTCCTAGGGCATCTCACCCAGCTTCATACTTTTAAAAATCATCTATATCCTGATTACTCTCATGTTTCCACCTCTGGCCTAGATCTCAACCATGAACTCCAAGTTTACATAGCTCACTGCCTACTAAACATTTATACTTGGAAGTCTCATAGGAATCTCAGTCTTATCACATCCCCAAAGAAACTTCGTAGTCCTCCCCTACCATGTTTCTACTCTAATCTTCACCTTTCTCAGTTAATAGTGTCCCTGTGTTTCCATTGTTCATGCCAGAAACCTTGATGACTCTTCTTTCTTTTACAGCCCCCATCCAGTGCAACACCAAATTTCTTTCAAAATACATCCAGAATGTGACCCTTTCTCAGCATTCTACTGAAAAAATCTTGGTGCAAGCCACAATCATCTCTCACTGAGAATAGTGCAATAGCCCCCACAAAGGTCTCCCTGCTTCTGTTCTTGCAGTCAGTGATTGTTCAAACACCTAAATCAGATTTTGGCATTCCTCTGCTCAAATCCCTCTGATGGTTTCCCACCCAAGTTAGAGTAGAATCCACAGTTCCCTCCCAACAGTGCTACCCCTGACCTCGCCTCCATCACTTCTGCCCTCTCCCTGCTTGCTTAGCCTCAGCCACACTGGCCTCCTTGCTCGTCCTTGAATATGCACTTCAGAGCCTTTGTACTTCTCTTCCCTCTGCTCCCAAAGGTCTTCCCTCTTGGAATTGCAGGCTCACTTGTTCACTTTCTTTAATACCTATTTAAATATCACCTTTGTAGTGAGGTCTTTTATAGGATCCCTGTTGCCCTTTCCTGGCTTTTTCTAAATTGCACTTATTACCAGCTCATATATTATATGTTTATGTGTGTACTTACTTATTTGTCTCTCTACCACCAGCAGAATATAAGTTCAGGGAGGGCCAAGACTTTGTCTCTTGTTTTACTGGTGTACCTCCAACTCTCAGAATGATGCCAGCCATGTGGTAGGCACCCAATAAAAATTTACTGACTAATTGCATTAATGAACAGAAATGGTTCCTCACACGTGAGTACTCATGAGAAAGCTGATCCCTTAGAATGCCATCAAGACCAGTTCCTCCAAGAGGAGCTAGAGACTGATACCAGAATCACATAATTTCTTTCTGGCTTATACAAACAAAATACATACCCACACACAGTAAGTACTGAAATTCTCATAATTGAATACATATGCAATCACTTGTAAGGTTCTCTCATAAACTTCATGAAGATGCTAATTTAAGACCCTCATTTTTAAGTATTGTTATATTTTGTACTTGAACTAGATTCATGCTTGGACCTTATGTGACTAATAAAGAGTCTGTTGCCTTTGGAAAATTTTAAACTAACACTTTTTGAAGAATTTTTGGAGAAAAATAGGTATTAAAATTTGAGATGTACATGTCCTTCTACTAGGAATTCCATCCTAGGTATATAACTTAGGAAAACCATCCCATGTGTACACAAGGAGACATGAATACAAAATATTTATTGAAGCATTATTTATAATAGTAGGATATTGGAAACAACCTAAATATCCATCAATAAGAGAATGGATAAATAAACTGTGCTATGTTCAGAGAGTATAATACTAAGTAGCTTTAGAATTATAGTCTCATATACCAACTTGAATAAAGCATTTTTGAGCAAATAAGCAAGTTGCAGGGTGCATACCACATAATACCACTTACATAAAGCTTAGAGTGTGCAAAACTATACCATGTAGAATTTATGGAGGCATCAGCAACATATTAAAAGAATAAAATGATGAACACCAAATTCAGTAGGGTGGCTACCTCTGAAGAGGGAGGAATGGAAGGAGAGGGATGAGTGTCTTAACTGTATCTGCAATGACATTTCTTAAAAAAGAAAATATATCTGAAAGAAACATGTCAAAGTTTTAAGACTTGACAAAGCTTGGTATTGTTTTTCAGTACTTTTCTCTCTGCTCTCCTATGGGCTTGAAATATTTCATAATAGAAAAGATTTTGTTTCCAAAGTGGGGAAACCAGATAAACAGCCCCCTTAACACAGTGCAATATTAATGAAGCTCGATTATATTTACAAGGGCATTCCAAGTGGAGAAAACTCTATTTGCATAATTGCCTATTTTGGATAACACTAGTAGTCAGAGCTAAATCATGAAGGACTTTATAAGTCATGCTAAGCAGTTGGAATTTTATCCTGTTGGCAAAGAGAGGTCATTGAATTTTAAGCAAGGGAGTAACATGGTTTGATTTACATTTTAGTGAGATCACTCTTAGGGAGCAATTTGGGGAATAGAATGAAGGACTAAAGTGAATGGAGGTAGTAAAACCAGATTGGAGACTTTTATAATGATCCAGGAAAAATATAATGAAGTCCTGGACTAAGTTAGTGGCGTGTGGATGGAGAAAATCAAATGAATGTAAGAGGATTTGGAAAATAAGATCAGCAGAATTCTGGTGTGCAAAGTGGAGAAGGAAGGAAGTCCGGGTGCCTTTTGACTTTCTAGTTTGTTGGAATGAGTGGATAATGATCACAACCACTAGTATAGGAAAGTGCGGATTGGGGACTGGCAGGGCAGACAAAGAGGCCAGCACAAACCCTCTGTCCTCCCCTGTATTGAAGTGATTGGGAACTGCCTCCTCCTCCTGAAGATTAATTTCTCCACCTGTGCTTTCGATGACTTTAAAAGTACATATGTAAACCTATGAAGACCATTGGATACGTTGTGAAGAAAAGTCTTGAAGTAATTTCCTCAAATTCCATTTGACCATTCCTGAAACTGACCTGCCTGAGAATATACTTTAGGCTTGAGCATTAGAAAATCCTTTCCCACCTCCCCTTTAATAATCTCTTTCTTCCCTCTTCGCAAAAATTAGAGGCATTCTTCTCACCCATTCTTTTCTTTTTTTTCTTAATGATTAGAGAGAGAGAGAGAGAGAGATTTGTTGTTCCACTTACTTATGCATTCCTTGGTTGATTTTTATATGCAACTGACTGGGGATTGAACCCACAACCTTGGCGTATCTGCATGATGTCCTAAGGAACTGAGCTACCCTGCCAGGGCTCCTTGCCCATTCTTAATAATACACGGATATATTTCTCTAGGGTGTAAAATATACAAAGGCCCAAAGAACCAATTCAAAATTTTAGTCTCAGCAAAGTCTTCTTGAACCAATTAAGCACCTGTAATTCATCGCGGGCCTCCTGTCTTTTCCTACCTTACATATTTCTGACAAGGGCTCAGCGTGGCTCTAGAATCCTGGGTTCTGTATCCACCTTTTGTGACCTCTTCCACTCCTCACCATGTCCCCTCTTATCCCCATGTCCAGTTCTGCACAGACTTTGACCAGCTTCATGCAGGTACAACTGGGAAGCTCCTGGCCTCAGCGTCCCTGGTGCTTTGAGTTAATGGGAACTCACACAGGTGCAATCCGCACTGTGAGGATGTTAACTCCCTGCGGGGCGGTCCTCGAGTCATGAAACAGGTAGATAAAGGCTTCCACCTTTATTCAGAGTTGGTCCTGAGACACTTCTTAGTATATTCCTCAGAGGATCCGCCCCGCAGTCAGGCTTCCGCAGCCGGGGCCGATTGGACCAGCTTCATTTACTGGCTCCCCTTCCTCCGCCTTCGCTGTGCGGGCTCCCTGCCCCTGGTATGCGGACGTCGCTCTCACGCCCTGCCTTTGGCGGAACCCAGCCTAAGAGAGTTGGGATGTTCTTAACTCAGACAGTTTGTAAGATGGAGCCAAAGAAGTGATGATAATTACATTTAACAACTTCCCTTCTTCCATTCCTGGACTACTGCCAAAGGATAAGTCAGCTCAGGGAGAATGCTGAGAGACTGGAGAGAACAGGAAAAACACCACAGGCAACAGTGCCTTATTTTACCCAGGCGACAAACTCAAACTCTGTCTGTCCTGGAATTAGTGTATTTGAGATATTTGGAAGGCATGTCAGGAAACCCAGTTGGCTATGAAGGGGGCTGCTGTGCTTTTTCCTTTTCTTTCTTTTTCTTTCTTTCTTTCTTTCTCCTTTCTTTCTTTCTTCCTTCCTTCCTTCCTTCCTTCCTTCCTTCCTTCCTTCCTTCCTTCCTTCCTTCCTTCCTTCCTTCCTTCCTTTCTTTCTTTCTTTCTTTCTTTCTTTCTTTCGTAATGGAAACGTTTGGTGAAAACTCAGTTTAGGTATGTCTTGATCTAGGTCTCAGAAGTATTACCATGATCTCAAGAAGAAAGTGAGAAAGTTCCTCAACCAGGGAGTGTTACATCTTCAAGGAAAAGGAAAATATTTGAAGGTAAGTTAGCATTTTATAGAATCTTTTTTTTTTAAATATATTTTATTGATTATGCTGTTACAGTAGTTCCAATTTTTTCCCCTTTACTCCCCTCCACCCAGTATCTCCCTCCCCCAGCATCCCCCCCCAAGTCCATACCCATGGTTCGTAAAAAATAACTATCCCTCCCTCTCAGATATTAAGACCCTTTGTAATCTTGTAAAGGACAATGGGCGAAGGTCTCAAGCTCCTCTAGCTGCTTCAAGCTGGACATGGTCGTCGTCCTACCTACCCTTGGGTCCAGAAATCCCTAATAAGAGTGGGGGTGTGGAGGGGAGGGTGGCCTTCCCACATGGGGAAGGATCATGCAGACTCCAGGTCAGTTGGCTGTCTCCGGACAACGGTGTGCTTGGTTTAGCAGGCTGGCATCCTTGTTGTGTTCTGGGGGCAACAGATTTGGCAAAAAGGGTTAAAAAGCATCATTCAATCCATAACTACTAGGTGGCAAAAGGCAGGGATTAATTTTTCAATGTTCCACATTAGGAGAAAAAAAAAAAAAAAAAAAAAAAGGGCTTCTTTGGAGGAAGGTGTGCTAGGCACATCTCTCCTGTCCAAAACCCTTTTGCCCATTTTATTTAGTTTGGGCTGAGGGAAATAGTTTATGTTTTCCCCCTCTCAGACCTCTGGGCCCTTTCTGTCCAAGCCATTAGGATAGAAAAGAGAATTCAGTTTTAAAGTGAAGCCCACAGACCACCCCATTCTTCACCAACTCAGCCATTTAGTTCAGCCAAACTGTTGAGTCTCCGGAGGCAGCGCTGCAGAGAGGATTAAGTGAGGCTTATGCGTACAGACAATCACTCAGGTAATGCGGTCATAGGCTTATGCCCTTTGAAAACAGAAAACACATGTTAATTTATGTAACATAACCAACAAAAAAGTCTCTAAATCTGTAAGACTGTCTTATTGGGAAGACATACAGTTGCAAGGCACTTGACATTCTACTTGCCTGCAACTTGAATCTCTTTGGTGATATCACAGATATGGTTTAATTTTCAAGTGAAACCATTTTTTAAATGAGAAGAAACTTTGCAATTTATAGAATCTTGAATGCTTATTCAGATGTGTGGGAGAAAACATTTCATTAACTTATACTAAAATGTTATTGAATCCATATTCACTTTTTTCTGATATGCAAGTGTCCCATTTCTGCTCCTTGTCAATCACCTCATAGCTACTTATTCATCGCTATTACGTGTGTATTAAACTTTGATTAACTTAATAGAAATGTTATTAATTCTACTGCAAATAATGTTTAAAAAAGTTAATTCCCCTAAGTCCCACATTTGCTCGTGGCCCTTTATTTTTCTGCCTTGAATTTGTACAAAGCAGGTGAAAGTGCACTTGTAAAGCAGAACATTTCCTTGTGTATGGAAATAGGATACAACATTGCACAAATCAATCTAGGATATAATGCCCTGAAATTTAGAAAAATTACCCTAACTAATATTAATTTCTCCCTCTCGGAGGTAGATATGCTGTTTAATTCTCTCAGTGTATAAAGTTAAACGATTATCTTCGTCTATATGATGAAATCACCAGTCTATGCATAATAATACTTGTGTGTGACTCTGAGCTCCACATATTCTGAAAGCAGTTTATGATAATACAGAAAATTAAAATTTAGATGAATATATAGGCCTCCATTCACAGCCAAGGGGAAAAGGCCTAAAATACACAATTCCAATTCTGTGGTGCTCGTTTTTACTCAGTTGTCATGTATTTTTAGAGTTTCTAAATATAAGAATGGCAGGTGTAATTAAGAAACATTTTGATCAATCAGCCTTGTTAAAGCTTCTAAGTGTATTTTCCAGAAAATGAGAAAGTTAACAATTTTAAGTGTCAGGTAAAAATATTTTGGTCAGTCAGCACTCTTCTATGCTTTTCCTACAATTAAATGTAGGCATAGCAATGGTCAGTAGCTAAAATTTTAAATACCTGTTTTATATATTACTATGAATTTGATTATAAAACTTGGAAGACTTGAGTGATTATATAAAATTACTCCATTTTCTTCCTTTACTGTGTAAATAATATTTCTTATTTAACAAATATAAAAATAGGAGTATAGTTGATGCCGAACCCTGTTTCATTCTAGCAATGTGATGTTATCTATGGATACATAGCCTAATTCAGGGGGGAAAAAGCCATCCATCTCACAAAGCAATGCTGTTCCCATAACATTTTACTTTCTAGAATTATCATTATATATAACACATATTGATATGATAAATGTATTAAAATAAATATAACTTATAGTGACATACATATTATCTTTGAGAAAAATACTAACATTTCCATGTATACACATATTTTTGTTGCAGAGAAGTTTGATAGAATGATATAAAAGACTTTTAAGCATAAAGTTAGATTACATTAGAATGCAGTTCTGTGGGGGAATTAAAATGAAAATATTTCCAGAAGCAAAGGTAATTTTTCTTCTATTACAGAGCTCATATTTGTAGATAATGATGAATATCAAATCATTATACAGCTTAGACTTCCATGTTTACATTTAAAAGAGTCATATAACAGCATTGATTTTTTAATAAAATATGTTCATAGAGCAGAGATTATATCCTTTCTAACTTTTTTAACTTAGGATGAAAAATTTTAGATGTTTGCATAAAAATATGTGAGTGGGCACATAGTTTTTAAAAAGTTATTTAGGATTGCCCTAGCCAGGTGGCTCAGTTGGTTGGAGCATTGTCCCCTACACCAAAATGTTGCCGGTTCAATCCCTGGTCAGGATGCATGTGGGAGGCAACTGATAGCTCACATCAATGTTTCTCTCTGTCTCTCCTTCCCTCCCTTCCTTTCTCTCTAAAATCAATACAAAATATATCCATGTGTGAGCATTAAAAAAACAAAAGTTATTTAGGATTAATGGGGGCAAAAATATTTAAAGATTATTACATTAGTTTCCTTTCACTACTATAACAAATTACCACAAACTTAGTGGCTTCAAACAATCCACATTTATTCTCCTATAGTTCTGTAGGTCATAAGCCTGGCATGAGTCTCTCTGGGTTTAAAACCAGGTATTGGCATGGCTGTATTCTTCCCTAGGGGATCTAGGAGAAAATCTGTTTCCTAGCTTTTCTAGGTGCTAGAGCCACCAAATTCTTTGATTCATAACCCTGTTCCTCTGTCTACGAAGCCAACAGTGTCAGACCATGTCCTTCTCACACTGCCATCTCTCTGGCTCTCTCTTCTATCTCCTTGCAGCACTTATAAGGACCTTTGTATTACATTGGGCTCACCTGTGCCATCCAGGCTAGTCTCCCCATCTTAGAGTCAGCTGATTAGCAACCCTAGTTCCCTCCTTCTATAGCATGTCCTGTCATATCCAGAGCATCAGGGATCAAGGCGAGGTCACCTCTGGGGAGCCGTTATTTTGCCTACCACAGCCACTGCTCATTTTCTCATACCACCTATCAACTCCTTTCTACTTGTCTCTTCCTCAAGAGTAGAGAAAACCCCTATTTTATTCATGTACATAAATGAATACATTAGAAATTATTTAAACAAAGACATCTCTCCAGTTTGGACTCCCCTCATTGAACTCCCCAGATGTTGCCCTACCTACCTCTCTCTCCTTTTACTTCATTCACTTTCTTCACTTCTGACCATCAACCTACAACCTGCCTTTCATTCATGAAAATGCTCCTCCCACCATGGTAAACAATGGACTTCGTCATTAAATCCAAAGGCCTCATGACAGCATGTAACACAATGATGACCAATTTTTTTTTTATCCTGAAACTCTTGATTCCCTTGGTTTTTGTGGCTCCCCGCTTTGGGGCTTCCTTTCTACCTCTCTGCTAGGTGTTTCCAGTCTCCTTCATGGCCTCCTTTCACCATACCTAGCCCATACATCTTGCTATTCTTTGGGGTCCTGTCATGAACCCTGTTTTAATTCTGCACACTCTCTCCAGGGAGTCCCATAGCTTGATTACATGTATAGGTAAATTGGTTCTGAATCCTTATCTTCAGTCAGACCTATCTCTGTTTCAGATCCACAATTTTTTCCTATCAACTGAATTCCTCTGTTTGATGTCCTACCAGTACCTCAGTTTTAACATACTAAAAGCTGAATTTATCATTTGCTACTACACTTCAACCTTCTTTAACCCTTGTATTCTCTATCATAGTAGATGGCACGCCAAACCCTGGTTGAACAAGCTGAGACCCTGGGCACCCTCCTCTCCACCCTTATCGATCACCGCTGTGTCCTGTCAGTTCTCTCTCCTAAGTATATCTTGAATCAGCCACACACTGCCCAAGTTTAAACCACCATCCTTTCTTGCCCGGATTACTGGTCTTCCTGCTCCCAGTTTTAACACCTTCTCCCTAATTCCCACACTTGACCCCCCCTGCAGCCAGAGCTGGAAGACAAATCTCATTATGTCAATTCCCTGAATAACACAATTCAGTGACTCCCCACTGCCCTTAGTTGGGAACAAAATCCTTGCCTGATCTCTCACTTCAAACGTGCTAAACTTCTGTCACTTCCTTCAACTCATCATGTTGCTTCTCATTTTCAGACCATCTTACAAGCTATTAACCTGCCAGGCACATGCTTCCCATCCTCCTCGCCTTCCTGTTTAACTCCTACTTAATCCTGAACAGGAAGGCATCTTGTTTTCTGAGATTGGTGGAAAAAGGAATGGATGGGTAGGAGAATAAATTATCTTGTAGCTTGGGAGTAAGAAATTGGAATTCCCACCTGACATTTTTCTCAATAAAGTGATAAAGGCATCTGCTTGGAACAGGGACAGGTAAAAGTAGGAGAAATATGTAGAGGCTGGTAAAAGTTGGATACAGCCTTTCTAGGAAATGGGAAAGGAGGCCTACCAAAGACAAGCAAAAAAAATTTTTTCAGATGGAGCTTAGTTAATATAAATTTGTAGCTTCCAGTCTAAACACTTGAATGAATTTTTCCAGCAATGATAATTCAAACCTCTCTTCCTAAAACCCATTCACTTATTGCTAAATCAGTTAACCAGATTGTTGAAAAAATTCAGACCTCTTTAGAAAGTCTTTACAACTGATCACATTGCCAATCATAATGATTTGATATATGCATGTATTGTGAAATAATTACCACAATAACATAATTCATATTCATCACCTCACAGTTACCATTTTTTCTAGTGATGAAAATTTTTAATATTTATTTTATTAACAACTTTCATATATACCATACAGTATTGTTAACTATAGTCACTATGCTGTATATTACATCTCTGGGAATTAAGTCTTATAATTGGGAGCTTGTATCTTTTCACCACCTTCACCCATATTCTCCACCCCTCTCTCAATCTCCACCTTTGGTAGCAACCAATCTGTTCTCTGTATCTATGAATTTGTTTTCTTATTTCACATATAAGTGAGATCATACAATATTTGTCTTTCTTTCTGACTTATTTCACCTAGCATAATACCCTCAATGTCCTTTCATGTTGTTACAAACAGAAGATTTTCTCTTCTCTTTGTAGTTGGATAAATTCCATTTTTTAAATTGTTTTTCTATTACAGTTGTCCCTCTTTTTCCCCCATTGCTCCCCCCCACCCAGCCCACTCTTTCTCCCACAGTCAATCCCCATCCCATTGTCCATGTCCATGGGTTATGTATACTAGTTCCTTGACTAGACCCTTCCCCTCCCCTTCTTACTGCCCTTCTCTCCCTCCCCCCTCCCCCCTTGTCACTGTAAGTCTGCTCCTTGTTTACAAGCCTATGGTTCACTTTTGTTTGTTTGTGTTGTTCATTAGTTTCCTGTACTAGGGGATATCATATGGTATTTGTCTTTCGTTGTCTGGCTTATTTCGCTAGCATAGTTCTCTAGTTCTATCCATGTAGTTGCAAATGGAAGGAGTTCTTTCTTTCTACTGCATAGTATTCCATTGTGTAAATGTACCACTCAGCTACAGACGGGCACTTAGGCTGTTTCCAGCACTTGGCTATTGTAAACAGTGCTGCTATGAACATAGGGGTGCATAGGTTCTTTTGAATTGGTATTGTAGGATTCTTCAGGTATAATTCTAGCAATGGAATTACTGGATTAAAAGACAGTTCCGTTTTTAGTTTTTTGAGGAAATTCCATACTGTTTTCCATAGGGGCTGCACCAGTCTGCATTCCCACCAGCAGTGCACTAGGGTTCCCATTTCTCCACATCCTCGCCAGCACTTGTTTGTTGATTTGTTGATGATGGCCATTCTGATCGGTATGAGGTGGTAACTCATTGTGGTTTTTATTTGTATCTCTCGAATGGCTAGTGATGTTGAGCATTATTTCATATGCCTATGGACATTCTGTATGTCCTCTTTGGAGAAGTGTTTGTTCAGGCCCTTAATTGGGTTTTCTGTCATATAAGATCTTTATATATTTTGGAGATTGATACCTTGTCTGAGGTATCATTTGTAAATATATTTTCCCATATGGTTGGTTCCCTTTTCATCTTCTTGATGTTTTCTTTTGCTGAATAGAACCTGTTTAGTTTGATGTAGTCTCATCTGTTTATTCTTTCCTTTATTTCCCTTGCTTTAGGAGATATATTGGTGAGATCACGTAGTATTTGTCTTCCTCAGTATGACTAATTTAACTTAGCATCTCATTGTGGTTTTGATTTGATTTTCATGATGTTTAAAGATGGTGAACACCTCCTCATGTACCTGTTGGTCATTTATATGTCTTCTCTGGATAAATGTCTACTTACATCCTCTGCCCATTTTTAATCAGATTGTTCAGTTTTGTTTCTACTGAGTTGAATGAGTTTTTTATATATTTTGGATATTAACCCTTTATCAGATAACAGAAGCTTTTTAGTTTAATGTAGTTTCACTTGTTTATCTTTACTTTTGTTGCATTTTCTTTGGTGTCAAATCTAAAACACCATTACCAAGACTGATGTCAAGGAACTTAGCCCCTGTGTTTTCCTCTAGGACTTTTATGGTTTCAGGTTTTATTTCAAATCTTTGTTCCATTTGGAGTTGTTTTTGTGCATAGTCTAAGACAGGAGTCCAGCTTCATTCTTTTGTGTGTGGTTGTCCACTATTACCAACACCATTTGTTGAAGAGACTGTCTTTTCCCCATTGTATGTTTTTGGCTCCTTCATTGTAAATTAATATGCTTAGGTTTATCTCTGGGATTTCTGTTGTGTCCCATTGATTTCTATGTCTGTTTTTATGCCAATACCATTGTGATATAAAATATATATTGGGTTTGTTCCCAGTTCCTATCTAGGTACTCCTAAAACTCTTATAATTTCCACAGTGATAAAAGTACTAGGAGCATCTTTTGCTCCAATATTTGGTCTTTGACCCTGGTTCCTGACACTAAGCTCTAGATCACCTGGAATTTCCTAAGAGGATTTTTTTTTCCTAGTGAGGTGACTCTATGTGGGCTCCTGGATGGGTGCTCGTGTCCAGATAGACCAAACCATAGTCAAAGGCTTGAATTTTTCAGCCACACCTCCACTTCTCTAGAGAAGGGAGAGGGACTGGAAATGAAGTTAAACATTGATAATGCATATGTAAGGAAGCTTCCAAAAATCCCAATTGTATGAGAATCAGAGAGCTTTGAGTTTGTTGAACACATGAATTTTCTGGGAAAATGGTTGCCTGAAGAGCATAGAAGCTCCAGGCCCCTCCTCCCCACCTTGCTCTGTACGTTTCTTCTGTCAGAATGTTCATCTGTATCCTTTATCATATCCTATATAAAAACTAGTAAATAGTAAACTGTTTTCCTGAATTTTCTTGAGCATGATGTTAGGTATGGGCTTTATATGTTGAGGTACATTCCCTCTACACACGGCTTGCTGGAAATCTTTATTATGAACTGATGTTAAATTTTGTCAAGTTCTTTTGCTGCATTGTGGAGATAATCATGTTATTTTTAACTATCATTTTATTAATGTGCTGTATCACTCTGATTGATTTGCAGCTGTATCTTGGTTTGTCTTGTGGGTCTCATAGATACAAGCTCCATTGACTTAAAGAGCTAGGTGTTTTGGCCCGTCTCTCAGGTCAGTGTCTTAAAAGTTGAGGTATAATATGTGGAGTCCAAACTCTTTCCTCCTCAGGGAAAAGCTGGGAGTTGTGAGCTTTCTCCCAATTGTGTGTTGCCATGCCTTAATGGGTGGGGCTTATTATTGTACCTTAGCCTCTGCGCCCATTTCAATGTGGGTTTCTTCCTCATTTGCCCAATGTGTGGGAGTCACTCAGCTAGTTTCTAGATTTCTTTTAGAGGGGGCTGTTCCATTTGTTGCTGTATATTCTGTGTGTCTCTGGGGGGAGGTGTGTTCAAGAGCCTTCTGTGTCACCTTCTTGAACTGGAACTCCCACAGTCTCTGAAATTTTAAGAAAATTTTAAGACATTCCCATGTATTTTTTTTATAGGGCAGTAATTAAACCTTTAAAGGACATTTCAATATTCAGGAGGACATTTCTAACTTCTCTAAGTGTTTATCAAATTTATAATCTTGTGTAAATTATGAAACTATTTGATAGCTTTATAGTTGACTTTTTTCTATTTTTCTTTTGAACACTTTAAACACTAGTCACTTTGGAAGTATTCACTGTATTGAATTATAATCAGTCATTAATGTACTGCACCACTTGGTCTTATCCTTAATGCAAATGCAATTATGACACTGCCTTTCAACACTGGAATCTACACTCTGGAAATGCATTCACTGTCCCTTCATGCTGGGTCCTGATGAGTCCCGAGGCAGTTCCCATTGTGCATGTTTCCACTGTGTGGGGATTTCTCTGTGGCAGAGACCGAAGGGCATACTTAAGGCCTTTATAACATGCTAACCCATAACCACAGGGTGTGTTTTTCAGAGATATGAGAGTGAGAGCCTGGCTGGCACTAAACTGCACAAACTGATGGGCATCCTAAATCCATGCTCTCAAAAGAAAAGTTAAATGCCATTGGCTCTGCTTTTATCTCCTATTACCCTTGAGGACAAACAATCAAAAACTTTTGTGGAAACTTTGAGGGTTTTTCCAACTGGATTCCATCACTTGAAAGAATCACAGAATTTTTTTCTGGGAAATACCTTTAGAGATCATCTAGTTCAACACTGCCTGCCCCCTAGTTTTACTACATACTTCATTTACCTATTTGCTGGCATGAATAAATGCCTCTATTTTTAAATGTCTATACATATAAACATTTGTGCATGAATATTCAATGCGAGAGTTACGCAGGGTGTGCTTATTGTAGGTTATTTGATTTCCTTTGCATTTCTCCTCCTTAAAGCTCTAATGTGATGACCTTTGATGAGAAAATATTAGAAAAAGCACATTAAATACTTGATTCTGAGGTGCATAAATGCTAAGGAAGCAGGGAGTGGTATGGGATGGAGAAAAAGCAAAATCAGAGAAGGCAGATGTGAGAAGCCGAGGGTCAGAGAACAGGTTCTTCCCAGGCCCTCACTTGGCGTAAGCAGACCATCAGAGTGGTTCACCAGGTGGAGAAGCAGGAAAGGAGTCCGGCTGCTGTAATAGAGCCTCAGTTTGGAAAAAAATATCCCTACTCAATATCCCTGTGTGTGCTTAGCAGCAGAGAAAGTTCTGATTTTAGCTTTTTGTGTTACCTGGAGCATTTCCCAACGTTTGCTAGCCTCAGTTTCCTCATGCGGTTAACTGAGATTAGGCTGGAGACCTCTGTAAGATCCCTTCCAACTCAAACACCCTATGATGACAGGTGTTGAGCATCTCCTAACCAGAGCCTTGCTTTAACATAGACTGCCCTACATGAGATTCATTGAAACTTGAGTCCAATGGGCTGCTGTCTGAGTGAGGCAGAAGGACTTCACTAGAATCCAGTATCTACTCTAAAGCTATCACCTAATATAAGGTCCACAGGAGCTCAGTTTTAGAAGCTGCATCTCCCACAAGGCTTAGCAGCATGCCTATAAACTGCAAATCCGAAATATAGTTCATCCACTTGTTAAGTATCAATATGAGGCTCTAGGATTGGGGCTGGTGGTAAGGAAATGAACAATGTAGCCCCCACCCTCTGGAGAGCAGAGATAACCTGTATTCTCTGAGTGGTAGAGAGATGTGCACAGAAGGTCGAGGAGGCTGGAGAGTGGTGCACTCTCTGCAAGTAGGGAGGGATGTTCCAAGGAATGCTGCCCAGCCTTTGAGCAGGGTGTGGGACCATCTGTGTTTGTGAGAGAAAAACAGGCAAAGAGCATTTTCGGGCCAAAAAAACAGTTTGAATAAGGCAGAATGAAGAGCATTGCTCTTTGAAGAAACACTGAAAAATGAACAGAAGCTGGAATGGAGGACATAGGACTACAGTGGCCAGCAAGAAAAGGAGTGAATTAGGTTGAGACCAAATTGTAAATGACCTTATATGCCTGTCAAAGAAACTATGAATTGCTCCTTTGGGCAACAGCTGGGAGTTGAGAGTTTTCTGGAAGGAAAATGTACTGGCAGTGGCATGGAGGTTGAGGAAAGGCTGGTTGATGCGAAACCGGGAGTGGGGGGGTGGGGGGGGGCATTCCTGCAGAGTAGGTAGCTGCCTCATCTCAGCTCACACTACCTGCAATTTACAGGATGGAATCTGAATTATATTTACACATCCATTCTGGCCTGATCAGCAGTAGATATTGAGATGCAGAAAGACTTTCCAGGAGTCATCATGGGAATAAGCCAAATTTCTAGACCAATAATGACAGTCTTAGAAATAAGACCATGGTATTTCTTTTGACTCAATTTATTACACAAATCTTATATAATTTATTACAGAAACTCATAGTATTCTACTTTTCCTATTATAAACTACACCCATGGGGAGGGCTTCCAGAAAGGGTGTGCATTTCTCCATCAGAATCCTCTTCCCTCTGTGGCTGGCTTTGTCTGAGCTGGCCATCTGGGTGCTGATACATACTTGTTAGAAATGTGATGGATATCATTTTCAGGCTTTGCTATTGATTTGCAGATATTGTACCAGCCTGCATCCCTGGAATAAGTCCCACTTGAACATGGTATATGACCTTTTTAATGTGTTGCTGGATCCAGTTTGCTAATATTTTGTTGAGGATTCTAGCATCTATGTTCATCAAGGATATTGGGCTGTAACTTTATCTATGGTGTATCTGGTTTTAGAAATAGGATAATGCTGGCTTCAAAAGTGAACTTGGGATTTTTTCCCCCTCTTGAAGTTTTTGGGCTAGTTTGAGGATATATGCTAGTTTTTCTTTGAATAGTTGGTAAAATTCACCTCTGCAGACATTCAGTCTAGAACACTTAATTTTAAAAATTAGTTAATTTATTTTTCATTTTCTAATTATTGTTCTATTATAGTTGTCCCATCTTTCCCCCATTGCTCTCCCCTGCCCCCACCCACCTCCCCCTCCCACATTCAATTCCCACCCTGAAGTCCATGTCCATGGGTCATTTATACTAGTTCCTTGACTAGACTCTTGTCTTTCTTTCCCCTCTTCTCCCGCCTCCCCCTGCCCCCAGCTACTATTAGTCTATTCCTCGATTATATGCCTCTGGTTCTATTTTGCTCATTTGTTTTATTCATTAGGTTCCTGTATTAGGTGAAATCATACGGTATTTTTCTTTTGCTGCCTGGCTTATTTCACTTAGCACAATACTCTCCAGTTCCGTCCATGTTGTCACAAAAGGCAGAAGTTCCTTCTTTCTTTCTGCTGCATAGAATTCCATTATGTAAATGTACCACTATTTTTTGATCCACTCATTCATTGACGGGCACCTAGGCTGTTTCCAGCATTTGGCTATTGTAAATAGAACATTTATTTGTTGGGATTTTTTTTTGTTTTTTTTTTTTTTTTTTTTTTTTTTTACTACTGCTTCAATTTTATTAGCTGTAATCTGTCTACTCAGTTTCTGATTCTTCCTAATTCAGATTTGGAAGATTGTATGTTTCTAGGAATTTATCCATTTCTTTCAGAGTGTCCAATTTGTTGGCATATAGTCGTTTGTAATATTTTCTTAAAATCCTTCTTATTTATTTGGTGTCACTTGTTACTTCTCTTTTTTCACTTCTGATTTTATTTTCTGGGTCCTCTCTCTTTTTTTCTTGGTGAATTTGGTTACATGTTTGTCGACCTTGTTAATCTTTTCAAAGAACTAGCTTGTGGTTTCATTGATCTTTTATGTTTTTTAGACTATTTCATTATTTCTGTTCTGGTCTTTTATTATTTCCTCCCTTCTACTCACACTGGGCTTTGCTTGTTTTTCTTTGTCTAGTTTCTTTAAGTGTAAAGTTAGATTGTGTATTTGAAATTTTTCTTGTTTCTTGAGGTAGCCCTGTATTGCTATAATTTCCTTAAGACTGCTTTCACTGAGTCCTGTAGATTTTGAGTTGTTGTGTTCTCATTTTCAACTGTTTCAAAGTATCTTATTTCTTTTTTGATCTTTTTGTTATCCCAGTCATTGTTTAGTAACGTTATTTGGTCTCCACATCTTTGTGTGTTTTTCAGTGTTCTTCTTGTGATTGATTTCCAGTTCTCATAGCATTGTATCAGAGAAGATGCTTGCTATGACTTCAGTCTTCTTAAATTTATTGAGACTTGTTTTGTGTTCTAACATGCGGTCTATCCTAGAAAATGTTCCATGTGCAATTGAAAAGAACATACGTTCTGCTGCTTTGGGGTGAAATGCTCTGAAGATAATAATTAAATCCCTTTCATCTAGTGTGTCATTTAAGGCTGCTGTATTCTTATTGATTTTCTGTCTGGAAGATTTACCCATTGATGTCAATGGGGTGATAAAATCCCTGACTATGATTGTATTTCTGTCAATCTCTCCCTTTAAGTCCATCAGGATTTGCTTTACATATTTAGGTGCTCCTATGTTGGGTGCATGAATGTTTACAAGGGTTATATTCTCTTGTTGGACTGTTCCCTTAATCATTATGAAGTGTCTTCTTTTGTCTCTTACTATAGCCTTGGCTTTAAAGTCTTTTTTGTCAGATATAAGTATTGCTACCCAGCTTTTTTTCCTTTCCATTTGCATGCACTATCTTTTTCCATCCCTTTACTTTTAGTCTCTGTGTTTCTTTCATTCTGAGGTGAGTTTCTTGTAGATAGTATATATGAATCTCATGTTTTTATGCAGTCAGCTACCCTATGTCATCTGACTGGAACATTTAAGCCATTTACATTTAAAGTAATTATTGATAGGTACATATTTAATTCCATTTTATTCTTTTAATTATGTGTCTGTTTCTTTCTTCTTTTTAAAATAAGACCTTTAACACTTTTTGTAATACTGGTTTACTGGTAACAAACTTCTTTAGTGCTTTCTTGTCTGGGAAGCTATTTTTTCTTAAACTTTAAATGATAGCCTTGTTGGGTAATGTAGTTTTAATTGTAGGTGCTCACTTTTCATCACTTGAATATTTTGTGCCAATTCCTCTTGGTCTGAAATGTTTCTGTTGGGATGTCAGTTGACAGCCTTATGGGAGCTCCCTTGTAGGTAACTGCCTTTCTCTTGCTGCTTTTAAGATTCTTTGTCTTTAAGCTTTGCCATTTTAATTATGATATGCCTAGGTGTGGGTCTCTTTGGGTTCATTTTGTTTGGACTCTCTGTACTTCCTGGACTTGTGTGTCTTTTTCCTTCACCAGTTTAGGGAATTATTCAGTCATTATTTCTTCAAATAGTTTCCCAATCCTTTACTCTCTCTTCTCCTTCTGGTACCCTTTTAATGCAGATGTTGGTATGCTTCATCTTGTCCTAAAGGTCCCTTAGACTATCCTCATTTTTTTTTTAAATTCTTTTTTCTTTTTGCTCTGACTGGGCATGTTCCACTAACCTTGTCTTCCAGCTCGCTGATTTCAGTCCTCTGCTTTATTCAACCTACTCTTTATTTCTTCTAGTGTACTCTTCATTTCAGTTATTGTGTTCTTCATTATTGGCGGGTTATTTTTTTATGGTTTCTGTGTAATTTTTTCATGCTGCTGTACTTATCACTAAGTTCCTTCAGCATCATTATAACCACTCCTCTGAACTCAATATCTGGTAAAGTTTTTGCTTCCATTTTACCTTTTTTTCTGGAGATTTCTCCTGTTCTTTCATTTCAAGCATATTTCTTTGTCTCCCCATTTTGCAGCCTATTTTATTTTTCATAGGTTCCAATAGTTGAAGCTGTACTGACACCTGTCAGTGTCCCATAATGGAGGATATCATTTAGCACCTATGAACCTGGGTGAATTCCATTGCCCTAACTACAAGTTTGTTGATCTTTTCTTTCACTCGATAGAGTCTACTGTTGAACCTCTATTGAAGTTTTCAATTTAGTTATTGTATTCCTCAATTCTGATTTCTCTTAGGTACTTTTTATATTTTATCTATTTGTTGAAGTTCTTACTTTGTTTATACATTGCTTTTTACACCTTGGTGAGTATCTTTACAACCATTATTTTGAACTCTTTATCAGATAAATCACTTATCTTCATTTCATTAAAGTCTATTTCTGGAGTGCTATGTTGGTTTTATAAATATTTTTATATTCATTTTTCTTGACTGTGTTTATTTCCGTGCATTAGATTAAACACCCACCTCTCTCACTCAGTCTTGACAGAGTCCTGTAGGAGAATAATTTCATCACTCCAGCCCCAGTTCTCAGTTGTCTCTCAAACCTTTGTGATTGTTCAAGTAACTTTTTTTTTTTTTTAGTGGCTCCCAGCAGTTGATGGTGGGCCAAGACTCTCAGTGTACCAAAGAGGAGGATTTCAGTCAGCATCTAAATGCAGACTCATTGGAAATCAGACCCCCTGGCAGCAGCTCTAAAGTATGCAAATAGACCTTTTAGAAAGTCTGGGAGGTGGTTACTTCTGTCTGCTTCCTCTGCATTGAGCCCTGAGGAGCTAGCCAGGTAAGAACTGTTTCTTTGTTCATTCAAGCTTTATGGGGCCTTTGAATTCAAGCCCTGCTTGCCACCAGAGCCAGGTGATCAAAAACCAGGACTCCAGTCATGTGCATAAGCTCCTTCCATGGACATTCTGATGATATGGATCTGGCCACAGGGAGAATGTGAAGATGGTACCAGCATACCTCCCTGATCTCTGGGTAGATTAGCAGTCAGCCCCTATATGTGTGCTAAATTTGAAGTCTGACCTATAAGCTGCAACTTTTAAGATATGCAAATAGGCCTCTTTCAAGGAAAGACTGTTAATCGAATATTTCTGTTTCCTCTTTGTTGATGAGCCTTGGAAAGATATCTTGTTAAGAACTTCTCCATTGTTCTCTGCAAATCTATTGAAACCAAGAACATAAGCCCTGCTGGCCCCTAGAGTGAGGCTATCAAGGTATGTATCCTCTGGTCTGCAGCCACAAAAAGCCAGGGTGCCACAGATGTGCAAAACCTCCATTCACAGAGATATCAGCCACGTGGAGTGGGGCTGAGGGAAAACTTGAAGATGGAACCTAGTGACCTCTTAGGAAAGGATCACAGTAGGCTGCTAGAACTATGCTAAATTAGAAACCTGACCCTCGGCTAAAACTTTGAAGATATGCATATAGGTCTCTTTCAGGGAAAGTCTACAAGACGGGCATTTCTGTTTGCTGCTTCTACACTGAGCCATGGGGAGAAAGCCATGCTGAGTATTTGTGAGCCCATTAGGTACTGTTTCTTTTTAAATTATACTTTATTGATTATATTACAGTTGTCACAGTTTTTCCCCCTATGCCCCTCTCCACCCAGCACCCCCCACTCCCTCAGGCAATCCTCACATCTTGGTTCATGTCCATGGGTCATGTGCAAAACTTCTTTGGCTACTCCATTTCCTATGCTGTACTTTACATGCCCACAGCTCTTCTGTAACCACCTATTTGTACTTCTTAATCCCCTCACCTCTTCACCCATTCGCCCAAACTGACTCTCATCTGGCAACCTTCAAAACACTCTCCATATCCATGATTCTGTCTCTGTTCTTCTTGTTTGCCCCTTCAACGAGTCTGGATGGATGTGGTTTCTTTAATTCCATAATTGTTAAGACTTCCATTCAGCTTGATTTCTGACCATGCTGAGTGATGGTTGTTCTATATTTTAGTGGTAATTTTGATGTGGCTGTGTAAGGAGACAAGCCATGTTTTCCTATACTGCCATCTTGACTGGAAGTCGGATATCATTTCATTATTTGCTATGTTTTTATGGGTCTCATGGACCTAGATCCACTGGCTTTTAGAACTAGTATTTTGGAGACCTGTCCTTCAGGCTGAAGTCTTAAAAACTGGTGTAAGGTCCAAGCCATTTACTCCTCAGGCAGAAGCTGTGAGTTGGGAGTAGCCTCCATATAGTATGTTACTATATTGGAAATGGGGTTTATGGTAGATTGTTTCAGCATTTTCAATCTGTTTCAATGTTTTTTTTGTTTTGTTTTTTTTTCTTGTTTACCTAATGTGTAGGGCTCCCTCACTTAGTTTCTGGAATTATTTCAAAATAAATAGTTAACTCTGAAATAGTGTAGCTATAGATTTGGTGTATCCAATGCAAAAGGTGAATGAGTTCAGGGGACTTCTATATTGCAATCTGGAACAGGATATTTCAGTTCTGAGTCCTAGCCTTGAACAATATCCATTCCTATTTGGATTTTGGTCATCTGCTCCTGACCTAGAGGTTGAAAAGCCGAGCACAGATTACAGTAGATTTATGGGCTGGGAAAGACTAAAATCAGAGTTCAGTTTTCCTAAAAGTATTGGTAAACATCCAAGGATTTCAGCTGGGACCCCTGAAATGCTAAACTTAAGGAGTATGTCCAAAGGAAAGAATAGATTAGCCCTTACAAAGACCAAAACCATGCTTTAAACCAGCCATCCACAACCCTTTTTTGGCACCAGGCACCAGATTCACGAAAGACAATTTTCCCACGGACTGGTCGGGGAGGGGATGGTTTCAGGATGAGTCCAACGCATTACATTCTAGTTCACCTCCTGCTGTGCGGACTGGATCGGTACTGGTCCATGGCCCAGAGGTTGGGGACCCCTGCCTTAAACCACGTCAATCCCTGGAGTGGATTAGGTTCATATCCTACAGCCTAATTGCCTTACAGAAGGAAATGTAAATCATTTTTGAAGGAAGAGAAATTATCTTGGCAAATTTTTCTGTATTCTGACATTTAATCAAAAGTTATGAGGCAAATTGGAGATGAGATCTTCAAAAAGCAAGAAAAAAATCAAACAACAGAAATAGAGCCACAGGCAATACAGATACTGGGATTAAATAGGGGCTTTAGAATAACTATGAAAGTTAATTTTTAAACTGATAATTAGATTGGGAATCTTAATAGAGAACTAGAAGTTATACAAAGAATCAAATGGATATTCTAGAGCTAAAAAATTACAATAACTGAAATTAAAATCTCAAAAGACAGGTTTAATAACAGGTTTGACAACAATATATACTGGCTGGTAGAATCATCATAAACTGTGAAGTTTATGAAATTTCATCCTATTGGCAAGCTAATAATTTAGGCTGCCATAAATGTATAGATGCTGGAAAGAAAACATGAAAAAACCCTGGGTGAGAGAGAAAGGTCTTTATTACTCAGGACTTCACACTCATTGCACTACACTGAGTAGTTGTGACAGAGACTACAGGTCCCACAGCGGGTGATATTACTATACTGGGTTAGAGGTTGAATTAGGACACCTCGAAAGTGCCTGCTTTTGGGTCGTCTTAAAAGAAAGATACACAGATAGATTTGGGATGGGCTATATTCTCCCAATTTCCGTGGCAGGAATCTGCAGTTAGCCTTTCTCATTAACTTTGTCTTTCCAAACGATGGGTAACACCTTCATAAACAGGCTACTTTTCCTAATGTAGAGGCTGCATGTAGTCCCTTTTGCCTTGTTGCTTTATACACCCTGCTGTTTGAATATAGATTAAAAGCCGTATATAACTCTGGTCCTTATTTCGATGTACAAATCAATTTACTAAGGATATTACATATGGATTTAAGTGGTATGCTTAGTACAAAGAAGCTGGTGTGTCCCAAAGCTTCTTGCTTCTTAACAAAGCTATTGAAAAGGGGCATCTGCCATAAGAGCACAGAGGCCTGGATGGGATACAAATGAGAAAAATCCAAAGCTTTTTTGTTATCTCTATGGTACTAACAACCCACATCACATCTGATGGGAGATAGATTGCTGTGGTCTAGGGAGGGGGATTGATTGAGGTGACAGGAAGGTGCCACAGGATAGACAAGGAAATAAAAGTGTAGAACTCTGACCAAGGGATGAGGAGGAACTGTTAGCCATTCTTGAGGAGCTTATAGACAACATAAACATATAAAATTTCCCATAATTTTGTTTGCCAGTTCCGCTCTACTTTTTCTAGATAATTTCATGGTACCAAGGAAGCCACAGTTAGGAGAAATCCCGGTAGTAGAAACTTCTTATAATTTTCAGAGTCTGTAGTTTGCTTTTATTTAAAGATCTACGGGTTATGAAATTTTTATTCTGTAGAGAAAAATTAAAATATAATTCTCATCCTTTAATACAAGAAATATTCTATTGTAGTTTCCGAATTTTACTTTGGGCAAATCTTTTCTTTAAACAAAATTTAATGGAACCTCCATATAATAATAGCTTACCACTATTTAAAACTTACTATGTGACAGATCATAGACAAAGCTTTTGACAAGTTATCTCATTTAATCTCACACCACTTGTGAGATGTAAATAATAATATTCCAATTTCACAAGGGAAATTGAAGCAAGAGGGTTAATTAACTTGACAAAGACAATAGAAAAGAGTTGGTCTAGGTGGGGATGGCAGTTTGGGCTGCCCTGCCATGGGGCTGGTCTAAGGCAACTCAGTGTGAAAAGCAATAACAGAAAAGTGCGCAGGCCAGAGTCACAGCACCTAATACCATCAGGGAGACTGTGCTCCAGCTCAGGGGACTTAACCTCTCTGCGTGTCATTTTAGTTTTTAGTGAAAATGCAGATGATGATGATTATCCACTATCCACTTCTAGAGGTGACATGGTGGCACCTGATTTGACCTGCACGAAAGTACTTTTAAAGTGCTTGCAGACTAAGTAGCACACAGGCATCACCGAAGTATCACAACTTCCACAGAAGGCATTTCAGGATGCTTTCTACATACTGAAGCTCAGGCTGCATCAGGCCTTCCCTCTAAAAGGACCAGCAGCACTCTGTGACACCCTATCGGGAACTTTTCATGCCACAGAGCATGACACATATAGGAAATCCTCCACTTACGCAGTTTGCATTCCTCCATCTATCCTGCTGGTTACAAAAGCATCAAGGTGAGACAGTCAAAGGGTAAATCCACTAATATTAGTTCATTTTACTGAAACCTTGTTTGACTGATGGCTCTCCCCACACCGCAGCCTACCACAGTATAGTACACATAAGATCACTATAGGTAAGAATTCTTAAGAATGAATGCCCCTCAATCAGGAAGGACCCACATATAACCTTTGCTTGTAGGGTTGATTCTCAAATAGCAACACCCAACACTGACTAAATGTTACCATAAGCCAGGCAGTGTTCTAAGTGCTGTAGAGGTAAAAGCACTATTCTAGTAGAATAACTAGGGATGAAATTATTATCTTCATTTCATAGGTGAAGCAAATTAAGTACAGGAAAATTAAGGAAGTTGCCCAAGGTTACATAGTAAGAGATAGCCCCAGTCTGGGGCCCAAAGTCCATTCTACTTCTAATTTGTAGGTTTTAGAAACTCTGAATTTGAGATTCCGGTAGTAACCGCCCACTCTACACACGTTTCCTGAGTTCCCAAGATTTCTTGCATCATGCTGAAAACTAGAGACAGTACCGTTACGGATTCCTGCTTTTAAGAACAGTCCAATGAAGGGAACATAAGTAAACAGGTTGTTATAAACGTAAGTACTGTGGTTCCTGAAAGGAACAATGAACCTGTGTGGAGCTCAACAGAGAAGGCTGGATGTGTGACCACCCTGAACCTTAGAGGAGAAACAGTGGTTTGCAGGACAAGGAATGGAAGGATGTTCCAGGCAGGAGAAGTAATGGAGCAGAGAGTACCTAGTGAACGTGCAGGACAAGCTTGTTTGGAAAGGCTAACGCACAGGGTTGGATCACAGAAGAGAGGGAGAATGGCAATAGATGGGGCTGGAGAGGTCGGCAGGGGTCAGGTGTGAAGGGCCTCGTGCACGGAATCGTGGAGCATTAGACTTCATGTATGTAAGTGAGAGCTGTGTTTAAGAAGATAAACACATTAGGGGGAAAACTGGAAATGGGTGCAGGGAAAGGCAGATGGAGACCAGAATAGTAAGTTAAAAGGTCACTGTGGTAGTACAAGCTCGATGTGATGAGAGAAGTGAGGATGAGAGGAGAGGAAAGCATTTAGGATTTCCCAGCCGCAGAACTGCTGACATTTCAGGCTCCATATTTCTGTTGTAAGGGGCTGTCCGGTGAATCCCAGGCTGTGTAGCTGCATACTTAGCCTCTCCCCATCAGATGCCAGTAACAGGCCCCTTTCCAGTCATGACAACTCCAGATCGCTCCAGACATTACCAGATGTCCCCTATGAGCAAAACCTGCCCCCACCTGAGACCGACGGGTTTAGACATACTGGTATTAAATCAGAATGAATTGGACTAGGATGTGTGAAGAAAGTGAAAATGGAGGAAGTGAGAGAATGGCCAAGGTTAACTTCAGAATAGAATTTCTACAGTGACAAACCCATGGGATGAAAGAGAACAGGTTTTACTTTGGACATGTTAGTGATACTGATGGGACATCTAAGGGAGGCACCCAAGCAGCAGTCAGATGGATGGGTCTGTGCTCAGAGAAGTGTGAGCTGGAGACACAGATCTGGGAATTACTTGCATGTAGGTGGGCAGTACACCATAGGAGTGAATGAGGTCACCCGGGGAGACTCATGGAGTAAGAGGAGCATCAGGCAGGAACTCTAAAGAGAACCAATAGTTAAAGGTTGTAGAGGATTATTAAATCACCATTCTGATTCTCAGCAATGAAAGGGAAGGTAGAAGAGAAGCACATAGCACCATGTCCTTTTAGTCGGTAATGATCTTGGTATCTTCTATGACCCAAGTGCAAGCTATAATGAAATAAACAAACAGTGGGGGAAATTAGGAAAATTTGCATGAAATGGTTAGTTTTCTTATTACAGAGTCTTAAATAAAAGATACATTTGCTGAATTTATTTTCTCTCTATGCTTTCAGTGCAAAATGAAACAAAATCAAAAACCCTTAAAGAGTTCTATTACTGTGAATGAATACCTTAAAATGCAGGACTGAATAGGAAAATTCATCATCCATTTATTAGCAGTGTTGTTTCACTACCTTGTCATCAATGTTCAAAAACATTACTACAACTGAAGGCTCCGGGGAAACACAGGAGCTTTATATACAGAGATATTCTTTAGCTTCTGATTAGGTTCTACAGTGATAATTCTCGGAGAAAATAAAATGTCATGAAGCAATGGACAGAGAACGCTTATGGGATAGAAAGCAAATCCAATAACAGGAACTACTGTCTCTTTTGGCAGGAAGGTCAGATGAAGTGGGAAGATAATTTCCTAATAGATGACAAGATTGC
Source organism: Furipterus horrens (assembly GCF_987537825.1). Classification (NCBI taxonomy): domain Eukaryota; kingdom Metazoa; phylum Chordata; class Mammalia; order Chiroptera; family Furipteridae; genus Furipterus; species Furipterus horrens. The sequence continues at coordinate 109,452,498 of NW_028327176.1, read as the reverse complement.
CATCACATCCCAAAGCTAATTGCTTACAATGTCAATTATGGTGAAAAGTCTTAGACTTGGGCAATAGCTGCCTCTCAAAAAGGAACTCAGTTTTGGGAGGAAGGCCAGATGCTTTGGGTAAATAAGTGATCACCTGAATGTAAGCGAGACACCCTTGTGGGAAACACTAGCTCTTTGGGCCCACAATGCATTTGGAAGGCCCGCTCCCTAACTGTGCTGTGCATCTTCCAACAGGCCAAATACCAGACAGGCCCACCTATTCAAAATGCAGCACTCATACACTGCAGGTCTGTCTGTGTGTTGAAAGAAAGACACCTCTCCACAAAATTTCTTAAAATAATTTCCCCATCTTACGTGTCAGAGGGGATATTTGTCATTTCTCGTTGCAACACAGGACCCTATTTGCACAAATTCTGCAGGGAACACCGGACTGCCTTTCCAGTTCCTGCCTCTCCTCTGCGTCAGTCTCTCTCCCTCCCTCTGCCAACATTAGAAAAGAAGTTAACAAATGGATCTAATTACCACAGTGGTTTGAGGCTTCTCAACTTTTTTTCCACTTCCAGCTGTAAAGATGTCCTCAGACTGAGTGTCACATTCAGAACTGCTGTCAAACTTGACTTTAATGGGCACTTACATTTAATGTCAAGCTGATGCCTCTGAAAGACCTTGATTAAATTTGCCAACAGTAGAACAGTAGACTCTAACCAAACCAAAACTTGAGAGTTGTCTAATTTTGTCTTTCAAGCTTAAATCCCAGAAGATTTTTTCTCTTCTTTGCAAAGAATTACAGAAGTTTGCTTGCAAAGACCCCGAGTATCAGTAAGACAGCAAAGTGTAACAAACAAAAACACTGTAGATGCTTTAGAGAGAGAAGAAATCCCTCAGCTTATTAAAATTCTATATGAATTAAAGATCTTTCCCATTGCTTTTCCCTCTCAAAAACTATAACTATTCACTTTTATGACTCTGTAATATTATAGGTGGTCCTTAAAAATTTACTTAAAATCTACCTAGTGATCTTTTATGCACACTGCAATTAATAGTTTTGTATTCTACAGGCAGAGTAAGAAATATTATGGAGAAACAATGGAAGAAATATGATACTCTTCACTAACAATATCATTGCTTCAGCCAACTACAAATTTCCAACCTAGTCTCTTTCTTCTGCTGTTTCTTCTTGTCTCTGATAATCAACCAGCCTCTCCTCCCTGAAGAAGTCATAACAAACTAGAAGTTAAAAGACCTGGAAGACTCATATTTTCCACTGGTCATTGTTTCGAGAAGAGGCTGCAGGCTTTTGATTTTTCTTTTGGGTTCTTCCTACATCATTTGATTCAAACAGGTCTGCTTTCAAAGAAAACAAATCAAAATTGTCAAGACCTGTGAAGCATGAAAAATAAATTGCTTTTTCCAACTGCAGAAAGCACCAAAAAGGCATTAATTTCTGTCATCTTATATAAGCCTCTAACCCCTATCCTCTAATCTACAGACTTCACAAAATATTTATGTATTCTTCTGTATAAAACATGACAGGAGATCTAGCCTTATTACAAAGAAACTGAACTTGTAATACAACTAATATTTAAACCAGTGTTATTTTGCAGTTTGACTAGAAACATATAAAACATTCAAGTAAGACGATAAATTCTTGGGGCTGCCAGTATAAAATAAATAGTCAGCTAAGACATATACGGTGCTGTTAATGGCTCAGTCCTTTCTGCTGGTGGGAGCACAGGCTTCATAAAGAAGGCGAGCATGAGGCAGTAGAAAAGACAGCCTTGCAAAATGTTGCCAGATATGAAATATCTTGTCATAAGATTTCTCACTGAATTACAGCAGTGAGACTGCTTCTAATATTTCCCTTCTTTTTAATACAACAGAGACCTACATTTCTGTGCTTGGCTTTCCAAAGCTAATTTAATTCTGTGGTTAAAACAACCCCATGCAGCACTTGTTCTTAAGATTTAAAAATAAAAAAGGACTGATGGTTTTGCAGTTCATGGATAAAGTGGTAGGCAATCATCAGACTCCTGTTGAGAACTATAAATGATAAGAATAGCAGATGGTTTCAGAAAGGAGAAATTTATAGGAGTAATTCGTAATGGAATAATACTGTGTTCTGAAATAGGTAATAATTCATGAAGACAAGTAAAAGTTCAGATGGCATCTCATTAAATTATATAATTTACAAAATATTCCAAGAAATCTTTGCACAGCAGCTTAAAATAAAAGCCTGATCAGCTGACATTTTTGGGTCCCGACGAACTGATCCTGTTTATATCCTTTGCACCTTGCTGTAGTTTTCCACAGGATTTAAAATGTGGTGCGTCTAACAGTCCCATTTTCTGAATACAACGTCTGTTTTTCACTGTAGTTAGTATCAGATTCAAGATAAAAGGTAAGGGCCCTTCTTCACCAGGAAAAGAGGATTGAAATAGCCTGCTATTTTTACATAACCCAAGGTAATAGATGAGGAAGGTTACATTTTAACCTGGCTCTCCCTTCTTAGAGCCCCCAATCCTCTGGGTGAGAAGGACCGCTGGGAGGAAATGCGTTAGACAAGGGCCTGCAAAGGGACTCTGCTCTGCAGGGTGTGAAGTGTGCGGCCTCCTCGCCAAAGGCAAGCAGAGCAGCGCATGACTACTGGGCCTGCAACTGTCCACATTCACTAACCCCCACGGCGGACACTGGAAGGAGGGGTTACTGTAAAGATCAGCGTATTAATTTCTGAGCTTAATTCATTTAGTAAACCTCTTCGGCAATGCAGCAACCACAGAAACAATACGGTAAGAAAGATTGAGGGTGGAATGGAGAAACACCTCAGACTTTCCTTACAACTTTCTTTAGTAATGGTCTATTCTTTGTTAGACCCCCTCCGCCCCCCCTGCAGCAGTGAATGGAAAGTGATAGCAGATAAGGAGTTAGCATCATTGTATATAACAAAACACTTCTATTCATTAATTATATAGCTGACTACAAATGCCATTTATCTTAATTCACAGTTCATGTCGGTCAGTTTGCTGTCACTCAAAAGGGCAAAAGCTCTCAGTGCTGATACAAAATAACCAAAAACAGCCAAATTAAGGAAAAAAAGAAAACCCATTTAAATCTTCATTGGTAATTGATAGTGTTGGATATTCCAAAATACCACTTTGAAAATGAAAGTAATGCTAATCTGTTATGATATAATATGACTCCTGAAATTATACACAGACACTCATATACATTTTGATATTTATTAACAAAAATGATCCAAAAAAAGAGTTGGATCAAAATTGTAACGATGAGGGTTAAAATAAAAGTTGTTTACATTGTATTGTTTATAGGGGACTGTAACCAGCCTAGAAAGCTGTTTTATCTCCTAAAACAAGACTTAAAACACATCCTTTAAATGTTAGATTTCAATAAAATTTTTCGTCTTCCCTGTTGTTAAAGCAAAATATGATGGAGATCTTTGTTTTTACCTGCAGACCTGCTTGAGACATAGATGGATTGGATTGGAGGGCGGTGGGGTGGGGTCAGGTGGGGGGTGAAGTTAAACAAAAAGGTTGAAAAAGAAAAAGTAGGAAATGAAAGCTAGTGAGAAAAAAGGGCCATGAATCATTCACTGAAGTAATCTTCGAGTCCCTCCATGTCCACTTCCAGAGAGGAATTTAGAGAGGCCAGAGCAGATGACGCGTCCTTGGTCTTCTGGACACTTGGTTTGGGTTGAGGGGTTTCTGGCTGGATGGATTCCTTCTTGATGTCTTTACCACCATTTAGAATCTTTTGGCTCTCGATAAAGAATTGATTAGGATGACTCAAAGAAAAGCCGCAATCGTCCACCTGTACAGGGAAGTGAATGTATATCATCACATTACTACATAGCTAAAGTATATAGAAAAGGGCTTCAAAAACTGTCCAGACCTCATTCAAAATCTATTTAATACCCAAAACATCAGTCCTAGCAGTTCTCATTCATAACACTCAATCCATGACCTACATTTCATTCAGAGGGACCTTCAATCATTACTACAACAGGAATGGCTCCTGCATTTATATTTCTAGCCCAACCCTCTGCACTAGCTATCCATATCCAGTTCCTACTCAACATCTTGGGTGGTTGAAAGGCAGTTCCATGGAAAATGCCCGACACATCGTCAGCCAATAGGTATTTGTTGTGAAGAAGAAGAAAGAAGAAGAAAGAAGAAAGAAGGGAGAAGGAGAAGAAGAATCTTTAAACACTCCAGAATCACAGGGAATAAGTATAAACACAGACAGCGTTTTTATACGACTCATATGTTGGAGCTTATTTATGAGTCTGGCATAGATAATCCCATTAAGTATAATACAAACTCTGAAAAAGCAACCTAATTTAATGCTGATTTCTTCATTTCAATCTTGGACTTTCTCTGCTCTTACGTTGTATAGAAATTTTTTTTTCCTTTCACAATTGTCATTGTTGCTTAATGCAAACATAACCAGGCTCACTGTTTTATTCTATTTCTTTTCTCAAATACTATCACTCAACTTGAAATTAAATTCTGAGTATCATTTCAAATTACCCATTACTCTGTGGTTTTATTACTCAATGAGCATTTGAGGGTATCAATAGCTTTTTCATTTGAAGATTCAGTAAGCACTAGTTTTTCTACATTTTGATTCTGAAATTTACTAATGAACAAAAATAGATTCCTTAATAGGAGCTAACAATGCCTATTATGTGCAGCCATTGTTCTAAGTGGCATGAACACAACATACACATTCATTTGCTTACATGTACTGATATACCCAGTTAACTTCCACAGGAGTCCTCTGAAGGAAGGCTGTCAATATTTTCCCATTTTTTCAGGAAAGGGAGAGATTAAGTAACTTGCCCAAGAGCACACACTAACAGGGCTGGAGATGGGATGTGACTTAGCACAGTCCATGCTCAGCTGCCTTGTTCTTGTGCCAAGGTCAATACTTTTCCATTGTATTCATTCCCTAAAACCTGTAAGCCTTTACCAACTCTTGGTGCTTTATATTGGGGTGTGGCACAAGAGCAAGATAACACTTTCAGTGAAGTTTCTCCTGAGCGTGAACCTCCTGCCTGAGTAACGTTCTTCACATTCAATCAATGGGTCACACTGAGTTGATCACTTGTAACACAGCCTATTTCAAATCCCCGCCCTCCCTGCCTCTGTCACTGGAGTCGCCAACAAAAAATACGCTTTTGCCTGAGCTAGTTATTTTGTTGGTTTTTGTTGTTATGGGTGTATTTTCATCTCATACTTTCTTATAAACTTATTTTGGTCATCTGTCTATATTAATCAACCTTTTTATGTCTCTTTGTACTGATTTGCATCCAGTAGATATCTAATAAATACTTGATAAGTTGAACACAGAACTAACCAGTGTATACCAGTGATACATGTAACATTAATTGAAGACTTAATATGTATAAGTCTTGTTATGAGCTAGTAGGTTTTTAGCATACAAGAATGTATTTGACGAAGACAAACTCTAAAGAAATTTCCAGCCTAGTAAGTCATATACTTCAAAACCCCTACCAAGAATGAAGAAGTGACAGGGGGCACAGCTAAAGGCCTATTATACTCTAATCATATTAGAAAGAAATTCTGGCTGGGGAAATCAAGGAAGGCTTTGTGAAGGAAGTAGTTGGTGTATGAGTTAAGTCTGGAAAAATGGAGAGAGTGAAAAGCTGATAATGAGGTCAAGGGCAATACAAGCAGCTGGATTACAAGGTAAAGAGGGAGTGCCCCAGGAAAGGAAGTAGTTCAGATGGCCTGGTATGAAAGGCATCTAAGGGGGAATAACAGGAAATGAGGCTGGAAAGATAAGCCGGGGTCAGGCCTTGGAGAGCCTTGAAAACCAAGCTGAATAGTTTAGACCAAATTCTGTAGGCAACAGGGAGTAGTTTAAAATTCTTAAAAAGGGACATGATGTGGTTAGAGCTATGTATAATCTTATGGTTGATTAAAATGAATTAGTAGGGGGTTAAAGGACTTGCTGTCATGGTCCAGAACAATCCTTTTAACAGGTGGACTGATAAATAGAAACAGGTGGACCAATAAATAGAAACAACGTCTTTCCTAGTAATACTCAGTACCCCAGGGTTCTCTGATTCTCTTTAGTCAATTGTTGATACATGTTAGGCCAATAATTTTAGTGTCACTTCAGTGTATAGCTGATTGATAGTATACAGAATGATTTAAGAGGTATTACCCAGATAACTAAACATTTTTATCTGCTGCTTTGCTTAATTTCAAAATGTTTCCTGAATATTTTATAATACATCTATAATTTTTAAAAAGATTTTATTTACTTATTTTTAGAGAGAGGGGAAGGGAGGGAGAAAGAGAGGGAGAGAAACATCAATGTGTGGTTGCCTCTCACACACCCTCAACTGGGGACCTGGCCTGCAACTCAGGCACGTGCCCTGACTGGGAATCGAACTGGTGACCCTTTGGCTCGCAGGCCAGTGCTCAATCCACTGAGCCACATCAGCAAGGCGTATAATATATATGATTTTTATTAACAATGCAGTAATTTGTGAACTTCTTTATTAGAATCATTTTCATCTAATTCATTAAAAACTGGTGTGGCTCAGTGGCTTGAGCGCTGACCAGAAAACCGAAGGGTCGCCAGGTCAATTCCCAGTCAGGGCACATGCCTGGGTTGCAGGCCCAGTCCCCAGTTTGAGGCACGCAAGAAGCAACCACACATTGATGTTTCTCTCCATTTCTTTCTCCCTCCCTTCCTCTTTCTCTAAAAATAAATATTTAAAAAACAAAATAAATAAAAAGATTTTATAAAAAGTTTGTATTTTACCAAGTAATTCATGGAAAATAAGTCTACGTACTGCCTAGCACATTACTGTCTAGCCCATTTCAATCAGAAGGCTTATGTTTTATTAGTAGAGAACATTATGTTGAAAAGATCTTGGTGTTCCTTTAAATTGAACTTCCTCCATGTACAGATTAGGAAACAGGCCTGAAAAGATTATATGGTTTATGCAAAGCCACAGCACTAAGTAGTGATTTGGTTTGAATTGGAATTTAGGCTTTTTGACTACATCGTTTAGTTGCTCTAAAATTTGTTTTTAGCTATTTTATTTAAAGTTAAATAAATGTACAACCTTATCATTATACATATGATTTTTAGAGCTAAACCTGACTATAATGATTATAAAAAAATAGTGGTGTTATTTCATGCAAAAATAATCTAATACCATGTGCTATAAATACACATTGCGGATTTTGTACACTTCGCTTCAAGTTGTTACAATTTTCAACACATCTATCCAGAGAAGATGACTCTGTGGATTAAACTGAATTATTAGACTTCAGTTTAATTAGGCAAAAAGAAATATGGGAATCTTTATAAGCCTCAGTTTCCTCAGCAGTGAAATGGAGAAAATAACAGTGGCTATATCATAGGGTTGCTATGGGGAGAACCCAAGAGAAATGAATGTAAAAAAAAAAAGTCACTGGTCCTATGAATTCTGAATTAAATGTTTGAAAAGACTCAAGAAAGGCATCACTTATAAACAAAAGTTGAATTTCCAGAAGCAGGGAAAAAGATTATGTTGATTTGCATGTATCTTTAAGTTCCTTTTCCACTTTAAAAAACCCAGACTGGAACTTGGTGATGATGTATTATGGGTATCATTTATGAAAAAAAAAAAAAAAGGATGAAATTGAACGCCAGTCCCAAAACTTTACTCAACAGAAGACTTTTCCCTTACATCAGAAGTTTAGCAAGTAAATTACATATAAATATTTAACTTTTATGAATCCCCATTTTAATTAATACTCCTATTAACAAATTAAAACAGTGCCAAGTCTTGAAATGAGGGCCTGCCCATGATTCTGTGTGATGTTATGTTTTTCAGTTTTCTCTCTTAGGTCTACAATTTCCCTTTCTTAACTCACTTTGTGAAGTACATATTACTGAACTTACGGTCTATTAAGTTACTTGATAGCCTAATGAAATTCTGAAGAATTTCCTTCTGTTTACTGCATTGTATTTTTGTCTAGGATGATCTGTCTTTTCAGTGTTTCACTTTTGTTTTGCCTAAAGGAAGTGCAGAGCAGGCCTCAAATATGTCATTCTGTTATAACACTGATGAGATGCCACGGGAACCTAATCCTTGTTCATATAATTAGCTTATGGTGAAATTGGTTTTGTTTAAACTTACAGGTTGTTTTGCTTAAAATCACAGAATTTATCAAAGACATTAAGTAACATTACTAAATGTGTGGTTCAGTTTCTTTTCATGGTGCAGTTTCTTTTCATCTTGCTCAGGAAAATAAACTTAGGGTTTTTGGGGTGGAGGGCGAGGAGCATAAATCAAACAGAACAAAAAGAAATTTTATTTTAAATCAAATTAGAAAAAATAGAGAAAGTTACTCCCATTTCACTTGTTTCTGCTTACTAGTCAGTAGCTGTTTTCTTTACTCCTCATTTAAAAAAATAAAACACACTCTTTGTTTCATTGTGGATTTGGAAATAATGAGAAATTTCACAATTTTGCCTGCTGTGAACCTTGTGTTTCTTCTCTTGCCTTTTTTGTTGTTTGGTTGCTATTGGTGATGTTTTCCTTTGTGGCTGATGATTTTTTATTATGTTTTGTACATTTTGTTATGTATTGGGAGAGGGAAAGTCTATAATGCGCTTTCATTTGCCATATTAGCTTAGAATTCCCAAAGAATTATAAAGGATCTGTAGCTGGAGTCTAGAAGAAAGGGGTGGGGTGGAGAACTTTATATGCTACATTATAAATTTTGGGTTTCAACTTAAGAGCCATCAGGAAGCCTTTCAAGGTTTTTAAAAAGCATGTTACTGAAATGACCAGATTCTTCTATTTAAAGATCATTCTAGCATCTGTGTGGAGGAGAATGCATTGGAATGATGTGTGTGTTGTAGATGCTGGGGATGAGTTAGGAAGCTATTGCAGGGATCCAAGTGAGAGATGATGGTGGCTTCTAGCCCAGGATTCTAACTGATCTTCATAACATTGACCCTGAGTTATTATTAAAAAGCTTAACTGTATTTGGTATAGCCTGTTTAAAATTGCAGGAAAATATGTGATAGCTTTTAACAAGATATCTGTAGAGATGTATATGGTTGGAAAAAACTTATGCTCAGCTGTTTGGAAAATAAGTATCCAGAATGACTCAGTGCCAAAAGAGGCCTATTTCTGAAGAGATTATTTTCTATTAAAATTCAGATTAATGTACACAAAGCCTAGTGTTGTCATTTACACATGGAGCATGCTGAAAGTATAAAACATTGCTCCCTAAAAATACTGAGGAAAACAGTTTTCAAGCAGGCCAGCTTCTGACATCTACTAAGTGAATCTCTCAAGCATTTTGCACATGGTGACCTTCACATAAACACAGTCTCATATTTCTGCCACAGCAAATGTAGATTTTGAAGGAATGAAAGCAATATTGTTTTACCTATGGGATGTTTGGCTTTTTAATCAAGAGGTTTTGCAATGACAGTTTATAATGAGGCAGCTGGTATTACCAAGAAAGCCATATGGAGCTATCACAGTGCTGCTGTAAATGGTATCAATTAACTGGTTTATTTTCAGAACTTTTATTAAAGTGAGTTTGATTACAGAGGCCTCGGGAAAATAAACATCGGTATTTATTTATTTATTTATTTATTGAGAGGCAAAGGGCAGGCACAGTGGCAGAAACCTAACAGTAAAAATTCTGTTTTTAAATTAAATTAGAAAGAATAGTAAGTGGATATAGTCACAACTAAAAATCTATAATGAGACAGCCAGTGAACACAAATAGCCTTTTTATTTCATTAATTTACATGTGGTTTAAATTAGACTATTTCTACATGTGGGAGGATTTAGACGTGTGTTTCTTCAATGGCTTTATTAATCTAAGGCAGGTTTTGAAAATTGACAGTAGTGGTACTATTCTTGTAGGAATAATTGGAAAAAGACTACAAAAACAATTGAGAACTAAACAAACTTTTTAGTGAATATCTCACAAAATCAATGTTTAAATCTAACTTTCATCTTATTAAGAAGGAAAGAATTTGAATGACAGACCTTAATCTGTTAAATTTCTGAGGCCTCTTAATTAACAGGATCCTATACAAATAACTAAGAATATATACAAAATTAAAATTCACAAGCTGAGCAAGCAAATTAAGGAATACAATCTTCAGGGGAAAGCGTTATGTAGAATTGGTGCTGAAAATATCAAATGTGGCTTATCTGGTGATATTCTGATAAAACTAATAAGAATCTGCTATTTACTGTTCTATTGATATTTAGTCCTTTAAATTTTGTAAAAATAGCCCTGGCTGGTGTGGCTCAGTGGATTAAGTGCCAGCCTGCAAACCAAAGGGTCACCAGTTCGATTCCCAGTCAGGGCACATGCCTGGGTTGCAGGCCAGGTCCCCACTTGGGGGTGCATGAGAGAGGCAACCGCACATTGATGTTTCTCTCCCTCTCTTTCTCCCTCCATTCGCCTCTCTCTAAAAATAAATAAAATCTTTTTAAAAATCTTTTTTGTAAAAATAATTTTTTATTTTTTAATAATTTTTTAACTTTTCAATTGCAGTTGAAATTCAATATTATATTAGTTTAACCTATAAAGTGATTAGCCGGATAAGTCCAGTACACACTTGACATCACACATAGTTATTATAATATTATTGACTTTATCCCTATGTTGTACTTCACATTCTTATGGCTATTTTGTAACTACCAATTTGTAGGTCCTAATCCCTTCATCTTTTCACCCAGCCTCTCAACTCCCCTCCCATCTGGCAGCCATCAATTTGTTCTCTGTATCTATGACTATCTTCCTATTTTGTTTGTTAATTTGTTCTTTAGATTCCACATATAAGTGAAATTGTTGGTATTTGTCTTACTTATTTCACTTAGCATAATAATTGCTAGGTCCATCCATGTTGTTGCAAATGGTAATATTTCATTCTTTCTTATGGCTGAGTAATAATATGCCTTGGTTTATAAGTATCACCTCTTTTTTATGCATTCCTCTACTGATGAACACTTATGTTACTTCCATATGTTGGCTATTATTAATAATGCTGATATGTTTTCAAACTGGTGTTTTGCTTTCTTCAGATATATACCTAGAAGTAGAATTGTTGGGTCATATGGTAGCTCTAATTTTAATTATTTGAGGAACCTCCATACGGTTTTCCATAGTGGCTGCACCCCAACAACAAAGCATGAGGGTTTCCTTTTCTCCACATTCTCACCAAGCTTCTTTGTAGATTTACTAATAACTATTCTGACAGGTGTGAAATGATATCTCAATGTGGTTTTAATCTGCATTTCCCTGATGATTAGTGATCCTGAGCATCTTTTCATGTCTATTGGCCATCTGTACGTCCTCTTTGGAGAAGTGTCTATTAAGGTCCTCTGCCCATTTTTTAAATTGGCTTGTTTGGGTTTTTGTGTTTTTGTTTTTTTCTGGTAATAAGTTGAATAAGTTCCTTATACATTATGGATATTAACCCCTTACCAGATGTATCATCAGTGAATATCTTCTCCCATTCAGTAGGCTGTCTTTTTGTTTTGTTGGTGGTTTCCTTTGCTGTGTGAAATCTTTTCAGTTTGATGTAGTTCAATTTCTTTATTTTTTTCTTTTGTTTCCCTTGCCCAAGGAGACAGACCCCCCCAAAATATTACTAAGAATGATGTTGAATGATGTTGAAGAGTTTATTGCCTGTGTTTTCTCCTAGGAGTTTTATGGTTTCTGGTCTCATGTTTAAGTCTTTAATCCATTTTAAGTTTATTCTTATATATGGAGTAAGTGGTCTAGTTTCATATTTTTGCATGTTATCTGTCCAGTTTTTCTAAGACCATTATTGAAGAGGCTGTCTTTACCCCACTGTATATTCTTACCTTTGTCATAGATTAATTGACTATATAGGGGTAGGTTTACTTCTGGGCTCTCTATTCTGTTCCATTGATCTATATGTCTGTTTTGATGCCAGTACTATGCTATTTTGATTACTATTGTCTTGTAGTACAGTCAGGTATCGTGATACCTCCAACTTTGTTGTTCTTTCTCAAAATAGCTGTCGCTGTTTGCGGCCTTTTGTGGTATTGACCTGTAATTTTATTTTTTGGTAGTGTCTTCCTCTGGTTTTGTTATCAAGGTACTGCTGACCTCATATAAATCAGTTTGGGAAACCTCATAAAATCAGTTTGGGAGCCTTCCCTCCTCTTCAGTTCTTTTGGAATACTTTGAGAAGGATAGGTATTAATTCTAATTTGAATGTTTGGTAAAAGACATCTGTGAAGCCATCAGGTCTAGGACTTTTGTTTGTTGGGAGAATTTTTGTTTTGTTGTTTTTCAGACAAAATTACGGACAAATTTCCTTAGTAGTTATCAGTCTTCTCAGATTTTTCTGTTGCTTGGAAGATATGTTTCCAGGAATTTATCCATTTCTTCCAGGTTGTCCACTTTGGTGGCATATAATATTTCATAGTATTTTCTTACAGTTTTTTGGATTCCTTTGGTGTTGGTTGTTACTTCTCTTTCACTTCTGATTTCATTTTTCTCTTTTTTACTTGATGAGTATTGCTAGAGGTTTATCAGTTTTCCTTACCTTTGCAAAGACCCAGTTCTTGGTTTTACTGTCTTTTCTGTTTTTTAAAGATTATTTCGTTTATTTCACTCTGAACTTTATTTCCTTCTACTCACTTTGGGCTATGTTTGTTCCTCTTGTTGTAGTTCATTTAGGTGTAATGTTAGACTGTTTATTTGAGATGTTTCTAGTTACTTGAGGTAAGCCTGTATTGCCATAAATTTCCATCTGAGAACTGCTTTGGCTGTGTCCTGCAGATTTTGGGTCGATGTGTCTTTGTTTTCATTGTTTCAAAAGACCTTGATTTCTTCCTTGATATCCATTATGTCTAGCTGGTCTAACGTGTCATTTAAGGCCACTGTGTCCTTGTTGATTTTCTGTCTGGATGATCTATCCACTGACGTCAATGGGATGTTAAATTCACTTACTATGACTGTATTACTGCCAATCTCTCTCTTTATGTCCATCAATATTTGCTTTGTATATTTAGGTGCTCCTAGTTGATAGCTAAAATGTTTACAAGGCTTATATCCTCTTGTTGGATTGATCCTTATTACTGTGAAATGCCCTTCTTAGTCTCCTGTTACAGTCTTTGTTTTAAGGTCTATTTTGTGTGGTATAAGTATTACTACCTTAGATTTTTCTCATTTCCATTTGTATGAAAAATCTTCTCCCATCCCTTTACTTTTTCAGTCTTTTAATCTAAAGTGGGTCCCCTGTAAGCAGCATACGTATGTGCCTTGTGTTTTTAATCCACTATGTCTTTTGATTGAAGCATTTAGTCCACTTACATGTAAAGTAATTATTGATAGGTATATAGTTATTCCCATTTTATTGTTTTCTGATTGTTTTTGTAGTTCTCAGTTCATTTCTAATTCTCTCACTCTCTTGTATGTCAATGACTTTCTATAGTGTTATATTTGGATTTCTTTCTCCTTACTTTTTGTATATCTTATAGATTTTTGGTTTGTGGTTACCATGTGCTTCATATAAACCAAACTATGTTTATAGCAGTCTGTTTTAAGTAGAAGGTCACTTAAGTCTGAAACATTCTAAAATCACTACAGTTTTTATTTGGCCCCTCCACATTTATGTTTTTGTCATTATTTTTTACTTCTTTTGTGTGTTTATGTGTATCCCTTAATTTACTGTTGTAATTACACATGATCTTCCTACTTTTGCCTTTTAACTTTTGCACTAGCTTTTAGAGTTGGTTGATCCACTGCTTTTACTAACTGCCTTTTTAGTGTGGATATTTTCTTTCCTATATTTTCTTATTTGTATTTTTGATCTTTTCTTTTTAAAGATGTCCCTTTAACATTTCTTATAATACTAGCTTAGTGGTGATGCAATACTTTAGCTTTTTCTTGTCTGGGAAACTCTTTATCTCTGCTTTGATTCTAAATGATAGCCTCACTAGGCAGTGCATTCTTGGTTATAGGTCTTACATTTTCATCACTTTGAATATTTTATGCCATTTTCCTATGACCTGCAAAGATTTTGCTAAAAAAGCAGCTGACAGTCTTATGGGAACTTCCTTGTACATATGGAAACTTCCTTGTACACAGCTAAATGCTTTTGTCTTCATACTTTTAAGATTCTCTCTGTCTTCAGCCTTTGGCATTTTAATTATTTGGGTCTTGGTGTGGACCTCTTTGGGGTTGTCTCGCCAAACAAGAAGTCTGTGCTTCATGGACTTGTATGTCTATTTCCTTTACCAGGTTAGGAAAGTTTTTGCTAATTATTTCTTCAAATAGGTTTTTAATTCCTTGCTCGCTCTTTCTTTCTGGTCCCCCTCTGATGCAAATGTTGATGTGTTTAATATTATCCCAGAGAAACCTTAAACCATCCTCCTTTATTTTGAATCTTTTCTCTTTTTGCTGTTCTGATTGGGTGTTTTATACTATATTATCTTCCTGATCACTGAGTTGATCCTCTGTCCCATCTAATCTACTGTTGGTTCCATCTAATGTGTTTGTTGTTTCTTATCAGTTCCTTCTTATGTTTTCTATCTCCATTTTTTATTTTTCCTGTCTCTTTATTGAAGTGCTCACCAAGTTCATCTATTCTTCCCCTAAGTTTAGTAAGCTTCCTTATAACCAATGTTTGGACTCTGAATTTGTAGATTGCTTGTCTCCATTTTGTTTAGTTCTTTTTCTATTGTTTAATTCTTTTTCTAGAGTTTTGTCCTTTTTTTAATTGGAATATGTTTCTTTGTCTCCTCATTTTGGCCAACTTTCCATGTTTGTTTCTATGTATTAGGTATATTTGCTACATCTCCTGATCTTGGCTGAGTGGCTGTATACAGTAGGTGTCCTGTGGGACCCAGTGATATAGTCCTCCTGATTTCTGAGCCAGGTGTTCCAGGTGTGTCCCTTGTGTGGGTTTTGTGTACCCTTTTGTTGTAGTTGATCCTTGGTTGCTGTTGGCATTTCAGGGGTTGGGACTGACCCTAAGGCTGACTGGCTATGACTACAGTGGATGAGCTGTTATTCAGGGGCTGACCCCTAAGGAGTGTGGGCCACTTTAGTGGGGCTCTAATGCCAGATGAATCTGCCCTTCAGGTGTGTCGTTTATGGAGCTGGTAGGGCAGTGCTTTGGAGCCAAGCATCAGGTATGTTGGTTCTGGAGTTCCGGTGTGTTTCCAGCTTGGAGCCAGCTGGTAGCACTTACAAAGTGATCTGTGGCTGGCTGATGCTTGAGTTGAGCTTGGAGGTGCTTGGGAGAGGCTATTCTGCCAACTGAGGATGCTGTCACTAGTGTCGGGCTTGGGACCTTTTGGTGGGCACTATGATGTAAATCGAGGCCAGCTGCCATTTGCGCCTGGTTTGTGGTCATTTAGTTGAGGCCACATTCCAAGACAAGATTGCCACTTCTTATGCCAGGCTTGGGGACTACCTGATGAGAGTTATGATGCAAGTTGAGACAAGTCACCACTTGTTCTGAACTTGTCATAACTTAGCAAGAGGTACAGGACACACCGAGGTCAGGCATTGCTTGATTGCAGTTTGTGGACCTCTGAGAGATTTTAGGAATGTCCACAGGACAAGCCAAGGCAGGCTGTTTGTGTAGAGGAGTAACTGGAAGCAGTCAGGCCAGGCGTGCAAGTTGGGTGGAGAGGAGTATCAGGGCATCTCCAGGGCGGGCAGTGTTAGCCAGGTTAATGGAATGCTCAAATTTGGCACCCACCTGGGCCAGGCTGCCTGGGTCGGGGGAGTGCTCAACAAAAGGGCAATGGCACCTGCCAACACACCTGTCAAGAGAGTTGTTTTGACTCTTGCCCCTCCAGCCCTTGCCGAAGCCAGTCAATTTAGTTCCTCCACATATGTCCCTGGCACTTTTTGAGCTGCTGCTTCTGCACTGGAGCCCAAAGCAAGTGAGTTTGTGAGCAAGTATGTCTGTGCATAGGCCCTTTAAGACCTGCATTGCCTAGGTCTCCAGCCGCTGTCTCACTAGGATGTAATCCCCACTGGTTTTCACAGCCAGATATTATAAGGACTCATTTTCCTAGCACTGAAGCCCTAGGAAGGGGATACCAGTATGGGGCTAGGACCCCATGCTCCTCAGGGAGGACCTCCACAGCTGAGATATCTGTCTCAATACTTAAACACCACACTGTGGATGTGAGACCTGCCCATTCCACATCTCTGCCCCTCCTACTAGCTTCTTTATATCTTTAGTTATGGGACTTCTCTTCAGCTAGTCTTTAGGAGGTTCTCAATGATGGTTGTTCTAATTCAGTTGTAATTTTTATGTGGTAGTGGAAGATGACCACAGCATTTTCCTACTCTACTGTCTTGACTGAAAGTCTCTAAATTATTTTTTTAATAATATTTTTAACTTTTAGGTGTAATAGGATGAGGGCTAGACCCACAACAGACCAGAGTTCTAGCTCCAGATCTCCCATTAAGTAGGTTTGGTGCCTTGGGCAAGTCCTGTACAATTGCTAGGCCTTAGTTTTGTTTTATGTAAGCTATGAAGGTTGGGTCATGAATCTAGAAAGGAAAATACTAATGATCTCAACAGTGGTTATTATAAATCCAGTACCAGATACTGTAGCACAGCACTATCATGGTTAGGCTCATAAGCTCTAGATGAGTTACTCAACAGCCTGGCTCAAATCCGAGTTCCATCCCCTATAAGCAATATAATCGTACACTGGTTGTTCAGCTTCTCTATGCTCTATTCATAAATGGGGATAAAAACAGTACCTAGCTATAGTACTACAGTGTGGATCTAAAGAGCTAATGTGTCCAGAGTGCTTTGTTCTATGCTTGGCATGCATTAAGGGTTTTATAGATGTTGGCTGATAAAATTATTATCATTGTTATTGTTATTTCCATCATCATTAGTAATATAGGATATGTTTTCCTATGAAATATTTATCAAAAAAATTCTACAGTTATATATAAGCAAACTAGAAAAATGTCATGAAAACTAAATTAAAAGACATAAAAATTATAAAACTTAGCATGGTAGCTGATAATGAATTCAATAAATACACCTGGTTTTTTTTTTTTTTTTAATCTTCACTCAAGGATATGTTCACTGATTTTAGAGAGAGAGGGAAAGAGAGAGAGACATCGATGTGAGAGAGAAACATCGATCAGATGCCTCCTGTATTCACTCCTACCAGGGATTGAACACGCAACCCTTGGTGTATGGGATATGCTTTAACCTATGGAGCCAACTAGCCAAGGCTCAATAAGTACATCTTTTTGTATCCTGAACACCACCAACTCCAAGAAAGGCTCACGTATACTCACTGAAGAAATGTTACAAGAGGTGAATGGACCGCCAAGTCCATTCTTGGATGTCTGCCCTAGGTTAGGAAGCCATGATCAGGATCAGTGGTTGAAAACTGAGCATCAGTGAGCTGAATTTGACCTGCAGATGTGTTGTTGACCTTCACAGAGTCTTAAAACTTGTCAGTATGAATGCCTCTAAGGGTATGGATTCTTCAGTGCACCACAGTTCCTACCATACTGTCTGGTATTAACCTCAGGAAGCTTCACTTTTTAGAGTTATTTGGCTGACCTTGATAGGCCTCTGAGTTTGTGACCCTTGTTTTACACCTTTGAGAACATACTGTAGTGGGCCTTCTTATACTAAGGATGCTGGCATGAAAGGAACCAAACACATTTCCCTCACTCCCTTGCAGTTAAGGGTCCACCAAGTAACCTAGGTTCTGCATGCAGATAAATACAAGACAGGTAGTAGATTAGATGAACATGAGGTGGCATCAAGGAAAAGGATCAGATTTTCTGCATGGAAGATGGCAAAAGCCTTAGGTTCTTTTTGGCAGCTGTGGCCAAAAGTTCTAGATCTACGCCTGAGGTTGGCTACCTGAGGCTTGTGCATCAAATCCGGCCCACTGTCTGTTTTTGTAAATAAAAGTCTACTGGAACACAGCCATGCCTGTTTATTTACATACTATCTGTGGCTGCTTTTGTACTAAAGCTCAGCAACTGTGACAGGGACCATATGGACTGTAAAGCCTAACAGTTTTACAATCTGACACTTCACAGAAAAAGTTTACCGATCCTTGGTCTCATCCCTAGATATAGAGTGGTAGGTGACAGCTGTAGTGAAATAAGGTTTTCTCATGATGTAGCTTCTCCTAGGAACAATATTCCCTTTCTGGAGAATTTCAGCTTGATTCTCTGGCTCTTCTATAAATCTTAAAGGTATCTACTACCGTGCAATAAATTTCTTTCTGCTGACAATAGCTGGAGTGGTTTCCATTGCTGCAACTAAAAGCCCTGAATGAAACACAGAGTCACGAAAGACCAAGAATTAGGGTATAAAGTAAAAATTTACTTACATTATGTGTCATCTCAAAGTACTTCTGACAGGCTACCTGGTAATGTGTCCCTTTTACTAAATCCAAAATCTAAAATAAATGAGAAGAAAGAAAGAAAAGAGTTAGAAATTAAATGTTGCAGCCTGGACACTGTGATAATTTTGACATTACACAGTACCTGTTTAGGTCAGCATTAAACCACAGATGACAACAGAGAAAAAGTGATCTTTCTAACCTACTGACTGTGAATTTCAGTAACTTTACCTTGACAATGAGATGAAAATAGATCCTAGTATTGTGACTTTGACAGTTATTTTCAGAACATCATATTGCAACAGCTCTTCTAAAATTGTAGATATAAATCTGGTAATCTAAATGGTTGGTGGATGAGGCAATCAAGTCTATTTTTTAGATTTTTATTTTCCATATTACCAGTTTATACAGATACAGCATAAAATACAGCTGCGTGCCCATCAGGATATTTTAATGTAAATCCTTTGGATGACTATCTGTGGAGAGGGAATACTTTTACCTTCAATCACATTTGTCATTTTTTGAAATGAAGTTATTTCTAGTAAAGCTCAGCAGAATGAGAGTAAATAGTCTATTCTGAACACCTATTAGGAACATCATCCTATCTTTTATAAATACAATTTGCTTTCCAATTCTACTTCATGTAATCTCTTCAGAGTGATGCAAACTCCCATTCTTATCAGCAGAGTGCAATGCCAGTTGAAATTTGTAAAGTTTCATCACCTCCCCCACCAAATAAATAATATTTATATTTGGCCTGTTTATCAAACACAGTAAAATGCTAGAAGTAAGAAACAGCCTCAAATGAAGGGAAATACCATTCTGGAGAAATGTAAATTTCTATCCCTTTTCAAAAGGCTGACCTTTCTACACAAAAAGAAATGTACATGAAGTCTCAAATTCTTGCTATCTTCATTACTAAATATAGCTTACACCTTCTGACAGATACACAAACAAATTACAGTTGCAGAACAGGTATCATAGACTACTGATAAGAGTGTGCTTTAAAAATTGTTTTTCTCTGTCTTATTGATGACATTTCTGAATTTCAGGTCATCTTATAATTAAATCCTATATGAAAGACTTATGTAAATGCCAACCAATCATAGCACTCGGGATCCTGACTGCCTATTTGACCTATCCACTTTTCATGAATTATTAGAGCAAAAATGAAAAATATCATCAATTAAAATGAATGACTATACATTTTAAAACATGAAAAAAGCCACAAAATCTTCCAAGTAATTCAAACATTCTGAACTCATATTCACCAATGTTTTTACACATAGATCATTCAAAATGTGTTGAGGTGAACTTGCAGTTGATTCTTGGCAAACATCAACGATACCAGTATAGCGGTGAGCAAAAGTAGGTTTACAGTTGATTATGTGGAAAATAATAATACAAAAATAAACTCCGTGTTGCATGTACTCTTCACTGTAAACCTACTTTTGCCCACCCCTGTACATGCATTTCTGTGAGTTACAATTTTAGAGAAGCAAAGACTATGATAACAGAAAGTTTAAATGATACTGCAAATTACCAGAAAAAGGACTTCACAGAAATAAGCAAAAAGCTCAACTGTGTAGTATATAAGTTGCTTTTATATAAAAACAAAACAGTGAATCCAACATCTTAATATATATATATATATACACACACACACACACACACACACATATACACACACACACACACATATATATACACACACACACACACATATATATATATACACACACACATAATAGAATTTATGTATGTAAGGATTTTCCTTACAAAGTAAACATGTAATTTATAGACATACAATCTAATACATACTGTGAAGCATGCTATAAAGGAATACTTAAAGGAAACATTAATAAAAATATCTAGTTGGGTAATACATAAGTAAAAAAGTTATCAAGGAAAATTGATATATAAGCCATAGAATGTGAGAAAAGCAAATTTATGTATCTTGAAATGTTAGGTTCCATCAAAAATGTTAAATTTAGATCAACCACATAACAATCCCCCCACCCCACTCCACTCCCACAGTAAGATCTTCATTAACAAAAGTATCACTTACATTTCCTCTTTTTGTATGATCTTTTCTGGAAGAATTTGTATTTTAAATTTTCTTGCAAATCTACAAATAAATCACTTAACTATCTATCCTTAGACAATTTTACTAATCATGTTACAGCATATTTGAGTGGACAAAAGTTCCTGTACATATATAAAGGTATAATGGGAAAAAAGGACAATAGAGGGTTCTTCATGGGCTAGAAAAGCTATTCAAAGAAAGACAAATTCAGGCCTAAGGAGAGGAGGTAGGGAAGGAGAAAGAATACTAAGTAATAAAGATATGGGGACAATAAAGGAGGTAATAGAAAAAATCCAAGAGAAGGATTGCTTTGCAATTATCAGGTATTACCTTCATTTTAGAGATGAACACATATAGCCTCTTAAAAATAGGGTGTCTGTCCAGTGAGGACCATTTACTATGGTAAGAATTAAAAAAATATTTTTTTAAATAGTTT
The DNA here is from genome assembly GCF_987537825.1 of Furipterus horrens. NCBI lineage: Eukaryota > Metazoa > Chordata > Mammalia > Chiroptera > Furipteridae > Furipterus > Furipterus horrens. Next base: position 109,431,558 of record NW_028327176.1, on the reverse strand, counting down.
ATTTATTTTTAGAGAGAGGGGAAGGGATGGAGAAAGATAGGGAGAGAAACATCAATGTGTGGTTGCCTCTTGTGCGCCCCCAACTGGGGACCTGGCCTACAACCCAGGCCTCTGCCCTGACTGGGAATTGAACCAGTGACCCTTTGTTTCACAGGCCAGTGCTCAATCCACTGAGCCACACCAGCCAGGGCCAAGAATTAAAAATTTAAAAATCATACACAACTAAGTGATCCTGTTTTCCTTAAGAGGAATATAAAATATGTAACATGCTTAAAACTAATACAGAAAATGTACATTACTCAAAAAATCAAACAACTACAATAAAAAATATATATACTTTAATTTTACATTATGATCTACATTGCAGAGATACAGGAAAAGAAAAGAGGAGAAAGAGAAAGGTCTTGTGAACCAGTGAATGAAGTTTGGCTTTTTCTATGAGTAAAATAAGGAACTACTACAAATGTTCTAAGCACAGCAGTGAAAGTAAGTGAGTTACATTTTTAACAGGATTATTCTTCCTTCAGTGCTAGGAACAGATAGGAAGGGTGGAGGAAACAGGAAGCTGATTTCAAAAACCCAGGAAATTGATGATGAAGGTGTGGGTCAGGATGGTAACAGTTGTGGTGAGAAGGGGTCAGATTTGGAGATGGGAGCAATTCCTACTTAATGACCATTACTGTTTTTGAAAACTAGCTATTCTACATGAAAATGCTCGACATGAACCTGATCCTCAATGATTTAGAATAAGGCATTACCTATAATTGAACTGCCCCTCTCCTAGACTGATTTCCTAAACAAAACTAGTTTTAAAACTCATTAAAATACCAACATATAAGTAATAAACTGTCATGTAAAATAAATGTAAAATACCACTAACTGGTCACTAAGCAATATGATTCACAGATGCTTTTTAAGCAGTAGTGTATGAGTACGGCACCCCTTAGCGTCACCAGCATTTTAGATGCACAGCCCTTTGCTGACATCAGGATTGTCACAAGTGATTTTGATGCTCTACGATTTATATATGAAGTGCAACTTGAGACTTTTTCTGCACCTCATTTTCTTATATTTTTGTGGCATAAACATCACTGGCAAACACTGTATTAGATATTCTACAGGTATGTGCTGGTGCAATCTGCTGATGGACTGGAAGACTCCAAGGCAGGACATGCAAACCTAAAAATCAAAGGATGGGAAAGGAGAACTGAGGTGTGAGCAAGATACTAAAATTTAGTTTGTGAAGTAGGAGCAAAAATAGAAACATGGCAAAGAAACACCAAAATCCAAGAAGGACAAGTGCCCGAGGGAGAATCTGTTAAACAGAATTTGGGGACAAAAGCTAAAATCTCTACAATATGTTTTACATCCCCTGGAAAGAGTGTCTTCCCCTACGTGAACCACTATGTGTTCATCAGAGACGCTGAGAGCGCTCCCTGCTGGCCCAGCAAGGCTGGGCAGGGGCGGCTGAAACGCATGGCCCCTGGGGTTACTGAGCCATCTTTACTTTCTGAATCCAGGGTCTTAGGAATGCAGGTATCACACAGAATCTAATTTTTTTTGTTAAGTCATAATTCGAGTAACCTTTTTTTAAAGTGCTAAGTTTTAACAGAAGAGTCCATGTCCCAGGGCTGTGGACAGACAGGCTTGACTTATAGCCAGACTACTGCGAACCTGAGAATGATTAGGATTTAACAAAAAGTGGTGTGCTTTTCTTTGGAACTGCAATTTTTCTTTGATGCTTTCTCAAGAATGAAGAAATATTGGATGTGGTAATATTTTACAATGTCCTAATTTTGACCATACCTACCTAGCCATTTTTTTTAAATATGCTTTTGCCGGGGCGTGGGGGGTGGGCAGGATACAGGGAGTTTATAATATGCTTGTTTATATCTTTTGTGTTAGAATCATATATTAAATATGTTAACTTTTTTAAAAGATAAATATTCCGTAGAGAAGCCAGAATGAAGACATGGTCAGGCACCAGTCAGGTCTGCCCACACTACCTGTGCAGGTCCTGCCCTCTGTCCTCACAAACCATCCTTGCCCTCCTTAGTGGGACAGTCCCCTGCGCCAAGGTCCAGCCCGCAGTGACTGGCCAGAGTGAGGGTCAGAAATAAACGGGTGAGGGAAGCCATACTACACCAAGGCAGAAACTCACTGAGAGGAACAAATGGAAAGAGACAAAAGGAAACAAAGAGGAAGAGGAAAGACCATGTGAAAGAAAAATGTGCAAAACCAGAGAAATAGGTAAATGAGATGGAGCCCACAATCTGCTGTTTACATGGTCTACAAACATTAAAGTATAAGCCAGAGCACACAAAAGGTTTTCACTAACCAATGGCATGAACCCCAGTTTTTGTGTTTCATTCTAGAAGAGCCAGAGCACACCACGAAGTCCTCTTGCATACAACATTAATACCAAAATAAGTTGTCTAAGGACAAAACCAAGTCAGCTGTCTAGCCTAGTAGTTTCCTAATTCAGCTTAAAAATATTTATATGACCAAACAATTTGAACAGTCATCTCAAATAAAGGCGTATTTGAAACACAAACTTATTATTTAAAGAAAATACTTCTATGAAGATCTGAGAATACTGCCTAAATAGCAATTTGACCTTTGGTTTTTAATGCCAATATTTCCAGACTAAAGTACAAAATGTCAAGCATAACAATCCATTTATTATCCTAATCGAATTCATCAGTAATCAAAAGGCTAAGAAAAATTAAGAGTAGTAATAAACTACTATATTTGGTCAATCATATCTTTTAACTTTTTCTCTCTATATTTTTAACTGTTCTTTTTATCAGCTAACGCCCACCAAGAATATTAGACCTGTTTTTTTAAACACTACAGTTTGTCATTTTGCAAGAAAACATTCATCGTGCTTGTAATTGCTACGTTTGATTAAAGTATTACACACACTCATCTACTATTTCATCTTCAAGGCAAATTACCAGTTTGATATTGAATTCTAATACAGTGGCTAACCAAGGTATCATTGTGTGGAAGAACAACAGAGCAAATAAGGTGATATTGTCATCATCTGATTGGTGATAGATCATAGCCAGCTGACAAACATGTGACACAACATACCGGTGGAGAATGCTACATTTATATTTACACACACATATACACATACATAAAACAGAAATATAGATCGCATTTTGTAACTCTGAGCCACAGTTCCTTCTTTCTTCCTAATCTAACATTCCCTGCCATCTGCAAATTCCTCTCTGCCTTTTGCTTCAGTGCAGGCCAGTGAGGCTCAGGTGATTCCCTGGCAGCAGAACGGAGCCGCCTGCCGGCCTGGGCTTCAGTGAGCCGAGCGCCGTTACAGCTAGGTGTGCTACGCTCACACAGTTAATATGCCTCTAACTCAAGGTCATATTCTGTCTCATTTAAAAGTGATAATAAGCTTGTTTCTTCCTAAAAAGCACCACCTTTCAAATGTAAACCATGCTGATTTTTTTCCACTTCATTGCTAGCCTTCTTTATCTCAGAGGTGGGAGAAAATGTGAGAGAGAGGCAGAGTCTGGAACACTTTCAAGCATTACTTTGCCTCTGTTTCTCACACACTCAGCATAGTTTATCTTGTGCTGCCTTACTACTCTGCTGTGACCTTCGTTTGTTGGCAGATCAGGGGCAAGTTTCCATCTTGTGAAGATCTACTTCCATTCACTTCAGACGTATATGCCAAGAACTTTTCTGACTCATTCTTCATTGCCTATACACAGAGTTATCTGACTGAACTGATTCTACCTCCAACAGTCTTTAAGACCTATCGTTTCCTTGCCATTGTTCAGACTCTCATTCTCTTTATTATCACAAAGCTTCTAGATTTATTCTTTCCTTACTCAAGACAGCTTCCAAACTGCCATCATAGTAACTTTTCTAAAATCTAAATGAAATCCTGGCATTGCTGGCTCCCTGCGTGGAGGGGGCACGGACTCTTCATCATGGCTCACACGGCTGTCTTCATCAGGCCACAGTCTCACTCCCTGGGTACCCCTGGCCACAACAGTCCTTACATTCTAGTCCAGCTTCCCCCACCGTCTCCTTAGCACACAAAATCCTAGTGACAAATCAGTGGGTTTTTCTAGTCTAATGCATCGCTTGATGTGGTTTAATCCAAAATTATCTCAGTTACCTTATGGCAAGACTTATTGGGGTGGTATTTCTAAACTAGTTTGTCCTGAGAACCTGTTTTCATAGACCTCCCAGGACTAGGGTGCCTCAGAAGACACCCAGACAACCTTACCTAGATACTCGTAGGCTCGCCTCTCCCAAGTCTCCTCATTCCCCTTATCTTGTCTAGTCTTCTCTTACCACACAATTTGTTTATTGTCTGTCTCCCCCACTGGAGTATCAGCTCCATGAAGACAGGGGCCTTATTAGCTGTGTTCACTGCTATATCCCCAATGTCTGGAATAGTAACTGGATACAGTCACCATGCAATTATTATTTATTGATGTTGAATGAACGTTGTTTCTTTTGTGTGATAGGCCCTACTTCCATCTACTGGGGAAACCCCTATTCAACCTTCAAAACCCATTCAATTAATACCTCCTGCCCTAGCAAATCTGTCTCCTCTGAATCGACAACTAGCCCTTAGAATATAGTTATATTAAAGCAATTATCATGCTTCATTTTAGTTAAATATGCCTTTTTTTACTCCACTAGGCTAAAAGCTCTAAAATAGTTTCTTAATCATCTTTCTACTTCCAGATTTGAACATGATAAAAACTCGGTGACATGTTGAGTGCTCAGTAAATGTTTATTGAGTGATAAAGTAAATGTCTTTCCTCACCAGAGCAACTTCTGTTTCAATCAGTCTTAGAACTCTTTTACTAGAACCTATGCAGTTAAGACTGTTGCTTTCATTTCTTTTTTTTTTTTTTTCTTTCTTTCTTTAGTAGCACCACAGGAAAAATAAGTCACTAATTTAATTTAGTTCTTCTACAAGGTTCTAAAAGGCCTTGAATAACGCAAACATACAACACCTCCCCCCAACTCTCCTGTCACCTGTCCAACTCCAGCTGACACAGCAGCAGTGGAGGTAGGTATGGCGTTACAGCCCTCACTCGATAGCCCAGGAAGGACCGAAGGGAGAAGCAACACTCCAGCCTGAGTGGCCAGTGCTAATGGTGACTAAACCCAGTGGTAAAAACAAAGCCATGGATGTGCAACGTCCCCCCCCTCGCCCCCCAACACACACACATTGCAGCAGAACCCAGTAGAGGCAGCTGGGACACCTCAGATAGTAAGGATGGCATGGCTGGCAGCCTCTGGTTGCAGAGAAGCAGCACTAGGAGCTTAAAGACCCAGCGCCCCACAGCCTGCCATCCCACCACGGGGCAGTGCCCTGAGACCACAGCAGCCCAGTCACAGAGGGGACACCCACCTCCTCAGGAAATAGGCACGGTTTCCACAGCCAGGGAAACACCACATCACGGAAACCCTGGAAGTCCCAGCAGTGCAGGTAAGAGAAAACAAAAACTTGTGCTATAGCATCATCTACTGGAAAACAAAAGAAAGACCTCTGATTACCAACCTGATAAACTGTCAACACCAAAACAGTACCTAAAAAAGATTTCGGTTCCTCAAATGCCCAGGCAGAAACATAATCCATCAGTACCATGAATAACCAAGGTAACAAGGTAGCTCAGAAAGAAAATGAAGTCTCCAGAAAACAAACTCAAAGACATAGAACACTGTGATTAAAATGATTTAAATTTCAAAATTGTAGTTCTAAAAAAACTAAATGAGATACAAAAAAACTCAAAAAGGCAGTTCAATTATCTCAGGAATCAAAACGAATGAACAAAACGAGTACTTTACCAAAGACACTAAAACTGTAAAAATACCAAACAGAAATCCTTAGCTGAAAAACTCAATACATGAGATGAAGAATAAATTAGAGAGGTTAGGAAGTAGAGCAGACCAGACAGAAGAAAGAATTAGAGATCTCAAAGAAATCTAGAAATGACTCAGGTGGAAGAACAAAGAGAATTGAAAGTTAAAAAAAGAGAAAGAAAATTCTAGAAGAACTATCTGACTCCATTTGAAAGAGCAATATAAGAGTAACAGGTATATCAGAAGAAGAACAGAGAGAGAAGGGGACAGAGAGCCTATTCAAACAAATGATAAGAACACCCTAAACCTATGGGAAGAGCTGGACCCTCGAATCCAAGAAGTTAATAGAATACCTAATTATCTCAATGCAAAAAGATCTTCTCCAAGACACATTATATTAAAACTGTCAAAAGCTAATGACAAAGAATTCTTAAGGCAGCCACGGAAAAGAGGACTTAAACTGTAAAGAAAATCCCATTAGATTATCATCAGCTGTTTCAGCAGAAATGTTACAGGCTTGAAGTGAATGGAATCAAATATTCCAATATACTGAAAGAGAGAAATAATCAGCCAAGAATAATATATCCAGCAAAGTTACTCTTCAAATATCAGGGAGAAATACAGGCTCTTCCAGACAAACAGAAGCTGAGGGAATTTGCCACCACAAGACCTACAGTACAAGAAAGGTTAAAAGGAGCTCTTCTACCTGCAACAAAAAGACGGAAGGGCACAAAGGTGCTAGATGACAGAGAGAGAAGCAGGAAACTGCGACTCTACAACAGGGTATCTGTTAAACAATTACAACATAAAGATTAAAGGAGGTAAAACCATTTAAAAAAATATAGCTTCTGCAATTTGGAAATGAATGCACAGCATTAAAAAGGGTGAGTTAAGAACATGGAAGGAGAAGGGAAAAGGCCTGAACTTGCACAGGTGAATGGAGATAAGGATCAATTAGAGGAAAAAGAACTACTGTACGTATAAAACTCTCCAGAAAAGAAATGATAACAAAAATCTAGAACTGAGAAAATTAACATAAAAAAGGATGAAACAGAGGAAAAAGTCACAGAATACCGCCCAGCTAAAAGCGCGCACAGAAACACAAGGAGGAAGAAACAAGGGCGATACAGCAACTGGAAAGCAAAATTAAATGACTACACTAAGTTCTCCATTTCAAGAATCACCCTGCCTGCAAGTGGATTGAACTTTGTGAACGTGACCCCAAAGGCAAGTGAAGTTAAAGCAAAAATAAGTCAGTGGGACCATACCAAACTAAAAAGCTCTGCACAGAAAAAGAAGATACTGTAAATCAGGGGCTAGTATCTGAAATATGTAAAAAACTTAACTTGACGACAACAACAAATCCAATTAAAAAATGGGCAGAGGACCTAAACAGACACCTTTCCCAAGAATACATGCAGATGGCCAACAGATACATAAAAAGTTGCTCACCTTCATTAGGTATATAAGGGAAATGCAAATCAAAACCACAATGAGATGCCACCTCACACCTGTCAGAATGGCTACTATCAGTCAGACAAGAAATAAGAGCGGGAGAGGATGTGGAAAGAAGGGAACCCTCGTACACTGCTGGTGGGAATGTAAATTGTGTAGCCTCTATGAAAACAGTATGGAGGTCCCTCAAAAAATTAATAGAGCTACTATATGACCCAGCAACTCCTCTTTTGGGTTTCTAGCCAAAAACCTTGAAAACACTTATAAAGATACATGCACCCATATGTTCAGTGTAGCATTATTCACAATAGCCAGGACATGCAAACAACTTAAGTGTTCTTTGATAGATGACTGGATAAAGATGGGGTGCAAAGTACATAGCCCTAAAAAAATGAAGAAACATTTCCATTTGTGACAACATGAATGGATCACATGAAATGTCAGACAGAAAAGGACAAGAACCATATGATTTCACTCATGTAGGATATAAATCAGAAAGCAACATGCAAATTCACAGGCCACAGAATGGTAGTTACCAGAGGGGAAGGGGGTGAGGGTGGATGAAAGGAGACCAGACTTTGGGTGGTGAGCACACTATACAAAATATAGACAATGTGTTATGGAAACTTATCGTATATAATGTTATTAACCAATGTTACTTCAATAAATTTAATTTAGAAAAATAAATAAAAGGACTTGATAGGTTTCTGTACTCATCTGAGGACAACTTCAGAGAAGAGAATGAAAATATTCTATCAACTTAACTTGAATCCAGATGTAGAACTCTGCCACTGATATATTTAGTTTTACACATACAGGTAAACATACTAATATATGCAGACAGAGCAGCCTCTGCCACCAGCTCTCAGAGAAGCTATCTATTACCTGATTGACTCATTCACTCACTCATTCCATTCAGCCCACATTCACTAAGCTCTCATAATGAACTCCAGGCTCTATGGTTAGGGGTTGGATTTCTAGAAATAAAAGATACCACTTATGCCCTTGGGGAGGATAAGGCCACAATCACAATCTGGGGGGCAGGGGGACAAATAAGAACATACATACTACAAAACAGGTGATGAGTGACCTAATCCAGAAAAATACATGTTACAAAGGGGAAAGGGAGGAAAAGTGTTCAGTAAGAACTTCCAAATTATAATGAATGAATAAGAATGATCAAGGTAAACTGTGAAGAAAGGAGTATGGACAATCCGGACACAGGGAATAACATTCAGAAGAGGCACAGAAACTTGACAGCAAAGTGTTGTGAAATGTGCAGAAATTAAAAGTATATGAGAAGGGTTACTTTGGCATCAGTGTGAAGGACTTTGGGATGCCGGGAGATGAATTGTGAAAGTAGAAATGAAAATAACATATTACACCCTGCATTATAGCAGATAGGGAGAAGAAAGAAGAAGCGATAGATTCGCGAGCTTTCAGAGACAGGAAGGAGTCTTGACTACCAGACTTCTGGCTTGAGCATCTAGTGTCCCATTCATTCTTCCTGGGGGCAGTGTATGCAGACTCTGTGGTATGCTGTCTGTATCCCCCTTCTCAGGACAAGGGAACATATTTCTTCAGGGTCTGAGAGTGCTGACCACTGACAGCTTGCAGCAGAGGTCCCCAAAGCTGAAGAAAGCCATCTTGTTCAAGGCGATGCTCCCTTTCTGGAAGGAACCTGAACCAATGACTGGAAGGCCAAGACTTCTTACTCCAATTGGGGCAAATGTGCGGGGTCATCCCAGCTTCAGAGCTCCCTGTGGGATCAGCCTCAGAGCAATTCTCCTCCCACCCTATCTTGTCTCCTTCCCTCCCTCACAGGCCCTGATCCTGAGAGCACTCCCCAGTGACTATCCTGCCCACAAATCTCCACCACAGCAACCAGCTCTGTGATATGGCACAAGTTATTTGCATCTTTGTTTTTGCAGGGAGAGGGCTAGGAAGAAGGTGAATACCTTGGAAAATCTGATTAAAACACTGGACCTCTCCAGTTAAAAAAGTGTACTAGCCACAATTTAAATCCTTACATATTCTTACAAGTCAGCCAAATATTCAATAGTAAACAGAAGTAAGCTTTCTGGAAGGTGTATGACACCCAATTTAATAATCACATTACATTACTTCCTTACTATGATTTTTATCACAAATATTAAAATTTTCTCATTGTCTTTTAACAACTGTATTGGAATAAACGTTTTGATTCATTAAAAGTAGGCACAAAAAAATGATTCTTGAGGAGCAATTTAAACGTCCACCCAAAATACAGAATTCCTCAGTGAAGATTAATACCAAAATCTGAATTTAAGTTATTAGGGAACATCAACAACTAAGTGAACTTGGAACGAGGGAAGAAGGAAGGAGAAGGAACAGGAGAGGAAAGAAGAGGAGGAGGGAAGAGGACACGTGAGAATATATGGGTAAATCTGCTCAGAGATATGCAAAAAATATTGCCAAACCTCAATTCCATGGTTTACTTACTAATTATAACTTTGCTTCAAGTATTCTTTTTTCTTTCCCTACTTTAAAAGCAATCATGTTCAGAATCACTATGCCCTATAATCTTTATGAAAATAATTTAAAGTATTTATACTAATTTTATATTAATTTCAAAGAGATGTGTCAAATCAGATATGTTCTTACAAACAGAGGTAAAACGTAAAATCTGTCATTTAAAGTTTTTTCCTGAGAGTAGAAGAATATGTGTAAAATTTCATGTGTGATATATATAAATTTAGAAATAGAAACTGTCTAACAAGAAATAAATTGTAAATTGATGGTACACTCTACCAAAAAGTATGAAATGGTTTCAGCTAAGCAGATGAAGAATCTGAAACACTTGCTTTATGAAATAAGGTCAGTTATTTAATTTTCTGAATACTTGAAGTTTGATTCTCCAAAAGAAATGAGGGGAGGAGAAGAATATAAAGCTGGTCGTGAAATAGAACTAAGCTAGGAGAACAGCTTTACATCTATAGGTGGACAGGCTGAGTATCATTATAGGTATCATAAGTTTACACTATCATGTATTACTGAATGATATCTATGTTACTGATATCTACTCTCTATAGATATCAGTAATTTCTCACATAATAAAATAATTATAGAAACATACATAACTGTAAACACACTACTAAATTTTCTTATAAGACTTAGCTAACAAAGGCCTGTGTTATTTGACTTCCAAAGTGATTTTTATTCAAATCACCTTGAACAATATGAAATAATCTTCAAATGACCATCAGTCTAGAAAAAAAAAGGAAGGACACATACAGAAATGGTGATAGAGCCAAAACTACAACCACATCCCCCTGGTGCCAATGCCAATGCTCAGCTTTCCATCTTTTCCTTAATGAGGTTCTAAGATTTATTAAGAACAATGTACACATTTTCAACTACGAAACTGAAAAAAGCAAGCTAAGTGCAGCAAAGTACTGTTCTTAGATATCAGAAGAGATGCTCCTGGAGATGAAATAGATAGAAAAGCTGCTCTTAAAAGCAGTTACTGCTCATAAAGTAATGGACAGACTGACTACCACCATCTATGGATAAGTACCCCCACCTAAGAAAAAATAGGAGTTTTAGGTAGTTCAGATTTATATGAACATTGAATAGGAGTCATTGAGGTTTATCTTTGCCATAAAATCTTTTTGACATAGTGTTACTTTTAAGCCTTTGAAACTACTTGGAAAGATTTCTTCATTAAAAAGACTTTACCAGTTTTAGATTTAATATGTTCACTAACATCTTGAGAATTTTTGGGCTGTGAAACCTCTCAAAACATAAAGAGCATACCTTTTTCTCATATTTCATGATTTTACCATCAGTAGTAAGTTTTCTTGGAAGCACCAATAAGATTTTCTTTTAAATAATCATTAATGGTTATGCTGAGTCAAAATTATAAACCACATTTCCTTCTGCTCTAAAAAAAGTGAAATAAAAGTGTTTCAAAAATGCATTTGTAAATAAAGCATCACTTCAGTCAGAAATATTGAAAAGAGAGTAACCTTTTACTCATTTATAGCTCAACATGTAAAGGTAAGTATTGGTTGTAATAGGTTAAATACAATCATACGCTAGCAGCAAACATTAAAATATTTGGAAATGGAACCTGATTGCTAACAGTCAACAGTCTCAAGTAACTGTTTACAGCAGTGTTCTCCAACAGAAATAGAAATGACATCTGTAATTTTAAATTTTCTATATCCATAATTAATAAGGTAAAAAAGCAGATAAAATACATTTTAGTAATTCAAATTATGCTGATTAAAATTAGTGTTGGCATTTCAGCATATAATCAATATAAAAATATCACTACTGAGATATTTTACAATGCTTATTTTTTATACTAATTTTATAAAACCTGGTATATATTTTATTTTTATAGCAAGTGGTATACTGGAGCTGGCTCAAATTAGCTTGTGAGAGTCAACTGTGCATCTCTCTTCCCAACTCAGGTTTGTAACGTCATATTGGTTATCTGACTCTGGGTATAGTAGCATTTATATCACAGTAATCAACAAATGACATAAATCAAAGCTTTTTTCCCCCCTAAAGAGCTGGTTTCAATGCATCACAGCCTCAGCCCTTCTTAATCAGAACCAGCCACACTTTTTTGTATGAAGAGTCATCATATGTAGCTAGTGGCTACTACATTGAACAGCACAGACCTGGCATATGAACCGAATCAGACTTCCAGAGTTAGCAATCTGTAATATTCAAATGTCCTCCAGTCTTCTACAAAATATTATAAGTGATGGGAAGAAACAAGAAAGTAGGGCCTATTCACAGGAGAAATAACAACTGTCCCCTAAAAGGCTCAGACATTAGACTTACTAGACAAAGACTTCTAATCAACTGTCTTAAACATTCTCAGAAAATAGACAAAGGAAACCAGAAGAAATGTCTTAACAGATAGAAAATAGCAATAAAGAGAATGAAACTACAAAGAGGACCCAGACAGAAATTCTACAGCTAAGAATTACAATAACTAAAAGGAAAAAGGAAAAAGCCAATTTCAGCAGGCGGTAATAAAGAATGAGCAAACTTGAAGCTAGGTCCATTGAGATTATCCAGTCTTAAAAGTAGAAAAAATAAACATTGAAGAAAAAATGAACACAGCCAAAGACGTATGTGGCACACTATCAAGTGTACCAACACGTGCATAAAGGGACAGCCAGAGGAATAGACAGAAATGGATAAAAGGAATAGTTGAAAGAATAGCTGAAAATCTCCCAAATTTGATAAAAGACACATATCCAAGTAGCTCAACAAACTCCAAAAATGATAAATACAAAGAGATCTACACCAAAACACATTATAAACAAATCAGAAAAAGACAAAGATGGGGAATGTTGAAAGCAGCAAGACAAACCACTCATCACATACAGGAGATACTCAAGAGATTAACAGCTGATTTTCTCAGCAGAAACCGTGGATGCCAGAAGTCAGTGAGATGACATATTTTGCTGAAAAGGTAAAATTGTCAACGAAGACTATTCCTTCAAAAATGAAGAAGAAATTAAGACATCCCCAGATAAACAAAAGCTGAGAGAATTTGTTGCTCCTAAAACTGCCCTATGAGAAATGATAAAGGGACTTCAGGCAGGGAAAAAAGGTCACTAGGTAATAACTCAATGCCATCCAGAATTAAAGGACACTGGTACAGGTATATAAAAGCCAGTAATCTTTGTATGTAACTCTCCTCTTTATCTTCCAATATGATTTAAAAGACAAATATACAAATAATTATAAATTGATATCAATGGGCATATATAATATATAAAGATGTAATTTGTGTAAACCAAAAAGGAGACAGAGCTATAGAGAAGCAGAGTTTCTTTGAAAGAAACTCAAAAGAATTTAAACTAAATTTAAAGTAAAAAGGAAAATAAGAAAGAAAAGCAAATACTACAGAAGCAGACCAGTGCAGTGGAAGGAAGCTGAGCAGCAGGGCCACGTGAAGTGTGAATGCTGGCCTTCTATACTGAGCTCCATGGCTTGAGCAGTCTCTTATCTTTTACAAACTTCAGCTTTCTCTTCTGAAACACAGGGATAATATTGTGGTAAAAATCAGATGAGATATAGTTTAAGAAAAAAAAATACTAAAAAGTAACAACATTTATAGACTATAACAAAAAATGTTAGCTCCACTGTGGCATATATGAGTATTACAATGAACCTTTTTATGTTAGTCTGTGGCATATAATGGTATTCCCTGTAATTTTAAATTGCATTTCCCTAATACCTAATGATGAACATTTTTTCATGTATCTATTATTTACATATTTTCTTTGATGAAATGCCTATTCAAAACTTTTGCATATTTAAAAACTGTTCTTTGCATTTTTATATGTTCTCCATACAAGTATTTTATGAAATATATGCCTTGCAAATATTTCTTCCAATATGTGGCTTATTTTATTATTCTCTTAGTTTGTTCTGTTTACAGAACAAAATTTTAACTTTGATAAAGTCTAATTTGTCAATATTTTCTCTCAATGGGACATGCTAAGCCCAAGGTCCTTCAGATTTTCATGCTTTCTTCTGGAAGCTTTACATTTTACATTTTGACCTATGACCCACTTCAAATTAATTTTTCTATAAGGTGTGAGATATGTGACTATGTCCTCCCCCCACCTCCTCCTTCTGGCACATGGACATTCTGTTGTTCTAGAACTACTTGTTGAAAATACTACCCTTTCCTTATTTAATTGCCCAGGTACATTTGTTTAAAAACCATTTGGCCATATTTATGTGGGTCTATTGCTTTCCAGGCGAATCTCTCTGTTTATCATTTCTCTAATATTACATTGTCTAAATTCCAGTAGCTTTATAGTAAGTTTTGGAATCAGGTAGTTGCACTTCAAATTTTCTCCTTCAATTGCTTTCATCAGTGTTTCAGTATAAAGATCTTGCACATATTTTGATAAATACATTTTAAAATAATATCTTTTTGCTACTATTGCATATGGCACTTTAAATTTTTTTTAGTTTCTAATTATTTATAATTGATTTTTGTATACTGACTGAGAATCCCACTCAATTAGTTATAATAGAATTTTGTTAGGTTCATTGAGATGTTTTTTCATAACTCACATTGAAAACAGAGAAAGTTTTTTTTCTTTCTTCCTTTCTAATCTGCCTTTATTTTTACTATTCTTGCCTTATTGTACTGATTATAGCTGGAGAACATATTTTGTATAGTTTCAGTTCATTTAAGTTTGTAATGGATTTTTTTAAGACCCCAAATACAGTCTATCTGGATTAATGTTTTATGTGCATATGGAAAAAAAAGTGTATTCACCTGTTGTTTGGTGTTATATTCTACACATGTCACTTAGGTCAGTCACGGTGGCTGACAGTGTTGTTCAGGTCTTCTGTATACTTACTGATTTTCTGTCTGCTTTGGTCTATTCATTACTGAAAGAGGAATGCTGAAATCTCCAAATATCACTGCAGATTTTTCTAGTTCTCACTTCAGTTCTGTTTTTGCTTCATGTGTTTTTAAGCTATGTTGTTGGGGTACAGACAGTTAGTATTTTGATATCTTGTTGGTGAACTGACCTCCATGGTTTGTTTTCTTTTTTTGGCAGGGGGGCGGGGGGGAGCTGCTGAAAAATAAATGCAGACCTGCCTGTTTTCTTTGGATTTATTTTGCTGTTCAGTTGCTTTCTTCTTAAGCTGGATACCAAACTCATTCAAGAAGGGAGAGGAAATGTGATCCCATAAATATGCCTTTTTAAAAAAGTATGTGATGCCAGTTAATGCACGATGCTCTCTCTTCTGGTCATCAAAATTCTAATATTTAATATCTAAGTATCTCTAAAAGTTAAGGTATTTTTTTAAAGTAGTTTTCTTCTGAAATAAAAGTAGCTCCATTGAGTTTTACCTTACATGCATTTTAATGATTTTTTCTTGACTTTCATTCAAATTTTAACATGCACTTGGACTTTTTAAAATCTAATTTACATTTATGCCAACCTGCAACTAAGCACTCACCAAAATATTTTACATGGATTTTTTTCATTCACAACTGAGTTTTAGAACTCAGTCCCCCCGGTGTTTCACTCTACCAAGATCCATTCAATAAAGACATCAAGTGAAGACCCAACATTATTTACTGCTTGCCCATGTGCACTATACATCTGTGTTCGTGTCAGATAAAATGTTACAATGCAGGTCCAAAGGATGATGTGGAAATTACTAACCAGCTTCAACTAAGTAAGGAATCTACTTATGGATCAAGAGTAAATGGAGGAATGCAATGGAATTAAAGCAAAGTGTAAACAAACGTAATGATTACTATTAAATAAATACAATCTCTCAGTAGACATGGTAACAAATGCCCTGTATTTTCTAAAAAAGTGATTCTTTACCATTGCTGAAAAAGCCCGATTCTTTTCTTTTAGATTCCCTGTCAAATTTGTCATTTATAGTTCCTAACTGTTCCTATGTCCAGAATACCATTCCTACTCCACTTACTCTCAGCTAATGATCAAATCTCTTACTTTGTAAGGAGGAGTGAGGCCACTGGATAAACTCAATCAACTTCCCTTTGCTCTGCTGCTAAGCTTGTCCCTATATTCCCACATTGGCTGAGATATGCCTTTTCCTGTCTCTATCCTTTGTCCAAGTATATCTCCCCCTTTTCTTCATTAAGGTTTACACTGTCATTGAGTTCCAATTTGCCCCTCTCTGCACCCCACAAAAAACACTCCAGCATTCATTTCATACCTAACTATGCCCACTTACATTTAAACATATTTTCAGCACCTACCAAGTGCCAAGTCACTGAATTACTATGAGAAAGTTAAATAAAAACCCAGTCCTCTTTTTAGGAAATTCAGAAACTTGTGGAAAGATAAATAGTTAAAAAATAATTACAACTGGAGTGATAAGAGCAAAGACATGTACAGTAGAATCGCAGTATACAGATAACAATGGTTAGAGAGGAATTATCTTTTTTTATATCTTTATCAAGCCCACCTTCTCTAATGGGTTTTCTGCTCTTTCTACAAACAGGCTCAGGTCTCCTCTAGCCTTAAACACACACACACACACACACACACACACACACACACACACACACACACACACACACACACACACACACACACTCTCCATTCCGTGATGATTAAGCTAATATCGCTGTCGTCCCCTTTCACTAGCACTTTTTTTTTTATTTAAAGGTCACTTACACTCACTGTCTGCAAATCCAATTCATTGTCTTCTATTCATTCATCTTTTGTAATCTGGGTTTGTACCACTATATTGACACCTCTCACCAAATTAAAGTTGAGTAATCCACTCAACACATCACTTTTCCTCAGTCCTCACTTTACAAAGTTTCTCAGCTATGAATGACTGTTGTGGACCGCACCCTCTTCTCCAAATTCTCTACTTGACTTCCCTGATGCATTGCCTCCCTCTCCACCCAATCCCATTCAGTCTTCCTGATTCTGCTTCCTTCTGCAGCCTCAAAAAGGGCAGTATTAGTCAAGATTCCATTTGAGATATGACTTTGACTCCCTACTTCCTCACTCCACTATTTTGTTCTCCCTCTCTCCCATAGAAAACTCATGATAATCAGCTCTACAGTAACCCAGTATAGAGCAAAATAATCATGAAGTTAGAAGGCCTGGCTTCAATTTCTGCTTCTACCACTGACTTACTAGCTGCGCACCATGGGCATGTCACATCCTATGACTTCTTAAAAGAAAATGGCTCTCTAATGTTCCTTCCAATCCCACAATTCTACAATTCTAACTCAAAAAAAATCAGAATTTTAGTTCTGACTTCTCTAATGCACTACAAAGCTGTATTCTGCCTGCCATCTAAATGCCCCCACCTCTAAAACTAATCTCCTTAACCAACAACTTTTAAGTTGTCCACTAATATTTATGTACTGGTGCCACCATTATCTTAAACTGGAAATTCTAATAATCTTATACACACACCACCTTTCATTCATGCATTCTCTTCCTAATACCCAACCCCCTCTTCAAGGTCTAACTCAAAAACAGTCTCTTCCAGAAAGTGTTCCTTCACCTCTCCTGCAGATTATAACACCCACCTTCCTCAGGAGACCCGTGATAGTCTGTGTGTACAATAGCCTCTCCCATTATCCATGGCTTCAGTTACAACAGTCAATGGAGGTCCAAAATATTAAATTTCCCCAACCATCAACACAGTCTTGCTCCTGACATCCAACCATTGATACTGTAATGGCTTACTGATCCAGGGTCACCTGAAGCAGGTGATCCTATATGTCAGAAGGTCAACAGTAGCCTAAAGTTATGCCTGTGTCATTCATCTCATCATGTAGATGGTTTTATCATCTCACATCATCACAAGAAGGGCGAGTATAGCACAGTAACATATTTTGAAAGAGAGAAAGAAACCACATTCACATAATTTATATTACAGTATATTGTTATAATTGTTCTATCATTAGATATTATTGTTAACCTCCCACTGTGCCTAACTTATAAATTAAACTTTATCATAGGTATATATGTATAAGAAAAACAGTATTTACTGTAATTTCAGGCATCCACTGGGGGTCTTGGAACATATCCCCTATGGATAAGGGGAGCCTACTGTACCTCTCTCATAACACTCGGCATGTTTCCCCCCAGACTGGTTCTGTGGGAGGAGCAGGATTTGTATGTAATTCTTCTTTGCATCCCCCAACAGCACCTTGAACACTGTCTTGCCCAAAATACTGAAAAATTCTAAGATCTTCATTGACTTAAACTAAATTCAACCTAAACTTTGGTCACAGTAGAAGAAGTGGTATTCTAAAGTAATTGTTTTCAAGTAGAAATAATTGTTTACGGGTACATGATTCAGAGGTCTCAGCTCTAAAACATATATTGTTCTTCTTAAAATAAAGAATAAGCTCCTCTTTAATTCCTTCAAAATCCAAATCAACTCAAAACCATACTACAGACAGTAATCCTTACAATGTCACAATACTTTTAAAGACATATCTACTAGAAGATATACTCTTAAATATTTGGTTTTACATTTGAGCATTTTTAAAAATCTTAATCGTTTATGAGGCAATGTATTTTGACAAACTATTAGACCAAATGAACTCTCATTAGAACTGGAGATTCAACATAGGACAACTGATGCTTATCAAGACATTAAGCCACTACACAGCACCATCACCTTCTGCTCTAACCTCCATGCAGCATAGAAAACAATTTCCAAAATAAAATAAGATGTCATTAATTTTCAGGTTCATTAATAAGCTCTAATGCATTCCTTTATAATTTTTTTTAATGTCCTCATTTGCAGTAGTAAAACAAATTGAGAGAAAAAAACATTTCCAGGTTCCTTACTTATTACCAAGAAAAATAAAAAAATGCAACCCAGCAGATGGAAAAACTAGAAACAACTTAGCATTTCCAAGCAGTCTAAACCAGAGGAGTCAAGGCTTCAGCTTAACTCACCTAGAAGATAGGCTGTCTGGTGTGAGGCCTGACAAGGAGTACACAGAATCACTGCAAGAGCATTAAATGAAACTGAGAGGAGCTGTCTGATGCCTCATTACTGAGGATGCAGAGCAGAATCTGACCTACCTGGTTTATCCCTGCGGGAGAGATCTTGTATGACTGCAGCTTCTGCCTCAGCAGCTCTGGATCACTGTGACGGAATGGGCACCCTGACAACAAAAAGCAGGCCAGCACACCAACAAGGTTATTTACTCAGGACTTAGTACAATGCCACACTCGAGAGACTGTCTAAGCTCCCCTTAATTGTCTAACAGCTTATTAATAAAAAAGTTAATTGCCCATGAGTGCAACTGCTTTCCTCTCTTTATCTAAATGACGACTTAGCTGTACGGTTATCAGGGTACTACAGGCTCAAGAGTTACATAAAACGTTACAGCATTCGCAGACTAAGTTGCTCATTCACTAGGAAGAGAAAACAGTTTTAATTGTGCTACTTGCTAATAAGCAGAGATAATCACAAAGTGGCTTTAAAATAGTTTATATAAAAACTTTATACAATTGCACTTTTTTTCTAGTTAAAAATTACATAAAAGGCATATAGAGGAGATAGTGTAAACAAAAAAATATGTGCAAACTATGAAATATGAAAGTCTCAAGTCATTTTTGGATGTAAATTCTATATCCATTTCCCATTGAGTAGAAATAATATAAATTTAAATGAATCATGGATGGGAATGAGATGGACAAATAAGAAACTCTTTCATAGAAAAACAACTTATAGTCGATATATGTCATCTATATATTATTTCATGAGAAAAATAAAAATAAAGATGGATTACTAAAAATATTTGCATAAATAAGAACACAGAAGAATTGAAATGTAAAAGCTAGAGTAGACCAAAATCTAGACAATTTTAGATATTTTAGTAAGAAACTGCAATGACAAATCAAAATACTTAATTAAAAATTTAATACAGAATGCCAGATGATTATTTTCCCATCATACAGATCTGTAAGTTAATTAGAAGCAATTGTGCATTTTTAATGAAAACAATAGGAAATTGGATGGGGAAAAATAATGGAAAAGAGCCTACAGGTCAAACAAATGTGTTTACCAAATCTTAACTACAAATAAAAACATCTGTGATAATAACACTATGGATTCCTACAAATTATGAGATCCATAAAATTTATAGTATGTATTTTATTCAGATTAAAATAGTAGTAATTTTTAGTACAAGGAAATGTTTGAGAATAAATATACTCAAGAATAGATTCAAAATGGATCAAAGACTTAAATGTGAGACTCTACACCATAAAAATCCTAGAAGAAAACATAGGTAGCAAAATCTTGGATATTGCTTGTAGCAATATTTTATCAGATATATTTCCCCAGGCAAGGGAAACAAAGGAAAAAATAAACGAGTTTATACATCAAACTAAAAAGTTCTGCATTGCAAAGAAATCATCAAGAAAATAAAAAGACAACTCACAGAATGGGAGAACGTATTTGCCAATACATATGATAAGGGGTTAATATCTGAAATTTATAAAGAACTTACAAACCTCAACACCAAAAAAACAAACAACCAAATTTAAAAATGGACAGAAGACCTGAACAGATACTTATTCAAAGAGGACATAGAGATGGTCAACAGACATATGAAAAGATGCTCAATGTCACTAATCATCAGAGAAATGCAAATTAAAACCACAATGAGATACCATCTCACACCTGTCAGAATGGCTATCATCAATAAATCAACAAACAAGTGCTGGTGAGGATGTGGAGAAAGGGGAACACTTCTGCATGGTTGGTGGGAATGCAGATTGGTGCAGCCACTGTGGAAAACAGTATGAAGATACCTCAAAAAAAAAAAAAAAAAAAAAAGAAAAGGATCTGCCTTTTGATCCAGCTATCCTACTTCTAGGAGTATAATCAAAGGAACCCAAAACACTAATTTGAAAGAACATAAGCATCCCGATGTTCACTGCAGCATTATTTACAATCCCCAAGATATGGAAGCAGCTCAAGTATCCATCGATAAATGAGTAGATAAAACAACTATGGGATATTTACACAATGGAATTCTACTAGACTGTAAAAAAGAAGAAAAATTTACCCTTTGAGACAGTATGGATGGACCTGGAAAACATTATGCTAAATGAAATCAGCCAGTAAGAGAAAAACAGGTAATATATGATCTCACTCATATGTGGAATCTAATGAACAAACTAAACTAACAGGAAAATGGGGACAGGTTCATAGATGGAGAGCAGGATGTCAGCTAGGGCAAGGGGAGATTAGGGGGTGGAGGGATTGAGCAAAAAGGAAAAAGGACTCATGGACATGACAACAGTGTGGGGATTGCTGGGGGGAGAGGTATATGGGGACTAAATGGTAATGGAAAAAATACAATAAAGATTAAATAAAAATAAAGTTTATATATATACATATATAAATATGTGTGTGTGTGTGTGTGTGTGTGTGTGTGTGTATATATATATATATATATATATATATATAAAATTATAAATAGTTTGGTGCTATATTGCCTGAGTTTGAATCTCAGTTTAACAGTTAGAAGCTAGGAGACTTAGGCAAATTTTGTATCTCCATGTTGACTCAGCTTCACTTTCTGTCAAGTGAGGGGAATACTCACTGAGCTCCTGTGAGAATGTAGTATAAAGCTCTTACATTTCCTGGCACATAGTAAGCACTCAACATGTGTTAGCTATCATTATTGTCCTCAAAAATATCTGATAATGAAATTGTGAAGAATCACAATAAGAAAGAGATGAGGCTGTGTGTGGAATTCTTGGTTCTGCCTAGAATTCTTAAAGGACACAAAAAGATTAACTGAATTACCCAAGTTACATTAGAAATAACAGCTATACCTATATGAAAGGTCACAAAGGGCAAAACCAAGAGCAAACTAAGGATTGCCAAAATACTAAAGATCACACAAAAGTCTTTTAAAGCTATGTTCACTGTAAGGAGAAAACAGAAGAACCAGATTACTACTTAGAGAAACTGGTGTAATTTTAACAGATAACAGAAAGAAAATAGAACTCAGCACTTTGTTTCTATCTTCCACATCAAAGAGAATGATCTTTATTATTGGAAAGGTTTGAACTAACAAGATAACTAAAAAAGTGAATTCATAAACAACTAACACTATCTACAGCTCTAAATATTTGACAAAGCTTTGTGGAAGAGATGGATAAACATCATCCGGAATATATTTATACCTACATAGGTTCCTAACTGGTGGAACAACCCTTCTCGGCAATGCTGCTTAATGAAATAATGTCATCCTCAGGGACTAGTTAGTTTTACAAGTAAGACAAAAATAAAAGGATAGAGATTTCTGGTTTCTAGTCAAGCATGGAAGGAGCTTAGAAGTCGTCACTTAATCCAAATAAGTAAAGAGCTAAACTGAAAAATCAGCAACTTTTCTTGGATCCATCTGAGAAGTGAGGTCACAAGGCAAATTGCTGCCCCCAAAACTGGAGACAGAGGCAGATACAGAGAATCACATCTTCCCAGGGCAGAAATCTCTGCAGGAACTAGTGCTGGTGTAGGAGAACCTAACCTGGACAAATTGCTGGGCAATTCTAAGAGTTAAAAACTCCAAGGAGACCAACTCATGGGGGGACCCCATGCTTTTGTAAGTTGAACCTCCAGAAGCTCTTCAGATCCTCACAGTAAGAAATTATTTTAACAAATAATTCCAAGTTATGAAAAAGGCAAAAGATAGAGTTTAAAGGGACTGGCCAAGCATCAGAACTAGAATCAGATGCTAAGGGCTCTAGTGGAAAAAGTAGATGACATGCAAGAACAGATGTGTAATATAAACAAAAAGGGAATATTCTAAGAATCAAAAAGAGATCAGAACCTCTAATGGAAATGAAGAATGCCTTTGATGTTCTTATTAGTAGACAAAGCTAAGTAAAGACTCTGAATTTGAGGATATGTCAGTAGAAACTTCCAAAACTGAAGAAGAAAAGACTAAACAAACAAACAAACAAACAGAAAAACAAGAACAGGATATCCAAGAACTGTGGGACAACTATGAAAGGTATAACATGCAACTAATGTAGCACCAGTAGGAGGAGAAAATTTTCCTCAAATTCATGTCAGACAGCAAACCATGGATCCAGGAAGCTCAGAGAACACCAAGCAGAATAAATGCCAAAATATACATCTAGGTATAATCATATTCATACTTCAGAAAATCAAAAATAAAGAAAAAAATCCTGAAAGAAGCCATGGAAAATAAATAGCTTAGCTTTAGAGGAGCAAAGATAACATCTAACATTCTCAGACGGCATGCAAACAAGAGATAAGAATGAAATATTTACAGTCCCACAAACTTAGATTTCTGTACCATTAAATTATCAGTCAAAAGAGGAGAAATAGACTTCCTCAGAGAAACAAAAATTGAAGTAATTTGTTGCCAGTAGACCTGCATTTCAAGAAATGTTAAAAGAAGTTCTTCAAAAAGAAAGAAAATGGCATAGGCCGAAAATAGAACTATATAAAGAAAAGAGCATTAAAGAATGATAAAAAAAAACAGAACATTTTCATTTTTCTTATTCTTAATTGATCTAACAGATACCTTTGTTCAAAAAAATGAAAACAATGTATTTGCTTATATATATTTATGTTCCTATGTGTGTGTGTTTATGTATAAATGAAATGAATGACAGAATGATATAAGGGAATTAGAAATATTTCAGTACTAAAAGGTATTTGCACTGCCCATGAAAGGAGACTTGGATTTGTAGAAATGTATAGTGAAATAAAGTAAAGGCACACGACTTCTGGTCAAGATGGAGGTGTAGGTAAACACGCTTTGCCTCCTCTCACAACTACAGCAAATAATACTACTAGACTACAAACAAATATCACCCAGCTATGTCAGAAAATTAAGCTGTATGGAAGTCCAATAACCAAGGATTTAAAGAAGCCACGTTCATCCAGACAGGTAAAAGGGGCCGGGACGCAGAGTGGGAAGGGCGGTCCCATATTCATGTGAGTGGATAAAAATCAGGAGAAACACCTTGGGGACCCCAGCTACTCACTAGACCACCCAGTTCAGGATTCCAGCACCAGGAGATAAGTCCCCATAACTTCTGGCTGTAAAAACCAGTGGGGGTTGGGGTGGTAGAAGAAACTGCAGGATTCTCAGGAGACTCCACTTAAAGAGCCCTTAATGGTCTTAGGACTTTTGCAGACCCACCCCCACTGGGATTCAGCACCTGGGCAACAGCTGGAAGGGCACCAGTGGCATATGGGGGAAAATTGAAGTGACTGGCAATAGGGTGAGTGCCAAGAGAGAGCTTCCTCCCAGGGAAAACTCCAGAAGCCAGGCAGTGGCATTGTCCCCACTCTGAGCCCTCCCCCACACAGAGCAACAGAGTGGTGACACAGGTTGCCCCACCATGGCAATTATCTAAGGTTCTGCCCCATACAACTTAACAGGTGTGCTTTTCTACAGTAGGCCACACTACTAAGAAAGGGAATCAAAGCAGCTCTACCTAATACACAGAAACAAACACAGGGAGGCTACCAAATTGAGGAGACAAAGAAATATGGCCCAAATGAAAAAACAGGACAAAACTCCACAAAAGAACGAAATGAAATGGAAATAAGCAACCTTTCAGATGCAGAGTTCAAAACACTGGTTATCAGGATATTCAAAGAACTCACTGTATACTACAACAGCATAAAAAAAGACCCAGGCAGAAATTAAAGTTACATTCTTGAAATAAAGAAAAATCTATAGGCAACCAACAGTGGAGGGGGTGAAGCCAAGAATCAAATCAATGATCTGGAAGATAAGGAAGAACAAAAGCATTCAATCAGAACAGCAAGAAAGAAAATGAATTTAAAAAAAGAAGAGGGGAGACTCAGGAGCCTCTGGGACATTTCCAAACATACGAACATCCGAATCATAGGGGTGCCATAAGGAGAAGAGGAAAAGCAAGAAATCGAAAACTTAGTTGAAAAAATAATGAAAGAGAACTTCCCTAGTTTGATGAAGGAAATAGACATAGAACTCCAGAAAGCACAGAGGGTCCCCAACAAGCTGGACCCAAAGAGGACCACACCAAGATGCATCATAATTAAAATGGCAAAGTGTAACGATAAAGAGAGAATCTTAAAAGCAGCAGGAGAAAAGCAGAGAGTTACCTACAAAGGAATTCCCATAAGAGTGTCAGCTGAATTCTCGAAAGAAACTTTGCAGGCAAGAAGGGACTGGCAAGAAGTATTCAAAGTGATGAGAAGCAAGTAACCAAGATTATTTTATCTAGCAAAGCTATCATTTAGAATAGAAGCGCACATAAGGTGCTTCCCAGACAAGGTAAAGCTAAAGGAGTTCATCATCACCAAATCATTATTATATGAACTGTTAAAGAAAATTATATAAGAAAAAGAAAATCAAAACTATGAACATTAAAATGGCAATAAATTCACAACTATCAACAACTGAATCTAAAAAATAAACTAAGCAAACAAGCAGAACAGGAACAGAATTATAGACAGAGATCATATGGAGGATTATCAGCTGGAAGGGGGAAGGAAGAGAATGGGAGAAAAGGTACAGGGACTAAGAAGCATATGGAAAGGTACAAAATAGACAGGGGGATGTTAAGAACAGTATAAGAAATGAAGCAGCCAAAGAACTTATATGCACAACACATGGATATGAACTAAGGGAGGGGGGTATTGCTGGAGGGAATAAGGGTACTGGGCGGAGGTGGACAAAAGGGAAAAAATTGGGACAACTGTAATAGCATAATAAATAAAATATATTTTAAAAAAGTAAAGTCACTTAAAAAATGTAACATAAAGAAAGTATAATGGATATGGTAAGAAAGGAGAAAAGAGGCAATAATATAAAATGCTCAATAAAAACCACAAAGGGTAGAAAGTGGAGGACAAAAATGGAAACAAAGAATAAGGGCAACAAATAGAAAACAGTAACAAATACTAGAGATGTTAATTCAATTATATCAATAATTACTTTAAACGGGATGGTCTACAATTAACTGTATATAATTGATATCTATAAAACAGCTACATCTAAGAGCCATTACACATTCTTCTCAGCTCACATGTAACAAAGTACTCTGATGCAGGTTGTCAATAGCAGGGAAGGCTGCGCAAGTGTGGGGTAGGAGCTCGGTACATTCTGCTCAATTTTGCTATGAACCTAAAACTGCTCTAAAATATGAAGTTTTAATGTAAACAGAAGGATAGATAAATGTGCCTATAAATAATATGAAATCATTGAGTGTTTGCTAAGTAAAATTTTTTAACTGATGGTTCAAATTAAAAACCAAATAAAACAAGCAGAATAGACTGGAATAAATAAGATACAATTTTTCAGGAATAATAAATATAAAATCCTGCATTTAAGCTAATAAAAGTCAACAAAATAAGTGACAAATGCTAGGGCCTAGAAA
Organism: Furipterus horrens; assembly: GCF_987537825.1. Classification (NCBI taxonomy): domain Eukaryota; kingdom Metazoa; phylum Chordata; class Mammalia; order Chiroptera; family Furipteridae; genus Furipterus; species Furipterus horrens. The sequence goes on along the minus strand of NW_028327176.1, from coordinate 109,405,306 downwards.
TGGACAGACAAATCCCTGGGAGGAGTTTTACTTGGCCAAGCTCATTGTAAGTTACTTACCTATTGTAGCTGCTAAGAAAAGCTGGAGGTTTTCTCAACAGAACTATCTGGCCGACAGTTTTCAAAGTTCAGATCATCCAGGGAACTTGTAAATACATCTGAGTTTGTATGCCTGATGGTGGGGCCTGAGAATATGCATTTCTAAAAGGTACATTAAGTACTGACAAGTGATAAAGAATCACTCATTGTTTATACCACCAACATGGGCCCCTTTTCATCTATTAAATATGAATGTACAAGCATTTAAAATGCTCTGTACAAATGTAGAATCTTTCTTAAAATTCTGTTTGTTATTATGTGATCTTTAATAACCTAAACGTGTGTGATGTTTTTAAGATGAGTTCCATTTAAGATGCTAAAACAAAAAAAAATATTTTGCCACACACGCAGTAAACTTTGGTAGCCTAGAAAATTTACTAATCTGGACTATTAAACCATTCTCTGACTTACCTGACAAATGAGGAGCTTTTCAAGTTATGCCCAGGGAGCTATTTTAGAGAAAAAGTGGTTGAACTCAAAACTCTATAGAAAATCGTTTAAGGTGGATTTTTTTTTAACCTACAACTCAGGTAAATTGATAGATGTTTGATACCATGACTTGTTAAATTCCTCACTTAATCTGTGGTTGTTAATCAGATGACAGTAATGAGAATAAAATACACTTTTCCTCATTAGTCTTTGAAAATTAATTAATCTACTACATACTAAAATTCGAGGTATTCAGTTTCAGAAAGCTTTGAAGAACCTGTGTCAGTCTTCTAAGACACTCGCAGAACACAAGGAAGACAGAGAACAGCAGGCGAGGCGGGAAACTGAGAACTACAGAGCCGGGTCCAGCACAGACTGCAGCAAGCTGAATGGATTTCTCTTGCCTGACCTAGTTCAGTAATAAGACAAATCGGCAGAGAGTAATGGAGCTCTGGCTTGACACTGATAACTGACCTAAGCTGCAAACTAGTTCCTGTCAGTAATGCAAAATGCTATTAGACTGTTTCAGTGTTTCTTGCAGAGCTCCTGGGTTTCTGTACTTCGCAAACACATCAAGTGGAAGCACTTACCATGGTAATCCCCCTGGCCTGGCGGATTGTTTAGAATAATCTTCAGGCAACTGAAAGGTGTATAGTCTGTCCTCTTGCCTTCCTTTCCGAAGCTATGACGGATATTGTACGAGTAGCCTTTGTCAAACTGATTGGAGGAGAGAGAAAGAAGAGACGATGTAAGCCAATATTGTACCAGTGGTGTCAGCAATGCCAGCTAAGATCAAAGAGCACAAAGTGATCTTTTCTAAAATAAATTCAGCATTCATGGGCAGAAGGATTTTCAGATCACAGATATGATTTGGGTCCTTTATGATACAAGTAATTTTTTAAGGGGCAAAACTTATAAGAAACAAATTTCTTAGGTAGAAACAGCTAGTTTATGTTTATATTTGTTAAGATGAGGGAAATCCTTTCCTGAGAAAACTTACCAACGTGCCCATTTCTTGGTTTGATTCCAAATATTATACTAATTCAGCTGAGCCTCTTCTTTACCCACTTTATCTGAGTTCTCCCAGGCTTCCCACATCCTACCCATTCTACATCTGAAATGCCTGCTAACATAATGAACCCCTTCCTCTGCATTTCACTACACAAAGCAAGTAGTCAGCAAATGCATGAATGAACTACTGCCACTGCCCACTACCCGATATTCCTGACTCCACATTTATATTAAACAAGCTAATGGGATAGAAAGGACTTTGAAATGGGTGAAATAGGAAGGAAAAACGGAACCAATATCTACTGAAAGAGACTAAGCTAGGGAAGTAGGAAAGACAATCAGAATACGAGATGGGAAAATATTGTGTCACTTTTGGGATGAGATTTTTAAATTTAACATTATAATTTATATATAGTGAAAGGCATAGATCTCAAGTCTATTATTTGATTGATTTTGACAAATCACTGTTCTCAAGAGAGAACATTTCCACCAACCCATAAAGTTTCCTGGTTCCTCTTCTCAGTCAACATTCTTCCCCTCTCTCCATACCCAGAGCAACTCCTGGTCTCATTTTTGTCACTGTAGTTTTAGTTATTCTAGAACTTTATATGAATGGAATCACACAGAATAAAGTGTTTTGTGTCTGAGTCCTTTCATGTCTTCTTACGTTTTTGAGATTTATTACATGACAATACATGTATTAGTTTGTTTGTTTATTGCTGAGTAGTATCAGATAGTTTATCTAGTCTCCTATTATTGATGGACACTCGGGCTTTTCCAGTTTGGGGCTATTCAATAAAGCTGCCACAAACTTTTTTTTTTAATTGAATTCATTAGGGTGACATTGGTTAATGTAATTATATAGGTTTCAGGGGGTACGATTCTATAATGCATCATCTGTAACTGTATTGCGTGTTCACCACCCCCCCACGCAAGTCTCCTTCCATCACCATTTATGCCCCTTTGCCCTCTACTACCTCCGCTCTGCCCCCTTCCCTCTGGAAATCACCACACTGTTGTCTATGAGGTTTATTGGTTTGTTTTGCCATGAACATTGTGTAGATGACTTTTGTGGATCTATATTTTTATTTCTCTTGGATAAATACCTAGGAGTGGGACTGCTGCCAACTGTTTTCTCCAGAGTGACTGTATACCCATCAGCAATGCATGCCAGTTCCACATTCTCCCGAATGACTAATACTGTTGAGCACTTTTTCATACTTCTTTTTTAAGTAGTGATATGTGTCATTTGTAAACTGTCTATTCAGATCTTTTGCCCATTTAAAGAATTGGATTGTCTTCTTTTAATTATTCTGTTGTAGGAATTCTTTGTATTTTCTGGCTACAAGCCCTCTGTCCAATCCAGACATATCTTAGAAATAATGTGGGTTAGGTTCCAGACCACTGCAACAAGGTGAGAATATAGCAATGAAGTGACCTGAAGTCTTTTTGCTGGTGGAAGGTCTTGCTTTCAATTTGTGATATGCACAACATCTGTGAAGCACAATAAAATGACGTATGCCTGCATAGGTGTTGCAGATATTTTTGCAGTTTGTGGCCTATTTATCTTCTTGATATTATCTGCTAATAAGATGAGCAGATGTTTTTATTTTTGATGACCCCGAATTTATCGACTCTTCTATGGTATTGCTCTTTGTGTGCTAAGGTAGGTTTCGAAGAGACTCTCCTATGTTGTCCTTAGGAAGCTATTATGTTTTCGTTTTTTAGCCTAGGTCCTGACTCATCTCAAGCTAAGTTTTGTGTGTGATGTGAAGTGGGAGTTCAGGTTCTTTTTTATTCCCTGTAGGGGAGGCGAGATATTTTTCCCTCCACCTTCCTAGGTTCAATTGTTGGGGCCCATGAATCAAACTATGAAAGACTGACAAGAAAAAAAAACATGCAATTTAATTACATATACATGTGTAAGCACACACAGACATCTTACAAAGAAGTAAGACCCAAAGAGGTAGCCAGATAACTGAGGATACAAACACATCTTTATAAATGTGTATTGCCTGTATTTAAAGGGGAAATTTATACTTGTGCCTTTAGCTCAAATAATCCTTATGCCAAAGTGGCATATTTTGGGATGGCTTATTCTGGTACCCTTCATCCCCATGTGAATAAACACTTTTCCAACACTATTTGTTGACGACACTTTCTCTTCCCTACTAAATCACTTTGGTACCCTTGTTGAATTTGATCATCAATGTGTGGGTCTTTTGAACACTGTTTTGTACCACCAATCTACACCTATCCTTTGCCAGTGCCACACTGTCTTCATTACAAAGCCTTTAGAGTTAAGTCTCAAGTTCAGATAATGTAAGTCCTCCTGTTTTGTTCTTTTTCAATATTGTTTTGGCTATTCTATGTCCTTGCATTTCCACATAAATTTCATAATCAGCTTATCAATTTCTACTTTTAAAAAAGACTGCTGGAATTTTCAATGGCTTATGTCTTCACAACTACCCATCTGCCCATAGAAATCTACAACCAGGAAAACAAAAGGCATTTCAACTAAAAGAAAACTATCAAAAAAGAAGTCAGACTTTCAAACCAACGTTAGATTTCACCAGTGAAAACAAAACTGGGTAGAAGCCCCAGGAAACATCTTTTACAGACAACTTCTGTTTGTTTTGCAAGTCATAAACATTAACTATAGTCAATCACTTTGTGTAGACTCTTAGGCATGAATTTAGTTTAAATAGATACAAGATTTCTGTATGTTCATCAGCAAACACGGAACGACCTTTTTGGTCAGCTATTCTGTTAAAGTAATGGGAAAATACTCTCTCAAAAGGCTGGAAAGCTATTTTTACCTCTCTCTTCTTTCCAATTTATTTACCTCCTGCCTGTGTGTACACAGTAGTCCCTCTCTATATCGTGGTTCACTTATTGCAGCCTCACTGTATCGAGGGATTTTTTTAAATATTGTATTTAATTATTTATCATGGATTTTTTGCTATATCGCGGGATTTTGCGGTACTGTATGCATATGTTGTTAAAGTTATGTAGGTTTAAGAGTGTAGAATATGTTTAAGAACATAAGTAGTGTTTATAAAAGTGTGGAAAAGGTTAATAAGGGAGTGGGAAAGGTTAATAAGGGACTGGGAATGGTTTATAAGTGTGTGGGAAGGGTTTATAAAGCGTTAAAATATATATAAATACTAAAATAAATGTAAGGTTCCTACTTCGTGGATTTTCACCTATCGCGGGAGAGCCTAGAATGTAATACCTGCGATAAGTGAGGAAATACTGTATATGCCTAAAATTTGGACCTTACTAAGCTTTCAGGCTATATGCATATTCATCACACAAACAGTCCTCTCTAGTTTTCAGACTGGCAAACTCTTGTAATATTGCAGAGATGGTACATTTACTGGAAGACATTTTTTAGAAAATACTTTCTATGTACTCAAAGGGACATCTTTAAGTCTCTATATGGGAACTAAGTGAAGAGCACACTTTCCCATCTTGGTTCCTCCATCCCACTCCATCTAGTGACAGGAAATGCCAAGATATCAACACTGGTCAGAAGGTGGGTAAGGGGCAGCCTGCGACCACCCAAATTAGTCCTGACATCCCAGCTGTGGCGCTGGCAACACAGCAACGTGTATTTCTGCCAAAGGCAGCAGTAAATTATTTTCAAGGCACTATGTTACCAGTGGAACTCAAGAAAAGTGATAAAGCAGGCACATCTGTTTTTCTCTTGTAAATCTGTCTTTTGTCAGTCTAATTTACAGGACCTCAGCTGGAGAATTTGAGTAGAGAAAAAGGGGTATTTTCCTCCCCTATAGTTTCATCCAAAAAGAAGTAGAACATATGTTCTCCATCTTCACATCCTAATCTTTTTCTCTGTAGTCACGGAGAATATTTTCAGTACTAGAGTAAGTGGATTTTCTTTCCTTCAAATTTCCCTTGAAGCAGGATCAAGCTAAATTTTTTAAATTTTAACTGACCACTTTGTTAGAAAATGAAAAAGAAATAGCAAAATGCCAAACCCACAGAAAAAGTATTAAGTAAAATGATTATATGTGAATTTGATAAGGTAGTTGATTAAGCAGACCATTTTCAGTGAAGCCAACAGATCAAAAGAAACATCAACTGTGTATCAAAAAAATCCCTGTCATAATCATCAGAGGAAAATGGGGAGCTATCTGTTCAGGAGTGCAGGTGGTGTGTGGGTTACAGGGTGTTGTTTCTCTTTTCCATGTTCTGCTATATATACAAGACTCTAACCCAGCGGACTCAGCAAGATCTGAGGGTCATCTGTGACCTGGGGCTGTGTGAGCTACATGATTCTAACTGTATCTATTAGGTCAGATATTAAGTAGAGAATATTATTTATAAATTGTTAATGGAGAATCTAGTACAAATGTAATACTGTTATTAACAATAAAGTAATACTAATAACTTACATTTCTATAGATCTTTAGCAGTGACAAAATGCTCATTCTTAGACCCTTTATTACCTGTAAAGTGTAAAAGTTAGGTGTCTCTAAAATGAGGAAATTAAGGTTTCAAGAAGTTGAGTGAATAGTTATTTCAAGTACTTAGGAATAAGTAATTCTAATGGAAAAGCTGGAATTAAAGTCCTAGTCTTCTACTTTCTAGAAAGTGTTACAATATTATAGATGGAGAAAATGAATAAATAAATACAGGCAACTGTCAGTTATCCAAGGTAAGCATTCAACTGCAGGCTGCTTCCCTACTGTCAGTCAATTTCTTCAGGGACATGTGAAAGTCAGAGTAAACCACAGTAAAACTGTTTCTGATTCTAGTGAAAACCAGAGAAAACTGTCTACTCTCTCAAAAGAAACAGTAAGTCTAACAAGCCACTCACATATCATTTATTTGGTTTCTAATTTACCATAATTTTAGAATCACAAAAAAATGGCAAATTTGAAGTTATATATTTGAAGTGAAAAAATACTAAATAGTGTTTCTAAAAAATAAAAATAGTGTTTCTGTATGCTTTCAAATTACCAGGTATGCTGGGTAGCCCTCCTTCTATAATACTCTAGCTGGAGACAAGATAAGGAACTGGAAAACAAAGTCAGAGAAAATGGAGTAGGAAAATGGAGAAGAAAGAATGCGGAACACACCATCGCTTATTTAACTGCAACTCAATCTGCATCTTTAACAAATTTAGCTTCCTTATCAGAATCATAAGAGCTGGGGCAGGCTTTATACGTCATCTAGCACGGAGATGCAATAACATAGAAAGCAATAACAGAGGGTCTAACCCTAACTCACAAGGTGAGCTGGGGAAGAACCCTATCTGTAAACCCCACAAAGTCTAGCACATTGTAACTGCTCACTAAATGTTTACTAGGGTAAACTCTTAAGAATCTTTTTTACACTGTATAGTCATTAGCTCTTTTCTATCAGAGGACTAAAAGTTAATCTTGTATTTATTACTGTGCTAACTTTCACTGACGATATTTAGCAAATTTTTATCACTAAGTACCATAACTTAACGTATTACTTAAATGGAGGTCTCAGTGATTCCACTTGGAGGAAATGGGCTGGAGGAGTTGTGTAGGTCATTTTAATTGGCTATCTGCTCAGCTCCTGTGCCGATATTAGAAAAGGACATATTAATGATAGAACTTTCAGCATCTCACCTGGAACACTTGTTTTACATGAGTGTACTCTAACGTAACAGTGAAAAGCTATTAAGATTCCAAGTATAATTTGCCCAAATTTGAAGACAGGAACCGCAAACAACACTTCATTCACTAAAATATATTTACTGAATCACATCCTTAAAGCCTTAAAGACAATTTAGTAACTGTTAAGAGGTATTCAATTTAGTCACTAGCTCACCGGGAGGATAAGAACCAACATAAAACAAGTATCACCAGAAAAATCACAGGGGCTGGCTGACTGATATAGAATGCTCTAGTCTGAGATGAGTGGCTCAGCCTGAATAAATTGGTCTCTTTGCTCACTGAACACAAGGGAAGCAAGCCGTAAACGTCATACAAGCCTGCAATCAAAGACTGCACACAGTTCATTGATGAGACCTTCTAATCTCCAAGGAAAAGGCCCCCTCTTCACATATATAAGGATTAATTTTTACATACACTTTGAAGTAAAAATGAAATGTAAATTTATTTAACTTCTGCTAGATTAGTTTACTCCTATTTACTTATTTTCCCAGAATTTTTTTTCATACTTTGCTTTTCTAGATTGCCTTATTTGGCAACTTTATTCCAGAGTGAGTATTTTCTATAACTAAATTTGTATTATGATGGAATTTTAAAGATCTGGCTTGATCATATGCAATAAGTCTATTGTCTTGAAGAGCTATCAGGGTAATCACAAAAATAAAATTTCCTAATCCTCCAAATGTTAAGAAATACCTAAATATTTTTATTATGAACACTTAAAAATTTACCTATGTTAATATATTTCGATAAAGGTTCAGAATTATCATATATTCCTGGTGAAGTATACCTTCTATAAACATATTTGTCCTGTGTAATACTTTTTTCTTGGTACTGAATTTTGTATAATATTAAAATTTTCAGTCCAGTTCCTTTTTTTTCCTTTTGATTTCACTTGCTGGTGTTCCTCTCCCCACCTTTATTGCTAATCTTCCGGTGTCAGAATCTCCTGAATAAATTGCAAATGGGTAGTTGGTTACCCATGACCACCCTCTAGTGGTTACTCATATCATATTAAAACACATTTTTCTATGAATGCCAAAAATGAATCACTCTACACACACACACACACACACGCGCGTGCGCGATCTGTAGCACACATCATAATTATAAAATTAGCTCCAAAATAACTCTAAAAAATGAACTGCTAAAAGAGTTAAATGATTTCCCCAAACTCACCAAAATATAGTGAGATATTTCTCTTATTAGATTACATGTCATCTTCTAGTCATCTAAGTTGGCTACATAAGGAATGACCAAAAGAAAAAAAATTACATTAGATTTTAAAATCTAGCAATAAGTGGTAGATAAATTTATCATGCCAGGAAATGGAAAATGGCATTAGATAAAAGTTTTAATTTACAGTGACAAACATAATTGTTCTTCTACAATTTCAGAAACAAACTGAAGATTTGTTTGTTGCCTTCTGTTTCTAAAAAATAACTTCTGCTATTAGAACTTAGTGATAATTCTCACCTTGCTTAAAATATGTGGTATAAGGGGGGGAAACAACAAGGTTTGCTAGCATAGTAATGAAGGGCAAAGTACTTAAGTATTTAAGTAAAGCAATTTTCATTTACTGTAGCATCCAGCAAGTCTTGCAGAACTCTACAAATTACAACACACCGCTATGCTTCCCAATATAAAGTATAAGAAAGGTTGATTTGTTACTAAGGTTGTTCAACTTCAACAGGTATAGGTGTTTTCTTACATAGTTCAAAGATACCTAGCACAGAAACCTTAAGTGAATTTTCAGATTTATTTTAGTGGGTTTTTTTCTTGCAACATTATACCACTTACTTACAAAACCAACACATAAATGTTATTTAATACCAAGGAAAAGCATTTCAAACTCCAGGGAAATATCTGAGAAATAATAACATATTCATAACAGAAAGGAATATTTTCCCCTTTCCTCTTTTATTGATACATTACTCACAGGCATCAGAATTAAAGTCTCAAAACAAAGTGGCTGCTTTCTTGTTACCTAATGTAACTAAATTGAATATTGTGTTCTCAGCAATGCAGGAAGAAGGCTATGTAAACTTATTGTATAGCTTCAGGATATGTTTGCTTCTCAACTTCAATGTGCTGTCTCATTAAGAAACTGAATTCACTTTGCCATACCATTCTTTTGAATTAACTATGTATAGGGGTCATGCTAAGAGAAAAGAATGACAAGATAAACAAGGAAAACATATATTTTTAAAATTCCACCCACTATAGAGGTTTTAAGTCACATATTTTTAAATGTTAGAAGATATTTTAAATAGTGTAACAAATCTTTTATGTATTCATTCATAGTAATTTGATAATATATCAATAATATGTTATAATGAACATGATCTAAAAGAACAACTGGGGAGAATAATCTGCTTACTGAGCAAAGACTAATTCAGATATAGTTTGAGATGTTTCAAAACAAATTTTTTTGGTTTGTTCAAAACAAAATGTAGAAGTGTATAGTACCTTAGTTAAGAAAAACAAAAACAAATTAAAAATACACATAATTTAAACTAAACTATGAATATGAAAATTGTTATTACCTATATCTGAAACACAATTCTCACTCTTCTAAAGAGTGAATTTTTAAACTACTTGGTAATTAGCTCATTTACTTCCGACACATCAGTTAACTTATTATTATTTCCTGATGGATACCCAAGTACCAGAGTTCAATAGCAGATCTGAAACTCCAATCTAGCTCTGTTGATTCCTTATCCAGAGCTCATTCACTGAGGCATAACACATCTCAGCTATTTACCATGTGTAGTGAGGATACAGAATAGCTTGTCGCGATGTATTAGAAAGAGCAAATACATCATAGTTGTGTTTAGCAGTCTACCAGGCTCCATTTTCACGTCTGAGTACATTTTAAAATTCAATAGATGAAAACCACCATTTGGTTCAATAGAAGTTACTGCCTTGTTTATTGGCTCTATTATACCTGACACAGAGAGAGATAGAAACAGAAAGGAATTTTGGGCTTGGTCATACATTCAAATCTTTCTACCCCTTAACATCTATCTACAAAGCTGATATAGTCATCAGGAACTTGTTTTAAACATGTTTAGATGCCTACTCGGCACCCAAGTGGACATGTAGAGAAGTCAGTTGGATAGATGTGAGTCTACAGTAAGAGGTCTGTCTGGACAACCCATGAGAATGCAATATCCAGGAAGACAGGAATGTCTCTTTTGTTAACTTCTGTGCCTTTAGCTCCTACAACAATGCCTGAGCCCTGGCTGCTGTGGTTCAGTGGATTGAATGTCGGCCTGTGAGCCAAGTGTCACTGGTTCGATTCCCAGTCAGGGCACATGACTAGGTTGCATGTCAGGTCCCCAGCTGGGGGCGCAAGTGAGAAGCAACCACACAGTGGTGTTTCTCTCCCTCTCTATCTCCTTTCTCCTCTCTCTAAAAATAAATAAATAAACAAAACAAAACAAACAATGCCTGGCACATACCAGTGGCTCTGTAATTAAATGGGACCAAATGCAATGGCCATGGCATTACTCATTTTGATCTACATAAATGGCAATTCCTTATTGTTTCCCTTAATACTTACTGAATGAAAAATAAACTATAGTTGTTCATTTCACAGTCTCTCCTCTGGGTGTGAGGAAAAAAAAAAAAAGGATGTCCTTCTAGAAAAAGAGTAGAGCAGAGTGAGTGGAGGAGCCTGAGCCTGGGTCTCATGCTCCTTTTCTTTCCCAGTGGATAGAAGTGAACTTTTATGCTCAATTCATCACAACATGTCTCTATCACCAATTATACAGAAGTAGCATATATGTGTATATATAAGTATGCTCTTATGGTATTTAATTACATTAGGGATATTCCCCCTTAAATGCTATGTCGCACTTAGAAACTTCTAAAGAAAAACCCAATTCCTTATAATTTTACCAAGATAGTTACCAAGATAATCATGTGAAGCACCTCTCCTCCTAAAGCACACATACATGCACACACACCCATATATATTTAATATATATATGAATAATGCTTCATATTACCATATTGCTGCAAAAAACTTCTTGAGTAGTTATTTTTTCCATTTTACCATGTCATAAATTAAGCAGGTACCATAAATTATCATTTGCTTTACAAAGAAAAGTTGTTCCTGAAACAAGAACTCTTAGTATACATTGATTTGAATGTAATGATTTAAATGACAAGGTAATAACAGAAAAAAAAGCTGGAGATAGCTGTAAAAATCTAAAAAATGTCACTCTGATATGACAATTTCTAGAATCACAAGTCTACTAGCCACTTCATATGCAGATTAATTTTCTTTAAAATTTGAAAGCCACCTCTGGTGTGCCATGCGGCATACAAATGAGAACAGTAATGAGAAACAATACGCAAAAAATTATAGGAGTAATATTTTGATGTGCAGCTTTCAAGAGCAATTTGTTGAATACTAATAATTCTCAAATCATGTTGATATACTTAATTTGTTTCTAAAGAAATAAAAGCACATTATCGCTTTTGAAACTTCAGTAGCTACTAATACATTATATATATATGCTGAAGAATGTGTTTTATCCTATAATACTGAACAAGTCACATTTCACAAATATTGCTGATCTGACTTGTGTTAAGCAATCAGTGTACCCCATTACATGATTTATGTTTCTCTTCCTTAACTGTATTAAATCCAGTTCGACAGTGAGTTGTGGTAGTAGGGACTTCTCTCGATTTTCTTAAATCTCTCTGCCCACTATCCTTGATAGTGAGGATCTTCAGAAATCATACATTAAATTCCATAGGTATACACAAAAAATTGCATATAAATGTATAATGAACTATTAAAATTAAATTTCTTAAAGGTTCAGAGGATTATTATCTGCTCTTCCCTTCTGTTATGAAAACATCATATCCTACAAACCTGCAAGATTAAGCTACCCGACCAACATGCCCAAGCTGTTTAGCTCCTAAATTGAGGTGACACTGTGTGCAAAGGAAAGTCACCTTAATTCCACCAAGGAAAAAAAACTGCACTAAAACCCATCTCTCTCAGCTGAGCCCTCATTCAATATTGAAACAAGTAATCTCAAATTCCATGGTTTTGGCTGCCGCTCCACACTATTCCATTCATCTGGGGATTGAGCAAAGCAAAATGAAAAGGAGCTTTAATCTGTCTTTTCTTCTTTTTGCTATACTACACTGACAGCATCTTGTTCATTAATTAAACGTTTTTTCCTTAAAGAAATTGAGTAGAGTACCATATTGGACACTGAAGAAAGACGGCAGAAGGTAAAAGGCATGGTTTTTAAAACTCTACGTTTTAAAAATTAGGTAAAAATATTCATAAATGATAAGCCAAATATAGAGAAACATGTCAACAAATACAGAATGACACAAAGGCAGAACCAGGAATACACATGCATCAAGACGGCTCCATTCTGGTGACTCCAATGAGTTCATGTGCATTGTCCATGTTTGCTCATCCCCCTAAGGAGGCAGGGTTATGATTTAAATTTTTAGAAACTATAAACTCAGTTTAGAAGCACTATAAATTTGCCATGTTTTTGTTTTGTGTGGCTCATTTTTAGTGTGTTTCCTAAGAAGAGAATGCATTCACTACTGTGAGCTCTGTCTAACAACAATCAGAGGAGGGAGATGATGGGGGGAGGGGGCGGAGACAACCATGATGCTTATTCATTACATTACTGATATGCATGAACTTTTGCTTTGATACTAATTTAAAGAAGATATGTCCTTTCTAATTTTGCCATCTTAAAACACAAAATAATAATGCAGTAAAATTCTAAGCTTATGCAAAATCTTCTGACAGAAATGATAGGTGTTCTAAAGGGGAATGACAGAAAGGTTTTAAAAATAATGAGAAAATGCTTTTCATGTATTTTTTATTTGGGTTTTTGATAACTCAATACACAAGAACTGGAGGAGCACTGGCTTTCATTATTATTTTATCATTATATAAATCAAATAGGTTTTCTTTTCCAATAAAATCCTATGTGTAAGTTGCCAATGTGAATATCTTGGGGGGAAAATTATAGGAATTATGCCAGTTTATAAGGAACAAGGAAATGGTGACTTCCAAACCAGCAGAAAATAATTAGCAGCAAAGGAAAAATGTAATTAAATCTTGAATCAGGGGGTCTCCGAGCCAGAGTTAACAGTATCAGCACACTTACACGTCAGGAAGGGGACATTCTGCAGCTCAGCACAAATGCTTCTGAGGGCAAAGGATATCTAAGATCAAAGGGGGTGGGGGGCAGAGATATTCATCACCAAACTCTGGGAAATGGGAAAATGTAGCTAGACAGCCCAGCAAACAGGATAGGGAAATTTCAAAGAAGAGCTGGAGACAGACCTATAACCAGATCACCCTGAGTTAATTATCACCCTCAGTTAATTTAGTTAATAGTGTTAGATTCTAACTCCGACTTAGTATCCAGCACGGAAAAACAGAGAAGGAGGGGGAGAGGGGAAGGGGGGTGCTTTACTCGCGTTAAGGTAAAAACAGCTGGCTCCGTCTTTTCCGGCGCACCTTGATTTGGCTTTTTGCCTGCGCCCAGAGCTGCAGATCTGTGAATAAACAACCGCCTCAGTTACTGCTAAAGTCCTCTGTCCTGGTGTTTTATTGTGAGCGTTTCTCACAAGTTTGAAGGTAATTTCAATTAAAAAAAAAAAAAACTCCTCAGCTATATAACCTAAATATTAACAAATTTTATAGTTTCCTGAAGTCTCCACTAAAAACTGAAGACCAGTGGGAACTAAATCTTCTTCTTTAGAAAACAGTGATTTCAACAGTCACATTAAACAATAATCTTGAATTCACATTCCAACATTTGTGGTTTACTTCTGGCAAAGAAAAGTTGTTTCCTAACTACACTAATAGTTGTCTTTTATTGAGTTTTTACTCTGTTCAAGGTACTGTGCTACATATTTTATTGTGTTAACTTCCTAACAATACTATGAAAAAGACTTCACTACCATTTTATAGATGAGGGAACTGAAGTTCAGAGATATAAAGCCCCGCGTTCAGCGACGCCTGCATGGCTAGCCAGTGACAGAGCTGAGCTCTGAAGTCTGGTCTGAGTAACTACGAAGTGCCTACTCTGAAATGTAAGTTTTCAAATCAAATCAATATGTTACAGATCTGAAATATAAAGTTGAGCCAGCCCCTAACAATATTTTCAAAATATGATTATTCTTGTTTTTCAAGTTTGAAAGGTAGATATCACAGTCATTTATCTTTTCTAGATTATACTATTGATAAATTGTATATAGCATGAATAGCTATACCAAGAGTTATCTTAGTTATAAGATTAGAGCCACTTTATGTAAGTAAAAAGTTAAATCAATTTGACTAATAGAAACACCCGTTTTACAACACTTTTCAAAAATTGTTATGATTTAACATTCTGAGAACGTAAGTGGCTATTTTGAATTTTAGAATATAAAATACAGTCATAAGGACACACCTAGCTCTTAATTATTATGTAGGACAACATGTTTTTCAAACAAAAATCTCAATGTTTTAATTCCAATTGTGAAATTAATTCAATTATTGAAAATATGTTGAATGGCATGGTTTATTTTTCCCCTAACTTAATTGCAGTGTTATAGACAAAAAGCTGACAGACTCTTTACAGTTCATCCAGGACAACCTGCAAAGCCACTCAAAACCTTTTCACTCGCATCCCCAGAACGGAATCATCCTTTCAATGTTAAGTACCCAAGTATTTCACCATACTTAAAATCAGAAAAAAATATATTACTGTTAGAAAAACAATGTTGCTTAATATTAGAAAAATAATGCTGCTTATAGAAACCAAGAGAAAGCCCTCGAAGTATAAAGAACTGGGATGGTCAAGACTATCAAGTTCATGAATTCTAAAAGGAAATTAAAGACATTTGTCATGTGTTAATTAATAATCACAAAGGAAATGGCAAGAAATCATTTTCTATTCCATGATACTGATAGGGGATCAAATCAAAAAGCTGAAACAAAGGCATCTGACTGGTACTACAAACCTATATAAACTAGAGTCTAAAAGGCTTACACAGAGCTCTTTCATATCAGTTAACTTTGATTCCGAACATTCTCCCAGACAAGTGTTTCTATTAGCTTTCTTAAAGATGTCAGCATGGCTCAGCAGCAGCCATAATGAGTTAATGAACTAAAAAGATGGTTTCTCATGCACATACAATTCATTTCCACATCCACAAGAAAATAATGGGCAAGAATAACTAATAGAGTCAAGCAAAGCAAAGAGTGAGAATTGAAATGAAAGCTGGAGGCTTATGAATTCTCCGTAGAATTCATTGGCAGAATATAAACTTTGTAAGTTTTTCTCACTTAATTATACTTTTACTTCCATAACTTGGTGTTCAATTCTGTTTGTTTTTTTGAAGTCTGTGTAATGAACACACAGTAGAGGATAGCATTTAGGGAGAAAGGAAAGATCACAAGTATAAATAAAATCTCAGCTTAGAACATCCTTACTTATTATAGTCATCAGTGTTTTGGTTTTAAGAAAAATCAATATTATTTACTTAATTTCACAACATTGATTTGTAATTAATCCTATTTACCTTAAAAGAGAAAATGATTAGAAAGTGGTACTTTCCGCAAATACCAAATGTTGTTAAAACTTACAACTTCCTCCTACCAAAAGGGCTCACTTTCCTTCACATTAATATGCACAAAATGGATGTTTTTTAACTATCAATAAATTTTTTAAGAAAATTACAAACAGTAGCAGCTACCATGTACAGAACATCTATATGTGCCTGGCACTGTGCTGGGCACTTGAGAGATGTAATTGATGCTTCTCACAGGAACCAATGCAAAACAGGAATTACTCTTACATACAATGAGAGCACAAGGTAGACCTGGGTGAGGGTAGGTATCTTGCCCAAGATCATAAAATGAATCAAATGGTCAAATCTTAATAGAACCAAACAATCACCACCGTGTTCCCTCATAACCAATATAACATATCCTATCTTTGATGCACTAACAACCTGCACTTTACAAAGAATTTTCACTTCCAGAAAACTTACTTAACCCTGATCCTCACACAAAAAAAGCAGGTATTATTTCCTTCTTTTTGCATAGGAGAAAACAGTGGCCCAAAGACAGTAGGCAGTTTTTCAGAGTTCCCACAGCAGATTTGAGGGTCTGGTCTGTGCTTTACCTTCAGATCCGATGTTATTTCCAACACTCGGACCTTGTCAGTAGTTGAAATACAGTAGTCCCTTCTATATCGCAGTTCATGTATTGCGGCCTCACTGTATCGAGGGATTTTTAAAAATATTATAGTTAATTATTTATCACGGATTTTTCGCTATATCGCGGGATTTTGTGATACTGTATATGTATGTCGTTAAAGTTACATAGGTTTAAGAGTGTAGAACATGTTTAAGAACATAAGTAGTGTTTATAAAAGTGTGGAAAAGGTTAATAAGGGAGTGGGAAAGGTTAA
Organism: Furipterus horrens; assembly: GCF_987537825.1. Lineage (NCBI taxonomy): Eukaryota > Metazoa > Chordata > Mammalia > Chiroptera > Furipteridae > Furipterus > Furipterus horrens. The sequence goes on along the minus strand of NW_028327176.1, from coordinate 109,388,635 downwards.
TAAGGGACTGGGAATAGTTTATAAGTGTGTGGGAAAGGTTTATAAAGCCTTAAAATATATATATAAATACTAAAATAAATGTAAGGTTCTTACTTCGCGGATTTTCACCTATGGGGGGGGGCGTCTAGAATGTAATACCCGTGATAAGTGAGAGAATACTGTACTTGCATCTGTGACAAAGTGCCTGGACAGGCACACCACCCTGAGACTTTGATAGCTCCCTGATCTTCATATTTAACCACACAATTATTTTTATTATTTCCTTAATATCTTTGTAAGAATAGAATTTTATGTACATTTTGCTTTATTGGAAAATAAGAACTGTTTTTAAAAATCTATGATTACTGCATTTTTTAAAAAATGGCCTACCGATACAACTAGAAATTGGACTAACTATATATATACCCATTCTGATTCAGGTGGCCAAATACAAACTTCTTACAAATACTCAGAAAATGTTAAATGAAGTATAGCACATATCTGTAACACAACTGTCCTCAAAGATAAGTGACAACTCAAGAAACATATAGTGAAAAGACTTTCATAATATTGTGCAACAAATCAGAAAAGAAATGGCTATGAACAAACAAATAGTTATGATCAAACTAAGTGCATACACATACTTTTGGCATAGTCTTAAAATATAAACCATAAGAAAATAATGCAAAATGATGAAGTTAATAACAAACTTCAATGGTACATCTTGAAAAATATAATTATGCTTTCTATTGCTTTATAGGATGATAAAAAATACTTTGCTAAAGGGAATTCTTAAATCGTGTCTTAAATAACCCACAAATACAACTAAGATGTCTATAAACACAATTTAAATATAATTATACCATCTACAACTCTAGCAAATGGGTAATAGAAAGAAGGGTAAAGGAAAAGTGCATTTTGCTTTTCCCTCCTACTACACAAAAAAGTATTTTACATCCTGTTAAAAATATGACAATACATTTGACGGTTTTTCCTCCTGTGCTCAAAGAATGGCTTTAAGACTCTAAAAAGGTGAGTGGGGTTGTGGAAAGAAAAAAAGAAGACTCCCTGAAGTATTCTTCGTGTTAGGAAATCCAAACAAAAAAATTTTAAATGCAGAACATACAGATTATATACATCTTTTCAATCACTACCCAGAGTTCACTGAATAACTAATTCTATGTAAGTAACTAAATTTAAAACAATGTTTCTCTGTGGTTACAACTGATGATAGAAGTGCAGCTTCCACAGCTTTCATTCTTTAGATTCATGTTCTTTCTCAGGCCTTCAAGTAAGACCTTCCAAATAGTGACCTACTAGCACTTCTAGCATCACAGCACAACATAATATTGTTTTCCTAACAATTACTACGTTACTTCAAATGCTCAGTTTGGATGGCTAATAGAATTAAAGGTGTAGGTCTTTTGACGGTTTTATTTCTGAAAAGCTAAATGGTATTGAGTGCTTATTTTTTCATGAGACTGTCCTAAGCACTTCCCTTGCAGCAACTTCATTTACTCTTCATAATAACCCTTTAAGATAGATACTGTCAGGATCCTCATTTTATAGACAAGAAAACTAGAGCATGGGAAGGTTAAGTAACCTGACAGAAGTCAGGATATAGCTGCTAAGTGGTAGAACAGAAATGTGCATCAGAGCAATTTGATTTCTAAGCATTTAGTTGCTCTGGGAAACATCTCTATAGCTTATCAGATAAAACTACCTCCTCTTTCCTAAACTGACTGGGGGGCGAGGTGGGAGATAAAGAAAGAGAAAAGGGAAATTATCCCAAATTTCTCTATTTCTCACTCTAACTTCTGAACCAAGAAAACTTATGATGTCAGTCCACTGACTCCCACTGGTGTTGCATCTGAGACAACTAGAACTGGTTTCAGAAACTTCACTTTGATTCTGAGCTATGTAGGTTACTAGGTTTATGACTTCAGATAATTCATTTAAACTTTTTGAAACTCAATCCCAATCTATAAAATGAGATTCAAAAATATTGCCTTCCCTGTATTTCAGGGTAACCAAATACCCAAGATGACTGGGGGACATTATTCACAGAAGAATTCTAGCTAATAAATGTAGAAATGAAAATAAGATAACTGATTTGGGAAGATGATTCAGTGGATAAAACCATAAGATGAAAACTTGAAGGGAAACTTTACAGTAGAATGTTCAGGCTACTGACATGCCCCCTGATGTAACACAATATGAAAACAAGATACCATGTATGAAGGATTCTTGCAAAAAAGATTGAACCTGAATTTACATGAGTCTTTACAGCTAATTCCATTTGCAGGAAAAAATGGAAAATACAGTAGCAAATTAAATGACACCACAGGAAGCAAACATATAAATCTAGAATGTGAAACATTCTATAAAACAACTGGTTCATATCTTCAACAGTCATAGACTGAAAAAATAAACAAGAAAGAAAAGGAGAGGTAGTAAAGGATTACTAAAAGATTTATGACATAACAGTCAAATATGACCTAATGCAGATCATGATTCAAACAAATTTTATACACACACAGAGTTAGGGAAATTTGAACTTGATCTGGATATTAGATGTTATAAAAAATTATTGTTAATTTTGTCAAGTGGTAAGATAATGGTATTATAATTATGTAACAAAATGTTCATAATTTCTGAAGATGTAAAAATATGTAGGCATTGAATGACATAGTTTGGAATTTGCTTTTAAATACTTCAGCTAAAATTTAAAAGGAATATATAAATGAAATATGTAAAATACTAATAAGTTTGTGATATGGTAATGGAAATATGGGGATTTGAGTTTGCATATGCTCTAAATTAGGAGTCTGTAAACCATGGCCAGCCCATAGGCCAAATGCAGGCAGCTGTGTGTTTTTGCCAGAAGTAACATTGTCTCATCCATTTGGTAAATATTGTTTATGGTTGCTTTCATGCTACCACAGCAGAGTTGGTGCAATGGAGGAAACCATATGGTCCACAAAGCCAAAAGTATCATCTCACCCTTTAAAGAAAATTCACCTACTCATGTTCTAAATTCTATTTATTTACAGCCTCTTTGAGAGGAAAGTTAGCCTCAAAAGATTTTCAGAGCCTTTCTCCTTAGAATTTACCAAGGATCCTCCCTAAACAAAATGACCCACAAGACAGAATTTAGGCAGCGTCATACTTTCTCCCCATAAGTGAATAAATCATTTCATAGCTTAAGGGTAGTTACTTTTCTGCCAAATCTAGAAGATTATAATGAAAATAAATAAACCCCAAAAAAGCAGAGGTTAAAAAAAATTAAAAATTAAAAATATATTATTGTTTTACTTCAAGTCTCCTGGGTTAAAAAGAATAGTCCAAGGGAAACAATATATTACATGTTTCAACACATTACAACCAAAGCATATTTTTCATTTAGGGATAAAGGAAGGGAGAAAAAGTATAAGCACACACGAAGCTGGGGTTCCATCCTTATGAATCCAGCAAGGAACACTATAAACCCATGGGCCATTTTTTTCTCACTATAAACTTGTGTATATTTTGGATTAATAGTTTAAACACGTTCTCTGGCAGTCTTTAACTTAGCTTACATAACCTTCAGGTATACCCATGAGCTGATTAGTAATTTAAGGCCTGAGAAAAGCAAAGTTTCAGAGCGAAGTACACCGAGACATGAATGAGTTTAATATGCAAGTATACTAGCTAAAGGGCATAATTAAAACTACATCACTCCTTTAAATCTACATAATTATGTCTCAAAGACATTCTCATTAGTATCTTTACTTTACCACTAAGCCAGAAAGGTCCTCAGGTCTACATGGTTGGGAAATAAATATAAAATAAAAAGTTAAGGCATATATATATATACAGGTAAAATAAAATACCTACAAAATACGATTACTAAACTTTCCTTTTAGAGGTAATACACAAAATCTACCAGTCAATCAACCATCATTCCTAGTCAGGTCCAAAACAAAATATACCACCATAATATCTGTAGATGACCTTATACCCCAAGTTTCAGAAGGAAAAAAAAAAGCAGAAAAATTTAATAAATGATTTTTTTTTAATTTTAGAAGAGAGAAAGCTGCTTTTTTCTGACAATAACTCAACTGGAAATCTCTACTAACCAGCACTTCCTTTAGCATGCAATAACTGATGTTTCTAATGACCAGTCTGTTGCAGCCCCACATCCTGAAGTTCATTCTTAATCATTAAAAGGAAGATTAAATTAATTTCAGTACACTTTTGGTAGTGAGTGCACATCCTAATATTCTCATTATTTTAAGATTAGTAATATACTTAAGATACATCAGGCAACTGTCCAGCAAGGGGCTGTTAAACTCCATGTCAGACATTTACAGGGGCCATGCTGAGAAATTCTTATAGCATGGTTGACAAGACAGAGGGGAAAATGTGCATCCTCTCAAAAAATGGGGCATGAAATTCTGTATAAGAGAAATTCTGTCCAAGGACCTGAAGGAATTTTAAATTCCTTTTAGGGAAAATATTGGTATAAACAATGGCCCTTCTTCTGCTGGCTTCTACTGACACTGATCAAATCTTCTGAGACAGAAGCTGGAAAAACAATTAGGAAGGTACTGCAACGATCCACATGAGAGAGAGTGATTGCGTGGACCAGCACTGGAGCAGTAGGGACAGTGAGACGTGATATACTTTCAAGGATGAGTCAAAAGGATTTGCTGAGAGCATAGATATGAGAGACAAAAAGTGATTCAAAGACTGTGTACATCAAGGTTTCTGATTTGAGCAAGTGAAAGAATGGAGGTATCATTATCTGAGATGGAAAAGACTATATAGGAGGAGTTGATGTGGGGCAGGCTGGTGGACCAGGAGTTCAGTTTTGGAGACTTTAAGTTTGAGATACTTCAAGCATTATTGCGTTTGTATGATCTAGAATCTAGATCATAAGAAGGCACTTGGATATCAGGGTCTAGAGCGCAGGGAGCTTAGGCCAGTAAAGATGTATTAGAAGACTTAAAAAACAATGAGTTCACCTACGGAGTCAGTATAGAGTGTTTTGTGTTGTTGTTGTTGTTGTTGTTGTTTTAAATAAGGGCTATTCTGTGTCCTGGGGCACTAAAATATCAACAAAAATGTAATACTACTTTAGGGATATTGAATATCTATGACATCTATGTTGTCTAGGATCTAGCCCATAAAATACCCCATGAACCTCTGAACCATTCTTCAAATTTTGATCAAAGCGTTAATTTATCTTGGCTGCAACTAAAGAAAGATGGTTATGGTGACATCAATCAGAATGGATTCTGAGCTGAGTAGGTCCCCAGATGTGACTTTAACAAAGGTTGAAAGGCACAACTTGCTTTAGGTAAGAAGTATAGCTAAAGGCAAGGAAAGACTTTTGAGTTCACTAAAACATGTGCCATGCTAACGTCAGGCAGTCAACAATGCTACTAAGAGGATGACAGTGCAGAAGGGAGATCCAAGTGTTTTCTGCAGTAACGTTCATACATTCAACATAAATCCTTTAAATCTGCCACCAAAAAACCAAGTATCAAAAAATGTGTCACACAAAAAATTTGAGAGGTACTAATCTAAGTTATCTTTGTATCACCTCAAAGCTAAAATTACTTGTTAAATGACTACCTAAAAGAATTTTGGAACTCATTAGAAAATTGAACTCTGAATAAATCTCAGCTCAGCACTCACCACCAATTTCCTTTGGACATCTGACACTGAAGGAAAATCCAAACACATGTATCAAGTAACCATTCATTTACATTTTCTAATCTCTCTCCCTGTATTAAGATCACTAGACGGCAATGAAACCAGTGCATAATTTCTCAGTATACAGCAGGATTACTTTCACTGAGATTTAGTAACATGCTCTCAGCTTTTACAAAGGTTCCATATAAGACTCATCCACTTGAGTTATATAGCTGTTCTTTTGCCAAACATGGTTTTAAAATGTACTGCATGATGTTACCAACAGCCTTTACACAAATACTTCATAGATCATAAACTATTCATATGTTCCAATTCTATAGGTCTAAATCCTATCATCTTTCCAGGTTTAATTCAAATATCAATTTCCCCAGGAAGCCTCTCTGAGTCCCCTGGGAAGATATAGTATCTCTTGAACTTGCCCTAATACTGTACTAAACACTTTCAACCTCAGAATATATGAGAACTAAAGTGAGAGCATTTTATTGATTATCTACTGTACGTTAGACACTGTGCTAATAAGCAGTATACTAAGAGTATTATCATATATAATCACCATACCAATTCCATTACTTCCTTATTTGAGGGATGAGAAAACTGAAGTTGAGAGAGGCTGATTTATCAAAGTCACACAGCTAATAAGCAGTAGATGAGATCTGAGCTCTGGTCTGACTGCCTTCCAAAATAAGCTGAACTACTTTGTTCAGTAGGCTAGTGTTTTATTTATTAAGTTATGTGAAAGATTTCCGAGTATTCAGTAAAGGTTACTTGAATTTTAACTTGAGAACACCATGGTCTCTGCCCCTCAAAAAGCTTGTAATTCACTGGAAGGTAACTCAATAGTTGTATTAGAAGAAAGAAGTTGTATCAGTCTACTATAGACAATTTTCCTTAAGGTCATGAGATGTGTCTTATGCACATTTTTAAACTCACAGTCCTAAAAACATTGGCATATATAGGATTCAATGAATATAAATTTGTACACCTTTATACTTCTTTCCAAAAACGAGGATCAGAGGATTTTTTCCCCCTTAGCCAAACTTAGGGCTCAAGTAGAATAGTTAACTTAGCTAGGTGTTCAGCAATGCCTATTTCGATGTGTCTTTCAATATTCTGTTTTTGTTGTCCATCTTTCCATATGAAGGAGGCAATACCATTAAAGCACATCCAGTATTGGTGGTATGGCCTACCCAGCAGACAGAAAGGTCATGTGAACCTAGGAGCTTCCAATTGCCAAAAAATTCACTGAAAAGGCTGGTGGCATAGGTAAACATGGTTTGCCTCCTTGCACAACTACATAAGAATTACAACTAAATTATAGAACAACCATGACTTAGAACTCTCAGAAATCGAGTTCAATGGAAGTCTGATAACTACAGAATTAAAGAAACCACATCCACCCAGACTAGTAGGAGCAGTGCAGATGCAGAATAGGCTGGTCCTACATCCATGTGTGATGGATAAAAATTCAGGAGGGATATCTTGGGAGTGAGAAGTCCTAGCCCCACACAAGGCCCCCTAGTCCAGGGTGTTAGTGCCAGAAAAACAAGTCCCCATAACTTCTGGCTGCAAATACCAGCAGCCATTGAGTCAGTGGAAGAAACTTCTGGAGTCACAGAAGTTCCTCTTAAAGAACCCACACACGGACTTACTCAGACTCATTCCCTCTGAGCTACGCACCAGTGTAGCAGCTTGAAAGGCACCAGTGGCATACTGGGAGAAACTAAAGTGTTTGGCATCAAAGCAAGAGCTGGGGCACAGTTTGTCCCTTTTCTGAAACTACGCCCCCCCCCCCCCAACACACACACACAAAACCACAGAGCTGGCAGGCATGTACCCTATGTGAGACTCCATCAATCTGGCTAACACTATTTGAACTGCCCTGGAGATCCCCTGAGGCTCATCCCACACATCTTAGAGCTGTTAACAATGGTTTTTCCATATAAATGGCTGGTCTTGGCTCATGCTTCACAACTTCCAAAATCCTATCAAACAAGCAAGAGCCAGCCTCAGTGAGCCCCCAGCCCCCATACCTCTTGCTAAGTAGGCCCAGGCCTGGTGCTAATAGCAGCAGACCTAGATTCAGAGCTTGGCTTTGCCTGGGAATCTCCAAGCCCAGCACAAGTAGCAGCCATCTCAGGTTGCTTTATAGGTCAGTCAGGATGGCTAAGGGCAAACACAAGTGGGGACTGACCTTGGCCTGGACCACCAGAAAAACCTCTAGGACTCCATACTCAGTGGACAACTACAGACCATGTTGGAGCACCACCACCCTGCCCCTGCACAGCTGATCCTCCACAGAGGGCACAGGATGGTGGTCAGTGGTCACAGCCAGTCCTTGCAGCTGACTGGACTGGGTAAAGCCTCCCACTGACCTGCCAACAGCAAGCAAGGCTCAATTACAAGAGAAGGTTGTAAGCCTACATGAAGGGCGTACCTCGAGTACACAGCTTGGGTATTGTGGAGGCTGTGCCACTGGACCCCACAGGACCCTACTACATTAGGCCACACTATCAAGACATGGAGTCATAGCAGCTCTACCTAATACACATAAACAAACACAGGGAAGCTGCCAAAATGAGAAGACAAACATGGCCCCAGTGAAGGAACAGATCAAAACTCCAGAAAAAGAACTAAACACAATGGAGGTAAGCAATCTATTAGATGCAGAGTTCAAAACACCGGTTAAAAGGATACTCAAGGAACTTAGTGAGGACCTCAGCAGCATAAAAAAGATCCAGTCAGAAATGAAGGATACACTAATTGAAATAAAGAATAATTTACAGGAAACAACAATAGAGTGGATAAAGCCAAGATTAAGTCAATGATTTGGAACATAAGGAAGCAAAAAAACAGCCAGTTAGAACAACAAGAAGAAAAAAAGAATCCAAAAAACAAGAATAGCGTAAGCAGCCTCTGGGACTACTTAAAGCATTCCAACATGCTCATCAAAGGAGGGCCAGAAGGAGAAGGGGAAGAGCAAGAAATTGGAAATCTATGTGAAAAAATAATGAAAGAAAATTTCCATAATTTGGTGAAGGAAAGAGACATGCAAGTTCAGGAACCACAGAGAGTCCCAAACAAGATAGATGCAAAGAGGCCCACTCCAAGACACACTGTGTATCCCTGAACAACTAAGAAGGAATACAATACCTCAAAACTAGAGACAACCAGAGGTTCCAGAAAATCGAGCTGCATGGAAGTCCAACAAACAAAGATATAAAGAAGAAATACTTATCCAGACAGGTAGGAGGGGCGGAGCCGGGGTAGAGAGGACTTGGTGTGGTGGCGGCAGCAGCAGGCCAGCGGAAAATGCAGTCACACATTTTGAAAAGTAGGGAAGGACACCTGGGGAGCACTCCCAGCACCAGACCAGACCCCACAGCTCATGGTCCCAGCACTAGGGAAAATATAGCCTCATTGCTTCTGACTGTGCAAACCAGTGCAGTTGGGGTAGAGGAAGAAACTTCTGGTTTCTCAGCAGAGTCCAATTGTTTAAAAGGCCCCCACAGTCCTAGAACACCCGCAGATCCACCCACTCTGGGAACAACTGCCAGGGCAATAGCTAGAGAGGTGCCAGTCCCATAAGGAAGTGGGAAAAGTGCCTAGATAAGGGGTGAGTGCTGAGCAAGTGGCATTGTTCCCTCTCAGAACCCTCCGCCACATAGAGTGCCACAGCATGGTGAAATGGGTCACTGATACTGACGAATACCTAAGGTTCAGCCCCTTACAACATAACAGGTGTGACAGCTCTACCTAAGACACAGAGGCAACAAAATAGGAGCCTGTCAAGATGAGGAGACAGAGAAGTATGGCCCAAAAGAGGGGACAGGTCAAGGTTCCAGTGGGAGAACTAAGCGACAAGAAGATAGTCAACCTAACATATGAGGAAACAGGCAACCTAACAGATGAAGAGTTCAAAACACTGGTGATAAAGATGTTCACAGTCTTGACAGATATGCTTAAGTACGACAAACGCATAAGGGAAGAAGTGAAGGTTATGCTAAATGAAACGAAGGAAAATCCACACAAAACCAATGGTGAAAGGAAGGAAATCTGGGTTCAAATCAATGATTTAGAACATAAGGAAGAAAAAAACAGTCAACCAGTACAGAATGAGGAAACAAGAATTGAAAAAAATGAGGAGAGGCTTAGGAACCTCTGGGACAACTTTAAACATGCCAACATCCAAACCATAGGGGAGCCAGAAGGAGAAAAGAGCAAGAAATTGAAATTTTAGTTGAAAAAGTAATGAAGAAAAATTTCCCAAATTTGGCAAAGGAAATAGACACACAAGCCCAGGAAGCACACAGAGTCCCAAACAAGCTAGACCTAAAGAGGAGCACACCAAGACACATCATCATTAAAATGCCAAAGGTTAAAGATAAAGAGAGAATCTTAAAAGTAGCAAGAGAAAAGCAGAGAGTTACCTACAAAGGGGTGCCTATAAGGCTATCAGCTGATTTCTCAAAATAAACTTTGCTGGCAAGAAGGGACTGGCAGGAAGTACTCAATGTGATGAAAAGCAAGGACCTACAACCAAGATTACTCTATCCAGCAAAGCTATCATTTAGAATGAAAGGGCAGATAAAGTGCTTCCCAGACAAGGTAAAGCTAAAGGAGCTCATCATCACCAAGCTATTATTATATGAAATTCAAAGGGACTTATTTAAGGAAAAGAAGATCAAAACTATGAACATTAAAATGACAACAAACTCACAACTAGCAACAACTGAATCTAAAAAATAAAAACAAAATCCAACTAAGCAAACCAGAAGAGGAACAGAATCCTAGGTATGGGGATCATTTGGAGGGTTATCAGCTGGGAGGGGGAGGGAGAGGTAATGGGGAAATGATGCAGGGATTAAGAAGCATAATTGGTTGGTACAAAATAGACAGGAGGATGTTAAGAATAATATAGGAAAGGGCAAAGCCAAAGAACTTATATGCATGACCCATGGACATGAACTAGGGGGGATGGGATTGTTGGAGGGAAGGGGGGAACTGAGAAGAGGTGAGTAAAGGGAAAAGAAATTGGGACAACTATAACAACCTAATCAATAAAATATACCTTAAAAAAAAAAGAAAAGAAAAAGAGGCCCACTCCAAGACACATCATAATTAAAATGCCAAAGGTTAAAGATAAAGAGAGAATTCTTAAAAGCAAGAGAAAAGCAGTTACCTACAGGGGAATTCCCATAAGTCTGTCAGCTGATTTCTCAAAAGAAAGTTTGCAGGCTAGAAGGAATTGTCAAGAAATATTCAAAGTCATGAAAAGGAGGTAACTACACCCGAGGTTGCTCTACCCAGCAAAGATATTATTTAGAATAGAAGGGCAGTTAAAGAGCTTCCCAGACAAGAAAAAAACTAAAGGAACTCATCAGCACTAAACCATTATTACCATATGTGAAATGTTAGAGACTTATTTAAGATAACAAAGATGATCAAAACTATGAACAATAAAATGGCAATAAATACATATCTGTCAACATATCTAAAAAAACAAACTAAGCAAACAAGAATAGCAGAGACAAAATCATTGATACAGAAAGCATTTTAATAGTTGCCAGATGGGAGCAGGTGTAGGGGAATGGGCGATGAGGTGAACAGATTAAGAAGTACAAATAGGTAGTTACAGAACAGCCATGGGGATGTAAAGTACAATATAGGAAATGCAGTAGCCAAAGAACCTATGCATGACCTATGGACATGAACAATGGTGTGGGGATTACCTGAGGGAATGGGGTACTGGGAGGAGAGGGGCAAAGGGAGAAAAATTGCGACAACTGTAATAGCACAATCAATAAAATATAATTAAAAAAGAAAAAAAGAGGGAAATTAACCGAGTTTTAGAGTATCTTTTGCAAAACTTGCATAATATGATAATAACCCCTATTCTCATATGATGAATGCCTGAAGATTAAATAAAATATTTACATAAAGTGGCAAGCACACTGCAGGACTCAATAAATGCTAGTGTTCTCCACTGTGACAAATTACTCCAAATGCCTTCCCATGCCAGAAGACAGCAAATTTACTCTAAATCAATCATCCTTCTAAGAGCCATAAAAAATATTATATGTTTCTAAGAAAAAGAATGACATTTTCTACTTCATTTGTAGCTACAACCTCAAATATTATATACCCACTATTTATAGGTTTCCTTCCCTATAAAACCTACAAACAATATATAAACTATATAAAATCTTTTAGGATTTTATGTATCTATAATAAAGAGAAAATACCAAAGCCACTCCCCCTGGCTGTCAGGGTCCACTTGCTCTAAGGATAAGCTACCTTATAAGCAGTAGTCAGAGTGCAAATTATCTGTCTGGATGGGTTCCCTTAAAGAATAACATCATGGTCCTGATCAATTATAATTTTTTAATGAAAAACATATCTTTATTGCTACAGCAAAATTCAAATATGAAGGAAGAAAAAGAACAAAGGAGCACATCTTGAAAGTGTTAATAAGGAAAACTAAGTGTCTGACATACTTAGGACCACTTTCAACCACTGAGTACATATTAAGGATCAACTAGGTGCAATGCATTCTACCCAGTGCAGTGAGGCAAGTGGGGAGCGTATAAAAATTTTAAGATAGTCCCTATGCTACTTAGACACTTAAAATTTACTTGAGATTTAATGAGGTGTTGAAGGTTGTGGGGAGTCACTGCTGACTGCAACATTCAGGAAAAGATTAGCCCAGGGGCTGGGCCTTAGGTGATAAACAGGAAGGATTCTTCGGTTCTTACCACCAGTGGCTTAAGCTAAATCCAATTTATCCCCAATGGTACTGAAATTAATTCCATCTAGCTTCTCCTAATTATTCAGGATCCTCTCTCCTCATCAGAAGATATAATCTCTCCCTTTTCTCTAGGCCATAAATGTATCCATACTGTAGGTAGATTAAAATTATCTTTTAAAAAAAATCATAGTTTTTGATTGGTCTTGAATGTGAATGTCTATCTACTTTTTGAATGGTCTTGAATGTGAATGTCTAAATTAAACAAAATAAAGCTTTTGAAACAATATTTACATGTAAACCACACATGCTACAAAGTCCATAGAAAGGAGTTATCATGACTGGCTGGAACAAAACACAGTTGTAAACTGAGATTAAATGGCATTATCACAGCATTGCAGTAGTCCCTCGCTATATCGTGGTTCACTCATCGCAGCCTCACTGTATCGCGGAATTTTTTAAAATAATATATTTAATTATTTATCACGGATTTTTTGCTATATTGCAGGATTTTGCGGTACTGTATACATATGTTGTTAAAGTTACGTAGGTTTAAGAGTGTAGAATAAATGTAAGGTTCCTACTTCGTGGGGTGGGGGTGGGGGTGGTCTGGAATATAATACCCACAATAAGTGAGGGAATACTGTATTCAAATTGCGTCCTTTGTGTAGAAGGCCTCAAGGTTCAATCAATAAGTCAATAATTAGAATACATGAAACAATATCAGATAATAATCACCAAAAAATTGTGTTAACATATTTAAGTGTTGACTTATCAAAAAGAGCCCATTATTAAAGGCATGTTTTGTTTTGTTTTTTGGTACTATTCCTAGAAGGTCCATAAATTGGGAAACAACAGTAAGGGATGGAGAATGCCTTATATAAGGTACCTTTGGAAACCACGTTGGCTCAAGCTCTTTGCGGTAAGGATTTGGAAACTGCAGATACATGTTGCCTCAATTTATGTGTGGCCAAGGCAAGCTTTGCAAAGGATAAGGGGGAAAGAACAGGGGTGCGGAGGTGCCTTAAGTGTGATGACATCCTTGAAACTCCAAGGACCAAGCTAGAGTGTTTCCATGGTCACAATATTAGTAAAGAATGAAGACACCCAGACCTCAAAAAGTAGAAGAGCCAAGGCCTTCATGGTGAGTCATTATCGGGCATGCCAGGAAGAAGGAAGAACAGCCAAAGCTTATGACAAAAAAGAACCACAGCCACCTTTTAAGACAGGAAGAATGAAGCATTCCTGAAAAAGCAGAAAAAATACTTCATAATCTCTTCTTGAATTACCTTGAGTGAATATCATATTTAAATGAAGGGTGGGGCAAAAGTAGGTTTAGAGTAGTTCATATGGAAAATAATAATAAATAGTAATATAAGAGTAAACTCTGTGTTTTGAGCGCTCACAACTGTAAACCCACTTTTGCCCCACTTTGTATACTGACAAAATGATTGTCCTAGATTTATGTTTTTCTAAATATATATTTTCAAGATTTTTAAATGGTTTAAGTATGAAGATAGGAAAAAAAGCATAACTGTGATAAAACTCATATCCAAGAAATTTTATCAACATACATTTTTTCCTCTGTAGGTAGAGAAATGTCACATCTATAATGTATTTTAAAACCTCCAAGTGGAAAGCGTAACTCATCTTTAATGGGTTTTAAAGTATTATCATTATATCTCAATTACCATATCTATACCAATAAAAATCTTTAATCTGCATATTTCCATGAAGTGTCAGTTTTTACCATTCTGACTTTACATATACATTAACAGAACAGCATTTCTTAGCCACTCCCTCAGCTAATGACAATGATGTATTGTCTCATAAATATTTACTCATCCTGGCAAGGGCTTTGTTTTCCACTGCACTGTTCAAATATATCTCATAGAATGAAACACAATTTATTTGTAGAGTTTTTAATATTAGAATGGAGAATATCTGACATGAATTTTCACCATGGAGTTTATTTTGAAAGATTATGGGAAATAAGGGTTTATTAATATAAAGAAACTTGTCATTAAAATCTGCCCAGGGACGAGGTGGGCACAGAAAGTTAGATTCTTTGCATCATGATAACAAAGCTGATCTGCCAGAGGCAGGGCTAGGACCTCACTGTGTAACGGATTTACTTATGTGAGGCTATGTGAAAATTCAGAGTATGAGGATGGCATATAGGAACCCATCTGAAGAATGTAGGGACAGTCAGTCTTAACCAATGCAAAGGAAAAAGAGAAACAAACGGTCTTAAGGTACGAAGATGTCGAGAAAAATGTAAGGATAGAGTAGCTGAAAGGACTAATTTAGCTCAAGACCCAGATACCACAGTGGACATCAGCCATTTCCCTTTTGGGTAACTTCGCAGCGGGGAATTAAAATATAGCCAGGATTTCTTTTGAGATTTTAGTAGGAAACCCCTCACCTTTTCCTCTCAAACCCTGGAACCCTGACTAAATCACAGAATCATCTGTTCTAGGTGTGATTAAGTTTTCCTTTACTCATCCTATGGGGCTACAGGGATCAGAGACTGGAGAACAAGAGAGTCAGCCCCGTTCAGGCCTCGAGTGATCACAGACAAAGCCTGGTACCTCATTTTAAACCATAACCCTTCAAAAGAAAGGGTCTAAAACTACTCTCCTCACTGAAACCTGAGCTGCAGTGAGCTTAAGGCAGGCCTCAGGGGATGCCTCCGTCCACCCAGCATGGCTGCTCACCTGCCTTCCGCTAGGTCAGCCCAAACCTATGGCTGGGAGTCGCCTCAGTCCACAAGGTGCGCTGCTCCCTTCGGCTGGCGTTTCCTGAGCCCCTGACTTTTGGGCTGGATCTGGCTGCATTGCAGCTCAACTTCTAGAATCCGAATCACAACATCCAAGGGTTCTCAGATCCAGCGTCGGCTGTTTCTGGACACAGCTGCAGTTTTCCTTCCTTGTAAAATGGTGGGCACTGACCTTCGCTGACTCAGCCCAGGATGTGATAAACAACAGCAATGCCAAGCCTAGAACTCTTATACAAAACTCGCTGCGGTTAAATGTCATCTTTTACTTAGGCCTTCCCTGACTACCTTATTTAAAACCGCATTCCCTATTTTCTCCCTGCAAAATATCCTACAAAGCACGTATCACCATTAGTATATCAATTACTTACATGGTTACTATATCTTTTCCACCAGAATGTAAACACCAGAGGGTTGACACTGGAGGGTTGATATTTCTGTCTGATTTTGTTCACTGCTTATTCTCTAGTATCTAGAGTATTTGGGATACAGTAGACAGTCGATAAATTATTTGTTGGATGGATGAATAAAATACGCTCTCAATATAGCCGTCTAGGAAAAGACAGGTTGGCTTGGCGTATTTGTGTAGTACAGAGGAAAATGGCAACCTTATTCTAAAGTAAAAAAGATATCAACTTCTTAGGGTGCCTCATCACTATCATCCTAAAAATTTTTAACCATAGTTAAATTTTTTAACTTACCTCATTCTTCTCTGAACTTATGCTCACTTAAAAGCCTTCTTTCACTTAAAAGCTGGCGCTCTTGCCAGTCTAGAACATTAACCATCCAGAACTCCCCCTGAGTAAACATCCCTCTGTTCCCTCCCTGGCTAGGATTCCTACTTTTCTCGCTGGACTGCACACAGCAAATTGCACTCTTAAAGCACAAGCATTCTCCGAGTCCCCACAACCATGGAAACTTACCTGCCTGACCAGAAAGAGCAATGCACACTGACATGTGCAATACAGTATAGCTATTTGGTGGGGGGGTTTGTTTTTGTTTTTAAGTAAAAGAAAATCCTACTTTACAAAGAAGTAAACTAACTGGAAAGATAATGCCAAGTAATTTTTCTAAACAAAAACAAAAAACCTGAGGAAGATTTGTTCAAATATTCAGAGTAATGACACATAGGTTGTTAAAGAAAGCCGAGGAATACCTTCTCCACACACCAAGCCCTTGAGATTCCTAACATTAATAAATTTCCAAAGAAAAATCCCTTAGTATCAGAAGTCTGACATTTTGGAACTTATACATACCCAATTTTCCTGGAGCCGATTTACCACCAGATGTAGCAATTAAGCAAACTGTGTGAAACCTTAACCTGGTACCTCCTTACTATCATTTTCTTCTAAAAGCACTGTGTTAACAAAACGTTAACCTATCTTTTGAAATGTTGGATAACATGTCATTTTATAACCATTTTAATTCATAAGGTATCAGTGATAGAACAACAGTTATAAATGAATGATTAAAGATGAAGTTTTCTGCTTTTTTATCTCATTTTTATAGTTTAAGAATTGAGAGCATTTGGAGTAGAACATCAAAAACAATTAAATTTGCTAAAGCTAGTTTTTACCACAATAGTGTTGGGAGAGAGGGACAATACTTGTTTCATTTTAATGACAGACAATGCAATATATAATTTAACTGAAAATTTGACTAGCTAGCCTCTTACCAATTCATGAAACCAAGTCCAACCTGCTCAAGCCAATGTTTTAATATTAATCCTTATACTGTGTTATCTGTAATTTGTATCCCAAAGGCAATGGAAGGCATGGAGATAAGACTTAAACCCTTAATAGGCACACATCTTTATTACACATTAAAATATTTGGAAGAGAGACTACAACAGAAAGTTTATTACAAAAAACTTTAAAATATATACTCTGGATGACTTGGTAACTGTTAAGGGCACCTTTAAAATTGCTGCCCAATAACAACACTGACAATGATTAGACTGTTTTTGCAAGAAATTATTTTTATTACATTCAAATTACTTTCCTAGGATATTGCTAATATGAATGTTCACGCAAAGCAAAGTTTTCTTTGAAAGAAAAACCAAAAACATCATCAATTATTATAATTAGCATACCTAGTAAATTAATTAAGGTTTGAGTCTAGTTATTAGGTTTATATAGAGAAAACATATGATTACAGAATAACCCATTCATCATTTAAAAATTCTTGACTAATATTGGTTTAGTACGGTATAGGCTACCTAATATTTCATGCATATTTATTTCTTTGCAGCATTTTAGTAGTCATTACATTAGTGTTGTCCCCATTTTAATGATGTGTTTGAAGTTCTAAGTGATTAAACACAGAACTGAAAACCTCTATTGTAAATTGTGTCTTCTTAAGTTTACATGGTTGGTCACCCCAACGTCAACCTAAATAACACGTTTCTTCTTCCTGGGAGTGTGGGAAAAGCACAGTGTTTGGAATGAAATAGACCTGGGTTCTAACTCCGTTCTGATCATGTACCACCCTCCTCTGTCGCCTGGGGAAAATTCATTACACTCTCCCTAAACGGAGGATAATATTTATCTCAGTGTTGTGAGATTAAACAAGAAACATAGGAAGGACTTAATAATGGCAGGCATGTTTTGCCACTTCCTACACCTGAATGAGTTTTACCTTATGCCCTCTCTTGCTTTTGCTCTAGGGCCACAGGACACTGCCAGGGAAAGCAATGTAACAGTGTTGACTTAGCTGACTATACATATGGCCTCATACGGTTTTCTCATTATTAAACTCGACATAAATAACACCTATCTCCATAGATGGTGTATGTAAAGTATTCATTGTAGTGCCTGGAATATGGTAGGCACTCAGTAAATAGTCAAACTGTAATCATTTGGTAGCTTAGCAATCTTTTATCATATGGGTGAAGTCCTTAGCATTCTTCCAGAAGGTGTTTGTTACTCTACACAATCTTGAACTTTTCTTAAAGCCCTAACTGCACCAGATCCTCCTGGTAAGCGATCTCCCTGCTCCCTTTACTGAAAAGATGGGCAGTGGGCATGAGCTTCCCCAACTCTTTTCTTCCTTCAAACACTTCTTTACCAATTTAAAATCTCCCATATATCTTTCAGGTCTCAGACAAATAGGCATTGTTATGGAACTCTTTACAAAATTCATTCATTCATTCAACAAATTTTATTTTATCTATTTTTATTTTTTAAGTATATTTTATTATGTTGCTACAATAGTTTCAATTTTTTTCCCCTTTGCTCCCCTCCGCCCAATACGCCTCTTCCCCCAGCAATCCCACCCCGCTTTGTTCATGTTCATGGGTCGTGCATATAAGTTCCTTGGCTTCACCCTTCCCTATATTATTATTTCTTTTTTAAATTAATTAATTAATTATCTTTTTATAACAATAAAAAAATAATTCCCCCCTCTCAGACTTAAGACCCGTTATAATTTTATAAAGGACAATGGGCAAAGGTCTCATGCTCCTCTAGTTGCTTCAAGCTGGACATGGTTGTCGTCCTACCAATCAACAAATTTTATTGAACAGCCATGACTCTTTGGGTAACATGCCAAGTGCTGGGTGTATTGTGGTAAAAAAAAAAAAAAAAAAAAGAGAGAGAGAGAGAGAGAGAGAGAGACAGAAAAGACCCCTACTCTCAGGGAGCATCATATGGGAGGGGAGAGTGACATTATATAATAATCACACTATAAATATATGTTTATAAGTTATCTTGGTTTCCTTCGGTATTCCCAGCACATCTTCCATTTCCATGACTTTAACTGATTGTGACCACCCTACCTTGAAAATAACCCTTGCCTGGCACAGTAGCCCTCTATAGCTAAGAGGATCTATTTCTTTCCTTCCTGATGTCTCAAACTTCTGGAACAAACACTCTTATTTCCATCACCTCCATTGCTTCACATGGCCAAGAAAACTAGGAAGTCTGTCTCCTGCTCTGTACTTTTCTTAGAAGCAACTTCCTAAAAACAATATCCATGCCTTTTTCAGTTCTGAAAGTACCAAGCATACCTTAATTTTGAAATTCTCATCTTTCTTAGTACCTAGGTCTCCAAACTGATTTCTGTCTTCTATCCCAATTTTCTGGTAATTCTGATTTCACTTTAGGTTCCTCCATTTCCATTCCAAGCAGTGGGTATTCCTCAAAGTCAAGTCTTCTGCTTTCTAAATTTATCTCTATAATCTCTATCTACCAGCTTACTTAACTTCAAAAGATTTTCTTCTCATTTTCATTTTGACTCTCAAATCAACATATCCGTGTTTCTTCACACAGAAGAAACCGTGCCTTTCACAATGTGAGTACTCCACAAATAATTACAGAATGAAGGAAGGAAGGAACAAGCAAGCCAACTAATCAACCAGCAAGAATTTGTACTTGGACATCAGTTCAATTTTATACCTAAAACCAAAACTGATGGTCCATTTCTCCTCCACTCTAACCCCAGACAATTCAGCTCACCATACATTACCTATGTTAATGGAGATTCCTATTTTTCTATTTTATATAGGCTGATCAACTGAATTAAATTTAAGTCTTCCCTCATGCTATCCTCTAAACTGTCCCTCAAAATATTTCCTGAATCCACCCTCTCCATTTTGTTCTTATCACTGTTACAAGACCTAATCTAGTCAATAATTTATCCCATTCCTCATCTCTCCCCATTTCAATTCTTCATCATATTACTTCCAGATTAATCATCTGAAAAAACAGTTCTTCCCCTGTTTAAAATTCACTAATGGCTTTCTCTTAACTAAAAAAACAAATTTCACTTGACACACCTGTATTCTGGCATTAATATTTCTCCTCTCTCCTCTCTCCCCTCACTCCCTTACTACTTCCCTAAATTCTACACTACAAATAAACTAGGATAATAATTTTTAAACATTTTAAGTACCAAAACCCAACTTTTAAGTGAACTCTTTCACAGAATTGTAACTTGTAAAGATAAAGATACAAGCACACTTGCTAAAGCGGGGTCAGGAATCAGTCCACTTAATCTTCCTTGTGAATTTCTGTCCTCTTTGCTATGGAATCCAAGAACTCCCAAGACAACAGCCTAAAGTCCATCCCCATTGGTCTACGTCCCTTGAACATTTCCTAAAACTAACTTTCTGCTGGAATTCAGTCTCTAGCTCCTTTCATTCCCCTTAACCTTCATCTCCAGTCTAAGTTATATGAAACCTCTTAAAAAGCCAGCACAAATGTTATTCTTGCTGTGGAAACTACTGATTACTCCATGTCAAGCTAACATCTCTTTACTGAGAAGTCCTAGAGTAAAAATTGCAAGCACTTATAGAAGGTCAGAATCCTCTCCCAACCAATAAAATGTAGACAGATGAACAGGGAGATATTTAGCTATATACCTACATATGGTTACATAATTACCGCCTACATTCTATAGGCGATGGCATATGATAGGTAATATGCCCAAGGGTACATACACAGTTTTGTTTTGTTTTTAATAGTGGAACCAAATCTGAACTCAGGCTGACTCCAAGAATGAACTCTATATTAGTTCTTTACAACCTTATTCATGCCACTGAGCACATAAAATTATATTTGTAAAGCAGTCTAGGACAAATAGAAGAAGCTCTTCACAGCTGAAGGCAACTAGTTTTTGAGTACCCCAGCTTAGTTTTCTCAAGTGTTCATGGGATCAATATTGGAGTATATTGGAAATTCATTAGCAATATATACCAGCTGAGACGCTCTGCTATACATACTCATTTAGTATTTACTAGTACCTGGCATACAGTAGCAGTTCAAATATATATATGTATGTGTGCAGCTTATTAATTAAGGAAAACATTATGCTCAAAATGCCAGCAGAAGTGGAAAGAAGAACAAATAAGAGCTGAAAATTTTCAGTGCCTATATTTTGAAAAGCTACTAACCAACTTGGATTTCTATAAGAGCAATATCTACATTTACACAATGGACTACTACTCCGTTGTAAAAAAAAAAAAAAAAAAAAAAAAGAAGGAAATTTACCTTTTGCAAAAGCCTGGATAGATCTGGAGAATATTATGCTAAATAAAATCAGCCAGTCAGAGAAAGACAAACATTATATGATTTCACTTACATATGAAATCTAATGAACAAAATAAAATAACAAAACAGAAACAGACTCACAGATACAGAGAACAGACTGACAGCTATCAGAGGAGAGTGGGGTGGGGGGGGGCTGGAGGGGGAAAGGTGAAGGGATTAATAAGCAAAAGGGGGTGGGGGAAGTAGAAGGTAAAGGGGGACAAAAGGTCATGGAAGGAAACTTGACTTGGCGTGGAGAACACAATACAATATATAGATGACGTGTTATAGAATTGTACAACTGAAACCTAAATAATTATTAACTAATGTCACCCCAATAAATTCAATTAAAAAATAAAAAAATAAAAGTTTCTTGATCTTTAGTATGCATCAATTTCACCTGGAAGGCCCATTAAATCACAAACTATGGGCTCCGCCCCCAGAGTCTGATTCAGAGAGTTTGCATTTCATACAAATTCCCAGATGATGCTGAGCTGATGCTGCTGGTACAGTCCTGGGAGAACTTCTGGCCTTAGAAACAAAAACCTGAGTGATAAACATGCTTCATATACTCATGCTACCCTCCTTACCACTAGCCAAATATTTAATCCTTTGGTAGTCAATTTTCAACAACATGAATCTGTTCTAAGTCATGATGCAAGCTGAGTTCTGGGACAAGAGATAAGCTTTTTAAATATGTTAAATGTTCCTTGACCCAATTATAACAACATGTAGTACACCTTACATATGCTATCATCAGGACAAGAACTCAGCTACATAAAATGAACATGATCTATGTTGTGCTTAATATACAGTACAACCAGATCAAAGCCATTCAAACAACAACAATATAAGCAATCTGATTAAGAGGAAACATTGCTTTGAATTTATTATACAAATTATTCAGTTCAATTTATTCTTAACAAAGCTAGTGTCTGAATGATTTAATATCCAAGTTCCAAGTGAACGGATATTTTAATGGTATATATTTTCATGCTATAACCAAGGTTTGACTAATATATCCCTTGTACACAGGGTGATGCTTTTTCTCAGGTACATTAGCATGTAAATAATTACAGCTGAGACACACCTGCATAAAAGTGTACTGTGATTAATTAAACATAGTTTATTTATAAAAAGAGAGATGGATTTATTTCAGTAATCTAAGAAATTATTTGAAGAATAAGATATTCAAAGCTTCTAATACCTCCTGTAGAACCATTCACAAATCCAAAGAATGCTATTTGACAACCCAAATGCAATTTTCAAATGTTCCCTAACCCCCACTGACAAGAGTAATTGAAAAGGCTTTATTTAAAAATTTATAATGTATCATAAGTATTCATACTTAATATATGCAATTAAATCTGAGAATAAAAACCCTACATTATGAAACTAATATTTTGGGAGTAAAGTATACCCTAAAGCAATTAGTTTGTTATAAGATCATTCATAACAGAATGCACTTTTGCAAATGGTTGATATTTTAATACTAAAAGCCTTTATACTATAGTACAATATGCATCCAAATAAAAAAAAATATTCAAATATACTGACCAGGTAAAATTCAAGAAGTCTGAAAGCACAGATTTAAGAATGATAATAATAAAAAACTACAACCCCAAACCAGCTGACAAAACCAAAAATGACTCAGTGAATGACAAATTATAAAACAATGGAAAACAAAACAAATAGTGGAAACACAAACAATGCTCGCCTACTGTCCTCTCATCCTTTGTTCTATCCATCTCTCTACAAATCCATGTCATTCACTTCTTTCAAATCCTAATTCAAGAATGACCTTCAAGAAATCTGAAACTTGATCTACTCTAATAACTTCCTTACTCCACATTACCTCAACAACACTTCCCTTTTCTCCATGTTTTGTAATTGTTTTCTAGTTATGTCTCTCTCTCAACTCATCCTATTACCAAATAGATTAAAGATTAAAACCTTAAATCAAAAGGATTGTTCATTTTAAAGAAAATCAATATTGGCCCAGATGATTAGAAATCCATATTTGGAGAAGCCAAATTAATTAGAACCAAGTGGGAAAATAAGTGGAATCTTTGTTCATATTATTTTGTCAATATACTTTCATAAAATCCCAGATTCACTATACAATTTTAATAAATATTCAAAATGTATTCAAATTTAATAAATATTCAAAATTATGAAATATTTTATATATATATAACTAAATTACAGTTACCAACTGACCCTTTATAGCTGACCTGATTCCACTTGGGATTTACCATTTCCTCCTGGTGCACTAATCCATCTATCTTCAGTAATTATGTTTAAAACAAATACCATATGATCTCATTCATATGTGGAATCTAATGAATAAACTGCACTAACAAGCAAAATAAGAGACAGACTCATAGACAGAGAGCTGGCTGACAGCTGGTGGGGGAATTTAGGGGGTGGAGGGATCAAGCAGAAAAGTAAAAGGACTCATGGACACAAACCTGTTGTGTGGCGAGGGTGGAGATGGGTGAAGTGGAAGAGAGTATAAGGAGGATAAATGGAAATGGAAAAAATACAATAAAAAAGATTAAAATAAAGATAATAAAAATAATAAATAAAAAACACCTATGACTACAGACTCATCTCTAGCCACAATCACACTTTCCCTGTTTAGGTTCCCACCACCGAAAGGATGGCCTACACTCTCTCATCTAAGGTCCTTGACAATGCTGCTCCCTCGGCACAGTATTTCACTTGTTTCTCTGGCTAACTCCTTAATTTTACCTGGCAAATATAACATTCTCACTCAGTGACATACTCAGTAACTATTCTGCTTTCCATTAGCTCCTTCTTCTGTTCTATAGAATCCTATGACCACCTCTACCACAGCAATTAGCATACTGAATCTGTATATTTTTATTTATCTGGTTTTTCCAGGAGACCATAAAGTCCTCATAAAGAAGGGCTGTGTCCTGTCCAATGTAAACACTCAATGAAAGCTGTTGAATGACTGATGCAAAGTAGACCGAATATGTCGTCGTCGGCAGCCGTCCGTCTCGAGAGATGATGGTGTAGCTTCTTAAGAGTCTATCTGCACCGCCGAGAATGGCTGTGCAGTTCGACTCGGGAGTGACATGGTATCTGTCTCCTCTCGTGTTGAATCGACATCTTGCGATGACGCTGGAGTGTCCTCTCCAGTGAAGCTGAAGCTACAGAGCCTGGGCAGGGTGATATGGAGGGTCTGCTGTTGCCCATGCAGCAGACCCACCCTCTCTTCGCAGCTGAAGGGTCCAAGGGAAAGACGGAGTCAATACAGCTTGGCTTCAGGTGCGCCGCAGGAGTTGCCGGTGTTGACTACAACGTCAAACCGCCTTAGGGACTCCGGCTCCGGATTTTCTGTCGGGGTTTACTCCCTTAGCCTTTCCCCTGAAGAGGTATGCCGCAAGGCAGCGGAGGTTTTTTGGAGTCAGAGTTTTCCTTCTCTGTGACCGAATATGTACGCATATACATACATATGCATATTTCTGCACTTTTAATAAGAATCATAATTTGACAACTGTATTATTTACGTATTTGTAGTCTTGTGCTGAGCCCCTGAGACCCAAAGTGGAAAAGCCACAGTCCCTGCATTCAAGTGGTTCAAAGTCCAGTCCTAAGACACACGTGCAACAAAGATAACAGTTACAAAGATGCTATGTACAAAGTTCAATAAAGGTAGATCAGTATAGGTATTCTAGTCCTAATTTAGCAGGAAAAAAATGAAAACTGCAGTTTCTGAACAATGAACTAAGTGTAAGACAATAAACTAGAAGCCCTGTCCTCTACTATGATTACCTTTTTCTATGGCACAGACCCTTTGGCAAGCCCATGATGAGAAATGTCTTCTAACTTATGAAATCAATAGTTTCTATTGCAAATTTCAGGTCCAACTAAAATTCTTGCTTTAAATATCAGCATCAAGTTCACTATAAATGGGGAACAGCATATTAACTAACAGTCCTACAGTACTGATTTATGTAAAGGCATTTGGAAAAAATAGATTTTCCATAAATTTATATCTATGGGGCCTTATTCTTCAGTTCACTCAAAGAACAATAATTGAGTGCCTACTATATGACTCAGGCACTGGTCCAAGTGCCTAAACATGCAGCCATGAACACAAACACAAATTATTCTAATTGCAGGATATAGATAATAAGTGAATGAATATGAGTATTGAAAAGTGCCCAAATTTACAAGAGCATAATCTGGTAGCAAGTAACTAGAAGCTATATAAGGTGGCACCTTTCTCCATTATTAATACTATGCACTGGATTGTGTATGCTAGTCCAAAAACAGTTTTAGAAGATCAGAAGAATAATCCAAATAACAACTCTGAATAAGCATTTTATAGTCAGTTGGCTCCTTTTTACATACATAGAGGGACTGGGTATATAGAATTCCTAATAAAGATAACTAACAGTCAGGATCATAACCTTAAGTTGCTTCCACAGTAACATTAGTACTATTCAAAAATGTCTGAAAAATAAAACAATGTGTACACTATAATGTAAAAATTAATTAACTGTAATAAAAAGTATCTAGAGACATGCTCTTTTAATATTTATACTCTGGGTGACAGTTACAAAAATTAATATAGTTTTAGATTATTTTAAAATATGGACAACAAATTCTGCCTCCAACTTGAAGCATAACCTTATACAGACAAGTATTCCAAGTATTTTTAAAAAGCCAACTAGATAAATGCCTGCAACAAAGAGAAGCAAGGGCTGGTGGGAAAAAGAGATAAGATACTGATTAGGCAATCAATTCATGAAGAATGGAGCTTGGTTTTTAGAAAGGAAGTAGGGAAAAGAGATATTTAGTGCAGGACAGACAGTGTAACTAGGGAAGGTGGCAATGACAACTGTTACCAGGTAAAAAGATCGCGAGGTACACTTCTCTGTTGCCTCAAAAGTAATGGCTAAGTACCTACTATTTCTGCTCAGGTGCCTGAAGCAAGGTGTCTCAAGTAAGTCACAATGAGGACATAAGCATGAAGAGAAAGAAATCAAATATATGGTCATTTGGGAAACAACCGTAAAGGAGAATTTCAGTTGAAACTGACCATATCACCACATTTTTCTTGCACTGTCAGCACATCAACTATTCAACAGAAGTGATTGTTCCAAATCATTCCTAGATTTAACACCAAAGTCCTTCAGAGCCCTACATAAAATGTCTAATATACATCCTCCATCATCGTCCTTCATAAACAGCATTTAAGCCACCAATTTCTACATCTCTTAAAGAGTATTTTTAATTGTATATGTAATTAGCAAAACGGTACAATTATTAAACTGAAGAGAATATTTTAATAAAACTAAAAATATACTATCTTACATTTCATTACAAAAATATGTAAGAGATATAATTGCGAAAAGCATGAACACGTATTTACAAATACAGACCCTAACAATAGAACACTCGACAGACATCATAAATCATAAGTATAATTTATAATCTTTTGTCAAAATAATGTATTTGCTATAATCAATAATAAGCTAATGAACACACAAACTGCTATATATTATCTAGAAAGGTACAAATTATTTATTGATTTCCTTTTGCAATAATATTTGAAGAAAGTTTTTACACTTCAAAACAAATCCCATTTGAAAAATATTTTCAAACACACAGGTTTAAAAATAACTAAATACTGATGACATTTACACATAGGCCATCCCAGATACATATTTAAAAAGGCAGGTCTTGAACAGGTGTGTGCAACTCAAAGGCCTAGCGCTCAGAGCAAGCTTTCCCTCCTCTCACTTTCCTCCTCCCCCTCTCAGTGTACAGCACGAACCAAGCAGAAATGCTAACTCTGCTTCTATCTTTTCACTTCAAAACCATGGCCTTACTTTCTCCACAGTTCATAAAGATTTATCTACTGGGAAGATTCATTTTGTGTCAACTTGACTGGGCCACAGGGTACCCAGACTCCGGTCAATCATTATCTTGGGTGTGTCTGCAAGGGTGTTTCTGGATGAGGTTAACACTTGAACTGGCAGACTGGTGTGACAGATCGGCTTCCCTGGTGGTGGTGGGACTAAGCCAATCCTTAGAAGACAGGAATAAAACAAAAAGGCTGACCCTCCGGTAAGAGGGCACTTCCCCCTGCCTGCCTTACGCTGGGATAGGGACTTGTCCCTGCCTTCGGACTCCAGCCCAAACACTGGCTCTTCTTGGGTCTCAGGCCGATTTGCACTGGAACTGGAACTACGCTACTGGCACGCCCGAGTCTCCAGAAAGCTGACTGCAGATCTTGGGACTTCTCAGCCTCCATAATCATGTGTGCCATTCCTTATAATCTCTTTTAATATATATGCATTCCATTTGTTCTGTTTTTCTGGAGAACCCTAATACACCTACCTACGTAATATACCAAATTCCCAATAAAATATCAAAAACATTTTGAAGTAATAATATATAATATCAATGACAAAGCAAGATACATAGCTTGATGAGAGTCTAATCTGAAACCTTTCCGAACACTCATTTCACAGTATACATCAAAACTTTAAAACTGTCTACAGTTTTCAGCAGGTAATTTTATTACCTAGGATGAATATATACAGAAGACATAATCAGAACTATAATCAAAGATTTATGTGCTCAGGATATCAGTTGCAATAACATTTATGACAGAGTCAAAGAGACATAACCATATGTCCAATAACAGGGGAATGTTAATTAACCAAATTAAATCACTTTCAAAGGATGTGTTGCCTTGCAGCTAATCCAAATGATATTCTGAAAAATCACTCAGCAATGTTGGGAAATAATCATAATATCATGTCAATTTCTAAAAGTGGGGAAAAGTACAATGGTATGTAGCTACCATAAAATCTTCACAATAATTTTTTCTAAATGAAATGGCAGGTAATTTTTTTGTATTTTTCATATTTTCTATAATCAGAATGTTACCTTTAAAAATTGGGACAACTATAATAGGATAAGCAGTAAAATATAATTATATATTATATATACATATCGTCGGCAGCCGTCCGTCTCGAGAGACGATGGTGTAGCTTCTTAAGTGTCTATCTGCACCGCCGAGAATGGCTGTGCAGTCCGACTCGGGAGTGACACGGTATCTGTCTCCTCCCGTGTTGAATCGACATCTTGCGATGACGCTGGAGTGTCCTCTCCAGTGGAGCTGAAGCTACAGAGCCTGGGCAGGGTGATATGGAGGGTCTGCTGTTGCCCATGCAGCAGACCCCCCCTCTCTTCGCAGCTGAAGGGTCCAAGGGAAAGACGGAGTCGATACAGCTTGGCTTCAGGTGCGCCGCAGGAGTTGCCGGTGTTGACTACAACGTCAAACCGCCTTAGGGACTCCGGCTCCGGATTTTCTGTCGGGGTTTACTCCCTTAGCCTTTCCCCAGAAGAGGTATGCCGCAAGGCAGCGGAGGTTTTTTGGAGTCAGAGTTTTCCTTCTCTGATGTACCCTGACTGGAAGATCGAACCAGCGACACTTAGCTCGCAGGCCGACGCTCAATCCACTGAGCTAAACCAGCCAGGGCTATATATACATATACTATATGTATATATAGTATATATATAACAGTACCCAACATTGTGTTTAAAGAAAACTCCTATTAAATAATAAATTAAGACTGGATGATAAACAGTTTTTAAAACAAATCTATAAAAACTGTAAGAGCTTTTGATGTATTACAAAAGAATCTTAATTTATAAAAATATATGAAGCTAGAGACATGCTGTGGACTGAACTGTGTCCTCATAAAATTCAAACGCTGAAGCCCTAACTCGCAACTGTGACTGTATTTGGAGACAGGGCATTTAAAGAAGTAATGAAGGTTAAGTAAGATGGTCAGGGTGCGCTGTGATCCCTTATGACTGGTCTCTTACAAGATGAAAAGACACTAGGGAAGTGAGAGCACAGAGAAAAGGCCAGGCAAGGATACAGTGAGAAGGTGGCTGCCTGGAAGTTCAGGAGAGAGGCTTCAAAAAAACAAACCTGCCAACACCTTGATCTTAGATTACGAGCCTCCAGAATTGGAGAGAATAATTTTGTTGTTTTAGGCACCCGTCTATGCTGTCGTGTTATGGCAGCCCTAGCAGACTCGTGTAAGACATAATAAAGTATTATAAAACATACTTGGTAAATATTCTTGGTTTTATAATTTTATCTTTACTAGGAAGAATAAATCAAGAAATAAACAGTAAAAATTTAAGATATTCAGATGATACCATCGTACTGGCAGAAAGTAGCAATAACTGGAAACAACTTCTGATGAAAGTGAAAGAAGTGCCAAAGTAGGACTGCATTTGAATATCGAAAAAGATACACAACTTTACAAAAGCAATATACAACTTCAACAGACAATGGAGATCAAAAATGTTAGATTCTGCTCACTTTGGTTTGGTCATCAATTTAAATGGAGACCACAGCAAGAAATTGAGGCAGCAATGGAAGAATTTAAAAAGATCACCAAGAGCAAAGATGTGTCATTAGAGGTCAAAGATCAGATCACCCACACCCAGTATTCCCAGTTACTGCGTACAGATGTGAAAACTGGACAGTGAAGGTGGCTATTAGAAAAAAGAAGTTTTTGATTCATTTGAAATGTGATGTTGGAGAAGAGCTCTATGAATAATACCCTGGATGGCCAGAAAGACTAGCAAGTGGGCCCTAAGCCTCATTAAGCCTGAAACATTGCTGGAGGCAAAAATGACAACAATGAAGCTGTCCTACTTCTGGCATGTCAGCAAAAGGCAGTGTTATTTTAGAAAAGACAATAATGCTGGGAAAAACAGAAGGGAGCAGGAAAAGAGGGAGAGCAAGTATGAGATGGATTGATTCCATGAAAGAAGCCATAGCATAGACATGAGGCTACAGAGCTGAGCAGGGCTGTTAGGACAGGGCATTGTGGACATCACCCATTCATAAGGTCACCAGGAATCGCAGCTGACTCAATGGCATGTACACATATGTATATCTGTATATTATTTATACATATACACTCCTACAGAAATGTAACTCAGTAAGTAATTTCAGTCTCATACCAACTACCAGGCACTATACATATGGAGGAGAAGACTCTTCATTTAGGTTTTACTTTACACCTTATACTGCTGTTTCAATTTTCCCCTTGGAATTAACTTAACTCTCCCAATTTTTTGTTTAGCATCTATTAAATTAATACATGAGAGTTTTGTTTAGTTTTGTTTTTATCTAAAAGAAACTGCAGACATGTTTATCTTTTAGAATTTTCAACTACATTTCAGGTGTATATTCAAAACACAAACCATTTAATTTTTATACCAAAGTAAAATTTCAGCGACTACTCCCATTTTTCAGAATTACCTTGTCTGGATCCATCTTTCCTCTGATAAATTCTTGCTTCCAGAACTGCAATGCCTGTTCCAATGTTAAACCAATTCCCTTCAGGAAGAGGCCATACTGCATTCGGCCTCCATGACGAAGATGATGATTTTCCCGCAAGGTTTTGTGTAACTGACGCATGCAAGGTGGAAAGGATTTAGTAGAAAGCTACAAGAAAAAAAGAATTTTCGGTTATATAGAAGATTTATCAAGTCACTCACAGTATTTGTTGTACAGTCAATCTAATTTGCAAATTACAAATTCAGTCCAATTGGGATATAAACAAAAATTGTAAGGATTATTGTCTTACTGTGATTATAAATGAACTTTTTCTTATTAATATTTTTATATTGGTTACATGTTGAAATTATAAATATTCTGGTTTGGGGGTTAAGTAAAATATATTATTAAAATTTATTTCAACTATTTCTTTTAAAAATGTTTGAATTTTTTGGGGGGAAACTGTAGATTCACATGTAGTTGTAAGAAATAACACAAAGAGATATCACATACCCAGTTTCGCCCAAAGGTAATATCTCGCAAAACTATAATATAGTATCATATCCAAGCTACTGTCATCGATACAACCTACTAGTCTTAGTTAGATTCCCTCAGTTGCATTTCTGTAGTTTATTTAGTTTTACGTAATTTTGCTCTGTGCAGTTCAGGCATCTACCACCACAGCCAAGATGCAGAACTGCTCCACCACTGCAAGGATCCCTCATGTTTCTGTCTTATAACCGCCCACCTACCTTCTGTACCCACCCCACTCCCTAACCCCTGCCAACTATTAATCTGTTTTCTATCTCTATAATTTTGTCATTTCAAGTGTGCTATATAAATTGATAGTATGTAAAGCTTTGGGATTAGGTTTTTTTACTGAGTATAATTCCCACAAAATTCAGCTTAGTTGTTGCAGATATCAATAGTTCACTCCTTTTATATTGTTGAGTAATATTCCAAGGTACAAACGAACCTCAATTTGTTTAACCATTCACTTGCTGAAGGACATTTGGGCTATTTCCAGTCTAGGGTTATTTCAAATAAATGAATGTACAGGTTTTTATGTGAGTATAAAATTTAATTTCCCTGGGATAAATGGTCAAATTACAGTTGCTTAATCACAGGTGAATTTTTAATAAAATAACCCAAATACAAACTGGAACACAAAAATAAGAGAAATGGTTCTCAAAAAAATACTCATTTATTAAAAAATAAATGTATTTATTAAAGAAATCAACAATTCAAATAAGGCAAGGTCTTTCCTTTGGCATCAGAGATAAAAAATATCATTGTCTACTTTCAATTCGATTTTTTCATTTATGGTCTCAATTGCATTCTCTCTAACTTCCTCAAATATCCTCCTCCCACCACTTAAATTCTCACCCCTCAGGCATTCCTTGGCAAGTTCAGCTTTACCTGTAAACAGGAGCAGGTCTCGCTTTGCTTGAGGTTGCTGCGCCCTCTCGTGGCCACCCAGTTTCTTCACGCTTGCACATAACAATCAAATTTTTCCATCCCTAACCCAGTTTCAGTCAGGTCCCTATCCTCCCTTGGAAGCACTACTGGAAAGCCTTCTATGTGTACATTATTGTTCCTTCATACTATCACAAAATTATTTTTCTTAAATATCATTCTAATTCAAAACAGCAGTGAATATTGAACACCCTTAGTATGAACATGCAAGTTTCCCTCAATGTCTGTAACAAACTACTTTTCAATTGTATGTCACAGAACAAATATTTATTGGATGTTTAAGGCAACAAGAAGGTTAATAAAACATAATTTTCCCTGTAATTCAGTTAAGTGAAGGAAAAAGGAGTCACTACTACATTCACTATTGTGCAAGTTAAACTTACATAATAAATTATATAATGAGGGCTCCAACAAGGGCATAAATCAAGTGTCACAGAAGCACTGTGACAGGGAGGGGTAAAAGAGCCCAGTTTGTTACTCTAGCAACATGAACACTTTGCTCCAGCCAGCTGGGTTCTTCCATGATCACAAAGTCATGTTTTGTACCTTCTCCCTTTTCTCCGCTGGCCCTGTCTGGTACAGTCTTGCCACTCCCTACACCATCTAGCCAAAGCCAAGGCGTTCATCAAGACCCAAAACAACTACAACTTTTTTTGGCACAATTCCTTGGCTACTTTTTACTCATTTGATCACCAAATATCTATTGAAGCTACTACATATACAATCCTGGACAACCAGCAACGAACAATGAAGTCAAACACCCTATTGTCAAAGAAGCTATATTCTAATGGGAGGCAATAACAATAAACAGACATAATTTTTTTTTTAAATGTCTGATTCCAAAAGTACTGGAAATAAAGTGGAATAATGGGGTCAAGTATAAATAGGAGAGGAGTACATTAACTTGAGTAGCCAGGGAAGCCCCTCTGAGGAGACGGCGTTGCAGCTAAGACATTTTAAGTAGGAGCCCAGTCAAATAAAGATCCAAGGATACTGTTCCAGCGGAGGACACACAAGCCAAGACGCTGAGAAGGAATGATCTTCGTGCTACAGAGAGCGCAAGGAGGTCCACGTGGCTAGAGCCCAGTGAATGCGTCAGAATGAAGAAGACAAAATTGAAATAAGTACATATGGCTTTACTGGCCATACTCATGAGTTTGGATTTTAGTTTAAGTGTGATGGAAACCCAATAGAGGGTTTTGACCAGAAGATTGACATGATCTGACAAACTAAGAGAACTCTGGCTGTTGTGTAGTGAACAGCATATACAGAAGCAAGAATCAAAGCAGGAAAAATACTTAAAAGAGATTTGGGGTATGAGCTAACAAGGAATTGTAAGACCAGGGTATGAGATGACTTATCAAGATGAATGTTGCAGAGGCCAAGAACAGTAACAGCAGTCGGCGGCGGCGGCGGCAGCCGTCCGTCTCGAGAGACGATGGCGTAGCTTCTTGAGAGTCTATCTGCACCGCCGAGAATGGCTGTGCAGTCCGATTCGGGAGTGACAATCCCTGCCGCACTTGGTACAGGTGAAGGCAGATGGCTGTTGTTGCTGCTGCTGACGCTGCTTCCACCTCGATCTTTTCTGGACCGCCTCCTCGTTGCGCGCAGCCTCCGCGCGTGACGTACCTTGCCTGACCGCGAGCCTCCAGGCTAGGCGGTCGTCTGCTTGAACTTCCCATGTGTTGAGATTGATGGAGCATTGTGTCATGTCCTTTTTGCAGATGTCTTTGAACCGCAGTTTTGGGCGCCCTGTCATCCTCTTGCCTTCTGCTAGCTCGCCGTAGAGGAGGTCTTTGGGGATACGGCCTGCATCCATTCTTTTGACATGGCCGAGCCACCTGAGGCGTCTCTCGCTAAGAACTGCATGCAAACTGCTCATATTGGCTCGCTTCAGCACCTCGGTGTTGGGGACCTTATCCTGCCAGGCGACATGCAGGACGCGTCGCAGGCACCTCATGTGGAAGCTGTTGAGTTTCCTTTCGTGCCTTGCGTAGGTGGTCCACGTCTCGCTGCCATAGAGGAGAGTGCTGAGTACGCAGGCTTGGTAGATGCGCAGTCTGGTTTTCTCAGTGAGGCTGGAATTGTTCCACGCTCGCCGGTTCAGTCTGGCCATAACTGTGGCTGCCCTGGCGATTCTCCGGTTGACCTCCAAGTCGACTGACAGAGAGCTCGAGATGGTGGACCCGAGGTAAGTGAAGTCGTTAGTAACTGTAGCTTCAGTTTCATTTGAGAGTAACAGCAGTACTGCTAGTACAAAAGGCCATGGCCAAGTGCTAAAGCCATCAATGAACAGGATAAGGGTAATGAATTATCAAGTATAACAGGATCACAGGGCTTTAAAAGAGTTGGGGGTTCTGACAATGGAAGGCAGAGAAATGGTCTGGAAGTGGTACTGTGGACCAAGGAAGACACATCCCATACCTACATAGGGTGTGGGAGAAAAAAGCATCTTCTACTTGAAAGAGGCTACAGGACAAACAGTGTCATCAAGGAAGCCAGAGTTTAGTTAGAGAAATCTAAAGGAAACATTTAGAAAAGAAACTGAGAACATGGAGGGCTGCGCTAATGGCATGCTGCTGTGCGGATCAGGCAATATAAATACAGAGTAAGGAAGAGACCCAGATAAGGATGTGTTTGTACCACTTACCACAGGATCTCAATCACAGACCCACAGACAGATATGATCATCATAGCGCTTAATGTAATTTATCGTTATATTACTCACTTATATGTCCTCTACCTCCCTCAAGCAAGGTCAATGAAGATACAGGTATATTCTGTTTTATTCACCTCTGTATCCACAGCACAGTGGCTGGTACCTAATTGATGGGCTTAATACATACTCACTAAATGAATTAATAATCATATTTCTGTATCTTCCTACAATATCCAACCAAGTTCACATTTGCTTGTGAATGTGATAGAATTAGAAATAGAACTGACTTCTTACCATTCACATAATACAAACACAATCATATGTCAGGAAAGAAGTGTTAAGAGATTTCAAATCAATTGTATAAAGTAGGCAATCCTATTGTTATTGCTAGACATATTAACTGCAGGTGTTGATAATAATTTTTCCAGTTGGTAAGGCCTATTCATTCTGGACTCTAAAAACTCATAATCTGTTTCTACTCACCTTATTATAATTCTTTCCAAGCATTAAAATCTCAGTATATTTTCAATTTATTGTAAATAATTTGGTAATTGTCTAAACAAAGATTATTTATAACTAGTTTATTTTCCATTTGAGGGATGAAGTGGAAATTCAATTATGTATTAAAGAGAAATCCTACAGACTACAGTAAAGTATGCTACTCTTGCATCCTACTATGGGAACCATGAAGTGAAGTTGAAACGAGCTAACCAGCAATGTAGTGTAGTGGCAACCCAAGGATGGGAGCCTATACGTAGTGTTATAGACTAACCTTTATTCTCCCCAAAATCATCATGTTTAAGTCCTAATCCCCTGTACCTCAGAATGTGACTGTATTGGGATATGGGACCTTTAAAGAAGTAAAGTTAAATGAGGTCATGGGGGTGGGGCCCAGATCCAAGAGACACCAAGGGTGCATACACAGTGGACAGACCACGTGAGAACACAGCGAAAAGAGAGCCCAGGATAAATCCCACTTGCTGACACCTTGATCTTGGAATTCCAGCCTCCGGAACTAGGAGAAAATAAATTTATGTTGTTTAAAGCACCCAATCTATGTTATTTTGTGACAGTAGACCTATCAAGTGGATACAGTTAGTATTTTTCCATTTCTTCTTTTCTAAATGTATATGGTATTTAAATATAAAGACATAAACACCATTTAGCTATCATCAGTTAAGAGAATTCCCCTCTAGAATAATTAACCATATCCTGGTTTTCATCAAAATACAATTTTCTGATTAATTTTGGTGATCTTATGATTTAAAAAAATCTTATGTATAGCACATGGGTTTCCTTTAAAAAATTATTGGCAAGCTAAGAAATAATATTCTCTCCCAACCTTCCCAGCCAAAAATAACCTTTGGTTGAAGAAAACCTGTGCTTCCTCCATTGACAAAAGGTCAAAATTTAAAAGGGTCTGATGCTTACCGAATCAATTTGATCTAAAGAAATCTTCCCAACATTTCCCTGTGAACTGTAATCTTGACCAGTGTAGGAATGACTGAAAATAAAAAGAAAAAATTATTGAAATAAGATTTGTAAAACATTTTTGATCACATTAAAGGGAATTTTTATGCTGATATGAAGTCAGAATGAGAAAACATTTTATGCACAAACCTTAGCAGAAACATAGCTAAGGGTTTTAAAGATCTTTTAAGAGAATACATTTAAGTAACTTACCTAAAAATAGAACAAAAATATAGTGACAGCCTGGCTCTCCCTCATTCCTAGTCTAACGTGCCACTTCCATTTCTTAGTAACATAACACAAATTGTTGTTCAAGTTCAAACTTACACTACTGATCCTTTATTAACAGCACAGAAGCACAGCAAGGAAGAAACTAGAGCTTAAATCAGGTACAACCACACTAGTGGTAAGTCCCTGAGCAAGTTCTGTAGACTCTCTATATCCCTGGTTCCTTATCTGTCAAATGGAGATAGTAATGCCTGCTTTGCAGTGTTGATAGGAGATCTGAATTGAAATAACTTTCCATAAAGTACAGGATAGAGAATATAGTCAGTCGTCGTCGTCGGCAGCCGTCCGTCTCGAGAGACGATGGTGTAGCTTCTTAAGAGTCTATCTGCACCGCCGAGAATGGCTGTGCAGTCCAACTCGGGAGTGACACGGTATCTGTCTCCTCCCGTGTTGAATCGACATCTTGCGATGACGCTGGAGTGTCCTCTCCAGTGAAGCTGAAGCTACAGAGCCTGGGCAGGGTGATATGGAGGGTCTGCTGTTGCCCGTGCAGCAGACCCCCCCTCTCTTCGCAGCTGAAGGGTCCAAGGGAAAGACGGAGTCAATACAGCTTGGCTTCAGGTGCGCCGCAGGAGTTGCCGGTGTTGACTACAACGTCAAACCGCCTTGGGGACTCCGGCTCCGGATTTTCTGTCGGGGTTTACTCCCTTAGCCTTTCCCTGAAGAGGTATGCCGCAAGGCAGCGGAGGTTTTTTGGAGTCAGAGTTTTCCTTCTCTGATGTGCCCTGACTGGAAGATCGAACCAGCGACACTTAGCTCGCAGGCCGACGCTCAATCCACTGAGCCAAACCAGCCAGGGCTAATATAGTCAGTAACATTGTAGTATCTATGTATGGTGCCAACTGGGTACTAGACTACTGGGGTGATCACTTCATAAGATATATAAATGTCTAATCACTATGTTATACACCTGAAACTAATATAATACTGTATGTCAACTGTAATTGAAAAATAAAACAATTATTTAAAAGACCTGACATATAGTAATCACTGTTTATTAAAATAAATAACATCTGAATAGCATTTTACATATGCAGAGTTCTCTATATCCCTAAATACAGCCTCACAACCCTGAGAGTATTTTTATTTTACATTTGACAAATGAGGAAATGGACGCTCAGAGGGGTTAGAAACTCGTCAGATCAGAAAGTAAGTCAGCAATGCAATAAGGAACTCAAACCTTTTGACTCCCAATTCCATTTCTTTACACCCTGTAAATGTTATTCACAAATGTGAATTTTAACTTGATATATATGTAATTTTTCATCTCTACATAAATAACATCATACCCAACTCCATAAATACTGATTCTGATGCAGACATTCAGATATGATATAGTGAGAACCAGCTGCTAGAGTACATAGGAAACCACCATCAAATCATGATTCATGCAGACTCCACAACTAAGGGGAAACCTGGAGTAAAGTACCACTGCAGTCATAAAGAAGTCCAGACTCTCAAGCCCTGGCTGCTATGGCTCAGTGGATTGAGCATCGGCCTGCGAGCCAAGTTTCGCTGGTTCAATTCCCAGTCAGGGCACATGACTAGGTTGCACGTCAGGTCCCCAGTTGGGGGCGCGAGTGAGAGGCAACCACACAGTGATATTTCTCTCCCTTTCTTTCTCCTTTCCCTTCTCTCTAAAAATAAAATAAACAAATAAACTATTAAAAAAAAAAAAAAAGAAGTCCAGACTCTCTACATTCTGCCTGATCAATAAAGATTCTTGCTGAACTTTATATAAATGCACACACTCAAGATGCTCTGTAGAAGGATGCTCAGTTCCTCCAACCAATCAATTGTACTGACTAAACAATGGGAATGGATGATGAAACAAAACTAAAGTACAGCTGGGGACGCTGCAGCATGGCTAGGAGACTGTTACGAGTGTAGATTTCTCCCCTCTACCTTCCTCCTTCCATGACTTAAGAATGGCCTGAAAGTACTGAGAGCAGAGCAGGAGGAGTGGAATGCCAGGGAGTGATATAGAGTGATCCCGTGCCCTAAAACACACCTTTGTGCCCCTGGTATATTTACCCTTGCGTGACAAATTTCTGAAAATTAATGTATCATTGGATTACATCCATTCTTTTACTCACAGTGGTTCCATGGCATATAAAACTCATGCTAAGTTAAACCAATAGTTGCCATTTAATTTCAATATTTCAAATTTTAACATGGGGCAAAACCAAATAAATGTGTTTCAGTTTCCAATATATCTTACGGTAGTCAAAGATGGAAAGAGCAGTAGGCTAGGCGTCTGAAGACCCGCTCTTGATTTTGTTTTCTAAATCACCAGTTGGCAAACCTGAGTGAGTCACCTGACTGTTCTGATTTGCACTATCCTCACTGGTAAAATGGCACTAATCATGCCAGGCTTGCCTAACTGCCAGAAATGCTGGTAAAGTAAATGAAATAATATATTCAAAGTACTAATTAAAATCAATAAATCATATTCCAGTCTACAGAGCAATTGCAGCCTTGACCAGTAAGTACATACAGAAAAAACAGATGGAAATGGGGGAAGGTTCTGAGCCACTA
Source organism: Furipterus horrens (assembly GCF_987537825.1). NCBI lineage: Eukaryota > Metazoa > Chordata > Mammalia > Chiroptera > Furipteridae > Furipterus > Furipterus horrens. Next base: position 109,349,623 of record NW_028327176.1, on the reverse strand, counting down.
GATTGACCCCTATAGGCTTCAGCTTCTTAGTCTATAAATTGATTGTAACCATCTAAGAGGATTGTTCAGATCAAATAGACTGACAAATACAAGAGTCCTCTATCAATGGTAAAATGATGTACAAACATGACTGTGGTTATCGAATAAATAAGCCAGTGGTTACCACAAGGAAGTTTCTCAGCCCAGATTAATGTAGTGTACTAAGTACAAAGAGAAGAGATATAAAAAGCACACATTTGCCTGAATAACAGTGTAAAATGCTTGTTCCTCAACACTTTAACAGATTATGCAAAAGGGCTAAATTCCAAGGGAAAGAAAGAATGGTAGCAATGATTGGTTCAAAGACTTTAATGGATATAAATAACTACCAAGAGGACATAAAAAAACTACGTAGACATTGCTAGGTTTGTGCCCAGAAGAAGGAAGTTGAAAGCCTTTATTGAAGGATGTTCAAGCAGGCAGCTGAGTCTGAGCAGACTGCAGCCCCAAGGGAGGGGATAGAGGGATTTTTAAGGGCATGGAGCAGACCCTCAGGGGGATGGGTCACCCTGCTGGTCAGCTCCAGAGTCCAGGGTATAGGTGTTTCCGGAAGAACAATGTCCCCTGATTGGGGATGGCTGTCAGGAGGCTTATGGTAAATCATTAAGGGAAAGGGGAAGGGGCAATGGGGGTGTAATTAGCTCTTACGAGGATGTGGCAGCTCTGCCTTAGTCGGCCCTGGTAATGGGGAACCTTGTGATTGGTTGCCTGGCCAGTGACACAGACCCTCTTTGTTTCAGTACCAGTGGAGGCTCAGGTCCTGTGTGACTGGAGGCCATAGTTTCCAAGGACACAGTGACCACTGGCCACAGGTGGCAGGTCACGGGGCAGGCAATATGGGGTCTCTGGCCTTAACAGACATCATATTTCTAAAAATATTATTAATAGACAGAAAAATGGCCACCAGCCAACCCAGTGAGACAAGCATGGAACCCAGGGGAGGAAAAATGATAGAAATGAAGATGTTAAGCTTCAGAATTAGGAATAAGATTCCTCCTCTACTCATGATCAGAAGAAATAACTTACATCTTGGTTAGAAGAGTTGTTACATCACAGCTATTTAATACATATTTGAGCCCTGGCTGGTGTGGCTCAGTGGATTGAGCATGAGCCTGCAAAACAAAGGGTCGCCAGTTCAATTCCCAGTCAAGGCACACACCTGGGTTGTGGGTCAGGTCCCCAGTTGGGGCCGTGCGAGAGACAACCACACAATGACGTCTCTCTGCCTTTCTTTCTCCCTCCCTTCCCTTCTCTCTAAAAATAAAGAAATAAAATCTTTTTAAAAAATACATGTTTGAACTAGTTATAGATAGATGAGGCTGAGGTGGGGAAAGTTTTTGGATATAACACTAGAAAGACAGGTCCTGGGAAGCATGGTATCCAATACTCTCCAGGCAATGAAGAACCATGAAAATATTTTTAGGAAAGAATTCACACAATCAGGTTTGCACTTGAGAAAGAAGGGAGAATGGAGGAATGACTAGAAAGAGGAGAGACTGGGCCACAGATGGTCAGTTGGCAGAATACTGCAATATTCCAGACAAGAGAAGGTGGGAGCCTGAAGTAAAGTAGTGCCAAGATGGAGAAAGGAAGGCGACCAAGGTAGAAAAAAGAGGAACAAGTAATGCTGCACTAAAAGAATAAAGAACAATTCACATTAGCTCACAAAACTAGACCTTTGGCTTTTACTTAGAGGATCCACCAGATGTTACTAAATGAGGTCCATAACAGGTACCCAGGGAAGTGAGGCACCTTCCTGCCACATTCGGAACTCAGTGTCAGCTTTATATTACACTGCTTCCTAATGAATGCAGCTGCTACACTAATGAGCTGTCAAAATATATTCGTATTTTCATGATTTAAAAAATCAATTTATGAATGAACATCTCTTATACTGGGAAAATGCAAAAATAGTAATAGTAATTTTTAACAGCAAAATCATTTCTAATTGGTTCAAGAGATAGACAGATATTTGCAAATACAGATATATAAACACAACTAAGACCAGCAGAAAATACTGTTTTTCTGTCCTTTTTAAATGTTATTTTGAGAAACATTCGCTGTCACTTACATAGAATTTTTTTAAAAGGGGGATTCAGGAGGCATGAAAGTTTCCCTGCTTCGAACCTTTCATAACAGAATAAATTGAGATGCATCACAAATTCCATTTTTTTCAATACAGCACACCAACAAATATTTTAATGGGCCACAAAATTCAAATTATGTCACTAATCACTATTTTGCCAAATATTAAGAGCAATATTTGATTAATCAGAAGCCTGAAAAAGCAAAATTTGATTTTAATTCTCAGTTTAGCTACTAATTGCTAATGAGTAAAAAAAGAAAAAAGGCAAGTCAAACTATGCCTCCATTGGTTTACCCATAACTACAGTGTAAGGGTTTGCAGTGAAGCGCTTGCACCTCTATGCATAAGTTATCTGTTATTTGCCAGAGTCTCAGGTGAAAGGCACTAGGGTGAATGCTTATAGTTCCCTCAAGTTACCAAAAAGCCAGAAAAGTAGTGAAAATAAAGATGTGATTCAGTGAGTAGTCAATTACATTAGAATACTCTCTGAGGATACTAGATTGTAAAGAATATAGTTACTAAAATGTACTACACTGTACCAGTAAAATTAACACTGTCACTACCCAAACAACCATATAAATGCATAAAACCCAGGATAAAAACGACAAGATTATCAGACCCTATAACAGACTTTTTTCCCAGTTACTGTCCTTACCTGGATATACCAGATTCTGATAACCAAGAAAACAACAAAACCAACCAAAATGCATTCAAGTGTCCCAGTATGGCCCCTGAATCACTCAGCACACACTCATTAACTACCTTTGTAACCAAAGAAGAGTCACAAAGTAGTGAAAAATCCAGAGAAGATTCAGGAGGACAATGTGATGGGTGCCACCACAGTGTGTCCCTTGAGGCCACAGAGTAAGGTCTCTTCTAAAACAAGGGTGGGAGGAGAACACAGGCAATGTGCAGCATTAAAGGTTCTTAAGCAATAAACGGCACAGACTAGAGACTTATATGCTTTAGCAACACAGACTACAGGATTCTAGAATGTTATCAGAATGCTGTTGGAATGACTAACAACAGAGTCTAGGCTCAACAGAGAAACCTGTTGAGCCCGAAGGGAGAGGTGACTTGGGGGACTAGCAGGGAAGGCTAGGATGAAGAGAATCATGAGAATGAGGGTCTGGGAATAGAGTAGGAAAGTAAGAGATTATACTCAGAAAACAATTTGAGTTTGAAGGCTTAGAAGTAGGATGTGATGACCAAATAAAAGTCAAAGGCCTGGTTCTTTTAGTATTTTTATCATTTTAGTTTAACAATTTTATACGCATTAAAACATTCTTAAATTTTGACCAGGTTCTTAGGTATGTGATTTGAGTTTATGAAGGTTGTTGTACAGGTTCAAAGGTAAGCATGTGATAAGAAGGTGACATTTTAGAGTAATAAAAAGTCTGTTTTTCTTAGAATCTGGAAAGTTAGCATATATCAGATAGGCTGAAAGAGATAAGTAAAATCAAGGAAATTTCTAAACCATAGTTTAGAGAAGTTAGGTTAAGTGGCAAAAACAAAAAGACAAGCAGAGGCTAGGGGAAGACTGAAATTGGGTGGGTAAGTCCTAAAGGCAGCTCTGTAAACAAAAACCATATCTCTTTTTGCAATAACAGTGCTAAGTTGACATTTTAATGAAAATTTGAGGCTTTGTCAAGTTTAAAACCTTTAAAAACTTAAATGTATGCATAATAGTGGTTTCTAAGAAAACACAATTTTGCAGTTGTGGACAACAAACTCTTTGCAGATACAGAAGTAATTTATTGTTTGTCCTGGATTTTTTTTCAAGTATATATTATTGATTATGTTGTTACAGTAGTTTCAATTTTTTTCCCTTTGCTCCCCTCTGCCTAGTAAACCCCTTCCCTCCAGCAATCCCACCCCCCTTAGTTCATGTCCATTGGTCATGCATATCAGTTCTTTGGTTTCACCCTTTCCTATATTATTCTTAACATCCCCCTGTCTATTTTGTACCAACCAATTATCTTTCTTAATCCCTGCACCATTTCCCCATTTCTCCCCCTCCCCCCTCCCAGCTGATAACCCTCCAAATGATCCCCATACCTATGATCCTGTTCCTATTCTTGTTTGCTTAGTTGGACTTTGTTTTTATTTTTCAGATTCAGTTGTTGATAGTTGTGAGTTTGTTGTCATTTTAGTGTTCATAGTTTTAATCTTCTTTTTCTTAAGTAAGTCCCTTTGACATTTCATATAATAATGGCTTGGTGATGATGAGCTCCTTTAGCTTCACCTTGTCTGAGAAGCACTTCATCTGCCCTTCTATTCTAAATGATAGCTTTGCTGGATAGAGTAATCTTGGTTGTAGGTTGCTTTTCATCACATTGAATACTTACTTCTTGCCAGTCCCTTCCTGCCTGCAAAATGTCCTCTGAGAAATCAGCTGATAGTCCAATAGGCACCCCCCTGTAGGCATCTCTCCGCCTTTCTCTTGCTGCCCCCAGGACTCTGTCTCTATCTTTCACCTTTGGCATCTCAATCATGATGCGTTCTGGTGTGGTCCACTCTGGGTCCAGTTCGCCCTGGACCATCTGTGCTTCCCGGACCAGTATGTCTATCTCCTTCGCAAAATTTGGGAAGTTCTCCTCACTTTTTTCAATTCTTGCTTCCTCATTCTGCACTAGTTGACTGTGTTTTTTCTTCCTTATGTTCCAAATCATTGATTTGAATCCCAGTTTCCTTCCCTTCAGCATTGGTTTTGTATTGATTTTCCTTCATTTCACTTAGCATAGCATTCACTTCTTCCCTATGCATCTGCCATACTCAAGCCTATCTGTCAAGTTGTAAGCATCTTTATCATCAGTGTTTTGAACTCTGGGTCTGTTATGTTGTCTATCTCCTCATCTGTTAGGTTGGCTATCTCCTCCTCACTTACTTCTCCCACTGGAACCTTGATCTGTTCCCCCTTTTGGGCCATACTTCTCTGTCTCCTCATTCTGACAGGCTCCTGTGTTTGTTTGCCTCTGCGTCCCAGGGAAAGCTGTCACTACTGTTACGTTGTAAGGGGGGGGGGGGGAGACTTAGGGATTCATCAGTACAGGGCGACCCGTTTCACCATGTTGTGATGCTGTATGTGGGGGAGGGGCCAGAGAGGGAACAATGCCACCTGCCCAGCACTTACCCCTTTTCTGGACACCTCTCCCACTTCCACACCAGACTGGCGCCCCTCTAGCTGCTGCCCTGGCTGTCGTTCCCAGAGTGGGTGAGTCTGTGGATGTTCTAGGACCATGGGGGCCCTTTAAACAAGTGGACTCTGCTGAGACCGGCAGTTTCTGCATCCACTCCAACTCCCAATGGTCTGCATAGTCAGAAGCAATGAGGCTTGATTTTCCTGGTGGTGGTGAGGAGCTGGGAATGCTCCCAGGTGTCCCTCTGACTTTAAAACGTGTGACTTCGCTTTCTGCCAGTTTGTCGCTGCCTCCGCTGCTGCTGCCACCACACCGCATCCTCTCCACCCCAGCTCCACCCCTCCTACCTGTCTGGATGAGTATTTCTTCATTATATCTTTGTTTGCTGGACTTCCATGCAGTTTGATTTTCTGGAACTTCTGGTTGTTTCTAGTTTTGAGGTAGTTGTATTCCTTCTTAGTTGTAGAGGGAGACACAGAGTGTTTGTCTACACCTCCATCTTGGCCGGAAGCCTATTTTTTTTGTTTTAAGGTGCTGGCCCTAAATTCTCTAATCTACTATGAGAAAACAATAACACAAAAAATATATAAAAACATCATCCCACTGTAGCATTTGTTCAATAAACTCACAGGCAACTTAATTAACACTGAGTCACATCTGAGGAATGGTTCCCTCCCATATTATTTTGCTCATTAAATAGTAAGGGGTAAGCACAACTAGGTTTCCAATATAACTAAAAAATAAAAAAATCACAGTAATCAAAAATTGTAAGACTAAGGGTTTCAATATGTTAAAAGCTAAAAGAAAAAAAAAGGACTTTCAGAATATCCATAACATATTTATGTAACCAAATTAAAATGATCCTATTTTAAACCCAATTAAAGCAATTCAAAGGGGTGAGGAGGCTGAGGGATAACAGAAACAGGGAAGCCTAATTCCCCACATCCCCAGGGAGCTAGAGTTTTCCCAAAACATTACAACACAAACATCTAATTTACAGAATAAAACTACAGCGAACATATAAACAGATAAATCCGAAACAATGTATTTGCAGACATTGTATCTGTGAATCATAAGGGAAAGGCAGATCTACTCCTGGTCTTTGTAGAAACAACAGAAATTCAAGTCCTGTTCAATGTACCACAAATATCAATATGAGCACTTAGGTACTCAGCAAGGAATTGTTTTTGACTATTGCAACTGAGAATTCAAAACAAAAAGAAGAAATTATATGAAAGTGGATTTGTGGGTCTCACAGCAAGATTAGCTGGTTAAGAAAAAATAATAACCTTTTCATGCTGTGGCACTGATCGTTAGCAGAAGATGGATCATCACACCTCGGCCCCAGGAGTGGTAGCCAAGAGCTCCACCACAGCAACAGAAATGCCACAGGGTGTAACTGACAAAAAGGGAGGGTGCGAGTCAGCTTTGCAAAGGTGATTACTTCTCCAATCATTTTCTCCTTTTCTGACTCCTGAAGAAAACAGGAGGGAATAAAAAAGGTGCACTGGAATAGCTGCAACAGTTTAGGAGTTAGAAGCAACCCCTCTTCATTTGCCTAATTTTTCCCCAAATCCAGGTTGCCCGAGGCAATCATGGAGGCAAGAAAGAATAAGGGAGCAAGTAAAGTGATTAACAGCACAGGTTTCAGAATCCTTTAGTGCAGGTTTTGAACACACGCTCAGTGTGACTTTGCAAAAACGTCTAAGTCTCTTTCAGTGCCCTCATCGGTAAAAAGGGATCATAAAGGGGATCACAAAAGTACCTCCCTCAAAGGGCTGTCGTGAAGAACAAAGCAGATGTCTGTAAAAGAGTTTATCACAGTAGTTTTTGCTCAAATTGTAATCATCATCATCATCATCATTATCATCATCATCTGGGCCTAAACTTATTGCATTTAAATGTTTTGGTAATTGTTTTTCTTCTTAACATTTACTAGTTTCTTCCCTTGAATATTAGGGGGAAAATATATTTTGTTTCCTACCGTCTCTATTACTATCACAGAAAATATTTAATCTTGAAGTTGGAAAAGACAGGTGTCCTTGAATAACCTGATGATCTGGGAAGGTTTTAGCTACACTTACACTCTTAGGAAGTTTCCAAAGTACAAAAATTCAACATCAAATATTTCAATCTGTATTTCCATGGAGATTTCAATAAAATCCACTTTTGTAGAGCTGGACTGTCCAATACAGCAGCCACTAGCACAATGTGACTACTGAGCACCTGAAACGTAGCTTTGTACTAATTAAGATGTTCAATAAACCTAAAGCATGAACTGGATTTCTAAGACAGCATAAAAATATAATGTCAAACATTTTGTTAATAATTTTTCATATTGGTCACATATTGAAACGATATTGTGGATAGAAGGTAAAGAGGATTAAAAATAATTTTACCTAAATACAGTATTCCCTCACTTATCGCGGGTATTACGTTCTAAACCTCTCCGCGATAGGTGAAAATCTGTGAAGTAGGAACCTTACATTTATTTTATTATTTATATATATTTTAAGTCTTTATAAACCCTTCCTACACACTTATAAATCATTCCCAGTCCCTTATTAACCTTTTCCACACTTTTATAAACACTGCTTATGTTCTTAAACTTATTCTACACTCTTAAACCTGTGTAACTTTAACAACATATGTATACAGTACCGCAAAATCCCACGATATAGTGAAAAATCCGCGATAAATAATTAAATATATTATTTTTTTAAATTCTGTGATACAGTGAGGTCACAGTAAGTGAACCGCGATATAGAGAGGGACTAATGTAATTTAAAATTACATCTGTGGTTCACACTTGTGGTTCTCATTATGTTTCTACTGAACAGCACCGCTGTCAAGTGAGGGGGACACAAGGCAATCAAGTGATTTTCGGGGACCAGGTATACCTGTAAAATAGCCAACTGACCTCCCTTGATTTGTATTTGCCAAGGTAAGATCAATTTCTGTGAGTTACAAGCAGAATGTAAGCCATAGTTTGGCCCATTAAAGGAAGTGCCTCAAGTCCACTGCAAATATGCTTGTGTTCACAACATTTTACTTAGAAATCAAGTTTTAAACTTGAGCCACAGGTTGCCAGGTGTACTATTAAGGACGCAATCTTAAATTCTGATTACTTTGGAGGTAAAATAAATAGTTTATTTGGGGGAAAATGAAGCTGTGACACATTTCTATTTGGGAGTCTTGGGGGTTGCTTGGCCTACCTCAACATCTAATGACAACTGTCCACCCCTCTGTCATCTGTAAGAAGCCATGCCAGGTGGGACAAGACTATAGATGACAGCAAGACCCTGAGATAGAATGGAAAAAATTCCTCTCCCATCCTTGGGGGGGGGTGTCTCTCTGCTCACCCTCCCAACAACAGATAGATTCTGAGGTTCATAAAATAATTAACATGTGAAACGTATTTCCTTTCTTTGTCAAGAAATGCCCAGTTCACTTGAACCTAAAGAGGTTAACACTATTTATTCCTTTCTATCTGGCAGGCTATGGTTTCCCATATTTTAAAAACTGGTATGAAATTTTAAAAAAGCAGTGAAGAAAGCATCACAAGTAATCAAAACTGATCTCTGCATCAAGGAAACATTTATATGCACCATTAAAAAGTAAGCTAAGACATCTTTCAAATGAACTGTAACCTCCTACATCATTCTATAAAATAATATACAGAGTTCCAATACAACCTTTTCACACAAAGCCAGGTGTAATCATGGCACAAATGGAAAAACAATTTCAGGAGGAGGAAACAAAAGTTTTGTATATCACCCATCTATCCACTTTGGCAATCACAATTTTACCCACTTTGGACGTTAAGAAAAATAGTCTGTCCACATAAGCTAGGCTATTCAGACATTTAGGAAGCACGATCCCTGCAGTTTGGATTTGTTAGGTAGGTAAGAAATCAAGGGAGCTGAAGTTACAATATATCATTTCCTACTGTGAAGGATATCACACGAAAATTCACTCAACAGCTGTCACCACTGAAATTGAAATTAGTTTCTTTTTACAGCTTAACCCCTGGTAAATGGTATCCAACTTGTATTGGCCTGGGTGACTTCCCCTGCAGTTATTCCAAATGAGAACATAATCAATAAAATTCTGTTATCAATTGATGTAAATTATTTTCCACAAGCTTAAAGTCTGAAGTTACATTTTAAAAAATCTCCCTAAAAACCACCATCACAATATGCAGTGTAACAACCTACATTTTTCTACAACTGGGACAAATTCTATGATACGAATAAGCTCACGTATCCAATAAAAATCACAATCATACGGGTTTTCATATCAGGTGAGAACTATAAATACCCCATTCACCAGTTTATTTTAGGTTGGCCTCATCTTGCTCCATATGGTCCACGTTTTCCTATTTATTCCAATTTCTAAGTTGCAATAGTCCAATGAATGGCAAGAGCTAAATGTACATCTCATTATTCTATGAAAAATACCTGTACCTTACATTTGTCAAAAGTCACTGAATTGTATACCTTTAAAATAAGTGCACTCTATAGTAAGTAAATTACACCTCAATAAAGTGACTTAAAAAGTAAAATACATAGATACATACTGGTAAGATATATTCAAACTACAGACCTACATAGGTGTTTTCACCGTACACATTTAAAGCCTCCAACAAATACCTCTGTTTTCATAAGTAAATTTTTTTACATTGCTTTCCATTCTTAGTATATATTCTAGTAGTATAATTCATTTGGTTTAGACCCAAGAGAGTCAAATAATTACAATACAGAAAGGTTGCCTAAGAGAGTGGTAATGAAAAATAGAGGACGGTGGGGAGCACAGAATAAGGTTCTAACATCCAGCAGAATTAATACATCAAATTGATGGACATCTCATTCCCCTACAAACAGTTCACAGAGTATGGAATGCTTCTACCATTGGCTAGCACAAGTTTATGGTATTCCAGGATTGCCTCCTCACGTTTGCTCTTTCTTAACAGTAAAAAGCAAAGGATACAATGTTTTTAGGGTTTTGATGGGGATTTGGGGAGGGAGAGAAATCAAACGAGTAAATACAAGAAATGAAATCAAATAAACAAAGAACAAATAAAAATTATCTTTTTGGCTAGTGATGTTGCTTCTGAAGAAAACAGAGTGGGGCAATACTGTAAGCACTTGGGGGTGACCTACATTGGTGATCAGGAGCAGACCTCTTTAAGATCTGAGAAGACACACTTGATAATCAGTTGACAACACTACCTAATAGCCCTCTTTACATTCTATGTATGTATACATCATGTCAAGCACCAAAGTAGCTCAAATAAAAATGGGTTTTTAAATTGATTTTGCATTATCTTTCATACAACTACTTTCTAAATAGCAATTATAAACAATTGAGAGGACATTAAACCTTTAGTGAGTCTTGGTAGTCTGTCTTTCCTCAGCCCCATTTATTACATTTTGTTTCGTTTTTCCTCTGAGTGAGTAAAGGTTAATTGTGTCAGAAATGCTAGGAGGTCTTCTTAAATTAACTCAACATTTACATCACAAGATTATCACAAGCCATGAACAGCATCAGTTAACTCAGAAAGCTCCAAGACAGGAATGACAGCTTTCCGGAAGCTTCAAGCATTTCTGTTCTGTGGGATTTCTTGCTACAGTCGTGCACAGGTGGACAGCTCGTGGACAAGGAGGCAAAATCCACACCAGCAAGTGCAGGAGCTGCCCGAGTATAGGAGCCTCGTGACCCTCAACAGCCACAATTTCTAGTGACAACTCCATAGGTGTAACTTCCAGGGCCACCTCAGAGCTGGAACTCCTGAGTCCACTAATCTAAAAACCATTATTGTGATTTTTTAAAAAATATATATAATTATCTAAATATATTCCAAATATGATATAGAACTGTACTGTCTAATCAAGTACCCATTAGCTACAACTGGCTATTGAATTTTTTATTTTAATTAATTAAAATGAAATAAAATTAAAAATTCACACTAGCCATATTTGAAGTATCCAATAGCCCTATGTGGCCACGAGCTATTGGACTGAACAGCACAGGTATAGAACATTTCCATTACCATAGAAAGTTCTATTTCACAGCACTCAACGAATTACATTTTAGCTGCTAATATACAGTAGCACGGTAACTAACCCAATGCTTTCTCAGGCTTTTTAAGAAACTTATTTCCTGTAGCATCATCATCATTTTATATTTTGTTTGCACTTTAGAACTAATACAATATAAAACAACTAACTTTCTTTATTATTTAACTAGAGAGCAATCAGTGTTTTAAAGAAATCCAATAAGTGAAGAATAAGAACTACAGATTTTTAAAAAAAAAACTTCTTTAAAAGCATAATCATAAATTTTGCTTTCCAGGAAACCTGCCAGTATCTACAAGCCAGGTATCCCTGAAGAAACTCTGGAGTCAAGGTGCTGACAGAACCCTAAAACATCTAACTGGGGATAAGCTGCAAGAGTACTGACATGTGAGGCCTGCTTTCCACTTGATGCTCTGGGCTCCCAGAATCGTGTGCCTCTACTATACTAGCAGCCATCATAATTCAGTGTAATTACTTCAGCTTAAATTCTCTTTTCTGATCAACATTCAGTCCTATAAGAGCAGAAATAAATACGTTTCCCTAGAACATACCCCATGTCTAGTGCCAGGTAGGAGTTCCCTTAATATAAACAGTAAATGAAACAAACTCTTACGAAGCTACAAGGGTAGAGCCCATGTATTTGCTAAGTACCTCTAACACCGAAGTACCTCCATAAGTCGCAGGCACTACATACAACCTCATTATGTCTGCTGTTTACAAAGGTATGTATTTATTTGCCTTGGCTAGCTAGCCAGAGACTGAAAAGATTTTCCCATCTTCTTTCTATATTATTATAAAGAAAAATATAACTTATTTATATTTATGTGAAAATCATTTAACTTTTTTTTTATTTATTTTAAAACATGTTAAGCTAGCAAAGTTATTAAGCTAACCACAAAAACCCAGGGAAATTTAGTATTCTACATAAATTAAGAGTGGTGATTTACTTGCAAAACTGAAGAAAAGTGATGCAAAAAGCTGTTTTAAGCTCCCCCAAAGAAAACCCTCACTGTAATAAGCAGATCAATGGTCCTCCAAAGATATTCACGCTCTAATCCCCAGAACCCATGAACATGTGAGATCACACGGAAAAAGGCACTATGCAGATGTAATTAAGGTTAAGGACCCTGAGATGGGGAGATTATCCTGGATATCCATGTGGGCCAACCTAACCACATGAGCCTGAAAGCAGAAAACTTTCTTGGGTGGGAGCACAGAAATGCAGCAGAGGGGAGGTGCAAGAGCTTTGAAGCAAGAGAAGGACTCATGTGCTGTCCCTGGCTCCGAGGTGGGACCCACATGCAAGGTCCGAAAAGAGACCTCTGGGGGCTCCTGGAGCATGAGAAGGACTGGGGGCAGCCCTCCTGGGGCAAAGATGGGAACCTGGTTGACAGCCAGCAAGGAAACAGGACCTCAGTCCTACAACTGCAAGGAACTAAATTCAGCCAACAACGTGAACAAGCTTGGGAGCAGATTCTGCCCCAGAGTCTCCAGTAAGGACCCTGTGGCACTGCTGACAGCTTGAGTTCAGCTCGGTGAGACCCAGGTCAGATTTCTAACCTATAGAAAATAAATTAGCATTGTTTTACACTTCTAAATGTGCAGTGATTTGTTATGGCTCCAACAGAAGGTACTGATCTAGATGCACTAATAAGGTTTAAAATTCAGCTTCCTGAATTGCCATCTTTTTCAAATCACTGGTTCACTTGTTAAGAACTCTGACACCTTCTCGCAACATGACACCCTTAGAATAGTGAACTATATTGTATCTTCAAAGCTATACATCACCTAGTTTATCTGAACAGATACTACCTCTCAGGAAAGATTCCCCATCTCTCTCTTCTCTTGATTAAACCGCAGCATTACTGCAGCACAGCCGAGTGCGCGAGTGCACGTGTGTGTGTGTGTGTGTGTGTGTGTGTGTGTAAATTGACCTCCTTTTCCCTGTTAGAATGTAAAGTTCTTGAGTTAAGGAACAACATCTACCTATTTCTTAAGGCTGATTTCAATAAAACGCTGACTCCTGACAAGTACATCTCTAAGAAGGCATGTACATTTTCCATACAGATGTGAAAAAAAATAATTCAAAGACAATAAATAATGGAAAAAAACATATTTTTTCTAATTTAATAATATCTTACAAGGTACCTGAAAAACCTTCACAGTGATCACTGAGCTAAAGGCTTGGTTTTGCGGTGCGTAGAAAAGGAAACAAATAATATAGTTCCAGGCACTGCCAAGAGGCTGGAAAGGTGATGAGAAAGAGCTGACAAACAGCAGAAGCACACGGACCATATTAATGAGGCTTCATTTCAGCCCTCAACTGATGGAAGCCTCTATCTAATAAATCTTTTCTAATATGTACATGCATTCTCACACAGTCTTTTGATTTCCAAATAAGAACTAATTTGAAAAGAAAACACTGAGAACTGTACCACTATGGATAATAGGAAAAGCTTTCTTAGAGACCACATTTCTGATACAGAAATCTTTGACAGCTCATTCTTTACAGGAATAAATAGAAGTGTGTACATATTAACCAAATGTACTGCATTAGGAAAAAAGTCACAAAAATAGTCTGTAATAATACCAACTGAATGAAGATGCTTTCATTATTGTAAATGACTTTAAATTAAAAGTCGATATAAACATCTGCTTACCAATTCAGGATGCATTACAAGTCAATCCATGTGATACAGTCCAAGTATTTACTACAGGCAATACGTTCTTTGCTAGCTTGTTTTATCCTTTATTTACACTTCATTGTAGGGCTAAAGTGTGGTAATAAGACTAGAAAAAAAAGTATAACATACATATTTTTGAAATTATTGTTTAAGAAAAACATTAAATGAGAGGAACTATTAAAGTGATTTATTATATGCTGTCCCCATTCACTTCGTATCTTGAGGTGGAGGCGTGAGGAGGAAGATACCACTCTGGGGAATGGGGCCTTATTTTTAAGAGAAAAAAATCTCAATCACACAACTAAAGTTACCATATGCAAGTTCTCCTCTCTAGTCCCACCTGTTTATACCCTGCATTTGTGACACAATAAATAAAAATAATAATCTTTAACATACACCCTTGATAGTCTAATATTATTTTGTAAATATTATCCCATGGGTATCATCAAGGTAGCAAATATATTTATGTACAATAAACTTCTACAGTCACAGGAACATATCCCAAGACCTTCATATATCTCCAAATTAAAAAATCAGTACATTACATATAATTCATCCTAGAAAACATAGCGATATATGAGAATGACTATAAAGTCACATTGAGATGTAGATTCGTTAGATGACATATCTATTGATATGTGACTTGGTGAAAGCAGAAACAATGTCTACACAAATTCTCTCTGGCACTTTAGAACTTAACATTTGGGCTTAAGTCTAAGCAAGTTTATTTCTTCCAATAGAGAAGTTCTTGGTATCAATGTTCAAAAATAGTAAAGGCTTATAAAATAATCCATTCATCTCTTCTGAGGGAAGTGTAGTGTTTTTCATTTGAAAAATCAGGTTTTAACGTGACTTACTGAGGGGTCATCACAAAACATTAAAATAGGGATAATGATAAATGACCTTCTACTGCCCTCGCTTCACCCTGGCTGGTTTGGCTCAGTGGATTGAGCGTCGGCCTGCGAGCTAAGTGTCGCTGGTTCGATCTTCCAGTCAGGGCACATCAGAGAAGGAAAACTCTGACTCCAAAAATCCTCCGCTGCCTTGCGGCATACCTCTTCAGGGGAAAGGCTAAGGGAGTAAACCCCGACAGAAAATCCGGAGCCGGAGTCCCTAAGGCGGTTTGACGTTGTAGTCAACACCGGCAACTCCTGCGGCGCACCTGAAGTCAAGCTGTATCGACTCCGTCTTTCCCTTGGATCCTTCAGCTGCGAAGAGAGGGGGGGTCTGCTGCATGGGCAACAGCAGACCCTCCATATCACCCTGCCCAGGCTCTGTAGCTTCAGTGTCATCGCAAGATGTCGATTCAACACGGGAGGAGACAGATACCGTGTCACTCCCGAGTCGGACTACACAGCCATTCTCAGCGGTGCAGATAGACTCTTAAGAAGCTACACCATCGTCTCTCGAGGCTCTGTAGCTTCAGCTTCACTGGAGAGGACACTCCAGCGTCATCGCAAGATGTCGATTCAACACGGGAGGAGACAGATACCGTGTCACTCCCGAGTCGGACTGCACAACCATTCTCGGCGGTGCAGATAGACTCTTAAGAAGCTACACCATCGTCTCTCGAGACGGACGGCTGCCGACGACGACTGCCCTCGCTGGGTTTTTCTGAATATGAACTAAAAAGCCATGTTGGAAAGTACTTTATAAACTCTTGCCAGTTTGATTCCTTGATCCCATCTCCTCCTACCGCTTCTAGAAACTTCCCCCTTCATTTATTTCATCTTACTCTCATAGACATCATTTTCCCATTAATCCATAAATATGCTCATCTTTCCAACCTTAAGGAAAAATAAAAATAACACAGTTCTTCAACCATGAAGTTCACTGAAAGAGGATCTAGTCCTCTCACCTTCTTCGCTCTACCAAGAGTGGTTTATACTCCCTGTATTTCCACAGCCTCAATTCACATTTAGTCTTTGACTCCTCACAGAAATCAGACTTGTATCTGTACCATCACAATGTTGCGGCTAAGCAACATGTGCCTAATCCAACTGACATTATGTAGTTCTGACCTGACTTTCCTATGGAATTTGAATGTGTTTACCTTTCCTTTTTAAAATTTTCCCTTAGTATCCTTGATACCTGATACCACTATCCCTTGCTGTATTCCCATTTCATTCACAATTCCTCCCTGGTATTTTTACTGGTTTCTCTTTTAACTCATCTCCTTCCTCCATTGCTGCCCATCACAAGTCACTTAAAACACTGATGTTCTATGGGTTCTATTCCGGGACATTTCCCCTTTTCTTGTCACTCCCTACTCTTTCCCTGAGTGATCTCAACCATTCCCCTGATTTTAACCACCATGCCTACAATAATGATTAGCAAATGTGTCTCTCTGGTGCACCCATTAGTCTTAAACTGTGGTTTATATTCAGCTATTTACTAAACACGCCCCCCCCCCCAATATACTCCAACTAAGCATTCCTCCCAATATATTCCTCAGGCATCTCAAGTTTAAAATATCCAAAACTACTAAATTTATAATCTCGGCAATCACGTTCATTTCCTAATCTCCTTGTCTTCCTTTATTCTCCTTCACAGTTAATGAAACAGCATCATCCAAGTAAAATTAAAATTCAGTCCAACCTGAGTACCCACTGTGAGCCACTCCAGTGCTAGGGAGCACGGAATCCAGAAGAAGTAAGAGCCCCATTACTTAAGGAAATAATTCAGTCAGGGACATAGTTCAATTACCAGAGTTAAGGACTTTGTGCTTAATTCTTAATAGAAAGGTTTACAAATTTTGTAACATGTTTAAGTGCCTCTCTATCAAATGAAATCAAAACTGTAAATTCCTGAGATCCAAGATGGTGGAGGAGTAAGTGGAAGCTACACTAACCTCCTCCCAGGACCAATCTGGAATTACAACTTAAATTGTGGAGAAACCATCTGGAATAACCAATTGAACACTAGCTGAAGAGAAGTCTTATAACCACGGAGAGACAGAAAAAGCAGTTTCATCGCAACGTGACTGGGAGAAAGTGCAGAGACACGAAAGGGTGGCTGGGCTCCTACGGGTGGCAGCTGAAAGGCCTGAGGAACAGCTCATCAGCCGGGGGTCCCCCGTGAGAAGGGTGGGGTCTAAATCTCCAGCTGGGCTTCCCTACCAACAGCAACAGAGCAGAAAGTAAAAATAGCATCCAGCTGTGAAACGTGAAAAGCCCCAGGGTTTTTCACTAGCCTAAAAGAAACACTTGGAGACAAACAGTTCTTAAATGGATCCTGTATGAAAATATTTTGGCACCCACTTACCCTGGGCTCAAGCATAGGGAGGGCAGAGAGGACTAGAGAAGCTTGGGGAGAATTTCGGGCGGTGGCTTTAAGAAGAGAACTGAGGGAGCAGCCAACCGGGTCCCCGTGCTGACTCATTCCCCATATAGCAGGCTACCATTCCCCTCCAAGTGGCATCAGCCTGAGGGGAAGCAAAAGCCCCACCTGCAGGAATTAACAGGAATTAATCTGCCCCACCCTAAGAGCTTAAACCTGACTGCTGATCAGAGATTGAATAGAATAATAACTAAAGGGGAGAAACAAAGGCAATAGATCTCTGAGAGTCTCCAACAGGCTGGCTAGGCCCAGACTGGTACACAACCTGACACCACGAGGGGCAGATCCAGGAAGTGCAGATCAATATAAGAGGCAGAAACAAACAAGAAGAGTCACGAAAAATGGGGAGACGGGGAAATAAGCCCCCATCGAAAGGAAAGGAGGAATCCCTAGAAAGAGTACTAAATGAAATAGAGGAAAGTAAACTATCAGAGATGGAATTCAAAATATGGATTATAGGGAAGCTCAATGAGCTCAGCAAGCTCAAAGAAAACTACAAAGAACTCCAGGGGAACTACAAGGAACTCCAGGGACACTACAAGGAACTTACTGAGAATTACACCGGCATGAAAAGGCCATAGAAGCTATCAATAACAGCCAGGAGGAAATGAAGAATATGATTTCTGAATTGAAGAACACAGTAGAAGGAATCAAAAACAGGTTAGAGGAAGTAGAAGATTGGATCAATGAGCTAGAGAACAACGTGAAAAAAATTCCCAGACAGTGCAACAAAATGAAAAAATACTGAAAAAGAATGAAGAGGTTATAAGAGAGCTGCAGGACAACATGAAGCGTAATAATATCCATATCATAGGAATACCAGAAGGAAAGAGGAGGCGTAAGGGATAGAAAACCTGTTTGAAAAAGTAATGACAGAAAACTTCCCTAAGTTGATGACAAAAAAAGTCATACAAGTCCAGGAAGCACAGAGGGTCCCAATGAAGATGAACCCAAACAGGCCCACTCCAAGACACATCATAATTAAAATGGCAAAACTCAAAAACAAAGAGAGAATCCTAAAAGCAGCAAGAGAGAAACAGTTAATAACATAAAAGGGAGCTCCGATAGGCTATCATCATATTTCTCGACAGAAGCACTACAAGCCAGAAGGGAATGGCAAAAAAATATTCCAAGCAATGAAAAACAAAGGCCTACAACCAAGACTACTCTATCCAGCAAGCTTTTATTTCAAAATGGAAGGTGAAATAAGGAGTTTCCCAGACATAAGAAGGCTAAAAGAATATACCTTCACCAAACCAGCATTATAAGAGATATTAAAGGGTCTGCTTTAAGAAGACGAAAAAACAGAGAGAGGTAGAGAGGAACACAGGTACAAAGGGGACAAATGACAATGAATAAGTACCCATTGATAATAACCTTTAATGTAAATGTATTAAATGCACCAATCAAAAGACATAGGGTAGCTGAATGGCTTAGAAAGCATGACCCACACATTTGCTGTCTACAAGAGACCCACCTCAGAAAAGATCTACACAGACTGAAAGTGAAGAGATGGAAAAAATATTTCAAACAAATAGACATGAAAAAAAAGCTGGGGTAGCAATACTTAATATCAGAAAAAACAGATTTCACAGCAAAGGCCATAAAAAGAGACAAAGAAGGACATTACATAATACTTAAGGGAAAAACCCATCAACAAGATATAACCCCTGTAAACATATATGCACACAATACAGGAGCACCCAAATATGTAAGGAAATTTTTGAAAGACTTCAGGAAGGATATAGACAGCAACACACTCATAGTAGGGAACTTTAACACTCCACTGTCAACAATAAACAGATCTTCGAAGCAAAGAAACACTAAGGATATTGAGGAATTGAACAACACTCTAGATCAAATGGACTTAGTTGATATATATAGAACTTTTCACCACAAAGAAGCAAAATATACATTCTTTTCAAGTGCGCATGGAACATTCTCAAAGATAGACCACATGGTAGGACACAAAACAAGCCTCAACAAATTCAAGAAAATTGAAATTATATCAAGCATCTTCTCAGATCACAATGACTTGACACTGGAAATCAACCTCAAGAAAAAAACTCAGAAACATTCAGACTCATGGAGAATGAATAACATGCTATTAAATAATGAATGGGTTGACAATGACATCAAGGAAGAAATCAAGAAGTTTCTGGAAACAAATGATAATGAACACACGACAACCAAAAACCCACGGGATACAGCAAAAACAGCCCTGAGAGGAAAGTTCATAGCAAAACAGGCCTACCTAAAAAGGATAGAAGAATCTCTAATAAAAAATCTAACCCTACAGTTATGAGAACTAGAGAAACAACAAACAAAGCCCAGAGGGAGTAGAAGGAAGGAAATTATCAAGATCAGAGCAGAATTACAGACTAAACAAACAATCCAAAAGATCAATAAAACCAGGAGCTGGTTCTCTGAAAAGATAAACAAAATTGACAAGCCTTTAACCAGGCTCATCAAGAAAAAAAGAGAGAGGACCCAAATAAATAAAATCAGAAGTGAAAGAGGAGAAATCGCAACCGATACCACAGAAATACAAAGGATTGTAAGAAATTACTACGAACAACTGTATCACAAGAAATTTGACAACCTAGATGAAATGCACTAATTTCTGGAAACATATAATCTTCCAAAACTGATCAAGAAGTAGTAGAAAGCCTGAACAGACCAATAACACCTAATGAAATTGAAGCAGTAATGAAAAAACTCCTGGCACACAAAAGCCCTGGACCGGATGGCTTCACAGGCAAATTTTACAAAACATTTAGAGAAGAACTAACTACTATCCTCTCAAACTATTTCAAAAATCCAAGATGATGGAAGACTCCCAAACACTCTCTATGAAGCCAGTATTACTCTAATTCCAAAACCAGGTCAAAACACAACAAAGAAAGAAAACTACAGGCCAATATCACTGATGAACATAGATGCTAAAATCCTCAAAAAATATTGGCAAACCGGATCCAGCAACACATTAGAAAGATCATACACCATAATCAAGTGGGATTCATCCCAGAGATGGAAGGTGGTTTAATATTTGCAAATCAATAAACATAATACACCACATAAACAAAATGAAAGACAAAAACCACATGATCATATCAATAGATGCAGAAAAAGAATTTGATAAAGTACAACACCCATTTATGATGAAAACACTCAGCAAAATGGGAATAGAGGAAGCATACCTTAACATAATTAAGGTCATATACGAGAAACCGGAAGCCAACATCATACTCAATGGGCAAAAAATGAAAGCATGCCCCCTTAGATCAGGAACAAGACAAGGATGTCCATTCTCTCCACTCCTATTCAACATAGTCTTGGGAAGTTCTAGCCACAGCAATCAGACAAGAAATAGATATAAAAGGCATCCAAACTGGAAAAGAGGAAGTGAAACTGTCATTATTTGCAGATGACATGATAGTATACACAGAAAACCCTATAGACTCCATGAAAAAACTACTTGACCTAATAAGTGAATTTGGCAAAATAGCAGGGTACAAAGTCAATATTCAGAAATCAAAGGCTTTTCTGTATACCAACAATTAAATATCACAGATAGAAACTAGAAAAAAATCCCATTTACTATAGCAACAAGAAAAATAAAGTACCTAGGAATAAACTTAACCAAGGAGGTAAAAGATCTGTACTTGGAAAACTACATAACACTGAAGAAAGAAATTAAGGAAGTTACAAAATAAATGGAAGCATATACCATGTTCATGAATGCGAAGAATCAACATCATTAAAATGTCTATATTATCCAAAGTAATTTATAGGTTCAATCTAATCCCTATTAAAATACCAACAACATATTTCACAGACCTAGAACAAATACTTCAAAAATTTATATGGGACCAAAAAAGACCCCGGATAGCCAAAGCAAATTTGAGGAAGATGAACACAGTAGGAGGAATCACAATCCTGATACCAAACCATACTACAAGGCCATGGTAATCAGAACAGTCTGGCACTGGCATAAGAACAGACATACATATCAATGGAACAGAACAGAGAGCCCAGAAATAAACCCAAGTCACCAAGGTCGACTAATATTTGACAAAGAGGGAAGGAAGATAAAATGGAGTGAAAAGAGCCTCTTCAACAAATGGTGTTGGGAGAACTGGACAGGGACATGCAAAAAAATGAAACTAGACCACCAACTTACACCATACACCAGAATAAACTTAAGATGGATGAAAGACTTAAATGTAAGCCATGACACCATAAGAGTCCTAGAGGAAAACATAGACATGAAAATTTCAGATATACCACGTAGCAATATTTTTACTGATATATCTCCTAAGGCAAGGGTAGAATAAACAAAAGGGCCTACATCAAACTGAAGAGTTTCTGCTCAGCAAAAGAAAACATCAGCAAGATGAAAAGGGAACCAACCATATGGGAAAATATATTTGCCAATGATATCTCAAACAAGGGATTGATCTCCAAAATATATAAAGAACTTAATACGACTCAACACCAATAAGACAGACAATCCAATTAAAAAATGGAAAGAGGACCTGAACAAACACTTCTCCAAAGAGGACATACAGAAGGTCCATAGGCATGTGAAAGAATGCTCAACATCACTAGCCATCAGAGAGATGCAAATAAAAACCACAATGAGATACCACCTCACACCAGTCAGAATGGCCATCATCAACAAATCAACAAACAACATGTACTGGCGAGGATGCAGAGAAAAGGGAATCCTAGTGCACTGCTGGAGGGAATGCAGACTGGTGCAGCCAGTATGGAAAACAGTTTGGAATTTCCTCAAAAAACTAAAAATGGAACTGTCTTTTGGTCCAGTGATCCCACTGCTTGAATTATATCCTAAGCATCCTGAAACCCCAATTCAAAAGAACCTATGCACCCCTATATTCATAGCAGCACTATTTACAATAGCCAAGTGCTGGAAACAACCTAAGTGACCATCTGTAGATGAGTGGATCAAAAAACTGTGGTACATTTACACAATGGAGTATTATGCAGCAGAGAGAAAGAAGGAACTTCTACCATTTGCGACAACATGGATGGAACTAGAGAGAATTATGCTTAGCAAAATAAGCCTGGCAATGAAAGACAAATACCATATGATATCACCTGATACAGGAAACTAATGAACAACACAAACAAATGAGCAAAATTGAACCAGAGGCATGTAAACAAGGAGTAGACTAACAGTGACAAGGGGGCAGGGAGGAAGGAGAGAAGCGCGGTAAGAAGGGGAGGGGAAGGGTCTAATCAAAGAACATGTATAAAGGACCCATGGACATGGACAACTCGGTGGGGATTGACTGTGGGAGAAGGGGTGAGCAGGGTACGGGGAAGCAATAGGGGAAAAAGTGAGACAATTGTAATAGAAAAACAAACAAACAAAAATTTTTAGTGGGGGGAAAAAAATGAAAGCAAAATAAATTAATAAATAAGTCAGCAAATCCTCCCTACCCCCCCCAAAAAAAACCTCACATGTAGGAAAGTGAACAAAATAACGTTTAAAGTATGGAAATGCAATTTTAGTGAATATTAAAAGGACAAGGATTTTCCTTCACACTGTATTTTTTTCTCCCTACCTGATCCCTCCAGAATTTGGCATTCTGAAGAAGTAAGTAATGACATAAGGTTCTTTGCATAAAACTAATAAGACCAGTTGTTAGTAGAGGTTTTGTTGACCATGACTCTGACTGGAATGTCATCCCTAAAGGAGACATGCTTGGGCTCTGGTTGTTACCAAAAAGCCCTGAGGAACTGGCATTGACTGTCGAAGGTAATAAAAGCCCATGAGAAAAAAGGCCTGGTACCTTGGTTGGCTGTGTGGTTCACGCCAATCTTTCCAGGGAAGGAATAAAGGTTGCTTTCCTGAAAGATGGCTAGAAGGGACCTTAAGGCACAATGGAAAACCTGAAGAACTTGGAAAAGAGAGGTGTTTACAGGCAAGGCTGAATGTCAGGTATGGGCTTCAGCTTCTGTGCCCTAAAGGGCAGACTGAGGTCACCCTAAAGGTTCCTTGTGTAAATTCCAGGAAATCTGTCATAAAGATCATATGTGATCATTTGCTGCTCTTGTTGTGTTAATGCATACACACAGGATAAATTAAAACTGGACTTAATGCAGTCCCTCTAATGACAGGAGGGTAATCTGAAGGAGAAAAATCATGATTCAAGGAAAATCACAATGCACAGTGGTAGACTATAAAGTAGTGAAGCTAATTGTCTTTAAAGTTTATTTTCATTTGAAAGTTAAACTAGGTCTGTGACATCATCGAAGATGCTTAATTTACAGGCAAGAAGAATGTCAAATGCCTTGCAACTGGATGTCTTTCCAATAAGACAATCTTACAGATTTAGAGACTGGTTTGTGGGTTATGTTGCATAAATTAACATGTGTTTTTTGTCTTCAAAAGGCATAAGCCTAGGATCTCATTACCTGAGTGATTGTCTGTACGTATAGGCCTCACTTAATCCTTTCTGCATCGCTGCCTCCTGAGACTCAGCAGTTTGGCTGAACTAAGTGACTGGGTTGGTGAAGTATCGGGTGCTGTGTGGGCTTCACTTTAAAACTGGTTTCTCTTTTCTATCCTAATGGCTTCGACAGAAAGGGCCTAGAGGTCTGAGGGAGGAGGGAAGGAAGGACCTAAAATATTCCCCTCAGCCCAAACTAAGTATAGTGGGCAAAAGGGTTTTGGTCAGGTGTGACGTGCCTTGCACACCTTCCTCCAAAGAAACCTCTTTTTTTTTCCTAATGTGGAACACTGAAAAATTAATCCCTGCCTTTGTCATCTAGTAGTTATGGATTGAAGGATGCCTTTTAATCCTGTTGCCAAATCTGTTGCCCCCAGAATACAACAAGGATGCCAGCCTGTTAAACCAAGCATGCCATTGTCCGGGGACAACCAACCCACATGGAGTCTGCAAGCTCCTTCGGCATGTGGGAAGGCCACCCTCCCCTCCACACCCCCACTCTTATTAGGGATTTCTGGACCCAAGGGTACATGTCCAGTTTGAAGCAGCTAGAGGAGCATGAGACCTTCGCCCATTGTCCTTTATAAGATTATAAAGGGTCTTAAGTCTGAGAAGGGGGAATTGTTACAGAGTGGGGCTCCCCCCAAAAATTAATTAATTATTTTTTTAAAAAACTGTAAAGTCCTTGAGAACAGAAACTAGGTCTGGTTTTAAAATCCAACCACATAATTGTCATACCAATGCTCTTCGAGCAGTTAAGTCCTGGAAAATGTTTTGAGAATTTCTCTGTATCACTACTTCAATTTTTCCAAGTATTTATATCATTATCCCGATTTAGTTTTATTGACAAATTTAATTAAAATGATATTCATCATTCCACTTTGATCAGCAGAGCACTAAAATTGATCTAATAATGATTTCAGTTTCAACCTCCTAATGTCCATGTCCTCTGGGTAACATGTAAACTACGTAGTTCATGCAAATCAATGATGATTATTTTTCCTAACATGATTATCATTAGTCTCTTAAACAAGTAGTATGCATTTCCTATTCTGACCAAAGCAAAAGAAAGGTAAAAGAAAAACATTGCATTCAGACAGCCAAAAGAGAATTCAATATGATTGAAAGCCATATCACAAGGTTACTTTGTACAACAGGAAGTGTCAAACTATGCACATCAACTGCCACCCTACATACAGATGTAGCTGACATGGTAATAAAATGAGAAACCATTTGGTTTAATAATAACAAAAAAGCAACACCAGTTGGTGCATATTACGTGTAGCATCTAGCCCTGGTTGCCTAGCAACCAGTCGGGAATGAACTGCACAGAGAATGAAAGCCCTAAATGAATGTACAGCTTCTGCAAGTTTCAAGGACTCGAAGAGACATGGCAGTAGTTAATCTAAATTCTAGTTGACAATTACCATACTGAGGTGGAGGAAGGAAAATCCATCATTATCGCACAGAATTAAGCATTAACTAGAGGTGTGATTTGGCCATTTAAGTTTATATCTTCTATACCAGTGGTTTTATAGGAAACATTGTCACAATATGATTTATTAATTATAAAAACTAAGCATAAGTAAAAACAAAATATTAATGTTATAATACATATTCATTCGCTCAACAAAACACATAACGAATACCTATCATGAGCCAGATACTGTCCCAGCCCCTGGAGAGACAAATATGAAAGTCACTTCACAAGCTCTCAAGCAGCTCATGCTATAATGGAGTAATCAGAAAAGTAAACAGATGGTTACAACATCATAAGTTCTGTAATACAGAAGTAGCTACAGGGTATTATGGAAACACATACCAAAAATATCAGATTCTGATTGAGGGGAGGGGGGGTGGGAACTAAATGGGGACACAAGCTAAGTCTTAAAGGACAAGCAAAATTTTTTAGTCAAGCTATAAAAGTGGCAAAAGGGGAGAAGAGCATTCCAGGCAAAGGAAAAATATTTACAAGGGCATGGAGGTGAGTAAGAGCATGCTGTATCAGAGCAACTTCAAGGCCTTTGGTGGCACTGGAAGTTAGAGTACCAGAACTAAAAGAAGGTATAAGCCAGGCTTCTTCCACAGAACCTGTACGTGAGGCTAAGAACTTCAGACTTCATGCAAAACAAAACCAAGGGGACAGAATGGTTTTAGGCCAAAGAATAATATAACTCTGGCAATTACATAAAATATTTTAGAGAGGACAAAGTTGGTATCAATAACAGATAAGAGGCTACTATAGTTAAGATAGGTACTCTGAATATAAAAGTATCAACAGATTAGAACAAGCAAAGGGAGGAGGGCTTGGGGAAGTGAGTCAGGCATGATTCACTAACAGAATGTTCTAGGAAACTGAACAACTAGGTATATCTATGAGACTCATTCCTGATGAAATGCTAGTCTGATGCTCCACCCCCCAACAAAACAATTACACAGAGTTAAAAAGTATTTGTCTGGAAGGAAAAGTTACTAGAGAGAAAGGTAAGAGAGGGGAAAAAGGGAGAAAGGGAAGGAGAAAAGGAGAAAAAAGAAAGCATACTACAAGATACTAGAAATTAATATCTATCCAAGTTTATGAATGAAAAGTGATATTCTCATTTTTAAAAAAAAAAATTAAACCATAAAGGAAACCACTATTGGTGCTTGGCTACATAAAACTTGAAAATGTAGGTATGTTGGATAATGCAACATAATCAAAACCTTTCAGAAAAAAATGTTTGTAACAAATACAATGAAGAGTTATTATCTTTTATTTCTATTTACTTAAGATCAAATAAAATCAGGAGATGCTATCAATAAACTGGCAAAGACACACATAGTTAATCCCATCCCACAATAAAAATGGATAATAAAATGTTTAAAAATCATTCTAATTAATAAATGAAATGTACATGATCACAACAGTAGCTCTATGATTAACTATTAAATTAGCAACTGTTTTGGCTGCCACAGCTTGTTTACAGTATGGTAACATGGGCAATCTTGTACAACATGAAAATATAAGTAGAATATGATTTTTTGAAAAAAAATATACTTAAATCTTTGAAATGGTTCACACACTTTGACAAAGTCATTCTACTTCTGAAAATCTATGCTAAATAAATAGTCAAAAACACAGATAAAGGTATAATATGGCATTTTTTTATACTAGTGAAAAGAATTGGAAATGTCTAAATGCCCTCCAAAGGGAGATAAATACACTACAGTATATCTATATTAGAAAACATCAAATAGTCACAAAAGATTATGTTTTTGGAGAGATTCTAATAGCAAAAAGTCTTACAATCTTTATTTTAAAAGGAAAAAATAGCATATTATATAAAAGTGTGATTTCAACACTGGGTTTTAAAACATTATAAAGAGAAGAAGTATTCTCGGTAGTGATAATGGGTTGTTCCTTTTACTTTCCCGTTTTTTCTACGTTTGTTTGGTTTTTTAAATGAGGATAATTACTGTTGTATTTGGAAAACAAATCCCACATTTCTTTTATCTCCCATAAAACACATGGGAGTCCCAAAGTGTGCCTTGGCCTTGTATTTAAGTAAGTAGCTCATTCCTTTGTGATCTTCCTTTCGCCAGTCAACTCTACTCATTTAAACTTAAACTTATCAACTAGTTCTACACACTTTTATTGAATTAAAAGTTTTCTATAGTACCCCAAAATTAAGGGTAACAAGTGTGTTGTATTAAGAACTTCAACTTAAGTCAGTGAATTAAAGCAAGGAAAAAAACAACCAAGCTTTTAGTAGAAAGGGTTCTCACCACTTTCCTATACTTGACTCACTATCATGCACTCCCTTTATAAGCATAACAAGGCTGTGCCTTCCCATTACCTGAGGCGGTTCAGCAGAGGCTGAAGTCTCTCATCCGACTGCACGGCAGGCAAGGACCTGGCTGTTAACTAAAAGCAAAGAATAGGGTTAGTAAACACAGCAAAGGCCAGATATGAACACGTCTGAACACCAAATGCAAAATGGGGATAAGGGAGCAGAGGGAGAGGAAGCACTTAACATGTAAGGACATTTTTCTTTTTTAATCAAAGAATTGCATAGAAAGCTGATATGTTACATAATTAAAGCTAACTATATGGTCCTAAGTTTGTAGGGTATGTCATTGAGTTTACAAATAGAGAAAAAAGCAAGACAAAGTCTACCATCTGAGCTCTTGAAAAAGCCTCTAGTCATGAAAACATTATCTGTGTAAATAAAAATAGAAAAACTTCTAAATGTATAACAACCAATCTTGTAGCACCGAACCCTGGAATGATGAACACTGGAGAGAGGAACATTCATTTATAACTAAGCCACTGTGAAATTGGTTACATGCAAAAGCACACACACACACACACACACACTAACATGCACACCCCCATTTTGACAACCACATGACTATAAGTAATTAAGAATGTCTTTTAAACATACAAAAGGTATTTAATATTGAAATATTATGTCAAATTGACCTAGAAAAAAATATATAAGCGCCAAAGCCTTATTCCTTAAATAGTATGCATGAGGTTCACAGTAGATTCATGGAAATGCGATCCTCTGATAGACTTTATTGCAGAAATATAAAGTATATCTCTATGTATATCTATTTTTCTATCTGTTCTTTAAAAAGTCCTCTTGTGCTATAAGAAGGTCAACCAAAGGAATTAAAAACATTCATCTCAAGTAATTAGATAGCTTGAAGTATCCTTATTAAAATACCAAAACAAAAATAAAAGATAAATTTCTTCTGGATTCTGTTATGTCAAAATAGTTCTTATATGCTACTAACAAATCATTTGACAATTCCCAAAGAGAACTCTCCTTAAGATAAACAACAAACTGAAAGATAGCCTTTGATTTTATATAGGGTGTCTGTCTTCTCTGTTTCATATATTAATTAAAAGTTTTCTAAAACAGACATCTAATTCACCAAACCTAATTATCAGTATTATGCAAATAAAACAAAGCCACCCCCTGTAAAACATCTAATAAATACTACATATGTGAAAAAATGTTAACCAAAATGCCACATATGAAGTCATTGTTATTAAATCATATCTAATAATAATAATAATGGAGAAATATTCCCAATTTTATGCAAGTCAGCAGAGTTATAGACTAAAATACAATGAAGTGAGACAGTCTACTGTGATTTTAGTACAACCAAAACTTTCAATATCCCTAAGAAATTTTAACTCTAGTATTTCATGTTATCAATGTTTTACAAACAAAACACTTTAATACACTCTATATCTGCTAATGTCAAATCCCTTTACAAAATGCCATTTTCGTTGTTTAAGAGATTTTATGTCTCCAAACTAAAGTTATGCTCCAAAAATATTTAAATAATATATCTAGATATTTCAAAGGTCAATTTTCTGAAAAAAAGATGGAGCAGACTGGATTTTTCAGTTATTTCTGTCAATCTATATAGCACACTTTCTCATCAAACCATCTTTTCTAAACAAAACCAAATGAATTAAAAACACCTTAGTAACAGCAAACTAGTTTTAAATGTCTATTCATTTCCCCATTTCCCCAACTCCTATCTTAATCTCAGCCTTCATATCCTTTTTCCTAAACTGTTAATACATCTCCATTTCCCTGTTGTTCCTGCCTCCATCCTTGCCGCTTCCCTAATTTTTTCTCCTCAACCAAGGCCAGATTGAAATTTTCAAAATGCAAGTTAACCACTCCCCTAATTAAAACCATATAACTCATGAACATGGACAACAGTGTGGTGATTGCAGGGGGTGAGGGAGAAGAGGGTATAAGGGTACTAAACTGTGGGTCAATGCTCTGAGTAAAATTATTTCAAGAAAGATTTTGAGTTTTGCAAAAGTGTTGTTCTACTTTCAAAACAGTATTTTCAAAAAGAGCACATATCTCTCCATGTTAGGGAGATGAGGTAATAAAGCTAGTATTCCACAGCTCTTAGAGGCAAAGCCATCAGCAGACCTTTTGCTGACAGGTTTAACCATCGTTTGAGAGGCTGCTGGCTCCATCATTTCTTCCAAAATCTCTTTCTGAGCCCGAGGAGTTACTACTCTGTCCACTGGACAATGAGGGGCAGTGCATCCCTTGCACTTGCAACATAATAGATGTTTGATAAATATTTATTAAATGTGTGACAAATCCAAAAACTTGCAACTGTGTCATTCTTATTCACTGAAGAAAACAAAAGTTTATCTACATTTCATAAAGTGTTTCGAATTCCCGCTTTGAGCAAAACTAAATCAAAACTAAACTAAATCACAACTGTCAGCCTGCCAAGAAAGTAATACACTATTGTAAAAATTTAGGCATTAGATTTCTTCTATAATCTAAAATGAATAATTGTCTAGTTGAAATTGACTTTGGTTTCCACAAATTTTAGTTGTTTTTTCCTAAAACAGCACTGTCCTTGGCCCTGGCCGGTTAACTAAGTTGGTTAGCGTGTCATCCCAATACGCCAAGGTTGTGGTTGGATTGCTGGTGAAAGCACACATAAGAATGAACCAATGAGTGCATAAATACACAAATAAATGGAACAACAAATCAATCTCTCCCTCCTCTTCCCTTCTCTCTCTAAAAATCAATAAAAATAAATAAACAAAAAGAATGTCCTTGACAAATAAATAACCAAGAATGAAAGAGAAAGAGCTAGCACAGTTTACACCTGTGAAGCCTAAATAGGTTGTTTGAGTTAGGGTTGTTTCATGGAAACCATAATAAAGTTGACATAATTTATAGTTGAGAGGTTGGAGGTGAGCTGTTAAAATGTCCATTATTAAAAGTATATCTAGCTCACTCAATTAACTAATGCAAGGTTTGTGTTGTTTTAGACAAGCATAACAGATTATTAATTCTTAAACAAATCTCATTTTAAAGATTAGTATCATTAGTCAGTCTTGTATTCTGCCATAATAATGCATTTGCCAGCTAATGATTCTCCTTTTACCATCAATAGATTTAAAAGCACACGCGTGCGCACAAGTCTGGAAAGGTCTGGGCCAACCCTATTGTATCACTCTAGAAGAAACTGGGTTCTTCAGATCATAAGCAGCAACTTGCAGCCACTGAGATTGGGGCCCACACAGCACAGGGCACTTCCCACTGGCACTGCATGACTCAAGAGCACTGGGCAACCTGCAGTCAGCCAGGCAGAGGCCTTTGCTTCATCACCTCCCCTTATTCCTTTCACTTTTCAAAACTGGACCATGTTCTTCAACATTACAAACTCATGGACTTTGTCTTGAAGGTTCCCAAATTTTTGTACTGCAGATGCCTTCATGAGGAGGGTCGCCCCCAACGCCCTCGGCTCAGTGGAAACTCACTGCCCAGCAGTGGTCTCAGTATCGCGGATGAGAGACAATAAGTAACCCAAACACTGTATTTTGTCTGGGAGGAGGAAAGGTGGCTGGTCTCCCTAGTAGAGAAGAGCTCTGATCATGCCTTTCAAGCTCCTTTTATTGAGAAGGGTATCCAAGGGATACAGAATCAGGATACACAAATCATCAATCAATTTCAAATGCTTGGATTACTGTTAACAATCACCGATTACTGATAACAATATAAGGAACACAGTGAGCATTCTGGGTCACAGTCCACTAGGCATCCTGGCACTATGTGGACATCAGATGCAAAGCTTTTATATATCTTCCAGGTACTTGGTGTTACACAGGGTCTATAGCTAAGTTAAGAGATGAGAAAAACAGAGCAAGCTTCAAAACAGAATATTCATTCTTTAAATCCAATTCCCATGGGAACCCCCTGAATGGGCTTTCAGGTTATGCCCATCTCCAGCCTTCCTGGTCTCCTCTGCAAGGACTTCCCTAACCACCTCTGGTAAAGTAGCACCCTGTCTGCAGGTATTCTATTTTGGGTATCTCACAACATTTATCATAATCTGAAATTATTTATTAGATTGCTCATTTCTGTCTGTCTTTCTCTCCCCACAAGAATATAACCTCCATCAGGGCAGGAACCTTTTCTGTCTTGCCCACCCTCACCCTACCAGCCATGATGTGGCACACAGTAGGCACCCAATAAACACTGTAGAGTGAATAAAAGGCTTACTTCAAATATTTCCAATAGAAGTATGAGTTTTGAAAAATCTGCCCTAGATGCTGACCCTTTTGGTCTTGCATTTCTAAAGTTTTCATGAGTAAATATGACCTGTGAACTAGAGGAGCCACACATGTTTCTCTTTCCATTTCTAGCTGATGGAATATCTTATGTCCTCCCTTTAAAAGGAGAGCAAATGCTCTACCACTCACTGCTGCATCAACTACAGCTCCCTGGTTCAAAAGAAACAAGTAGCCCAAACTAACAGTCCAAAACTAAAGTTACAGACATACTATAAAAGGCACTACTGAAAAAGCAATCATGACATAGTTATTTTGTTCTAATCTATTATGTCTTTTTGCTTTTTGTGCACTTTTTTGGCCACAAAATGATAGCTACAAATAAAGCAGAAATATCAGCTAAATATATATTTTTCCAACATTACTAAAACTTTAAAACACACAAAGTTCAAAACCTTTTACAGTGAACATCCATTTAAAAAAAAAAAACTTAATCTGGCAAGACTGAAACTGCTTCAAAAATTTATAGAAAGGAAATAAGGAACAGACAGTGTAAATGTGACTGTTCAAATAAGACTTACTTGACAGATGTAAAGAAATGTGTTTTTTCATTATACAATAAGAATATTAAAGTTCTATGTTAAACAATTTCCAAGGTACTATTGCTAAATAAATGGGTTACAATTTCTGGCAGGTAGTTATTTTGAAAAGGAATCCAAAACGTTTGTCTCAAAACACCCCCACCCCAAAAGGATATAAAGTTAAGAACACTGAAATCCAACTAGCATTTAGAAGATTAATTCTAATCAAGGATGGTAAAGCCTGGATATAAAGCATGCTTGATTCGCATATCTTTTTTAAAGTAAGGCAAACACAGAAGATAATTTATTCTTAGACTTTCCACTTAAATTAGATCATCACGAAAAAAATAACTTTCAGAATTATGATCCTGCAGGTAACTACATGGGCGTTTGTTATATTATTTTACATACACCTATGTTTGAAATAGTTCAAGAAGGGAAGAGGTAAGGAGGGAGAGAGGGAAGAAAGGAGTGGGGGGGAGCTGATTGATTTTCTAGCGGTGTGAGGAATGGGTTGGAGGAGAGTGATGGCAGAGGCAGTAGCAACAGAAAGGAAGACATCAATGTGAGACACATGAAGAATGTATACTCTGCACAGCTTCATGTCTAAAACAGAAGGAGAAGTAAGAGAGGACTTCCAGTTGGGTGGACAGTTGTATTAACTTCAATACAGCAACTATAGGAAGAGGAGGTGGAGGAGAAGAAAGAAATTAGTTTTAAGCATGCTGAATTTGAGGTGCTTTTCAATATCCAAAAGGCAACTGAATAGATATGGATCTAGATAGAGCCCAGGGGAGGTTATGGAGCTACAGATTTATATTTAGGTGTTACCAGCAAATCGTCGTCGGCAGCCGTCCGTCTCGAGAGATGATGGTGTAGCTTCTTAAGAGTCTATCTGCACCGCCGAGAATGGCTGTGCAGTCCGACTCGGGAGTGACACGATATCTGTCTCCTCCCGTGTTGAATCGACATCTTGCGATGACGCTGGAGTGTCCTCTCCAGTGGAGCTGAAGCTACAGAGCCTGGGCAGGGTGATATGGAGGGTCTGCTGTTGCCCATGCAGCAGACCCCCCCTCTCTTCGCAGCTGAAGGGTCCAAGGGAAAGACGGAGTCAATACAGCTTGGCTTCAGGTGCGCCGCAGGAGTTGCCGGTGTTGACTACAACGTCAAACCGCCTTAGGGACTCGGGCTCCGGATTTTCTGTCGGGGTTTACTCCCTTAGCCTTTCCCCTGAAGAGGTATGCCGCAAGGCAGCGGAGGTTTTTTGGAGTCAGAGTTTTCCTTCTCTGATGTGCCCTGACTGGAAGATCGAACCAGCGACACTTAGCTCGCAGGCCGACGCTCAATCCACTGAGCCAAACCAGCCAGGGTTTACCAGCAAATAAGTATCAGATAAAGCTATGGACTGGCTAAAAATTCCCAGGGATTATACAGAAAGCAGGGATGTCCAATTGTCACTTGCTAGTAGTAGCTTCCTAGGGCAGTATGTTGAAGGTTTGTTCCAAGCCACACCCAGGAAGAAAATGGGACTGATAACAACATCTGCCTGGATATGGAATGGGAGATTAGAGATATCTGTCAGATATGTGCTATCCCCAGTGGGAATCAGATAATAAAGAGAAATAAAGGAATTTAACCATTAGTCTTAGAAGTTTTATAACACTGATTTTTAAGCAACTACAGATTTATTACAGGAGAAAGAGAATAAGAAAGGAAGAAAGAAAGAGAGAAGAGAGAAAGAAAGAAAGAAAGAAAGAAAGAAAGAAAGAGAGAGAGAGAGAGAGAGAGAGAGAGAGAGAGAGAGAGAGAGAGAGAGAGAGAGAGAGAGAGAGAGAGAAAGAAAGAAAGAAAGAAAGAAAGAAAGAAAGAAGAAAGAAAGAAAGAAAGAAAGAAAGAAAGAAAGAAAGAAAGAAAGAAAGAAAGAAAGAAAAAGAAAGAGGAAAGAAAGAAAAGAATACAACCAACAGCTCCTTTAATTTAACTCATTGAAACCTGGAATAAATGAATCTTACTTTGTGGGGGGAAAAAATTTATGTTCCCTGAGGAAAGCCTTCTCTGCCTCCAGCTATGAAGCTGACTGATGCTCTTAAAATCTAAAAGGAGATTGTGCTGTCAGCCAGTTGCTATTTTGAAGCAGAATTTTATTAAGGGGCCTATAGAAAGAAAATAATTTTTCATGAATTTTTTTCAAATGATGGGCATGAAGTAAGGAAACAACAATGCACAAAGAGGTAACTACATAAGGAAATAAGTTAAAGCGTTCTTAAAAGAGTCAACCTTTGGAAAACAGAGGTGACTCAATCGGTTGAAAATGAACAAGAGGATGACTTCATTTTAAAATAATAAATCCCTTCTCTGAACTACTCACCCAATACTGGCTAAATTAAAACACATAAAAATGACAAGAAAACAATGCTCACTTGGAAAATATTGCTTAATTTTGTTCTCTGGTATTTTCACTCTCTACCAGTCACTTCAGCTTCCTTACAAAACTCAAGAGAAATGACAATATGTACTAATATCAAAGCTGTACCTTAAAAGAAATCCAAGGTAGACCCTCTTTCCATAGAATCTTGTTCTACTCAAAGAAGCAGAACAGTGCGCTGTGCCAATGATATTAAGGCAGTGGCATTTATGTACATTTATAAATGACAAAGAGACCAATTCAGGTGGGTTTTGTTCTGGTTTGGTTTCTTAGTTCTAATAAATTTTATTTTTAGAGCAGTTTCAGGTTCACAGCAAAATTGAGAGGAAGGTACAGAGATTTCCCATATACCCTCTGCCCACACATGCATAGCATCCCCCATGATCAACATGCCCTGTGAAAGCGGTACACTTATGATAAATGATGAACCAACACTGACCCATCATAATCACCCAAAGTCCATAGTTTACATTAGAGTTCACTCTGAAGTGTTGTACATGCTAAAGGTTTGGACAAATGTATAATGACATGCATCTGCCATTGTGGTATTGTACAGAAGAGTTTCAGTGCCCTAAAAATCCTCTGTGCTCTGCCTATTCATCCCTCTTCCCCACTACGGTCATATAGTTGGAATCATACCGTTTGTAGCCTTTTCAGATTGACTTCTTTCACTTGGTTATGCATTTATGGTTCCTTAATGTATTTTCATGGTTTGATAGCTCATTTCTTTTTAGCATTCCATCATCTGTAGGTACCACAGTTTATTTATACATTCACCACTGAAGGGCATCTCTCATGCTAACAAGTTCTGGCAGTTATAAATAAAGCTGCTCTATACATCTGTGTGCAATTTTTTGTGTAGACACAAGTTTCCAACACGTGTCTTTTTAAGTGAAAAACAAATGGGAAATGTTTTTCAAAATATCTTTACATTCTCCTCGTTTCATATGCTGCATTTTACAAGCTTCATATTTAACCTATATTTTTAATACAAAAATCATTAGGGTATAGACCAAAGGAAATGACAGGATGCCTTTGGGGAAAATTATTTTTTTTCTTTCAGTAAGTGTGATGCAGATATAACATTCAATAAACTTTTAAACGAAGGGAGGGTAGATATTTGAGATGGCTTCTACTGCACATTTTAGGTCCCCAAGATACCAACTCAAAATCTAGAATACCAACCCTTTTCTACTAAATTGAAGACATATAGATTATACTTATGCATATATTCTAAGACACACACAATTTACAGGTTGAGAAAATACTTTTTTGAAACCAAAAGGCAGCAAATAATTTAAACAGAGAGCCCACGGTGGGGGGGCGGGGGGGGGGGGATATGGCACTAGAGAAAACAGGTTGTTCTACAGAACTATCACTTTTATTACAAGGATCAAGGCAGATGTCAAGTAAAATTAACTTCACATGCAAGCTGCTCTTTTAATTTCATTGATTTTAACAACAGAAAACCCTCTGTCTTTTTTATCTGCATTTCCTTACAATGCAATGGATCCCAATTACAAATCCCAAACTTGAGACTCCACATTATATTCCACCTTTCTCCCGGAACCAAATTTGCTCCCCAGGTTCATGGTCTCCCTGGGCTGGCTGGGATGCCGTTCATCACTAATCCTAACAGGCGAGTGCTTAGATGCCCACAGCACTTCCCGGTATTCACAAGACTCTTACATACATTATCTCATTGAATCTTCACAATAGTGATGGTTTCATCAGTACAGTGCTCCGGTACATGGAAATTTCTCTATCAGCTGGCCACAAACATGAGTTTCAGTATGTAAGCTCTAAAAACCAACCTTGTCAGGCAGCCCGGTCAAGCAAAATGCATAGATTCCGTTTAAGCTCTAAACATGCCCAAGTAGTTTAATTTCCAAAGAATATTAAACAGTGCAGAGGTAACAAGATATTTCCAGTTCAGGGGTCTGGATGATATGAAGAACTGAGAGAGTAAACCTGGGAATAATGCAAGCAGACATCCAGTGCTAACTTTGATCATGAAACCTATGGTGTGAAAAGAAGCTTGTTATTCAAAGGCTAACCTAAGCACCTTATTGATGCTCTATATCATTTAGAAATGTAAAACAATTGCTTGAGCAAGAAAAAAGGTAAGGGATGTGCAGTAATAAATATACATGGATTGCTGAATTTTCTCCCTTAGAGTAAAACATCCATAAAATCATTTCACTTCTAGAATACCCTACTAATTCTGGTTCAGAATTCTTAAGCTCCAACAGCAAGCAATTTTACAATTATGCATCTCATAAGCAAAGCCAAGATCTAGCAAGTGAAATTCAGCATGATTTGCTTTTCACGTTGGCACCCAAGAGATGAAATTGTCAACGTTGTGGTTGTCCTCTGAAAGGATCGCTCTTGTGGAGCAGGAATAAGAGCAGGAGCAGCATGGGGGGCATTCCTTGTCTTTTTACTAGATGCAGGGTATTCTGCTGGGAGTTCTGAATAATCCCTAATCCTCACAATATCCCAAAAAGTGGTATCATGTCCAGGGCGCCCTAGGGCTTTGCAAACTATTCAGCCAAAGGCATCTGGAGCATCCAAGAAGAGGAGGTGGGTGCCCTTTATGCCCTAAGCACTGACTTCTCTTAGCCTCATGCATGTATCTTCAAAATTCATCCAAAATTGGCATTTCGTTCTAGAACATGTTCTTATTTGTCTTACTATAAAGATATTTAATTATTTTACCATTGCCATTATTGTCCAATATGTACTTTACATATTCTCTAGTGCATCTAGAACCACACATCCTGGCTATCCTGCTTTAGGAAACATGTCACCTTGTTGTTACTCCACAGAGTCTTCCTGAAGTCTCTACATACGCTTGGGATCAGGAAGCTGACTGAGATGGTTCTGGGTCTTGCTGGCTTTCACTGGCCATTTCCTGCACCATTTCAGGTGACCACCATGATTGTTTCAGCCATAATCTTTCTATGCAAACACTCTAAAAATCATTTAAATTCCTAGATCTTTTACTCAATATATTTGTGAGGCAATAACTGAAGTTCTAACGTTCCTTGTTCATTATCACATTTTCATTTATCATTTTTGTTTTCCAAAACACCTGTATTATATTTACATTGGTCAATTTCCTATTTAATGTAAGAAATATTCTTATCTGGGTTTTCCACAACCAAACTGTTCCTTTACTGTTTGTTGTAAGCATGAATCTTGAACAAAATCTTATTATGTGGAAGTTTCTCATAAAGCTTCCTAAATATGCACATAAATTCTACTATGTGCACTGGAGTTGCCAACTGTGTCCATACGCTTCTAGTAAATGTTTAAAAGACTGCCCAGATAGAATAGTGGCTTTCATAGTGCGTGGTATTTATCTTCTTTAAGTATAATCCAAAATTCTTCAACTTCCTGATGAGTCTATTTCCTATTATAAATGTCAAACATAAACCCCTCATTACACTGGCAATCTTATCTCCTTTCTAAATATTACCAAACGATGTACCACTTCTAATGTTGGAAACTTTAAATTCAACATAATCTATCCCACACTACACTCACATACTTTTGTTTATTAAATAAGCTGAAATTAATGTCAAAGGACCCCCAATTATATTTAATTACTAAGTGAAGAGAGACAAAAGATGTATATACGTCAGTGCATAATTTTATTTTCTACAAGAACTCTTTTTCCCTTGATTTGGACTTTATGAACACTTGGAAGTCAGGATAGAGCAATGGGGAATGGAACAAAGGGAACAAATTGGATTTTTATTAAAGACTCTGTGACAGTGATCTGCTGTGTGACAAAACAAATAGTCCCAGCGTGTGCACTTGAGGAACTGGAGTGCCCTCCGTGGTTAGAAACAACTGATCAGCAAGGATATAGAGAGGCTTCCATTTCCCTCTACAGCTGAACTTCAAACCACTGATCCAAATTTATAAATCAGATGGTAGCCCCAGATGGCTAACAACATACCTTTAATGTTTATGTTAACAGATGCTGCAAAAAGCATTCATTTGCTTTGTACTTTTCCTTGCCTCTGAGACTTCAAATTTTCCCTACTGTTTCATTCAGAGCACCTTGATTTCTTCCTTGACAGAGACCCTGCTTTTGTAGATGTAGAAAATGGTTTTAGTTAAGTATAAAAACCGGCTCAATGTGCCTCCACATCTCCCAGTCTATTTCTCTAACCTGAAATAATCAGATAGCACACTAATTTTGGTTTCATTCAATTCAGTTGAAATTTAAGCAATTTTCTCTGTTCAGGAAGTAGTCCTACAGTTTTCCTTTAAATATAAATAAAACTATTACATAACTTTGTTCCTTCACTAAAGAATTTCTATAATTAAGCCCTTCTGAAAAGAGCTTCTTAAAATATTTGACCAGCTTTCAATTACACACACAGAAGCACGGTTTGCTACTCAAATGAGAGTCTTATAATTAATTATAAAACTTCTAAATGTATTGAAACCAAATCAGAACAGAAAAAAATAAGTAATATCCATTACTAGGATATAAAAATCAACCATCCATTAACAACCATTCACTGTGAAAGGGAAATGAAGAAGTATAGTGTGCTTACTGGGACAGGGACATATAAACACAACTGGACTTTTCATTTCAAATTCTAACATCGGATAAGATGCATTTTCCAAAAGGTTTTATTTCATCAGAAATTTAGAGACAAAACTCATGTAATATGATTCTAAAATATGGAGAAAAATGAAATAAATGTATTTTTCAATGTTTCAACAAACACAACAGGGTTCCTAAAGCCTCTTCTTTTCTTTCTTCCTTCTCCCCTCTCCTCCCCTCAAAAATTAGTAATTAGCACAGGTAGCACCCTGGATCTCTGACATATTCTCATTTATAAACTCATAGAAGTTTCAAATAATATACAAATCTCCTTAAGAACATAAACCCAAGCTTTTGAATTTATTAATATAAAGGAATAAATCAGTTCATTGTTAATTTATATAATGTTATAAGATAAAATGGCATGTGAAATTCTGTTTTCCTGAGAAAAATAAAGTTTTTTCTTATTCCTATTTCCTTTCAGGTTATGACCTTTTCTGCTATTTTTAAAGTTGTACACAACTAAATTCTATGGTAAA
The DNA here is from genome assembly GCF_987537825.1 of Furipterus horrens. NCBI lineage: Eukaryota > Metazoa > Chordata > Mammalia > Chiroptera > Furipteridae > Furipterus > Furipterus horrens. Next base: position 109,309,608 of record NW_028327176.1, on the reverse strand, counting down.
GAAGATATGGTAGTCTGAAAATTGAAAGACTCCTTACTTAGCCGGAAAGATTTTTATAAAATAATGAGGCTATTGTAACAATTGCCTGTTGTTTTGACTGCCTAAAATTATGAGCTGCCGTCTTAGGAAGGAGATAGGCCCTACTCAGTGGATTCTGGACCACTAAGGCATGATACTAAGTGCACCTACCTACATCTGGCTCTAAGTACCAAGGTATGAAATCAAGAGGGGCTAAAGTAAGCCTGTTCAAAGACACATTTCCTAAGAGTAATCATTTTATCATATCATATTTGTAAAACATCCTTTGATATCAGAACAGTTAGCTGAGACTTTTAAAAGACCTTGATGCATATTTGACTGATTGCTTTCCAGTGACATTATTTCTTACTTTCTGGCACAATCGAGTTGATAGTGTTTGATGGATAACCAGACAAGCAAAGGACAAGTCTGAGCAATAGCCATCCTTTATATCTGACATCTCTGTGTTATATTACATATCTTAAAGAAAGGGAACAAAAAACCTTTTTTGTTACACAATGTTAGTTCCAAAAGATCTCATTACACACAGAAAGGCTGAAATCAGTATTATTTTGAAGCAGCCAATCTCTAAATAAAAGTGCATTTTGTTGTAACTAAAGAATCATCAACAGTTATAAAATGGGAGAGCAGGAGCAATTTGCACTTTACATTTGTTAAAGTTTGCTTCTCTAATAAAATGTTTTTTTGGTTTTTGTTTGTTTGTTTTGGTTTTGGTTTTGGTTTGATTTTAGAGCGAGGCCACGGAAGGGAGAGAGAGAGGGAGAGAAACATCGATGTGAGAGACAAACAGATCAGCTGCCTCTCATGCACACCTCGACTGGGAACTACAACCTAGGTATGTGCCATGATGGGATCAAACCTGTAACCCAGGCATGTGCCCTGACCTGGAATTGGACTGGCTACCTTTCGTTTTGTGGGATGATGCCCAATTAGCTGAGCCACACCAGCCAGGTCTTTAATAAAATGTTTGTGGCCATTTAAGGCCACAAGATCCCCTGGACCCAGCAGAGCACACCAAATGCCTTTAAAGCTTGGTTTCCTGTTCTGCTTATGTTTGCTCCTCAGCTTGCTCATTTTAATCAGAGGCAAATGAATGCCAGCATGAACTAAAATCAGTCCTTCCAAGGTGCTCCAATAGTGTTGTCATGTGAACTATCAGACAGCTGACCGAATTTTAAAAGTCAGCTACTGAAAAACACATATATTTGTCCTTAATCTCCACAGAGTTTTTTTTTTCTTTTAAGTGGCATTACCATTACTTAAAAGTATTTAGCAGACTTTTTTCATTAAAGATACAGCACAGTAAAAGCATGGGAAACTAAGGACTTAAGGAATTGGACATTTGCAACAGTAGACAGTAACTTTCACCAACGCCCTAGCTGGAAGTAAAGGAAGAATTGTTGGCCCAGTGGCAGGAAAGAACAGAAAGGCCACTCTGGAAGGGAAGATCAGAAATTCAGTTTTCTCCACATTAATTCTGAACTGCCTTTTAGATAGCCATGCAGGTAGAACTGAATGAACTTAAGAAATAAAACTAAAATTAGTCAATCTCAGAACATTCTGTAGATATATGTTATTAACATAAGTTCTACACTGAAAACAATACCAATCAAATGCTGTCTTACACTCTTAGTGCTCTTTTTAATGATTGACTGCAACTAATGGATAGAAGTATCACTTGCTACAGGACCACTCAGTTCTAAAATCCCTTAGTTCAAGGAGATCCCTTCTTATGAGAAACTCTTAAGCAAGCCAACAATTCTCAGAACACTGCACAATCAATTGCTTTAGGAATGCACTGACAGTATGTTAGCTACTACCACCGTGGTACTGAGTTCTTAGAATGTGGCTATTCCAAACAGAGAGGTACGCAAAATACACACCAAATTTTGAAAACTTAGTATTATATAATGGAGAAAAGAATGTAGAATGTCTCAGGAAAATGTTTGTATACTGATTCCATATTAGAATGATAATATTTTGTGCATATTGGTTAAATAAAATACAGTAAAATTCATTTCACCCTTTTAAAACGTTTTTTAATATGGGTACCAGAAAATTTTAAATTACATTGGTCATGTTATATTTCTACCGGACAGAGAATTTCTGACTGCAGATGAACATGACTTCTTTCTGGTACATAAGCAGTAATAACATGCTATTTTAATAAAATCTAGGAGCATGGAGAAGAGCAACCGAAAATCACTTGCATCATATGTAATTATTAGAAACAGAAAATTATCTGTTTTACATCTATGGCTGCAAAAACACATTACTAAAAAGTATATGACCCAACATGAGATCAAAGAGAACTAAAATATTAAAAATTAAAAAATTAGGAGATGTTATCGCTTTAATGAAAACAATAACAACTTTTTACAAATATTTATACAAAATCATAACATTGTATATTGTGATCAACCACCTTAAATCTTTTTTCAAGCAGGAAGATTATAAATATGTCCCTTATTACACTGAAAAATATGTTGACAAATACTATGTGGTTTAGTAAATTAATGTTTTAAATTATATATTATAGAGATGATTTCCCCAACCTCAAATATGGACAATAACTGAGGACCTCAGGGCCAAAAAGATAACTTAGTCTGATTCATGTTCACTTAGGGATAATCCATTCTTTTGCTCCAAAATGTTTTAGACTTCTTTGGCTATGATATTCTTAAATCTACCAAGATGCAGATGTTTCTTATCCTTCCTCCTTGGTATTCTATCAGCTCTTTTAACCTGAAGTCTTTGTTCTTTCTTAGTTCTGAGTAATTTACCATCATTATTTCTTTGACAGTTTCTCTCCCTCAATTTCTTTTTCCCCTTCTGGGACTCCTACTATTTGAATTTTGGCACCACTAACTCTCTCCTTCATATTTCTTAGCCTCTTTCATATTTTCTATCTCTACTTTTCTCCTGCCTTCAAAACTCTACAACATGATCTTCAAGATCACTAATTTGTCGCTTGTATCCATCCTATATATCTGATTAAGTTCTTTATTTCAGCTAGCATATGTGTCATATCTCATATTTCTGTTGTCGTCTTTTTGACTTCTTGATACTACTACTATCCCCCTTTATCACTGAGTATATTTAGTTGTGTTTATTTTAAGGTATTGATCCCTCTCTTCTAATTATTCTGCTTCATTAGGTATATACTATTTAGTTTATTCTTTTATGTTTTCAATAGCAGCAGTATGAGGGGAGACCCAAAATACCCAGAATTTCTTTACAAAAAGTTGTGTATTTACTCTTACATGTTTAAACTTCAGTCACCTTCACAGTACTCTCCTATTGAGACTTTTTTTCCACTGCTCAAAACAGTTTTTGAACTCATCGATTTTGATGCCTTTTAGTGCTTTTGCTGTTTTTTGTTTCACCTCTTCGACTTCGGCAAAACGTTTCCCTTTGAGGACTTTTTTTCAGCCAGGGAAACAAAAAAAGTTTCTCAAGGTGAGAATGAGTGAATAGGGAGAGTGGAACACAGGGGGCATGCCATTTTTTTTAGTCAAAAACTGCTGAACACTCAGCACAGTGTGGGCAGGTGTGTTATCATGAAATGGGCAAACATGTTGAAAGAGTCTTCAAAAAAATTCACTGAAGCCGAACGCAGCCTCTCACAACAATGCAGCTGGTACATTGATACAGATGGGTTCCTAGAACACTCACCCAGTGGGAAAAGCCTATATTACAAGGGGCCTACCTTCCAGAAGATAATTCTGGGTTCCCCCTTCGTACTCTATATGCATCTAATTATTTTGGCCTAGGTGGTCATATTCACCAAAGGATATGAACTAAAAGATCTGGAAATGGGTGTGAAAAGTGGCCAAAACCCAAGGCCTACTATTATCCCTCCTGATATATTTGAGGAAGATAGAGCGGATGAGCCACAGGCATCAAATAACCACTTTTGAGCACTTCTTTTGCTGCCTACCACCAGGCAACTCCTTTGGAAGGGATTAGCCTTTAAACTCTTACAAGTAGCAGTAGGAGAAGGCAATCTCTGTAAAGCATAATCGGCAAGTCCTGGAGGAATGAGTGCCCTGGGTTTGCTGGTTAACATGGACCAGTTTTCCTCAGCTCCTCACCCAGTAGGGCTGTCATGCATCCCTAACAGGACCCCATTGACATCAATTTCTGTAGCAGGCAGGCAGCAATTATCATTTCAAGGCAACTGGAGAAAGTCAGGTCAAACAAAACTTAAAAGGAAAAAATACTTTATGCATGTTCTCCTGGTTCCTCAGGAAATCCCATGCCGTAGGCTAAACCACCTACAGCAACTCTCAAAACAGCCTCAATCATCTCTGGAGTTTTTCACAGTTATGTTAGCTGTTTCCTCTGATCCATGCTTTTTTCTTACGTCTGTACTTTCTCCATGGTTAGTTTTGAGAAAAAAGGGCCAACAGTCCTCACAGACTATCTTAACACAATCCCAGCTAACTTAGCAAAGGAGTAAGATCCCTGTGCTACAGTTTAGGAAACTGATAAAAACATTAGAAAATCCTGTAAGGATTCATTAACAACACTAAATATAAGTAATCTAACACTTTTAAAGTAACACACATACACTTAAAATTACAAACATCTACTCCAATTGTCAGACTAATGCCAAAAATTAAAAATAATTCTTAAAATAGAGCCAAACTCCTTTACAGAACTCCTGACCATGAGCTGTTTCTGGTACAACGTAAGTTTTGGGAAAGGCAGTCATGTGCAGCTTGTCTCCATGCGTAACCGCATAAGAATGGGCTAGGGGCCTAGATTTTCTTAAAAAGAGATAAAGCGCACTTACAACCTGCACTGGTCATATCTCTTTGTTTGAGAACATCTTTACCTGTTCTGGGTTGGACCTGTACGTCTTTGTTCTGCTTAAGCCTCTGTGTCATGTGGCGCCTGGCCAACTGCCCTGCTATCACTGTTCTGGGCAATGAGGGGATGGGGTCCTTCACCTGCAGCACAGAGGGGTGCGTACAGACCATCTCCCTGCATCATCATCTGGGCTGCTGGCCACAGAGAACCAACGTTCTAGTGTCTGTGTGAGTCGTATCTTTTCTGGTGATTTTGACACCTACGTTCCATACAGTGGGTTGACCAGGGAACTGCTGCTCCTGATGGCAGGCATTGTCATGCCCTGCGCTAAGCTCCACAGAGTGGGACTTCTCCGCTGGAGGAGTGACCCGTGTTACTCGCTTAACAAATACAAACACATTCTCGGAATCACAGATTTTTCAGTGGAATTCTGAGTGACTGTTAAAACCTACATTCTATTTTTGAACTAATCACAGTTTCTACTGTCAAAAATGCACAGCTTTAAACCTGCATTGTATAAACTCTGCAGTTTTTCCCAGGACTGCTCACTTATTCCTGGTTCACATTAGGCTGCAGATGATGGGGGGGCGGGGGGGCCTTGCTCAGGAAATGCTGCTGAGGCAATAACCCTGGGAAATATGATCTACTGGGATTCCAACCAACATCAATCATTTGTGACCATTTGTTCCAGTGGAATTCTCCTTTCCAACCACCTACAAAACAAAATCAATACTGTGTACTATCTGACTATAGTCAGAGTTGCATACTAGAATTTTAATATAAGACTGAAAATAAGAAATGAGGTAGAAAGAATACAGTAATGAATGATGTCAACCTGAGCCTAAAGTGAGACATCCCAAGATTCAAATCCTAACCCTTACTAGTTGTATGACCTTGAAGTATTTAATTCCTTAGTGCCTCAATTTCCTCATCTGTAAAATGAGGGGACCGGTTCCTACTGTACATGGCTACTGTAAGAACTAAAAATGAGAAATGAAAGAAACTTAAGAGACATTATATGCCTTCAATTACTTATTCAGTAAATATGTGTTGTGCAAAAACAATGGGCTCTGGCTAAGAGCTACTGGCTGCTGCTGGTGTATACTAACCACAACTAAAACTACCACCATCACCATTGCTGTTAGTTCTATTAATTCAAAGAAATTGACTGAGCTTCACTCAGAATTCATATGCTTACCCTGGAGGCAATTACTCTAAGAATACATTTACTGAATTCTCAAATTATTTCAATTCCCAGCGGGTCCAATCTGCTTCTAAAAAAGTCAAACTATTATTGTATGGATTTTAGTAAAATGTCTCCTCCACAAGTTGGTGAATGTGTTTACTTCTCATTATTTCTAAATATAGTGCTTGTAGTACCATAAAAATAATGACTTTAAGGTTCCAAATTTCATTGATCAAATATACTCAGTCCCAAACATGACATATATTGCTACATTTTTACCACAAAATGTATTGTCCCAAAAAAGACAATTCTTTACAAAGCAATATATATATTCATATATACAAACACCTTGAAACACATGTTAGATGTATGTCTGTTTTATACTAGTTTCCACCTTCCTGTCTATATTTACTACATGAATATTTTGTAGAAGAGAGTAGACTTGAAGACACTGATTCAAAACCAAGTTGAGTGCTTGTTTCAATTAAAATTTAATATTAAACAAGCTTATTAGAAGATATTTCTTTGTTGTAATTTTCTAGGGGAATTGTTAGAACTTGACTAGTGATTTTTTAAAATTGTTTTTCTGATGCAACAATGTCTGTAAAAATTCAAGGGCAAAATAAAAGTCACTACAATTAACATTAAATGCATTTGTACTCAGTGCACACCTCTGCTTTGCACACATCTATTTGCTTGTCACTCCCCTTCTCCTGGACAGCAAGTTCCTTTAGGGCAGAGGCCAGGGCTTGTTCATCTCTGCCCCTCTAGAGCACAGCATAGAGTGTTCACTCAATAAATGACTGACAAATGGATTAATTAACCTTTCGTGTAAGGAAACTATCCCACACAGGATAAGCACTCATTAAATATGTACTGGATAAACAAATGAATGAATAATTCTCTAGCTATTGGTAACAATGTGTGGACATCTATAGACACTCAAATTTCTTATAAACTAAGAGTTTTGAAATATAGATACAAACTTTCCTATCTTCTACTCTGCCTTGGAAACCTAAAACAAAAAGAACAAGAAAATGCAGGTCTACACTCGTCATCCATTTCCACAGACCAAGACCAGCTCAGAGCTTATGATAATAGTTACGTCTGAACTAATTCACATGCCTGTCTCTGCCCACAAGTATTAGGCAGAACTCTCAGAGGAAAAAAAACAGACACAAAACTTTAACACCCAAGAGGGAAAACAGCAATTATTAAAAGGAGTCCAGGCTGGAGTAGCTCACAGAATCTAAGGAAGAACTACAGTAAAGAGAAGAATGGCAAGGCCTCACAGAATAGAATCAGGTTATTCTGCCTATCAGCTCAGTTTGGGCCAAGATGTCCTAGACTAACCACTGTGGCCAGAAAGATGTGAAATTATGATTTCCCAGCCTATGTCACATGGTCACAGAATCTGGAACTCCACTGTGGATATTAATTTATCCCTCTACATATCAGCCCATATAGCTAACCCACTACTCAAATATCTCCAAAATACTAGCTCCATACTAACTTGTCGTTACAACTTTTGGAAAACTTTTTAAAAAATTTTCAATTACGGTTGACATGTATCACATTCATTTCAGTTGTACATTACAATTTAATTAAGCAAGTCTTTATTCATTCATCAATACTTAAATTTGAGTACCTCTGCCCAGACAAATCACAATTCTGGATGCTGAGGCAAAACTCCCTGCCCTGTAGTGGTGAAGCCAGTAAATAAATACAGAATTTAATGCCAGGGAGGATTAAGTGCTATAATGAAAACAACATGTTAAGGGGAGAGGACATGAGAAGGAAGGTGAGGATATTTTAAACAGGAACATTTTCTCTTGGAAGATGACATTTGAGGAGAGAGACCAGAATAAAGAGAGGCACAAACCACATAAATATCTGTGGGGACAGCATGCCAGGATAAGGGAACCAAATGCAAAGGGCCTGAAGTACAAGTGTTCAAGGGACCACAAAAACCTAGAAAAGGAGTAAGTAGTCCGTGGTGAAGAAAGAACATGCAAAGGCCCTGAAACAAGAAAATCATGGTACAGCTAGAGAAGAGGGAGGCAAGAGTGGTTTTACAAAATAAAATGGGACAGGTTAGGAGTTGGGATTTTTTATTCTGAGTTGACAGGAAACCATGTGAGTTTTTTCCTCATTCCAAACAAACAATTAATTTTCAGTTGACACATGTCTATGCCTTCTTATTCTACAGTTAAAGAAAAATCAAATACAATAGCAAATGACAGCATAACCCCTACAACAGTCCCTAGCAATATTATTTACTTTCTGAACATCTGTGTAAATACTATTATGTATCGGGTTTTATAATCAGTTATAAAGAGATTTTATGTAATCATTGAAGTGAAAAACACAATTTTAATTTTCCCTGTTATAAAGCCTTTAAGTCTATGAAGCTCAAACAAGGTCAAAAAATATTTTTGAATAAGAGAAAAGAAGTAAATAAATTTCAACTATTAATGCCCAGCAATAATAGGATCAAGTATTTGACATACCATAAGGTACTATAAAATCAGTGAATAAAATGATACAAAGCCTTGTACTATTGTAAGAATATCAGAACTACTTCATATCTTAATCATTTCAGTGTCAAACTCAGGCCACTTAATTTATTTACTTTTTTACTACTTCTACATTACAAATTGTCTTCTTGTGCCTTTACTTCAGACCAATACAGACTCCCATTTCACAATAAGTTACATAACATGCATGGTCAAAAACATAAATACTTCACTTTACCACAAAGGTGCTTGTGTTAGATGAAATCCCAAGTCTCATTGATTAATGATGGTACAACACGACACCACCACCTCGCCCAACCAAAAACTACTTGTAATGCAATGAATGGCATTGCCTTCATTATTCCTGTTCACCTCCTGCTGAATGAGTCTTTTCCTTCTTTTGCCTTCTAGGCCCACACTATATCATAATCTACCCTGAATTAACAGTCAATAGTAACAATGCCTTGCCTAGTGAGCCTTTCACCTACCCCACATCACTAAATAAAAATAAAAATAAATCCTAGCGTCTTGTTGATCTGAGAGTCATAAATTTTGGTTTGGGTGTTTTCTTTTGTTAACTATGATATGTGATTGGTGTATGTTCCTGTTTGCCATAAAAAAATTTCATAGCAATTTTTTTCTGGCAAGATACACAGAAAGACACACATGTGTCCCTTTCAATACAAAACCACCGATACAGGATTATAAAATATATTGTTTATGCTTCTGGCACTTCTTTTTGCTACTGCTGCTGCTGTTTAAACATTTTAATGAAAGATTGTATTGTACTCATTTCCTGAGGCTTTAATCAAAGCAACGGTTTTATAAAAATAATCTGGAACCATCCAAAATGTCTTCTAAAAGAAAACAATCTACTTTCCTAAGATCAATGCAGCCACCTGATGTTTATCCTCCTCAAAAATCTCTGTTTGGCACATCCTTCTCTCTCTTCCCTCTTGGACCCTGAAAGAGGCATTTAATTTCCTTGGCAGTAGGGTGATGCTTTCTCCTGTCCCTTGATGTTATCTCTAACATGCTCCTCCATCTTGCTTCGGTCAAGAACCTTTGCTCTGTAGCTTTGAAACAATTTGCTCTCACATGTATCTTAAAACTTTCCTGGTTCCCTTGGTTTCTCTTTTCTCTTTATGTAAACATGCTTACTTCTGTGTTTTAAAAAAATTCCAAATTGCTCCCATTTATGCCTCAATCCCTTCAGATTTGGTATGTGAACTGAAAGTGCCTCCAGCACCTTTCTTCATCCTTATCTTCCTCAATCTTTATAGGCTATGGCTCTGCTGACCACCAGTGCCTATTAAATTGGTCCTTCCTGGGTTTCTTTCAAGATCTCGGTCTTCGAGATACCTTTTGCTTACTATTGCTTATATCCAAGCAAAATGTGAACCAAATGAACTTCCAAATTAAACATTCTGCATTATCTACATTTGTCAATAGTACCCCAAACTTTCAGTCATCAAATATCAATACCCAAATTTTCATTTTACCTTTTTTCTCCATTATCCTTAACTATTCATATCCATGCAGACATTCATACCATTCTTTCTCTGCTAAACTTGGCTACCCAAGAAGCCTGCTGAATTTTCCACTTAAACTATTTCAATAGCTTCCAAATTAATCTTCCTGTCTCTTATTTCTCTTCTCACTTGCCCAACAACCTCCCCCAAAAAATCTTGAAACATCAGTTTTAACTCAAAAAAATATTTGATGGAAAAAATGTTCAATATCATTAGCCATTAGGAAAAAGCAAATTAAAACCACAATGAGATAACACTACGTACCTATCAGAATGAAGAATGCTAAACAGAATGCAGAAAACCTTGACCACTCTCACATTGATAGTAGAAATGTATATGATACAGCCACTCTGGGAAATAATTTGGTAGTTTCTTTTCTTAAAAAACTAAACATGTAATTACCATATGAGTCAGTAATGGAACTCTTGGGCATTATTTACAAAGGAAAAGAATAAAACCGGTGCATAAATGTTAGTGACAGCTTTATTCATAATAGCTTGAAACAAGGAACAGTCCAAATGTTCTTCAACAGATGACTGGTTAAACTATGCCATAATAGAAAGGAACAAACTGAACTTCAGACCAAGTTGGAGGCATAGGTAGACACACTTCACATCCTTGTACAACCATAAGTAGGATCACAGCTAATCTCAAAACAAAGAACACCAGAACTGCCAGGAAATCGAACCATATGGAAGTCTGACAACAAAGGATTTAAAGAAGAAATATTCATCCAGATGGGTAGAAAGGGAATAGACAGGGAGCCGGAGCGGAGAGGATGTGGTGTGGCAGTGGTGAGGCAGCAGCGGCAAGGCCAAAAGGCAGCACTGGCCCACAGAGGGGCAGTCCCACATTCACATGTGGCACCTAAAAGCCAGGAAGGACACCTGGGGAGTGATCCCAACCCCATGTGAGACCACGCAGCCCAGGGTTCTAGTACTGGAGAAAAATAGCATCATAACTTCTGGCTGTGAAAACCAGTGGGAGTCAGGGCAGAGAAAGAAACTACCCCTCTCTCGGGAGAATCTGTTTAGAAGACCCCCGTGGCCCTAGAATGCCCACAGACCCACCCACTCTAGGAACCACCACCAGGGCAACAGCTGGAGGGGCACCAGTCACTTAAGGGGAATGGGTGAAGTGACTGGAAACCGGCAAATGCCGAGCAAGCAGCACTGTTTCCTCTCTGGCCTCTCCCCCACATACAGCACCAGGTTGCCCCACCCTGGCAAATACCTAAGGTTGCACCCCAAAGAGGGTAACAGGTGCTCCAAAACAGGGAGTTAAAGCAGAGCTACCTGATACACAGAAACAAGCACAGGGAGGATGTTAAATTGAGAAGACAAAGAAATATGGTCCAAGTGAAAGAACAGATCAAAACTCCAGAAAAAGAACTAAGCAAAATGGAGATAGCCAACCTATCATATGAAGAGTTCAAAACACTGTTGATAAGGATGCTCAGAGAACTCACTGAGTACAGCAAATGCATAAGGGAAGTAATGAAGGCTATATTTAGTGAAATAAAGAAAAATTCACAGGGAACCAATAGTGAAGGGAAGGAAGCTGGATTCAAATCAATGAGTTAGAACGTAAGGAAGAAATAAACAGTCAACCAGTACAGAATGAAGAAACAAAATTCAAAAAAATGAGGAGAGAATAACAAGACCCTAGGACATCTCCAAAATTGCCAACATCTGAATCACAGGGGTGCCAGAAGGAGAAGAGAAAGAGCAAGAAATTGAAAATTTATTTGAAAAAATAATGAAAGGAAACTTCCCTAATTTGGTGAAGGAAATAGACATACAAGTCCAGGAAGCACAGAGAGTCCCAAACAAGCTAGGTCCAAAAAGGACCACACCAAGACACATTATATTTTAAATACCAAAGGTTAAAGATTAAAGAGAGAATCTTAAAAGCAGCAAGAGAAAAGAAGAGAGTTATCTACAAAGGGGTCCCATGAGACTGTCAGCTGATTTCTCAAAAGAAACTTTGCAGGCAAGAAGGGACTGGCAAGAAGTATTCAAGGTGATGAAAAGCAAAGACTTACAACCAAGATTACTCTATCCAGCAAAGCTATCATTTAGAATGGAAGGGCAGATAAAGTGCTTCCCAGACAAGGTAAAGCTAAAGGAGTTCATCATCACCAAGGCCTTATTATATGAAATGTTACAGGAGATTTATTTAAGAAAAAGATCAAAACTATGAACAGTAAATTGACAATAAACTCACAACAATCAACAATTGAATCTAAAAAAATAAATAAATAAAAACCTAGGCAAACAACCAGAACAGGAACATAATCATAGATATGGAAATCATATGAAGGGTTATCAGCAGGGAGGGAAAAGGGGGTGAATGGGGGAAAAGATAAAGGAATAAAGAAACATAATTGATAGGTACAAAACAGACAGGGGGAAGTTAAGAATAGTATAATAAATGGAGAAGCCCAATAACTTATATGCACAATCCATGGACATGAACTAAGTGGGGGGGATTGCAAGAGGAAAAGGGGATACTGGGAAAAGGGGGGCAAAGGGAAAAAAATTGGGACAACTGTAATAGCATAATCAATAAAATATACTTAAAAAATAAATAAATAAAAGAAAAAAACTATTGATATATGCAACAACTTGAATGGTTCTCAAGAGTACTGTATTATGCTGACCAGAAAAAAGAATTCTTAAATGGTCACAAATTATATGAGTCCATATATATAATATTCTTAAAATGAATAAACTAGATGTTAAATGAATTAGTGGTTGCCAGGGATTAGAGGTGGAGAGGAGGCAGGAGTGATATGGGTCGGACTATAACAGGTAAAATGAGAGAGATCTCTGTGGGGACTGAATAGTTCTGCATCTTGATTCCACTGGTGGTCACATGAATCTACACATTTGATAAGATCAGACTGAACTATACACATACACTTTACAATTTCCTGGATTTGATATTATAATATAGTTATGGAAGATATAGCCACTGAGGCCAACTAAGTGAAGAGCACATGGGAGGAACCTCTGTACTGTTTTTAAATTTTCCTATGAGTCTATGATTATTTGAAAATAAAAGGTTTTTTATGGTTACATATTATTTTATTCCATTTATATAGCATTCTTAAAAATAATAAAATTATAGAAATAAAGACAATATTAGTGTTTGCCAGCAATGGAGTGGCTGTAGAGAGAAGAGAATAGTGGCACTTATTATGGAAAGCCTTGCGGTGATGCTGACACAAATCTGTATGTGACAAACTACATCTCTCTCTCTCCCTCTCTCTCCATTATGTTTCCAGGCCTTTATCTACTATTCCTTTAGCCATCTAAGCACCATAATGAGGATAGTGGTACACCCGAATGTTCTTTAAAGGCCACACATATATAGGACAGTGTATCCAGAGGCAGGCGAGGCAGAGAAAAAAAGCTTTTCTCCCTTGTAAGATGGTAATAAGAACATTTTAGATTATGCTTAGAAGTGTATCTTTCAGAAATCTTCAAGGAACAGCTGCAAATTATCTCCTACTCAGACAGGAGAAATCATTAGTTCTTCTCTACTCAACTTAACACTGGAAAAGATGAATCATGAAAAGGTATGAATAAAGGCAGTCAACACATGGCTTTTGCTAATCTTGTTTTTCCTGAAAGAATTATTTTAAGTTTTGATGCATTTTTTAGCAATACACAACACATTAACCAAATAAATATGGCCAAATAATTCCAAATGCACTCCTATGTAACAAAGACAATCACATAATGCTCACAATTATCAATTAACACCCAAATAAATCAGTTTAGATGGTCTATTCTTAATTCATAGGATTTTTAAAAAATATTTAGACCAGCTACTAAAATTACATAGAAAGACTGCAATAAATGTTTAACCTAGAATATAGCTTAATCAACTCTCTTCACTTTCTAGAACAGTCTGTTATAGAACCATGGAAATAACAATCACTTCACAGATGAGGAAACACAGGCTCAGGGCTGTTACAGAGCTTGTCCAAGAAAACAGTTAGTAGACTGGCGTTGCTAAGCTATAAAACCCAGGTCTGCATGACTTCAAAGTCAATACAAATTCTAATACTCACACCAACAAAAGTTCACTTAGAAACTTCCAGCTAAGAAAAGATAGTCTTACAAAGACAAATATTAAATATTAGTAGAGTATGTTAATCTTCAAATATCTCATATATGTTTTTGTATGTATCAAGAAACATACATGTAAGAGGCAATAGGCTCTGATTTGCTCAACTTGTTGCAATGAATATACAGTGTTTCATCATAAGGAAAAGGGTCTAATAAAAAACAACAAAAAAGTGTCGTAGTGGTCGAGAACACAGACAATGGGATTAGTCAGGATTAAGTGGCCTTTAGCAAGTTATTTATTCTCTCTGTGCCTCAATTTTTTTCATCTAAAAAGTGAAAAATCACTACGCCTCATAGGTTGCCATGTGTTAAATATATGCACATTATCTGGCTTATAGTAAACAATCAAAATTAGCCACTACCATTTCTATTTTATTATTACTTATATAGATACTTTACTGCAGTGCATGATTTTGAATTATCACTGACACACTGATTATGTCATCTAAGACACAACACAAGTGGGGGTTATAATGCTTACTTTAAAAAATATTGCCTATAATCACAGGTACATATTACTTGTTCTATGCTGACTTTTCCCATCTGAGTTATTATCTGGTTTTAAAGAAATATATCTTTGCTCACTAGTCTCCAATCCCCTATCACCACTCACTCTCACTGTACTATACTCTTTTACTATTTAATTAAAATATCTATTGTTGCTGCTGGTAGTAGTGACAGTAGTATTGTTGCAGCTTAGAGACATGTAGATGTGAAAAATCTCCATGTCAATGTGGTATAAAAATAAACATTTAAAAAAATTTTTTAATTAAAGGCTATACAAATAGAAGACATTTTAGTTTCCTTTGAAGAGTAGAAGTAAGGCTATTTTCTTTGAATTTCAAGATTTAAAGAAACATTTTTGATATTTGATGCTATTAATTGACGATATATTTATACTACTTTGAAATGAATACATATCCTTCAAACTAGAACTATTAACAACTTTTGTAATATCTAACATACCTTCAAAAAATGAGGAGTAAAATTTCACAAAACTCCTAAAATCTTAACTCATTTACAAAATTAGTAAATAAAATCTTTCCCCAGTCCTTACAGTTTATTATAAAGTTTTACATCACATAATCATATTACTTACACTACATGATATTTAAAGTCAATGAATCAAGATGCCTACAGTTTTAGCAAAGAGCACAGTAAGTACACAGAGAAACATTCATCTTTCACAGCCAATTATGCTACATTATAAATACAATGACAATGGCATTGTGAATATTTTTATATGAGATAATGTTCTCTCACATTAACAAACAGGAAAGAATAATATCTGAACTATAAAATCTAAGTGAAACAGATGAATAGCATTTCAAAATACCCTAAAGAGAATTTCTCTTGTGGATTTGTAATTCACTCAGCTGGCTACAACTGGTATTTATGCAATGCTTATCAGGGTACACAGAAGCTAAAAGGCTTCCCACCCATTAAACCTACCTTTAACTTGAATTTCAGCTGAATTAAATAGGATACTATCACTGTGCAATTTTGGTAGCTGAATGGACTTTATCATCTGAATATTTCTGTGTAACTTGGTACTAAATACTACTCTACATTTTTAGACCAATTATGACCCATAACCTCCAAGAGTCTAATAAAATCTTAATATTTATTAGTTTTAAAATGGAAAAATTCCAAAATAATTCAGACTCATGTTTTAATACTTAATAGGACGAGGAGAATGAATTTGTTAAATACAGCTCATATCAAGGAGACCAATACCATTTCAGTGAAAGGTAAGGTTATGATTTAAAAAAAAATTTTTTTTTAAAGAAAGAAAAAGAAACCACTGACCGAGGAGCTAGGAAAACTGACAGGCACAAATCAAAAACAGAAACAATTCTTGCCTTCCCCTGAACCTGATTTTGCTTACAACATACTTACAGCATAGGTCACATATTATGCCATTTCTTTTATGCATTTATATATACTGTAAAACCTAGCACAGTTCTGTGCACACATTAGGCACTCAATATAAATGTGATATATGCACAAAGGAATGAATGGTTCCATTTTACCTCTACCTAGCTGTGCAGCTGCATCCGTTCTCTCCTGTGTTGCTGAGAGGCATGGCCTTGGCTGCTGCAGCCAAAAACAATGTTGGGAGTCAGAGGCAAGAGAGGTAGAAGTCAGAATAAAATCACCAATCTGCTACATCCATTCAATGACTCACCCATCTGCTATGTCCAAACAATGGAATGCTATTAAGCAATAAAGAGGAATGAAGTACTAATACATGCTACAGCACACATGAACACCGAAAATTCTATGCTAAGTGAGAGAAGTCAGTCATAAATACCACATATTGTATGATCCCCTCTACATAAAATACCCAGAATAGGCAAATCCATAGAGTAAGTAGATAGGGAGATTGAGGGTGAAAACCAAAGATTATACAGTTTCTTTTGGGGCTAACGGACATGTTCTAAAATTGACTGGGGTGATGGTTGCAAAGGTATGAATACACTAAAAGCCACTGAATTGTCCACTTTAAATGGTTGAGTTATATGGTATGTGAATTATATCTCAATAAAGCCGTTAGCAAGAAAAATATACAGTTGCCAATCAAACTGTATTTACACCTGTAAGGGAAATGTAGTACATCCCCTCCACAGGCCATTCTGGTGTCCCCTTCACTATGCCAAACCCCAAAACATGCCTGTATTTCCCAGTGCCCACCTCACCAAGTGTAAAAAAAGGATGCCAATGGCAGATGGCTGCCCAATGCTCAAGGTTGGGTTGATGCTCAGAGAGAAAAGGAAACAAAAGAGGCTGAGGCAAATCAAGCTCCTCTGGAGGGAAAGCAGGTGTGAGCAGAAGCCCTCTGCTACAATATGTCAGCAGTGAGATGCAGAGGTAGGGGAGAAGGCAGAGCGGCGTAAGTTAAAAACCAGGCTCTGGTGGAGGCAAATCTGGGCTCTTCCGCCCACTGGCCTCCACTTTCTTCTCATTTATAAGGTCAGAATAATAACAGTCTGTACACCTCAAGGTTAGTGAGTGGCTGATGAATGTGGAGCACTTAGCACTGCTTAATACCAAGTAAGCGTTCAGAAAATTTCTACTACTGTTATTAGTATTCTTAATAGTCTCCCTTCAGAACTTCTTACGACATCATTTAGGACCATCTGCCACAACTAGATTATAACTCCCAAATGTATTCAAATAAAAGATAGCACAGTAGCACTAACAGATAACAGACACTAAACCCATTTTCAAATAGACAACCTGATGCTATGTAAAATGAATCTGTACTTGGTTTCCTCTCCTTTAAAAAGAATAGATAATACTTATTAATTCCTCAGGCAGGTGAAATCTATACAAAACATAATTTAATAACTTTGCAAAAAAAGTCATGAAAAACACTGTAAATCCTTATTTTAAAACTTTTCTAAGGCAAAATGTGATTTTAAATATTCAATACACACACACACACAAAGGCAAAGCCTCACTGAAAAGCAGGTCCTTGACAGGGCTATAAAATTGTCAAGTTTAGCAAAGAAACCTTAGATTAAACATTCTTTACCAGGGTGGGAAAAAAAAATGAAGTTACAAAACTTAAGGGAGTTGCCAGAAAAATGTTTGTCCCTGAATAGAATTATACTATGGAAGAAGCCCAGGAGAAAATAATGCAACCTGGTTGTTCATTTATTTGGCTTGATCATATTTTCTACTTGTAGAAGGAATACTGGAATATGAGGCCAAGAACAAAGAAGAAATCTAGCTTGCCAAGTGACTGAACAAATTGTTTCCATGCTTGACTACACATTAGATTCAACAGAGCCCTTTAAAAACATTCACACCCAGTAGTTTAATTGTTGGGGTGGAGAGGGGCATTGAATGTAAAGAACAGCTGGAATTGAGAACCACTGAGCTAGCTGCAAAGAGTGTATGCCAGGTGCAGTACAAAGCCTGGTATGATGCTATAGGATGATAAACATCTGGTGGATACTTTCTGATCAATGCTTTGCAGTTTTCTGTTTTGAACCAGGATGCAGCCACCTCCTCGTCACAGTACCAGAATCTCTTCCAGGTATCTCATCACCTTACAAAGTTAAACAGCTTCAGTAGTGCACATTTAAAGCAGCTGAGAAGTTCTCACTGCATCAAGTACCTCTGATGAGATTCTAAAAGACAGGATTTTCACTATTTAGCATAAGACCTAATGTAAGCAATTCTTCTTCAAAAGGAGAATTTAGGTTTACTGAAGCAGAAAACTAAAAGCTGTTAATACAAAGCTGTAATTAATGGGTATTATAAATCATAGCAGCGCATCTATGATTTCAGGTTTGTGGGATGCACTGTGTGCACCACACAGTAATTCAACAAAAAGTGGCCTCCTGCATATAATTGCCTTTCTTGGAGAAAACCAATTTGGTCCCAAAGAGGTTGGAAAGGAATGCAGATAATTACACACACTTATAATACAATTGCTTCCTGTTCTCAAAAGCCAACTTTAAAAAGTATGCTTTTATTTTAAGCAAAATAATTTTTCTTCAGCCATACCTTTTTATAGTCAATGTAATAGAATAATAAAGCCAAATTGTCACATTTGCCTATTATATATTTAATTAGTTATTTCGAGACTTGGAAATGCCAAGATTTCATACTGATTCAATTCCTGTACTCCCCAACATAAAAATACAAATCAAAAGGGACTTAAAAGACACCCTTCTGATGATGTAACAAGCATCCAGAGTACCCTGCTGGAAATCCACTGAATGGTAACAGACGGGAAATCTCTACTCCACCCCTGACCTTCACTTCGGAAAAGACAGCCCTAGCCAGAACTCTGCTTTAATGTACAAGGGGTCTCTGTAGTGAGAAGCTTGTTTGCCCTCCTTGGCAAAATTCACACCTGCAGCTCCAGTTATATCCTCCAAGTCTCTTCCTTTAACCCACATCAAAGTCATCTAAGTGGTAACTGACTCCATGATAACACCCGTTTAAGGCAGGCCTCATTCAGTTTTCAAGTATTGTATCACCTGGCCAGCGATGACAGTTCCCCAGAAGAAACAGCGTACCTCAAAACAAGCACTCCAGAATAAATGCTATCAAAAGCTGCTACATAATAACTTGCATCTTTAAAAATATTCAACTTAAGTTTTCCTTTCTCTCCTATCTTGAATGAAATATGGAAAAATCAACTTTTTATGTATGTAATAAACTACTATCATCACTCAGAGAAACTCTCAGAGTGCCTGTTTCATTTGTTCGAAGGAAGAGAAGGTACAGTAATTTGATGATTCAGCTACTTCAGTTTAACTTTAGAACTCTTTGCAGAAGTGAAAAGACGTGCATCACTGTTGATCCATTCTCTTTTGGGAACTGTGAAGCACCATCACCACTGCGCCTGCGGGGAATCTACCTTCACCGTAAACGGGACGGAGCAACCATCAGCAGTGCCTCCCACCTGTTTCGGCAGAACCCTGGAGAGAGGGCCTGTCCTTCCTCACCATCCTTCCAACCTTCTCTCACCGTCCCTTACTCTGGACTCCAAGTCTCCCTTAACTGCTCTTTTATTACTACTTTTTCTGCCTTACTTTGAACCCATTCTACCTCCATTCTTTTCACCACTTTTTCCCCCTAGACTCCCTTCAACTTCCTCCTTTCCTCCATGCTACCCCTTCTAACGCCACCCCAACCACCACACCTTTTTTCCCTCTGGCCCTGTTAACCGTCTGCCCTGGCTCTCTGGCTCTCACTGCTGCCTCGGCCATCTTCCTCCACTAGCTGTTTCACTCCCTGGTCTTCCTTCCATGAGCTCACACCTCGTAACACTAAGTACCTTTCCCAAAACAGGTACTCCCTGAAGAAAGGCAAGATCTAAAATTACAATAAACTAGAAACTCTAGACTCTGGATTTAAAAAAGAAAAAATGCTAATATCTCTCACTATGAATCTGTGTCACATGGGGTAAACTCAACTACTATTATCACTATAATTTTCTACCAATATTCTTTCAAAAATTGAAGACAGAGAATTAGATTCTCATTTCACAGAATTAAATAAGTAGTCTTATTCATCTCTGTGACTGTGCCCTGGAAGCTACTGCTGGCACTCATTCTGGCTTCCCCTTATTTATTCTTTGAAGTTCCTATGAGAGGGTAGTTAGTGGGAAAGAACAACTGTAATGCCAAACACTAAGTAGAAAGCATGGTTTTCATGAAAACCTAGAATCCGGGAACTATTTGAACCATAAAAAATTGAAAGCACAAGGTAATAGGCTGTAACTAAAGCTCCCTGTAAGTGCAATCTAGGAAGATGTGAAAAGACAATGTATATTCATCCTATATTCATCCTATCAAACTAGAATATCTGCTATTAGTGAGGCCACTGGCAATTATTTAGTAAACACCTTTTCTAGTATAAATTCTGAATGGCATTTAAAATTTAAAGCAGAATCCTGGGATTTCAGGTTTCCAAAAGTCATTCTGAAATATGACAATTCATATTTACTCTCCACACATATTCTACCACAGCAGCAAAGCTCCTGTCTTAAGCTTTGCTGGAAATTACCTAAAAACTACCTTTTGCCCCACCCCCACCCCAAAAAATCTATCAGTAAAAAAATATTGCTCCTTCATTTTACCTAAAGCACTAGCACACTAAAAACCTAAGCCAACCAACCTGTGATGCAATTTAAATGAAGGGAGCCAGTAGCAGAACACAGCGCCACAGAGCAAAGGAGATGGAAAGGACAAGAGGGTTATCCAGACTGAGGAAATAAAGGTGTTTCCAAATATTTGTAAGATGTGATTGAAAAGATTAAGGGAAAATGGAAAACACTTCTGACAAAATGCCACAATGCTCAAATAAAAATCTACACATGTTGTTTTTATAGGAAGCAGAATTTATTGAAAACTATTTGTCCAAAAGATAATCTATGTTTTTAACTTAAAAAGAAAGGCCTCTTTAACAAGTCGAGGTAACTCAACTACTATATTTTTAACTCCTAATGTATTACAAACTGACAGATAAAGCACTAGGTAGGTAACTTTACATAAGAGCAAAATGTAGAAAAATGAAAATGTGGAAAAGAAATATGTTCTAATGTGGGCAGAGGAAGTTTATAATCTTGTGTGGTTAGGGTCTTTCTAAGATACTATACTAGGTTCTTAATAATAGTGTATATTTATTAATAAATACTATTTTCAAAACAGAAATACTGAAATACAAATGACTGTACTTTAAACAGGTAGCTATAGATACAAAAGAAAACTGAAAACCCCTTCTGTTGATATATGTTAAAATATTAAAAGTGTTTATACTATTCAACATAAATTCAAATCTACTGCATAGGACCCTGGGTCTCATTGCTTATTCTGGCTCAAGGACAGAAGCTCATACTATTTTCATACCTTGCATATAAAACAGCTTCGTTCTTCAAAAATCAATAAGTCAAATATGTGACTGCTCTATATGCTCTAATTGGAGAATTCACATCACTAAGGTCACAGTGTTCTACTGCTTTTTCAAGTTTTTCACATTAACAGTCAGTATCAGGGGTTGAATTTTCCTAGGTTTAAATGTCACTATCTGTTTTCATCGTAATGGTGGCAAAACCATAAATGTGATTCAGTAGTGTTTTTATACTGAGGGTGCTAAGAATTTGCCTGCTGTGAAAATACCAATAGTTCACCTTGCATGACATATTCCCATCTGAAAGTACCTGCTTTCACAAACTGAAAGCTAATGTGCCAGAAGGTACTGTGCTCCTCAGCAAGGAAAACAGGGTTTCAGGGGAAATTCAGCCTCTGGATGGTCCTTCACTTGGGGCAAGAAGTGAGTTACATAAACAGCATCTTCACAGAGAATACTGATGAGGAGCAATAAATGTATGCCGAGATCATTTGGATGGATAATAAAATCCCTTCCTGACATCAGGCTGAGAGCCTAACACGTGATGCTTTCGTCATAACTATTTCATCATTGAGAAGAATCTGTCTTAAGTTTATAAACAAATATTGCAATAAGCCTGGCATCAAAGCTTGAGGTCTTCAATGAAGTCAGTCAATCCAAAAGAAACTAGAAAGTGAGTAAATAAAGCATTTTAACTAAAATAATATAAGCTTTGGCCCTGGACACACATGAGGAAATGGTTCTTCTATTAAAAGAATAAATAATGATTATACTATATAGCCCATGAATAGTTCCCATTCAATAATTCTATGTTGTATCAGTCAGGGCATTCCAACTGATAAATGTAAGCAGAAAAAATAATTCGTTAAAAAGGTGTGTACTTTTAGAGATTATCCAGAGAATCAGAGAATAATGACAGAAAACACTAATACACATTACAATAAATATGCCAGACACTGTTCTAAAAGTTTGACTTTAATTAACTCATCTGATCCTCACAACCACTCTATGAGATACATGCTATCATTTCCCCTTCTTACATTTGAGGGAACTGAAGTAGAGATTAACTAACCTCCTCAAGCAAAGTTACAGGACCAGGAGTGGCAGAGTTGGGCTGGGATTCCAGCAGGAACCAGTCTGGCACCCCAGTCCATGCTCCGGGCTGCCTCTCACAGACAACCAGGTCAGGAACAAAGTCGAAACTCACTCTTTACCACTGGTGCCATGAGGAAACCATTGCTCTGTTTCTGAACACAGACTCTACAGCTTGCACTACAAACTCCACTGACTCTGTACCCTGGACAGTGCCTCTGGAATGACTGATAGTGCTATTTCTGAAAATCCAATACAGCTCCTGTTCCCATTTAATCCTCAGCAAAATGGATTCTCCCTGGTACCTTCTTTTTTTCTGTCATGAGCTTCTGATTTGGAAACTAGGGCAAATGCATCATATTCCTGTACCCTAGCTACAAGAAAAGCTGGGAAGGCGGGTATCTGACATTTTCTGCTTATGTGAAGAGGGACAGGTTCTCTCCTCCTGGGAGGGAAAGAGGACTTCCACACACAGGAATTTCCCAGGAAATCAGAGGTGTGGTAGCCAAAATAAATGACAAGGTATCTACTATAATCTGATGGTAGTGGTGAATACAGTAAAGAAGAAAAAAGGATTTATGAGCAAAAGGCAGGACTTGATCTGGGTACAAAATGCTACAGAAGCTTTTGATCTTTTCCTATAACATTCCCAACTGTAGAGCATAGTTGCTAAGGATGTGGATTTTAGGGTCCATGCTCAGATTAAAATACTCAAGAAATCGTGGTAATAATGACTATGAAAATAACAAAGGTGGGGATGGGACAAGAGCAGAAGAATCGTGTCTGGCACACTGGAAGTGCATAATAAATAGCCTCTGCTACTGAGTTATTATTATTATCATTATTTATTCCAAGTCAAGAGGCTCTGGTCGTTTGGCTGTGCATTCACAAAACAAATATATACCAAGCACCCACCTACTAGGTTTCAATGACTGAGTGAGGCATTAGAAATAAATATAAAGACAGCAAAAAAAAAAAAAAAAAAAAAGGTCATGATATGCATTCTCATGAAGCATATATGGGAAGGAAATGAGTAATCAAATAACCATATAAATAAATGATATTATAATGATGGCACTGTGACTATGTATGAGGGAAACTGACCTAGTCAGGCAGGTCAAGAGACTGGCCCCTTTTAAGTGATTCTTGGGGGAAGGCCCAGAGAGGGAGTAGGAGAAAGCTAACTGTGAGAGGTGAGACAGCAAAGCACAGTCCTGGCAGAGAGTAGCCCGTTGTGTGTCATGAGAAAACACTGCACTCCAAGAACTAAAAGGAGGCCAGTGTGACCGGAGAGGTAGAGGCAGGGATGAGGTTAGAGGAGAAACTATGTCAGAGACTTACAATCCCAAGGCCAGTAACTAGGACAACACACCACAGTTCTCTTTAACCAGCCTTCTAAGCCACCCTGGGACGGCTGGAATGTTATCACCACATGGAGATGGGGACCTCTGTGTGAGGAAAATAGATTATGTGGGTTTAAGATATTAATACCCAATACTTAACATGCACTGTTTTGGTAATTTTTTTTCTAATAAGAATATTGGTATACACTTTATTTATTTTTTAAGATTTTTTATTGATATTTTATTACAGTTGTCCCAATTTTTCTCCCTTTGCCCTCCTCTGCCCATCCGACCCCCACTGCCACAGTCAGTCACTACACTGTTATCCACAACCATGGGTCATTCATACATGCTCTGTAGTCCCTTCCCTTTCTTTCTACCATTATTTCCCTCCCTCGTCCCCTCTGGCCACTGTCAGGCTGTCCCATGTTTTGAAGGCCTAAACAGTTTAAACTCTCCTGAAGATGCTTTAAAAGGCATTTTTCCTAGCTTTCCAACCCAGCGCTCTCCCTACTACACCCCGGCCACTCAGAAAATCTCATCTCCTTACTCAATCCAAAAGCCAAAACTGTGTCAACACGCTGAGAAAGCTGGGTCACTTCACCGCTGAACACAAGCCTGCCTTGATACAAACAATCCTAACAGACAACATAATGAACCAGAAACTAAAAAGTAGCCCATAGCAGGGGAGGTAAGGCCACATTTGTATAACGCTGTCAGCTTTCCTCCAAAGCAGTTAAATCTTGATTAACTGGAAACGTCCCTTTCTTGCTAACGACTCCTCTTTCAAAAGGAATCAGATTATAAGCAAATAACTGACATCAGAGATTTTCTTCTTCTGTTAAAGTTAATAATTAGAGGGAATAAAAACTGCTACAGCAAGCTGGGTGACTTCCTTATATTAACTCCATCACAGAAAAAAAGTCATGGTCAAGATGGCAGCTCCAGGGAAGGCAATTTCCTTTAAAGTAGCAAAGGAAACACTCCCGACAACACGGAGGTCATCTACTGCAGATGACAGAGGCCAGACCGGGTCACAGGCAGTCACAGAGGAAAAAACTAGGAGAGTAAACCCCTGTACATCCCCCGCCACAATCCCACATCAGGGTTTCGCCAGCCATATGGAAGGATCATTCATAATACTGATAACAGGTAACAGAGAGGCTAATCTCATTTTCCTATTATCAATAAAGATCTTTGGCCTTTAGTCAAATAGTGTAAAACATTAGTGCAAAATTTTAACATTAATTCAAAGTTTCTTAAGGTTAGGGCAATAGTTCGGTGAATCCAATATCATCTTCAAACAGATAGAACTGAAAATACTAATAAATAGTTGTTTATTGCCTCAATTTTCACAGAGATAAGATTTAATTTTTTCATATCTTTTTAGGTTTTATGTTAATCTTTTGCCACATTCTTCTCTCATTTTGACAAAATGATCACAATCTATGTTTATCCAGTGATATGGACTGAATTCTGTCATCCCAAAATGCACATTTTGAAGCCCCAACACCCGATGTAACTATATCTAGAAATTGGGTCTTTAAGAGGTAATTAAGGTTAAATAAGGTCATAATAACAAGGACCTAACCTGATGGGAGTTATAGGGGCTACCCCACCCTGCAGCCAGGAAGGGGGACCTCATCAGGAACCAAACTGGCTCACGTTTTGATCTTGGACATCCTAGCCTCCAACACTGTGAGAAAATAAATTTATGCTGTTTAAGCCGCCCAATTTATGGTATTTTCTTATGGCAGCTTGAGCTTACTAAAATATCAAGCTCCCTGCATTTGTTTTTACTTATTATTCAAGTAAAGAAAAAGCCACTTCACACCACTCCAGCAAGGAGAATGAAGTCTCATCTCTACCACCATTATCAAGACAACTAACATGCACTGAGCAGGCATAAGGGCCACTCACCCTATTACTAATAACTCATTTAAAACTCTTTTGCCTATTACTATCTTCATGTTGCAGGAAAAGAAATGACAGATTAGAGTGCTTAAAGAGTAAAAGAAAAAAGATTTAAACCCATGCATTCTAGTTTGAAAGCCCAAGCCTTTAATCACAAATAGCTTGTCTGTCATGCCATACTAACGGTTTTTTAATCCTTAATGTTTTAACTCCTCAGGTATCTTTTCTTATTTTCCATGTATTATTCTCTGTAAATTGATTTTGATTGCTATCATTTTTACATACATGCTATTCCAGAACTCGCTAACTGAATTCTATGAAGAGAGAAAAGCAGGCATTGACTCCATCTGAGGTGCACTAACATTTACATATACAAATTCTTTTAGCATGAATTTCCTGTTATTACAGGTATAGGCCTTTGAAATTAACCTAAGTTGATTATGATTAGCCCAAGCTAACCACAACAGGCCATCTTGATTTCTAATATGTTTCCTCTTCTAAAAGCTGATTTGCACTGAATTCACTAACAGCTTAAGCACCCTGGCACGCTGGGAGCTCTGTTATACCATTCAGACATTCAGAAACACAGAAAATGCACTTGCACATCTGCCAGAAGGCTCTGGTGCCAGAACTTGTCAGAGTAAGAATGATTTAGTACTAATTGCAGTGTCCTTGACAGTCCCGAAGTACAAGGTTTATCCATCTAAGGAAGATGGAGCAGGTGAGGCAGCATGTGAGGGCAGATGCAGGAAGCAGCACAATCTTCTCTGACAGCTAAACAACAAGACAATCAGTAATAGTGCTCATCTTTCTACCATGTCAGCAGAGCCACTTACCAGGTTCTATGTAATGCTTTGCTGGCTGCCCTGATGATTCCCCCTCCTCCTCCCACAAGTTACTTTCAAAACTACATCACTGCATGAGCCCTCTCTGTTCTCTCTCTCTCCACTCCACATTGTTTAAGTCCACCTGACTTTTTCTTCTCTTTCATGCACCATATCATCCTTAAATATAGACTTTCAACTGTCTTAAAATGAAATGAGAGACTTCTGGGTTCCTTGATTCTAATCCCCCTGCAACAAGGCACATTTTTCTTATCTCTGTCATTAATCAATAAAGGTGCTGATGAGAGAGTCACTCAGTATTATGGGCCATTCAGTTGAGTTGTAATATCATTCAGGTAAAATTCAGAATAAGAAGTCGTCAGGCTTCATAAAATTGATCTTACCCCAATAAGACTTGGTTAAGGAGTCCTTCATTTTTCATAAGGAAAATCCAAGAGAAAGGAAAACACAGCTTAGAAGCAGATTTATAAAATTAATATTACTTTTGCAGTAAATCAAACCCATAGGGGGATTTCAGAAGTTACACCTAGAAGTCAACCTTAACGTTCAATTTAAAGGCATAAAAAAAAAAAAAAAAAGAAAGAAAGAAAAAAAGGAAAATCAGGCTGACAGTCATAAGCCAGGCCTATCAAAAGGCTTAAATCAGTAAAATCTTAAAAGGCAGTCTTTAAAATGACAAAGTTTTAAAATCCAGTAGATATCATATTTAACCTGCTAAAGAAGGCACAACTTAACAAGCATTACAGAATATCCTCTTGATGGTTTTCAGAAATATTTCTGTCTGTGAAATTGCAGAGACTGTTCAATTAAAAAAGGAGAAGCTTACTGAGACTCAAGTATATTCCTGAATACCTGGGAAAGCTCTTCAAAAGCCTACCAGAAGTCCTGACCCGTGCGGCTCAGTTGTTTGAGCATTGTCCTGAAAAAGGGAGAGGTCACCGATTTGATTCCTGGTCGGGGCACATGCCTGGGTTGTAGGTTCATTCCTCAGTCAGGGTACATACAAGAGGCAACCAGTCAATGTTTCTCTCTCACATTGAAGTTTCTCTCCCTCTCTTTGTCCCTCCTTTCCCCTCTCTCTAAAAATAAATAAATAAAAATCTGTTTTGAAAAAAAAGCCCACCAAAAACTACCACTGAATTAAGCACTCCAACAAATTGAACATGTTCCTCACTTTTCTATTGGTAATATGTGGCCAGTAGCAGAAAAAGTTTTCTAGATCCATCCTCCCTCTGGTAATTGTGAACAAAATTTTCTTTTTCTTTACCTGTAAGTTTGAGAAACAGAGCCCCCAAACAGTTTGGAGACCACAACAAAAGCATTCACACTGATTATATGTGACACCTCACCACATGGCACCAAATGTACTGGAAAAGCACAGGGAATGAGGCTGCAACACCCTTCTGTGTGGATGGGCTGAGGGAGGGTATCTTTGGGTCTCTGCACCCCTCACACCCTCTGCGGCTTCAGGAAATCCCTTTGTGCCTGAACAATGATTAATTTTATTGTTTACATCAACGTAGCTAGGCTATGGTGCCCAACTGTTTGGTCCAACAGTAATCTAGGTATTGCTGTGAAAGCAGTTTGTAGAACTAATTCACTTTTTTTTTTTTTATTTTTTTTTTAAATTCACATTTTTAATCAGGAGACTTTAAGTCAAAGAAATTACCCTTGATAATGTGGGTGGGCCTATTTCAATCAGTTGAAGTCTTAGGATCCCAAAACAAGTTTCCTGGACAAGAAAGAATTCTGCCTCAAGATTATAATATTGAAATCCTGCCTGAGTTTCCAGCATAGCAGCCTGCCCTACAAATTACAGACTCCAAACTGCAACTTCAAGTCTTGTCTAAATTTCCAAGTCTAACCCACAGATGTCAGACTTCACAGTCTCCCTGGTCTCTCTCTTTCCCTTTCTTTTTTTCTTTTTCTTTTTCTTTTTCTTCCTTCCTTCCTTCCTTCCTTCCTTCCTTCCTTCCTTCCTTCCTTCCTTTCTTTCTCTGTCTCTCTCTCTCTCTCTCTCTCTCTCTCTCTCTCTCTCTCTCTCTCTCTCTCTCTCTCTCTCTTCCCCAACATCCCCCACACCAGTTTTTTCTCTGCATAATATCTACTATTGGATCTGTTTCTCTGGAGAGCCTGGAATGATACAACCTGCTTTAAGTATTAAGCTCAGGAAATATTTGGAAATCACTGGGGTAGAAAATCAAACAAAAAGAAACATCACCAATAAAACTCTTCAGATAAAAATAAAGCAGAACACTTTATACATTTTTTTTCCAAAAGAGGCTAAGCTTTTAAATCCATGTACCCCTTTTTAATGTTTTACTAAAAACATCATTTTTAACCAAGAACAAATGAAATGTAAACTAGAGATGTGACTTCTCTATTTTTTTTTTTTAGTCATTCTGTCCAGTTGAAAGGCCACACCATATATTGAAAGGATATACTGGGTGTGTCTGAAAAGATACTTCAATCTACATATTCAGAGACTTCACTAAGCATTAACTATCCATTGTTGTGTAACAAATAACTCTAAAATTTATTACCTCACACCGGTGCTGAGGGTCAGGAATCTAGGTGTGTCTTAGCTAGGTGGTTCTGCCCCAGGATATCTCATTAAGTTGCGGTCAAGCTGGTGGCAAGGGCTGCCATCAGCTGAAGGCCTGACTAGGACTGGCGGGGCTGGAGATCTATCTGTTCCAAGAGCGATCATTCACATTGGCTACTGGCCTGAAATTCTCCTATTAACAGGAGGCCTCAGTTCTTCCTCACATGTGCCTTTCCATGTGGCTGCCTGAGTGTTTGCACAACATGGCAGGTGATTTCTCTCAACATAAGCAATCCAAGAACAAGGAGGATGCTACAGTGCCTGTAATAAGCTAGTCTTTGAAATCACCTGCCACCACTTCTACCACATTCTGTCCATTAAATAGCCACACTCCACCTTTAAACAGGAACAGTATCAAAGAGTTTTTAGACATATTTTAAATCACCATAGGGCATGAAATCATACCCTGGATTGATCCTTAAGCTTTAATTGGTCTTGATTTCTCTTAGTTTTATCCTTATTGTTGGACTTGAGAATTAGTTTGTCTCTTTCTATCTTACAAGGCTCTAAATGTGTAGACTCTATATATACTTTTCCATTCCTACTTGCAAACTGGATACTTCATCTCATTTCAATAGTAGCCAACACACATACTATTAGCATTCTGTTTTAGGTACATGATCTCTTCACTGATGTCTCATCTTCTTGAGCTAGGACAAATCACAGGTCACTGGCAGGCTATTTGGCTAACTGTTCTTGGTTCCGGTGCAGGAGGTCAACCTTCATGGAGGAGGCTGTTGGTGGTGATTGTGGGACTCTTTAGGCAACCTGACTATTCAACAGGCAGAGGAGTTTCTCTTAGAAGGTTGTATGTTTGGTAGGCATGCTGCACTGCGGCCTATTTAGCTCAGTTAAAAACCCAGTTGACTTATCACTGTAATAGGAACTCATTATCTGTAAAAAAGATCAGTTAAAGGAGCATCTTAGGCTCTCCTCAGAAGGAAAAGCTTAAATTGGGACTAAAAAGGGTCCACTTAAGCATTTTATCCAATCCCTAATCTCACAATTGATTATTTTCAATTAATTAATTCCTTTCAAATAATGCTATATTTAAACAACTCTACTAATGAAGGAGGCAAGGTAGAAGGTAAAGGGAAGGGAGATGACATTATTAAACTCTTCTCATGAACTGAGTGCAATATTAAGTATTTTATAAGTCATCCAATTTAATCCTCACATCAGAAATGTAAGATAGACATTATTATCTTCATTTTACAAGTGAAGAAATCCAGCCTCTGGAAACTTACATAATGTACCCAAAAATTCATACCACTAGCAGAGTTAACATGAAGCCCAAGTTGTCTTAACTCCAAACTCCATTTTGGCAATAGGCTTTTG
This sequence comes from Furipterus horrens, assembly GCF_987537825.1. NCBI lineage: Eukaryota > Metazoa > Chordata > Mammalia > Chiroptera > Furipteridae > Furipterus > Furipterus horrens. The sequence goes on along the minus strand of NW_028327176.1, from coordinate 109,278,870 downwards.
CTGCTCATAACAAATCCAAAATCTCAGTGACCTACCACATCATTTAGTTTTTGTTCATATGAAATGAAAGTTACAGCCTGGATCAAGCTCTGTTCCACACTGCAGGTCTACTACGCATGTCCTCTCATACTGGGATTCAAGCATAAGGAGCAGTCTCTATCTAGAAAAAGTTCAAGTCAAATCACAAGAACCACATTTAAAACTTCTGCTCAGAGTTGGCATACATCATGCCTACACACGTTCTACTGATCAAGTCACATGGTAAGTCTTACTGTGGGGACACAAAGTACACTCTGCCTACTAGAAGTTACCGGCTAAGATGTGGCTACATACCTCCTATAAGATTTTTAACTTCTCTCATAGGAGAAGAGAGGATTTATTCCACGTAAGAATAAAAGGAAAGCGAATAGCTAGAACAGAGGAGCCAACTGCAACAGTCATTAGCATTGTCCACCAAATAACTGCAGCTCTCTTCCAGGGCAGGTGGAAGAATTATACTTCTTCATCCCACTAACGTCATGGGTAGCCAGGTAACTAGCTTTGGTCAATAAAAGATGAGCCAAAGTGATACGTCTCTTCTGGGAGAAATCTGTATAAAATGGTGCATAAGTGGACACTGTCTTTTCTGACAATGTTTCAAAGGATGACTGCAGCTTGGGTCCTGAATGAGGACAATATGGGACAGTGCCCCCAACCAATCCATGATGAATATAGAGCAGAAATAAACAATTATATGGACATTTCTGTTATCAACATAAATTAGCTTATTCTGACATAGAATTCAATTAGATTATTCCCTTAAGGAATGTAAACTAAGAAAGAGAAAACAATGGGTGATAAGCAGTAGATGACATATGCAAATGTTGAATCTAAGACTTTATGACAAGCCAAAACTAAATTATGAATTAAGCAGAAGCTGAGACATAAAAAACAAAGTAAAAGATGACAGATGTAGTATGTAGTTAGAATTCTAAAAAGAGAATAGACACAAAGACAAAAACAGACACACAAGAAGAGGTCGTGTAGCTCACAAGTAGATTGATGAGAGTTTCCAAACCCTAGAGCAACCTTTATTACTACAGCTTTCTGGCCATGTTCAGGATGAATGAACCACTGAAATCCCCTATTTTCCTTAAAGGGCCCAAATGAGTCTTTAACGAAAAAACTGGGACAAATGAGACCTGTCAGATGGTTTAAGGTAATCAAGAAAAAATTATATGGTGACTCCAATTACAGAATAAAGATTCGCTTCCTAATGTAATCATTAACTTTTTTATAGAAAGTTTAGCTAAGGTAATATTCAGAAATTATCAAAAATGTTAAATATACTTACATAAATTCATTAAATATATCTTACTCAATATCATCTAGGTAAATAAAGAAGGCAAAAATAAAAAAAGACTCTCTCAGGATCAAAATGCCAAAACAAAAGAGAAAGAGAATCTCATCTTTCTAGAAAGGTTTTTATTTGTAAAGCTAAGAAGAAAACCTGATTGTTTTATAAACATATGCTGATCATATACAAACCTCCCAAGGACAACCTTAAGTACATGAAAGTACCTATTATAATACTGGGATTTAATAAATACTTGGTTGACTGAGCATATAAATCATTAGGAAAAAATGTGCTTTATAAATCACTTAGTACATATGTTTACACTTCATATCCCAGACAAAAAGCTATTGGTGATGACTATGTTGGTTAACTATTGGGCCAGATGCTGTAATTCTAAGATCTAAAAAGGAATTAATGTAATAAATTAGGCATATGATTGGGGAAACTAAATAGCTAAAGAGTATATTGAGCTTAATGTTTGTTTATACACATGCCACATCTTTTTAATCAAAATAGGAAGTACTGACTGAAATGCTACTTTATGATTGGCACAAGGCTAAGACTTTCCATAGGGAAGAAGCAAAAACATTCAAGAAAAATTTTATAAACTATGGTATAGTACTGAAACACTGACTTTTTTAGTAAATTGGCCAAATGGATAACAAACTACACAAAATTAGTTTCCAACAGGTTTAGGTATGAGATACTGAAAAGAACTAATAACCAAAATGTTGTTTCAATTTGCACTTTTACAAATCAATAAATTTAAAGTTACTAACTTTCTGATAGTTATATTATAACCTGTATGTTTACCTAGTCCTTAAATCTTGTTTTGTGTTTAATCAGCTAGGATGATGGACAAACAGGAAAGTAACAAAATTTATACTTAATTGATTTTTAAAAGATTGGATACATTTTCACCTTCAACTGATAGGCTCTCTAAAATGACATGTGACAGGTAGAAGTAAATGAAATAAAACTGAATTACCCTTGTCATCAATCTTGTTCCTTTGTGTAGTAAATCTACTTTGGGAGTGACATATTCTGAATTTTACTATTCAAGCACTAAATGAATCTGTCTCTTCCACAGGAGAGTTCTGGCACAGCGCGATACATTTCCTCATTTTAATTAACCTAATGATCTACTCACCGATCATACTTGGAGGTCTATTTTATTACCCTAAATTAATATTTTCTTTCCATTAAAGTCACAGATAATAAAAAACAAAACAAAACATGTTTTCAGGTGTGGTTTACAACACATTTAATCTACAGTACTCCTTTGTTTAGTGATTACAAGCACTTAAATTTTCTTTGAAAATCACTTTAGACTACTAGCAGCCTGATAAATTTTTACTCATGTGCACGGAGGGCCATTAATAAGGAAAATAAAAACGTAATATTTCAAGAATCAAAATATCTGTTCATTAGCTCAGCGAAAGCAATTATAAGACGTGCTGATTGATCTCATTTTAAAAGGTGTGTTTATGTAAAATAATCGAACAATCTTAACTGACACAATGTGTGATTTTATTTCCCTTGCAATTAGATTACTTTCTCAAGTTTAGGGTCAAACATAAGAACAACAAAGTAATTTCAATTGTTCAAGAGGACTGCTTAAAGCAAATGTTTGCCAATTTAATGAGAAATCATTTGGTCACAATTCATTGATACAAATTCAGCACCTAAGGCCAAATGTCAACTCTTGAATAAAAATTTGCATACATATCAGCCCATTATTTTTTAACTTTCAAAACTAATCCCTGTTGATCAAAATGAAAACATAAACCTCAATTTGATTTAAAACATATTCTCGAAAGTGCTGACTATTAAACAAAAATGCATTCCTTTGAATACTCTCTCTCTTCTCATCTAATCTCCACCTTATTTCGGAATTTACTCTCAAAAACTATTCTGATGCCTCAAACAAACCATAAAATTAGGTAAATATTCTATTTGTGTTACATGATACTGTAAAACTCACTGACTTGAAAATTTAGGTTTTGGGTTTTTTTGTCTTTCTCTGATTTATTTTGCTTACCATAATGCCCTCAAGGTCCATCCATGTTTTCTCAAAGGGAAGAGTTTCCTTCCTTCTTCTTCTTTTTTTTTAATAAGCTTTATTGATTATGCTGTTAACAGTCGTCCCAATTTCTTTTCCCTTTGTTCCCCTCTACCCAGTGACCCCTGTCCCCAATTATCTCCCCCTACTTTGGTCCCTGCCCATTGGTTGTGCATAGCTCTTCTCAACATCTTCCTGTCTACTCCACTTCCCCCTACTATACTTCTTAATTCCTGCACCATCTCCCTCCCTTTCCCCATTCCCCTTCCCCTCTGACCTCCCCCCAATATGTTCCCCATACCTATAATTCTTTTCCCATTCTCATGGCCTACTTAGTTTGCCTTTGTTGCAATTCCATAGCTTCTGTTGTTGGTGGTAGCAATACAGTTTTCATTTTAATGTTCATAGTTTTGATCATCTTCCCCCTAAACAAGTCCCTTTAGCACTTCACATAATGGTGGTTTGGATTTGATGAACTCCTTCAGTTTTACTTTGTTCTGGAAGCACTTTCTATGCCCTTCTATTCTGAATGACAGCTTTGCTGGGTAGAGTAATCATGGTTGTAGGTTTTTGCTTTTCATTACTTTGAATATTTCTTGCCAGTCCCTTCTTGCCTGCAGAGTCTCTTTTGAGAAATCAGCTGACAGTCTTATTGGGACCCCTTTGTACGTAATTCTCTTCTTCTCTCTTGCTGCTTTTAAGATTCTCTCTTTATTCTTAATTTTTGACATTTTGATTCTAATGTGTCTTGGTGTGGTCCCCCCTGGGTCCAGTTGTTTTGGAACTCTCTTTGCTTCCTGGACCTGCAAGTCTATTTCCTTCCTCAAGTTAGGGAAGTTCTGTTTCATTATTTTTTCACATAATTTTTTAATTTCTAGTTCTTCTTCTTCACCTTCTGGAAACCCTATGATTCGGATGTTGGCCCTCTTATAGCTGTCCCATAGGTTTCTGAGTCTCTCCTCATTTTCCTCATTGTTCTTTTCCTCTTTCTGCACTGGTTGACGGTTTGTTCCTTCCCTGTGTTCCGATTTGTTGATCTGATCCCTGGATTTCTTTCCCTCACCACTTGTTTCATATATGTTTTCATTCACTTCAGCAGGAGTAGCCTTCATTCCTTCCCCATCTTGTTTACAATCTGCTGTCAGGTCTGTAAGCATTCTTATAACCAAAGCTCTGAACTCTACCTCAGAAAGATTTCCTATCTGTTCAGGCATTAGATCAGATATTTGCTGACTGGTCAGCTGCAACACTGGGATCTCTATCATGATCTCTGCTATCCTGATAGTTTTGTGTTTACCTTTGCTTCCTGGGCGGGGCTGTCACACCTCCTACGTTATAGGGGGAGAAGCCCCATGCACTTATCACTACTGGGCAACCCTTCTCACCACACTGTGGCATCCTGTGTGGGAGCAGTGGTCCAAGATGGATTCCTGCCATTCACTCTCTGCTGAGAGACCGGGAGCTTCTTCTTCCATCCCCACCACCTCTGGCCTTCACAGTATGAGGCAATGGGGGTCTGCCTTCCCTGGTGCTAGAATTGTGAGCTGAGGGGTCTGGTCTGCAGTCAAGGTGGTCCCCAAGTGTTTCTTGCTTCTTTTTAAATATGGGTGTCTGTGCTTACCGCAGTCCCACTGCCATCGCTGCAGCTGCAGCTGCCGCTGCCAGGCTAGCTTGACCTCTCCGCCCCAGCTTCGCCCCTCCTACCCATCCGGACAAGCACCAGTTCTTTATAACTTCATACGTTGGACTTCCATGTAGTTTTATTTTCTGGAACTTCTGGTTATTTCTGGTTTTGCGGCAGATGTATTCCTTCTTAGTTGTGGAGGGAGATGGAGCATGTCAGACTAGGCCTCCATGTTGGCCAAAAGTCCGAAAATTTAGGTATTTTATAAAAGTATTTGGATTTATTTTTTTATAGAGCATTTAAAAAAATTTTTTTTAAATCTTTATTGTATTGTTTTTCCATCACCATTTAGTTTCCTTATACCCTTCTCTCCCCAGCAATCAGCACTGCCACTAAACTGGGTCAAGCAGCAGGAGCTCTTCCCTGGCCTGTGTCTCATGGAAGTCCTAAGGGTGAGATTCAGCTGAGACAGGCCTCCAATAGTTCTCAGTGATGAGGTTCTAGGGCCTAGAATGCGTTTCCCCCTATAGGTACCAAAAGGGTAGATGTCTCCACACCTCAACCAACCACACCAACTTCTGACCTCCCAACATGGAGTGGCAGGTGCATCTTGTCGAACAAGCAAATGGTAGACTTAAGAGTAAGTATATCAGGATAACATAAGAGAAATAGAGGTGACCAGATGAGTCAGGGCTCATCTTGAGGAAGGAGTAACCACAGAGATCCCCATTCCAAATAACTACTCCAGGGAAACCAGCAAAGTTGACTGTAAAAATTTAAAGTTTAAGACTGCTTTACCAATAGCCCCGGACCACGTACCCATTAATAACTGAATGGATAGTTCTGATGATTCTCACCTACTCAGCCCCTCTATAAACCCAAATAAGGCATTGTGATTTTTTTTTTTTTAATCTCTCTAGGAACTGACACAATCCCTTAACATATGCTATTACTTACCTTTCAAACATTGAACTTTTAAACCTTTTTATTAAAGTATCACAAATGAAAGCAAAGAGTAGACTTCCAGTCAAGATGGCAACATAGGAGATCCAAGATGGCGGAGGAGTAAGTGGAAGCTACACTAACCTCCTCCCAGGACCAGTCTGGATTTACAACTTAATTTTGGAGAAATCATCTGGAATAACCAACGGAACACTAGCTGGAAAGAAGTCTTATAACCACGGAGAGACAGAAAAGGCCGCTACATCACAACTTGACCGGTAGGGAGTGCGGAGATGCGGAAGGGCTGGCTGGGCTCACACGGGTGGCTGCTGAAGGGACTGAGAAACAGCTCATCAGCAGCCGGGCATTCCCCCTGAGAAGGGCAGGGTCTAAACCACCAGCTGGGCTTCCCAGTCTACAGCAACAGAGTGGAAAGTAAAATAGTATCAGCTGTGAAAAGCGAAAAGCCACAGGGTTTCTTGCTAGCCGGAGAGAAACAGCAGGAGAAAAAGAGCTCTTAAGTGGATCACATACGAAAATATTTTGGCCACCACTTACCCTGGGCTCAAGCAGAGGGAAGGCAGAGAAGACTGGAGACGCTTGGGGAGAGTTTGGCACGGTGGCTTTGAGGGGAGAACTGGAGGAGCAGCCGACTGAGTCCCAGTGCTGATTCATCCCCAGTACTGCAGGTAGACCATTCCCCTCCAAGTGGCGTCAGCCTGAGGGGAAGCAAAAGCCCTGCCTACAGGAATTAAGCTGCCACACCCACAGTCCTTAAGCCTGACAGCTAATCACAGATTGAATAGATTAACAATCAAAGAAGACAGACAACAGCAGTAGATCCCTGGAAGTCTCCAACAGGCTGCCTAGGGCCAGACTGGTACATGATCTGACGCCACCAGAGGCAGATCCAGGAAGTGCAGATCATTCTAAGAAGCACCAACAAACAATAGGAGTCAAAAAAATGGGGAGACAGAGAAACAACCTCCCATCAAAAGGAAAGGTAGAATCCCCAGAAAGAGTGCTAAAAGAAATAGAGGGAAGCGAACTATCAGATATGGAATTCAAAACATGGATTATGGAGAAGCTGAATGAGCTCAGCAGAAACTACAAAGAACTCCAGAAAAACTACAAGGAACTCACAGAAAATTACGTGAGCATGAAAAAGGACATAGAAGCTATCAATAAGAGCCAGGAGGAAATGAAGAATACGATCTCTGAATTGAAGAACACAGTAGAAGGAATTAAAAGCAGGCTAGAGGAAGCAGAAGATCGGATCAGCGAGCTGGAGGACAACCTACACAAAAACTCCCAGACAATGCAACAAAATGAAAAAAGACTGAACAAGACTGAAGAGGTTCTAAGACAGCTGCAGGACAACATGAAACGTAATAATATCCGTATCATAGGAATTCCAGAAGGAGAAGAGCAAGGGATAGAAAACCTCTTTGAAAAACTAATGACAGAAAACTTCCCTAACATGACGAGAGAAAGAGTCACGCAAGTCCAGGAAGCACAGAGGGTCCCAATGAAGATGAACCCCAACAGGCCCACCTCAAGACACATCATAATTAAAATGGCAACATTCAAAGACATAGAGAGGATCCTAAAAGCAGCAAGAGAAAAACAACTAATAACATACAAGGGTACTCCAATAAGGCTATCATCAGATTTCTCAGCAGAAACACTACAAGCCAGAAGGGAATGGCAAAAAATATTCCAAGCAATGAAAAACAAAGGCCTACAACCTAGAATACTATACCCAGCAAAGCTCTCATTCAAAATGGAGGGTGAAATAAGGAGCTTCCAAGACAAAAGAAGGCTAAAAGAATACATCTCCACCAAACCAGCAATGCAAGAGATGCTAAAGGGTCTGCTCTAAGAAGATAAAGAAACAGATTGAGACAGAGAAGAACACGAGTACAAAGGGGAAAAATGACAATGAATAAGTACTTATCAGTAATAACCCTAAATGTAAATGGATTAAACGCTCCAATTAAAAGACATAGGGTAGCTGAATGGATTAGAAAGAATGACCCACATATATGCTGTCTACAAGAGACCCACCTTAGAACAAAAGATCTACACAGACTGAAAGTAAAGGGATGGAATAAAGTATTTCAAGAAAATGGGCATGAAAAAAAAGCCGGGGTAGCAATACTTATATCAGACAAAACAGATTTCACAGCAAAGTCCATAAAAAGAGACAAAGAAGGGCATTTCATAATACTTAAGGGAAAAATCCATCAAGAAGATATAACCCTTATAAATATATATGCACCCAACTTAGGAGCACCCAAATATATAAGGAAACTTTTGAAAGACTCCAAGAAAGATATAGACAGCAACACACTCATAGTAGGGGACTTTAACACCCCATTGTCAACAATGGACAGATCTTCGAAGCAAAGAAACACCAAAGATATGGAGGCACTGAACAACACTCTAGATCAAATGGACTTAGTCGATATATATAGAAGTTTTCACCCCAAAGAAGCAAAATATACATACTTCTCAAGTGCACATGGAACATTTTCAAAGATAGACCACATGGGAGGACACAAAACAAGCCTTAACAAATTCAAGAAAACTGAAATTATATCAAGCATCTTCTCAGATCACAATGGCTTAAAATTGGAAATCAACCTCAAGGAAAAAACTCAAAAACATTCAAACTCATGGAGAATGAATAACATGCTATTAAATAATGAATGGGTTAACAATGACATCAAGGAAGAAATCAAAAAGTTTCTGGAAACTAATGATAATGAACACACAACAACCCAAAACCTATGGGATACAGCGAAAGCAGTCCTAAGAGGAAAGTTCATAGCAATACAGGCCTACCTAAAAAAGCTAGAAGAATATCTAATAAAAAATTTAACCCTACAGCTACAAGAACTAGAGGAAGAACAACAAGCAAAGCCCAGATCAAGTAGAAGGAAGGAAATCATCAAGATCAGAGCAGAATTAAATGACATAGAGTCTAAACTAACAGTTCAAAAGATCAACAAAAGTAGGAGCTGGTTCTTTGAAAAAATAAACAAAACTGACAAGCCTTTAACCAGGCTCATCAAGAAAAAAAGAGAGAGGACCCAAATAAATAAAATCAGAAATGAAAGAGGAGAAATCACAACTGATACCACAGAAATACAAAGGATTATAAGAAATTATTACGAACAACTGTATGGCAAGAAATTTGACAACCTAGAGGAAATGGACAAATTCCTGGAAAGCTATAGTCTTCCCAAACTGAATCAAGAAGAAGCAGCAAGTCTGAATAGACCAATAACAGCTAGTGAAATTGAAGCAGTAATCAAAAAACTCCCAGCACACAAAAGCCCGGGACCGGATGGCTTCACAAGTGAATTCTACAAAACATTTAGAAAAGAACTAACTCCTATCCTTCTCAGACTATTCCAAAAGATACAAGAAGAGGGAAGACTGCCAAACTCATTGTATGAAGCCAGTATAACCCTAATTCCAAAACCAGGTCAAGACACAACAAAGAAAGAAAACTACAGGCCAATATCGCTGATGAACATAGATGCTAAAATCCTCAACAAAATATTGGCAAACCGGATCCAGCAACACATTAGAAAGATCATACACCACGATCAAGTAGGATTCATCCCAGGGATGCAAGGATGGTTTAATATTCGCAAATCAATAAACGTAATACACCACATAAACAAAATGAAAGACAAAAACAACATGATAATATCAATAGATGCAGAAAAAGCATTTGATAAAGTACAACACCCATTTATGATAAAAACTCTCAGCAAAATGGGAATAGAGGGAGCATACCTCAACATAAAAAAGGCCATATATGAGAAACCTGAAGCCAACATCATACTCAATGGGCAAAAACTGAGAGCATTCCCCCTGAGATCAGGAACAAGACAAGGATGTCCGCTCTCTCCACTCCTATTCAACATAGTCTTGGAAGTTCTAGCCACCGCAATCAGACAAGAAAGAGAAATAAAAGGCATCCAAATTGGAAAAGAGGAAGTAAAACTGTCATTATTTGCAGATGACATGATAGTGTACATAGAAAACCCTATAGACTCCACAAAAAAACTACTCGACCTAATAAGTGAATTCGGCAAAATAGCAGGATACAAAGTCAATATTAAGAAATCAAAGGCATTTTTATACACCAACAATAAAAACTCAGAGATAGAAACTGAAAGAAAAATTCAATTTACCATAGCAACAAGAAAAATAAAATACCTAGGAATAAACTTAACCAAGGAGGTAAAAGACCTGTACTCAGAAAACTACATAACACTGAAGAAAGAAATTAAAGAAGATACAAATAAATGGAAGCATATACCATGCTCATGGATGGGAAGAATCAACATCATTAAAATGTCCATACTACCCAAAGCAATTTATAGATTCAATGCAATCCCTATTAAAATACCAGCAACATATTTCACAGACCTAGAACAAATACTTCAAAAATTTATATGGAACCAAAAAAGAGCCCGAATAGCCACAGCAATTTTGAGGAAGAACACAGTAGGAGGAATCACAATACCTGATATCAAACTATACTACAAGGCCACGGTAATCAAAACAGTCTGGTACTGGCATAAAAACAGACATATAGATCAATGGAACAGAATAGAGAGCCCAGAAATAAACCCAGGTTCATATGGTCAACTAATATTTGACAAAGGGGGAAAGAACATCAAATGGAGTGAAAAGAGCCTCTTCAACAAATGGTGTTGGGAGAACTGGACAGAGACATGCAAAAAAATGAAACTAGACCACCAACTTACACCATACACCAGAATAAACTCAAAATGGATCAAAGACTTAAATGTAAGCCATGATACCATAAAAGTCCTAGAGGAAAAAACAGGCAGGAAAATTTCAGATATCCCACATAGCAACATTTTCACTGATATATCTCCTAAGGCAAGGGAAATAAAGGAAAGAATAAACAAATGGGACTACATCAAACTAAAAAGTTTCTGCTCAGCTAAAGAAAACATCAGCAAGATGAAAAGGAAACCAACCATATGGGAAAATATATTCACCAATGACATCTCAGACAAGGGATTGATCTCCAAAATATATAAAGAACTCATACGACTCAACACCAAGAAGACAGACAACCCAATTAATAAATGGGCAAAGGACCTGAACAAACACTTCTCCAAAGAAGACATACAGAGGGCCCATAGACATATGAAAGTATGCTCAACATCACTAGCCATCAGAGAGATGCAAATAAAAACCACAATGAGATACCACCTCACACCAGTCAGAATGGCCATAATCAACAAATCAACAAATAACTTGTGCTGGAGAGGATGCGGAGAAACGGGAACCCTGGTGCGTTGCTGGTGGGAATGCAGACTGGTGCAGCCACTATGAAAAACAGTTTGGAATTTCCTCAAAAAACTAAAAATGGAACTGCCTTTTGAACCAGCAATTCCATTGCTAAGATTATATCCGAAAAATCGTCAAACACCAATTCAAAACAACCTATGCACTCCAATGTTCATAGCAGCACTATTTACAATAGCCAAGTGCTGGAAACAACCTAAATGCCCATCTGTAGATGAGTGGATCAAAAAACTGTGGTACATTTACACAATGGAGTTCTATGTAGCAGAAAGAAAGAAGGAACTTCTACCATTTGCAACAACATGGATGGAACTAGAGAGAATTATGCTTAGCGAAATAAGCCAGGCAATGAAAGAAAAATACGTTATGCTGTCACCTATTACAGGAAACTAATGAACAACACAAACAAATGAGCAAAATTGAACCAGAGGTATGTAAACAAGGAGTAAACTAACAGTAACAAGGGGGGAGGTGGCAGGGAGAAAAGGAGGTAAGAAGGGGAAGTGTCAAATCAAAGAACATGTATAAACGACCCACGGACATGGGCAACTGAGTGGGGACTGAATGTGGGGGAAGGGAGGGGCAGGGTACAGGGAAGCAAGAGGGGAAAAAAAAAAAGTGAGACAACTGTAATGGAAAAACAAACAAAAAAATTTTTTTAGTGGGGAAAAATGAAAATATGAAGAATGGAAATGCCAGTTCAGTGAATATTAGGACAAAGATTTTCCTTCACGTTGTATATTTTTCTCCCTATTTGATCTCTCCAGAGTTTGGCATTCTAAACAAATAAGTAATGACTTAAGTTTCTTTGCATAGAACTAATAAGACCAGTTGTTAATAGAGGTTCCTTTTTTTGACCAAGTCTTTGACTGGAATGTCAAGCCTAAAGGAGACATGCTTGGGCTCAGGTTGTTACCAAAAAGCCCCGAGGAACTGGGAATGACTTTCAAAGGTAATAAAAGCCCGCAAAATAAAAGGCCTGGTACCATGGTTGGTTGTGCGGTCCACAGCAATCTCTCCAGGGAAGGAACGAAGGTTGTTTTCCTGAAAGATGGCTAGAAGGGACCTTAAGGCACAATGGAAAACCAGAAAGACTTGGAAAGGACAGGTGTGTACAGGCAATGATGAATGCCAGGTATGTGGCCCAGCTTCTGTGCCCTGAAGAGCAGACTGAGGGTCACCCTAAATGTTCCTTGGGTAAGTTCCAGCAAAACAGAACTAAAGATCATAAGTGATCATTTGCTGCTCTTGTTATGTTTATGCAAATGAACAGGATAAATTTAAAATGGACTTAATGTAGTCCCTTTAAAGACAAGGAGAGTAATCTTAGGGAGAAAAATCATTATTCAAGGAAAATCACAATGATCAGTGGCAGACTGTAAAGTAGGGCAGCTAACCGTCTTAAAAGTTTCTTCTCATTTAAAAAATGGTTTCACTTGAAAATTAAACCATATCTGTGATATCACCAAAGAGACTCAAGTTGCAGGCAAGTAGAATGTCAAGTGCCTTGCAACTGGATGTCTTCCCAATAAGACAGTCTTATAGATTTAGAGACTTGTTTGTTGGTTATGTTACATAAATTAACATGTGTTTTCTGTTTTCAAAGGGCATAAGCCTATGACCGCATTACCTCAGTGATTGTCTGTACGCATAAGCCTCACTTAATCCTCTCTGCAGCACTGTCTCCTGAGACTCAACAGTTTGGCTGAACTAAATGGCTGGGTTGGTGAAGAATGGGGTGGTCTGTGGGCTTCACTTTAAAACTGATTTCTCTTTTCTATCCTAATGGCTTGGACAGAAAGGGCCCAGAGGTCTGAGAGGGGGGAAACATAAACTATTTCCCTCAGCCCAAGCTAAATATAATGGGCAAAAGGGTTTTGGACAGGCGAGATGTGCCTAGCACACCTTCCTCCAAAGAAGCCCCCCCCCTTTTTTTTTCTCCTAATATGGAACATTGAAAAATTAATCCCTGCCTTTTGTCACTTAGTAGTTATGGATTGAATGATGTCTTTTAACACTTTTTGCCAAATCTGTTGCCCCCAGAACACAACAAGGACACCAGCCTGCTAAACCAAGCACGCCGTTGTCCAGAGACAGCCAACTGACCTGGAGTCTGCACGATCCTTCCCCATGTGGGAAGGCCACCCTCCCCTCCACACCCCCACTATTATTAGGGATTTCTGGACCCAAGGGTAGGTAGGACGACGACCATGTCCAGCTTGAAGCAGCTAGAGGAGCTTGAGACCTTCGCCCATTGTCCTTTACAAGATTACAAAGGGTCTTAATATCTGAGAGGGAGGGATAGTTATTTTTTACGAACCATGGGTATGGACTTGGGGGGGGCGGGGATTGCTGGGGGAGGGAGATACTGGGTGGAGGGGAGTAAAGGGGAGAAAATTGGAACTATTGTAACAATATAATCAATAAAGAAAAGCTGGGGAAAAAAAAAAAAACCACATGTAACTAGTGATACCCTGTTAGACCATAAAAAAAAAAAAGAAAATTCAAATCACCTGTAATAAGCTGCCTAGAAATATTATCTTTTAACTTTTAAAAATATAAATAAATAAATAAATTATTTATTTATTTAAATTGTATATCAACAGGAATTAAGTATCCAAGTACAGGAAAGTTATTGTGGGAGAGGGGGTGGGTTGGGTGGGGGAGAGAAATTTGGAGTAAAGGGGACAACTGTAATTGAAAAACCAAAAATAAAAAAAAATAAAAATAAAAAAAAAAGATGGCAACATAGGTCAACACGGCTTGCCTCCTCACACAACCACATCAAAATTACAACTAAACTATAGAAAAACCGTCTCTCAAATACATCAGAAATTGAGTCTCATGGAAGTCCTACAACTACAAAATTAAAGGAACAGACTGGTAGGAGGGGTCAAGACGTGGAATGGGCTGGTCCCACATACACATGTGGATAAAAATTCAAGAGGAATAATTCAGGAGTGAAGAGTCCCATCCCCATATCAGGTCCCCCAGCCCACGGTTCTACTGCCAGGAAGATAAGTCCCCATAACTTCTGGCTGCAAAAACCAGTGGGGATTGAGTCAGTGGAACAAACTTATAGAGTCCCAAGCAATTTCCCTTAAAGAATTCACATGTGCACTTACTCAGACTCACTCCCTCTGAGCTCCAGCACCAGGGTAACACCTTGAAAGGTACCAGTGGCATACAGGGAGAAACTGAACGGCCTAGCATCAGAGAGCTGGGGACAGCTTTCTCCCAGAGAGAAAGGCAGGCAAAGGCCAGTGTCCCTTTTCTGAACCCTCCCACCACATAGTCACAGAGTCAGCAGGCTGATGCCATATCTGTGACTCCATTAACCTGGCTAACACTGTTTGCACCACCCTGGAGATCCCCAGAGACTCCGCCCCACTCAACTTATAGATGCATCCAAGCTGCATTTCCATATAAATGGCTGGTCTTGGCTCATGCTTCACAATTTTATAAATCCTCTCAAAGAAGCAACAGCCATCCTCAGTGACCTCCCAGTCCCCATGCCTCTTGCTAAGTGGCCCCAAGACAGCTCAGATTCACAGCCTGGCTATGCCTGGAAATCTCCAAGCCCAGCACAAGTAGCAGCCATCTCAGATTGCTTTATAGCTCAGGGAGGGTGGCCCTGGGCAAAACACAGGTAGGGGCTGATGTTGGCCTGCACCACCCAACAAACCCCAGAGCCTGCACACCTGGTAACCAAATCATGTTGGAGCAGCTCCACCCTGCCCCCACAAAGCTTATCCTCCACAGAAGGCGGAGGTTGGTTGTCAGTGGTCATCACCCACTCATGCAGCTGACTAGCCTGGGTAAACACCTCCCATTGACTGCCAACAGCAATTAAGACTCAACTACAAGAGCAGGGTGTTTTCAGCCCACATGAAGGCACACCTCAAGTATCCCGCTTGGGTGATAGTGGAGGCTGTACCACTGGACCTTACAGGACACATACTACATTAGGCCATGCTACCAAGACAGAGAGCCATAGCAGCTCTATTTAATACATAGAAATAAACACAGGGGGGCTGCCAAAATGAGGAGACAAAGAAATATGGCCCAAATACAAGAACAGATCAAAACTCCAGAAAAAGAACTAAACACAGTGGAGATAAGCATCTATCAGATGCAGAGCTCAAAACACTGGTTATAAGGATGTTCAAGAAACTTAATGAGGAACTCAACAGCATAAAAAAGATCCAGTCAGAAACAAAGTATACATTAATTAAAGTAAAGAACAATTTACATGGAAACAACAGTAGAGTGGATGAAGCTGAGAATCAAATCAATGATCTGGAACATAAGGAAGCAGAAAACCACCACTCAGAACAACAAAAAGAAAAAAGAATAAAAAACAAAATAAAAAAACGAGGATAATATAAGCAACCTCTGGGACAATTGCAAGCATTCCAACATTTGCATCATAGGGGTGCCAGAGAAGAAGAGAGAAAAGGAGTATGAAATTGGAAATCTACTTGAAAAAATAATGAAAGAAAACTTCCTTAATTTGGTAAAGGAAATAGACATGCAAGTCCAGGAAGCACAGAATCCCAAACAAGATGGATACAAAGAGGCCCACTCCAAGACACATCATAATTAAAATTTCAAAGGTTAAAGATAAAGAGAGCATCTTAAAAGCAGCGAGAGAAAAGAAGTTAGTTATCTACAGGGGAGTTCCTATAAGCTGACTTCTCAAAAGACACCTTGCAGGCTAGAAGGGAGTGGCAAAAAATATTCAAAGGCATGAAAAGCATGAACTGAGAGTCAAGACTGCTATAACCAGCAAAGTTATAATTTAGACTCAAAGGGCAGATATAGAGATTCCCAGACAAGAAAAAACTAAAGGAATTCATCATCACCAAACCATTATTATATGAAATGTTAAAAGAACTTATTTAAGAAAAAGATGATCAAAACTACAAACAATAAAATGGTAATAAATACATATCTATGAACAATTGAATCTAAGAAATTAAGCAAAAAAGAAGAGCAGAGACAGAATCGCGGATACAGAGAGCGTTTTGATGGTTGCTAGATGGGAGTCAGTTTGGGGAAATGGGTGAAGAGGTAAGTGAATTAAGTACAAATTGGTAGTTACAGAATAGTCATAGCGATGTAAAGTACAGTATAGGAAATGTAGTAGCCAAAAACCTATAGGCATGACCCATGGACATGAACAATGGTATGGGGATTGCCTGAGGGAGTGGGAGGTGCTGGGTGGAGGGGGGTAAAGGGGAAAAATTGGGACAACTGTAATAGTAGATTCAATAAAATATAATTAAAAAATTAAAACAGCATCTTAGCCATCATTTCAATCTATCTCTCAGCTTAAATGAGCCGTGTCGCGTGTCGCGGCTCGTCGGTCAGCGTGGCCGCGCGACCCTGAAGCGGGTCAGGCGGGCTGCTCAAGGCCCAGGTGTGCCGGGCTCTTACCCCGTCTCCTCCGTGGCGCCCAGCTCCAGCGGCGGCAGCTCTGAGGAGCCGTGGGTTGAGCCCAGGCCCTGGTAGTCTCCTCCTGTTCCAGCAAAATGCAGAACAGCCTGTAGTCAGTGATTTCTGTCGGAAAGCCTATCAGCATTCTGTTGCTCCATAACCATCACCCCCAAGCTTAGCGCCTTTAACAACAAACGTTTGTTGCCCGCAGTTTCCACGGGTCCAGAATTTGGGCCCAACTTGTCTGGGTGGTTCTGCCTCGGTCTCCCAGGAGATTGCAGTCAAGATGTAGGTCAAGGCCGCAGCTGTCTGACGTCTGAACTCCCGGCTGGAGGTCTGCTTCCTGCGTGGATCGCTCACGTGAGTCTCGGCAGGAGGCGGCAGCTTTTCACTGCACGGACCACCGACGAAGGCCACTTGAGTGTCCCCGTGACATGGCATCTGGCTTCCCTGAGAGCGGGTAACCCCAGAAAGACGGAAGCAGAAGCCACGGTGTTTTTTATCATCTAACCTCGAAAGTCACATACCAACACTTCTGCGCAGGAGGATCGACCCAAAGGCATGAATACCGATCCATAGACAGCGATCCCTGGGAGCCATCTGGAAGGCTAGCTACCACAGAAGGTCTGACAATAAGGAAGGTGATTATAACTTAGATGAGGGAGAGAGCATCCAAGTGTCATCCTTGTATGACAGCCATTGCCCAAACCGTAAGGGGTGACTCAAGTTTCTCCCCATAGGTGGCAGTATTTGTCCGCATCCTGACCTTCATTAAGGAAACCTGTAGGGATCGCCTCCTTGGTGTCAGGTATTGTCCCAGGTGCTGAGGACGCCCACAGATTGAAAAGGCGTGTTCCTACCAGCGCAGCGTTTACAGGTGAGTGAATCAACCCTTGCAGAAAAGCATGAAAAGTACCTTGTTCATGAAAGAGAGCAAGCCCTGGGGATTAGGGACGGTAACGGAGGGTTGCTGTGACCGTAGGGTTCTCTGGTAGCAGGCAATATGGGATTCAGGCAGCGCGGCAGGACCAGGGCGGCTCGGTGTGGCCGGAGTAAAGGAAAACCAGCACATCCCCAGATCAAAAATATCCTTGGCCTCAGCAAAGGATTTGCGACACATTCTAGAATGTACGGGTAGCCCCTGGAGAGTTTTAAGCAGGGGCGCCTTTATCTACCAGGGTTCTTAGTTCTGAACAATAGAATCTGACTCTGGATGAGTAAGCAGGAAAAAAAGAGCATATTAACATGATACTGGGTAGCTCAGGGAATTCTGGGGAGGACTAGAGAAGCAGCTCCAGGCTAAGCTTCCAGGAATGAAGCTCAGAACCATGCTGAAGAACTGGCCCGGTGAGAAAACTCGCATGACTGAGATTGCTGCTGCCTCCTCACCCCACACCGGAGGGAACTGCTGTCACCACTGCGGAATGGCTGCCACCTTCAAATGCCACACACTTCTGCCGCCTCCTACACCAACAAAATGCCAAGCTTTCAAAAGAGCCTGTTTCCTCACCTCGCTCATGTCTAAATCAAAGGTTCATAGGGATGTATCGGACTGAGGAAGACCAAGTCCCATGCCTGAGTCCTGGCTGCAAAAGAGATTGGAATGAGGGGTCCAAACTCCTTTCCTTGGGAGGCGGAACTTCAAATATTGGAATTTCCCCCAATATAGGAAGGCTGTTTAAAAGATGATCTTGACAGATGTACACTACAAGGCGCATGGGTCAGATGTGAAATGTGAGCCTATAACAGGTAGATATACTGGGGGGAGGTGTATTAGATCAAGGTTTCTCAACCTCACCACTACTGGCATTTGAGGCCTCGTAAGTCTTTGCTGCGGAAGACTATCCTGTACCTTCTAGGATGTTTAGCAGCATCCCTGGTCTCTATTCACAAGATGCCTATAGAACCCCACCCCCGTCCTCCAGCTGTGAGAACAAAAGATGTCTCCAAACTTTGCCACATAATCCCTAGGAAGCAAAATTGCCTTGGAAACCACTGGATTGGAGATCAGTTCAGTTAGGAGGCTCTTCTGGTAACCGAGAAAAGAAAGGAGTAAGTGGAATGACAGTGGGAATGGCGACAATGGGATGGACAAAGGTAGAAATCATAGAACTGGGGAAAGGACTATCTGGAGGCTAGATTCGTTAGGATATAGCTTCAGCTGCTCTAACCGAGATCTGAGATAGTAGTGACCTAAACAAATGTATGTTTCTTTCTCTCTGAAATAACATTTTTGGAGAAAGCAGAGCAAGGCTAGCATGGTAGCCTCAAAGACTATCTACCACAGACTACCTCTTACTCCTATGTAAACCTGGATAAGTTACTATCTATAAAAATGAAAAAAGTAACAAAAACGTATCAAACAGGTGTGTTGTAAAGATTCAGTGAGATAGCTAACACCTTCTGTTTTAAGCCACTACGTTTGTTACAACAATAATAGAAAACTAAAGCACCTGGAATCCTAATCTCAATTCTTTGCCCAATAAGCTGAACCCCCCGGGGATGGCAGAAGTGATCCAACCAGAGGAGCAGTGCACAAGTGTCCTGGAAGAGAACCAGAGATTCCCAGGGCACTGCCAGGATTTAAAGTTCTCTGGACAACTCTCCTCCAACACTTCAGAGGTCCATACACATATTATAGACCCCCTCTCTCAACCATCTCTCTCCTTGAGATTTTTTTCTGTTTTGAAGGATGTGATCGTAATGTCTGCAAGCAACAGGCACTACAACCTTCAAAGAGTTCAGAAATGTAAGTTTCTCTTTGGTAGTATTTTATAGAATACTACAAAGGGATAATGTCACTCTCCTGTGGGACTCCATTCATTGGCTCCCTGTGGACTTTCTTAAAGTAAACATTTTACTTTAGAACAGTTTTAGATTTATAGAATTATTATGAAGGTTTATATATCACATACCCAATTTTTTCCTATTAACATATTAGTATGGTATATTTGCCACAATTAATGAATAATTAATGAATAAATTCCTGGAAGGGGCAGGTGGCTCAGACACCAAGTGGGCCATCTCTACTCCTGTAAAGGAGGAAAAAGGAAGGACATCTCTAAAATCAGAGAAGGAAAACTCTGACTCCAAAAAACCTCCGCTGCCTTGCGGCATACCTCTTCAGGGGAAAGGCTAAGGGAGTAAACCCCGACAGAAAATCCGGAGCCGGAGTCACTAAGGCGGTTTGACATTGTAGTCAACACCGGCAACTCCTGCGGCGCACCTGAAGCCAAGCTGTATTGACTTTGTCTTTCCCTTGAACCCTTCAGCTGCGAAGAGAGGGGGGGTCTGCTGCATGGGCAACAGCAGACCCTCCATATCACCCTGCCCAGGCTCTGTAGCTTCAGTTTCACTGGAGAGGACACTCCAGCGTCATCGCAAGATGTCGACTCAACACGGGAGGAGACAGATACCGGTTATAAGCTCATCCGATTGGCGAAGGAAACGAGCGCCAGGGGTCTCCTCTGACGGTGGGAGAGGTCATCGCACCTCACTGGACAGCTACCGCCCGCCTCAAGCTGGGCAGCCCCAGCCAATTAGATGCCGTCTCGCCATGGCTCGCCTGCCCCACTGGGTGCGTGGGGATCAGAGAGGCGCCTCTCGAAAAGTGGGCCACAAAACACCCGCACCAGTTAATTCCAAGCAAACAACAAGAAAGAAGCCTCCAGCTCTTCGCCTCGCTAGCTGGAACATCAGGACCATGTGTCCCGGACTTACTGCAGACCTTCCGTGGATCAAGGGTGCCAGGAAAACCGCTGTCATCGACAGGGAACTGGCACGACTAAACATCGACATTGCGGCTCTACAGGAGACCCGGTTGGCCGACAACGGAACTATCAGAGAAACCAACTACACCTTCTACTGGCAAGGGAAGTCTCCGGACCAACCAAGACAGCACGGTGTTGGGTTCGCTGTGAAGAACACGCTTGTTAACTCCATAGAGCCACCCACAGGAGGCACAGAGAGATTACTTACCCTCCGATTGTCAACAACTTTCGGCCCAGTCAGCATTCTTAGCGCGTATGCCCCAACCATCTGCGCCACCACCGAAGAGAAAGAACAGTTCTACCATGCACTGGAAGAAGCGTTATCCAAGATCCCCAGAAGTAACGCTCTTTATCTCCTTGGAGACTTCAACGCAAGAGTAGGAGCCGACCACATGGCCTGGCCCACCTGCCTTGGAAACTTTGGGAGAGGAAAGATCAATGAGAATGGTCAGCGACTGCTTGAGCTTTCGTGTCACCACGGCCTGTGTGTGACAAACACATTCTTCAAGTGCAAAGAGATCCACCAGGTGTCATGGAGGCACCCCCGCTCCCGCCATTGGCACCAGCTTGACCTCGTCATCACCAGAAGAACGGATATTGGCAGCACCCTCCTCACCCGCAGCTACCACAGTGCAGACTGCGACACGGACCATGCCCTCGTGGTAAGCAAGGTGCACATAATGCCGAAGAGGTTGCACCACTCCAAGATGAAGGGTCGCCCACGCATCAACACCAGTTGTGCCAGCAACCCAGTTAAGACCCAGCAATTCATCAACAAGATGGAAGATGCACTAGGCGAGGGAGTGGCGGCAGATGACATTATCGAATCCAATTGGCCACGTCTCCGCGACGCCATATACAACTCCGCCATTATTGCTTACGGGAAGAAAGAGCGGAAGAACGCTGACTGGTACGAGGCTCACTGGGAAGAAATGGAACCCGTGATCGAGGCTAAGAGGAAGGCCCTACTGGCTTACAAGGCCACGCCCACTCCCAGTACACTTCAAGCTCTACGGGCTGCCAGGAACAAAGTCCAGAAGACCGCCCGCCACTGTGCCAACACCTATTGGCTAAACCTGTGCAGAAGCATTCAGGAAGCCGCCGATATAGGCAACGCACGAGGAATGTATGAGGGTATCAAGAAGGCAACAGGCCCAATCCCCTCCAAGATCGCCCCCCTTAAGTCCAAGACAGGTGAGGTCATCACTGACCAGGAACAGCAAATGCGGCGGTGGACCGAGCACTACCTCGAGCTGTACACAACGAAGAACACCGTAACAGACACTGCTCTTAACGCCATCCCAGACCTACCAGTCATGGAGGAGCTAGACACCCCACCTACTGCGGCAGAGCTCAGCAAAGCCATCGACCGCCTCGCTTGCGGGAAAGCACCAGGAAGCGACGGAATCCCTCCAGAAATCCTAAAGAGTGGGAAACCAGTCCTGCTACAGCCGCTCCACCATCTACTCTGTCGCTGCTGGAAGGAGGGTTACATCCCCCAGGATATGAGAGATGCCAACATTATCACCATGTACAAGAACAAAGGAGACCGCAGCGACTGCAACAACTACCGGGGCATCTCTCTCCTCAGCGTCGTCGGCAAAGTATTCGCCCGGGTCACTCTTGCCCGCCTGCAGACCCTTGCTTCCCGCGTCTACCCAGAGTCCCAGTGTGGCTTCAGAGCTGGCCGATCAACAGTGGACATGATCTTCTCCCTACGCCAGCTGCAGGAGAAGTGTCACGAGCAGCATAAACCACTCTACCTCGCCTTTATCGACCTCACGAAGGCGTTTGATCTGGTCAGTCGAAGCGGTCTCTTCAGCTTGCTATGGAAGATTGGCTGTCCACCACATCTGCTTGCTGTGGTCATGTCCTTTCACGACAACATGCACAGCACGGTGTCCTACAACGGCGCAACCTCTGAGGCCTTCCCAGTCAGCAGCGGAGTAAAGCAGGGCTGCGTCCTCGCGCCTACGCTGTTCGGAATCTTCTTCTCCATGCTCTTCCAATACGCCTTTAAGGACTGCAGCGAGGGTGTCTTCATTCACACCAGATCCGATGGCAAGCTCTACAACCTGGCCCGTCTACGAGCCAAGAACAAAGTCAAAGAGGTGCTCATCCGTGAGATGCTCTTCGCCGACGACGCAGCTTTGACATCACACTCCGAAGAGGGACTCCAGCAGCTAGTCACTTGCCTTTCCCACGCAGGCAAGGAGTTCGGACTAGCCATCAGCCTGACGAAGACGAATGTTATGGCTCAAGGCACGGGGACTCCCCCATGCATCACCATCGACGGATATACCCTGGAGGTTGTCAACGACTTCACTTACCTCGGGTCCACCATCTCGAGCTCTCTGTCAGTCGACTTGGAGGTCAACCGGAGAATCGCCAGGGCAGCCACAGTTATGGCCAGACTGAACCGGCGAGCGTGGAACAATTCCAGCCTCACTGAGAAAACCAGACTGCGCATCTACCAAGCCTGCGTACTCAGCACTCTCCTCTATGGCAGCGAGACGTGGACCACCTACGCAAGGCACGAAAGGAAACTCAACAGCTTCCACATGAGGTGCCTGCGACGCGTCCTGCATGTCGCCTGGCAGGATAAGGTCCCCAACACCGAGGTGCTGAAGCGAGCCAACATGAGCAGTTTGCATGCAGTTCTTAGTGAGAGATGCCTCAGGTGGCTCGGCCATGTCAAAAGAATGGATGCAGGCCGTATCCCCAAAGACCTCCTCTACGGCGAGCTAGCAGAAGGCAAGAGGATGACAGGGCGCCCAAAACTGCGGTTCAAAGACATCTGCAAAAAGGACATGACACAATGCTCCATCAATCTCAACACATGGGAAGTTCAAGCAGACGACCGCCTAGCCTGGAGGCTCGCGGTCAGGCAAGGTACGTCACGTGCAGAGGCTGCGCGCAACGAGGAGGCGGCCCAGAAAAGATCGAGGCGGAAGCAGCGTCAACAGCAGCAACAACGGCCATCTGCCTTCACCTGTAACAAGTATGGCAGGGATTGTCACTCCCGAGTCGGACTGCACAGCCATTCTCGGCGGTGCAGATAGACTCTCAAGAAGCTACCCCATCGTCTCTCGAGACGGACAGCTGCCGACGACAACTATGATACAGAAGTAATATTTACCCTGTCACCAAAAGAAAATTAAGAATCCTGGCAAAGAAATTAGCTTAAAATACAGAGGGTTGTCTCCCCTTAACAACAGCAGATGTTCCAAGACTCCCCAGTGGCTGCCTGAAACTATACTATGTGTTTTTCCTGTACATACATACGTATGATGAAGTTTAATGCCTTTTCCTTCTTAAACTCTGTACTTATGCACTGTAGCTCTCTTTTGCAGTTTGAGGTACAACAAAAAAACTAGCACTGATTTCTTTTTCCTCTTCACAATTTCACAGACAGAAGATCTGCTTTTACCATAGATCTTCACAAACTCAGCATGTAATTTTTTCCTTTCCTCATTACATCATGAACATCCACGTTTTCACTTTAAAAAGCACTTTACAGCTTCTCTTTGACACATCTGAATTGTCAGTATCACTGCTCTTATGCTTCAGGACCACTGTTAAGTAAAGTAAGGGTTACATGAACACAAGAACTGCAATACCTAGACAATCAATCTGCTAACCAAGATGACTATTACGTGACTAATAGGTGGGTAGTGTGTACAATGTGGACACATGGATAAAGGGATGATTAACATCCCAGGAGGAATGAAGTGGGACAGTGCAATAATTCATCATACTACTCAGAATGGCACATTATTTAAAATTTATGAACTGTTTATTTCTGGAATTTTTCTATTTAATAGTTTTAAATTGAGTGACCATGGGTAACTGAAACTGTGGAAAGAAAAACCACATATAAGGAGGCACTACTCTACATAATTCGACATTTTTTCCTGTATTTAAAAAACAAATAATTTCTTAAGGATATTTTTAACGAATAAACATAGGGCCTTAAAAGCTATGAAATTTGAAGCTACAACCACTATTTCATGAGGATTACTTCATTTTGTAGCACCTCTGCTGTTCTGGATAAAATTGACTTTATCCTCAGCTCCAAGAGTAGGTCCAAACTGGCCTGAACAAAGCAGCATAATCTCGTTCCCCTTGCTACAATCTTTGATTCAGGAATAAACACATGACTTGAGTGGGTCCAATCAGCATAAAACCAAAATGTCAATTCTCTTCCCGTCTGTTTGGTATGTGGGTGTGAAGCCTGGCACTATTGTAGCCATTTTGCTACCACAAAGGAAGCTACCCAAGGTCAAAGCTGATACAGAGAAAACAGAGCCAAGAGAATCACAAAGAAATGGAGCCAGAGCCTGTCAGACCAGAAGTCTGCCAT
The DNA here is from genome assembly GCF_987537825.1 of Furipterus horrens. Taxonomy (NCBI): domain Eukaryota; kingdom Metazoa; phylum Chordata; class Mammalia; order Chiroptera; family Furipteridae; genus Furipterus; species Furipterus horrens. The sequence continues at coordinate 109,253,970 of NW_028327176.1, read as the reverse complement.
ACTCTAGATTTTATCATTATATAAAGAAATATATTCCCTTTCCTATTAAAGCTATTCTGGGGCAAGTGTTCTATTACCTGCAGCTATAAAGAAAAGTCACTCATCATTTTGAGGCACAAAAAGAGAAAGTCCATATTTTTAACAGCAGAAAATACCCTATCCTTAAGGGTCAAGATGTTGAAGTTTCACGAGAGGAATTTTCAAACACAATGCTGGGTAGGACTGCAACTCCTCCTGACACCAGCCCTGGCTCTGAGAAAGTAACTACCAAGAAACTTTGCGTGTTTGTGCATGCTAAAGAAACTGAACTAAAGAGCTGAAAAGACTATAACTGAGCCTCTCCCGACCATTAGCAATAAATGCTAGACCAGCAGTGATAGCACATCTCTCTATTACTGTGGGGTATTGGACTACAGGGAGAACCACGTTCTTCACTCTAGAGAAGAGTGCACTGGCTGCAAGAAAGGCAACCCCTTTGGTAAAATAAGGAGATCTTCATGTTTCCCTTCCATGAAAATAGTAACCAGGACCAACTACAGGAATGACTAAGCCTTTTGGGATTCTCAGGCAACTACATAGAGAAGAATCTTAAAAATAAAAGAAATTCTCAAGGAAATTTGGCAGGACTGAAGGTAATATTTTTGAAATACTGAATAATTATAGCCTGCCCTTTCCTTTCCATCTTGCCTTCCGTCCTGTTTCCAGCACAGAGGAGTAAGCACAGTGGCTGAGGTGGCTAAGGACACAGCAATGAGAAATAGCTGGGGTCTGTGCAGAGGTCCAAGCCAGTCAGGGCAATGGCAGGCAATGGCCTAGAGGTGGTAACAGCAAAGACAATAGTGTGACTGGGAGCTCTGTGTACAGTTAAGTTCTTTCTGATTGAGCAAATAAAATATACTGAAGATAACAGGTGCTGTGTTTCTCACTGCCAGAGAAAGTATTTACAAAGAACTCCAAGATGTTGGGTTAGAACTGAAGGTATCATTATGAATCCATGATCTTATTATACACATACACACATAGATACAGAAATATTTATAGATGTGTGTATATGTGTATATGTTTCTTATAACCTTCATAAATATATATCTCCTAATCCTCTCTCCAGATAGGATCTCATTTCCTTCAGTTACAAAAATAAAAATTAATGGAAGACCATAAAATCATCCTGATCTCTTTTGGCATTAAAATGTTGGCTAACACAAAAAGATCCACCTTTGTGCAATCTGCCTAACCTACCAAAAATAATATTCCAGAAATACATATGCCATGACAGTTAAATATTGGATATTCAACAGGAGAAAGCAGAATTATCAATTATATCTACCACACAACATGAAGTCGCACATTAAAAATGTTCACTCTCTAGATGCTAGCGCTTAGAGAAACTGTCACCTCAGCAAATAATTTTTGTTGATGCTAGACAGACACAACATGAACATTACTCTGCTTTAAGAGGGGGAGGGGGTAGGAAGGGCTATCACTGACAAAAAGCTACCACGCTAAGTTATTTCATTTCCACTTTACACTAGATATGAAATTTTAAATATTTAAAAATCAGAACGCATAACATGCAAAGAGGAGCCAAGGAAAAGCAATTAGAATTGTGAAATATTAATTTTAGCTTTTGCTTCATATAACCTTGATCAATACATCAAAATGTTAACTTTGCTGCTAACTAAAGTATAAAATGCCCTTGTAAAATGAACTTGTCTCTACTCTTTTTTACAGCTTTGCCGAGACTCCCAGAAGTAGCAGAAACAAATTTAACATTAGCTACCATGATAACCAGTATTCTTATTCTATTCAATAATCCTTTTAGGAAATACAAATTTATTTCCTATCTAACTCAGAAACATTTCTTTGTTAAATTGCCTATGTACATCTAGTATCCCAAATGCTGTTTCAACCAGCATAATATCTTACTGATTTCCTCATTAATTTCATGAGCTAAATAAAATCTTGATACAATTTCATCGTATATTTACCTGACAATGATTTTAACTTTCTGATATGATCTTTAAACACAATAAAAACAGAAACTATGTCTGTATAGGATTATGATGGGTTTGTTTATGCAACTACTATTCACTATTAATTGGTTAGATCCAACAAAATACTGTTGAAAATCAAAACTATTTAATAATATAATATGTTTTTGTCCATCTCATAGGAATCATTATTTTCAGTGTAAAAACATTTTAATGTGTTGATTCATTTTCTCCCACTAAATTTATTTTTTTGAATTTTGAATTTTTATTTTTCAATTACAGTTTACTTTTAATATAGTTTGTATTAGTTTCAGGTGTGCCACATAGTAGTTAAACAATCATATACTTTACAAAGTATTTCCCTCAATATTTCTAGTACCCACTGGCACCATACATAGTTACCACAATATCATTGACTGTATTCCCCATGCTGTACTTTACATCCCTGTGACTGTTTGCTAACTATCAATTCGTACTTCTGAATCCCTTCACTTCTTCCACACAGTCCCCCACATCCCTCTCCTCTGGCAACCACCAGTCCACTCTCTGTGTCAATGAGTCTGTTTCAACTTTGTTTATTTTGTTCTTTAGCTTCCACACATAAGTGGAATCATATGGTATTAGTTTTTTTATGACTACTTAATTCACTGGGCAAAATATCCTCTAGGTTACAATATCTCTGGTAAGTTCAGAAGAGCTAGAAAGAAAAGGTGCTAACCATTAAATGTGGCAGAATGAACAACTCACAGACAACGGAGCTATGGCTCTGGCTACTGGCAGGGGTTCTCTTGACTGGGTTTCTCCTTAAATTATCCTTGAGAATGAAAGAGTACTAGAAATGTGAAACATCCCCATAAATATATGGTTAAGGGGCAATGGGACCTGTGCAGCTATACTCAACACAGTATCACAGACTCTTACTAAACGACACACAGTGCATTGGACTTAGGCAAACAATAAATAACCACCTGTAATTCCAATCACCTTCGCCAAGATGCCAAGAGATGCAAACATTTCTTGATGTTAGGTTCAATGAGAGGCTCTAAAGCTGTTTATGCCAAACCAGCAAGATTTCTGTTCTGCAATTATTTATTTTACACAAGGGCATTATTTGAATTGTACTGTTAAAAGACAAGTAAAAAGGTATTGCTTTAAGATTTTCCTGTAGGAATTTATATAGGAAAAAGATTTAAACACAATAAGCTTCACAGAAAAAGAACAAATAAGGCTACTGGGAAGCGATTTAATTTGGTTAACAAATATAATTACTGTAAAAACTTATTAGTTGATGGAACACTCAAAATGCTGCCAGTCAAAAGTCAAAGGTGTTCCCTAAATGACAAGTGATTTAACGAAGAGCAGATTAGTCAGAGTACTGATATCCTGCAACGCAGAGAAAACTGTTTTTGAGTCCAGGGCATGGAGGAATGTATGTATATGCTTCAAAGTGAAGAGCTGTCTACAAACAACTACAATTACTTCCCAAAAGAGAGCACTAAAGGGGAATCTGATTCCAAAATAAGTACTAATCTCTTATTCCTTTTGTTAAATTTCTCTCTTGCTATCAACGCATAATCAAGACGGTTTATAGGATCCTCAATTGGAAGTGTTGGCTTAGAAGATTCTCCTAAAGATAAAATACAATTGAGCTAGAAAAAGTAATGGAAAGCTCTTTGCCAGAATGTAAATTGTGGTTATTTCTATGTGAAGGGATTTTAAATTAATTTAATTTTTGTACTGGCACTTCTTGGTATTCTAGAAAATTTCCAAAGGGAACATAGTATTGCTCTAATCACCAGAAAAAGGAAACAGGCATATATAAACATATGTCTATGTATATATATGTAATTTTAAATATTTTCAAATGAGTAGTGGTCATTCAAAACTCTTCCACTTTAAAATAATTTGGGAAATAAGTCTAAATTTTGAATTTATAATCTTTAGTTTTTTAAAAAAATGCTTCAAAAAGCTCTACATGTCAACTACAATATTTGATGATTAGAAACTAAAATTTTGGAATCTGGTTTAAATATATTTTATATAATCTTAATAAAGCATTATGAAGTGACAGAATTTATGTAAGTTTTCAGAAGAAAAGAAGTACCTGTTCTTAAACTTCATGGCAGTCTAACCCTCTCAGCATAAGACAAAGGCAATAAAATAATTCAAACTACTGACCATAATAGAGAGAACTCTCTGAGAAAGAGAACTTTGCCTTGCTTAGATTCAATTAAATAAAAAAGAAACAAGTCAGTCATAGAAAGACAAATATCACATGATTTCACTTATATGTGGAACCTAAAGAACAAAATAAACGAACAAATAAACCAGAAACAGACTCACAGATACAGAGAACAGACTGATGGTTGCCAGAGGAGAGGGGAATTGGGGGAGTGGGCTGGGTGAAAAAGGTGAGGGGATTGAGAAGTACAGATTGCTACATACAAAATAGTCATGGGAATGTAAAGTTAGTCAGTAATATTGTAATAATTATGTGTGGTGCCAGGTGAGTACGTGAAATATCATGGGTTCACTTTGTAAACTATATGATTATCTAACCATTATGCTGTACACCTGAAACTAATACAAAATAATACTGAATGTAAACTGTAATTGAAAAATAAGTTTTTTTAAAAGTTAAAATAAATGCATAATTTTTTTTCAATGAAAAGACAAAATACCTAAAAGCCCCAACACAAATCCAAAGTCAAAGTAGCCATAGTTAAGATTTTTTATTAAAAAGCAATAAAATAAAGAGTCTGATCTAAACAATATAATAAATCCAAATCATAGCTGCTGAACGCCTTTAAAAAATCAATAGTGACTAAGTGATGTCTATTCTAAGGTGTAACATTTCCTTGAAAAGCTCAAAAACAAGATGCAGGGTCATTAACTTGGGGAATAAATCTAGAGAGCCAGGGACCACCCTCCCCCAGAAATAAATGAATACTGCCTTTAAATAAACTCCATAAAAGTCTCCATATTTCAGAAACTAATAAATTTAACCTAACTCTTTCAAGGAGCATTTAAATGTATTTCATTTTGCTTCATGCTTGAGGTAATACAACTTCTATGTACTGATACCCAGAATTAGGGTGTTTCCTGAAATACCTTAATATTAAAATATGCTCCCATTCATCAAGCTCAAAGAGAGCTACAACTGCAGGCGAGGCTTGGTAGGTAATTTTAGAGGTTATCGCCTCTTTATTCAAGTTGTAAAAATCAGTAAAGCTCTTACTACATGATTTTTAGCAACAATTTTCCAGCTCTTCATTTCCTTTGACACATTCCCTAAGATTCAAGAGTATCTGAACCCAGTCCCAAACAAAAACCTTTCCTTGAAGCACTTTTTGGTTCAAAGTAGTAAATTAAAGCTTATAAACCTGAACATTTCAACAGGAAGGACTCTGGTCACTGATATGCTACTAAAAAGAGAATCTCAGCATTCTTAAGTTTCTGGGAGAAATCTTAAAGAACAAATCATATAGTTGAGAAAAATAACTAGAGGATTTTTAATTTATGAACTTCGGCAAAAGTCTACATTTAAAATATTTCAAAATTGAAAACAGACTTTTTAAAGTCAATTTTTAAAATGCTATTAGGAAAACATTTAACTTATTTTAGTGACCAATACCATTTAAATATTTGGAAAGTGGAGTTGGGGGAGGAACATATTTAAAAATCCTTTCCAAGAATCTCTTTGTTAGTTCCTAAAGTATAGATCACTCTATTTCAATCACTTTAGCTCATAAAATTCTACACTGAAAATGAAATCTAGGTCTTAACCCTCCCATCCAAAAAATTTTCTCTGCACCTCTGTTATTCTTCCTCTGCTAGGCAAAGAGTATGAAAAAAAGCTTGAGCAAGAACAAATAAGAGTCAACCAGGTGAAATTTGAGTAATTCAAAAAGACAAAGAATGCGTGAATAAAGGTGGGGAAAAATAATGACAGAATCCCAAAGACTCACCATAAGCAAAAAACAAAATGCCTAGGCTGTACAATTATGTTGTATAAAAACTGCAGTAACAAGAAATACAGAATCTTAAAGTAGTAGCACTTTCTTTCAATTTCAAAACCAGTACACTAAGTAATTTTTGTTAGGTATATACACATCCACAGGACTCACAGGGCTTGTTCAACTTAATTAAATAAAAGAAAAGCTTCAGGAACTTCTGGCCAATATGGAGGCACATGTAGACATGCTTTCCCTCCTTCCACAATCATAAGAAGAATGACATCTACCTCAAGACAAAAAAAAAAAAACAGAACTACCAGAAAATCAAACTGCATGGAAGTCCAACAAACAAAGGTATAAAGAAGCAATACTCACCTAGACAGTACCACAAAGTGGTGAAATGGGTCCGTCACCTTGTACTGACAATACCTTTGGCTCCACCCCTTACATTGTAACATGTGCAACAGCTCTACCTAAGACACAGAGGCAGACTCAGGAGGCTGTCAAGTTGAGGAGACACAGAAGTATGGCCTAAAAGAAGGAGCAGATCAAGGCTCCAGTGAGAGAACTAAGCACAAGGAGATAGCCAACCTAACAGACCAAGAGCTCAAAATACTACTGATAAAGATGCTCACAGACTTGACAGACATGACTGAGTATGGCAAACACATAAGAAAAGAAGTGAAGGTTATACTAAGTGAAATGAAGAAAAATTCACACAAAACCAATACTGAAGGGAAGGGGTTCATATCAACAATTTGGAACATAAGAAATAAACAGTCAACTAGTACAGATTAAAGAAACAAGAATTGAAAAAAATGAGGAGAGGCTTAGAACCTATGCGACAACTTTAAACATACCAACATCTGAAGCATAGGGATGCCAGAAGGAGAAGAGGAAGAACAAGAAATTGAAAACTTAGTTGAAAAAATAATGAAGGAAAACTTCCCTAATTTGGCATAGGAAATATAAGTCCAGGAAGCACAGGGAGTCCCAAACAAGCTAGACCCAAAGACGACCACACCAAGACACATCATATTTAAAATGCCAAAGGTTCAAGATAAAGAGAAAAATCTTCAAAGCAGCAAGACAAAAGAAGAGAGTTCCTACAATGGAGTTCCCATAAGACTGTCAGCTGATTTCTCAAAAGAAACTTTGCAGGCAAGAAGGGACTGGCAACAAGTATTCAAAGTGATGAAAAGCAAGGGCCTACAACCAAGATTATTCTATCCAGCAAAACTATCATTTAGAATGGAAGGGCAGATAAAGTGCTGCCCAGACAAGGTAAAGCTAAAGGAGTTCACCATCACCAAGCCCTTATTATATGAAATGTTAAAGGGGCATATTAAAAAAAAAAAAAAAGAAGATCAAAAATAAGAATAGTAAAATGACAACAAACTCTTAACTATCAACAAATGAATCTAAAAGAAAAACAAACTAAGCTAACAACCAGAACAGGAACAGAATCACAGATATGGAGATCATATGGAGGGTTGTCAGTGGGGAGGGGGAAGGGAGAGAATGGGGGAAAGGTTCAGGGATCAAGAAGCATAACTGGTAGGTAAAAAATAAACAGGGACATTAAGAACAGTATAGGAAATGGAGAAGCCAAAGAACTTACATGCATGACCCATAGACATGGACTAAGGGAAGGGAGATTGCAAGAGGGAAGGGAGGTACCTGGTAGAGGTGGGCAAAGGAGAAAAAATTGGGACAACTATAATAGCATAGTCAATAAAATATATTTTTAAAAAAAAAGAAAAGAAAAGCCTCTATGGGGAAAAGGTCCTATTTTTATTCTTTCACTCAAATTCTTGGCCAATAGTAAAATAAATCTATTTATCACAGTTACAAAAAAAAGGTTAGATCTTTACATAAAATGTACCATGCAGAATATACTTCATTACAGATCCTTTGCACATCAACATTCAAGCCTAATGCACACTCAAAAGCCCTAAGGGCTGGGTAAGCAGCATCCAATCTAAGCCAAGTCAGTCTGTATTTCATTCATGAACACTCCTCAGTGGCTAGTACTGCCAATGGGAATCCAACTCATTATTGCTTGTAAGTTTTGTGACTTTAGGAAAGTTGAAAATCATGTTTTCTGAAGACAAAATTATCAAATTTTTAAATAGGAGTTTTTCTCTCTCATGATTAATGACATCTGCAGCTCACAAAGGGTGAAAACTGACAAATCACTTTATGCTCTGGAAGAGACTTAGAGACCTTATAATGATTTATAAGATACAATGTAGTTTTTTCACACCTTTACTCATTTTGAATCCTCTTCATCAGAAATGAAACGGTCCCCATGGTTCTTAAAAATTATAAACAAGTCAATACTACTGTTGGCAAACTTGGCAAAAGCTGTGAAATCAAGTACCAGCCTCCTCCATACCTAGAAAGTGAAAAAGGAGGAAGTGAATCCAAGGAAAAGAGAAACATGAAACGAGAGGATGGCAACAAAAATAAAAGGGAGAGATGGGAGAAGATTTAAACCCTACAAGCAGGCTTCTGGTCAAGATGGTGGCTAGGCAGATATGGCTCACCTCCTTGAACAACCACATCAAATTAAACTATAGAACAACCATCACTCAGAACCATTAGAAATTGAGTTAAATTGAAGTCTGACAGCTACAGAATTAAAGAGACTGGTGAGAGGGGCGCAGATGCAAAACGGGCTGGTCCCACACCCACATGTGGTGGATAAAAATTCAGGAGGAATATCTCAGGAATGAGGAGCCTCAGCCACACACCAGGCCCCCCAGTCCAGGGTTCCGGTGCCAGGAAGATAAGTCCCCATAACTTCTGGCTGCAAAAACCAGTGGGAATTGAGCAGGTGGAAGAAACTTCCAGAGTCCCAAGCCGTTCTTTTAAACACCCACACACAGACTTACTTAGACTCACTACTCTGAGCTCCAGCACTGGGGTAGCAGCTTTAAAAGCACCAGTGGCATACAGGGAGGTACTGAAGTGTCTGGCATCAAGGTCAGCAGAGACCATTACCCCTTTTCTGAATCTTCCCCCCACAGAGACACAGAGCCAACAGGCTGGTGCCATAACTGAACTCCATCAACCTGGCTAACACTGTTTGCCCAGCCCTGGAGAACTTGAGAGACTCCTCCACATCCAACTTAAGAGCCTACCCAAGCTGGTTTTCCATAGAACAGCTGGTCTTGGCTCATACTTCACAACTTCCTAAATCTTCAGTGACCTTCCAGCCCCTAAACCTCTTGCTAGGTAGCCACAGGCCCAGCATTAGCAGCAACCAGCCTAGATTCACAGCTTGGCTTCACCTGGGAATCTCCAAGTCCAGTACAAGTAGCAGCCATGTCAGATTGTTTTGGAGCTCAGGCAGGGTGGTGCTGATCAAAACATGGGGGGGTGGGGGGGGGCGGGCATGGGGGCGCTGAGTTGGTCTTCCACCACTCAAGAAACCTCAGAGCCTGTGCACCCAGTGGACAGCTCCAACTACTCTGGAGCACCACCACCCTGCCCCTGCACAGCTGATCCTCCACAGAGGGTGGATGTTGATGGTCAGTGGTCAAAGCCAGTCCTTGCAGCTGACTGGCCTTCGTAAATCCCTCCCATTGACCTGCCAACAGCAATCAAGGCTCAACTACAAGAGAAGGGTGTACTCACCCCACATGAAAGGCGTACCTCGAGTACCCAGCTTGGGTGTTGGTGAGGCTGTCAAAATGATGAGACAAAGAAACATGGCCCAAATGAAAAAAAAAACAAAAAAATATCAAAACTGCAGAAAGAAATTAACAAAATGGAGAAAAACAATCTATCAGATGCAGAGTTCAAAACACTGGTTACAAGGATGCTCAAGGAACTTAGTGAGGATCTCAGTCAGAAACAAAGAATACACTAATTGTAATAAAGAACAATTTACAAGGAAATAATAGTATAGTGAATGAAGCCAAGAATCAAATTAATGATTTCAAACATAAGGAAGCAAAAAGCAACCAATCTGAACAACAAAAAGAATCCAAAAAGATGAGGATAGTATATACAAGCAGCCTCGGGAACAACTTATAGGGGTCCAACATTCGCATCACAGGGCTACCAGAGGAGAAGAGAAAGAGCGAGAAACTGGAACACTATTAGAAAAAAATAATGAAAGAAAACTTCCCTAATTTGGTGAAGGAAATAAGACATGCAAGTCCAGGAAGCACAGAATCCCAAACAACATGGATGCAAAGACACCCACTCCATAATTAAAATGCCAAAGGTTAAAAATAAATAGAGAATCTTAGAAGCAGCAAGAGAGAAGAAGTTAGTTACCTACAGGGGAGTTTCCATAAGACTGTCAGCAGATTTCTCAAAAGACACTTTGCAGGCTAGAAGGGAGTGGCAAGAAATATTCAAAGTCATGAAAAGCAGGTACCAACAGCCAACACTGCTATACCCAGCAAAGCTATCGTTTAGAATCAAAGGGCAGATAAAGAGATTCCTAGACAAGAAAAAAACTAAAGGAGTTCATCACCACCAAACCATTATTATATGAAACATTAAAGGGACTTATTTAAGAAAAAGAAGATCAAAACTATGAACAATAAAATGGTAATAAATACATATCTATGAACAATTGAATCTAAAAAACAGACTTAGCAAACAAGAAGAGCAGAAACAGAATCATGGATGCAGGGAGCGTTTTGATGGTTGCCAGATGGGAGAAATGGGGAATAGGTGAAGAGTTGAGGGATTAAGAAGTACAAATTGATAGTTACAGAATAGCCATGACTATGTAAAGTGCAGTACAGGAAATGGAGTAGCCAAAGGAATCTATAGACATGACCCACGGACATGAACAATGGTGTGGGGATCGCCTGAGGAAGAGGGGGTGCTGGGTGGAGGGGGTCAAAGGGAAAAAAATTGGGACAACTGTAATACCATAATCAATAAAATATAATTTAAAAGTAATAAAAGACATTATGGCAAAATACAAAAAAACAAAACTTACAAGCTGAACTCAGACCTAATTTTATTAATGAAAGAGTGGCATAATTTTCCTAGAATGTGAATTTAACTTGCTAACTGCTGACAGAAGAATCAATCAACAGCTCTAGAGAATTCTAAATTTAAAAAGATCAATTACTATACTAAAGAAATATAATAAAACTCATTGACAGATTGTTAAGAATAAATGTCCAAAAAGCAATGTGGGCAATGTCTAGTCACACAAAAGTGCTAGCAATGAAATCTCAAAGTCAGGATGGACCACAAGTTTAATCAATCAGCATTTAAAAACTATTTAAAAGAAACTTCATGTGAAAGAGGGCTTGACAGTGATACAGGAGAAATATATTAAAATCAACAGTATAATGTTGATTAAATATAGAAATGGATTACCATGACAGGTTATGAAATTGTCTTACTTAGAAAGTTTTTAACATATGATACAATAGTTTAAGCACAGGCATCTCTGTAGTCAGGAGACATACAAAGGGCCCCTATCAGCATTCAGATTCCCTGCCAACAGCTTTAACATTTAGTACAGATGCATATTTTACAGTGATGGTCACTGAGCAACTCTCTGTGTCCGCAGTAAGGAGGGCCATAAGTTCCATGTCAGAGAACAACCTTGCCCTTCCTCTATTGTATCTAATTCTGAAGACAATTACATGACAAATTAACATGCAGATAAAACACTGTTATATAGTGATAACTTTTCTCTATGGAGGCTTAGTAAAGGGAAGGAAAAGGAAAACTCATTTTGTGGGAGTTACGTTAATGGAATGCTCCAGAAAAGTAAGAGTAGCAAATCTAGAAGTTATTAAGATTCTTTAGTATCAATCACCCCCAATCTACAAAAAAAAAAAAAAATACTGAATTTAGGGAGATACCTGAAGCTAAATTGAAAAGAGCTATGGAGTCTGGAAATTTTAAAAAGGAAATTGGGAGCAGCCCCTGTGTTAAAGTGAAGGAAAACGAGCAGGTGGATGGCCCCAATGTGGCAATAAGGAAGAAGGTACCCATGAGGTTAAGACTGGAGGCCAAGTTTAGCCAGGCAAGTTACAGCAGCTCATCAAGTATTAGAAGAAAGGGATCAATAAAGTTCTCCAGTCCTCTGAATAGGATTCTTAGGAGCAGAAGTCCCTAACTCTGAAGTGTGTATTTACAGTGTTTGTCATTTTTTTTAAGTACTTGTTTTCTAACTTCATCTTCCAAAGTTCTTTTGAAATTATCTGGTTGTCTTAATAGGATTATTAGCTCAGGTTAAGCACAGTGTAGGCTTAAAAGGCGAAGGAGTAATCTGAGGGAGAGGGAGTCCCAGGTAAGCACAGCAAGAAAGGGGCAAGAACAGTCACAGAGTTGAGACATCAGGTCCCTCCTGAATGTTCTTCCACAGTCCCTATTCAAACCTCAGCAAATTCTGTGACACTGACAGAAATCGGTTCTGTCAATGGTTTTCATCTCCTCTGCAATCTCGCTTCTTATCAAAGCTACTGAAAAAGTCAGAGAACTCAATAAGTTGCATTCAAATCATTTTGTTCCCCATATTTGGTTCTCAAATTTTGGTGTACATAAGAATGACCTGGTGGGGTGGGGGGTGGGGGGTGGGGGGTTGTCGTCCATCCCTAGAGATTTGGATTCAGTAAGGTCAGAGCAGAGAGACCCAGGAATCTGGTAGATTAAAAAGTACACCACACTTTCAGAAACACAAGCTAGTGGAAAAAAATATTTAAATGGCAGAAGGCAAGCAACAGAAAAAAAAAAAGTTAAGTCAAGGGCTTAAAAGAAACATTTGCCTCAACTAATTTATAACCCAGCAATTAAAATTGATTGTACTACACGGAAAACCTCCATTTTACTTCAGAAATGTAGCTCCTTGGTTGGTTTTCAACTCGAATTCCTCATATAAATAACATCACTTAACAGTTATTGCTGGTACAGAAAAAGCCCAGATTTCAGGGCAAATTCTTGTGATTTTTTTTTTTTTTTTTTTAACCTTCATCCAAGCACACTGCCTTCAATTACAGAGGCTGCCACCTTGTGACTGGAGGAGCTTCAATAACATATTACAAAAGTAAGGCACTCTTAATAAGCAACATATATTAAGCATTTATAATATGCAAGGCACTGTACTTACCCACCATTTATGTCTTAACCTAACAACCCTATGAGGCAGGTCTTATTGTTGTCCCAATTTAACAGATAAGAAGACTACAGGGCAAACATATGTAAGTGTCTAACGACTATGTTGTACACCTGAAACGAACATAACCTTGTGTGTCAACTATAACTGAAAACTAAATTTTTAAAAAAAGAAAATGAGGGCACAGAGTTACATGCCCACACAACTAGTAAGTGAAGAAAGCAGTATTCAAATCCAAGTCTCTAAATATGTCACATAAGAGACTCAGGCTTTAGGGAATATATTAAAAATTGATTTTTGTATCATAAAACATGAGATAACTTGTTATATAGACTGTGAGGCAACAAAATAAAATATGAAAATAAATAGTTCTAAACACCTGCTCTGAGTGTCTTGTATAATGTAACTGTTAACTTCTTAAAAGATATTGGTTTGTCACCATTATTCAGCTGCTGTTTAAAGTTATATGTGACTGCTAGCTAAAGTAAAGCTCATTTAATAATTTCTGCTCCACACTAAGAATAAATTGCCTATCAAAGGATCCCAAATGCTGCCAACATATGTACCCTGCTCCCTTCAGTGTAGAGCAATAGCTTGATTTTTTTTAACCAGGAAAAAATCCAATCTTTTAAAAGTTTTTAAAAAATAAAGACTTATACACTTTTTTCCCAGCCATCATTTAACACTAGAGTCAACATTCTGACAGTAATATTTTAGGCTTTGAAGGCCACACAGTCTCTGTCACAACTATTTAATTCTGCCACCAAAGCCACAGACCATACATACATAACGAATGGGCATGCCTATGTTCCAATAAAACTTTATTTACAAAAATAAGCAGCTGACTATATTTGGTCTGCTGGCCCTCAGGGTGCCAGCTCCTCATTTAGCAGGCACTACTAATGGTAGAAGAATTTAGAAAAGGCTATATTGCTTGTTTTGTTAATTAAAATTCCTCACTACCTCTAGTAAGTGTCCCTGTTTAAATTATGCTGTAGGGTGGACCAGCCTTTGGGTATTCTGCTAACCCTGCTGAGCCACAGCAAAATTTAGTTTTTAAATCATATAAACAAATATTCAACTGCCTATTATGTCAATGACAAAAGTTTAACTACTCAGTTCCTCAAAATTCTACAGCAATTTTAAAAGAGTGTAACATCTTATGAGGTATATAATAAGGCTATTAAAAAGACAGAAAGTTCTGTTATGTGTGTCCGTGAATTATAGAAATTCTTTCCAAAATTACTGTGAACTGTTACAGTCTTAAAATAAAATAGAAAAAAATTAAATTTTTATTTTAATAATACTATAACTCTATTTGTGGAGTTCTTTTAAACACAAATATTTTACTTGCTAGTTGGTTATAATCAAGACAAACAAGTCTTGGGTTTTTTTTTTTCATTCCCTAAGAAGCTACTGAGTGTCCACTCTCTTCAGCTTTAACACTCTCCCTCACGGAATAAGTAGAACAAAAGTCTGGTCTCACAATACCTTTTGTTCTCCCCACTTCACAAAAAAACAATCAAACAAACAAACAAGAAAAAAAAAATTCACTTCTTGGTACTTTAACCTACTAATCCTAAATTTCAAAACTTTTCTGCTTTACCATTTTCACTAGACTACACAAGCTTCTTTCATGAAAGTAATTGCATAATCTACTCCCTCCCCCCAAAAAGGTAAGCTTTTCTCATTTCTCATACTTCCAAGGTTCATTTATTCCAAGAGGTGGCAAATTTAATAATCTAATTTCTTCTCCTTTTCACAGAAACTCATAAAGCCAGTATTCCACTCATCTTAATTTTACATAGGCTAGTTGGTAGTAACATATTAGTTGGAATAGACTATATCTATGTTAAGAAAGAAAATGTTTTAATATCTTACAATTCCTGTGATAAAACCAGATGCTATGATAAACCCAAATCTAAAAAGTCTGCTTCGGTCTTGATGAATTTCACCCATAACTACTTCTGCAATTCTCTTATTTTAGGTTCAAAATACATGGAGAAGTAAAACATACACATACACATATCTTAGAAAATCTTAATTTAGAAAAATAAGACAAAGTTATGTTTGGAAGTGAAAGAGAGATAAGCACAATAAGGTTATCAGTTAGATCTGGGCCACAATACCAGCATACATTTAGCAGCTTTTATATGAAAATATCATCATAACTAAATATCTGGGTTTAATTCTCAAACATGAACAGCTCAAATTTTCTTAAGAGTATCTTGAGACAGTCTAGTCACTGAAGACTGAAACAAGACAATATTTTTTAATATGCTTTATTGATTATGCTGTTACAGTTGTCCCAATTTCTTTTCCCTTTGTTCTCCTCCACCCAGTGACCCCCCCACTTCCTCCAACTGTCCTCCCTCCCCTTAGTCCATGCCCAACGGTTGTGCATATAGTTCTTCTCAACATCTTCCTATCTACTCCATGCCTCCCTACTATGCTTCTTAATTCCTGCACCATCTCCCTCCCTTTCCCCTTCCCCCTCCCATCTGAACTCTCCCCAGTATGTTTCCCATACCTATAATTCTTTTCCCATTCTTGTTGTCTACTTAGTTTGCCTTTGTTGCAATTCCATAGCTTCTGTTGGTGGTGGTAGTGATACAGTTTTCATTTTAATGTTCATAGCTTTGATTCTCTTTCTCCTAAAAAAGTCCCTTTAACATTTCATATAACAGTGGTTTGGACCTGATAACCTCTTTCAGTTTTACTTTGTCCTGGAAGCACTTTCTCTGCCCTTCTATTCTGAATGACAGCTTCGTTGGATAGAGTAATCGTGTTTGTAGGTTTTTGCTTTTCATTACTTTGAATATTTCTTGCCAGTCCCTTCTTGCCTGCAGTTTCTTTTGAGAAATCAGCTGACAGTCTTACTGGGACCCCTTTGTACGTAATTCTCTTCTTCTCTCTTGCTGCTTTTAAGATTCTCTCTTTATTCTTAATTTTTGACATTTTGATTCTAATGTGTCTTGGTGTGGTTCTCACTGGGTCCAGTTTGTTTGGAACTCTCTGTGCTTCCTGGACCTGTAAGTCTATTTCCTTCCTCAAGTTAGGGAAGTTCTGTTTCATTATTTTTTCACATAATTTTTCAATTTCTACTTCTTCTTCTTCTTTACCTTCTGGCAACCCTATGATTTGGATGTTGGCCCGCTTATAGCCGTCCCATAGGTTTCTGAGCCTCGCCTCATTTTTCTCACTTTTCATTTTCTCTTTCTGTACTGGTTGACTGTTCCTTCCCTATGTTCCAATTTATTCATTAGATACCTGGTTTTCTTTCCCTCGCCACTAGTTTCGTATGTGTTTTCATTCATTTCAGCAAGACTGGCCTTCATTCCTTCCATCTTGTTTAAGATCTGCTGTCAGGTCTGTAAGCATTTTTATAACCAAAGCTCTGAACTGTGCCTCAGAAAGATTTCCTATCTGCTGAGCCGTTAGATTAGATATTTGCTGTCTAGTCAGTTGGGTCACCGGGATCTCTACCATGATCTGTGTCATCCTGACAGTATTGTGTTTACCTTTGCTTCCTAGGCGGAGCTGTCACACCTCCTACGCTATAGGAGGCGGAGCCTCCTGCACACGTCACTACCAAGCGACCCTTCTCAGCACACTGTGATGTTTTGTGTAGGGGTAGGGGTCCAAGATGGATTCCCGCCATTCACTCTCCGCTGAGAGACCCGGAGCCGCCTCCTCCATCCTCACGTCCTCCAGCCCTCACCATCCAAGGCAACGGGGGCCTGCCTTTCCCTGCACTGGAATAGCAAGCTGATGGGTTTGGTCTGCAGCCAGGAGTGCTCCCCAGGCGCTTCTCGCCTCCCCTTAAATACGGTGTCTGGGCTTATCGCTGTCCCACCGCCGTCACCACAACTGCCACCGCCAGCACAGCTTGACCTCTCTGCCCCGGCCTTGCCCCTCCCACCCGTCAGGACCAGCACCACTTGTTTATAACTTCATAAGCTGGACTTCCATGTAGCTTTATTTTTTGGAACTTCTGGTTATTTCTGGTTTTGCAGTAATTGTATTCCTTCTTAGCTGTGGAGGGAGACGGAGCGTGTCAGTCTAGGCCTCCATCTTGGCCAGAAGTCCCTGAAACAGGCCAATCTTATCTGATCTTTGGGAAGCACACTTAAAGAACTGCAGTAGCTCACAGTTGTTTTATAAAGTGGGAAAAGGTGGTTTGCTTATGTGACCACCTGAGAGAAATTACTGTTTCTCCGAGTGTGCTCTCCATCGGGCTGTAAATGACATAGACCTAAGAATAGTAATGTACTAGTTTCTATGTGGACACATTAAAAGAGGTGATAGAAAAGAGGAGATAGAAAAGATGAGGACAAATGTCCAATGGGAAGAAAAGGAAAATAAAATTGACTGAAGGAAGACTGCCTGTGTGTGCGCACACATATGCATTCACTCTTAAAACTGTCTTCTACAAAATCCACAATGTTTATAAATACTATGTGAGAAAGTGGTCTGAATTAAAATAATACATCTTCATAACATGCAAAAGGTTTTCTGTTTTGGTTTTCTGCAATCAGTTCCATTAAAACTAGGATAAGTGCATTTGAAGAAAATGCCTGAAGTCAACAAAAAATACATTTAAAATTATTCATTATCCAAATAATCCTCAACACCACCATGTAAGGAATTTAATTATATGTATTACTTATAATACTCTAGTTTGCTTCTCCTAACGGTAGCTTTCCAAGATTTGAGCAACTCATATTAAAAGCTAACATTTTGTATAAAATTGCTTTCTGTTTTCCATTACTTATTTACAGACTCAGCCTTTAATCCAATGTCTTCAGGATTCTGGTTTTTACTAGCTATTTACTAACCCATATAACACTATGAGAAAATGTATAAAGAGGTAGAAATCAGTTCACCTATTACCTTTCAGGAGTAGCGTTCATGCATTTTAACAGTCTCTAGCAAAACAGATTTGTCATTCAAGCACTGATTTTTCTTAATACAATATTATAAAGCACAACACCAAAGACAGAGCCCGACAGCAGAATTCAATTTAATGGGCTATTTTCATTAGGGCTCATCTAACAATTCACCAACTCCTAAAGTATCCCACATTCTGTAATGCCAAATGTCCTTTATATCTATCCTCAATTTCAATTTCCTGGCCTTGACTTAGGTTTGCAATCAATGCTCTATATATCTGAATTAAAGTAAGAAACAATTAATTAATTACTTCACCAAAGCAACCACAAGGATGGCAAATAAATATAAGATTTTAAACCTTTTTAGCAACTAGGGAAATGCAAATTAAAGCCATGATTACATAACACCACACGCTTATTAGAATGGTAATAAAATACATAAATAAAGACTGCCCTGGCTGGTGTGACTCAGAGGATTAAGTGCCAGCCTGTGAACCAAAGGGTCACCCGTTTGATTCCTGGTTGGGGTACATGCCTGGGTTTTGGGCCAGGTCCCCAGTTGGGGACACAGGAGAGGCAACCACACATTGGTGTTTCTCTCCTTCTCTTTCTCCCTCCCTTCCCCTCTCTCTAAAAATAAATAAATAAAATCTTTTTTAAAAATTAAATAAATAAAATATTGACAATACTAAGTGCTGGTAAAAATGCAGCACAGCTGGAACTCTCACACATTGCCAGTGAAAACATAAAATGGTTCCACTGGTCTAGAAATCAGTTCAACAGTTTCTTACAAAGTTAAACATGCAATTACCATAGGACCGAATCTTATTCCTAGGCATTTACCCTAGGGAAATAAATACATGTTCACACAGAAACCTGTACGTGAATGTTCACGGCAGCTCTATTCAGCACGGCTCCAAACTAGAAACAACCCAAATGTCCTCTAATGAGTGAATGAATAAACAAGCTGTGGGACATCCACCAAGGAAATGCTGCTCAGCAATTTAAGGGACCACTGGTACACTACTGGGATGGAGAATCATGTTGAATTATTTTTAATGTTAAAAGGTTACCACCTGTGTATGTATTAGTTTGCTAGGGATGCCATAACAAAATATAGTCTGAGTGGCTTAAACAACAAAAATTAATTTTCTCACAATTCTAGAGGCTAAAAATTCAAGATGAAGGTGTTAGCAGGGTTGATTTCTTCTGAGGCCTCTCCTTGGCATGCTGATGGCCACCTTCTATGTCTTCATGTGGTCTTTTCTCTTTATACAGGCACCCCTAGTGTCCCTCTGTGTGCCCAAATTTTCTCTTCTTTTAAGGACACTAATCACATTGGATTGGGGCCCATTCAAGCAGCCTCATTTTATCTCTATCACCTCTTTAAAGGCCGTATCTCCAATTACAGCCACATTCCAAGGTACTGAGAGCTAGGTTTCAACATATGAATTTTGGGGAGACACATAACAGTATGGTTCCATTTATATGACATCCCTAATATGACAAAATTATAATGAGCAACAACATATCAGTGGTTGCCAGGATTGGAGGGAAGGTATTACTACAAAGGGGTAGCAATAAGAATGTTTCTTTGGCATGATAGAAGAGTTCTGTATCTTATTGTGGTGGCTACAAGTATCAATGCATGTGGCAAAATTTTATAAAATACACAGAGTACATGTAAAAACAGATGAAAATGAAAAAGGTCTGTACTTTAGTTGATAACAGAACTATAGTTCTGTAAAATATTATCTCAGAGAAAGCTAAGTGAGAAGTATAATGGAACTCTACTATTTTTTTATGTCTTTCTTTGTCTCTTCTGATGGGGTTTTTTTATTGTTGACACAATGATACATGTCCCCCATTTTCCCCCCCTTGCCCACCTCCACTAAGCCCGACCCCCCTCCCCTGGCCTTCACCACACTGTTTCTATGGACAAGGGCTATGCATACATGTCATTTGGCTCATCTATTCACCTTCTTTTCTCTAGACCTTCCCCTCTGACATTAGTCAATATGATAGAACGCTACAATTTTTGCAATTTAGGTGTGAGTCTATAATCATTTCCACATAAAAAGTTAAAATATATACATATATACACAGCTCAAAGAATCTCTGGTGAAGCCTAGAGAACCACTGTTAGTAGATATGCTGCCAGTCGCAAAGCCCTCGCTCCACACACCCCCAAAAGAAACAATTATGGTATCAGGCTGCTCCCCCGTAACACTTAACTTATACACAATATTATGGGTATGCTGTCAAGGGGCTGAGAAAACCTGAATAGGAAGCCCTAGTGGAAAATATCTGAGAATCGATGTTTTTTGTTTTTGTTTTTGTTTAGAGGTAGGGAAAGAAAGGAGGCAGAGAGAGAGAAACATTGATGTGCAAAAGAAACATTGCTCAGTTGGTTCTCACAGGCTCCCAACTGGGGACTTGGCCTGCAACCCAGGCATGTGCCCTGACGGGGAATCAAACTGTCAACCTTTCGGTTCGTAGGCCGGCACCCAATCCATTGAGCCACACCAGCCAAGGCTGAGAATCAATGTTTTAGGTAAAGATTCTCAATGGCTTTATTATTTCTTTCCTCAAAATATCTTTACATGAGGATTTGAATACTTTACCTTGAAATACATAGGCCTAGATTTCAAGAGCAATATCTGTTTATTAATTTTATTCTCCCTTGAATTTAATTTTGGTAACAATGAAGTGAGATGGAGAGAAAAAGGTAAACAAATTTACATCTTGGTAGTACTGGTTCATTTTCAATTAATGAAGAGTTGCCTCAAAAATGGTTATATTTCAACCATGACCGGTGTTGCTCAGTTGGTGGGGTGTCATCTTGCAAAGCAAAAGGTCGCCAGTTCAATTCCCAGTCAGGGCACAGGCCTGGGTTGCAGGTTCGGTCCCTAGTTGTGGTGCATGCAAGAGGCAACCGACAGATGTTTCTCTCTCACATGAATGAGTCTCTCCCTCTCTTTCTCCCTCCCTTCCCATCTCTCTAAAAATAAATAAATACAGTCTTCTTAAAAATGATTACATTTCGCTCTGGCTGCTGTGGCTCAGTGGACTGAGTGTCGGCCTGTGAACCAAGTGTCACTGGTTCGATTCCCAGTCAGGGCACATGACTAGGTTGCACGCCAGGTCCCCAGTAGGGGGCGCGTGAGAGGCAAGCACGCATTGATGTTTCTCTCCCTCTCTTTCTCCTTTCCCCTCTCTCTAAAAACAGATAAATAAAATAAAGTATATCACAGATCTCATAATTTTTTTTAATTATTACATTTCAACAAAAAGACAATGACAGGCACAACACATTTCTTGTGTGTATAATTTTTTTAAAAAAACCTTTCCCAGGGTATAAATAAACCTTGACTTAAAAATATATATCAATTCTAATTGCCTAATATTAAGCTACATAGTTATAAAATTCATCTTTCTTTTAGTTCATTTTTAATCTAGTTTCTCTCCTGTCTAGATGTAGCCACAGGATTCCTAGAGTCCTCTTAGAAAACAATCACTATCGAAGTTTTCCATAAAAATGTATATTAATTTGAAACAGCTTGAAATTTAAAGTTAATCTGCACATTTTCACTTATAAGAATAAGGTTCAAATTTATAGTATTATTTCAAGAAAAAGCAGGATTACAAAACCATACGTAAGGGATTCAAGAATTCTGACTTCTGATCTTATGATT
Source organism: Furipterus horrens (assembly GCF_987537825.1). NCBI lineage: Eukaryota > Metazoa > Chordata > Mammalia > Chiroptera > Furipteridae > Furipterus > Furipterus horrens. Next base: position 109,232,331 of record NW_028327176.1, on the reverse strand, counting down.
TTCTACCATGTCAGTAAGTATCCGTGATAGGGCTCTTAATTCATCATCCTTAGTGAATTCAAACAATACAGCTTACTTTTATTTCTAAATAAGTCCCAAAACCCTCAAAAAAAAAAAAAAAAAGAAAGAAAGAAAGAAAGATTATGGCTACAATAAAGGCAACACTGATCTAAATTAACTATTTGCTAAAGCTGACAATTGAATCATACCATTAAAACACAATTCCAGGAAAAATTTTTGATTCAAAAGACAATCTAACAGTTCTTGACACACCCACTCCTAAATTCTTATTTAATACCTATGTATTATGGAAAATAAGAAAACTTATAGAAGAGGCAAACAAACACAGGAGCCTATCAGAATGAGGAGACAGAGAAGTATGGCCCAAAAGGGGGAACGGATCAAGGTCCCAGTGGCAGAACTAAGGGACGAGGAGATAGCCAACCTAACAGATGAGGAGATAGACAACCCAACAGATGCAGAATTCAAAACACTGGTGGTAAAGATGCTCACAGGTTTGACAGATATGCTTGAGTATGACAAATGCATAGGAGAAGAAGTGAAGGCTATGCTAAGTGAAATGAAGGAAAATCCACACAAAACCAATGGTGATGGGAAGGAAACCAAAGTTCAAACCAATGATTTGGAACATAAGGAAGAAAAAAAGTCAACCAGGGCAGAATGAGGAAGCAAAAATTGAAAAAAATGAGGAAAACTTCCCAAATTTTGTGAAGAAGATGGACATACAGGTCCGGGAAGCACAGAGGGTCCCGGGCAAGCTGGACGCACAGGGGACCACACCAGGACACATCATGATTGAGATGCCAAAGGTGAAAAATAAAGACAGAGCCCTGGGGGCAGCAAGAGAGAGGCAGAGAGTTGCCTACAGGGAGGTGTCTATAGGATTATCAGCTGATTTCTCAAAGGACACTATGCAGGCAGGAAGGGCCTGGCAAGCAGTATTCAATGTGATGAAAAGCAACCTACAACCAAGATCACTCTATCTAGCAAAGCTATCATTTGGAATGGAAGAGCAGATGAAGTGCTTCCCAGACAAGGTGAAGCTAAAGGATTTCATCATCACCAAGCCATTATATGAAATGTCAAAGGGACTTACTTAAGAAAAAGAAGATCAAAACTATTAACACTAAAATGATGAAAACTCACAACTATCAACAACTGAATCTAAAAAATAAAAACAAAATCCAACTAAGCAAATTTGAATAGGAACAGAATCATAGGTATGGGGATCATTTGGAGGGTTATCAGCTGGGAGGGGGAGAGGTAGAAATGAGGAAATGGTGCAGGGACTAAGAAGCATAATCAGTTGGTACAAAACTGACAGGGGGATGTTAAAATAATATAGGAAAGGGTGAAGCCAAAGAACTTATATGGACGACCCATGGGCATGAACTAAGGGTGTGGGATTGCTGGAGGGAAGGTGGGTACTGGGTGGAGGGGAGCAAAGGGGAAAAAAAAATGGAACTACTGTAACAATGTAATCAATAAAATATACTTAAAAAAAAAAAAAAGAAGAAGAAGGGAACTATTTTCACACAGGCTGAACATAGCTGGGCAACACTTTCCATCACATTCGACTAGCTTCTTTAAGGTCATATACACAGTGCAGAAATCCACTGCTTTTTTTTTTCCTTTTATCCTCAACCGAGGATGTGTTTATTAATTTTTATAGAGAGAGGTAGGAGGAGAGAGAGAGACCAAGAGAGAAACATCGATCAGTTGCCTTCAAACAAGGATCAAACCTGCACCCTTTTGGTGTATGGGATGATGTCCTAACTGACTGAGCCATCCAGCCAGGGCAGAACGCCATTGCTTTTTAATGTGTTAGAAATACAATGAAATAGAATTCTGTTGTGGTTTTTGGTTTAACAACGACCTGGCTATTTTTTCAAGACTCTTCCTGTATTAAAATTTCTGAAAATTTTACATATATCTAAGTTAGCCAAGGACAAGCCTCAGGTACAAGAACAAAATAAAATCTATATAAGGATGTATTTCACTTGATGGTGGACATCTGGTTTATTTCTAGTTTGGAGTTATTATGTATAAAACTGCTATGAATATTCATGAACAATTCTATGTATAGATATGTTTTGCTTTTTTGTGTGTAATATCTAGGAGTGAGATTGATGCATCACATTATAAGTATATATTTAAGCTTATAAACTGCCAAGTTATTTTGCAAAGTGGTTGCACCATTCTATCAATCCAATGGCAATACATGAGAATACAATCTGGTCACCAGTATTCAGTATTACCAGTTTTTAATTTCAGCCATTCTAGAAGGGTGTGCAGTTGTATCTCACTTTGACTTTAATTTTTATTCCCTTAGACAATAAATGATGCTGAGCATCTTTTCACATACTCATAGGCCATTAATACATAAACCTTTGTGAAATGTCTATTCAAATCTTTTCCACGTTTTGGGATATTCACACAATGAAATTTTACTTAGCAACAAAAAGGAATAAAACACGATAAGTGAGGAACCATACAGGCATCTTTCTGAGCAAAACAAACCAGACACAAAAGAGTACACACTATATGATTCCCACTTATGTAAAATTCTAAAATAGGCAAAATTAATCTATAATAGTCAAAATCATCCTGGTTGCTTAGGACAGAGAGCTGGAGAAGAATGACTATGAAAGAGCACAAGGGTACTTTCTGGGGAGATGGAAATGTTCTATATTGTGTTTGGGATGGTGGTTACATAAAAGTATACTTTTGTCAAAAGTTAAGGGCCTGTATATTTAAAATGTGTAAAGTTCATTCTATGTAAATTATACCTAAGTGAACACTACATGAGATACTTCATATATCTTCAAACATCTTATTTGAATTATAACGGTTCCTTGTGCAGTGAAAAGAAGTGCTGGGTCATCAGCTGTCCACATATACTTAAGTTTTAAAACTCTTCCTTAATAGGAAACTGACATCTTACTCTGAGATGCTTCAGGGTCCTTTCTGGGCACAAACAAGTTTATATTTGACTAAAAGATCCTGTCACTCTGGACTTCCATCTACTTTACGATACTTCAACTGACCACTGGGGAGAAAATGAATTAATGGAAAGGTACACTACTTCTGAGTAGCGTGATTTACGGTTGTCTCTGCCACTGTCACTCATCCTTGGCCCTCTGCAAGTACCTTGGAATTGTATTCCTAAATGACCCTCATCGTCACTCAGACTGTTAATGACTTCTAGTTTCTGAGAATTATTTCTCTGGTCTTTAAAGAAACCATTAAACTTATGCTGACCAAATGTTTCACATGCTCAAAGGAGATTTTTAATCTTTCAGTAACATTTCTAACATCTAATGTTATTATAAATTAGATCACATTATGAATAATTTAAAATAATCCCATGGAAAAAATAGGTTTAGTATCCAAATGAAATGAAATATTATTTGCTCTAAATGAAAAATCATAAAATAGAATTTAAATACACAGTCAGATAATATAAATTAGATAGACATAGTACATATTTTATGTAAGAAAAGCGTGAAAAGTCAAAGTTATTTCCTAAATGTAATTTTATAGTTACCTACTTAACAAAGAAAAAAATATTTTATGTGCATGTATGTTTATTCATTCAGTCACTTATTCATTCATTATTCCTCTACCTTATACTTGGGAGAACATTGTCAAGGTTTTTTCTTTATTTTATTTGAATGGCATTTATTTGCATATGTATAAAAAATCTAAAGTGATCCTTGTTAGTTTATTTAATAATTAATAATATATTTCAGTCATCTCAATTGTTGCTCACTGCATCAAAATAATAACCTTTTTATTGTATAGACTGTTGATCAAAAAGGTATTTCTAGCAGCATCTGCAAACTCTGAAGTCAGAAATGCACATTCTAATTAATCTCTTCCATTTGAATTATCCAACTTGATGTCTTTTTAAGTTATTATTATAAATAAGATTCCTTTAAATTATAGACCAGTGCTATTATTTAAGCATTTTTTTGGTTTAATGGTAATTTAATCTCCTTAATATAAGAGTTTCCAAAATTTGATAGTCTTTTAATGAAGCCATTGCAATGAAGCTATATCTATTCTTGAAATGCTGTTTACCATTACTTGACACGTTTAAATACCTTTATTTTAGCACTTATTCATGTTATCTTCTAGAGACAGGCACTCTCATCATTTGCATCTGTTTTCACATAATTAACATAAATATTTAAAATCTGGTGGATTTTTTTTTTTCTCCAGACTTTCAATTTTGTTTAATCTCTCCTTGGTACAACTTAAAGAGCTTTCTTCCTATATTCTCTACTTCAGCTAGAATTTTACTATCTTTACATTAATAAAGTACACTACTTCAAGCACTATAAGATGTGGATGTAACAAACAATAGTTTAATTCATCTTGGTCTTTCAGTTAAATCCCAGAGAACTAGCCATGAGTAAATAAGCAGAGAAAGAATATTTACTTTCCAGGAGTAGCTGATGTTTAACTTAATCCTTTTTTTTTTTCTTGTAACTTATTTAAATAAATGCACCTTTTCACAATCCATGCTGGTGAAACAACCCATTTTTACTTCTATATCCATGTGCTCACCTCTGGCCTCATAGACAAAGATTTCTGGTCAGACGAAAGTCAAAAAGCAAGAGTGCCACTCCTAAAAAATATGGTGTTAAAAAGAAAATGTTTGGAATATATCTTGAATTAATGCTGACTGGGCTTCAATCAAGCTGAAATTGTGTGGAATACACACGCATGCACACACTTGCACACGCACGTGCACACCCCCAACCATGTGCATCTACAGGCAAGCACACACCACACACGCAGGCAGGCACACACAAGAAGCAGCTCCAAGGGAACCAAAATGTGTAACTCCATCTTCAGACATGGACCTTTAGATGTGGACCTTCAGGCTGGATGATTCACTGGTTCACTGGCTCATGGGGATCATTTATGGAACTACACATACCCTTAATCACAGTAAGTGTTACTCTAAGGGCTGTACCTCAGATGGGGTATGTGGTAGAACCTCAGATGGGGTATGTGGTAGAACAACTGCAATCAATAAAAGCTACAGGAGCTGTCAAGAAAAAAGACCACCCCCTCCCACCCTTACCCCACCTCCACTCCCAGATATATGGCTTAAAACTGACAGAGACCAGCTCAATCCAACATGCTGATTAATTTCACCTAAAGATAATCCTTAACCTCATTATATGTTCATTGCTATACATTAGCATGCTAAACGACACACCCCAAGCCATCATGATCAGAAAAGAAAGGCCTGTAAGAACACAAAATAGCCCAGGAAGCTCCTCTAAGAAATCTCTACCCCCTGCAGGGAAAACCCTGAATATTCCTCCCCCTCATTGAATGCTCTACCCCTAAATTAAGTGAACCTCAATAAAGGAAACAAATTCTGCTAAGGGGGCTGCTGCTCTGTCAGTGGGATAGCTTCACCAAAAAACTCACTTTCACTTTAAATTCTCTGCTGGCTGGCATTTGAATTCTCTCCTGCATAGAGCAAAGAACCCACAGTGGGCCGCAGACCCCCAGAATTCCTGCATCATACCCACCAGACAGTCCTGGATCCTTAGCATTAGATTGGTCAGAGATGTTTATTAAGGCAATATCTCACTTCCCTTAGTTTTGCACAGCCAAGCTTAGTTTGCTACTTTGTCACAATTACCTCAAGAGGACTTGTGCCCACATCTTAGGCCATGAGCCTTTTACTTAAATCCTACTGCCTAGTAACCACTGACATCTTACCAGACCTTAATTCTGCTGCCTCCACGCTTCCTGGCTCTGCCCCAGCCTCGCACTCAACATCACTCCCTCTGCCAAAGTTCCTACCCCCCAAACCCATTCAGGGAATAAGATCAAATGTAAAGTGTGTGCTGTCTCATATTTTGCACTGGACCATCAATTGATTGATACTGATTAATTTTATAAATTGTCACTGCAGCATTTCTCAATTTATTGGTCTAAAATGAAGTTTACAGATAAGCTTATCTGCATAATGATAGAAAACTGAACTGTGTGAAAGCACATAAAAGTCTACTGAAATGTTCCTAAACCTAGAGCTTCTCAGACAATAAAAATGGGGGCGGGGGGAGACCATGTATTATCAGTAAAATACCACGGTATAATACTAATAAAGAAATGAAAATAAGCTTTCTAATAGGCTAACAAGTCAACTTCAAAGTGAAAAAAACACAAAAGACAGCAGGCTTTTGTTGTGTTGCTAAATTACCTTACTATACTAATCTTCTGTGTGCACACTATAAAAATCATCTATTTGTGCTACAAGGAATTACTCTGGACTAACACTGGAAACATGGTACCTGAAGTAAATTCCAAGTGACAAGCTCCTCATTAATCATCATTGTGAAGCATTCATGCTTCAGCATGGTCTTTTAGCTCATTATTTAACATTTCAAGTAAACACAGCATCCCGAAGATTCACCTGAAAAAAACTACGTTTTTTTCAAACCTTCTTAGCTCTTAGCATCTGACATGTTTGCCAATTTATTCTGAAAGGTCACAGTGTAAACAGAGTTCTGCTGTATCTAGAGGGAAAAACCTGTTTAGCACAAAACGCTAATATTTGTATACCAGCAATACACTATATGAGGGAAAATGCCATCAAGAAAAAATATAAATGCTATTATTGTCATTGAAATTTTGACATATTAGTTCAAATAAAGTTATTTAAATTTTTCTTTTGTGTAGAGCAACTTGGTCTCTAAGTAAAATTCTAAATTTCAGTAGTCGGCATAGTCAATATAACTTGGCAAAAAAAAATGACAAAGTTTAATTTTTAGACTATACCAAAACAACTCCCTCATTAAAGTTTATTAAAACAAGTAAGTATCAGGCTAGAAATTCAAAATCCATTAATGTACATTCACTGTACACCAGACATCGACCAGGTGCAAGCCAACCTCACTGGGCCTCATTTTCTTCATCTGGAGGATAAGGACAGAAGTAACTCTCTACCACTAGGATCAAAGAAGATTATACTTACCATGTTGCTGCCTGGAATTATATCATAGATAAAGCCAATGACTAAAAGATACATTAAACTTTCATTTAAATAAAGGAATATTTTAGAGAGGGGTTTAGATTCTGAATTAGATGACCACTGAAGTATCCCTAATTGAAAGTTCTATAATATGGCCCTGGCTGGTGTGGTTCAGTGGATTAAGTGTCGGCTTGTGAACCAAAGGATCACCGGTTTGATTCGCAGTCAGGGTACATGCCTGGGTTGCAGATCAGGTCCCCAGCTGAGGGCATGTAAGAGGCAACTACACATTGTTGTGTCTCTCCCTCTCTTTCTCCCTTCCTTCCCCTCTCTCTAAAAATAAATAAATAAAACCTTTAAAGTTCTATAATATGTAATAATATTCACATCATCATCTTCCATAAACTAAAAGTGAAATGCACTCAGTTTTAAAACACTCTGCCCCAAAATGACAGAACATATAAATAAATCTGTATTTTAAGAAACACTTTTTAATTTAATGTCTTCTATTTGACTACAGATATTAAGGCAAATAAATTAAAATTCTATAAATTTAAACTGTATGTTTGGTGAAATAGCATAGCTCAAATCATAATGTACGATACATTTTTAAGACTGGTACAAGCAAGATCCAGTCTTGTTGATAATAAACCTTTGTAAATTAAAACTGGCATCTTTGCATCTCTCATCTTGCTTTAGTATCTTACATTTATTCTAGATTATTTTGAAGCCATGATTCAAGGAGCATGGACTTTCATTTTGAGCAGATAAAGTCTATCAGAATAGCAAACATAAAGAGATAGCACTTTTAAATAGAGAAAACAAAAACACAAAAAGACAACACTTCAACATATAAAAAAATTAAAACCTTGAGTGGCAGAGCTCTAACCAACAAAAGTAGTCTAGCTTCTCCTTCAGTAATAATGAAGTCGTTGTTAATGAGCATGAGAGAGAAAAAAGCTAGAATAAAAGGAAGAAAAGACAGACTGCAAATAGCTATCATTGAATAGTTTGGCAAAATGTAAAGCAAGGTCAAACCATTAACAATGATCACTGTAGTACTTACAAAAGAAAAATTTTCACATTCACAATCAAATCACAGATGTTGCAAACATTTAAATTCTCTAACATTTGTTTACAGCTTATATAATAATGCCTAATGAGCACTAAAATTGTAAAGCAAAATATTTCCCCAAGTTTTTCACACTACAGAGCTGTTGTCTCATTAAAACAAAAGAATGTGATACATCAACGCAGTTAGACAGACAAACTTAACAACTAGCCCGATAAAAACTGTTAAGGAAAAAGATATGGGTTGTTCTCTGGTTTCATAATTTGTTATATGATTTGAGTTCCAAATCTGTCTAACAATATTTGACTAGAATCTCCAATTAACCTTTTTTTTTTCCAGATATCACCTCTGTCCTTCACTCCACTACTGTAAGGTGGTGTTCCATTTCCCATGACTTTCTCCAAAGTCACAAACATACACATGCACTCTTCTCAGTTTTTATTCTCGTTTCTAGGATTTGATACTACTGACTTAAAGACCATCTGCTCCTTGCAATTCCACCCTCTTTGAGCTTCTCAAATGGTATACCCTGAGCTTTCTTCCATCCTTCCAGAACATTCATTTTCAGGCTTCTTCATCTCTCCTTCCCCCATCTTCCCTATAAGGACGAAAATTCCCAAAAAGTCTGTCCTCAACTGGCCTTTCCCCAATTTCCATGTTGCTGCCCTTAGCATTCTCATGCAATTTCAACAGCCAGATATCCCCATAAATGATTATTTCTATTAGTATCTCAAACTGAACACGTCCAAAACTAAAATCATTGTTCCATAGTCCCAATATCCAGACCAATCAGCACCACAATGATTTCCCATTACTCTTCCAGTCACAAGTGTTCAAAACAGGCCCCGCCAAGATGTGCCATTCCGGCATGTGAATCATCTTTAACTGAGATGACAGAGACCCTGCAGGCTCATGAGGAACTTTTACATCTCCCTTAAAAATGTAAATTGGGGGCCTTGCCCATAATAAGAGATGTCCCCAGAAATAACTTTTCATGACTTTTTTAAAGAGCAAGGCAAACATCTAATTACTGAACATCTGCTCTTCTGATTATCCTGCAAATGACCTCTCCCACCACGACACTCTGAAGTCACAAGCTTAGTTCAGAATGCCTCATTATAAATTTCTCTCTTTGAACCCCTCATGTATGTGGGGTTCCCATATGTATGTAATTAAATTTGCTTATTTTCTCTTGTTAATCTGTCTCATACAGATTTAATTATTAGACCAGCTGAAAGAACCTAGAAGGGTAAAGGAAGATTTCTTCTTCTCACACCCAATTCACCCCAAAATACTATCTAAAACAAGTCCCCGTTGATGGGGTCTATCCCCAGCCATCCCTGCTCCTACGGCAGCAGGCACGGACTGGTTGACACCCACAGGCTCAGCTGATGAAACCTAGCAGGCATCAAAAGCCTTGTCTTTATCTGTTACCTTATCTCCTAATCAAGCCAGGACTAGTTAGGGTTCTCAGGTGAACACAAAACAGGCTAACTCCGGTTGATTAGCGGAAAAGAAGATTATTAAGAGGTTTCTGGGTTATCTCACGGAATTGTTGGAAAGATGAAGAACTACGTTCAAAGTTTTCAGGAACAATGTTCAGTTAATGCCATAAAACAGGACTGATTAGAAAAGGCCACCAGTGCTGCTGTCCCACAGAGAACTAAAGAAGCCCCACCACTACCACCATTTCTGGAAATCTACTGGACAGTCACTGGGAAGCCACTGCTGCCACCAGCCACCTGCCTCCACCGGCAAAAGTGGAAGCTCGAAGCCAAATCTGTTCCCTCGGTTCCAATGGAAGTCTTGCGGGAGGTGAGTCTCATTGGTGAAGTCTAAGTCATATGCCCATGATCTGACTACAAAAGAGGGTGCAAATCTGAGTACTTACTGCCTTCTATGTTGGCACGACTGACTCCTATTTATTAGCAAAGCTAAACTTATATTAGGAAAATTTCACCAAATATAAACTCTTCAAAAGGTGAGGTTAAATATGAATGCCACTACTATATATCCATTGTGCCCCTACCTCCCAGCTACAAATCTCGTCAGAATTTGGTGAGCACACTTCAATGCACTTGCTGGTCCTGGACACACCCTGTGGCCCCGATCACTTGGCTAGAGTCCAAATTCTCTTGAGTACTGCCCACCATCTTGACCCTAAGATCAACACCCCCTCCCCCAGCCATACCTAGTTCCTCCCCAACACTAGGGCACCCACCCAAAAACCACATTCTTGTCATCACAGACTTTAAGTGCCAGCAGTAAGAAGACACTCTTGTTGCTGTGTTCCTTACACCAAAGTGAATCCTCTTGGGTACCAAAACCAATCTACATTAAGTTTGATTTCCATGCACCCTTTGAAGACCAGGACTTGATGGGCAACTTTGCACTTTCTCCTCAACCCATGCTGCTGGCCTAGCCATTCCCCATCCATCAACTGGCCGCCGAGATCCCAGGGCACATTTCTCACAGACATCCCTCTCCTTCTATCCCCACTGTCACCATTCCAGTCTGAGTTCTCTTAAACTTCTTATGTGAAAATTGCAACAGTTTCTAACAAATTCTCCAATGGCAATATTCCCCTGGTACCACCTCCACCATCACACACACATATAGAATTCATGTCAAATATTTAATTCTTTGGAAGGCTATCAGAAAAGTAAATTGTGTATAAATAAAAAAGCATGTGCTCAAAAGTATATTCCCAGGAGTATGGAGACCTACAACTGGTTCTTTATCACCCTCCTCACTTTTATATATGAGTATGAATAGAGATAAGAAAGAAAACCAGATTTGGTAAGCAAATAACTAACCTCTTTTCTGACTGACTTGGCAGAACTAAAATATGAAAAATGCTTCCTAAGTTCCTCTTTACAAACTTGAACTGAGGAGGCACACATGAATTATTTAATGAATGAATAAAAATATAAAAGCATAGGAAACATAACGTTATTCCATTACTATCTCTAAACTGAGTCCTTATCCAGACTCTAAATTCATCCATTAACTTTTTAATTTAGTCCTAGACTTCTTTTCTAAAAACCTTGTGACTAATAGACACTTTTCCTACTTGAGTTTCCTCCCTAAAATTTCCCCTACATTAGTCTAATGTAAATGCAGTCTTCTGCCTAGCTATTTTCTCCCCTCAATCGTATTATTATGGCACTTGTGCATGGCCATTTTTAAGCCTTCTTATTTATAAATACCTCCTATTCTCCTTTGTTTGGTGCAGCATTTTTTAGCATTTATTTTATGCTACAATTTTCCTCAGAGCTGCCTTGTAGCAACATTTTAGCTATAAATATTCACATATTTGCAATGAAGCTACATTCCTGTTAAAATAATAATTTATAATATTTATGCTCTAACAGATTAGCAAGGATCTATATGGCTACACACATACTTGTCATAAGAAGGGAAATGCATAGCTCCTTTTCTTTCTTTAACCAGTAAAAAGTGGTTGGGTAAATTCATGAACTTCATCCTTGTTTTAAAGATTAATCAGATTCGCTTTCACCATCTTTATCAAGTCAGAAATCTCTTCCTTCTCCTTACACAACAGGCGGAGCTGTTGAGTAATGTTTTTATTATGCCATACTAATTGTCATCTGTTTATTGGTTCCTATCAACTAGAATTGTGTAGAAGCCACTCATATCAAGAATCTTGTCTTACAGCACTTCTATTCCACTTCTCCTATGTAGAAAGCACTTAAGGAATATTAGGTCACACATTCCATAAATACAGCATTGGATACGATGCTGGGTGCCAGAAATAATCAAATATTTAACAGTCTAGTAAGCTGACTGGTAATAAATAAGGTAATCAAAGAACTCTGATAATTAAGAAGCAATGCTTCACTAGCTACTACATTCAGCTAATCAAAACCTGTGATTTCATTACCAGATTAGTGACAAACGTCTCCAAATACGAGACTGTTCTGTAAGTACATACAAGTTCCTTTAAATTAGTATTGTTTCTCTTAAATACAGAAGATAAACTAGACTCTAACAAAAACAATACTGACAAGCTATCACCAAAGCTGTATCAGAAAAATAAACAACTCTCATCACCCAATCCTTTCTCTAAAACTCTCTTGGAAAAGATTTCTCTTTTTATTTAATTAATATTTTATTTCTTTTACCAATTACTATAGAACACCTCTCTCCCATTTTTCCCTTTTTTAGTCATTCATTCAATAAACATTCATTAATCTCAGGAGAAAACTCCAGAAAAAGAACTAAATAAAATGGAGACAAGAAATCTACCAGATACAGAATTCAAAACATTGGTTTTAAGGATGCTCCATGAAGTTAGGGGAAGAATAGATAAACTCAGTGAGAGCTTCAACAAGGAAATAGTAAGCACACACAAAAAGACACAGAAACAATAAAAAATGAAAACCAGTCAGAAATAAAGACAATTGAAATGGGTAATATACTAGAAGGAATCAACAGGAGATTAGATGAAGCAGAGGATCAAATCAGCAATTTGGAAGGCAAGATAGCAGAAAATACCCAACTGGAACAGCAAAGAGGAAAAAAAATAATTTATTAATCCTTTATAATATGCCAACTATCATGGTAAGCATCGACAATTCAAAGATGAAAAAGAACAATCTATTCTTTTCAATATGTTTCTCAATTGTCATAAAAATATTCATGTTCTTCAAATGAGTATCATTTATGATCTTCTGTGAACATTTTTTGCAGAGAATATCAAAAGTAGCCTCATTTTCCATTCCGATGTTATTTCGACTCTGAGTTGATTTCAAAACAAGAATACCAGCTGTATCTCATCCTTGTCACAACATATCTCCTACAGAACGTCTTCCCAGCCCACAACTTATTTTCCACTTAACCAGATGCCCCAGGACCCAGATCAAGAAATTTACATAGTTCATACATCAATACACGTATAAATACCTTAAATTATATCTCTAATTATTTTCTGAAAGTTTCATGCTGTTCATTTGCCTTCTTGTCTAGAATTTAAGCTTTCATGCTGTAGAGATTACAGTAAGTGAATCTCTATACTTTCATATCCCTGACAACATGCTGAGTGTATAGTAGCTTCTCAATGAATATTAAGCTGAATGGGACAAATACATAAATACCAAGATATATACAAAGTCTGTCCAGAAAGTATCCAGCCATGTAGTATGAAAAATAAAGACATTTATTGAAGAAGAAACAAGAAACATTGTACATAGGATAATGACACCTCAGTCCCCTTCAAAGTAGGCACCTTGGGACCTCACACAGTTCTCCCAATAGTCACCAGCTGCCCCGTCATATTTTCCTGAATCTCATCTATGGTCTGAAATCTCTTCCCTTTCAAAGGTGATTTTAGTTTTGGGAAATGCCAGAAGTCACAGGACACCAAATCTGGGCAATTCATGGGGCTGAGTCACCTGGATGATTTTATGTTTCACCAAAAAACTCTGCACGAGACGTGATGCACAAGTAGGCACAACATCATGATAAAACTGCCAATCACCAGTTGTCCATAGCTGCGGCCTTCTGAGTCATTCAAATAGTTTTCGGGGAGGAATGTTGTTCAAACTTAATGCAAAATTTGATGCAGATTCGTTGCTCTACTCAGTCATTTTGAATGTGATGGCCACACAGTGCACATGCTCACTCAACAACATCTACTGCTCACACTGACTAGTACAGTGAAGTTGTTATTGTTCACACATGTGCATTTCAGTCCACTTTCCTTGGCTGCCAGGTTACATCATTGTTGCACAAACCATTCTCATTATATCAACAATAATTGGACTTTTCCTGGACAGACCTTGTAAATATGAGTTCATGTCACATCTACTATAAGGTGTAACAAGAGTCTCAAATATAGTGGAAGATTTGACCATTTTGATGATTTACTGTTGTTATGTTAATTCATATATCTTCTTCCATCAGTACAAATTTTCACTTAATTGGCACAGAAACTGGTACAGCCCCTCCTTCCTATGTAAATGTTTAGTTTGGGAGATGAATAACCTAATGTTAAGTACAAACACAGCATCTGTGTTGACACTTGAGTTATAATTTTTCATTAGTCCCAATTTTCTTTTCCTTTTTTTCCCTTTTTTTTACTATTTCAATCAATGTGTTTTATTGTAAGCTGCCTCAGATGTTTTGTGGAAACAAACAGGTTATAAATAAATGCACCTATTGTGAAAAATATATACACCAAGTTTCCATTTAAAAGCTCATATTTTCTTTTATCCACCAAAACATACTTCAATTCAAACTTATTCCCTTCCATTTCTCCTCCTCTAAGTTTCTGCCAGTCATCCATGTTCTTAAATTATATTGTCTATCAAATTTACTATAAAGACAAAATTTTCTACCTATAGCTTCACACACTTTGTGAGTTTCACTGCTATTTTCTTTCACTTCTTTCAAATTACAACTTTTGATTGGCTCATTACGATAGGTGAGGCTGAACATGGTCTCTCTGTGCTCTAGACATTTGTTTTTAGATAACAGGTAGCAAAAACTTTCACCAATGATATAAGCTATAAAAAGCAAACTTAAAGGTATTGAGATTCTTTCACTAAGTTGATAAAATGTTAGCATATTTTGAAGAAATCAGAATATGCGACTTATGATTCTTGCATCACTTTATCCACTTCCTAGTAAATTAATGAGACCATTTAATATAAGCTAAAATCTCTTTCCCTTTCCTGAGGTTATATAAATTCTATAGCTGTATGCCTTTGTTTTTCTGTTTCTATTCATTTTACTTCAGAAACTTATTTTCCATATATTTATTTCCCCTTCAATACTTCTGTTGCATAACTCTTCAGAATGACTAGTCTAAAAGTATTCAAGAGTTTTTAAAGTATTTCCCAAATAATTAAAGAAATGGAACTAAGAGCAATAAGATACTACTTTTACCTATACTAGCCAAGAATTTCAATTGTAAAATTCTATACTGTTGAAGAGTTGAAATAAATATTCTTGTATACTGCTTGAGACAGTACATACTGAAGTAATATATAAAAAAGCAGTTCTATAAACATCAAAGCATCAAGAACTTTAAAATATTAAGACTCTTTGACCCAAGAATTTAATTTCTAACTATCTAAAGATATCAAAAATAAAAATAAAGGCTTACATAAAAATTTAAAGTACATAAAAATCAGAAACAGTAAAATTCCAATATCGATGAGATAGAAAAGCAAATTATTATAACTCTCCAAGAAAGAGTACAGCTCTTGCATTTCAACCATCTACATGCCATCCAGACTGAGGAAGACCCAGAAACTTAAGGGCCAGGTGAGCCATGGCCATGGCCATATGGGCAACCACAGGAAGCACCGGGAGGCCGAGGTAATGCTGGTGGCTTGCATCATCACAGGATCAACTTTGACAAATATCACCCAGGCTACTTTGGGAAAGTTGGTATGAGGCATTTCCACTTAAAGAGGAACCAGAGCTTCTGCCCCACTGTCAACCTTGACAAACCGTGGACCTTGGTCAGTGAGCAGACACAGGTAAATGCTGCGAAAAGCAAGACCGGAGTCACTCACATCATTGATGTGGTGCGATCGGGCTACTACAAAGTTCTGGGGAAGGGAAAGCTCCCAAAGCAGCCTGTCATTGTGAAGGCCAAATTCTTCAGCAGAAGAGCCAAGGAGAAGATTAAAAGTGTTGGTGGGGCCTGTGTGCTGGTAGCTTGAAGCCACACGGAAGGGAGTTCATTAAATTCTCACAAATGAAAAAAAGAAAAAAGAAAGAGTACAAAGGCATAAAAATGCTATTAATATAAATTACATTTTGAGAAAATGCTTCTAAAATATTAAGACAACAGATTCTAAATGTTAAATACCATGTTACCAGTAATATAAATATATAAATTTTTGTCTTCAATCATACTTTCCAAATTTTTCCAAATATTCTACGAAAAGTCCCACTGCTCTAAAATAATTAGCTTACCTATTTTTTAAATCACAGTTTTTGACCTATGCTATTAAAAAGCTTAATATTTAAAATACTCAATTTTAATTATAAAATATTAAGCTGGCTTGCAATACAAAATTAGTTAAGATCTACTTTATGGGAAAAGAAGAGAGAAAAAGTTGAGGGTAATTTATATTATTCCACATATAATTAAATTACATGTTTTATCTACACTACTATATAAACTGCATACAGAAGAGGAAACATTTCCCAACTCATTTTATAAGACCAGAATTAACTTGATATCAAAATCAGACAGATACTATATTTTTAAAACTCTAAACTAATATTCCTCATGAGCAATGAAGCAAATATTTAGCAATTTGTAAAAAAAGAAAATATACCTTGACATATAGTAGGTTTATCCCAGGAATGCAAGATTGATGTAATATTTTTTTAAATTATAATCAACATTAAGAGACTAAGCAAATGTTTCTAAACCAAATGGTTATCTCAATGAATAAATGCTCAAATTATTAGATACAATTCAACATCCATTCATAACAAACAGCTCCAATAAAAAGTAGGCAAACTGAGAACAAAAAAAGCTTCCTTAACCTGATCAAAGGACCTCTATGAAAAATCTATAGCTATTATAATACTTAATAGTGCAAGATTAAATGTGCCCCGAGATCAGTAATAAGGCAAGGTGTCCCACTCTAACCACTTCTATTTAACTTGTACTACAAGTCCTAGCCAGCACGTACAATAGACAAGAAAAATAAATGGCATACAGATCAGAAGGAAAGAAGTAAAACTTTCTTTATTCACAGACTTCATGGGCATCTATGTAGAAAATATTGAAGATATATCAAAAGATTACTAAAATTAGTAAGTGAAATTAGCAAAACTGCAAGATACAAAGTAAATATTTAAAAATTCTATCTGTATACGCTAGCAACAAAAATTCTGACAATGAAAAAAATTAATGCTATTTATTAAAGCATTACAAAACATAAAATACTTAGAAATAAGTAAAAGAAAATATGTGAAAAACCTCTACAATGAAAGCTACAAAACATTGCTGAAATTTTAAAAGACCTCAATAAATTAGACATATTTCATCTTTGTGGGTTAAATGATTCAATATTATTAAGATAGTGTCCATCTCCAAATTGATCTATAGATTCAATGCAACCCCATCAAAATTCTAGCAAACTTCTTTGTTAAAAATCAACAAGCTGATTCTGAAATGTACATGGAAATACAAAGACCCAGGTGAGCCAAAACATTTTTTTAAAAAAGCTCAAAACTGAAACATGCTACCTGATTTCAAAATGTATTATAAAGATATAGTAATCAATAGAACAACATAAAGCAGAGACATATACCCACGCTTATATGAGAACATCATTTTCAACAATATGCCAAGGTAATATAATGGGAAAAGGATAATCTTTACTACTATTGGTGCTGAAACAACTTGAAATCAATATGAAAAAAAAAAATTGACCTTTACCTTACACCATAACTTAAAATTAATTCAGAATGAGTCATAGAGCTAAGAAAGAGCTAAAAGCATTATACAAGAGAAATTCTTTGTGCTCTTGGGTTAGGTAAATATTTCTTAGATGGAAAATGAAGGTGGGTAAGTAAGGGAAGGGTCTAGTCAAAAAACTAGTATAAATGACCCACAGACATAGATAATGGGGTGGGGATTGACTGTGGGAGAAGGAGTGGGCTGGGGGGGGGAGCAATGAGGGGAAAAGTGGGACAACTGTAATAGAAAAACAATAAATAAATAAATAAACTGATAAAATGTAATGAATCAAAACAAAACTTTTGCTCTTCAAAAGATATCATTAAAGCAGTAAGTGGCCAAGTCCAGACTGAGAGACAATATTCAAAACACACACATAAATTCGTGTGTATATATGTTTTATGAGTTCTACTACATTCTTCAGATAAGTTGTTATTCAGATAGATATGTGTATGTATATGTATAAACACAAATATACACAAATATGTAACAACTTATCTGAAGAATATATATAGAACTCATGAAACCCAATAACAAGAACACAAACAACCCAGGTTTTTAAATTGCAAAAGGATATGAACAGACACTTTATCAATGAAAATATATGAATCACAAATAAGGACTGAAAAGACATTCAACATCATTAGTCATTCAGGAACTGGAACTAAAACCACAATGAGTTGGCATCATACACACACAAAAATGGTTAAATTTTAAAATTCTAACGTCAATCTTTAAAGTTCTCAACATAAAAAAATTGTAACTGTGTGGTGAAGGATGTTAATGAGACTATGGTTATCATTTTACAATATATACAAATACTGAATCATTATACATCTGAAGCTAGTGTATGTCAATTTTATCTTAAGTTTTAAAAAATAAAAATCAATAAAACTCTGACAATACCAACTTCTGGCAAGGTTGTAGAGTAACTGTAACTCATGCACTACTGGCGGGAATGCAGAAGGATCTAGCCATTTTGGAAGTATCTTATAAAATTAAACATGCTTTGCACATACTTGTTATACAGCAATCCCACAGGTATTTATCCAAATGCTCACACCAGTTTTATTCATAGTAACCCCAAACCAGAAACTATCTAGATGGCTATCAAGTGGGGATTGGATAATTTTTAGTGCATTCATTCAATGAAATACTACACAACAATAAAAAAAATAACAATAAACAATCAATATATGAAGTGACATAAATACTGGAAATATCATGCAGATTTCTCAAAAACTAAACACAGGTGAATAAATACTGTATGATTCAATTTATATGAAATTCTAAAACAGACAAAATGTTCATGACAATGAGAGTTCCATGGTTGGAAAGAGGAAATTAACTGCTAAAAGGAACAAGAGAACTTTTGGGGGTTGGGGCGGGTGAAGGAAATATTATATCTCTTGATTGTGGTGATGGTTACACAGCCATACACATATGTCAAAACTTATCCAACTGTACACTTAAAATCAGTGAATTTCATGTATGAATTTATACCTCAATAAAACTAGTTTAAAAATTCAAACCACATACTAATAAAAAGCATAATCCCAATCCTATCATAAAAAAGAGAAACAATTATTAAAAAGAAAAAACAAGATCTCATAAGCATTAAAAAATAATCTGCATATATTACTAACCAAAGTATAGTGTGGCCATACGTAATACTAATCTTTGCTAATTACCTACCAAGAATATGCTGCAAATCTTTAACAACTGACAAAACCTATACTCTTACTTCAAATTGTTTCTATTCTGCTGGATGGCTTCTGTTTGATAGTCAAGGGAAAAGTTTATCTGATCCTTAAGATTGTGATATCAGGACTGAGGGATTCTTAAATGAATTGGGGCCTACTTGTTGAATAAAAGGCCCTATTGTGAAGCATTTCTTAACAAAATGCCAGTTTCAATGCCTCAGATGCCAAGGGTGGCCATAAAGACAAATACTAAACACTGTTAAAGCAAACACATTAATAAGAGCAAAGACAATAACTGACATTGTTCCTTCAGGGAAACACATGTCCGATCGCACCTCTGGGAACAGGAGTTTTAACAATTTCCAAAGGATGACCTAGAAAAAGAGAATAGCCTGCAGTGCATAGAAAGGACAGAACAGTTTTTTATTACGAAAGCTTACAGGACCTTGAGGGTATTATGCTAAGTGAAGTAAGTCCCACAGAGAAAGATCAATATCATATGACTTCGCATATGTGGAATCTAAAAACAAAACAAATGAACAAACAAAACTCATAGATACAGAGAACAGATGGGTGGTTGTCAGAGAGGAGGGGGTTTGGGGAGGCCTAGATAAGTGAAGCGGGTAAAGAGGTACAAACTTCCAGTTATAAAATAAGTCAGTCATGGGGATGCAATGTACAACATGGTGACTAGAATTAATAATACTATACTATGTATGAAAGTTGCTAAAAGAGTACATCTTAAAAGTTCTCATCACAAGAAAAAAAAATTTGTAACTTTGTATGGTGATGACTTACAGAGACAATCAATTCAAAGTATATATAAATATTGAATCATTATGCTGTACACCTGAAACTAATAATGATATATCTGAATCCTACCTCAATTTTTTTAAAAAAGAACCTCTTAAGATTTAAGAAAAAGTTTACAGTAGAAGCAACAAGAGTATAATAATTTCTCCTAATTCTTAAAGTGTTCTCTACCAAAAGTAAAATATAATCAACATTTGGGTATTTCTTTAGTGAAGAATTACATATTTACATAAAAACAGACACTATCTAAACTGAAGATAAAGCTTGTCCATGAGGACTAAGATGCTTTAAAATCAAACTACCTATTATTTCCTAGATGCATCTTCCCAGAAACTGCTAATCTTTCTTACCATAATATTGTGACAAACTAGCAGTCATGAAGGAAAAGTTTAAAAAATTAGAGTGTATGTAAATATGAGTGTGTTTACACAGTAAGCCACGGTTTCATGCCCAGACATACTGATTTATGAATTAAGTCTGAAATGTGTTGAAGTATTCTAGAAACATAATAAACAATGAACCAAGAGTATGGATGAATAGACACTATAATATGGAACCTTAAAAGTTCCATAGCCCTATTTTTTAAAAGACACTTATAATATTCTATTTAACATTGAGTTTTCTTTCTAAATAAGAGTAGCCTCAAATACATGATACTCTCAGAAGTTAAGGAGTCACTGAAGGAAAATAAATGCCAAATTGTTGGCTAGTAAAATAACAAGTACCACTCATAATTTTTTAAATTCATTCATGCATTTCGTACTTTTAGCAATGGCACATGCACAAATTGTAAGTTGAACTAGAGGACTTATAAATTACATTGGCCACTAAAACAAAATTTAAAAAGTTGTGATCAAGCACTAAAAACTATCACTGTAGTTCATCACCAGAAACAAAAAAGGATTCCACATGATCAGTGCGTAGGACCTTTTCTCATAGGACATCTACCTCCCAGGAATACCAGAACCAGGTATAATTTCCCCACATATGAAACTGCAGTGTTTTCAAAAGTCAATTAATTACATCTTCAATACTTTAAAAAACGTTGTAGATTATAATTTCTTCTCCCTATATGCTTTTATAAAACTGCAATAAAATCTTTTGATTTTTCAGTTTATTCCATATCCTCAATTTACTTTCTCATAGTATTTATTATGCAATACTCTCTGCAATGTCACATTTTGTTTACCACCTTAATGAACAGCATGCCCTACGGGGCCAAATTTATACTGTAAAAAATTAGTGGTCTTACTTCCCCCTAGGGAAGCTCTTATTTATTTATTTATTTATTTTTTTATTTTTTTATTTTGGTTTTTCAATTACAGTTGTCCCCTTTTCCCCCAATTTCTCTCCCCCACCCAACCCACCCCCTCTCCCACAATCATATCCCTCCCCGTTGTCCATGTCCATGAGTCTTTCATACAGGCTCTTTAATTAAACCCTTCCCTTACTTAAGGAAGCTCTTATTAATAATATATATTTTTGTAAAATTTTATAAAGAAATATATATATATTAAGATATTCGTCGGCAGCCGTCGGTCTCGAGAGACGATGGTGTAGCTTCTTAAGAGTCTATCTGCACCGCCGAGAATGGCTGTGCAGTCCGACTCGGGAGTGACACGGTATCTGTCTCCTCCCGTGTTGAATCGACATCTTGCGATGACGCTGGAGTGTCCTCTCCAGTGAAGCTGAAGCTACAGAGCCTGGGCAGGGTGATATGGAGGGTCTGCTGTTGCCCATGCAGCAGACCCCCCCTCTCTTCGCAGCTGAAGGGTCCAAGGGAAAGACGGAGTCGATACAGCTTGGGTTCAGGTGCGCCGCAGGAGTTGCCGGTGTTGACTACAACGTCAAACCGCCTTAGGGACTCCGGCTCCGGATTTTCTGTCGGGGTTTACTCCCTTAGCCTTTCCCCTGAAGAGGTATGCCGCAAGGCAGCGGAGGTTTTTTGGAGTCAGAGTTTTCCTTCTCTGATGTACCCTGACTGGAAGATCGAACCAGCGACACTTAGCTCACAGGCCGACGCTCAATCCACTGAGCTAAACCAGCCAGGGTGTACTTATTGATATATAATGTTATAATATTTAATATATTATACACTGGGGTGAACAGAAGTAGGTTACAGTTGTATGTGAAACAGTTTATTCTTGTATTATTATTTATAAATTATTGCATTATTTGTATTATAACTGTAAACCTATTTTGTCCACCCCTGTGTATTATGCTATTATATTATATTATATTATATTATATTATATTATATTATATTATATTATATTATATTATATTATATATATTTATATTTCTTTCAAGGCAATTTCAAAAACTAGTTGAGGAAAACTGGAGGGTGAATGTTCAGGTCAACAGTTGCTTTTTTTTTTTTTAATATGCTTTATTGATTATGCCGTTACAGTTGTCCCAATTTCTTTTCCCTTCATTCCCCTACACCCAGTGACACCCCCTCCCTCCAGTTGTCGCCCTCCCTTTGGTCCCTGCCTATTGGTTGTGCATATAGTTCTTCTAAACATCTTCCTGTCTACTCCATTCCCTCCTACTATGCTTAATTCCTGTACCATCTCCCTCCCTTTCCCCACTTCCCTCTCCCTGCTGACCTCCCCCCAGAATGTTCCCCATACCTATAATTCTTTTCCCACTCTCGTTGCCTACTTAGTCTGCCTTTGTTTCAATTCCCTAGCTTCTGTTGTTGGTTGTTGTGATACAGTTTTCATTTTAATGTTCATAGTTTTCATCCTCTTTGTCCTAAACAAGTCCCTTTAACATTTCATATAACAGTGGTTTGGATCTGATGAACTCCTTCAGTTTTCCTTTGTCCTGGAAGTGCTTTCTCTGCCCTTCTATTCTGAATGACAGCTTCACTGCATAGAGCAATCGTGGTTGTAGGTTTTTGCTTTTCATTGCTTTGAATATTTCTTGCCACTCCCTTCTTGCCTGTAGAGTTTCTTTTGAGAAATCGGCTAATAGTTTTATTGGGACCCTTTTGTATGTAATTCTCTTCTCTCTTGCTGCTTTTAAGATTCTCTCTTTATCCTTAATTTTTGACATTTTGATTCTAATGTGTCTTGGTGTGGTTCTCCCTGGGTCCAGTTTGTTTGGAACTCTCTGTGCTTCCTGGACCTGTAAGTCTATTTCCTTCCCCAAAGTTAGGGAAGTTCTGCTTCATTATTTTTTCACATAATTTTTCAATTTCTTGTTCTTCTTCTTCACCTTCTGGAAACCCTATGATTCGGATGTTGGCCCACTTATAGCTGTCCCATAGGTTTCTGAGCCTCTCCTCATTTTCCTCACTTTTCATTTCCTCTTTCTGCACTGGTTGACTATTTGTTCCTTCCCTATGTTCCTATTTGTTCATTTGATCTCTGGTCTTCTTTCCCTCGCCACTTATTTCGTATGTGTTTTCGTTCATTTCAGCAGGACTAGCCTTCATTCCTTCCTCGTCTTGTTTAAGATCTGCTGTAAGGTCTGTAAGCATTCTTATAACCAAAGCTCTGAGCTGTGTCTCAGAAAAATTTCCTATCTGCTGAGTCATTAGATTAGATATTTGCTGGCTGGTCAGCTGTGACACTGGGATCTCTATCATGATCTGTGCCATCCTGACAGTTTTGTGTTTACCTTTGCTTCCTGGGCGGGGCTATCACACCTCCTACACTGTAAGGGGCAGAGCCCCATGCACTTGTCACTACTGGGCAACCCTTCTCACCATGCTGTGGCATTTTCTGTGGGCATGGGGTCCAAGATGGATTCCTGTCGTTCACTTTCCAGTGAGAGGCAGGGAGCTTCTTCCTCCTTCCCCACCCCCTCTGGTCTTCACAGTCTGAGACAGTGGGGGTCTGCCTTCCCCAGGGTTGGGATCACGAGCTGACCTGCCTGGTCTGCAGCCGGGGGTGATCCCCAGGTGTTTCACTCCTCTTTTTAAATATGGGTGTCTGTGCTTACCGCCGTCCTGCCACTGTTGCCGCAGCTACCACTGCCGCTGCCAGCACAGTTTGAGCTCTCCGCCCCAGCTTCACCCCTCCTACCCGTCCGGACGAGCACCACTTCTTTATAACTTCATACAATGGACTTCCATGTAGCTTTGTTTTCTGGAACTTCTGGTTATTTCTAATTTTGCAGTAGATGTATTCCTTCTTAGTTGTGGAGGGAGACAGATCGTGTCAGTCTAGGCCTCCATCTTGGCCAGAAGTACCAGGTCAACACTTTCTAAGCACTTCTATATGCCAAATATTATAATTCCTATATGCCAAATACTATATGTCAAATACTAATGTAATATATAGTTCCAAAGTATAATACAGTAGGCTACAAAGCCCAATGGCAATTCCTTAAACTTATACACTTGATAATTTTTTCTGTATTTCTCACATTATTTTAAGCCATATTAACATACGCACCTCATTTTACTCAACTCAAAACTATTACTTACTAATAAGTTCGTCCCCACCTCACTTCCCCACCTCTTCATGACTTGCCTTGCTTTATCATTAAGAGAAAGTTTAAAAAAGGTACAAGAGAAGAAATACCAACTAGAAATATGACTGAAGAGTTAAGAGGGACCAAAAGAGAAAAGTGCATTTCTAAAGAATATATTAGACTGATATTGAAGGAAGAGAATTTAGTTTTATTTTATAGAGAACAGTTTAAGTACTGTTTATTCAAAGATGCTACAATCCTAATGAAATAAACTCACTATCTCAAAGAGATATGCATGTTCCTTACTAAGCCAAGATATGGAATCAACCTAAATGTCCACTGACAAATAAATGGATAAAAATATATATGTATAAACACACACAAACACACACAGGAATATTATTCAGCCTTTAATAAAAAAGAGGTGAATCCTGCCATTTGCAACAACATGGATAAAGGTTGAGAGTATTATGCTAGTGAAATGAACCAGACAAATATTCCATGATCTCACATGTGCAACCTTTAAAAAAAAAAAAAGACCAAATTCATAGTAACAGAGATTGCACTGGTGATTACCGAAGGTGGAGGAGTTGGGGAAAAGGAAAGGTGAAAAGAATCATTGTTGCCATAAGCTGAGGAGGGAAAATGGGGACTTATTTTTTGACGGTACAGAGCTTCAGTTGTGCCAGATGACGAGAGCTCCGGAGACGGATGACAATATGAAGCACTTAATACTACTACACTGTACACCTAAAAACGATTAAAACAATACATTTTATGTTACATGTACTTTACCACAATAATAAAATCAGCAAACAAATATAGATGAGAGAAGCTAAGACACAAGACACTGAGTTGAAAGCTCATGAAGTATGTGAGTGATAAGAAGATGAGTGTATGAAACATGGGCACGGGGTGGGTGGTTGCAGGACGGGTACAGAAAGCGGGAATGAGGACACAAAGAGTTTAACTGAGATAGAAGGTTTGTCAGTAAAAACATCTACTGCATCCAAGATTAATTTGGTATAAAATACAACATATTTTGTCACACACACACACACACACACACACACACACAAAACACAAAGACAGTACAAAGTCCCTGTTCTAAAACAACAATTAACTAAGGAACCTCAGTCAATGGAACAACCTAACATGACAGAATCATGAAGAAAAGAACTTATTTTTTAAAGTTAAGATATAGTTATTGGATAATATATAGGTAAGGGCTACCTTGTCACCTGCCAGGCACACCCAGGCCCAACAAAGTGAATGACGATAATAACTTTTCATTTGTTCCAAGATCTTTTATGTCCGCAGACTTTTCCTGTGCACAGATGCACAAACTCAGAGGGTTCAAGTCATAACAAAGGGTGTTTTACTACCTTCCCTTGCTACTTTCTCCAGCCAGACTTAGTAACTTGGGACATGAGAGCAGGAAGAATCAGAGACAATCCATTCCCAAGAGTATACAGACAGTGACTACCCTCACTCCATCACTCATGAGGGTAATCAGTCTGGATTTAGTGATTCAAGTAATAAAGATAATGTTAATCTAATCATTTCAAAAACACCTGCCATAAACAAAAGATGGGCTAGTAATTTATTACTGAGCCCCTAATACATACAAGTCTCACATGGATTCAGCACATTCTTGATTTTAGATTTTCTCTCTCTCAAAAATAAATTGCAAGCTCCTATTCCCCCAAAGCCTCTCCTTTCTTCATGACTTGCTAAAGGTCACCAGCCCATTAGGCTGAAGATAAAGGTATGTTCCATTAACTCACCAGCAATATTGTCACCTCCTAGTACTATCATCCACTATGTAATACAACTCAGTCCCACCAGGTACACATTTTAAAAAGTCCTCTTCTAATCCATCTGCAGGTAAGTGCATTCATCTCACCTAAGTTCACAAGAGCTCATGAATCTTGCGGCAAACACACAGCTTTGCTCTTCAATCACCTAATCCCTTGCCTGCCTCTACCAAAAGTGGCTGAAGAAATAAAATACCTGTATATGCTCTTCCAAACAAAGAAGGCGATGAGGCACAGGTTCTAACCAAAGAAAAATACACAGCATTTTGCTAGGAAAGAGTAATAAGGGACACAATTCTGAGACAGCATTTTCTCCCCTGATGAAGAGGAGCAGAGGCAAGTAGGTGTTCATCCTAAAGAAGGCAGGTTACCTGAAGCTGAGCAGCCAGGCATCCTGCAACCCAGAGGCATCACCGGGGGGAAGGCATAGGGGTTTTAAGAGACCTGCCCTGACATTGCTGAGCCACTGTGGTATGGTGAGCAAACCCGTATCTCAGGTTGGATCAGAAAAAGAACCCCCACATCAGTTAAATATCTTAAACTACTTGTTTAAGGCATTTCTAACTGATAAAACCCCCAAGTAAGAGATTGATTAACACATTTATGTTCATCAACACTGATCCAAAAATGAAAAAGGAATCATATTTGTGGCCCTTCCCATAAAGAAACAGACATCAGTCACAATCACGAGCAGAGAAACCATGGAATAAATACACTGACCTCGAATTCTGGCTCAGCAACTACTACTGTGATCTTAGATAAGCTACTTAACTTTTCAAAGTCTCACTTTCCTCATCTGCAGAAGTCATATTACTAACCACCTCATCATGTTACAGTCAGGATTAAATTGGCAATGCACATCCAAATTTAATAGTGGCTGGCTTACAGTAAGTGCTTACTAGAAATCTGCCTCCATCACCACCACCACAAACACCATCACCAGTAGGCCAATTCTTCGGCTACAATTGGTCAAGTTCAGAGCTTCTTGACCTAAGGAGAATGATTCAGTGCCACATGAAACTGACACGGAAAATAGTTTCAAATTTTGTGCACGCGCGCATGTGTGTGTGTGTGCATGCACACGTGCACGCTAGCTCAGGCCTAACCCACGGTGTGCAGTTGATACATAGTTACTGAAGGAAAAGTCCTTAATCAAAGTGTTAAGAAATGAGAATAGAAACACACAACATTGCAGCCATCAAGGTAAAAAAGTAATTTCTATAACTTTCAATATGTCACCATTTTCAACCATCCTCAAGAAGTAGAGATGATTTTCTTCTTAATATTTTAAACAAAACAATAGTAGTCCAAAGGATTAATGAAAATGTACTTAAAAATTTAAGCTACTTGAGAGAAAAAAACTATAAAAGCAAATTGTTATTCTGTCTCTTAGGGGATTATAACTGCCCTGACAAAATCCAAAACTACGAGTTTGTTTTCACCTCAAAGGTTGAATATTATTTCATCATCTCTCCATTATTTTAGCTTTAATAGTCATTGCAATTAACTTTGGAATTTTTGATGGCACAGTTATAGAAGATAACGTTCTGGTTACCAGTCTTGCTTGCTCTTCTTCTGTTCTCAAATTTATGAGAAAGAAATCTGTCTTCTCTATCTTCTTCCAGTTTCAGTTCTCTATTTCCTAGATCATTACCCCATTCCCACTTCAATTTAGTGAGCTCATTGACATTGTTCACTTAACTGTTTTGCAACTCAACAAATAATTTGTACATGGACAAAATCATCATTTGACAAAGGACAACCATAATATTTTTAAGACCAGAGCTTAAGTGCTTCCCACATTACTAAAGTCTCAAAACTGTAGATAGGTGTCTGATGAAAAATTCTGGCACGAAAACACAAACTCACCTCTGTCATGTTTTTAAGTGTACCCTAAAATAATACAATCATTAAAAATGAAAAGAATTTAATACAAATAGCAAGAGCCTCATAAAACATTTACTTCTAACCTTAATGCCTTTGTAAAGTTTTAAGGGAATCAAACCTGACCATTATTCTCAATTCTATTATTCCTTGATTACTTCTAGTATCAACTATTATTTCTACCAATTCTGGGACAATTTTCATTTGTTATTTTTATTTTGAACTTATTACCTCCTAGAACATTTCAGATGCCATTTTCGGCACCACCCCAATTTTAGTGTACGCTGCCTACTTGAGTTCACAGGGTTCTCTCTGTGTCACCTGATAAAGACATAAAGCCTTAATAAGAGCTTCATTTCTGAGACACAAGATTTTGCAGTGCATGTAAATCAGGAAATGGATTCTGCATTCTCTGACAAGTTCCCCAAATATATATATGCAATTAAATAGACAGGCAGTGAAATTTGAAGGTACAGAACTCTCCTGCCCGAATGGAACAGGCAGGAAGAGAAATGTCAGGTCTCATTATCAGCCAAGAGTATGGACGAGGAAGAAGCACAGAGGGAACATACAAATGAAGAAAAATCACAGTGGTCCCATTCCGCATCACTCTCCGCCACCCCTAAAATGACAAGTTCAAGGGATTATTCACATTGAAGATAGAACCCTGCAAAACCCAGCTCAGAGCTGACATTTTCTTTTGTCCTCACCCAAGGGCACTTTTTTCATTGCTTTTAGAGAGAGGAGAAGAAAGAAAAGGAGAGAAAGAAACATCAATGTGAGAGAGAGCATGGACTGGCTGCCTTCCACAGGCACTGGAACCAGGGAATCTGTCACACCCAGACCATGGATTGTAGGGACAAGGGATCAAACCCACAACCTAGGTATGTGTCCTGACCAGGAATAGAACCTGCAACCTTTTGGTGAGGGGACAAGACTCCAACCAACTGAGCCACACAGGCCAGGGCAGAGCTGACATCTTTAAAGCTCTATGACCCCCAGACCAAGTTCATCACTCTCTCTCTATGCTACCTCTGTTCCCAGTGCACACTCCTCTTCTACTGGCCGCACTGTATGATGACGGTTTACATCTCTCCCCCTTACTGTCCCCTCACACATTCTGAGCACCCTGAGAGCTTCATCAGATACTTGTGTCCCAGTGTTTTTGCCTGGCACATAGTGAATACACAAAAACTGTTACTGAATTGAACCTGAATAAGCATCTTTTTCTAAATGAGAATCAGCTATAAAGGAACACTGTAAATGACTATACCCAAACACTTCTTTTTGATATTCACTCTTTCTCTGACATGTAATTATTAGGTGTTGTAGGTAAAAGAGCAGACATCAGTGACTCCATTTTGGATGTGGCCAATCCTACAAGACAAAGTTGGTTTAATTCATGCAATATTTTACTTTGGTTTAAATTCCTCTGCATTGTGGGTGTGTTTTGTTCTCGCTTTTTCTCATTAATGATAAATTGGAAAACTTCCAGAAAACAAATTCAAAGACGTATATATAATCATTACTTTTCAATGTCCAGTCACTGTTAAAAATTACACTCTCAACACTTAATCAATCCTGTAACATTTTCCATATTCCTAGATCCCCTTGTGCAAAATTTTTAAATTGGAAAACTAACAGGTGATGCATCTTTCTTTGTAGTGACTGAATAAATTTTTGCTCTATGAGAGTAGAACTGTCAAAGAATTGAATTTACAAGTACCAAAAAAAATTTTTTTTTCAGTATTCAGGCGTTTCTTAGCAACTGAACTTGCTGATATTGTCTCGTCACAATAGGAATAAAAATCGGTGTTTCAGTGCACTCTGGTGTCAATGAAAGCAGTGCGGCTCAGTGACAAAATTTATAAATAATGTGTAAAAATACTAAGGCTGAGGCTTTTGAAACAGGTAATCCTAATTCTTAAATATGATAAATAATCTGAGGAATGGGTGTATTTATACTGGAGTCTGGGTGAATCTTATCCCTCCTGTGAATATGACCGGGGGGTGCAGGGGACACAAAGGTGACCATAAAAATAGTAACCTAAGAATTACTCTGCAGAGTCAGTTCAACAATGAAGAACGAAGCTGCTATTTTCAAAATACTCATAGCTAGAGTTTAAACATGGTTTATTTAGCATCATAAGTTTCTAAACAACGTATCAAACTCACATCTTACATACCCCAGAGAAAAACTGTCAAAACAGTAATAATTTTTACTGCAGCCCACTGTAGTATTTCTTCAGTATTTTGAGATCATAAACATTTGCAATTGAAATTTCAGAAATATTCTGCATTTATAGCACTTCACACACGTTATCAAGTACCTCAGTCCTTTAAAAAGTAGTACACTGAAGTGCACCCCCATTTTACTTCAGTTTTCTCAACAAATAAGGAGAACACAAACCTCCCACTCTCACACGGTAATTCATCAGATTCTGAGCACCTGCTCTTCACAAGGCACTGTGCCAGCATCAGAGAAAACGAAGCTGAATAGCGCACAATCCC
The DNA here is from genome assembly GCF_987537825.1 of Furipterus horrens. Classification (NCBI taxonomy): domain Eukaryota; kingdom Metazoa; phylum Chordata; class Mammalia; order Chiroptera; family Furipteridae; genus Furipterus; species Furipterus horrens. The sequence continues at coordinate 109,201,628 of NW_028327176.1, read as the reverse complement.
ACCTGGGGAACCCTACATTAAACACGTAATGGAAATACCCCTACAGGAGGGTGAACCAGAGAAAGCAGCAGAGAGGCCCAGGCATCTGGGCCTGGGGAGAGGTAACAAACTACTATAGTACAAGGGGCATTGAACTCAAGGAGTTATGCAAGAGCCAGGTCCTTCACTAACTGGTTATGTGAGTTCTTGTGAGCCTTCAACCTATCTAAGGTTGCACTTTCAAGGGCAAATGAAGAGGCCTGACTGGTAAGCTTTACTGAGAGCCCCTTATAAAAGAAATCAAATAAACACTACCATACATAATAGGACAAGCAAGCATGTCCACTGTTATCTATAAACCTAGAATTTGCATTCTAGTTGCCAAGAAAGAGGGCAAGATAAGACACAAATGATACACAACTCTAACATCCTTTCCTGCACTAAAAATTCTCTATGCACTAACATTTGCTGGCAACTGGAAAGGAAAGAACTTGAGATAAGTGAATCATTAAAATTCTTGCCACCAATAATTTCCATAAACACAAAATGCAGAACTGTACTAAGCACTACAGAAAAAAAATAAAAGGAAAAATCAAAACCTCTTAAAATATTCTTCACATGAACTAGCCCCTTCAAATGCACACCTAAAAAATATATAGCATTATAGGTTTTTAAAGCACTTTCATACATACTATAGATTTTTTTCAATGAATGAAACTGGTTCTATCAAAAAACTAGAATATTTCACTAAAACAAGAAAACAACTTTTATTCATTCATTTTCTAAAATAAAATACATAAGGAGAAAGATGCCAATACTCACTTATAATAACCTGTTCATTTGTGGTTTCCAACTCATTGGGTCTACCTGATCCCCACATCCAACTTCAAAATATTCAATTTGGTATTTGGCCTCTTCTCCTTTTATTCTTTACTCCTTAAAAATTGCTTCTAATAGTTTGGCTTCAAATTTTCAGAACCATGTGAGTGGCTCCCAAATCTCTCTCTTAATCTAAGCACTCTTCTGAGTTTCAACCCAAACTGACCTGGATGTCCTACCAATCTAGTAAACTCAACAGGCCCAATACCAAAATCATTTTCTTCCTCCAAACAGCTCTCACACCCCTACTGCTATAACACACCTCCAACAGCCCATGCTTTCCAGCACCTAACCATTTAGCTCTACTGCTCTCTGCAAATTGTTCGTCTCCCTATAGCCAAATTATTCATCTTTTGTTAAACATAAACTACATTAATGAAGTAAAATTTTATACACATGTCAAAAGTTGGACAAATAATATGGTTAGAGTTTGATGAATTTTCACTTAGTGGGCATATTCACGTAATGTCCAAAGAAGTAAAAAAATTTAACATTGACATTTAGAGTAATATCTATAATTTGACTGGAATTGATTATTATACATTGTGTGACATTGGGGTCAAGATACTGTATAAAGTCTTGTAAACACCACTACAGTCATGACATAAAATATTTTGATATAGGAAGCAGTTAGACACACATGAGCAGAGTAGGAATAAGCCAGGTACAGAAGGTCTCCAGAGCAGAAAGCTCCAGGTGCCTAGGAATGGACAATTGTAAGGTGGGACTTCACCTCCAGGGTGGCCTTTCCTCCCCTAGCAAATCATTGGTCATATGGTTTAGACCCCCTTAGAGGAGGAACAAGGGGGCCCATGTACTGCCTCAGGGTCATGGTCTCTACTGACTGCCTGGTCATTAGTCATCGCAGTTGGTCCTGACGTCAGCCATGGCATCACCCTGCCTGGCCTTGCTGCTGTTCTGGGCCTGGAGCTGAAACATAACTGAGGCCTAGATGTTATCTCTAGTTTGACCAAAAATCTGTCTCTGTAGTCAACAGACCCCAGACCCAAGGTTTTGTTCCTAAGATTATTTGATTCAGGTCAGAACCTCATTGTCTTGATGGCTTATGCTTAAGGGAGTGGTTGTGTAAGGGTTTATATGGGAGTCATATGAAGTTAGCCAAATCATTTGAAGGAAGTGTCAGCTCTGGCACTCTAAATTTCCTGAGCTCAGGTGATACAACCCTCAGGACACACCCATTTTCTACCTAGTCATTGAGTCCTTTCTGTACATCTTAGCTCTCCCTACTAGATAAGAGGGTTCTTGAAGGTCAGAGTCCTGTCTCATAAGCGGCCCATTTCCCATAGGCACTGTGTAGTGAACCTGATATATGTCAAAGAAATATTTGTTGAATGGACAACAAATTGTAAACTGTACATTACAAAGGGCCTAACAAACCAATACCTCACAAAGAGAGCAATGATCAAGTTTAGCTTAGCATCCTCAGTCAACAAACACGTCTCAGAGTAGGAACAAGCATATTTATTTCTCCCCCAAAATGAATGATTTCTTTCTGTTAGGTTTATGCTTTCAACTGCAATGTCTTGTGTTTCCTACAGATCCATAAGACAGGAAAATAAAGCTGGAGCCTAGGAGCAAAGGCAGGGGAGAAGATGTGGTATCCACAATTTGCATATTGATGGATTAGCTGTAGCACTGACTCGTTCATTGCAACCACTTCAAAATAACATTAAAAAATCAGGAAGCAATATTAGAAAAGGCATATTAGTAATCTAACCCCCCCAAAAAAATCAACTAGACAAAAGTAAGACAAATAAAATTCCTATATGATTCCAAGGTAAATGAACTATTCAAAAAATAATTATATTTAACCACAGCTTAAGGAACTAAACTAAACACTGCTTTTAAAAAGAGGATAACAGATTTAAGAGGAGTCCAAGTTCTTTATACATAAAATTTACTTGACCAAGTACCTACAAAAAAAACATTGTTCCAGAGCAAGAAACACTTGCTGAATCATAGACTCAACTAGGATTCCAAAAATGTGAAAAAAGAAATCCTTTTTAAAAAAAAGAAAATCCTTACCTTTCTCTGCGATTCCAAGAGCTGCTTGCTTGCCTGTCAATTATTTCCTTGAAAACTCTAAGTACTTCCTTCTACGTGTAAATTAAAATGTATAGATACATTTTCCAAAAGTCTGGTTTTTAAAGTTTTACCAAAGCCTTTTAAGAATGAGTCTCACAAACAGAAAGTGAGTTAGTCACACTACATGATAAAAAACAGAATCTGCCTTAAAGAAACTAAGCTACGATTTAAGAAGCTATCCATTTTTTAAAACAAAGCCATTCGGCTGACTAATGACAGAGTGGAGGTGTGTGGAAGCTCCAGCTCAGCTGTGGGCCCTCCTCTCCCCTCCACTACACACCACACCCTTCCTGGGTGATCTCATAGTCTCACAGCTGCACATTCTCCTCAGAAACCCAAACTTCTAAACCTAACTGTGTACCTGCTATCCCCAACCGGATGACTAATAACCACCTCCCACTTAACATGGTCAAAACAGAACTCTTGTCTTATGTACAGTATTTTTCTCTCAGTCTTGAGCATCTTGGTAAAAAGGCATCACCCTCTAATCAGTTATTCAGGCCAAAATCTAGGAAACGGTAACACAGCGTTCTGGAATACAGGTTTATAAGCTAGAGTGCACAAATTCCTATCCCGCCTCTGCTTTCACTACCTGTGCAAACATACTATAAGCCCCAGAGGGTAACAGTCCCCACCAGATAGGGTTACTATGAGGATTAAATGTGTTAATTCATGTCAAATATTTAGAACAGCACCTGGCAAATATTAAATTTTCACCATTATTATTATCATTAACCTGATTCCTCTTTTTCTCTCACACCCGATCTGTCATGTCAACACTACTTCAAAAGCAGAGCTGAAATCCATGTACTTCTCTCACTTGTTACTACCCTATTTCAAGCCACCATCTAGATTAATGTGATAAACTCCCAATCTTTTTTTTTTTAAATCCTCACCCAAAGATATGTTTATTGATTTTAGGGAGGGGGAGAGAGAGGACGAGAAACATCAATCAGTTGCCTCTCCTATACACCCCAACTGGGGACTAAACCCTCAACCTAGGCATGTGCTCTGACCAGGAATCGAACCTGCCACCTTTCGATTTATGGAACAACACTCCAACCAACTGAGCCATACAGGCCAGGGCCCAAACTAGTCTTGCTTCTATTGTTTGTATACTCACCAAAGTGGTTTTCAAGCAGCAGCTGCAGTAATCTACTTAAAATATAAGTCAGATCTTATCCCTCTCTTATTCAAAACCACCTAATGATTTTCGACTACATTAGGCTAAAAATCAAACTCTTTACCCTGGTTTATTTCAAGTCCTACATCTAGCCATTGTAGTCTCATCTCATACCACTCTCTGCTAACTCACTACACTACAGCTACATTGGCCTTTTCAATTCTGCAAAAATGCCAAGATTCCACCCTTGGGGCCTTTGCATTAGTGACTTTTGCTGCCCGAATGCACTTTCCTCTATATTTGTTCAGCTGGCTCCTTCATATCATATACAATGTTGCTAGTGTTTATTTCTTTAGTAATTTGTCTATCTCCCAATAGAATATAAGCTTTATTAAAAAAAGAAATTTCATCTATCTTGTTAAATACTGTGTCCCTAGTACCCAATATGTGGGTGAACAAATAAAAAGTTATTGAAAAAATAAACCATTAACTGAAAGAACTGGCTAAAGCTTCTAAAATTGTTATGTGAAGCAAAGAAATATATCTTTCCCTCATTCTTTCAGGAACTGGTTATCAATTTATTGCATCCCAGCTCCAAATTCAGCCTTTTTGCCTGCTCTGTAATTGGACCCTAACATAATTTCCTTCTAATATTTTCTCAGAGTAGGAAGATCTAAATTTCCTAATAATACAACTCCTTACAAAGGAACAGTTACCATCAAAAGATCCTCAGAATTACAATTTTAAAAACCTGATATTCAATTATGGCTCCAGCAAAAACCTTGGATAAATTACTTAGCCTCTTGGAGCTGCATTTTCCTCATCTGTATGATGCAGTTTATAATCTCTGTCTATTTCAGAGGTTCATGGTAAGAATCAAATGCATACATAGCAAACTATGGACCAGTAGAAGTTATTATTATTATTCAGTACCTATCAAGTCAACAAAATTTTACTGAACACTGCTCCTATGGGCTAGATGCTACACTAGATAGGAAATTTTAATTAAGACAGAGTTCTTTACTCTCAAAAAGCTTCTATGTGAGTTGAGGAGAGAAACACATAATTGGAATAATTTCATCACAGTTTGGTAGTGTGCCAAGCGCTAAGGGAGCACAAAAAAGGTACACTTACACAAGCTTGAGGCTTAGAAAAGGCTTCCTGGAGGAAGTGGGACCGCAGTTGAGTCTCAAAAGATCAGTATGGTGAGTTCTTATCAAATGAGAAGGTAATATCCACATTTTACTAGTCCCAAAGCATGTTCAAAAAGCCAGATTGGTTACATTATCATAAAAATCCCATGATCAGCCCTGGCTGGTGTAGCTCAGTGGATTGAGAACTGGCTTGCGAACCAAGGGGTTGCCGGTTTGATTCCCAGTCAGAGTACATGCCTGGGTTGCAGGCCAGATCCCCAGTTGGGGACGTGCGGGAGGCAACCACACAATGATGTTTCTCTCCCTCTTTCTCCTCCACTTCCCCTCTCTCTAAAAATAAAAAAATATCTTTAAAATATAATCCCATGATCACAGGTTAAGAACAAACTTTCATATAACACCTGGAATAAAATTCTTCCATCAACTTAGACTTCCCCCAGTCCCATTTATTTCATCTTCTACCACTTATTAAAACACCTTTTTTTTTTTTTCTTCTTTAGGGCAGTTATTCTCATCCTAAAGAATATTTCCATTCATAAAGCTGAAATTTTTTCAATTACATACTCCAAGGCCAAAATCATCTTCACAGGAAAGGACAGTAATAAAGAGGTTTAGATTTTTCTTTCACCATAGCTCTAAAAGAAATACCCTCTCTTCCTTCCAGCTCCCTCCCACAGCTGTCAGGACAGGTTCCCAGGCAATATACTCCATCTGCTCTCCTGCATCATAAGGCAAAGGGTTCTCCAGACAACCTCTCAACTAGACCTGATCCTGACCCTGACCCATCCAGGGGAAAGCCAAGCACTGCCTAAAGCAGCAAGTCATTGTCGCTGTTCTATCAAATCCGAAGACATTGAGGCCAGAGCCGTTCACAGCCCCTGGCAATCAGGACAGGTTCCGTAAGTCTGAATCCACCAAGCCTAACATGGACTACCCTATACAGTACTCTACAATTCCAATCCTGGGCAGAGAATCAACAGAAATGTGTTTGCCAAAGATGTCCGAGAATGTTCAGAGCAGCAGTTAAGAACCAAAAGAAAGAAAACAAACCTCAAATGCACATCAACAACAGAATAGGTAAATAAACTGTTAAATGAAGTCAATCAAAAGTGGGATGAATCAAAATCAAGTGTAACCTGATAGTATGCAATGAAAACAATATACCCTCATATCTATGATATTCCTGCTCACGATGTATAAGTTGCATCCAAACATGCAAAAACAACAGACAAGCCCAAATTAAGAGTTATTCTATGAAGCAACTAGCCTGGAATCTTTAAAAGTAAAAAAGTCATGAAAGTCAAGGAAAAACTAAGAACCTGTTCTAGACTGAAGGAGAGTAAAAAGACAATAACTAAGTAACACCTGTGATTGAGACAACTGGTGAAACCTGAAAGGGGTCTGAGGATTAGACGATGGATATGTATTGAAGCTCCTTTCCTTATCTTGACAGCCGAACTGTGGCTATGGGGAAGGGCATCTTTGTTTGCAGGTATTACACACTAAAGTATTGGGAGTAATGAGACCTAAGGTTAGGAACTTATTCACAAATGATTTAGGGAAAACAGTATTGTTTTTAACTTGCAACTTTTCTGTAAGTTTGTGATTATTTGAAAATTCTAAAAAAAATTCTTTTAAAATTTCTTATAGTATGTTGGAAGGGGGAAAGAATGAGCAGGAGGGAGGTACAAAACCTAAGTGTAATTTGCTGAAAATATTATTTATTACCTACATAGGAACTCAATAGAGTTTTGACCTTAATCTCAATATATTTAGATCCCCCATCTTCTGCAAAAAATAGAGGGAAAAAAATTTGCAAAGATCTGCCACATATCCTTCTTTGTACATTAGATGGTTAGAAAGATAAGTTGAATAGCAAATATACCTGTGCCCATTTTTATCAGCAAGGGAAGCTTTTTTTCAGAAACCCCCAACTTCTCAAATTTTCAGCCAGAATTACATTGTACCACATGCATAAACCAACAATTTGGAAAGGAGGAAGAAACCACTGTGATCAGCTCAAGGATTATACCAACACTCCAGAAACTTTCTGAAATACATGGGGGGATATCTTTGACTGTAATGGGGACTGGGAGGCACTACTGGTATTTAGAGGATGAGAGCTAGGGATGTCCAATATCCTGAAAAATATATGGCTGTTTCACATATGTCAACAGAAAAAATGAGTGAATAAAACCAATAATAATAAAATAAGGAGAATGGCCAACCAGTAGGCAAATATGTGTTTGCTAGAGAGACTGACAGTAGTGAAAGATACTATCTTTATCTATAAATAGATTATGGTCCAGGGTCAATCATAAGACAAGTAAAGAAAATATTTTAAAACATCAGCACTACTGAGGATAAAAAAATAGGATTAGAAAGGAAGGAAGAATATTAACAGTTATTAAAACACCTACTAAGCTAGGTATTTTCATAAACTATTCTATTTAATAAAAACTTAGTTAGCATTTTAGTCTTCCCAAATGCTAATACAGCTGAATTACACATGCTTAGTTAACCCAGAAGAGTCAATAATAAAAATGATTTACAGCAGAAAATATTACAATTTTTAACTCAAAAGGAAAAGTTGGCCTCTGCTTATACTGTAATCAGTATAGCTTAAAAAGAACCGTATCAAATAACTTTGCATTTCCCTTCTACATTAAGTACCAGAAAGTATAAAAAGAACTAGACTTGGATTAAAAGACAACACTGAAAAATGCATATATTTTTAAGATGTTACACTTAAGTACAACACTTTCAACAAATCTCTTAAAGAACAGTGATCATGCTATTTATTCAATGTAGCTAGTACAAATTTCAAGTGCTGTTTATTTCAGCACTATCATATCACTGTTTTTAGTACTTAATATAAAGATTTTCTTCTGTATTCCCCTCTAGTGACACAAAATACCAATTTAGAGCAAAATCTAAGGGTTAAATCCACCACAGTCCCCTCTAATTCTGAAGCATCTTATAAGAGACACAACCTTGAAAAAACCCAGATCAGCTCTCCATTAGTATTACTACAAGAAAGAAAAATATAGGAAAACTAACTATGGGTAGAAACAAATAAAAATCTAGCAGTCTAGAATTACCAGTACAACATCATAAGCAATTTGAACATCACTATGAAAATTAAATTAATTAACTTATTTCTTAAGATGTAAAGAACAAAACTACTAAGGGTATCTACTTTAAAAATGTGAATGTGGAAATAAAGCCAATAAGGAAAAATGATAATAAAGTGAAGCACTTACTGCCAAAGCCTTGGACAGTTTGGTTCTAAATTCATTCAGAATGATTGCCACGATGTCCCTAAGTGGCACATAAGCAAAGCCATCTTCCAAATAGACTTTCCTTCCTCGGAACAAATCCAGAGCATCAGCAAAAGGGATCTGCAGTCAGAGTGAAACGAGAAAAATAAGCACTATCTGTCATTTTGAAATCCCCCTAAGTCTTCATATGCACCAAGTTTAAATAAATTCTTCCTATGAGAAATTCATTAATCCCAGGAGATCAGAGAGAGGGGGAAAAAATAAAAAGATCAATTTGCACATCTTTAAAGTAAACAATTAGCAGTAGGAAGAAGTGGCAGTCCAAAAATGGATTTGTTTCAGAGTGGATATTTTAAGAAATAAATCCAGTTACAATGCTTTATTCTTATTTAACACATGAATTTACAAATATAGTCCCCAGGATTTCAAGCTCTCCACTCAAGCCCTCCAAACACACTGCATTCCTCTCACGTGATATACTCCACATTTTACTCTGCAACAAGTAGAATCCCAATTTGTATACAATTTGTTCAGTGCTGAAAATTACTAACAAGTGAACACAAATTTCTTTGCCTATGTTTCCGTTCTTTCTCTATAGAAATATTTCTCAAAAGCTAACCTCAACAATAAGAAATGAAAATAATAATAAGCATTCAGTTTTACTATTAAAATATTTGCCAGTATTTTTTTAAACCAATGCTAGTCTGCATGCATTTTTTAAGTCCTATAAACTAGACTAAAATTTTAAAATATCATCAGAATATATTAGTAAACTGTGATAATCACCCATATTCTCCAATAGTTTTTCTCCTTTTTAAAAATAAGGTAAAAAATTAGGTTAAAAATCCCCAAATTCCCTATTCACCCAAATTTTAGGGAAAAGCTAAATCTTTATGCCCATCATTCTTCAATATATCCAATGATACCAAATAATAAATAGACCATGTGATTTCCAACACAGTTTTTTAATCAATTTACAGATTTCTATGACTACAACACAGTCATTGTCCTGACGTAGGTCGTCACTTAGTTGAAAAGATAAGACAGACATGCAGGGAAAGTCAAACAGCTCTCCAGGGCAGTACGTGTGTGTTACTGCTCCAAACAGATACATTACACAGGACACATCAGAGAGGGAGGTAAGAGGCTCTATTTCAATAATCCAAGCAAGAAAAGGAGACAGAAGTTTGGAAATATGAGTTTTCATCCAAGCTCTGTTACGCACTATACTTATGATTTCGGTATATTTAATGAATGCTTCTGAACCTCCGTGGCCAGACCTATAAAACCAGGACAGGGCAGTGATCCTTAGCGGTTTTGTAGCTCTAATGTTCCATGATTCCATGGAAATAAATAAAATGCCTAAACAGAAGCAAGAGATGATATGAAGGCAGAGTAATGGGAAGTGTGAGATGTGGGAGGGATAAATATAGATTCCCAAACTCAACTTTTGGAATGCTGACTTGATGGTCTAACAGGTAGAAACAGGGAGGTTAGAATGAGGAGCTGAAGTGGAGGCAGGATTTTAAACTACTGGCGCCCATCAATAATAGCAAGTACATTCTTTTCAAAGGAAATCGGGGGTGGTGGTTGAAGCCATCAAATTTTACAATGAATTTCAGCTCTCCCCTCCTCCCCTTCTGGAACTATTTAGTTCAAAAAACATTTAATGGATTCAAGTTAAGCAGGTATCTGTGCTAAGGAACTGAGAACAGCAGAGGCAACCCGTGCAGGATGCTGGAACCCGGGTGGGGTAAAGAAGGTCTTGCCAGAGGAGACCAATTGTGAGAGTCCAAGCGGAACGAGACTGTGTTCACACGGGGAAACGGTCCCAGCATGGATGGCATCAGAGCCCAACAACAGCAAAGAAGACTTCCATGCAGAGCAGTCAGGCAGAACAGGGAGTGACAGGAGTGTCCTTGCCGGGGGCAGCCCAGCATGGAGTAGGAAAGCCTAAGCACTGCGAGAATTCCTTTTAGAGAATGGCCAGCAATAGGGAGTTGGAGCCCAAGCTAGGTAGGAGGGTGTCTGTGGAGGAGAACAGCCCAACGCAAAATACTGGCTCACTCCCAACCCGGTGAAGAGAAATACGCACAGGAGCGGGTAAGGCTGCGGTGACAAGAGGCTACACACATGGGTTAATTAAACACGTATATAAAGCTCAACGTGATATATTTAACAAAACCTAGGAAGTATTTTAAAAGTTTACATACCTTATAAACTGGCTCCGACAGAGCCCCATTTAAACTGGGTGATGAAGCAATAATCTCTTTTTGGAGAGTCTTCTCATCATCACTTATCTGAAAGAAAACATATTTTATATAATTTAAGAAAGTAAATCGTCACTCAGTCAATACAATACTTTCCTGTCCTGGTGAAGATTCTATATTTTTGTAAAAATTTTTTAGACCTTGATATTTGTAATCATTCCTAACACGACTATGAAATCATTATTGTCATAATGAAGCCAAATATAAAAAAATTTTTAATTCAATATACTTTCAAATTTCTACCATGCCAATTTATGATGACATGTACCAAAAGAATAATAGCAGAGAAACAGAAAATATTATAATATAAAAGGAAATGAGTTACAATAAAAATTCATGTTAATATAGACTAAAAATAAGCATTATCCCAATTCAAGAGTTATGTTATTAAAATACCTCTTTGCATTAAGAATGATTTAACTATTTCTTAATTTTCTAGACACATAAAACAACTCCAAACTTAAAATACTAGTTTTGCTAAAACTATAAATATATTATCTCAAAGTATGGTTTTAAAAAGAAAAGAGTGATACATCTAACTAGATAAAAATTATAAACTTCTATACAGAAAAATAAAAGATCTGTATATTGAGATGAAATATAAATGACAAACTGCAGGAAATATTTACATCATTTGACATCTTAGTTATTCTCAATAAACCCTCTCGAAGTAGACATAAGTACTCGTAATTCAAAAGCAAACTACCGTCACTCTTCATATAAGTGAAAATAATAAAAGTAAATTAAAATAATTTGATAGGTTTTCTACCTATAAAAATGGCAAAAATTGAAAAAATTTAGAATACACAGTATTGGGACAATCTTTCCAAAAGGCACTTTGACAAAACAAGTGTTAAAACATGCAGACTCTGACAATTTTACTTCTAGGATGTTACTCTCAAGTAAACAACAGGACAAACACACAAATAGGAACAATTTTTCTTCATCACAATATTATTTATAATATTAAGAAAATATAAATGTTCAACAGGTTCTTGGTTAAATAAATTGCAATAGATCTTGTTGTTTCAGTATACCAGGCTATATTATTCAGATCAACCTCTCACAGAAATCAAAAAACACTGATAAAATTTTTAAAAGCATTTTCTTTACAGCACAGAAGACTAATATACAAAGTCAGGCCCACATGAAGTAGGGTATCTAATTTCACTTCAGTTGAGACCCTCCTGCTCAAATGCCATGGTCACTAGAAAAACCCAAGCCTTGAACTGGTTTTAAGGTGGTCCCTGATTCATACCCCAGACACCTGGCAAAAGCAAACTCAAATCCTCTCTGGAGCAAAGTACACTCACAGCATGCCTTAAATGATTCCTACAAATACATTTTCAAATACAATGTCAAGTATATTGCATTTTATATAACAAGGCACACAATAAAACATCACTTCATGAGAAAAAAAAAAAAAAACTCAAAGCAAACAGGTGTGTAAAGAAATAAAAGACAAGTATAATGACAGCTATATGAATAGGAAACTATAAAAAGTTACTTAAGAAAGTTACTCTAGAAACACAAAAAACTTGAACTGGAATTAAAAATCCAATAGAATCATAAACACCTTAAATTTCAGTTAATGTAGGTTAGATCATTTAGACCAATCCATCTCATCAGAGTTCTCACAGGTTACTTAGGAATTACTAGGCCAACAGTCAAGGCCTGTCATTTAAAGCCCACTTTTATATATGCTAATTTGAGGATGCAGCTTCCAAGAACCTGCCAAAAGTAGATAAACTATCCCCTACTCTCTAGGACCCTAAAGGACTTAGGTGGTAGTGAACCAGAAGTTTATCAGCTGTCATATGGATCTACAGTCCAGTTTCCACTATCTAGTGGGCCAGGGACCTCAGATTATGGATTTAATTAAAGTTATCCTGGACTGTCAGTGCCCCAAGACCCATGAAAGAAATGACTGAAAACTCATATGGAGAAAGATATAACCCTCCTAGGCCTCAATGTAGCCCTCCAAATAACTTTCCAAATACCACCCAAGTACACAAAGACAAAGCATACAAAGAACAAGACTCCATGAATGAGAACCAGATAGAGGAGACCAAAGTATAAGCATAAGGATTGGAAAAGAAACAAAACTGTCATCCTTCACAGATTATATGACTAATACCCTTAGAAAAGTCAGAGGAATCCACAGATAATTATTATACCTGTTAACCTCAGTAATCAAGGTTTCTGAATATAAGGTCAAATGTAGAAAACCAACTGTATTTCTGTATATCAGCAGCCAGGTACAATAATGAAATTTTTTTTGAAGGTACCATTTACAACAGAATTAAAACTATCAAGTACCTAGGAATAAATCTAGCAAATGATGAGGAAGGCCTCCACAAAGAAACTATAACTTCACTGTGGGAAACAGGAGAAAACCTAAATAACAGATATCCCATAAATATGCACCAGAAGATTTAATATTATAAACATACCAATTCTCCTCAAATTGATCTATAGTCAATACACTCTCAAACAACATCACAATGGCTTTTGTGTATGTCTGTGTCTGTGTGTGAACATTTACAAGTTGGTCCTAAAATGTATATAGATATGCAAAGGGCCAAGAATAGCCGAGACAAAAATAAGAGACCATCAATCCAAGAAAAATAAGCAAAAGACATGAGCAGGCACTTAACAAAATGATAAAATTCAAAGGATCAATAAGTATTATGAAAAGGTGCTCAATCTCCTTAGTCATTAGGTAAGTGCAAATTAAAACCATAGTGGAACATATTCGCCAATGATACATCAGACAAGAATTTGATCACCAAAATATATAAAGAATTCATACGACTCAATACCAGGAAGACAAATAATCCTATAAAAATGGGGAAAGGTAGATTGAGCGTCAGCCTGCGAACCAAGTGTCACTGGTTCAATTCCCAGTCAGGGCACATGACTAGGTTGCACATCGGGTCCCCAGTTGGGGGCGTGAGTGAGAGGCAACCACACAGTGATGTTTCTCTCCCTCTCTTTTTCCTTTCCCCTCTCTCTAAAAATAAATAAACTAACAAACAAACAAATAAAAAAAAATTTTTAATGGGCAAAGGATCTTAATAGACATGTTTTCTCCAAGGAGGACATACAGAGGGCCCATAGGCATATTAACGGATGCTCAACATCACTAGCCATCAGAGAGATGCAAATTAAAACCACAGTGAGATACCACCTCATACCAGTCAGAATGGCCATCATCAGTAAATCAACAAACAAGTGCTGGGAAGGATGTGGAGAAAAGGGAACCCTAGTGCACTGTTGGTGGGAATGCAGACTGGTGCAGCCACTATGAAAAACAGTATGGAATTTCCTCAAAACACTAAAAATGGAATTCCCTTTTGACCCAGTGATTCCACTCCTAGGAATATACCCTAAGAATCCTGACTCACCGATTCAAAAGAACTGATGGCTCTATTTACAATAGCCAAGTGCTGGAAACAGCCTAAGTGCCCATCAGTAAATGAGTGGAACAAAACAAAAAACTGTGGTACATTTACACAGTGGAATACTATGCAGCAGAAAGAAAGGATTCTTATCTTTTGCAACAGCATGGATGGAGCTAGACAATATTATGCTAAGTGAAATAAGCCACTCAATGAGAGACAGACATCATATAATCTCACCTGTAACAGGAATCTAATGAACAAAATAGAACCACAGGCATGAAAACATAGATCAGAGTGAAAGTGACCAGAGGGGATGGGGAGGGAAATAATGGTGGGAGGAAGGGGAAAGGACTAGACAAAGAGCATGTATGAATGACCCACGGACATGGACAACAGTGAGGGAATTGACTGTGGGAGCAGGATGGGGGGGTGGGATGGGCAAAAGAGGGCAAAGGGGGAAAAATTGAGATAACTGTAATATAATAACAATTAAAAAATGATTTTAAAAAACTATAGAACAGTTCACGTTATAGCAAATATCAATGTAATAAATCTATGTACAAGAAAATTTTTTTAAAAGTCAATGAAATAACACTACACGGCCATTAGAATAGTTAACATTAAAAATGGGGAAAATATGTTGCTGAGGGTGTGGAAGAATTGCAACTCCCATTATTGGTGGGAATATCCATGATACACCCACCTGGGGAGAAGATCTGGCAGTTGTTTTTAAGACTAAAAATATCTGCCCCTATGACCCAGCAATCCCACTCCTAGGTATCTACTCAAGAAAAATGAAAGTATATGACCACAAAAAGATGTATATGATCTCATTTATATGAAGTTTTAGATCAGGCAAAACTAATACAGCAGAAAAAAATTGGAGTAGCAGTTGCCTCTTAGAGGGCTGAGACAGATTTATTAAGATGGAGTATGAGGAAACTTTCAGGTAATAATGCTCTGAGTCTTTTTATAAGTTTAAGTTACACAAGTTTATGCATTTGTAAGAATTCACGAATTGGGTATGCTTAAGATTTGGGCATTTCGTCATAATGGTTTGGCCAAAAAGTTTGTTCATTTTTTTTCCATAAGATGGCCTCAAGTAGCATGTTGTCTTTCACTTCATTTGAAACAACTGTGTTAGATTGTGTTGTGACAGCCGTCATATCAGCATGCATTTTTTTTTAAAAATCAAAATTGGTGAATGTTCGTATAGCCATTTTAAAATTCAAGATGGAAGAACATAAGCAACATTTTTAGCTTATGCTTTATAATTTTAAGAAAGGTAAAAACGCAACTGAAACACACACACAAAAATTGTGCAGTGTATGGAGAAAGTGCTGTGGCTGATCAAACATGTCTAAAATGGTTTGCAAAACTGGAAAAAAAATTAAAGTTGGAAAACACAGGTAAGGATGTAAAGCAATGGGAACTGTCATAACCTACTGACAGGAGTATAAATTGGTATAACTACTTTAGAGAATGTTGTATTATCTCAGGAGTTGAAGGTAAATATACCCCATAACCTGATAATTTTAGGCCTTGGTATATACATCAGAGCAGAGATAAGCAAACTTTTTCTAAACAAGGCCAAATAGTTAACATGTTAGGCTTTGAGAGCCATAGGGTCTGTGTCACAGTTCATAGTTTTCTGTTGCAGCAAGGAAATGGCCATACATAAACAAATGGCCACATCTGTGTTACAACAGAACTTTATTTACGGACTCTGAAATTCACGTTTCATATAATTTTCCTGTGCCAAGAAATGCTATTCTGCTTTTAATTTTTGTCAACTATTTAAAAATGTAAGGGAGGGATAAAAACAAAAATAAATAACAAATAAAATAACATGAAATAAAATGTAAAAACCAGTCTTAGTTTGCAGGCCATGCAAAAACAGCAGCAGCCAGGATTTGGCCCATGGGCCATATTTTGCTAACTCTTACCCTAGAGCAATGAACTTCAAACTATAACATTTACAAGAATCACCTGAGGCTTAATAAAACACAAATTACTTGGCATCAGCCCTAGAGTTTCTGATTCATAAGTATATAGTGGGTCCCAAAAATTGGCCTTTCTAACAAGTTTCCAAGTGATGAGAATGTTCCAGTTCTCAGATCAATGCCATAGAACAACATACAAACAAGTAAACACAAACAAGCATTATTCATATAACCATAAAGCAACATTATTCATAAGAGCCAAAAACTGGAAACTCAAATAAATATATATCAAAAGCAAAATGAATAAACGTATGGTATATTCAGTGTAGAATATAGCATAGCAACAAAAATAATACAACTTCACACAATGTGCATAATCTGAAATATATATTAAGCAAAATAATCCGTGAACAAAATAAAATATACACAATTACTCTATTTATGTAATGGTTTGTTTTAATACAGAAATTCTGTGGTTTAGGGATGAATACTCAGATGGTCAACTAAAGGAAAAAAGGTAAGGAAGTGGTTACCATAAAGTCTGACTAGTGGTTTCTTCTAGGAGAGAGAATGAAGGATTGGCTCAAAGCGGGCACATGGAGATATTTCAAGGGTAACAGCAATACTTTAATCCTCTCCTGAATGACACACTAATGTTCACTAAATAATAATCTACTAAACTGTATAGCTTTGTATTATATACTTTTCTGGATATGATTAGACTTCTTGCATTTAAAAGGTTAAAAATAAATAGTATAGTAAAATATGCATTTGGTAAAATTCTTTTTTAATTTATGGAAATTTATGACTACTGTTGTAATATTGTTAGGTGAAAGTAAATTAATCGCTTAGGTGAAGGAAGTAAAACAAATCTTTTAAGAGATTCCAAGTATGTGTTTGTGTATAACTTCATGCATGGAAAAAGTCTACACTGTCCTACTCTGGGTAAAAGGATTACAGATAACTATTTTTTCTTTATATTTACATATTTTATTAAATTTATCCCTTAAAGACATGAGAGCAGTAAACTGAAACAGAATCACTGGCTGGCTGACAACCATCTCACCACTGTGTTAGCTGAAAACGTCTGCTCACCGGTTACGTGAAAGCTGAAATATAGCACAGAGGAGGTAGTGTAGGTGTGTCAATCTGTAGACTTTCCAAAAGTCAATGAAAGCGAGGCCCATGTATACAATCTGCTAGTTAATATGTTAACCATTTTACTTATATCATCTCAATTAATTCTACCAACAACCCTACAAGTTAGATATTATCTTAGTTTTATGGTTAATTGGCAGGAATAGCAACCAAACTGGATTTCCAACTGAAGTCTGACACTAAAACTCACAAGGCCATGTAGTCTCCAAATAAAAATGATGTTATTGTGTAAGAGAGATGAACAAACATGTAACATCAAAATCAAGGCAAGAGAAAGTCATCAATTAAAAACAACAGGACACACACTGCAGTTACTATCTGAGATAAGGCAGCTATGTCTTAGGCCATTTTCAGAGCCATGCTGTGCTTCTGAAATAGCACTAATAAAGAAACGGATTTGGGAGATACGGTAAAAGGAGAAAAATCTTTCTTCACATCTTCATGATGGTCTTTTCATTATTTTTAACTAAGTTTCCACTTCATAAAAATATATTTCAAATTTGTTTGATGGACACTCATTTGAAATTAAATAAAATCTTAATACAGATGCCTGTTCTCCCTACCATTAATAAAGGTAATCATAATTGATTGCACAAACCATTTTTTGCCCAGTTTTGACTGAATCTGATGAACTTGAGACCACATATGTTAACTGACAATGAACCTTTTATAATCACATATTACAGCAATAAAGTAATAGGTATCTTTGAACATAGGGATGTTTGTCCTAATAATACGTGGAGTACTAACTAAACAAATCACAGGGCAACATATAAGTAATGTTAATACTTCTAAGGTAATAAAATCTCTCTCCTTTCCCTAAACTCAATTCACATATTTGTATTAACAATACCACAGGTGTTTAAAAGCAATTAACAGCTTCCAAGTCAATGTCAGAGAACCAGAGGAAGGACACATCGGTTCAACTGTCATACAACATTAGTAACAAGAGACTTGACTTGTTCAGCCTTTTGCTTTAAAAATATAGTCAAGACTTAAAAAATATCAAGACCTTGAATAAAAACTATGGTAGATTATTAAAAAATGTATTAAGATTTTCTTTCATTGAAATGTACCCCGAAAAGAAAATAAATCTAGTCTTGCTTAGATTAGAAGTAATGGATAAAATTTCTAAGGAATTCAATGTGTTTCCAAACCATTCATTCAAAGTAACCAGGTGCATCCCAAATCACATGCCTGCTATCTAAATTTCAGTCATTCCCTGCATTCTAGCCTTTCAGTAAATATTCTGTTTTTCCTTGGAGCATTAAAAAAAGTTCATCCATTTGTCATGTGTATTCTAAATTTTCATTTATCTATTTAGTTATAACCAAAATATAAATTTCCAAAGAGAATTCTAAATGAAAAATATAGACTTGCCTGAAACTTCACTAATTAGTGTAAACTGCTATTGACTTCATTATTTCAAATTTTTAAAATAATCTTGAGTATTCTGCTTTCTAGCTAAAAACCACAGGGAAAAATACAAGCCTATTTCATTTTCTCAGACTCCCTTAATGAGGTTACCTACTGCATGCCTCAAAAATACTCATCATTGCAAAGAGCAAGACAAAATTAAATGGCTTCCTGCTTCTACTAACAAAGCATCTCATGTAAGAGAGTAAAAACAATTACAGTGGAACGATTATAAAAGCGAGCAACAGAGTGGAAAGTACATAGTTTTTGTAATTGCAGAAACCTAAGTTCAAATGTTAAACAAGTTAATTAACCCCTTCCTACCTCTTTTTCTCCAGTAAAATGAAGAAAATACCTACAACATGTAGCTTTTAAATAATAAAATAGAGGGAGTGTCTAGAATAGGCTTAACAAATAGTATGCCCTTAATAAATGGCAGTTATTATTACTATCAGCAATGTACATTTTGATTAGCCTCTGTTTTCTAGACTTCTTCCCAGGAATAAAATAAAATGTTTCCTGCATCTAAACTGGTTTCAATAAACTTTATTGAAACTACTAATTGTATTAGTTAGACTCACATAAAACTGGTGTTTGGAGGGTGTTCAAAATATTTACTAAAGCAAGCTAGGTTATCACTGCAACATCTTACAATCAAGATACAGTAAGTCTTCACCATCCTCAAAAGGTTTTATGACTTTCAGCGAAACGATGTACAATGGAACAATTTTACCATAGGCTAACTGGTAAGTTCCTATAGCATCTCATCAACATTATAACAAAATGATGTTGAATGAAACAATGTTATCCTAGGACCTCCTGTACATCCTGCTTCACAAAATAAACCTCCTAAAGAGAGGTGTATAAACAAACTGCTCTATATGGAATCACATTTCCTAAATGACTTAATTACTATTTCAGAGATGTTCGACCTTCACTCTGATTAATTTTCAATCAGCAAAGAACCTGAACATTTGAGCTTTGCAGTTCTCTCCTCTTTCCACCCCTATTCACAATTCCCCACACCTCAATCCCTATGATCTATACCCACCCACTCAATGGTCAATCCCTGCTGCTTCAAATGGCAAAAAGTATAATGGTAGAATCTTTCCATCAAGCACAACTCACACTAAGCCTCAATAGTTTGTGTCAAGTTTTATTTCTATATCTTATAATTATATTATTTTACATGCTACCTTACTAAAAGAATTAAAGATTTGGGCTGTGTGTGACGTGTTTTTTTTCTTTTCAATGTTCTTCATCAAACCAAGAACTGTGAGAGCAGTGTCACTCTGCCAGCAATCGTGAATGAGATCAACAGTGAGCTCTGGAGAGGCAAAAATGTCCCACATAGTAAACACACAGGTAGACATTGTCTGTGTAAACTGTGCTGCTATTCAGCCTATGTAGAATCCCTTATGCATCCCCTACCTGCTGGGCTCTCCCATGGCCTTATAACATGCTATGGTCAGTGAAATCTAAGCAGAAGTGACATGTGTCACTCCCAAGCAAAAACCTTACAAGCACATGGTTTGCCCACTTCTCTCCTCCCCCTGCCACAGCAACCGGTGAAGTTGAGATAAAGGCTGCCAGTCAGCAGAGTTGCAGCATCACCATACACGGAGCAGGGCTGTAGATAATGGCCCACAGGGGATACAGAGCAGGAACAAGAAACAAACCTTTTCAGTGGCTTTGAGCTTTAGGGATTATTTCTTACCACGGCAGAAGCTACCCCGACTGGCAGAGCCATCTCCATCCTCTTTGCATCACACATTTTTATCAACAAAAATATTCTGAGCACATACTTAGAATATATGTACGCTTATTTACAAATCACATACCTGTATTACTGTACATTATGTATGTAAAATAGGACTTCCCTAAAATGTTTAAAAATTAGGTTTAAAATATACGTTGTACTATTTATTTCCTTTCCCACTCCCAAATGATCACCTCAGGCATGCCACTTTGGAACCCATAAACTGTTACACTAACCTCTAAAGTAAAGATATAAATAAGGTTTCCCAGACATTTATTCTATAAACTCCAACCAACAATATTTAATCATGTTTATAAATAATGTGAAGTTTTCTACTTGAATGCACATAGCCCCCTCCCCCTCTCTCCCTCTCTCTCTGCTGCCTGGTCCTTAAGCAAGAATGTGCATCAGAGTTGCAGTGGAGCTTTTCAAAATTATAGATTTTTGGTGCCAACCAGACCTACAAATTGAAGACCCGATGTACAGTTTTCTTTAAAAGTCCATTAGTGATTCTGAAACACATCACCTGTCTACAGAATGAATCCCGTGGAATAATCTTTTCTAAAATAAATTTATCATGTCCTAAAAATACCACCATTCTTGCTAATATTTAATTTTCTATGTAGAATTCATTCATTCTTTCTAAAACACTGAGGACTTACTACGTACCAAGCACTATTTCCAGCAGATGAAATCCAACTATAAACAAGGGTAAAAAAAGCTGTCCCCATGAAGCTTACATTTTAATGGGTGAGGAGGACAATAAATAATAAACAAGAAACTATCAGGTTGTGAGCATAACAAAAAAAGAAAAAACAAGAAGTGCTATGGATGGACTGATTCATACTTTCTGTTGTGTGGTCAAAGCATCTCTGAAGAAGTTACATTTAAATGGAAATGTGACTAAAAGGAGTCAGCCATGCAAACCCATGGCAAGAGCATCAACCCAACCAGAGGTAATAGCCAGCACAAAGGTCCTAAAATGTCCTTTTTCCTAAAGAGGAAAAAGCCTGGAGAGTTGGGAGGAACAGGAAGAAGGCGGACGGAGGGCAGTGCAGGCAGGTGTTGGAGTGAGAGGTAGAGAGCAAGATGGGGCCCTCAAACCTGGGTGAGATAGACATTTATACTGGAACTGTGCATTAATCAGAGGCTTTAAGCAGTGGAAAGTTAAGACCTGATTTGCACTGCTTATGCTTAAGAGGCAATTTTTGTAGTTTAGAAAAAAGATGATAGTGGACTGAATGAGAGGAGCACTGGCGGAAAAAAACACAGGTGGTCAGAGCTGGGATATATTTTGGAGGTAGCACAGATGCACAGATTGCAAATGAAGGGCACCTGGAGAAAAAACCCCTAACATTGGTGCTTTAGTCACTGGCCAAACAGTGATGCCATTTATTTGATGTTTTTCTTGATCTTCATTATACTATTTGTATTTTTTTATTTTGATTTATTTATTGTTTTTCTATTGCAGTTATCCCACTTTTCCCATTTCTCACCCCCACCCCGCCCACCCCCTCTCCCACAGTCAATCCCTGCCCCCGCGTCGTCCACGTCCATGGGTCATTTATACTAGTTCCTTAACTAGACCCTTCCTCTTCTTAGCCCCCTTCTCCGCCTCCCCCCCTGCATTATGCTGTTTGTATTTTACTTCTATATGGATTTGTCATGTGTGTCTTGTTATAAGTCACCTCGAATCCTTTGTGGAAAGGGACATGGCATCAATAAATGATTTAAGTATCAGTTTTTTCTTAAAATGAAACATATCTGTACTAGCAGGTAAAAATACATGTTAATTCCAACAATATTAAAATGAATAACTAAAACACTGTTTAAAACAGCCAATGACTAATAAAACCATTAAGGATCATTACTTTTAGAATGAAATAAAAAATTTATAAAGAAGCAAATATCATAATTTTACCAGTATTACTATTTCTAATAAACACAGGTTTTACACAGGTAGTTAGTGTTGTGAACTATAATGGGCACCTTGTTTCCCAAACGCACTCACTGTGACTTAATCATTAATCTTACCATGAAGATTCAAGATGGCTGCAAATTCTTCGATACCCCTCGCACTGGGGGCTGAGATCTATCTGCCCTTCCCTTGATCTGGGCTGGCCTATGGCTACATTGATAAAGTGATAAACAACATGGAACAAGAGACGCCATGTCAGTCTCAGGCCTAGTCCTCGAGAGCAATGCAAACTTCTATCTTGTTCTCTTGGAGTCCTGGATTACTCCAAAGAAGAAGTTCAACCTCCTAGTTGGTGGGATCACATTGAGAGGATCCCAGCAGAGTCCAGCCTTCTAGAAGTCCTCACCTTGGCACCAGGCACAGGAATAGAGCTGTCTTGTATATCCTCAGCCAGACTGGCTGCCAACCAAGGAACCTCACAGACACCATATGGAACAGAATTGCCCTGTGAAGCCCAGTTTGAATCCCAATCCTCAGAATTGTGAGATATAATAAAACGGTTATTGTTTGAAATTTTAGGGTTTGGCTTTAATTTTTGATGTTAGGTTCTAAAGTTATTATTTTAGTTTGAGGATAGATGCTACATAGTAATTAATAACCAGAACACAATCAACCTAAAGTAAAAGTTAGTTGAAAATAATTTTCTATATACAATCCAATACTACCACATACTTTCTTCACTTAAATGCACAGAAGAACCATATACACAGGAAAAATATTTCATTTAAATTGTTAACAACTGGTAAAGCTTTAGAAAAGACTGAAAACCAAGAAATATAAAAGGAAATAATTACCACAATGTGACTGTGTTAATTAACCAAAATTGACAGGATGGTATGTTATTTCACTTACAAATTCTTTTTATAATCATCCAAAACATTAAAAGTTAGAAAACAAACAGTAATTTAATATTCTGACATTCTAATTAGTTATGTTGATGTCTCAGTGACCACGTACGCCAAGCTGATCAATGTAAAAAAATCAATCATCTGATTACTTTATTACTGTTTTTTTAAACAACACAGACACATCTGAAAACAAAAAAATTACACTACAAGGAAAGATTAATTACACTCAAGCATGTTTCTTCTCTTCTACAAGAAAAAATAACCCTTTTTAAAAAAAGGTTAATTTACACAAGAGTTCTTAAAAGTCTCCTAAATAAATCAAAACAGCAGTAATTCCTAAACTGGACACGACAGACCAGATACATGTTAGATACATTACAATCTGACAGGACACATCAGGGGCACATTCCATTCCGTCCCACCCCACATAAGCCAGCTACAGCACCAGCAGATAATACAAAAAGGTAAGATGCTAATCTATGAATTAACTACATTATTTAACCACAGCATAAGCTTATAAAAGAAGACAAGTTGACTCTGTGCACAAGAGGAAAACGCCTGTTTCCAGCAAGCTGCTGAGTGAGAGCAAACGCTCTGTGAGAGTCTGCAAGGCCACCAGGCTGGCGCTCCGCCTTGCTTTTGAGTGCTGACAGCAGGGTGAAGGGAAGCACTCATTACAGGGAAAGAGAGGCGGCAAGATGCTCCTTCCCAGGAGCTAACTTCAGAGCCTAGCTCAGAGGCTGCTCAAACAGCTCTAGATAAACTGAGTTGAAAGCCACCAATGGCACAGCTATGGCAGTGACTTCTGCGGAGGCTTAGAGACAAACAGGAGCACACGGGGTAGCATTTAGAGTATCAAACATTAAGGTTTACCGAGAACAGCCTGATGCCACTCCACAGACCGGAAACCTAGTAAGCCACATGGAGCACAAAAGATGGAAGAGAGTCACTTCCAATTACCCAATCCCTCCCTCCCACTCTACCTCCTTCCCCTTCCCCTCAATCAGAACTGAAACAATTTTATAGCAAAATCCTCAATGAATCTTTTGTTCAGTTATTTCTGTCTCTCATCCTTGCCCTCAGTCAAGGTCCAAAATATAGATTCCTCTGGAGACCTAGCACTGCTCCTTAGTCTTCTCATTTAATTCAGCCCAGACCCCCATCCACCCACCTAAGTCACTGTATATTCTCTCTGCCGAACTCATTGCAAACATTTTCCACTTTGTCCGTTACTAATCAATCCCCACCCAACACATGCTCAACCTCTTCTAAATTCTGCTTTACTCTCCCACGAACACCACTCCAGCATAAATTATAAATGAACACATTCCTTCCTTTCTCCCTCCACTCTGGCCAGCCCTTCCCCCTTTTACATGATTACTCTCCACTTTTCAAAGCCTCAT
The DNA here is from genome assembly GCF_987537825.1 of Furipterus horrens. Classification (NCBI taxonomy): domain Eukaryota; kingdom Metazoa; phylum Chordata; class Mammalia; order Chiroptera; family Furipteridae; genus Furipterus; species Furipterus horrens. Next base: position 109,176,927 of record NW_028327176.1, on the reverse strand, counting down.
TCATCCAGTCCTTCTGGATCCTCACTAGGGTGACCAGCCATCCCAGTTTTCACAGGACACTGAGGTTCCTTGGGACAGGGACTTTCCGTGCTAAAACTGGGACAGACACAGTCTAAATCCAAACCCTGTCAACATCATAACACTCACCCTCCTGCCACTGTCCCAAGTGACTGCTACAAGGATGATCCCAGGACGACTCACCATCCCAGACATGCTCTGCCCACTCCCACTGTCAAAGAGTTCCCAGCCACCAGCCCCACCCCAGACACACTCTCCCCAACTGTACCCCCTCACCCTCTCTGCTCACCCAGTCCTTTATCCCCACTACACAAGCTCTTTATAACTCAGGAGTTTCAATTCTTCCTGGTTTCAATTTTCATCCCCCAAATTCTTCATCCATCAATTATACCAACCTCTTTGTACATCCTGTAGCACGCCATGGCTTTTATCTCTGACTTTACACATACTTCCCATATCTGAAATGTCCTTCCACACAATGTTTCTCCTGGAAAATGTCTATTATCACTTATGCATTATCTCTGCAAAGCTTCCCCAGATTTCCTTAACAATAGTTATTCCCTCTTCTATGTTTGAACATGCAGTATTATAGTATTTATGTACTATAATATAAGCATTTATATGCATATCTCCCTTACTATAATGGGAACCTAAGCACAGATTAATGTGCTATACTTACTTTTATATTCCCAGCTCTTATCACAATACCTGGTAAAATGTTTAGAAGCTGGAATATACAAACTATGAAAGGTGGCAATATTCAAACTGAAGAAGTAAAAATACAAAAAAAGAAAACTATTCTGTATAAGGAAATTCCAAAAGACTAAAAATTTACAATGAGAGCATATAATAAAATATTTCATCAAATGATAGAAACAGATAATTCACAAAGGGTCATCAAAAGTCATAGCTGCAAATGAATATTCAATTCTAGTAGTAATTAAAGACCAGTAATGAAGTAATTAAGAGGTTACAAAGTATGTAAAATAATTTTAGAATTAGGGTACTGTCAAAGAAATGGAAGAAAACGATAAGCAATTAAGAAAGACAGAAAGGAAACACCAACCAAGAAGTTAAAGATGACAGGCTCACACCTGAATGAATGTAAGAATAGCAGTACCTACAAAAAATGGTTTTCCCTGACAGTTCCTCCAGACAATCACATGAACAGTTAAGCAAATTAGAGTAGTATTATCCTTAAGACTCATCCTGTCTCCAGCCCAGCCTTTACAGGTGCTGCAAAGAACACGTGGCTGGAGGTGCATAAGATTTACAGCAGCATCTCAACAGCACTGCAGTCATTCAGACTCTCAGGCTCCAGCCCTAGGCCAGAAGGCAGTTTCTCATTTCTTAAGTTATTCAGATTTACTTCTCAATGAAAACCACTGGATAAACTATATATACAACACTAAAAAACTGACAAGACGAGGAGAATTGCAAGGCCAAATTTTGAGGAAAACCTAAGCCAAGGAGAACCAAACCCACTTTGGCCCTGAAGGCATCAGCCAAGGCCATCTGCTTGTACTTCAGATTTTCATCCTCAAGGGGAAAGGTGGCAAAAGACAAGGGTTAACAGCTGCCAAACATGGGGCCCTTAAGGAGAACCTGCCTACATTCAATTGGGAGCCCAAAGAGTGACATCCCCACAGGAAGAATGAACTCCCCCAACAACATGAAGATGAAGAAAAGCAGCTTCTTTTGGCACTGGACAAAGCAGGAAAATAAAAAGGTAGGAAAAACAAAGTCTTTGAGAAGAAGTGGCCACCTCAGGCACACATCCACGGTGTGCCTGAGTCAAAATCCTAAAAATGGTTTAAGAAGAGTCCCTGACAGGTAATACCCCCAGAATGTGGCAGAAGCAACACAGTACCTCTCAGAGGACAGCACATTCGTCCTGGGAACCCTCCAAAAAGACCATGCGAGAGCAGTCACCAGCCAAAGATAACCAGACACACCAGAAAACAAGGCAGCACGCGTGAGAAGCAAGAATAATAGCAGAAACAGACTACACAGATTTTAAATCTTAGAATTATGAGACACAGATTAAAAAACAACTCGCAACATGTAGAGAAAAGAACAAGTTTTAAAATATCAGCAAGGAACAAGAATCCATAAAAAATAACATAGCAGATCTTAAAAAAAAAAAAAAAACAACTTCCAGCAATTACAAGAGCCAGAACGTAAAATCCAATAGCAAAATAAATAAAATGGAATAAAAAATAAACTGGGAAATAGTTTAGGAGAAATAAGTCGTTCCATAAAGAAAGAATAAAAAGGAAAATGCAGATATGAGAATGAGATGTGAAGAACTGACTAAAAAGGTCTAAAATACATTTGATTGGAATTCCAGACAGAGAGGTGAAAGAATGGGTAAAAGTTTAAAATCAATATTGGCTAAGAATTTTTCAGAATTAGTACAAGACACTACCCTACAGATTCAAGAAGCCTAGTTACATCCAAGCAGAAATAAATAAAAAGAATTGCACTCCTAGAAAAATTGAGAATGTTTAAATCAAGCAGAGTGTCTTGAAAGGAGACTAGCTTATCCTCAAAGGAGCCACAGTCAGATTCTCAGGTGACTTCTCAGTAGCAAAAAGAGGAGCCAGAAGACGACAGAATCATGTATCTTCAATGTGCTAAAAGAAGGTTTCTGCCAACCTAGAATTCTACACCGAGCAAAAATATCTTTCAATAAAGAATGCAACCTACTTTCTTGTTTTTGTTTGGGTGAAAGTATTTTTATCCAAACAAAAGAAATACAGTAATAAAACCTACAACCTGTACTTTATTTCAAACAAATGCAACATGGGAACAGCTAGACATTTATGGAAAGATGAACATTTAATGGTTTTGTGTACATCTCCTTTATACATACAATCACGTGTTTTCTTTTAGCATTCATTGGTTACTCATATAATTGTGCTGTGGTTCTTCAACAGATAAGACTAAAGGGTCAGGCATCAGGTACTGTTCAGGCTTTGCTGGATCTCCCTCTACATACTCAGAGCCACATGGTGCCTGGTTTGGAAATATTTATTGACTGCTGAGACTTTCAACAGCTCAAGACTGAATTCCCATGACCATAATTCATCTTCATTAAAATATACTTGAAATTTTATTTCAGTGGTTTAACATGAAATAGTAGATTAACAATCCCTCTGATTTTATATAATTAAACTTTATAATCAGTAAATATTTTGAAGAAAATCTTGAGTGACTGTTAAGTATGCTTCACAACTAAAGTAATCTGAAATTTGTTCCCTTAGGTTATCAAATTAAAAAATGACAACAGCCAACACAACGGCCAGCCAGTGTAAATGAATCAAAATTATACCTGTTTTTTCTGTCAGATCGGCAAAAAATATATTTTTTGGTGTGCTGCAGAATTTTAGCAATTAGTTTGTGTGTGCCATGAAAAGGAAAAGTATGAAAATCGCTGAACTAAGTGAATCAAGTCTTTGAAATTTGCAACTGTTTCTTTAATTCTAAACTATTTATTTCAAGCACCCAGTTAATTGGCAGAATGCTTATTTCTTCACAAGGCTGTCGATTACTAAGCTTCAAATTTTCTTCTTTATGACATTTCCCTTATGTTATCTTCTGCAATAACCTTTTGTTGCACAATTAAAGGCCTCCCAAACTCAATCTTTCTGGAGGCTGCAACTGGCAAATGTCTTCCAAAAAACAAAAGAAAGTAATTTGCCCTCCCCAATTTACAACATAGCCCAGTGGAAAATTGTTCATCTTTACTTAGTTCCCAATTTTTAAGCTATGTGGCATTTTGGACATTTTCAATATCATTAGAAGAGAGGCAGTCAAACTGATTCATGAAATATCTGATCAAGATTGAAGCTTTCCAGGTTAAGCGGCTAACAGTACTATATTATAAAAATAAGGCTTTACTTAGCTGTGAGGGAAAGGATAAAACTTGCTTAGAGACTATATGGACAAAAGGCAAAGCCGTGTTTATTGAAGCAAGTGGAGAACAAAATAAAGAGTAGGAAAAATAGGTCAGAAAAAGAAATTGATGTGTTACATTTTCTCTTATTAGGCCATGGGAAATCAAATATTTGGATATTAAATATTTTAATGTCAGGAGTTACTAAATTTATATTTGCATCATAGTTTTCAAATTCAAGCAGATAATAGAATACAAGCTATTTTTTGTGCCTGGCGTGAAGGGAAAGAAAGTGTTTATTCTGAGAGATACTCAAATACATATATTTACAACTAAAAATATTAGAACTCAGTTTTATGGCTTTGACAAAGGTGTCATATTTGTTGAGCCAATTCAACATTTTTAGTTCCTCAAAAATTATTCAGACATTTGAGTTTGTAGGTGGCATGATATCTCTCACAAGATCTCTCTCTGCTACCTCCTTTCTGCCTAATCTTTTAAGATTCAGTTCAAATAATACTGTTAGCTCAATGATGCCTTCCTAGATTAATCTAGCCCATAGCAATATCCTCTTTTTCTTATCTCTTATTGACTGTATCAAACATTCTGGCATGTGAGTATTTTACTTGTTCTCTGTTTCATGAAAACAGTTTCTGCCCTGGCTGGTGTGGCTCAGAGGATTGAGCACTGGCCTGCAAACCAAAAGGCTGCCATTTTGATTCCCAGTCAGAGCACATGCTTCGGTTGCAGGCCAGGTCCCCAGTTGGGGGCATTCTAGAAGCAACCGATAGATGTTTCTCTCCCTCACTTCCTCCCTCCTTTCCCCTCTCTATGAAAATAAATAAATAAGATCTCTTTAAAAAACATTTAAAAAAAAAAGCTTCTTCCTGTTCTCCCAAACGATAAGCATATTACATTCAATATGCTTATATTAATGTAAAACCTCCACAGCATATAACATAATGCTGAATATACATAAAGCATTTCTTAAACATTGGCTATAAAATAATAACAAGGACAACAGTGACTCCAGAACTTCTACATAGGATGGTAGCTAAGGACTTATTTAAACATACAATTGCCTAACAAACATACTTTTTATAAACTGTGTGTTCACTTGGGGTACCTTAGAAAGCAAAGGGTTAGTATATTCAAGTCCCTCCAAGCCATTTCCTCATGCTAATAGGGACTTAGACAAGTATCTCCCCATCATCTCACACATATGCCATACATCAAGGAGGAAGAAAGATGCCAGTCACCCGTTTACCTTACTTCGAAGTCAATCAATAGATTCTTCCCCTTGGTAATACCCCTACTCAACTTAGAGTTCTATCCCTAATTACTGTCCTAAAAATGTTCAAGTGCTTCATCTGCACCTAAAATATGAATTCATATACAGGAAGAAGCCATGATGCCACCAGAAGGGTTGGTTTTGCTCCAGGGCATCCATTCCCAAAGATTGCAACAGTAGAGTAGGACAGAAAGCACTGTTACCTTCACTGCCCAGAGGCCACTCTTTCATGCCCCAGCAATTCACAGCCCTCCTTCTACTCCTCTACATCAGCAATGTGAGACAAGAGCTCATTTGAGGTACTTCTGGTCAAGATGGAGGCGAAGATAAACATGCTTCACCTCCTCACGCAACCACAGAAAGAATTACAAGTAGACCTCGAAAAAATTAATATCCAGAACCATCAGAAAATCAAGCTGTACAGAAGTCTGACAAACAAGGATTTAAAGGAGCCACATTCATACAGACAGGTAGGATGGGCGGAGACCCAGAGATGTGAAGAGAGGCGCGGAGAAGTGGTGTGGCACGGAGACGTGGCAATGGCAGAACGGCAGTCCCATATTCATGTGTGGGGTATAAAAATTGGGAGGGATACCTTGAGGGCAAGTGATCCGAGCCCCAGGCCAGACCACATAGCCCAGGATTTCAGCGCCAGGAAGATAAATCCCTATAACTTCTGATTGTAAAAACCAGTGGGGGTAGCAGAAGAATTGCCAGATTTTCAGGAGACTCCACTTAAAGGACCCACACAGACTTAGAATGTATGCAAAACCACCCTCTCTGGAATTCTGCACCAGGGCAACAGCTGGGAGGATGCCAGTCACACATGGGGAATAAGAGAAGTAACTGGAAACAGGAATAATGCCAGGCAAACCTCCAGAAGCCAAGCAGTGACACTGTCCCCTCTCCGAGCCCTCCCCTGACACAGAGCCACAAATCAGTAAAGCAGATTGTCCCACCCTGGCAATTGCCTAAGGCTCCACCCCACCCAATTTACAGGTGCTTTTTCTACAATAGGCCACACTACTAAGAGAGCAAGTCAAAGCAGCTCTACCTAATACACAGAAACAAACACAGGGAGACTGCCAAATTGAGGAGGCAAAGAAATATAGCGCAAGCGAAAGAGGAGAACAAAACCCCAGAAAAAGAACTAAACAAAATGGAGATAACCAACTTAGCAGATGAGAGTTCAAAACACTGGTGAACAGGATGCTCTAAGAACTCATTGAGTGTGGCAATAGCATTAAAAAGACCCAGGCAGAAATGAAGATTAAATTAAATGAAAATAAAGAAAACTCTAGAGGGGATCAACAGTGGAGGAGATGAAACTGAGTATCAAATCAACAATTTGAAACATATGGAAGGGAAAAAAACAGTGAGAAGGAAAAAGAATCCAAAAAACAAGGATAGGGTAAGGAGCCTCTGGGACAACTTCAAACACATCAACATTTGAATCATAGGAATGCCAGAAGGAGAAGATGAAGAGCAAGAAATTGAAAAAATAATGAAAGAAATCTTGCCTAATTTGGTGAAGGAAATCGACATACAAGTCCAGGAAGCACAGAGTCCCAAACAAGCTAGACCCAAAGAGGACCACACCAAGACCAATCATAATTAAAATGTCAAAGGTTAAAGATAAAGAGAGAAAGAATCTTAAAAGCAGCAAAAGAAAAGCAGAGTTACCTATAAAGGCATTCCCATAAGACTGTCAGCTGAATTCTCAGAAGAAACTTTGCAGCCTAGAAGGGACTGGTAAGAAGTATTCCAAATGATGAAAAGCAAGGACCTACAACCAAGATTACTCTACCCAGCAAAGCTATCACTTAGAATGGAAGGGCAGATAAAAGCCTTCCCAGACAAGGTAAAGCTAAAGGAGTTCATCATCACCAAGTCATTATTACATGAAATGTTAAAGGGACTTATTTAAGAACAAGAAGGTCAAAACTATAAACATTAAAATGGCAACAAATTCACAACTATCTACAACTAAATCTAAAAAAACGAACTAAGCAAACAACCAAAACAGGAGCAGAATCATAGGTATGGAGATCATATGGGGTTATCAGCTGGGAGAGGGAGGTGCAGGGATTAAGAAGCATAACTTGTAGGTACAAAATAGAGGGATATTAAGAATAGTACAGGAAACAGAGAAGCCAAAGATCTAATATGTATAACCAGTGCACATGAACTAAGGAGGGGATTGCTAGAGGCAATGGGGGTACCCGGCAGAGGGAGGCAAAGAGAGTAAATCTGGGACAACTATAATAGCAAAATCATTAAATTATAGTTTTTAAAAAAGAGCTCATGTCAGCCTTGAGAAACCTATAACATTAATATGAACTTCCCTGTAAAAACCATCATATTCTAGTAAAATTGTAATTATGTATCTCATCCACATTGTACTATAACAACATTTCCTTCCAAAGTCTGAACTACTGTACCACAATATGGCCATTTTCATTCTCTGTCATCAATATTGAAAAAAGAGAGAAAATGTTGAACTCATATATTCTAGAGCTTTTATATTGTTTTCTGAAATGACCTGACATTGATCTCTTACTCAAAATATCAGTCACTTGCTTCCTTATCTATATTTTCCTTCCTACTGTTAGTTTTAAGTTAAAAAAGCAAATGTATTATTTCTGTTTTGTAGAAATAATTAAGAGCAGCCTTGGGAAACTTATAAGAGAATTTTATGCAATTTCTTGTTCCCCTTGCTCATTGCCTCTGGTAAGATCATTACTATCCAAAAGTGATGTAGCTTAAGGAATCCAGAAAGCTGAGCAGCAAATTCAAACAGCTATTTGTGTGTTTGTATTCATCCAAAATTCTCCTGTTCCTTAAGCACAGTGTTACAATAGCAACAATGAGTCAGCCAACACAAAAGAGTTTTACTAGGCTTCACCTGTCCTGAATCTCTGGACTTATGAAATAGCTTTTTGATCTATGTGCGTATTTTCAGTCTTCAATGAGAAACAATTTCAATAGATTTTTCATATGAATTAAAATCTCTCCCTCTAAACCTAAACTCCATATCTCGAGTGCCAACACAAAGTATTAAATGCTGAAAATAAAACAGGAGAGTAAAAATCAGCAACTATTTCAAAAGGGCAAACAAAATTCAAGGAGCATGTATGGTATGATGCCTTCCAGAGTAACTTATGATTGCTCTTACTAACTTATTTATGCTCCTTCTACTTAAGTGCTTTTAAATCCCCCATAGCAACTACACTGTGCCCTAAACATATCTCTTAATTCACCATCTTTGACTTGAATTGAATTTAGCAAGCGATAGAACTAACCACAATCTATGCTATGAAATAGACTCATTAATTCAGGTTACTTTAAATTTTGGCAAACTCTGAAGCAGTAAGAGCACTGTATACAAACATTGACTACTTTATACCTTATAGCCTCACTTCCCGGGGACCTAAAACAGAAAAAGGTATCGTTGGAAATAAAGAAGACCCAAAGGACCCTCAGACTACTGGCAGATCTCAGACAAGTGGCAAGCCTCTCTTCTTTAAAATTAAAAAGCCATAAACTTTTCAAACCAACTCTTTTTAAGCAACTTCACCAAACTTATGAAAGGTAGACAGCATTTATCAACAATGTTCCCATTCCTGTCCCTTCTGAGTAATCCGAGTTCCCTCAAATTTAGCTTCTCTATTCACCTAACTATCCAAATTCCATTTCCCATACCACTAACCATTGTTTTCTCTACATTTCATAAACTCTTTTCAAATAATGGTAGGATTGTTTAAAGGCATTTGGGGTATATTGTTTTGTAGTGTTTTCAGCGCAAATTGAGGAGGCCAGAAGCTCTAGCTTGGCTATTGATTCCAATTATCTATTACTGAATAACAAAATGTAGCAGCTTAAAACAACCATGTTATTCTCTCTTCCATTTTGTTAGTAAGGAATTCAGAAAGGATGCAGCTGACAATCTATCTGCTCCCTGTGATCCCTAGAGGTGCTGAGCTGGTGAACAGACTGAGGTGAAGACTAAGATGACTTCACTCACAGGTAGCAGGCACCTTGTTGGGGATGGCTCAAAGGCTGAGCTCGGCTGGGACTGCTGGGGTATGCTGAGACACACCCCTCCTGCCTGGCAGTGGCTGGCTTATGCCAGGTTTCAAAACACATCTCTCCAGCAAGTCTAGTTAAAGACTTCTCCGATGGCAATTCTGGACTCCCAGAGTAAGTATGCCAGATATGGGAAGGGGAAGCTGTCAGTTTCTTAAGGTCTGCACACAGACATCCAGAATCTAGTACAGTGTTATCTCTACTATATTCTATTGGCCAAAGTAGTTATAAAACCCACAGCACTCTGCTTCCCTTCATCCTCTGTCACAATTACTTGTTTTTAATCTTCTGGGAGCTACAAATAACTAAACTTTAAAGTAACATTCCTTTTTATCCTTTGAAAAGTATAAAAGTGCTCATAACCAGGGATAGTCCAGTTGGTAGTTTAACACTCATCTATACTATCCTTAACCCCCTCACACTACATAAAAAGAAGGAAGACTTGTACTAAAATCTGCCTATTCATTTTAATAATATTCTAGCATTTCTAATTCTATTAGTTTATCTCATACAAATGAAATTCTTGTAATTTTTACTGTACATGAATTTCCAGTCATCATTTTTAAATGACTCAAGGGGGTATAAATGACTCAGAGGAGTATCGAGGGAAGAATCCAATGTTCTCCATATACACCATTGTTTGCAAATTTCATGCAAAAGCTAAAATGGCAACAAAGAATAATAATATTAACATTTATGTATTGAGTGCTTACTATCTGCCAAGTATTATTCTGAGTACTTGACATGTATTAACTCATTAAAGCCTCCCAGCTTTATGAGGTAGTACTATTAAATTTTCTATTTTACAAGTAAGGAAACGAGATGAAAAAAAAACAACTAGTACATGGCTGGCCAGTATTCAACCCCAGGTGGTATGGCACCAGGGCTGTGTACTTCACCCCTAGACCATGTGACCACTGAGAAAGCAGCTACCTCATCCTGCACGACCCTGATCTTGTGCAGGTCAAAGGCAGAATTCACATGTCTCTACCTGAGATCCCCTACCCCAACACCCTAGCTCTCCAATGCAGAACCCCAAACATTTTCTGTTACTGGGCCATTTATATATGACTCAGATTAGGGGTGATGCAGTTTCTGCCTTGGTTTCCCTAGTCTTAACCCTAAATGAGCTACTTTCTGTCTTTGCTCTACCCGAAAAAAAAAAAAAAAGACAAGAATACAAAGGCTCAGAACGTGGATCCAAATTCTTGCTCAGTTACTGAACTAAGATGCTCCCCTGCTTCCTGGCATTAATACTGGCCCATACCTGTTGACAGTTTCCTGCCACATCTCAGACTTGTTAAGAGGAAGATTTGGAACCTGTGAAGAGAACCTGGCATACCAGTCTCTGACACACCTGCCTGTTTCTGTGCCTGGTTTCAATGCATATGTCTCAGCTCCCTTGTTCTGTCTGATTCACAACAGAAGGAAAAGGAGCCAGGGAAAAAAATCAGAGACCCAAAGGACCAACAAAGGTACAACTAGAGAATCTAATGAGCTCAATAAAAATGCGAAAATTGAACTCTTAAACTCTGGGAATACTGAAATTCATAACGACACTGTAGACACCAAGTCTTTGGTGTACAGCATTGTGGATTATCCTCCCCAGCACTACATGGGAAGTCTATAGGTAACTACTGGTATTTGTTATTCCTTAAGTTTATGTCTTAATTGGTTTGACAAGTTGATTTTAAATAATGAAAGCCATCTCTGAAAGGTCCATTTAGACTTGTGAGTTAATCAGCATCTGCCTCTAATCAAACTGAAATGATTAGCAAATTAAATCCTTTAATTAGCATTTTGCATAATTTAGGCAAATTATGCTTCTTAGGTTTAAGAAGGTGAAACAGAGAATTTATCAGTTAGATATTCCTTTAAATCTTTATTATCTAATTGTATCACATATACAGAAAAATAAAGAAATACAAATTAAGTTCACCTTAGTTTGCTAAAACCTAGTACTTCACAACATTTATGCTAATTCTGTCATTTGGGAAAAATTAATAGTCAGAAGAAGAACATTTGATTTCAATTTTCTCCGTTAACTCTCCCAGAGATCAACTTTACCCAAATTCAATTCAAATAGCATTTTTACCAAGGAAGAAAGGAAGGGAAGAAAAAACTTCTTTCTACACTTATCATTCAGTACTGCAAAAGCCAAGGTGAATTTCACGCATTCGATCATACAGTTTTAAAGAAAAACACTCATAAAAAGGTAAGTAACCGGTTAATTTTCTTTGTTAGACAAAGAGAAATCAGAAGACAATAAAGTATCAAAGGTGCCATCACAGCAAACCAAGCTAACACAGTACTTTTACCTACAGGAAGTACTACATTCTCTAACACACGCAAGTGATATGGCCTTTTTTGTTTGTTTTTTAAGATTTCCTCTCTTTACTGACCCAAAATATCCCATTAGCAAATAAAAGTAAGCAACTCTGAGATTTAATAAACAAAGTCAGGTAACAGACTGCAAGAGATTAAAGGATGGTGGCAGAGGAATACATGCTATCATTTCTAACATACTGAATCCCCACTTCTGATGAACACATGGTCTTGGAGATAGCCCCTATGTTCTAGAATTAATCCTCTTATTTAAAGAAGAGGCAGAGAAATTCAAAAGTAGACTTTTCTCACGACTACAGATAGCATACTAAAAACTTCAAATAAATCGTATCTTTACCCTTCCATAAATTCTACCCAAAATGTAGTTCTTTTTTTATGTCAGAGGAAGTGGTAAATAAAAAGAGAAAAAAATCATGCCAAGGTTTAAAAGGGTGCTAAAATGAATGCTAATCCATTTTAAAGGGTATAAGACAAACTAAATGAAAACTGAGACAGAAAAAAATGAAGAAGCTATCCTTTCCAAATGCAAATTCCAATCTATTTGTATGCAGAGCCTCTTGCATCCCTGAAGAACCTCTATCTAGAAAACCAAACAATAGCTCTGATGCACACTAATGAAGCAAACAGTACCAAAATTGTTTCTTTAAGGACTCGCTCGAGTGGCAATATTTTTAATATAATTTACAGTGATTTGCCTCCACAGGCACTCACAAAATATTAGTCAGTTCACTGACTGGAAAAACCAAGCCTAAACTCCAAAGGCTGCTTTTTTCAGAACGGGTCTCAATCAGACAAGGACTCGACAGTCTGACTTCGAACAAGTACAGCTCTGAAGATGACATATACCCAACTGAAAATACTAATTTCTCTTAACCCTTAAAATATCAACAGGACAATTAACATGCAAATATGAAAAGTTTAAACTCTCAGTTAATAAGCACCTGACATTTAGTCTTATTCATTTACCATTTAGTAAACCCCTCTAACCATTTACTATTAAAGCAGAAGGAAAAAACAAACAACTGCAAAGCATGAACTTCCATTCATTTCACTTGTTTTCCCTTCTCCAATGAACGGCTGGTTGGAAGTTAAAGCACAGAGCTTTGGCTCCCCCACGTGACACTTCCAGAGCACAAGGATCCTGTCACAGAGAAAAGAGAACAGATGCCAGGCATAACCGGCTCCCTGTAGCCCATCTTCATTCAGTTTTATTGTCATCATCCCTCATTTACCCCAGTCTCTACCTAATCAAAGAGAAATATGATATACTCAACCAAGAGTTTATCTTTAAATCCCAAAAGGTAAAGGAATCATACAATTAAGAAACAGATGAGAAAAGTGGCAATGGAACTACTGTACCCAAGTTTGCATTATACAGGAATTAACAGTCAAGAAAAGTGTGAGCTTTCTGTTAAAATACCTTTAAGTGAATTAAATAATTACAAAAATTAGTTCCACGATTACAACTGATCAGGTCTTCAAAAACCAAAACGTTCTAATTTCAGAAATAAAAACATCACTGCTAATAAGGTCACTTCTTAATTTCAAACATTCAATACAACTTCTAAAGTTAAAGTATAATTCAGTTCTGTTTCTATAAGCATAACCAAAGTGCTTAATAAATTATAAGATAGCTTACCTTTAGGGTGTACTACGTGACAAACATTATACAATTTACATAGATAATTTCATTCAGTTTCATAACAATCCTATGAGGGATATATTACGATGTTCTCAGTTTTATGGTAGAAGAAAATGAGGCACTGCAAGGTTAGGTAATTTGCAGAGGATCATAAGAAATTCACTATACAATTAATTTTCCCAGGTCTTCTCCTCATATTCTCTCCCTTAGCAAACTTCTTTGCCCTAATTTCAAATACTATTGTTATGTAGTATTTTGATTTTATAATTTCAACCATGATCTCTTGAACACAAAGTAACATTTTGAATTATCCAATGTGTATCTCCATTGGCCTACCATGACTCATAAGCAATATTTTCACAATCAAATGCACTATCCTATCACCAAAACATTACTATTTCTACATTCCCAACCATTCATTGTTACACCATTATTTTACTCTATATAGCAAATAGTTTGTAGTCATCCTCACTTCACATTCTGTTAGTCATAAATCTCCAGGCTACTTCCATAATAGCTACCATATCTAAACACTTCTTTCCATTGCCACAGGCACTGCTATAGTTCAAACCCTCATTCAGTCCCTTCATTCATTCAGTCAACAAATTCCCCTTATATGACATTAACACAGAAACTGGCAAAATCCTAACAGAACTCTGTCATAAGTCTCTATTACTTGACAATCCTCTTTTTACAGCTTTTCATTATAAAATAATTATAGACTCACAAGAAATTTCAAAATTAGTAGAGACAGGTCCCAACCCTTCACCCAGCGTCCCTCAGTGGTTACATCTTACATAACTACAGTACAATATCTAAACCAGGACAAATGATGCCAGTACAATGTGTATATCGTTCTATGCCATTTCATCACATCTGTAGATCTGTGAAACAACCACAATTGACAGCAATTATTTTTACCCTGAGGGTCTTAGCGCCAATTAATTAATCTCACTAAGCCTTTAATAGTAGGCAGGTTCACTAGGAGATACATGAAGTGGTATCAACTCTCCATTTCCTTATTCACCCAGGTACTGCAGTTATCTTCATCATACTAAATTATAACATGTCAGTACGCACCGCCAAAACCTTCAGCAATTCCCTTCTGCCCTTATCCTCTCTTGCTAGCCTCATTTTCCACTCTTCCCCAAAATTTAATGACAAACTTCCTTGTCATGAAAATGTACAACCAAAACCAAGATTAATGTGGGAAGCAGTAAATGAGTGTTTTTCCTTGAAATTCAAAAGGAAAAGAAATCATTAAAATAATGTGAAGTGAACAGAGTATATGACATCTAGGAGACCTCCAGGGCGTAGGAGTTATGGTATGGTTAGAAAAAATGAGATGATGAACTGTCTATGTTCAAGCTGGAAATGAGGAGAAAGAACCACACTGCATTAAGGAAGAGCAGGCTGCTACTGTGGGGTGGCAGAGGGGCGGGGGGGCGGGTCCTCTACCACCTTCCTGTCCTAAGAACAGAGCTCCAGAAGGCACTTTAGCTTTCACAAAGAAGCCAGAGAAAGACATCACCCTAACCCCTCGGGTTTTATCTTCAGGACCTGTAGACAGGGCAAGTTAAATTTCAGAGGTCATTAAGTCCAAAGACCAAGTGCTCCCAATGGTTCCTCTTTGGCATTATTTACACATACTAATCATGAATTAAAATGTAAATAAATAAATAAACTGAAAAAAAAAATAGAATTCTTTTTATGATGAACATTCCTCAAAACTAGCTTTTTTAGTTGTCAGCAGGAAGTAGTCAGAAAGACAGCGATGCCCTTTTTCCCTTAAACCCTCCGTCCGTGATCCTGGACTTCAGCATCACTCTTTTTATTACAAACAAAAAGACTGGAAATGTCAGATCATGTACACCTGGACTTTGGTAATCAACCTGGCCCTGGACTTAGCATTTCCCAAAAGATATGTTGATGGACTGAAACTTTCCCAGAGGAAATGCTAATGGACTTAGCCATTCCCAAAAGATATGTTGATTACCAAAGTCCAGGTGTACATGATCTGACATAAGTCATAATCATAAATGTATACTTTCTATACAGATTATTTCTATACAGAGGTGATCCTCACTACGAGGATAGAATAACCCAAGAGAAGAACCACCTTCACTCTGCTCCATGTTCAATGACAGTGATTGTCAACTGGTGTGCCGCAAGAATGTTTAAAACATGCAATGTCTGACTATTTAGTCAGGGGCATTGACCTCTTCTTATTTGACCTTAGATTGTCAAATAAGAAAAAATGACAACAGCCAATATTACAATAACTATCCAGTGAAAATGAATCAAAATTATACCTGTTTTTCTTGTCAGATTAGCTAAAAAAATAATTTTTTGGTGTGCCACAGAAGTTTAGAAATTAGTTTATGTGTGCCATGAGGTGAAAAAGGTTGAAAATCACTGTTCTATGGAGACAGCCCCAGGAGGAACAGAAAGACTTGGATGTCCTACCCCAGCCCCACTAAAAAATCTGTCTGCCAGTCTTAATTCTCTGCATCTCAGAAGTTTGCCTTCCCTGTTCCACTGGGACATTGAGAAGCTCTGCATTCACAACACGTGAAGAGCTTTGAACTCAGTTTATTAAAGGGAATACAAAGGAGTATTGTGATGCCACTTTTGGATGTTTCCTTCATCTGATATGCTCACAGTCGTGGGTACTAGAAGTGTGTGACATGCAGGGTTTAATTTAACGAGGTTATTTTTTACAAAGAAAAAAATAGGAAGACATCTAGATACAACTTCTGCCTCAAATGACAGCTACATTAGTATTGGTGAGATAAACAATATGTTTTCTTAAAGGAGGTAATTCCATAAATAAAATTTAATAAAAGAAAAATAAAAGCAAAGTAATTTAAAGCAAAATAATACATAAATGATCAGGCACAGTGCATTAAATGAGATGATCAGGTATTCAGATACTGTAACCACTCCTAGAAACGCTGTGACTGCAACACCTGCCGATGCAGACTGCACTGTGCCTGTGGTGTTGGCACCTCAAATACCACAACAGAGAGTGCTTTCCCAAAAAGGTGAACCACTCACAGAAACATTCAGAACAAAGCAAAGTATAATCTTTCATCAATAACAGAGTAGTTGCATTTTGCATTCTAAGAACAATCAGGGTATATAAAACCATGGGGGGGGTACATTTTATGTTTAATTATAAAACTGGTTCTAGATTCAGATCATTACAAACAGTTTGTTTTGTTTATTTGGTTCACGTAAATATAAAAAAGAATATTAAAAAGTGAAGCAGGACATGGGAAAAGTCAGTTGTACAGAATTACCTACCTATCCAGTACACTGTAGGCACTCCAGCATCCCCATCTCGTATCTATTAAATAACTGTAGTCCCCACAAATCATTGTTACAAACACCAAAAGTACCACAAAGATGTCCAGAATATCCAAAAGGGGAGTATAGCCCCTGTAGTCTGGAACCCCTAGACTCAACCAAGACGCAAGCCTCCTAAAAGGCCCAGTCTTGTCCTGGCTAGTGTGGCTCAGTGGATTGAGCGCCATCCTACAGACAAAAGGCTGTCAGTTCCATTCTCAATCAGGGTACATAGCTGGGTTGCAGGCCAGGTCCCCACTGGGGGCATGCAAGAGGCAACCAACTGATGTACCTCTCACACATCACTGTTTCTCTCTCTTTCTCCCTCCTTTCCCCCTCTCTATAAATAAATAAATAAATAATTTTTTTAAAGGCCCAGTCTGAAACAACCTATATACTTCCACAATTTTTCTTTTCCTAACCTGTTAAATTAAATTATTCCTGGCTCAAGCATAAATCTACTCTTGGATTTGAATCAGTTACTGTTGAACATGAACTAAAACATGTAGTGTAATCAAAGAAATGTTTAAAAAAAAAGGTAGCAGAGAAGAAAAGTCATAAAAGATATAAAAAAACCATGGGCTAGATAATGAGCCCCTCAACAACAGAGCTGTGTGAATAAAATAATTTCTGAGAAGCAGCACACATATTATCTTGGGAAAACTACTTACATTATACTTAATTATATTTAATATATTGTATTTGGTTTCCATTTCTGCCAAGAACTGTCAGCTAAAATAAAATATCTTAGTAAAATTACACTTACTGCTTTAATTTCCTATGTTTATGTAAATCTCTAATTTCACACCTGTGCTTGTATATTCCTTTTGATGGGCCCTGTCACTTCATATGTCAGCATCTCCTCCACTTTAGCACTAGTTAAGGTCTAGCTGAGAAATCTGATCATATATTTCATAACACACTCGGTAATTTACCTATTTCAAAAAACCTACAGGTCTGATTTTTGGGTTCCAGTTTTATCACCTAACTCTGGGGAGGTTACTTAATCACTCTGAGTTTCAGTTTCATCATGAAGTTGTTGTGAAGATTAAATTATATAATCCATGTATAGCACTTAGCTAAGTGTATGGCACTCAGTAAACAGATAACAAATGTTAACTACTGGTGACTAACTTCCCTCCTCTGACCCCTTACAACACTGGGCAGACAAAAGCCTTAATAAGTCCACTGCTCATTGAGTATTCAATAAGCATTCCTTCCTTCATGAATAAGAACCCCATCCAAGTTCCAAAACAGTCCTCTAGATTTTCTAACAGTTATGCAGAGGCCTTATTCCTTGGATCAACTAAAAGGAACTAGAAAATATCTGACTATTAGGCTCCAATATAGATGGCAGAAGGATTACCTTGCCCAAAAGCATCATGAGACACTAGAATTGAGAGAGCACATTTTAACCAGAGCTAATGCGGGGGCCGGGGAGGGGGGGGGAGGGGGGGGCAGTGCTGGACAGTTGGCAGGGATCAATAGCTAGAGTGCAGCATAAGAAATCAAAAAGTCACAGAGATTAGCAATCAGTAGCAGGCAGAGAATAAAAGGAGACAAGTTCAGAATAAGAATTTTAACTGGTCTATGTGCCTTCAGAGGGGTGGGGAGAAGCAGCAACATGAATACACTAACGGGGCCGGGGCTAACTGGTTAACTGTTGTTGCTGCAACCTCTTCCTCCTGACTTCGTAGCTCAGATTTAGTCACTCAATGACTGGGAACACAACTCTATATCCCTGGTTCTTATTCTCATTCAAAAGTCCTAGGAAAAGGCCATCAGACCTAGGTCTGAACTATGAACTAGTCCATGACATGACTTCAACTAAAAAGGATTAAATCTCAGGGAGCTTTGGGGGAACAAGAAGAGGTTAGAATTACAGGATAAAAAAATAATGTATGCATTAAAAAACTGAGTACCTTATTTGGAACACCTTCAGAAAACATAACACTTTACAATGTAAATGTTTAACTACAGAGAATATTAGAACACTAACGATGATATTTAGTAAAATTTATTTCACTACTTTAGGACCTAAACAGTAACATATATAACATTATAAGACCATTAGGACACAGCTCTGTCTGTGGAAAACTTCAGCTAATTTAGTCATACATTTTTTTCAAGGGCAAAGTCAAAGGCATGGAGTCATCAACAATTAGAATACAAGGAATTCCATATTCAAAAGCCGAACGAAACTTTAAAAACGAGAAATGACTTCTCAAGTTATTTTGAAAATTTTTGCATATGTTAATTTTAGCCTTCAAGGGTAATTCAGCTTGAAGTTTCACATTTAGCTAGGTTTAAACTATCTTATAATGAGCAGAATCTAATTTTGTAGCTTGATAAGGAAAATTCAGATTCTGTGAACTTCTAAAATATCACCATTAAAGACCATCTGCCATGGTGTATTTTTACAACTATATACATAAATGGTTAGGCCTCAATTAACTAGAAAATTCAATGAAACTTTTCCTCATTCTCCAAATATAATACTATAGCTACCCAACAAACATATAGAATAATACAAGGTTGGCTTCCATAATTCTGTTATTTGAAAAAAATATGTAAAAGTATTATAGTATTAGTGGAGTCTGCTTACAAAATGGAAGCCCTGTGTTAATGCCTTTATTTAAATAATTTGGAAAGAAGTTAAAGGTAGTAATTGTAACAAAAACACATAAAGGACTTTGTCTAAGTCATAAATATCCCTATATAAAATACAAAACAAGTTGAAATTTGCTAAGGAGCATAATCCCTGAAATTCAGTTCAATAAAATTCATTTTATATGTAACATATATATTTCACCTAATATTTAACTCTAAGAAGGATAAGTATTTTATGTTACTGTACTCATCTTAAAGATTACCTAGAGTTCATAAAACAGACAACAACTATATTTTTCTAGAAATTAATTCAAACATTTTCTCAATATTCAGAGATCACCATGCTTAGAACCATTAAGCAGACCAACTGAAACCTGACTATTTTACATTTTACATTCTTGGAACATAAAAACCATTTATGTCCCCACTTCACAAAAGAAACTTGACCCTTCAGCTGATTATTAATTCTTCCCTCTAAATTCCTTTTAGGACTGAAATTTCCACCAAGAGTGTTAACAGTGTCTGTCTTACCATCCCACTTCACTCTGGTCCAGATGCCTTCTCCTCCCCTATCAGAGTCAATGGCTTGTCAGAAGTCCCATGAAAAGCTTCCAGGCCTAACAAACGCATTTGATCTCTAGTATATTCCACTTTTATATCTATGCTTCCTGTCTCAACTATCTCATCCGATTCCCTATCCTCTGAAATTTATTTTGTTTCGAAAGGAGCAATTAAAGGGTACACATATTTCATTTTGCAGACGTCAGATTAAAATCACTTTGCGACTTATTAATAGGCATATAATTTATAAACATACTCCAGAGGGTAGGTATAAAGAGTCGTGTATATCAGGTGAATGGCATTTTCACATTTTAAGTAATAGAAGTGGCATTGACCGCAATGATGAATGCAAATTCCAGAAGAGCTACCACCCAAACTAGATCAACTAACCATGAAAACAATACAAGGTGGAGCAAAAGTAGGTTTATAGTTGTGAATACTCAAATCACACAGTTTATTCTTGTATTATTATTTATTAACTATTCTATAATTTTCCATACAAACAACTGTAAACCTACTTTTGACCTACCCTGTAAAGAAAGGGCCAAAATGATCAGAAAACCACAGCTACCTTAAGGTCAACTTGCAAATATCTAAGAAACAATGATACATATATAAACACCAAAAACTATTTTAAAAGTCTATACATGTGAAACTATTAAACCAATGTAAAATCAATGTTCCAATGTTAACTGTAAAAAGGCATCCAAAAGTTCCTAATAAATTCCTATAACTGACATTTTTAATTACAAAGTACAAACGTTAATTCACATTCACCGAAGAGTTGTCAGCCGAAAATCACATGAAATAATTTCTAAGATAGAAGCAATTAAGATTTCATACTACAAGGGATAAGAAACAAATTTTAAACGTTAGGTTCAGGATAAGAAAAACTATTTTTAAAAAAGCAAAAATAAGCAACTGAAAGTTTTGCATGTACTTATTCTCAGTGAGCAGGACAATAAGGTTACCAGCCACATTTGCCTTCACTCAAGGTCTTAGTTCCTGAACATATTTAGCAACTGAACAGCACTGGTCCTATTTAACATGCAGTGGCGTTTTCATTTGTGACACACAGCACCCTCTCCACATCTTTTAAGATGGTTACCTTCACTGTCCCTCCCATTCTGTACTATTCTAATGAAAATACCCTGCCATTAGATTCACTGGCATTTCAAATCAATTAAAAATTATTTCTTGACTTTCCTGAGAAGGTTTGAAAACACTGAGGTAAATTATAAGCTGCTGTCAAGTCTCTGAACTGCAACAACACAGGGACCCTTTGTCTGTGAGGCTGACAGCTGTCAAAGCCTGACCTTTCCCTAACTGGTCAAGTGAAGAAGTGTTAATAGAATCAGTTTAACCTTCGCTACTCACCTTTAATGTGACACAGAGGTAAGTCAATCAACTCAACAATGAGAGATCCATTTTAAATGGTCCCCACAGATAGCAAGCAATATTTATTCATTTTTAATCCTTCCTAGAAATTTCAGATTTAAAATCCAAGCTATTTACACACAAATCCAATTTAAAACATCATTTTTTCCTTTTTGAATACTTCATATTAAGGCTTTCTGTTGTATGCCATAAAGATTCAAAATCTACTTGAAAACCCACATATAGACTAAAAAAGCCAAAGTATCAAAGCACTGCCAGAGCCAGAAACAGAACACACGAATCCAAGATCTGACAACTGGCCCTATTCATCTCCTCCAATTTTTATCAAATAAAATTATATCAGCCAAGGCCAACTGAACAAAAACAAAAGTTAAGAAAAAAAAAAAACCTATGCAAAGAAATTAACTGTCCCTTTTTCTGTATCTCTCCATCAAACACAATGCAATTTAGTTATAACACTGCCTTTCCTCCTGACATAAAACAATTATTTTACAGAAGTAGATCAACATAAGGGTCATTACCATTTTAATGAAACTGAAAAGATAGAGAAACGCACATAAACACAGCACACACACTTGAATTCCAGGTGTACTGTTAAGATGTGTATGCCAGCAATCCAGCTTCTGGGACACAGAAACCCCCCGGCTCTCCATTCCCACTGTGTCCTTCAGCCTCGACTTAGGGAGCAGAGGCTAAGCACATCAGGGACTTGTGTGACAAATGCTAATAACATTTCCCTAACCCTTGTTTTGTCCTGCGTCTAAAACATTGGATCCTAAATCTAAAAGCATCACTGACACATGTTTTAGTACAATAGTTTTGAAATGCAAACCAAACATTCTAATCAAAATGAAGATAATGTGCATGTTTCTAAATATTAATGAAATGGTAAAAGTTAGGAACGGGAAGAGCTATGGGACCTAGCTCATCAATAGCACCTGAATTCAATTCCTACATTACCTGGGTCAGACACCATGGAAGAGTCCCAGAAGAAGTGGGAAAAGGTCTCTGCCCGGAAAGGGATTACCATCTCTCACAGGAATGACTCTTATGCCAGGCCCCCTGCAAGGCTTTCTCGCTCCAACTTCAATGAATCTCCACCAGCTACAAACATTTGATCAAGTTTTACATTCTACATTTTTCATTGCAAAAACAAAAGGCATAATGTTTTTCACACTGTACACGCCTCTACCCAAAGTTCTGATAAACCCCTCAGAGGACGACGTACCTGTTTCCTACCCCTACACTGAGAATCTTTTTGAACTAGAAAAACCAAAACATTAAAAAAACAAAATCACTGTTCCTTTTAGAAACTGTATAGGACACCCACCCCCTCACTGACATACAAGTGTGGTCATTAATTTTCTCTTCTGTCAATCTTTCAATTGTATCCATATTTTTACATCTTACTTTAAAGTATGTTTATAATAAAACCACTCAAATGACCTGTAGAATGAAACACAATAGAAAGAAAGAAAGAAAGAAAGAAAGAAAGAAAGAAAGAAAGAAAGAAAGAAAGAAAGAAAGAAAGAAAGAAAGAAAGAAAGAAAATTATGGCAAACAGACTAGTAACCATAGTAGTAAGAAAAACTAATTGTGACAACTGGTTTCAGGTACAACCCCTGAGCAGGTCACATACAAGAAGCAACCAATAGCCCTGACCGGTGTGGCTCAGTAGGTTGGTCATCGTTCCATAAAGTAAAAAGTCACTGGTTCAATTCCCAGTCAGGGCACATGCCTGGGTTGTGGGCCAGGTCCCCTGTTGGGGGCGTGCGAGAGGCAGCTGATCAATGTTTCTCTCATACAACCAATGAATGCATAAATAAGTGGAACAACAAACCAGTGCTTGTTTCTCCCTTCCTCTCTCTAAAACCAATAAATTTTTTTTAAAGTTTTTTTAAAGTACAGAAGTTCCCCCTTATCCACAGCTTTGCTTTCCACAGTTTTAGTTAGCCATGGTCAATTGTGGTCCAAATATATCGAATGAAAAATTTCAGAAATAAACAAGTCACAAGTTTTAAAATGTGGTGCATGATTCTGAGTAGTACAATGAAATATTGTGCCACCTGCTCCAACTCACACAGGACATGAATCATCACTTAGCCAGAATATCCATGCTATATACACTACCCACCCATTAGTCACTTAGTAGCCATCTTGGTTATCAGATCAACTGTCAAAGTATCACAGTGCTTGTTTTTAAGTAACCCTTATTTCGCTTAATAATGGCCCCAAAGCATAATAATAGTGATGCTAGCAATTCAGATATGCCAAAGACAATAAGGCCCACTAACAGTTTCTCATACAGTTTCATGTTCACATAAAGCCCAATCTTGCAATCTACTTTTCATTAACTCAATCTTAAACAAAAACAGCCTTGATCAGTGTGGCTCAGTTGGTTGAGCATTGTCCCACAAAGTGTAAGGTTGCCGGTTCAATTCCAGTCAGGGCACAAGCCTGGGTTGCAGGCTGGTCCCCAGTTGGGGGTGTGCAAGAGGTAACCAACCAATGTTCCTCTCCCCTCTCTTTCTCCCTCCCTTCCCCTCTCTCTAAAAAATAAATAAATAAAATCTTAAAAAAAAAAAAAACAGCAAAGGATCATTATATATTCAAGAAAAATATTCAACATGAAACACTATCCAAAACAGATGAACTAAATAAAGAAATGAGAGGCAGATGATGAAAGGAGTAGGAAACAATAATCTTCAAAAAGAGATTATATTTATGAAATAAAAACAGAAGGCTATAAAAAAAAAAGAAACAGAAAGAACTGTTAGACATTACAAACAGGAGAGCAGATAAAAAAAATTAAATAGAAAATTCTGAGATGAAGAACTTTCAATTAAGAAAAAACTTTCCCATAAAATAAAATAAAAAGATAAAGAATGGCTGTCAGGACAAAAAGTAAAACAAGAAAACCAAATTCTAACTAACAAGAAATTATAAAGAGAAAACACAGAAGACAAAGGAGGAAATTATCAAAGCAATAACAAAAAGAAATTTAAACATCAGAACCCAAGTCTTCAGATTAAAAGGGCCCACCAAGTTCCCATCCCAATAAATAAAAAAAGATTCAGATAGCATAATAAAATTTGACAATACCAGAAAAGGAGATGGGAAGGCCACAGTATACAAAGTGAGATGCAAATAATCAGAAATCAAAATGAAATAAGTAAAGCAACTCAGGAAGCTAAAAGGTAATGCAGCAATACCTTCAAAATCCTGATGAGAAATTATCCCTATTTGAGTTGTAAACCAAAGCAAACTTCACTCAACTGTGATAGTATAATAAAGGCATTTTCACAATTTCCAGAACTCAAAAAATTTACCAGTGTTAATGCATGAAGATACAATTTGTATGACAATAGCAGCACAATGGTAGGGGGAGAGAACAGAGCAGTGTGAGAGCAAGTTACTGTACACTATTAAAATTAACTGAGTGGTAATCCAACTAGATTGTTTTAAAATAAAAATGTTATTTGTAATTCCCAGGGAAACTACTAGGAAAATAAATCAGAAAATATAAGAAAATAAACAAATGATAAGGGACTTAAAAGGGCACAATAGAAAATACCTACTTAACAAAAAAGAGGTCAGTAATGGAGGACAGAACAAAAGAACCCTAAAATATACAGAAAATGAACAGTGACATAGCAGATGTAAATCCTAGCTTATCAATAATTACAATAAATACAAATGAATGAAATACTCCAATCAAAAGGAAGAGACTAGCAGATTGGATTTAGAAAAACATGATCCAACTACATGCTATCTACTAGAGACATACTTTAGAGTCAGATACAAATAGGCTGAAAGTAAAACCATGGGAAAAGATATATCACAGAAACAAACGTAAAGTATCTGGAATGGCAATCCTATTATCAGACAAAATAGATTTAAAATAAAATGTTACTAGAGATAAAGAGGAACATTTCACAATAATTAAAAGGTCAACCATCAAGAAGATGCATTTAATAACTATAGACACATATGCACATGCACCTAGAAAGAGCCCCAAAGTACATGAAGGAAAGCTAACAACTGAAGAAGAAACAGACAATTTAACAATAACTTCAATACCGTACTTTCAATAATGAATAGAAAAATAGGCAAAAGATCAACAAGGAAAAAGAAGACTTGAAAAACACTATAGACTAATTATACCTAACATACTATATCACTAGAACATGTCTACCAAAAGCAGCAAGTAAACACAAAGAACATTCTCCAGGATAGATCATATACTAGGCCATAAAATTAGACTTAATTTTAAAAGGATTAAATTCATATAAAATATGTTTTGATACTAAATATCAGTAATAGGAGGAAGTTTGAAAAATTAGAAAATATATAGAAATTAAACAGCACAGTCCTAATGACCAATATGTCAAAGAAGAAAAAAGGAAATACTTTCAAATGAATAAAAATGAAACACAACAAAGTAATGAACTGAATGAAATGAAACAACAGACTAAAATTCATGGAATGCATCTCAAGGAGTACTTGAAAGAAAATTTATAGCTCTAAACGCCTACATTTAAAAATGAAAAAACCACTTCAAGCCATGGCAGGTGTCACTCAGTTGGTTGGGCATCATATCACAAACCAAAAGTTCTCAAAGTTCTCCAGGTCACTTCCCAATCAGAGCACGTTCCTGGGTTGAGGGTTCGGTACAGTGCAAGAGTGCATGCAGAAGACAAACAATTGATGTTTTTCTCACATCAATGTTTCTCTTCTTCCCTTTCTCCCTCCCCTCCCCTCTCAATAAAAAATTCAAAAAATTAAAATAAAAAATAAAACACTTCAAATCAGTAACCAAACTTCACCTTAAGAAACTAGAAGAGCAAACCAAGCCCAAAGCAAGCAAAAGGAAGGAATAATAAAGATTGATATCTGACAAGACTAATGAATAGAAATTAGAGAAATAAGAAATAGACAAAGACTTCCAGTCAAGATGGCAGCACAGGTAAATACTGCTCACCTCCTCCCACAACATCAAAATCACAACTAAAATATTACACCAACCATCATACAGAACCATCAGAAATCAAGTTGAATGGAAGTCTGACAACTACAGATTAAAGAAACAACATCCATCCAGACTGGTAGGAGGGGTGGTAACACAGAACAGGCTGGTCCCACTGAAAGGCACCAGTGGCATACAGAGTGGAACTTAAGTGTCAGGCATGAAGACAAGAGCTAGGGAACAGAAAGGCAGGCAGAGGACATTGTCCCTTTTCTGAACCCTCCCCCCACAGAGCCAAGGAGCCAGCAAGCTGGAACCATATCTAAGACTCCATCAATCTGGCTAACAACATTTGCCCTACCCTGGAGATCCCCAGAGACTACCTCTTACCCAAAGTATGGGCACATCCAAGCTGCTTTTCCATATGAATGTCTGGTCTTGGCTCATGCTTCACAACTTCCTAAATCCTTTCAAACAAGCAACAGCTGGCCTCAGTGAACGCCCAGCCCCTGTACCTCTTGCTAAGTGGCCCCAGACATGGCATTAGCACAGCCAGCCTAGGTTCACAACTTGGCTTCTCCTGTCTCCTGGGAATCTCCAAGCCTAACACAAGGAACAGCCATCTCAGATTGCTTTATAGCTCAGGCAGGGTGGCCGTAAGCAGAACACAGGTTAGGGCTGGCCTTGGCCTGCACCACCTAGGAAACTCCAGAGCCTGCACACCGAATGGACAGCTAAAGACCACATAGGAGCACCACCACCCTGCCTCTGCACAGCTGATCCTCCATGGAAGGCAGAGGTTGGTGGTCAGTGGTCATAGCCCATCCATGCAGCTGACTGGCCTGGGTAAATCCCTCCCATTGACCTGCCAACAGCAACTAAGGCTCAACTATAAGAGGAGGGTGTACTAAGCCCACACAAAGGGTGCACCTCGAGTACCCAGCTTGGATGATAAGGGAGGCTGTGCCACTGGACCCTATAGGACACCTACTGTGTTAGGCCATGCTACCAAGACAAGGAGTCATAGCAGCTCTATCTCATACATAGAACCAACCTCAGGGAGGTTGCCAAAATGAAGAGACAAAGAAACACGGCCCAAATGAAAGAACAGATCAAAATTTTGGAAAAAGAACTAAACACAATGGAGATAAGCAATATATCAGATGCAAAGTTCAAAACACTAATTATAAGGATGCTCAAGTAACTTAGTGAGGACCTCAACAGCATAAAAAAGATCCGGTTAGAAATGAAGGATACACTAATTGAAATAAAGAACAACAGTAGAGTGAATGAAGCCAATAATCAAATCAATAATCTGCAACATAAGGAAGCAAAAAGCAACCAATCAGAACAACAAAAGAAAAAAGAATTCAAAAATAGAGGACAGTGTAAGCAGCCTCTGAGACATCTTCAAGCATTCCAACATTCTCATCATAGGGATGCCAGAAGGAGACAGGGAGGAGCAAGAAACTGAAGATCTATTTGAAAAAATAATGAAAGAAAACTCCCTGAATTTGGTGAAGGAAACAGACACACAAGTCCAGGAAGCACAGACAGTCCCAAACAAGATGGATGCAAAGAGGCCCACTCCAAGACACATCATAATTAAAATGCCAAAGGTTAAAGATAAAGAGAGCATCTTAAAAGCAGCAAGAGAAAAGCAGTTAGTTACCTAAAGGTGAATTTCCAAAGGACTGTCAGCTGATTTCTCAAAAGAAACTTTGCAGGCTAGAAGGGATTAGCAAGAAATATTCAAAGTCATGGAAAGTAGGGACCTATAGCCAAGATTACTCTACCCAGCAAAGATATGATTTAGAACTGAAGGGCAGATAAAGAGCTTCCAGACAAGAAAAAAACTAAAGGAGTTCATCATCACCAAATCATTATTATATGAAATGTAAAAGGGATTTACTTAAGAATAAGAAGATCAAAACTATGAACAATAAAATGGCAAAAGAATATAAATCAACAATTAGATCTAAAAAACAAACTACGTAAATAAGAAGTACAGAGACAGAATCATGGATACAGAGAGTTCTGATGGTTGCCAGATGGTAGGAGAGATGGGGAATGAGTGAGGAGGTGAGAGGATTAAGAAGTACAAATAGGTAGTTACCGAATAGCCATGGGGATGTAAAATACAGTATAGGAAATGGAGTAGCCAAAGAACCTATGCATGACCCATGGACATGAACAATGGTGTGGAGATTGCCTGAGGGAGTTGGGGGTGCTGGGTGGAAGGGGGCAAAGGTGGAAAAATTGGGACAACTGTAATAGCATAATCAATAAAATCTAATTAAGAAAGAAATAGACAAAAGAGAGAACAAAACCAAAAGTTAGTTATTTCAAAGAATCATCAAAATTACAGATCTCTACTTATATGACCAAATAAAACAGGAGATGACTTAAATTAGTAAAATAAGGGAAGACAGGACATTTTTACTGATCTTACAGAAATAAAAATTATAAGGGAATTCTATGAAAAACTGCAATTAGGTAACTTATATGAAATGGACAAATTTCTAGAAAACACAAATTACCAAAACTAACTCAAAAAGAACTAAAGAATTTAAGTAAATTTAAACAAGTAAATGATTTAGTAATTTTAAAACACCCCACAGCCCTGACTGGTCTGGCTCAGTTGGTTGGGCATCATCCTGCAAAGCAGAAGGTCGCAGGGTTGTTTCCTGGTCAGGGCACATGCCTGGGCTGCGGGTTTAGTCCCCAGTCACATTGGGTCTGAGAGGCAATTGATCAATGTTTCTCTCTCACATTGATGTTTTTCTCTCCCCTCTCATCTCTCTAAAAATAATAAATAAAATCTTATTTAAAA
Source organism: Furipterus horrens (assembly GCF_987537825.1). NCBI lineage: Eukaryota > Metazoa > Chordata > Mammalia > Chiroptera > Furipteridae > Furipterus > Furipterus horrens. The sequence goes on along the minus strand of NW_028327176.1, from coordinate 109,147,930 downwards.
AAAAATAAAAGACATAAAGTGATGCCTAGAATAAATTCACTGTAAATTCCACCAAACATTTAAAGAATTAACACCAATCCAGAACAATGTTGTCAAAAAAACAAAAGAGGAGGAAATACTTCCCAACTCATCCAAAGAGACCAACATTATCCTGATATGAAAACCAGATAAACATCACAAGAAAACTAGATTAATATCGCTTAGCAATAAACACAGAAATCCTCCACAAAATACTAACAAATCAAATCTAGCACATATAAGAAGAATCATACAGTATGTATGGTCAAGGGGGCTTGATTCAAAGAATATCACAGTAAGGTCATTTTAACATCCAAAAGTCAGTTAATCAGCTAATGTAACATACCATATTAATAAAATAAAGGACAAAATCATATGATCGTCTCAACAGGTGTAGAAAAAGCATTTGGAAAAAAATCTAACACTCATGATGAAAATGCTTGACCAAATTTTATTTTTTTATTTTTATTTCTTAGAATGGACACAAAAAAATGTATTTATATTGCTCAATTATATTTTATAGGAAATTTTCTTAATCTGGTAAAGGGCGTCTACAAAAATTGCACAGCTGACATTATATGTCGTGGTAAAACACTGAATACTTTCCCCCCAAAATTAGAAACAAGACAAGTTTGTCTACTATTGCCACTTATATTCAATATATTACTGGGGAGCCTACCTAGGGAAATTAGAGAAAATTAAAGAAATACAAAGCATCCAGACTGCGAGGAATAAGGTTATCTAATGGTAAGAGACATAATTTCTTAAGGAATCAACTAAAAATTATTAGGACTAATAAACGACTTCTAAGCTCAATATATAAAAATCAACTGGGCTCCTGCACACAAGCAATAAACATTCCAAAATTGATATTAAAAAAAAAAACAAAAAACGTTTTGTAATGACATTAGAGAATAAAATAGGTATAAATTTAACAGAAGAAGTACACAATTTCGATTCACGAAAAATTTTTTAAATCTTAAAAAACAGAATAATAGCCCATATTCATGGATAAGGAGACTTAATATTAAGATGTCAATATTTCCCAAATTGATCTACATAGTCTCCACAAACCCAATCTAAATCCTAGCTTGCTTACTTGTAGAAACTGACAAGTTTATCCTAAAACAAGAAACAGCAAGGTGCCCAGAGTAGCCAGAATAATCTCCCAAAAAGGAGTGTTAGAGAATTCACACTTCTCAATTTCAAAACAGTTCAAAGGAATAAAAGTGAGAGGCCAGAAATAAACCAATTTATAGTCAACTATCTTTTGACAAGAGGCAAGACAATTCAATGAGGAGAGAACAGACACAAATGACACTGCATCAACTGGATATCCACATACAAAAGAATGAAGATGAATGCCTACTTCAAACCACTATACAGAAATTAACTCAAAATTGGACCACAGACCTAAATGTAAGAAAAACTATAAAACTTAGAGAAAACCCTCAGGTAAATATTCATGACCTTCCATTAGGTAATGCCTTCTTTGATCTCAATAGGAAAAGCACAAGTTACAAAAAAAGTACATAAATTACATCCAAATTAAAAACTTGTATTGCAAATGATACCATCAAAAATAATAATAAAAAGGAACTAATTTAAATAACCCATGGACATGTACAACGAGGTGGGGATTCACTGTGGGAGAAGGGGTGGGCTGGGTGGGGGGGACAAATGTAATAGAAAAACAATAAATAAATCAAAAATTTAAAAATATATATTTGACTAATAATAATAATAATAATAATAATAGAATGAGAACTCTCAGAAAGGGAGAAAATACTTGAAAATCATATAACTTACAATGGATTTGTATCCAGAGTATGTAAAGAGTTCTTAACACAACAAAAAAAGACAACTCAATTCTAAAATGAACAAAGGATTTGAATAGAAGTTTGTCCAAAGAGGATATACAAATAAGCAATAAGCACATGAGAGGATGTTCTAAGTCATTAGGAAAAGGCAAATCAAAACCACAATTACATATCATACCCACTAAAATGGCTATATTCGAAAAACAGATAACAATTGTTGGTGACAATGTGGAGAAACTGAAACCCTCATACACTGGTAAGATATATAATGATGCAGTCACTTCAGAAAACAATTTGGCGATTCCTCAAAAGTTTAAACACAGGATTAGTCCATGACCCAGTAATTCCATTCCCAGGTATATACCTAAAGAAATGAAAAGATATCCACACAAAAACTTATACACAAATATTCACCGCAGCATGATTCAAAACAGCCAAAAGGTGGAAAGAACCCAAATGTCAATCAAGAGCTAATAAAAATATTTGACAATAAAAAGCAATAAAGTACTGATGCATGCTACAACAGAGATGAAACTTGAAAATACTATTATGCTAAGTGCAATAAGCCAGTAACAAAAGATCACAGATACATGATCCATTTATATAAAATGTCCAGGTAGGCAAATTCACAGAGAAGAAAGTAGATTAGTGGTTGCCAAGGGATGAGAGAGGGAGAAATGAAGAGTGACTACTAATGGGTACAAGTTTCTTTCTTTAGGGTAATGAAATGTTCTAAAATTAGGTTGAGGTTATGGTTGCAAAATTCTGTAATTATACTAGAAACCAATGAATTGTACATTTTAAAACGGTGAATTTCAAAATATGTGAATTGTATCTCAATAAAGCTATTATTTAAAAAATTATACTTGTGATCTCATTTATATGTGGAATCTCAAAAAGTCGAACCATAGAGAGAGTAGAATGTTGGTTGCCAGGGGCTGTGGTGGAGAAAATGAGGGGATGTAGGTCAAAGGGTATAAACTTCTAACTATAAGAAGAGTAAGTTCCGGTGTTGGGAGAACTGGACAGGGACATGCAAAAAAATGAAACTAGACCACCAACTTACACCATACACCAGAATAAACTCAAAATGGATCAAAGACTTAAATGTAAGCCGTGATACCATAAAAGTCCTAGAGGAAAAAATAGGCAGGAAAATTTCAGATATCCCACGTAGCAACATTTTCACTGATATATCTCCTAAGGCAAGGGAAATAAAGGAAAGAATAAACAAATGGGACTACATCAAACTAAAAAGTTTCTGCTCAGCTAAAGAAAACATCAGCAAGATGAAAAGGAAACCAACCATATGGGAAAATATATTCGCCAATGACATCTCAGACAAGGGATTGATCTCCAAAATATATAAAGAACTCATACGACTCAACACCAAGAAGACAGACAACCCAATTAAAAAATGGGCAAAGGACCTGAACAAACACTTCTCCAAAGAAGACATACAGAGGGCCCATGGACATATGAAAATATGCTCAACATCACTAGCCATCAGAGAGATGCAAATAAAAACCACAATGAGATACCACCTCACACCAGTCAGAATGGCCATAATCAACAAATCAACAAACAACTTGTGCTGGAGAGGATGCGGAGAAATGGGAACCCTGGTGCATTGCTGGTGGGAATGCAGACTGGTGCAGCCACTATGGAAAACAGTTTGGAATTTCCTCAAAAAACTAAAAATGGAACTGCCTTTTGAACCAGCAATTCCATTACTGGGATTATATCCGAAAAATCCTGAAACACCAATTCAAAAGAACCTATGCACTCCAATGTTCATAGCAGCACTATTTACAATAGCCAAGTGCTGGAAACAACCTAAATGCCCATCTGTAGATGAGTGGATCAAAAAACTGTGGTACATTTACACAATGGAGTTCTATGTAGCAGAAAGAAAGAAGGAACTTCTACCATTTGCAACAACATGGATGGAACTAGAGAGAATTATGCTTAGCGAAATAAGCCAGGCAACGAAAGAAAAATACGTTATGCTGTCACCTATTACAGGAAACTAATGAACAACACAAACAAATGAGCAAAATTGAACCAGAGGGCATAAGCCTATGACCGCATTACCTGAGTGATTGTCTGTACGCATAAGCCTCACTTAATCCTCTCTGCAGCGCTGCCTCCGGAGACTCAACAGTTTGGCTGAACTAAATGGCTGAGTTGGTGAAGAATGGGGTGGTCTGTGGGCTTCACTTTAAAACTGAATTCTCTTTTCTATCCTAATGGCTTGGACAGAAAGGGCCCAGAGGTCTGAGAGGGGGGAAACATAAACTATTTCCCTCAGCCCAAACTAAATAAAATGGGCAAAAGGGTTTTGGACAGGAGAGATGTGCCTAGCACACCTTCCTCCAAAGAAGCCCTTTTTTTTTTTTTTTTTTTTTTTCTCCTAATGTGGAACATTGAAAAATTAATCCCTGCCTTTTGCCACCTAGTAGTTATGGATTGAATGATGCTTTTTAACCCTTTTTGCCAAATCTGTTGCCCCCAGAACACAACAAGGATGCCAGCCTGCTAAACCAAGCACGCCGTTGTCCGGAGACAGCCAACTGACCTGGAGTCTGCATGATCCTTCCCCATGTGGGAAGGCCACCCTCCCCTCCACACCCCCACTCTTATTAGGGATTTCTGGACCCAAGGGTAGGTAGGACGACGACCATGTCCAGCTTGAAGCAGCTAGAGGAGCTTGAGACCTTCGCCCATTGTCCTTTACAAGATTACAAAGGGTCTTAATATCTGAGAGGGAGGGATAGTTATTTTTTACGAACCATGGGTATGGACTTGGGGGGGGATGCTGGGGGAGGGAGATACTGGGTGGAGGGGAGTAAGGGGGAAAAAATTGGAACTACTGTAACAGCATAATCAATAAAATATATTTAAAAAAAAAAAAAAAAAAAAAAAAAAAAGAAGAGTAAGTTCCAGGGATCCAATGTACCATGTAGTGACTCTAGTTTATAATGCTGTACTGGATACTAACTAGAAAGTTGCTACGACAGATTTTAAATGTTCTCACTATAACGACAACAAAATGGTAATTATGTGAGGTAAAGGATGTGTTAACAACCTTATTAGGGTAAACATTTCACAATTTATATGTGTATCAAATCACCACATTGTGCACCTTAAACTTACACAATGTTACATGTTAATTAGGTCTTAATATAACTGGGAGGTGGGGGATATACCATGTAATACTTTATTTATATAAAGTTCAAAAACAGACAGAATATATGATATTAAAAGTCAGGACAGTGGTTACTTTTAGGTGGGAGACAGGAGCCGGTGAATTGGAGGAGGCACAAGGGCACACAGGGTTAGAGCAATGTTCTATTTCTTAACCCTGATGATGCTTACTTTGTGATACTTCATAGAGCTATACACTTATGATTTGTGCAATTTCCTGTATACATCATATATCAGTTTTAAATGTGTTTTTAAAAAGAAACGCTGTTTTTGCTTTAAAGTATACTTACCAACATGTTAAGCTACTCTAGAATAAAGAATAAATCTCAAAGACACTTTTTCTCTATGGCATAATAAAATCAATAATGTCAATAATGGCAAAAATATAAATTATTTTTAATATGAAAGGATAAATTGACTATAATTGGTATCAGCAATAATGAACTTCACAAAGGATCAAAGTTAAAAGCAAAGTGGAAAATGCATGGGGTTTGGGTGAGATGGTCCTGGGCTTGACACTTTTTTCTATGCCTGGGCTGACGTTATTCAGAACCTCCTGGGGCCCTTATGAAAATGAGAGAAAGTGTGGAAAGTGCCTCCCTAGCGCATCATAGATATTAAATGTCTACAAGTATTTGTTTACTTCCCTTCATGCAATCTCTCTTTTCCAACTCAATAACCCACACTGATTCTTACATCTTCCACTTCTCAGATATAACGTAGTTTATCTACTCCAGTCTTTTTATTTTGGCCTCAAGTCACCCATTCTACCACCCAAGTAAAGGCTCAACCAGTCCTACTACCATTCGACTGCTCTAAGTCTTCCCAAGCAGGATTATTCATCTTTCCGACTGTAGCACAGAGCCAGCTAAAGGACATAAATTCTATTTCCACTGACAATGCTTATCCCCGCTACGCATGTCCCAGACACCTCCTTTTACTATCATTACTATATGCAAATCATTCAGATTTCTCTGCAAAGTTATTTTCAAAACTATTCATATTTTACTGACAACTGACTTTTAAAATAAAGTATGAATCCCTCTAAACTTCAATATTAACTTTAAACTTTTGGCCTAGAAGATTCTGGTTAAAGATGAACTTTTATAAATTAAATCTTTTTGCGCTTTCACTAATCGTATATTTAAGAAAGCAACTATTATAAATGTGAGGCCTTTCTTCTAGTGAAGAAAAGGGAAAGGTTCATTGTCAGGCAAAACCAATAGTCAGTGTCTCAGACAGATACTTAGGGAGAAGATGTAACAAGAACAAATGCCACACAGCAACACTAGCACATCAGGTGGGATGAATGCTAGCACTTAGGGAGGGATGAATAGTGAAAACAATTGGAAATCACTGTAAAAATATACTTACAGCTTCAAACTGCAAATGACTGTCCTTTAAAAAATCTTGAATTTTGTCCTTGGGTAAAATACTGAATCGAAATCGAAGGAGATCCATTTCTTGCTGAATGAACCAACGTCTAAGATCATCACTGAAATGGAGACAGGAAATTTTTAAGTATAAATGATAAGTCCAATGATTATTTTAAAAGTCCACTGATTATTAAATTCAAGAAGTTTCTATGAAACAATTCAAGCATGACCAAGATGCCAAGGCACAGAAGTGAAAAGTGCTCTATTATGATAAAGAGAGTATGACTACCACACACCACAATCTTCCAGAGATGGATTAAGCAGGGGGGGGAGAGAGGTGTAATTAACAGAAAAGTAAAAGAATTAAATACAGAATACTTCAAGCCTAGCTTCATTATTATCAAATAACATAAAAGAAAATAGTTCACTGAATTTAATGTGACTGCAAAACAGTCAATTACATTAGAATATAAGGTGTTACTTCCATCTAAGGTGGTTTCATCTATGCCAAATAAATCTGAATTTTATAAAGGTAAATTTATCTTTGAATAGATTATAATCAGATAAACTTCGCAATATAACATTTGCTTACAGCTTTATTGTTTATAATTTCACAAAATTTAATATGCACAGTACACTTCAATTTTTAAAAAGCCAACATACAAATACAGTATATTAATTTACAAGACAGACAGACCCATAATCAGCATTATTGTTGTTATATAATTATGCTACCACGTGTAAAATATGATTTAGTTTTTTCCAAAGTGGCTTTCACATTGTCAGCAATTCATTTACTGCATAAACTGCATATTCTTATTTATAAAAGAAAATCTATAGGACCAAAGCTGGTCAATAATTTCTCAGTTATTATCTTGGGATAGTTAACGAGTCAACATTCACATTTGATAAGCCTATTCGTAAAAAGAAACAGAAAAGAAACTTATACGTATGCTATTTTGCCAATATTAATACAGGAAAAAAAATTTTTAATAAAAGGCAACTAACTCCTTTCCCTCTGGGTGGCACTATTGACTTACAAGAACCCAACTACCACAGGAAATTATCTTAATCTAATGATTAGCAACCCATACATCTCAACTTCTAAAAGCCTATACTGAATTCAAGAGTGAATTTGATTCATTATTTTTATATATATTACCACTTTCTTCTGAAAAAAATGGTATCAAAAGTCCTCTTCTTAATGAAATCCCCTCCAACTTTAAATCACAAATGAAGAGACTCTCCCATAAAGGTGAAGTATTTCAACAGGCAAAATTTTGCAATAGGATTTTTTTTATTTTTATTTTTTTTGTGTGTGTGTATTTAATAGTAAACAACTTGTTTCATACAATTCACTGCAACAGTGTTTAACTCACAAACCACTGGTTTCTGGTGTTGTTCTGAGGTTTCCTATGCATGTTACCTTTCCATGTACCAATTCACAACCCGAGACATCAGATTGGACAATGAGAGTATATAATTGTGTACTCACGACTGGCAATAAGCAAGGCGCAAAATAAAGTGAGAAATGTGATCTCTTCTTCGTGCTTCATATTCATCTTCTAAGTTTTCCTTAAAAGTAACAGTATATGAATAAAATAAATGCATTAGAATAGTAAAAGACATAAAAAAGTACTGAGTCAGCATAAGCCAATGTAAAGTAAAAATTTCAAACATAAAAATCATAATATGCTTTCCAGGATAATTATCATTTTATTTAAGTCAGCAATGGGGTAAAATTGAGAACTGAACTCATCTCAGCAAAACTTCTTGGGTTTGAATCCCATTATTTTCCTCCTATCAACTCTTCTCTTACCTTTCTTTTTTTTCTAATTTTTAATCCTCACACAAAGATATGTTTATCGGTTTTAGAAAGGAAAAGGGGGAAGGAAGGAGGGGCAAGAAACATTGATGTAAAAGAGAAGTATCAATCAGTTACCCTCCTCCACCACCATACACACCTAGACAGGGGATCAAACTCACAACCTAGGTATGTGCCCTGACTGGGATCTGAACCCAAAACGGTCCAACCAAATATGCCACCTGGCCAGGGCTTAACTTTCTTTTTTATCCAGAATAGACCCAGGGTACGAACCGCTTCAACAACTTCTTACATCAACCCTCAACTTCTTGTTTTCCAACCTTCTGGCAAAAACTAGATCCTAAATTAATCTACAGCTATCCTCCGCAGTCCTATTTCAAAATGCCAAGAACCTCTGAAGAAAAAATACACAACTTTGGGAATCTGGAATATTAAAAAATCACATCCTCTAACCTCAGCTGGATCTTTACCAACACTAAGGAAATCTTATCCAGTCCAAAATAGTAAAAGCAAACATGTCTTGTGCACTTATGAGGTACCAGGCACTATAAAGCATTTTTAATCTAGTAACCCATTTAATCCTTAAAAAAAAAAAAACCTGTGAGGTAGACTCTGCTATGAATCCCTGTTTTAAAGATGAGGAGCCCTGGCTGGTGTGGATCAATGGATTGAGCACTGGCCTGTGAACCAAAGGGTCACTGGTTCGATTCCCGGTTGGGGCATGTGCCTGGGTTGCTGGCCGGGTCCCCAGTTGGGGGTGCTCAAGAAGCAACCATATATTGATGTTTCTGTCCCTCTCTTTCTCCCCTGCTTCCCCTTTCTCTAAAAATAAATAAACAAAATATTAAAAAAAAAAAAAAAAAAAAAAAAGATGTCCGGAATGTGAGGCACAGGGAAGTTATGTAACTTGTCCAGGGTCACAAAACTTTTAAGCAGCAGAGCTGGGATTTGACACATAATCATCTTTGTTTTCATTTCTTAGAAAAGCTGTTTCGGTCTTCACTGTTGGCCCAAACTTCCTATCACACCACCTTCCCCTTCTCTCTTGGCTGATGACTTTACCTGCCAGGCTGACTTCTGCTCCCAGTTTCTGTGTCCACACGCCATGTTGCCTTCCTCTCCCTCTCCACAGACAGAGCACCTCCCCATCCCCCTACAAAAAGCTAATTCCCATACCTAAACCCTGCAACCCATCTGTGCCTGCCTCCTAAGGACCATGATTTATCAAATGCTCTCTCAAAGTATCTTCAAGCTCCTTCTCTTTCCCTTCTAGATCTTTCTGTTCAGCTTATAAATGTTTAACTATGTTCTGTCATCTAAGTGCGTGTATATATACATATGTGTGTCTTCACTACAACTTCCTCTATATTCAGGTCTACTTCGCCTGTCCTTCCAGCTAAACATCTAAAAGAATGCACATTCCATCTCCACCTCTCGGCCTCCCTCCTCCAGCCACTGTCTTCACTCGGTCTTCTACTGTACAAAGAGTCCACGCAGTTAATAAATCAATGGATTCCATATAACTCATCTTACATGATCTATCCAAAGCTCCTGAAACTGTTTGAATCTTGGCTCCACTATTGACTGTCTCATGAGCTTGGGAAACTTATTTAGCCTATCTGTACCTCAGGATCCTCATCTATATAACAGGGATAAAAATAGCATAAGACTGTTGTCTGGATCACATGGATTAATATATGCAATGGACTCAGGACAAACTCTCAGGCATCGTAAGAATAATAGAAATGTTTGCTGTTGTCATTCCAACAATATCAGTATTAATATCACTTACCAATTTGTGTCTTAGGATTTTTTCAAATCAATTAACATAGTTCTTCACATCTTGATAGTATCAGCCTTTTTGATATATATTTATGGTGAACATTTCCTACAGTTTGATGACTGCAAAAATTTTTGTAATTTTTTTAGACACACAATTTTATATTTTTAGAGTCAAATCTTTAGATTTTCTTCTTTGTAATTTATCATATTTAGTTTCTTTTCCTATACAGATATCATGTAAATGTTCTTATGGTCTGTGCTCTAGGTTTTTTCAGGCAGCTCTCAGGTTTTCTGGTACCTTTGGCGGGTGGCCAAGCAGCTCCTTCCCACACTCCACCGATTCTACTTCAACTGAAATACAGGCATTTCTCACATTCTGTCCTCCATCACTTTCTCTTCTCACTCAAATATTTTCCTACAGCACTCTCACCTACTCCTGATAATTCCAACATTCCCCTTAAATCTACACTCCTACTCCAGATGTTTCCTAAGTCCAGACCTATATGTATATCCAATTGTCCATCATACATCTCCCCAGACCCCTCATGTTCATGTGTAGAACTAAAGTCAACATCTTCCTACTGTCTTGCTTCTCCTCCTATGTATCACAAAAATATCACCACCATCCACCTTCTTGTCCTAACTAGAAACCTGGGCGTCACTCATAACTCTTCTCTCTGTCTTTTTGCTGCAACCAGTCACTAAAATCTTTTTGTTTTACCTTCTTAATATTTCTTCAATCAGTCTTCTTTTCACCATTCAATTTACTCCCAGCATTTCCAGACTCTTAATGGTTTTCTTCCTACCAGATATGAGCCTATATCAACCTGCTGTTAAGTCATCTTCCCAAAATAAAAATCAAATCACATCCATCAAGTAGCAACTCCAGCACTATCTCCTGTAGGAAGCCTTCCCAAACCACTCCAATCTGAACTGGGTGGTTATTTGTGCTACTGGAGTTCCTAAGCACACATCCAGTAAGAGCATTCACCATCCTGTACTGCACAGGGCACACGCGGTAGTGTCTGGAAACATCTCCTGGGTAGAAACCAAGAATGCTATTGAGCATCCTACAATGCACATAACAGTCCCTGCAACAAGGCATTAGCTCTCCCAAAATGTCAACAGTCCCTAGGTTGAAAACACTGTCGTATGACAGTCATCTGACTACATGTCAATCACCCCTAGCAGACTGTACATACATTTAGGCAAAGTCTCGTCGTCGGCAGCCGTCCGTCTCGAGAGACGATGGTGTAGCTTCTTAAGAGTCTATCTGCACCGCCGAGAATGGCTGTGCAGTCCAACTCGGGAGTGACATGGTATCTGTCTCCTCCCGTGTTGAATCGACATCTTGCGATGATGCTGGAGTGTCCTCTCCAGTGAAGCTGAAGCTACAGAGCCTGGGCAGGGTGATATGGAGGGTCTGCTGTTGCCCATGCAGCAGACCCCCCCACTCTTCGCAGCTGAAGGGTCCAAGGGAAAGACGGAGTCAATACAGCTTGGCTTCAGGTGCGCCGCAGGAGTTGCCGGTGTTGACTACAACGTCAAACCGCCTTAGGGACTCCGGCTCCGGATTTTCTGTCGGGGTTTACTCCCTTAGCCTTTCCCCTGAAGAGGTATGCCGCAAGGCAGCAGAGGTTTTTTGGAGTCAGAGTTTTCCTTCTCTGATGTGCCCTGACTGGAAGATCGAACCAGTGACACTTAGCTCGCAGGCCGACGCTCAATCCACTGAGCCAAACCAGCCAGGGGTATAGGCAAAGTCTACACTGTATTAATCTGTATGAAAGCCCTGTGCCTAATATAAGTCCTTTTTCACAACTGATTCTCAGTAAATGAGTATATAGAAATTGAAGGAATATTTTTTCCCTCTTTTACTCACTCTGTAAGAAAACTTGACCTTTCGAATCTCAGTCTCCAGCTTACTCTGGTATTGCTCCGATCCTTTCACAAAGCTCACACCAAGATTTTCAACTGCTTTTAGCACTACAAAAGATCGTTTTTTTCATCAAAGAAGAACATATAAATGCAAGATAATTTTTAAAAACTAAATTCAAGACATAAGATCTATGAATAACAATTCCATAATTACTTGTTTATAAAAGATGACAAGTCATAAGTTAATTTCTGCAAATACAATATGTACAAGGTCTGTCCAGAAGGTATCCAGCCATGTAATATGAAAAATAGAGACATTTATTGAAGATACAAGATACAAGAAACATTGTACACAGGACAATAATGCCTCAGTCCCCTTTAAAGTAGATACCTTGGGACCTCACACAGTTCTCCTAATCACCATCAGCTGTCCCATCAAATTTTCCTGAATCTGATCGGTGGTCTGAAATCTCTTCCCTTTCAAAGGCGATTTTAGTTTTGGGAAAAGCCAGAAATTGCAAGGCGCCAAATATCGACTGTAGGGGAGCTGAGTCACCTGGGTGATTTAATGTTTCACCAAAAAACTCTGCACAAGACATGATGCATGAGCAGGTGCATTGTTGTGATGAAGCTGCCAATCACCAGATGCCCATAGCTGCAGCAGATTCATTGCCCTACTGGCTTAGTCAATTTGAATGCGATGGCCACACAGCACACATGCTCACTCAATGGCATCTACTGCCTCCACTGACTAGTAAAGTGAAGTCATCATTGTTCATGCATGCACATTCCATACATTCCAGTCCACTGTTCTTGGCTGCCAGTTACTATCGATGTCGTGCAAACCGTTCTCATTATATTAACAATGGCTGGACTTCTTTCAGACAGACCTTGCAAATTATATATGTCTATAAGAGGATAACCTCCTTTCATATGCAGAAAATATTGATGTCCCACAGCATAATCTAATACCAAAGACTGTCAACTAAATGGTCATAATCACTGCTATACTGAGCCACTGTGGTTGAGGAATAGAAAAGAAGAAAAAATTAAGCTCCCCTTGTTTGCATCCCTTATGTGGAGCTGTCTGTTAGGAAATCTGCTTCATTCACAGACTCATCAGAAAGATAGCCCTTGCTTTCTGATGAAGCACAGAAGAAGACACAATAGTGAAGAAGCAGAGCCCTCCAATCATCCAATGCACCGTTCTGAATCTTGTTTAAAATTTCCTAAAACCCTTTGTCAATCCTTCAGATGAATTTTTCTTCCCTCAATACAAAAAGAGGCATCTCTGAATTGAAGAATTAAAAACCTCTCAGATGAGTCCTGAACATAAACCCATGCCCCTCAGTTGCCTCATTATGGTATACCAAAGCAAATAAATTATCTCCCCACCCCCCGCCACTCCCGCCCCTGTCCTGCTCCTTTTCTGGCTATCACCATCTCCACTAGCTTTAGCCACCACCACTACTAGAGCCCTTAAAATACTTAATCATAATTATTACTTTGGAGGCCTGTAGCCACGTAGTATAATACAGCTTCATCAAAGAAGAGAATTACATTATCCATCTCAAAATCCCTACCACCTAGAGAACAGTGGACACAATAAATATGAACTATACAGTAAATAAATGAATAGCAAATCCTCAATAAACACTTGTTGAATGGACTGCTTAATAAAGGAAATAAATTACCATACTCATTCTCACAAAGTATAAGCGAGGGACTCAAGAATATGTAAATTCTAATTCAATATCACTCACATTTAACTCTGTCGATAGCCAAGTTTTCAAACTCTAACAAAGATACATTTTCAGTAGGTGGCTGCAAATAAAACTGAACGCTGTGAGGGTAGCAAGCATTCCTCTGATCACCTGCCAACTTCAGTTTCTTCCTCCTTGCTCCAGAAAACTGCATTGTTCCCCTATAAGAAAGCACATGAAAAGGTTGAAATGACGGAAACTGGAGTTGAATAGAAAACAACAAACCAAAAACATAAACAAAAAAAAAAAAAAAATAGTAACTCCACACGCACAGAAAAAAAAAAATTGCTTCACTTCAAGGGCATACACAAAGTGTTAATAGTGGATATCCCTGGGCGATATCTTTCTGTATTTTCCAGGTTTTCTACAATTCACCTGTAACAGTTTTGTAATTGGTAGTGGGGGAGGAGGCGATGGTAGAGAAGACGCAAGTGGTGATGCTAACTTCCAGCCACAGGAGTCAAGTGATGTTGCCCGCTGACTACAGAGGTCTGTGGACCACCGTCCTTAGATCCCTGAGGTCCCAAGAGTTAAGATGAAGTTTAAGCGGGCTGTAATCCTGAACTCGCCGGAAAGCGCGGTAGGTACTATATAACAAGAAACTTAATGGACCGAGTCCAGATATTCACTTCCTATCTTAATGACCCAGGGAAACAAAGCAACTGTCTTTTTTTTTTTTTTTTTTGGATGTAAGACAACTTTATTTCTAATATTTTCATTTACAAACAATGTCTCAATGAATAATTTATATATGTGTCATTTTGGAGAAGTGTGTGCATGTAATAAAACAACTGTCTTTTGAATCCAGTCTTTCAGAACTCCTTTTAGGCAGCATCCACACGTTCCTTATAAAAATTCCCACCCCCGATCCTCCCCCGACCCTCCTTGGGCGAAGCTGTCTCTACTGAAATAACTCACTGGCAACTGAGTCTCTGCCCCAAAAAACACAACCAATAACCAATACCCGAGCCACATCAATCCTTCTGCTCCCACTACCTGCTAAGTGCTCTCCCTTCTTTCTCGACTTACAAGCGTCAACACCAGCATTGCTGTCTCTCCTAAATCCACAGGAATGTCTCTTACCTGTAACCACACAAAAAGCGCAGACACAGACGCTGACAGCCGGGTTTCCCGGTGGCGGGAGATTTCACTTGAACAGGAAGCGGAAATGGCTGACAGAAGTCCCGCCCCCGAACGTCCCGCCCACGCAGCGCAGGCTATTAGCTGGCCGAGGGAGCGCACCTGAAAGCCTGCAGAGTGTGAAGGTAGTTGGTAGCTTTTGAAGGTGGTCAAGGGAATGCTGGAATGTTAATAGCAAAAATTTCCACATTTTATAGATGAAAAAACAATAGCTAAAAGATCATCGTTAGTTTGTCCCCCTATGTACAATGCGCATCTGCCCGCATCCTCCACCCCGCCCCACCCTTCCCGCATAGTGAGCGCCCAGAAAAATATCTGAAATTAGCTAGAATGAACGCACGGGCGCAAAAGTCGCTCTGAGATCTACAGCAATTAGGAGAAATCAGACTCAAAGGGAAGAAATAGATGTAGAAGAAATGGAAAGCGCTGGGGAGAAAGTGGATCTCGAACTGCAGACTCTTTAAGAAGAGGCAGGTAAGAGCCACGCCAGCTCGGTGGTCAGCAGGGTTTTCAAGAGCTGGAAATAAAGCACACTTGTGGCCTCTAGGAGGCGTTTCTCACTTAACAAAAGTGGCTGAGGAAGTCTCTAGTGAAGGTAGTCATTGGAGGTAAAGACCGCTTTGAAATGTTCAACTTTTTAGAATAAAAAGTATATTGAAATAGTATCAAGCTTCAAAGCACCTACCCAGCATTGACCAAACTGTGGGTGGCACTGACCTCTGTATCATGATGTGTTGTTCTAAGTGATTTACATGCCAACTCGTTTTATTTCATAACCATATGAGATAGGTTCTGTTATTAACCCATTTTACAGATGAGGAAACTGTAGAATGAAGAAGTTAAGTGACTTCAAAGATCACGTAATAAATGAGAGAGCTGGGTTAAAAGTGAGAGAGACTGTCTCCAAAGTGCCACAACGCTAATTTCACTATTATGACAGCTGTACCTCACCATAATTTCTTCCTGCCTGTATCACTTGGCCCAGAAAAGATCCCTGAAAGCATGAGAACTGCCTGAAAAAATCTAGTGCACAGACCATAGGAATATTTACATGAACATCTGATCTCTTGATAGGAAACTAAACATAACAAGTTACAAAGGAAAATATCAAAAAGAAAAGCCAGCTATGATTACTGCTATCCACTAATACCTTCACCCAATGACAGACACTGTTAGCACTTTGCTTCAAGCAACAAAACCTCATAGTTGATGTGAACTGATGAAAGACAGTCTTGTCACAGTGCACATTAACAATTTTCTGCTATGCTCTTGACTATTACAAGGAGGCTGTCCTCTGCAACTCCTCCCCTCCAAATGTGCACTAACCCCTGCCCTTCGCTTGTCTTACAATTTGGGCAGATCTTATTCATTACAATCAGAATTTTAGGTGCAAGACAGCCCCTCTGAGCCACATTGATTTTTTTTTTATTTTCTTGGCTTTATCCTCAGTCTGATCTTAACTTTTCCTACCTTTATCTTAAATGCCAATGCCCCTTTCTATACAATAATTGATGTGTATTAAATAGTTCTTTGGACAGTTAAAAATAGTTTGCCACAAACAAAAATGCTTATATTAGTGGCAACTAAGACACTGGCAGTGGAGAAGAATATATGAGCATTTGATGATATTTTTCAAGTTCTATTTTAATCATTCAACAAACATTTGAAGGCTTCTCACAGTGGTGACTTCCTTGCCTACACATGCCCTCCAGCTTAACTACCAGCTCTTCCCCAAAGAAGGCCTTGCACTTCTCTACCTCAGAAAAGTGTACCTGCACACCAAGTTTTGCACTATTTCAAAAGGTTTGTAAATACGTATGCAGAAGGTTAAGAATACTAGCACTACTAGCTTTTAAGTTCTTTTTTCACAGATCCTTTTGTTTGTCTTTGTGATCCCTAAAGGGCCTACCATACAAAGTATCTTCCAAATTAAGAGATGAAGTAATGTCATTTTATGACCAACTCAGAGAGAACTGGAAAAAAATATGCTCATGTTTAACATTACCAATATCTTACCTAACATGTCCCATAATAGTTGCCTTTCATCATTTAAAAAATCTACTTTAAACCTCAGAGAACAAAATAGTCTCTGTATGTAAGCTATTCCAGCATCTTTAATGTTTTCTAAATGCCTCTTTGGTTCACTACCTATGAAGAGGGTTTTCTGTATCCACAGGCAATGGCAATATGAATTTACAAATCATAGTAACAATTATGGACAATGTTATACATTTCAGTAGTCATGTTTTGTAAATCACTGCAAGCTCTTTGTTGTATTTCATCAACAAACATGGGTTGATATGATGCTCAGCCCTGGCAACCAAGATGTACATAAATTACAAACCCTGATCTCACAATTGGGGTCAGAGAATACATATACACTGTAACTTTTACTTCCACTAGGCCATAAGAAGCATCTCAAAAACAGTGTCTGGCACTCCCTAGGTCCACAAAAAATGTTTATTGTACTAAATTGACTTAAAATGGGAGAGATGTATAAGAAAAGTGATGGATTCGGCTTGACACTTCAACAGATGGTTTGAATCAAATGAGACTCCAACCTATAAATCTTCAAGTCCTCATCTGAAAATTTCATACACATTCCTTCCAGAATGACTTGGCTCCCCAGTTTATCCTGTAATGAAGCACAGAGTACCTTCTCTGACAGAATTTCCATGAATCATCAGTGATCTATTCAGTGCCTGCCCTGGGCATTGCCCAGCTGCGGACAGACTGTCCCACAGAGCACTCAGCTTTACATGACTCCCAGTTCCAGGAGTTCAGTGCTGTAGCGTGTCACACTTGCAGCTGAGATTTTAGTTGCCACTCTTGGAAAATCAAAGTGAGTGTCCGTTCTCCCCCTGTGCAGGGCGTGTCACCCTAAAAACAAAGGCCTGGTATGTTTCTTTACCCAGTGAGGACGCTATAAATTCTAGATCCTGCCAGCTCTGCTTGCCATGGAAGGCAGGACAGGGGCATTTCCAGCACAACAGTGGGCCCATGAAAGCTAATGTACAGTTAGCCAACCCCCGGTCCCTCCACCCTTTCCATTCCACTGCCCATCTCTGGGACATGGCTTGGGAAGAAACTTAAGGAACACATCATTTTTTCTCCCTTTCCTTCAGATTCCTTTTATCAATCTAACATCAGGGAGCCAAGAGAACTAGAGAAAAAATACATTCTTAAAGGGAAGAACAGGAAGAAAGGGTTACACTTTCATAGATCAACACTATGTGATGTGTTCCAGAAATACCAATTGAATACCCATTAAGTGCCAGGCAATGTTTTCTATACTGGGGATATAAGAATGATGAAATAGCCTTAAATCCCTGACCTCATAAACCTAATATTCTAGTGGGAAAGAGAGAGACACTAAACAAGAAGGGTATACACATTACTACATTAAATAATTCTCTTATTTATTGATAATTTTTAGTGAAAGAGAAAGAAAGAAACATTGATTTGTTGTTCAGCTTATTTATACATTCACTGGTCTATTCTTGTATGTGCCCTGACTGGGGATCAAACCCACAAGCTTGGCATAGCAGGACAATGTTCTAACCAACTGAGCTACCCAGTCAGGGCTGTTAAATAATAATTTCTAAGAAGAAAAATAAAAGCATAAAAGGAGGATATAACTTTTTGGGGAGAGACATTGATATTTTAGAAAGGGTGGCCAGGAAAGACTGGCCAAGAATATGACCATGAAGGAGAGACCAGAAGGAAATTAGCAATTTAGTGGTGTGTGTGTTTAGGAGAATAGCATTTTAAGTAGATGAAAGTTTTATCATAATTCCAAAGTATTTAAGACCAAGTGATATTGGCACAAGAATAGACAAATAAACCAATGGAACATAACAGAGAGCCAAGAAGTGGACCCACACCTGTGAAGAAACTTGGTATATGACAGATCCACTGTACAAATCAATGGAGAAAAAAATGAACATTTCTAAATGGTGCTGGGACAATTGGCTATCTATATGGGGGGAAATGTGTTTCCTACCTCCTGCTATACACAAAAGTCAATTTCAGATGACTTAATGAATTATGTATGAATGGCAAAATTTTAAGAATTTAAAACAAATATATAGATGGTCTTGATAGAGCAAAGAATTTCTTAAATGAAATGTTAAGAAAAAGCACAAGCAGTTCTGGAGATGGATAGTGGTAGAAGTTGCACAACAATGTGAATATACTTAATGACACTGAACTGTGCACTTAAAATGATTAAAATAAGTTTTGTGTAATTTATATCAATTTTTCTTATCACATAAAAATACATTTTTAATGAGTCACAAATTGGGAAAAGAAAGTTGTCAGGTATAATTAACACAGGAGTGGTATCAGAATTTATTCAATAGAAAAAAGATAAAAACACAGTAGAAAAGAGGTGCAAAACCTGAACAGATATTTACAACAGAGGAAACATATTGACCAAGAAATATATGAAAATATGTTCAGCCACATTAGTAATTGAGAAAATGCAAATTAAAACTACAATAATATAATATTCCACACCCACTATACGGACAAAAATTTTTAAGTCTGAAAATATCACATGTTGACAGGAATTCATATACTCAGGTGGAAGTATTAATTGATGCAGCTACTTTTGACAAGTTGGCATCATCTTATAAATTTGACCCTTTGTCTCAAGTGCATAATGCTACTCTAAGTATATTCTCTAAAGAAATTCTTGTGCATAAGGACAAAAACCATTATCAAGAATGTTTATAACAACATCAAAATAATGAAACACTGGAAACCACCCATCATCAAGAAAATGGGTAAATAAATTGCTATCAATTCACAGAGGAATATGAATAAACAACAGTGAGAATGAATGAACTACAATTAAGGTAAACATAACATGGATGAATCTTGAAACATAATGCTAACTGAAAAAGCAAGTCACAGAAGAGTACATCTATGTGCTGGATACCTTCCCTTCCACCCTTACCCTACACACTCATCCTCTCTCCTGCGCTCTGCTCCTGACTTATATGAACCATAAGAGGTCTGTCCAGAAAAAGTCCAGCCATTGTTAATATAATGAGAACAGTTTGCATGACATTGATGTAACCTTGCAGTCAAGGAGAGTGGACTGGAATGTGCAGGAGTGAACAATGTACTTCACAGTACTGGCCACTGGGGGCAGTAGATGCTATTGAGTTAGTATATGTACTGTGTGGCCATCGCATTCAAAATGACTGAGCCAGTAGAGCAACGAATCTGCTGCAGCTATGGGCAACTGGTGACTGGCAGCTTCATCAGAACAACACACCCACTCATGCATCACATCTCCTGCAGAGTTTTTTGGAAAAACATCAAGTCACCCAGGTGACTCAGTCCCCCTACAGCCCAGATTTGGTGCCCTGTGACTTCTGGCTTTTTCAAAAACTAAAATCACCATTAAAAGGAAAGAGATTTTAGACCATCGATGAGATTCAGGAACATATGACAGGGAAGCTGATGACAACTGGGAGAACCGTGTGAGGTCCCAAGGTGTCTACTTTGAAGGGGACTGAGGAATCATTGCCCTATGTACAATGTTTCTTTTATCTTCTATCTTCTGCAATAAATTGTCTATTTTTCATAGTACATGGCTGGATTCTTTCTGGACATATGTCTGTATGTATGTTTTCCTGTGTGACCTGTTTCTAGAACATCTAAAGTCACTTAGAGGCCCCAACAGGAGATGGGAAGAAGGGAAGAAAGTGAAGCCAATGTGTTTATTTGCCTCGCTGCCTCCCCACAACGCTGCCTGTGTCCCTCAACCTGTCTTTGCTCCTCTTAAGATGTCTGAAGCTAAAGGAGTCCCTCACTCTGGGTCTGGTAACAGCTCCCTTCCTTCTACTTTTCAGATCTCAACACAGTAAGGTATCGACTTCAATGAAACCCTAGTTGATTTAACCACTGATCTTTACGGTTCCTGACTTTGACACCTTCACAGATAGTCCCTGCAAAAAAAAAAACAAAAAAACTTTGAATTACCCTATATTGAATGTGCCATCTGTTTTTTGTTGGACCCTGATGGGTACATTCAGAATTTATATAAAAGTTTTTGTTTTTTTTTAAAGTGAAATAGGGTGGGTGGGGAACAATGGGGGGAAATGTGGGAAACTGTAATAGAAAAACAATTGAAAAAAAATTTTTTAACGAAATAATATATTGTTCGGGGATACAAAGTAAAGGTAGGAAATTATCAAAAAAACTCAAGATAGTGGTTAACTCTGGGGAAGGAAAAAGGATGCACTGTTGGGGCACATGAAGCTTTGAAGGTCCTGCTGATGTTCCAGTGCGTGTGCTCAATTGTGAGTACATGAAAGATCATTTTATTCTTCTTTGAGCAGTACATAATGCATAGTGGGAATTTTAAAAGGAAAAGAATAAACACAGCATGGACAGCCCAAGAAACAGGAAAGTACACTTATTCATCCACCCCACTGGAGAGTGTTTGAATAGTTTTCACCTTTATTTCTTCCTCCTTCCACCCCACAACTCATCTCCACTCCCTATCCCTCCAAAGCTCTTTGTCCTCTCCCTTCTCTCTCTATGAGACCCAAGACACATCTGATGTAACAGGGACTGAGATTTTTTTCAGAGCATGGACTGCTGATGGCTCAGTGTGGAGATTTCCTGCAGACAAATATACATATGAGGTCCCCCTGCCACATCCATCCATGGTCCTGGGACCAGAGTTCACCCTGACAACACAGGTCCTCTTCCTTGTCTGTCTCCCACATCTCTGAACCCACCCAGGTGCCAAGATCTAGAGGTCTTTTTTACTGATAGTTACCACTCAAGCCTAAATTCTCACCTCCACTTGCCAGCACAGCTCTCCCCATGCTCTAATGACCTGGTAGGCGAATGGCTTGTACCCCCACACAGCTTATCCTGCCCGGAGCTTCTCAGCACCTTGCATACATCTGAGAGGAGATGGTGTGATAGTTGTGCTAGTCTGGCCTTCTCACTAGGGGCAGCGTAATGTGGAGCTGAGCACAGAGTCCTGAATATGGGTGGGCCCAGGAAGAGACATGAGACAGGAACTATATGAAGTTTAATCCAGTACCTCTGCTTCAAGTTTATCCATGTGGTGTGTGAGTAGGAGAGGGTGTGTGTGGAATGAATCTCACAATGAACACACACGCTGTCAAGTAAAACTGCTCTTGGTGATATATATGGCTAATAAGAAACACAGAAAAAATTTTGACCTTTGTTTAGCCATGTGGAAATAAGTTTACTCATATCTATGAGCATCACATATCATTGATGGATAACTACCCTATGCACCATAATTTTAGGCATTTCATTACTCTGTGTTAAATTAATTTTTGGACAAATTTATTTTATTATATACTAATTATTCATGCTAGTTCAGAACATCCAAAGATTATAAGAAATACCTATTTTAGGTAAGTATACAACCCAATTCGGTGCCTAACAATTTAGTAGAATGTCCCTTATTGTTTTGTTCCCTATTTAAATTTAAGCTGACTGGAGTCCACTGTGCTAGGCCTGGATACTTAGAATCACATGTTAGTGATGTTAAAAGGAATTTAATTGAAGAAAGAAATCATGAGAAAAGAATCTAAGTAATCAAGGAACTACCATCAAATATAATTTTAATTTATTCTCTTTAATTAATGGTATTTTTCAATGTACTGTCTATACAACATGATAAATGAGAACTCCTAAAGTGAATTGGTTGTTTTACATGAATTCAACCAGATCTTGGCAACATCCATTGTTCTATGGGTCCGAACCACTCTGAATATTTGAATTTTTAATATGAGCCTGGTTATTAGATCATGAGCCTCTTGAGATGAAGCTACTATCTGCCTCTACCACAGTTCCTGACAAAGAACAGATGTTCCATAGCTGTCTGCTGAACTGAATTGAACTCTTATGTATTTATACCCAATTCCAGATGGGCTCTCATACACTTCATGATGTAATCCTTCACAAAAGATGTGTTTTCACTTTAGATTTTGGCTTCCCCACTGAAATTCCTGATCAAAATATTTTCTTTCAGTTGGCTGATTTTTAGAAACTGAAGTAGGTGTAAATATGATCCCATTATTGTGCCAAGATTTAGTTCCAACCTGACTGATAATCATGTCCAAAACTGAGCATTCTTAGAAAATGATTTTAACATTTTAGAAAATGGAAATTAAAAAATAAAAATAAATCTACCTTACTCTGACTAATCGAAGCATTTCAGGATCAATGTTCAGTGTTATTCTAAGTGCAGAGAGAAAAGGGAACTTCCTAACACATGTGGAATCACCTTATCTGTGTTTTCTTCTTCTTGAACAACAAAACAATCTGTCAGCCATGGGCCCATGTGGTAGAAACTACATCCATCTAGAAGGAACATGTTTTTTCCCTCCGAGGTTAAATATTTCAGGGTCAGTGCCCCAGAAGCAATGTAGCATGCATTTGGGACTTCACTCTAAATGGGCTTCTCACCTACTGCTCTCTTTCCAGACCTCTCTGCCCCTTGAGGCATAAGGTCGTGGGCCCCCAAAACAAATGCTGCAACCCTTTCACGGGGACAGGCTCCTTTTCCTTCCTACTCAATACTACCTTCGCTTCACCACCCCCACACACATACCCAGGCCACACAGGCAACTTTTAGAACCAAGCTCAGTCTTCCCCAGAGTACATTTATGAAGAAATTAGGTTGTTTGTGCTCTTTCCAGTGGATTGATAGGAGCAGCTGTTTTCTTGGAAACTGTTTAATGATCTCCTCTGTGGGAATTTTTTGTCTGCTACATAAAGTTAACCCAGTCTTTTTATATTAACTCCAGACTTCTCCAATTATCTTTGTTTCCTAATAATAATGGTATTGGCATTTGTGGAGCACATTATAGTTTTCAAAGCAATTTCATTTATATACTCTAACCAAGGATTTCTCAAATCAATTGAATCACTGGGGTCCCCTTATTTAACTATAATTTCCATTTTTTCCTTTTATTTTTATGGTAAGTTTTAAAAGTTTAATAAAAAACATATCCTGTGTCATCTGGGAGGCTATGCTATTTCCAAATAGTGCTATATGACTTCAGTGACAGCCATTGCATGTAACACCAGTCCCGTTGGTGTTGTATGATTATCTGAAAACACACAGTTTAGCTTGTCATGTATTGGTAAGCATGTCTAGCTGCCCTTAGATTATTAGCAGTTTCTAAGGTCAAAATGTCAATCACCACCTTGCCTCACCAGTGTTCTTAATTTGGATTTTTTAAACAGTTATAAAGACAAAACTAGCTTTTATCTTGCAGTCATAATTTGCCATTCCAAGACATTCTATCCTTATGAATAAGCCTTTAGTTTCTTAAGATATTTAATAAGTCGAGGTTCGGTTTGCTATTGTGAAAACAAACCAGTATAGAAAAATAAAGTGCTATTAAAAAGGTGAAGCTAAAAATGAAAATGACTCGTGAAAGCCAAATAAGATAAATGATACTTCAGTTCATTGAACAAACTGATTTCATAATAGTGGGAATAGATATTTGTGGTAGAACACTTGGGTTTTCACCAGGCTTATAACGCAAAAGACATTTAGTGATTCCAAAACCTTGCATAGTCCATTCAGCCAGTATTCAGTGGATACTGCAAGTAGAAGTATTGCTCTGATTCTGCCTTTGTAAATGCCAACTTGCAACAGTGTACAATAGTATAAAACATTTCTGTTTGCATTTTGCTGGGAACAATTAAACTGATTGACTCTCCAATCAATTGTAGTGGTTAAAAACAAATTCATTTTTTAAAATAAAAAATAAGCAAGCAAGGTAAAGACAATGATAAAGGTGATGACTTACTGTGGTCAAATAAAAAATATCAAGTAAAAAAAAGTGACTAAATCTTTTTATAGTTAACTTCAACATCGTATGCTCTTTAACTGTAGCAAAAACATCATCTGGAAAATTAAGTTAATACTGTTAACTGGAATTGTATTGACTTTACAATTTTGTGTTTAACATGTAAATGTGTTTAAATTTTATGTGGGTATCTTAAGCATACACATATAAAAACTATAATAATAATGATATCAAAATTATATATATATATATCAACTCTAGATATTCTCAATTATTTTCTTTCTCATAAGGGATTATGTATGTTACTCAAGTTTGAGAAATACTAATTTAATCATAATAAGTTAACAGTAAATATTTTGATTTATAGTGTTGCTCGGGATAAATGTTACCCACAGTAACTTAAAATGGTTTTTGACAATTTTGATTGTAGAAAGTAAAAAAAAAATAATCAATTCTTAGTTTCTGATTCAGTAATTATTTTATTTGAATTACAGATTATGGACTTTTATGACTGAGTTATTTCCAGAATACACTAGTCCCTCTCTATAACACAGTTCATTTATCGCGGCCTCACTATATCGCAGGATTTTTAAAAATGTTATATTTAATCATTTATTGCGGATTTTTTGCTATATCGTGGGATTTTGCAGTATTGAATATGTATGTTGTTAAAGTTACATAGGTTTAAGAGTGTAGAATATGTTTAAGAACATAAGTAGTGTCTATAAAAGTGTGGAAAAGGTTAATAAGAGAGGGTGAATAGTTTATAAGTGTGTGGGAAGGGTTTATAAAGCTTTAAAATATATATAAATACTAAAATAAATGTAAGGTTCCTACTTCGCGGATTTTCCCCTATCACGGGGGAAGGGGGGTCTAGAATGTAATACCCGCGATAAGTGAGGGACTGCTGTACATTGGCTTAAGAATACAAATCCTAGGGCTTTGGAGTGTTCAGTTTGCGGGAGACAATATTGTTTTTTAAAAGCACTCTTCCAAATGGTTCAAGGTTGTTTAGAACATCCATTCACCCTAATGGAATTACAAAATATTAAGGGGAAAAAAATGTGTTTTAGTAGTTGTGTCTCTGAGAGCTAGAGATAAAACATTTTATATATTTATCTTTTAGCCATATGTGGTTAACCAAGCAATGATTTTCATATCTCTGTTTGGCACATAATTTTTAATGTATTATTTAAAATTCTACAGCTACCTTGAACTCAATGAAGCATATGGAAAAGTGCTGGGAAAGAATGGAAACACCAAAAATGTTTGCTAATGATTCAAATATGTACTTAAAAACTCAAGAGTTAGATAGCCTAGAAAGAATATATATATTTGTATATATATATATTCAAATGTAGGTAACTCTGCTAAAAAGAACTAAACTAAGTAATAACTAAATTATTCAACAGATATTTATATTTAAAGTGGGTTTTTTTCCCAAATAATTTTATATTATCATAAAAATCCCTGGATAAGGCAATGTGTCATAGTTGGTGGTTTAAATCTGGAAGTGAAATTAATTCAGATTTGGAAGCAAGAATTCTGTGACTCCCAACACCCTTTGCCTCACCAAGGGTAGAGACTGAAAGTTCTATCTTAGCTTTTGACCTCCCAGCCAGTAACCGGGAATGTCTTCTGAAGTATCTGTCTTGAGTGCATGTTGTGGTGAAGGCAAAGGAAAATAGACCAGAGTTGCCTTAGGATTCAGTCTTAACACATTCTTGTCTTCAACACTGATATAATCAATAATTCATAAAAGTAATTTTATGTGAACTCCTTCTTGTTAGTGTACATGTGCAGGAAACCAGAATCTGGCTGGTACACTTTCTCCACTGTATTCTTAAGACTAGTCATGTCGAATCATCAAGTATAAAGCTTCTAGGGTGATTCTTCCATTCTTAAGACTACAAGGCCCAACAATGATCTGAGCTCAGGGCCAACGTGAATTTCAGCTCTGGCAGCAGTCTTCTAAAGGCGAGGTAGGAAGGATAATAAAACTCAGAAGAAAAGGGGTCTTATCTACACCAGGTATTGAAGCAATTGCTATCCTGTGCCTAGGGTAGTCAGATATTATTTCTATTTCTTGCACACACACACAAAAATACCATTAAGCAAAAAAGACCTAAAACATCATGTGTTTGAAATCAGCTACCTATTTCTCCAAAACCAACTTCTCTCACATCAACATTAATCGTAGGATAGACAAGATAAACCTTCTCTAACCCCACAAAAAGGAAACCCTTTGAATCAGAGTACTTTCATAAGTTGTAGTACCTTACACAAGGAGAGACAGAGATCATTAAATGCCTTCTGTGTTGCTGCTGCTTCCATTGGGACAAAATTGAAAAGAAGTCCAACCTTGCAGCTCAGCATGATGATTAGGACTATTGTTTCTGAAGGTAGAACCACAACTATGCTCGCAGGGAAAATAGCAATGCAAGTTCAAACTAAGATTCATCCAGAAAAATTAATGGCTGTCTTTAAAAAATGTACTCATTTATTGTCAACAAATCAAGCAACCAGTAGCCTTACTACTCTTACTGACAGGAAGATTGAACTCCAGCTAGAAGATGCACATTAAAGCACATTCAAGGGACTGGAGCCCATTCACAATGCAGTCTTCAGATACAACACACACACACACACACACACACACACACACACACACTCACACACACACACACACACACCACACAACAGTATTGTACAGCAAGTATATTCATACTTACCCAGCTCGCACACCCAGTTCTGAAGCTCATGGTGTTATTCTAATCCAAATTTCCTCTTATGCTGGGAGGCTTAATTTTCCCCAGAGGAACTGAAGTTGCTAGACCGAGATACATGAAGCTAGAGGTGCTTGTGAGGATGGAGAGAGTATACAGTGCAGTTGCAAATGTAAGAGCCAAAAAGCCAAGTCCAAAGTAAAGGAAACAATGGCAGGACTTAGCTCCTGATGTAAGAGAAAGTCCAAGTTGGCTAAAAATGTCACACCTTTCCCTCCTGTATTGTAAAGGCCTTTTGAAATTACCCTAACTGTTCAGTAAAGGACTTCATATATTGATGCATAGGGTTAACATAAAAAGTGTGTGTGCACATGTGTCAAAGTATCTACCTCACTCCCTCCTGGGCCTAAGTAGAGAAAGGACATCCACCCTCTGTGGATTTGCCAACTGGTGCTTTGCAAAAGAAAGAGACCCACATACTGTACCACCACCTTCACTGCCTGCAGAATAAACTAAACCACTGCAGACCTGAGGAGCATCTCTCCAGAGAGGTTCTGCTGCTTTAAGGACATACCCCTGGCTTATGTAAGGTAACCGAACAGCACATCAGAGAATATGGGAGTGGAGAAGTAGAAAATAGATTCTCAAATCTCTTCTCTATTCCAAAACATAAGAGTATCCTGGCTCATCTTTGGCCCCCAATGGCTCCTCCCTTTAATTAACTGCAAAAGAATTAGCCTCATTTCCTCACTGAAATGTGTATCTAGACATTCATTTATTGATTCATTTAACAAATGTTTGTTGGATTCCAAGCATGGGTGGACTAGAAAAGAATGTAAGATGGAATACAAGGAGCTCAGGAAGTCGTCACTTTGGATATTTTAGTCCAGCACATAGATTCCCAACTGCTGGTCCTGGAACCACCGATGGTTTGGAGCCAGTCTGCAGCAAAATGAGAAAACTAAGGACAAGGTGATTCAGAAATGTAAGTCAGTACAAGGTTGGGAGGGATTGTTTTTCATTCTGAGAAGACATCCTTTCAGCACTTTTCTGTTAAAGTGTCCTGCCTTTTAAGAAATGGTTTAGTGGGGAAAATGTACCTATTTGTTTTATCAAATGGGAAATTCTCTGTCGGTTCATTAATTTTTTTTTTTTAGTTTCATAAAATTGTAAAATTTGGGAACTACTCATCAAGATCATACATATTAAAGCCCTGAATAAAACCTAGCATTTTTATAGTTGCTTACAGTTTATAAAGAGCTTTCATGTGCATGATTTCATTGGAAACTTACCCACTCTCCTCCCTAAATACACACATGTGCACACAGAGAAACTCAGGCACAAAAGGAAACATCCACAGTCATAAGACTAGTAAATACAAAGTAAGGATGAGAACCCAGGCTGCTGATATCAATCCTAGTGTAAGAAATAGTGTGAAGATAAAATTGACAGGGCCTGGTGACAAATGGGACATGGGAGAACAGGATATGGGGGGCAGGGAGGAGAATGCAGATTAGAAAATTGAGAATTTTTGTTTTGGTTTTGATTTTTGTTTTTTTACTATTCTCAGATGCATTTTCTGTACATAATTTTTAACATCTGTACCAATACACAGTCATCTTACACAAATAAAAATAACAATAAAATGACTGTTTTTTCTGTTTAAAAGAAACAAATGCCTCTCATAATTTGGAGGGAGAGGAGCATAAAGGGGAATAGAGCTTTGCATGAAGGCCCGATTTTGTAACTGTTAAAACTGTGCTCTGCGTGGTGACATTTAAGTCCTCTCACAACTGACCCCAGCCCTGCTTTCCTTCCAGGATCAGCTCCCCAGTGCCCTGCATGTGCTCAGCATCTCAGCCTGTTACGCACCTCCATTCCTCATCCCTTTGGTCTTGTCATTCTATCAGCGCAGAGGACCAGTCTGCAAATTGACTTTTTTATTTTTTTAACTCATGTTTAAATTTCTAAATTTTTCACTTTGAAATAATTCAGGCTTATAAACAAAGTACAACATAGCACCAAAAATTATCTGTCAACCTTCATCAGCTGACCCCAGAGACATCATCCCACTGATGTCTTTTTTCCTCTCCCAAGGTCCCACATCACATTTTGTTGTCATATTTCCTCCATCTCCTTTATAAAGACAGTTCCTGAGACATTTTTGTCCTTCGTAGCCTTTATACTTTTGAAGAGTATTAGCCAGTTATTGTGTACACGGCCCATGTTTCCGGGATTATATTTAAGTTGTACAATCCTGGCAGGAGTATGTCCTCCCGGGAGAAGATGATGTGCCCATTCCTCTTTTCCCTCCACCCAAATTCACATGGTATTTTAATCTGGGTGTTAGGGGTTTTGCTCTTAGGTGTGCTAAGAAACCAAGGGACAGATGTCTGATATGTGGGAAGAAGGTAATGCCTTCAATTTTGTAAATGAGAAGTTAAGGTGCCTGCCTGTGGTCCTGTTCACATGAAGATGAGCATCACGATTTTGGCAATTAAGACTTACTGCTCAGAAGAGATTTAGAACAAAAAGAGAAATAGTCCTTCCTTTAAGTTCCTAAAAAATATGTAACTTCTTCTATCCTTTCATTATATTTTCTTTTTATTTTCCTAAACTAGTCAGTTCATTAAGAACAAAGCTAAAGATTATACTTCTACCTCATTAAACTATAGTATGTTATCAATCAAACACAAAACCAGCCTTTTCCCATGCCAAATATTTCCCCTGGCAGAAGACAGATCTAGGACTCTTTTTCTATGGAATTGGTGAAGACTAATTTATTCCAAAACAAAATAGTGGTTTGCTACTGGTTAAACCTCTAGGCACTGGATCAGATAGATATTCAACATCTAAATTGCTATTAATATAAAGTCCAATTCTTACTGATTAAAAAATCTTGCTTTGGAATGTAGATGTATTTGATATGTAGATATAATTATTGGCACCAAAAATGTCTGCAGCATTTCCTCACACCAGCTGGAGGAAAAGAAACAACTCTTAAATAGGTGACTATAATAAAGTTTGAAAACTGGAATTCTATTAACTTTTTAAAACTAAAAGTAAGTTCCTTTATTGTGATTATAAAAGTAATATATCTTCATTATAAAAATTAAATTGGTATAGAAAATATGACAACATAAAAAAATTCTAAGACTCTACTGTTTAGAAATAACTGCTATTAACCTTTTTGTATTTCCCTTCATGTATTTTTTATTGGATATACATATATAGTAAATTTATTATATCTGTGTAGGTGTGTTTATATATTTATACATACATTACCTGCCTATATAGAAATATATACAAATGTGATTATACTATAAAATTGAGCCTACTTTTGTTCACTTAGTGACATATTGTGGACCTCTTTTCCTATCAATAAATGTAACACTAATATCGTCATCTTTAATGACTCCAAATTACTCTATTGCATGACTGTACCATAATATATTTAACCAATTTTCTACTAATAACACGTTAAATCATGTCTAGATTTTCACTATTACAAACTACATTGCAATGAATATCCTTGTGTATACATCTTTGTATGATCTTTGTATGTATTTCTTCGAACTGAAATTGCTGAGTCAAAAAATAGGTGTTCGACATTTTGGTTTTGCCTAATTGTCTTTCTGAAAGGTTAGACTAACTTATTAAAAATTATAACTTGTTGTAGTTCTAGAATGTTTTAATATTTATAATTTATTTGTACTCAATCTTTATTTTGTGTTTTTTTTAATTTAAATTTGTTTGCATATGGAAAAGTCAGATTGGGTGAATAAGAGGTGATGGAGGGAGAGAGATTTTTACTCTCTGTAATTTAATACCATTTTAACTAAGCACACAAAACTATATATATACATATATATATGTATGTATGTATGTATGTATTACTTGGGGAATTAAAAACAAACACTCTTTAAAATCAGAATATAAACTACATCTTTAACTTTTGACAACGCACATTTTAACAGTGTGTTTAATAGCTTTCTGAGCTGTATGGCATCCAAGTATATCTGCCAAAAGTTAAACTCAAAGACTAAACTTGGCAATATTGCAGTGAAGTACAGCTGGTTTATCTTATCTGACATCCAACTATTTAAGGAAGATAAATTTACCCACAGGCTTTATAATGTCCATTAGCTGAAATATTTTCCCAAATAAAACTTTTACTTTTGGATTCAACTCCCTTTCTCCTCAGGCTTTTCTTCCTTCAGGGAACATTTGCCCTGTGTCCCTTATGTTTTCATGAAACAAACTACCATGGGTCTGTTTAAGCAGGGTCACTCATGGGGAGGGTACCATATATTTTTTATTATCTAACAAGCAGACTTTTGAGTGTAGGGGCCGTGCTATAAGAATTATGCTGGAATAACAAGAGTAAACCAGAACCACCTCACGCAAAGTAGATTGAATAATCACCCTACTGATAAGTATTACTAACTACTGTGATTTTAGGGGTTAGCTTTTAAAATTTTTTCAATATTTATTAAACAACACCTGGGTGCTGTAGGAGTCAGAAATAATATATGACCCATGATCTGGTTTTCTAAGGAAGTTTCCATGCACTTAGGAATACAGGACTAGTGGCAATAAAAGATAATGGCAAATGTCAAAAGGCCAACAACAACAAACGATACTAAATGTTGCTTTCTCAGTGCCTTACCAATCTTTCAGATATTTAATCTGCTTTTCTTCATAATACACAAGTGAAATTAAATATTATTCTATTCACTTTAGAGTTGAGGCTGAAAAAAAAGTTATGACTCTCCCAAAGACACAAAGCTAGGATAGACTGTAACTAAACCAAAAACTCTAACATAACTCTATGTTAACCTTCATTACTAGCTACCTGTACATATGGTATACTATATGGAGAAGCACCTCTTTGATTATAGGGGTTACACAATGTTGATTTAATATTTTAAACGATAGCTAGTGTCGGAACAGAGCAGAGAGACAGGTTAGGAGGCTAAAACTAGAGAAGTCAAAGACATATACCAAAGTCAGAAATATAGGTCAGATGAAAGGTTAGCAAGAAAGCATGTGGTCACATGTCCAGACCCACAAATCACTAAGGAAGTGTTAGGAAAGAGAAGAAAGGACACTCCCAACAGAGGCAACAATATGAGCAAAGAAGT
Organism: Furipterus horrens; assembly: GCF_987537825.1. Taxonomy (NCBI): domain Eukaryota; kingdom Metazoa; phylum Chordata; class Mammalia; order Chiroptera; family Furipteridae; genus Furipterus; species Furipterus horrens. Next base: position 109,115,427 of record NW_028327176.1, on the reverse strand, counting down.
GCTCAACTTGTCAATCATTCAGTATGAGTTGTACTCAGAGTACATATGGAAGAGAATCATAAAAGAGAAATCAGATACTGAGATCTATATACAAAGAGAATTGTGTTGAGGCTTTTAAATTAGAATAAAAATTGAGGTGGACTAGCCCTGGCTGGTATGGCTCAGTGGGTTGAGCATTAGCCTCTGAACCTAAAGGCCACTGGTTTGATTACTGGTCAGGGCACATGCCTGGTTGCAGGCCAGGTTGGGGGTATGTCAGAGGCAACCATTTGATGCCATTCTCACACATTGATGTTTCTCTCCCTCATTTTCTCTCTCCCTTCTCCTGTCTCTAAAAAATAAATAAAATCTTTTTTAAAAATTTTAAAGTGAGGTGGACTAGAGTAAGCGCAGTGCTGACAAAGGGAAAAAAGAAAATAAAAATATTTAGTGAAGATAAAAAGAGTTGAAACTATTAAAAAAAGACCTCCAGGTATTTATGCCTGAGAGCATGTTGGTAAGTGACAAAAATGTGGAGATGCATTGGGAGAGCCAACCACCCAGTCTGTGGTACTTTGTTATACTTGGGCTACCATAACAAAGTACCACAGATGGGGTGGCTTTTGTTTTCTCACCATTCTTCAAGCTAGAAGCCCAAGATCAAGGTGTAGGCTAAGCTGGTTTCTTCTGAAGCCACTCTCCTTGGCTTGTAGATGATGATTTTCTCTCTGTTCTCACATGGTCTTCCCTCCATTCCGTCTGTGCCCTCATCCCCTCTTCTTGTAAGGACAACCAGTCACAGTAAATTAGGGCCCACCCATGTAGCTTCATTTTACCTTGATCACGTCTAAATATAATCACATTCTGAGGTACCTGGGGACTTCAGTATTAGAATTGGGGGGGGGGGGGGGACACAATTTAGCTCATCACAGGAAGAGACTGAGATGAACGATTATTTTAATATTAGCTTCCTGGAATGTTCAATGAAATTATGTTACTGAAATAGAACCATTTAGGAAGTTTTTTGAGATACCAAACAGAATTTACATACTAAAAGATATTACTTAAAACTGAAATTTCATAATTTCTACAATGGAAAAAGACTCATGGACATGGACAACTGTGTGGTGATTACAGAAGAGAGGGGGTATAAAGAGGATAAAGAGTAATGGGGAAAATACAATAAATAAATAAATAAATAAATAAATAAATAAGCTTTAAAATTAAAAAAGGAAAATTAATAAATTTAAAAAGATTTCTTTAGCTTGTAATAAATAGCAAGACAGGATGCTGAAAACCATGCAGTACTTAAAAATGAAGAAGATACAGCATTACTCTCAATAAATATACAATATAATAAGTAATAAACACAGCTCATGCACACGTGAAAGGCGTAGTATGAAATGCCCCTAAGAGAAGACAAATAAGTGTTAAGGATGTTTTAAAAAGAAAGAAATCATATTGGGTAGTGAGAAGGAACAAGCAGAGGGTCTAGGACTGAGGCTTGCGAATAGTTTATTTCTGTCATTAGTGGTGACTTCTGCCAGCATTTGATGTTTTCCTTGGATGATCTGTGAGGACCGAGTGATTTAACCCAGTACTTCAGAACTGATCATAAATCATTTAGCATTGGCTCTGAGCAATGCCAGTAAATGTTGGATCAGACTCAGGGTTTAAACTGGTCAAGATAACACAGAAAGTCGTTTTTATTACTTTTCTTAAATATAAAAAGAAACATCTGCAGATCACTTATCAATATCTTAGTGAGTCAGAATTCATCTGGAAGCAGGACTCACGACTGATCCCACATGCAGGCTAAGCTGTAGGGTCCTGAAAGTCCCATTTACCCAGGAGCCCCTCCCTGCCACGAACACTGCTTTTGCCTGAAATTCCCACTCTTCTCAGTTAATGCACTGTGACTCCCCAAGACCCCTGTTCAAGTACAGTTGTGTTTCAGGCTGAGAAAATCCATAGGCTCACAGTACTATGGCCTATTTTCCAGTTTAGTTAGTAGTCACTTTAAAAAACTCAGTGGAAATATAATAGAGGTAAGTGCATTTCGACAGAGATGAGAGAGATAGGGAGTAAAATGTAAACATTAGAGAGCTGGGTGAAGGACATACACTCACTATTGCACTCTCTTTGGGACTCTTCTGTAAATCTCAAATGATTTCAAAATTAGAAATGTATAACTAAAAAGAATATAAAGTAAAAAAGTGTTCAGGAAATAATGAAAAAAACAAAATAAATATTATATATAAAATGATCACAAACTTGTAAATAGTTACATACACCAAATATACAAAAATATTAGCAATGGTTGTCTCCGTGTGATAGAATTAAATATAATTTTCTATTTTCCCTTTATGTCTTTCTATAAAGCCTCTGAATTTTCTTTAATGAGAACTTTTAAATTTTATGTGAAGAAAGTAAAGATTAAACAAACAGGCAAACAAAACCTCTTTGTAAAGGCTCACAGCCTTAACTAATCCCTCAATATCTTTGTGGAGTGTTGAGGAGACTCCAGACTTCTAAGCACGGTGGAGGAGGGCCTCCATTCCAGCCTCATCTCTCCCCTTCTTCCCTAACCATCCTGAACTACTTACAGGCCCCCAACCTGCCTCGTGCATATAGAATGCACTCAGCATGGAAAGCTCTTCCCCAAATCCTCTCCTAGTCAAGGACTCTCCCTCAGGATTCAGCCCAGGCCTTCCCTGCCATCCACTCTGTCCACACTACCATAGCACCATACTTGGACTGATTTTAGCATTCGCACCCATTGATCGGTCTCATCCACTTGTCTGTGAGCTCCTCAAAGATGAAGCTCTGTGTTCTTTTCCACCTTGGGGCATAGCAGAGTGCTGGCACTGCATAGGACCTCAAAAACGTCTTTAAGGACCCTAATTTTATTTACTATATTTCTTATCTCCCCTCTAGCCCACCCCATCCCACCTTCCCCTAAGTCCCTATATGGAAAGGGAAACATGCCTCAATCTAGTCATACAGTTCTCTAAAAACGGGGTGTCTGCATCTCGCCTGGGGGAGATTGATCCAGCATCTTGAATTCCTGGAAACTCTCCAAGGGCACTGTACTTTCTGACCCACAAAAGGTTTTTGTGTTCAAAATGCTGAGTGAATTTTTTTCCAGTGGTTCCTAGGTTTTTCCCCTACAGCATAAAAGCAAACTGCCCCATCTGTGAACTGAAAAGGGGTTAATCAGGGAATTTTCTTTCCTTCCAGACTAGCAAATGCAGTTTCCAGAAGTTAATATTGTTTTTCATTTAAAAAAACGAGAGACCAGTAAAGTAAGCAGTCAGATCTTCCATCTCTAATGTGCAGTTTCCCTTACATAAAACCTTGACAAGCTCCAGTCCTTCTTAAGACAGGACTTGGAAAAAGGATTTTAAACCATTTTGAAAGCCAAACCTCAAGCACCATGCCTTCAGTGAGTTGGGTTTAGGGTTTCACAGGGCGTAACTTTGCTCCATTTAGTAGCAGAACAAACACCCTAAGCACTCACAACCTGCTCTCTCTCTTTACTGCATGCTGCAGGCCGTGTCCTAGAGCCCGCAGTGCCTGGCACATAGCTGGCGAGCAGTAGGCAAAAAAATAATCACAGGTTTTAGCTTATTATTATATACACAGTGCGTATTTGTGTCCATGTGGCAACATGGAGCTAGAGTTTCTTCTTCATCAGGGCTGTATAATATAATATTCATTGTACAAATATATCACAGCTAATGAATTTATATTTCTACTAACTGATGTGTAGGTGGTTTTTACTTCCTGTTGTTAGGAACACTATTGCCCTGGACAATTTTGTTGCCCTTTAGGTGCGAGTAAAGGTGAGTTGCCGCTGGCCCTTGGAGAGAGAGTCCAGTGGACATTTTCATGAGGACTTGGACAGAGCCAGAACCCTCCAGCCGCCTCAGGCCCGGGACCTCATTGGCTCAGGACAGGGAGCCATGTTGGTTTGACAGTGACAGTGACGAGGAACGCACTGAAGTTGCCATCTTTTCAGAACCTTCACCCTCTGTACAAAACCTTGACGTTATAATAGCACCAAACTGTCCTGTTATGAGCTATTTCTTCAACAGCCTGGCAATTCAAGTGTCTGACTGGAGAAAACAAATTTTTGGATTGATCCAGGATTGGGGTGGAGAGAAATAAAATTATTTTAAAACTGTGCCTTAGATAATTTAAAACCACCCAAGAATGACACCACCTACTTTTAACTGTAGTGTTGTTTTCTTGCCTCAGCAATTCATACTTCATTTTGCTTGCCTCTTATCCACTTTATTCTCCAAATCACTGCTTTTGACAAAATTATTAATCCACATCTTACACATTTTGGAGATGACATTGAAGGATGGGGTATAAATGTGGAAAAACAACTTTTTAACAGTGTTGGTAGCCAAAACATATAATAATATAAATTAAACTCCTCATAAATGACCCCAAATCTAATGTATTAGAATTCTTCTTAAAACTTAATAGAAAAAAATGTGGACAGATATTTTGATATCCCATGATACTTTAAAAAGTATTGATAGTCTTCTCTAATATGAAATATTTGGGTTTTGAGGCTAAAATTGTTAAATACATTCTGCTTTTTGGTTCTAACAGTTTATTCATAACCTTATATTCTACCAGAAGCCATAGAATTCTATACAGTAATTTGAGCACCACCTAGTGGGCATTCTGACTGTGTTCTTGACCTGAAGGAAACTAATAAAGTCATTTCCTGAGATTAAGAAGGAATTGAGTGGCCAGATGCCCACCCATACCCTACTGCAGGAGGCTGAAGTAACAACTTATGTAATGCATCGAGCCATCAATCTATCCACCCCCAACACTCTAATAATGACCATAGGGCTCTTCTAAATCCATCTTACTTAAAACATAAAACCAGAAATGAAAACTGCTATTTTTTAAAGCTCAAACAATGCTGGATAGACTGTGCTTCTGCTCCCATATGCTCAACTCTTGTAGCTCAGCAACCTGTCTTTTTACAACAGGCTTCAAATTCATCTTGCGTGTCTCTCAGACCTTTTCTGGGACACAGTTAAGCACAATCTGTCCTGAATTTTCTATGTCTGGACTTCATTATTGTTTCCATTTCTAGCCTTTATTAATTTACAACTTTTGATTGCTTGATTTTTTTAAATCACCTATGGTTCTTTAAACTATTATTGATTCAAACAGCATATTCCACTATAATTAAAGAGAGATGCTAAAAATGAATGCTTTAAACAGTTAACAAAACAGTTTTTATTAGTATCAAGTCAAAGGTAATTAAAAAATACTTAAGGGCCATTAAAATAAACAAGAACTTAAATTCTTGGTTCAAGAAATATACAATTATCAAATTAAAGGTAGTATTGAGGGTTTAGCATATGACAATTATTTCACAGTATTATGCAATCATTAACAGCAGAAAGCTTGGACGTCATTTATTCTTTATCGTATCATAGGAATCCCTCCAATTTCTAAGTAGACAACCAAGCTCTGCTTGAACCCTTCCTAGGAGAGAGAATAATTTAGTCTGAAATGAAGAAAAGAGAATGGGTTCCAATACCAAACTAACTCAAGACCTAGTCCTTGCTCTCAGTAGTAACTAGCTTTGCGACCTTGGGTGAATTACAAAATCTCTGAAGTGTCCATTTTATCATCTGTAAAATAGTTTGGTTGTGGATTGAGGGAAAAATTAAAGATCCCAATTCACATGATTATTATAAGAGTTAAATAAGTTAAGTGCTGTTTTGCACAAGCAGTCCATTTTACTCTGAGACATCTCTGATAGAGACTTCTCTATGGCTCCCTGTGTTTTCCACCTATTCATGCTGTTTTTACCAGAATTTCTCTTTTATGGGCAGATTTTTTAAGTATATAAAGACCCCAAGTCTCTGACTTCTGACCTCATACCCTCTGACCACACTGCTTAACTTAAGTTTTTCTTTCTCCTTGTTAGGTCTATACATTTCTCTCAACTATTCTTCATAGCAATGTTTCCCAAACTTTTCATGTCATAACACTCTTAAGAAGTGATACGATTTATACAATACTGAGCTCAATGGAAGACGTTGCTCAAAATTAACAGGCTTCTGCTGCCTCTCCAAGGGACCCCAGTGGGATTGAGCTCACTAGCCCACTCCAGTAACCTGTTTATCAGGGTACCTTTAATGGGTTTCTTCTCTTGTCAGTTTTACTTTCCCATTCTTGATCATGTGCACTGTGATCACTTCACAAATAAACCAGTTTCACCCAAATTCTTAGCACATCATCATAGATAATGAGTACCTTCCTCCAAAATGGCAAAATGGCAATAAAAATAATATCCAAGCAAAGTGAACCTTTGTGCATAAGCTCTGCTCCAAAGCATATATCAATCAGTAAGGTAAACAAAGTCTTGATTAATTAATGAAGGTAACTGTTTGAACTCTATACTTCACTTTACATATGGAAGCACTATATCCATTTTAAGAGCATTTTCAGGCTTATATCAAGATAATTGTCTTCCATAACTAAAGAATTAGACTACAAAAAAAAAAAAAAAGAATTAGACTACATTTTAATGATTTCCAAGTTCACATCTTTATTAGTTAAAGTCAGATAGTTAAGTTTTGTTTTTTTTTAAGATAGTTAAGATTTATTGAGCATTTACTATATGCCAGGCCATGTGTGAAGTACTTCGTACCATCCCACTAATTATTGCAACAACCTTATATTATTTTAGAGGTGTTATTTTATCCACTCCACAGAAATAGAAATGGAGGCTTAAAGAAATGGTCCAAGGTGGCACCAATCAAAAACTAAAGAGAAAGTTTTAAATTGGTGCATGGAGAGAAGCTGTGGCAGGATGAACTATTTTCAGCCTACAAAATGTTATTCTAATAAAATCTGCATAAATTTCCAAAAGTGAAGTGGAAGATCGAGGCAGGTAACTCGAGGATGCAACAGCAACAAATTATTTCTTTCCTTGACAACTTATGAAGAATATTTTTGGGGTAAATCTGCACTATATATTATATAATTAACTAACTTTGGACTTTGTCTTAAACATGTGGTCACTTTCATCAGTTCCATAAGCAACTATGTCTGCAAAAATTTTTAAGGTGATTATTTGATTAGATGCAATTGAAAATTCTGATATTTCCAGAACTGACATTATTGACACTTTAGTAAAATGAGTTCTTCATCATTGGTTTTGAAGGCCCTCTGGGTTTATTTTCTAGAGACAGAGATAGAATTTACATCAAAAACATAAATACAGAGAAATAGGCCTGAGCATATGGCCAAGTTTTCATGCTGAGTTGCCTAAATACTTGTCTGCTCACATGAAACTACTGTTCTAGTCCATAAACCCTTGGTTTCTTGATTTATTTACACTGATTCACATTATAACTACTTGATATTGAAAGTGAAGTGGAAATTCTGCTTCATCTACTTAAAACCATGCAAATTTCAACTTTTCCTTACATTTCTGGGTATTTCATTTATTCAAGTATCTCATAATAATAGTCCTGAGCCTAGAAATTAGATTTCTGAGTGTTCTTGTTTTATTCTTCTTTTCTTATAATTTACAAATCAAATTATCAAACTTCATTCTACTTTTGTAAGAGTGGACAAGAAACTCGTTTCCTGTTAATGATGAGCTAATCATGTTCTGACAACATTTTAAGGAGGAGTTGGACCACATGTTGGCAGGAGAAAGTCAATTGGGAAAAATAATAGTATACTTGTATTTGGAAAATGAGTCAGTGCTAGAAACCAACTGCATTCAACACAAAAAAATTTTGCTAGAAATGAGCAAATTGAAAAAGCTTCAAAGAAACTACTAGAGCTGATAAATGATTTCAGCAAAGTATCAGGATACAAAACTAATATCCAGAAATCAGTTGCATTTTTATATGCCAATAATGAACTAACAGAAAGGGAAATTGAGAAAACAACCCCATTCACAATTGCTATAAAAAGTATAAAATACCTAGGAATAAACCTAACCAAGGATGTGAAAGGCCTGTACTTGGAAAACTATGACACTGAAGAAAGACTAGAAGAAGGTACAAATAAGTAGAAGCACGTATTGTGTTCATGGATAGGAAGAATTAACATCATTAAAATGTCCCTACTACCCGAAGCAATCTATAGATTCAATGCAATTGCTATTAAGATTCCATTGATGTGTTTCACAGAATTAGAATAAATATTTCAAAAATTTATATGGAACCACAAAAGGTCCCACATAGCAACAGCAATCCTGAGAAAGAAGAACAAAGTTGGAGGAATCACGCCACCTAATATCAAACTATACTGTAAGGCCATAGTAATCAAAACAGCATGGTACTTGCATAAAAATAGACACGGGAAAAAAATAAATAAATAAATAAACAGACACAGAGATCAATGGAGTAGAATATAGACCCCAGAAATAAACCTGCAACTTTATAGTCAGTTAATATTTTACATAGGAAGCAAGCACATACAATGGGCAAAAGATAGTTTATTCAAAGAATCTTGTTGGGGAAATTAGATACATGCAAAATAATGAAACTAGACAACCATTTTACACCACACACAAGAATAAATTTAAAATGGATCAAAGACTTAAATATTACACCCAAGACCATAAAAACTGTAGAAGAAAACATAGGCAGCAAAATCTTGGACATTGCTTGTAGCAATATTTTATTGGAAGTATCTCTCCAGGAAAGGGAAACAAAATAAAAAATAAACAATTGGGACTACATCAAACTAAAAACATCTTGCACAGCAAAGGAAATCATCAATGAAATAAAGAGAACTCATGGAATGGGAGAACATATTTGCCAATACTTCTGATAAGGGGTTAACATCCAAAATTTAAAAAGAACTTATAAAACTCAACACCAAAAAAACAAACAACCCAGTTAAAAAACAGGTAAAGGACCTGAAGAGACATTGCTCCAAATAAGAGGTATGGATGGCCAATAGACATATGAAAAGATGCTCAATGTCACTAATCAACAGAGAAATGCAAATTAAAACCACAATGAGGTACCATCTCACACCTGTCAAAAGGGCTATCATCAATAAATCAACAAACAACAAGTGCTGGGGAGGATGTGGAGAAAGGGGAACCCTTTTTCACTGTCGGTGGAAATGCAGACTGGTGCAGCCACTGTGGAAAGCAGTGTGGAGATACCTCAAAACATTAAACATGGATCTGCCTTTTGACCCAGTCATTCCACTTCTGGGAATATATGCAAAGGAACCCAAAACACTAATTTGAAAGAACAGAAGAACCCATATTCATTCCAGCATTATTTACAATCGCCAAGATATGGAAGCAGCCCAAGTATCTATCAGTAGATAAGTGGATAAAACAACTGTGTGACATTTACACAAAGAAATACTTCCTAGCTATAAAAAAAAAAGAAAGTTTTGTCTTTGCGACAGTATGGATGGACCTAGAGAACATTACTCAAAATGAAATAAGCCAGTCAGAGAAAGATATATACCACATGATTTCACTGATATATGGAATCTAATGAACAAACTGAACTAACAAAAAAAAATGGGGACAGGTTCACAGATGGAGAGCAGGGTGACAGCTAGTGTTGCAGGAGCTTAGGGAGTGGGGGCATTGAGCAACAGGAAAAAGGACTCACGGACACAGACAACAGTGTGGTGATTGCTGGGGGGAAGTGGTGTGAGGGGACTAAATGGTAATGGAAAAAATACAATAAAGATTAAAAAATAATAAAAAAGAAAAGAAAAAAATATGCTTCACTAACCAATAAACTCAGTAAAAAGAAAATGCTTCAAGAGAAGCTGCATGATAAATATATTCACAGTTGTCAGGCAGAAAATTATTCATTAAGAATTCTGTTTAATTACAATGACATCAATTTTTAGAACATCTCCAGAATAAACTAACTGATTTGTAAAACTAAAGTACATAAATCAAATCACTAACTGTATTCAAAACTTTTCCTTAAAATTTTTGAAGTCTGCACACCTAAATGTGTTTTAGTAAGTGAAAGTGACTGTCTACCTTAAACCAAAATACATAGAAAAAAATTTTTTTAAGGAACAAAGTTATAATAGCACACACCAGTACGCCACACAGCAATAAATGCATCAGAGAGATTTTATATTAAAGAACTTGAATAAGATATCCAAAAAATTCAAGATTTTTTTCTCTTCTTCAACCTGATAATTATGTTGTTTTATCACTTCCATCACAAAAAGAAAAGATGAGGGTAGAATAGAAGTCAACACATAGATCTTAGTGACCTTTAAAATGCTGCGAAATGACCTGAGCACTTGTTCCAATTATTTAGTAAAGAGGCCAACTCAGGTCTTCACCAGGGATTGTTTGGTCTTTCTTTAAAATTTTATTTTATTTTTTATTGAATTTATCGGGGTGACATTGTTTAATAAAGTTATATAGGTTTCAGGTGTACAATTTGATAATACCACATCTGTATATTATAGTTTGTTCATCATCCCAAGTCCTCCCCTTCCATCATCATTTATCCCCCTGCACCCTCTTCTACCTCCCCCCACCCCCTTTCCCTCTGGTAATCAGTGTACTTTTGTTGAATCTATGAGTTTGTTTGTTTTTGCTTAATCCCTTTAGTTTTTTCACCCAGCCCCCAACCCCCTGCCCTCTGACAGCTGTCGGTCTTAAATACTCAAACCATGGTTTCACTGAGTATATGGCAGAGCCAGCCCCATCTTGTAACTAAATAAATCAGTAAACAGCCTATGTTTGTTAGTTTATTTTTGTTCATTAGATTCCACATATAAGTGAAATCACATCATACTTGTCTTTCTTGGACCGGTTTATTTCACTTAGCATGATATTCTCCAGGTCCATCCATGTTATTGCAAAAGGTAAGAGTTCCTTCTTTTTGTGGCCAAGTAGTATCCCACTGTGGAAATGTACCATAGTTTTTTTACTCACTCATCTACTGATGGACAGGTGGGCTGCTTCCAAATCATGGCTACTGTAAATAACACTGCAATGAACACACAGGTGAATATATTCTTTCAAATTAGTGTTTCAGGTTTCTTCAGATATATTCCCAGAAGTGGAATTGCTAGGTCATAAGGTAGTTTCATTTTTAGTTTTTGGAGATAACTCCATACTGCTTTCCACAGAGGCTGCACCAGTCTGCATTTCTTCACATCCTACCAGCACTTATTTGTTGATTTATAGATGACAGCCATTCTGACAGGTGTGAGGTGGTATCTCATTGTTTCACCAGAGACTATTTCTTCACATGGTCACCCAGGTCAAAGACACATAGGTCAAAGACAGAGCCAAGACTTTTAAGATTCTAGTTGTTGTGATTCACAATGACATTTGTGAGCACTTATGGCACTGTATAGCTTACAAATTGCTTTCCCATACATTAGTCAAGTAGCCTTTATAACAATCCTGTCAAGTATGTGGAACATGTATCACTATTACCATTTCCATTTTATAGAAGCAAACCGAATCTAAGTCTCCCACTAGCACAGTTTTTTCGCCTCCCATTACTCAGTCTCAATTCTGAAACTATACATCCTTAAAAGATTTCAAGTGCTTTGACAAGCCGAGATTACTCCTCACCACATTGATACCAAAGGACTGCATCCATTTACCGATTTATTCAGTGACAAGATGGGGCTGGCACTGCCATTACATTCTGTGAAATCGTGGCTTGAGTATTTTAGAAAGTAATGAGCACTCCAGACCCAATGAAAAAGGAAAATATAATCAGCGTGATAAATCAGGGAACCAAAATAAATGTATATCACCCCCCTGATGACAACCAATTACTAAGCGATAAAACTAGCAAATGAAACCATGGCTTGAGCGTCATCATAAATCTGCACTAAAGAGGGCTCCAGGCACCACCCCACCCAGCATTGTAGGAAACTCTACAGTATTTCCATAGCAACTGTAACTAAGGACGTCATCAGGATGCTGAAAATAAAAATAAAAAAGAAAAGAAAAGAAAAAAGATCCATAAACTGGAGACAAACAAGATTGTTTCCCCAGTAAAGCGAAGCCTGTAGTTTACTCCCAGAAAACATATTTAACCACCTGAGTCAGGCAGTAGCCAGTTATTTCAGCTAGCCAAACGCATCCTCCTGATCTATAATCATTCAAGGAAAAAATGAACCAAAAGTCTGAAAACCCAAGGAACTCAGAAATGCACATACCAAGCAGGTGGCAGCATGCTGCAGTCTAATAGATTGGTTGTGAATCAGGAAAGAAGCCCAGTCATGTATTAACTATCAAACCTATATGGGCAGGCAGGTATCATCAGGACAAAAAAATAAGTCAGAAATAGATTCTGCCCTAGGAGTGTTAAGTGTTATAAGGGGACATAAAAGATAAATTACTTAAAAAGAGGCTAAAATATGATAGATGTCAAAAAAGGAATAGATTGTTGCTATTAGATTTTAGATTATTGAAGGGTATTATGAGTTGAATTATGTTCCTCAGAAAGATATTTTGAAGTCCTAACCCCTAGTTACCTCAGAATGTGACCTTATTTGCAACAGGGTCTTTGCAAACATAATCAAGTTGAAATGAGGTATCCTTAGTGTGGGCCCTAATCCATTCTGACTGGTATTCTTATAAGAGAGAAGAACACCATGTGAAGATGAAGGCAAATAGGGAGAAGACATCCATGAACAACACAGAGAGCTTGGGATGATGCAGCTACAAAGCAAGCAACACTAAGGATTGCAGAGGACCACGAGAAGCCAGCAAGAGGCAAAGAAGCATCGTCCCCTAGAGCAGACAGAGAGAAGATGGTTCTGGCAACACCGATTTCAGACTTGTAGCCTCCCAGATGGTGAGCGTGTACATTTCTGTTGTTTTTAAGGCACCCAGTGTTTGGTACTTTGTAACTCCAGCCCTGGGAAACTAATACAGAGGGAGAGATCACTTTCTACTACAGAGGTTACAGCCATGCTTCTTGTAAGAACTGACATCTAAATTGCGTCTTGATGAACTTGTAGCATCTGAATGATAGGAAATGGGATTTCTTATTTACATGATAATGCAATCTACCATTTATTGAGAACAGACCATTTCTAAGTATTGTTCCAGGAATCATTCATATGTAACTGGAGCGGACTGTCACTCATATACAGAGGACATCTAGAACTCTCCTTCCTGAGTGAGCCTCCCCATTCCATCCCACAATGGTGATGTATGTAGAAGCTTCAGTTTGGGAAATGGAAGCAGCAGCAGCTTGGGGGTTTGGGGGGAGCACTACAGAGGGGAAGGGGAGAAAAATGGAGCAGATGGCAAAGCATCTGTTCCCATTCTAAGCCCTGGCGACAATCTCCCTTTAGAAGAGAGGGTGGAAGCAAGTTCCAGAACCTCTGTGAGAGGTTTTGTTTTCATGCAAAACTAGGCGAGGAACTAGTTAGAGTGACTCTGAGAGGCTCGGTGTATTTGGGACTGAGATGGCTCAGAGCCAGGCAAGGACATTCCCCACTCCTCTCCACAGAAGCAGGCCACGTGGAGGCTTCCTAAGGACTAGGCTCTTGGGGAGCATTAGGAGTCAACACCCTTGGCATGGTCTGTGTTCTCCTGATTAAGAGTGACCCTGGATAAACTTCAGCCTTGGTGGAGCCTCAGCACATGGCCTTGCAAGCAGATGCTGGTCGTGTGGGAGTTGGGGCAGAAAAAGAAAAAATTACAAGACAGAAGCCTGTGGCAACTGCAAAAGAAACAGTTAGCGAGGGAACTTATGGGAAGAGAGTTAATTTCCCGAAGTCAAGTATGATGGGAATTCATGCCATAAAAATTGAAATATGAAAAGATTGTGGGCCCTGGCTGGTACAGCTCAGTGGATTTCACACCAGCCTGTGAACCTGAGTAGGCAATTCAATTCCCAGTCAGGGCACATGCCTGGGTTGCAGGCCAGGTCCCCAGCTGGGGGCGTGCGAGAGACAACCACACATTGATGTTTCTCTCCCTCTCTTTCTCCCTCCCTTCCCCTCTCTCTAAAAAAATAAATAAATAAACTCTTTTAAAAATTAAAAAAAAAAAAAAAAGAAAAAGAATGGGAGACCTTGTTTTTGATAACAGGCTGATGATGAAGCCAGGAACACACAGGCTAGGTACAGATTTTCCATTTAATCCAACTAAAATCCATCATTATCCCCACTTTGGAGACAAGAAAACAGAGGCTCAGGAGCTTAAATCACTTTCCCAGTCAGTAACCCAGTGCATTAAGTGACTGAATCAAAAATAAAACCACATCTGTCTACCATGAAGGCAGGGTTCTTTCCACTACACCACACTGTGGATGGAGGAAGAAGGGAAGTGCGATGTTTGCAAGGAGTTTGGGGACAGTGCAGTAGGTCAAGGGCCCACCCAGGGGCCTGGCAGGAAACTAAATGCAGCCCAAGTTGTTCAAATTAAGAGGCTTCAATAAAGATACTACTGATGTAGCTGTGGGCATAATTAAGAATATCAGCAAGGGCTGTTAAGAAACCCAGAGATCAACAATAAAAAGGAGCTATTAGGCTCCTAGTGAGACCAGGAACCATGGTGGAGAGGCCACCAGCAGGTTCTGTAATCATGAAGCAGCAACACCCCTGCCAGAGATGTGGCTCCCGCACAGGGACAGAATAGGGAAGAACGATCTGACCTTTCCTCTCACCTCCCAGTCTCTTCTGGGGCCACCTACCAGCTGTGCCCAACTGTAAACCAGCTGTGCCCAACTGTAAACCAGCTGTGAGGGGAGCCTGGGTGAGGCTGGTGCAGGGACTCGGGGATGGAAGAGAAGACATTTCCAAGGAGAGGTAGGTAGTTGAGGCCATGGATTGGCCTTCACCTGTTTTACTCTCAGGTCCATCCCCTGCCCTACTCTGCCCTGCTCTGTATCACGAAAAGTTACTTTTCCAGCTTACTTTGCCCTCTGTTTCCAGATTCAATTCAGCCAATGGGAGGTCACTGAAGGAAGACTTTAAAGCAGAAAGGGAGAAGCCAGAGCGTTTCTTCCTCTCTCTGCTTCAGGCATTGTCTGTGGCAGAGGCTGTCTGCTGCAAGGACTGCTGTGACCCCAGCTTCTACTTGGTGACCCCAGATCCTTTCTTCCCTTCAATGTTAGGCAGTGCTAGCAGCTTTTTGCTCTTAATCTCAAGGATTTCACACTCTCCCACTTTAGGCTTCTTTGTTCTGTCATCTCCTGTATAACCCATTTCTTGAACTAAATTTCCTCTGTGTAAAAGATCAAGAACATTTCCTGGACCCTGGCTGATATAGTAAACATATCGGATAGCCTCACCCTTCCCAGGAACACAGGAGGACAATGATCGTAAACATGACTTGCGTCTCTCACTACAGTGAGCTGTTCCTTCCTGATATTGGGGCCTCCAGTCCCGCAGCCACCTGTGCTCTGACACTTTCTGACCCAGCTTGCCCTTCTCACTCATGGAGCTCACAAAGAGCATGGAAGCGATTTTCAACCGGGAACTCTTGATTTTCTTGCTGACTTGTTCTTCTGTAGCTGCCTTATGAATACCCATCCCTGAATAGGACAAAGTATCTACTTTCTCTGTTCCTGTTTGTTTGCTGTAGAAACACTACTTGGCCCAAAGTTTCTTCTCTGAGGCTATTCGTCTGCTTTGTTCCTTTTTTCCATAGTACCCATTTCCAACAATCCTGCACCCAGATCTTTCCAAAGTCCCTTGAATCAGCTATGGTTCACATCAGTTTAAAAGGGAATCCACTAAGAATCAGAGCCCAAAAATAAATTTATGACAACATGCTATAATTTCACACATGGAGGTATAAAAATCTGAAATGGGTGTATAAAAATGAAATAAAATGATGATATATGAAACCTGACATAGAAAAATCAATAAGTTATTAAAGTGATTATCCACAAAATAAATTCACTGCATTTTTCACTTTAGAATATTAAACTCCTCCAACACTTGGAATTTAATTCAATTTGCAAAGTTTTCATTTGCCCACATCTCTTTAAGACCACCTGCCTTTACAAACTAAGTTTCATCTCAAATATATTTTATTGATTTAAATACATATTAGGACATTTCAGACAGAGAGTTGGTGTTTTCTCTGATTCGTACTTTTTGTTTCAAGCTGGGATGCAGTTTAGCCTAGTTGTTAACTGCAAAGCTGTAAATCACGTTATTGGGTGTGATTCTGTCCTATACTCAATCCATGCCCTTGGCTGTTGTCTTTGGAATTCCTCCCATGTGGAAGGTTAGATTTGCAGGTGGTAATTATTGAGGAGTGCTCTTAGGAACACAAGATTAGGCAGAGAGAAAAATAGGACTACATTAATTTCAACTGAGGTTTTAGCCAGCCCAATGGGAAGCTCTGGAGTTGGGAGGGCCCTTCAGAGATGTTTTGAATTGAGACAAGAGATCCAGTCTTTGTGCTCTCACATCTGCTCAGTCACTGCATGTAGATTTCCCATAGGGGGCATCTTTGGGCAAAGGAGTGTCCTTCAGCTGAGGGCAGTTCCTGACAGGGAGCAAGAAAGGGAAACCCTGATTTGAGGGTTGAGTTGGAGGATGGGAGTCAGGGGTGGAGTGGTGTTATCTGTAAGCTATCATCAACAAACACTAGTCCTGGCAGCTGAGGAAGTAAGTGCCTTGGTTTTGAGAGGGGATGATGAAGCACAGCACAGAACCCACTACACCCCACAGAGGTGGAGTATATCTCTTTGTTTTTTAACACTGGACTTGGCCTTATGACTTGTGTTGACCAGTGGACCAAAGCAGAAGTGAGTATGCCAATCACAAGCATATACCTTAAGAAACTTTGTGTATTTCTGATTTCCTTCTTATACATGTTCAGGTTAACCTTCAAGTCTCAGGATGAAAGTGAGAGGCACATAGAGCAGAGCTACCCAGCCAGCCACTTAGCCAACATCAGCCAGTCCAGATCAGCCAACCCTCAAGTTGACCCATAGACACTATACAAAGAAGTGTATGCTTTTGTATGGTGCAATGAGTTATTCGTTGATAGTAAGTTGATTTAATAGGCTCTGACTCAGTGGTCAAATCTGACCTGCTACCTCTGGCTAACCATGTGTTATCTTGACTGGCTTCGGGATGCCCAGATTAAACATTACTTCTGAGTGTGTCTGTGAGGGTACTTCCAGATGAGATTAGCATTTAAATCAGTGGACACAGTAAATTGCTCTTCCCAGTATGGGTAGACATCATCAAATCCATTGAGGGCCTAAATATCAATAGGACAAAAGCCAGAAGAAGAAGAAATGTGTCCCCCTTTTTCCTGCCTCACTACTGGACTGGAACATTTTATTTCATCTTCTTCTGCCCTTGAGCTGAATTTACAACATCAGCTCCCCTGGTTCACAGGCCTTTGGACTTGGACTGAATTACACTTCTGGCTTTCTTCGGTCTCCATCTTACAGATGGCAGATATCATCTTCTTATGGGACTTCTCAGCTTCCATAAATATGTGACCCAATTCCTCATAATAAATATATATCTCCTACTGGTTCTTCTTCTCTGGAAAACCCTGACTAATAAAGTGACCTACTTGTGACCTTGAATCATTTACCCAATTTGTTTTTCTAAGTCTCAAGTTCACCTTTGAGGTAGAAATAATAATGTCTGCTCTATAATGTGTTATGAGTTTAGTACATAGCAACTTATGGGCACTCAGTTACTATGAGTTATTGTCAATATTTGTACACTTTTATTTCTAGTTACAAAAATCACAAGCCTAGAAAAAATTGGTTGGTGAAGTGGAGGAGCAAAGACAGAGTTAATTCCCACTGATCTCAAATTTCTTAGGCTTCTCCTGTCCTGCCCTCTGCCCTCCAAACATTTATGTTCTGGCAGTGGCGGTGATGGCAGAGTTGGGTCCAGCAAGGTGATGGTAAATGGAGTATCTGGCCTCTTATTCCTGGACCACTGAGTTAAAGATAATATCGGATGGAAGAGACAAGACAGAACAGGGGACATGTGCCCTCTAGTCCTACACTAGTGTTTTCCTGTGGCTTCCAGGCACCCGAGCTTCCTGAACCTTACATAATATGATGTTCTGATGCAGCAAGAATAGCCTGTGGGGCCCTCACTGTGTAGCTACTTCAAACATTGCTGTAGGTGGAAAATTTTTGCTCACTGAAACTCTTCTGCCAAGTTTTGGCAGGGTGGCAGGGTGCTTTGCTTTTTTTCCTCTTCCTTTTAAAGCTGACAGGGAAAACAAAGTGCAGAAATAATGTTAACCAAATAAAGAGACAGTATGCTTTTTTAAAAACCTCATTGGCATCAAAAATGTATTCCCAAATGAGCCATAACCAGATGAGGCTACACATATCCCAAGTCTTACAAGAGCAAGTTATAATTACAGACTTTATATCTTCTGACCAGTGGGTCCAAGTTTAGGTTCTGGGAAGAGTTGAGACTTTCAAATTCTTCCCTTCTCTACCTCCTAAATCTTAAATATGGCACTTTATTCCTTATTATTAGGTTCTAAATATGAATGAAACTGAGAGGCATTTCTCTTCACTTTCCAAATTCTTAAAACAGCTACTCTTTGTTTTTAATGGTGCTGTAAAAAAAAGAAAAGAAAAAAGAAAACAGTGCATTCCTGAAACATTACAAAAGACCAAGAGAAGAGAGGCAAGTGCAGCATGTTGGAGAGAATCCTGGGGAAGGGCTTCTTTAACTTTTATGCCAAGACACCTTAAGAAAACAGGAGAGAGAAAAAACATTGCCCCTGGGCTATCAGGAAGTATATAATATAAATAAAAATAGATAACATTAGTGAGAACTCACTGTTTACCAGCCACTATTCTAACATTTAACGTATACTTGTCATTTATGCTAACCCTATAAGAGAAATGATATTATTATTTTCATTTTATAAATGAGGAAACTGAGAGACTAATCACAAAGAGGTTAAGCCACTTGCCTGAAGACACACAGTTAGAAAAGAGTAGAACTGAGATTCAGAATCTTGCTCAAAACTCTATGGTTTCAATCACAAGTTGCCATGAATGGTCTACCACCAGCTCCAAATATCATTAAGCTTTACCTTGAAAATCCAAATGGATATCTCATTCTATTCCATAATATTTTCACATTTGCTTTAATATGAAATACTTCTTTCAAAGATTTTAATCTATACTGTATATTCAATGTCCTACTTCTTCTTCAAGTAAATATTCAGGTAAAATTGATGCTCCAAGAAGATAGACCAATTATTTGAAATAGTGTGCTCAGTTTGAGAGGTGTTAGGTAGCTAACTTGCCCAAGAAAAATGAAAATACCTTTGTTGTTTCAGTCAGGATTAATTTGTCCAATTAGCCAAATACTTAAGACAGAAGCTTAGTTTCTTTCCCAGTGTGAAGGCAACTGATTCTAAGGAGTTGTGGATAAAATGGATTTGAGCAAAAACAGATGAACTGAGTAATTCAGCAGGAAAAGGGAGACTAATACATTAGTTCGACGAAGTTTACTAACTCGAAATAAGCATAAGAGTTGACATAAGGCAGACCAACTTACAAGCCAGATATTTTTAGTTTGTACTGAGATGTAAGAGCATCTGAGAGAGATAGAATGAGAGAAAGTGTGTGTGAGAGTGTGTGTGTGTAAGAGAGAAAGAACATTTGGAGAAGGAACAAAAAGTCTGCTTTTGTAATAAAAAAAATGTAATTTAATGGGGAAGAAGTACAGATTTAGAGCCAATTCAACCATGAATGAGAACATTCTATGTAATACAGTATTCCCTCACTTATCGTGGGTATTACATTCTAGACCTCCCCACAATAGGTGAAAATCTGCAAAGTAGGAACCTTACATTTATTTTAATATTTATATAAATTTTAAGGCTTTATAAACCCTTCCCGCACACTTATAAACCATTCCCGGCCCCTTATTAACCTTTCCCACTCCCTTATTAACCTTTTCCACACTTTTATAAACACTATTTATGTTCTTAAACATATTCTATGCTCTTAAACCTATGTAACTTTAACAACATATGTATACAGTGCCACAAAATCCCGCGATATAGTGAAAAATATGTGATAAATAATTAAATATAATATTTTTAAAAATCCCGCAATACAGTGAGGCCACGATAAGTGAACCGCGATATAGAGAGGGACTACTGTATTTAATAATAGTGCAGTTTATCTTATTTTATCAAATTCATTCAAATTTCAATGATTTAAAATGTTTTGATTTCATTTTCGAATTGATGAAATGCAGTAATTTCTCTGAGTCCCATTTGCAAAATGAAGAGAATGTAGCCCTGCAGAATGATGTTGAGGGATAAATGAGGTCATATATGCCTAATGTAAGGTAGGTCCTCAGGAAACATAAGAAGTATTGTTATAAGGAACTAGTATAAATAACCCACAGACATGGACAACAAGGTGGGGATTGACTTTGGGAGAAGGGGTGGGGGGAGCAATGGGGGGAAAAGTGGGACAACTGTAATAGAAAAATAACAATAGGTTAAAAAAAAGAAGTGTTATTTCCACGCTCTTTGCCAAAAGCAAGTTAATATCACTTTTCTCCAAAATAATCTTATTTTTTACTGCAAAAGTTTAAATTATGAAAGGGAGCATTCACCTCATCACAAATGAAAACAGTATGCCAATGGATAAAGCAAGACAGTATTTATCCTCCTCAGTTTTTTCTATGCTTGTAGAACAAATGTATGTGTGCAAAAATCTGAACACATAGAAAGTGATACATCTCTTTAAAACACACTTTTAAATGTATTTATTTGAGCACCCTTAGGGTTTTTACACTGCATTATGAAATAAAAAGCACATTAAAAGAGATACAATTTATTAATTCTCTTTTTTAAAAGTGCTAGGAACTATCAGTGAAATTAATATAAATTACACCATTCCTACACTTAAAGAGCTTTAGAAAGTAGTAGTGTTTTATTCGTATTTATGTCTCCCATAATAGTTTTGAAACTTTTTCTCATCATCCTAATTAGATGTGGTCTTTCCCATCTTTACAAGTTCAATAATTTCTGTATTCTAATAATTTTTATCAGACCAGCAGTATTAGCATTACCTGGGAACTTGTGAGATACGCAAATTCTAGGCTCCACTCCAGATCTACTGAATCAGAAACTGAGGGTAGGACTCAGAAATTGGTGTTTTAATAAGCCCTCCAAATGATGTTGATGCTTGCTGAAGTCTGACAACCACTTGTTTAGTAGTTGCCATGGAGAAAACTGAGCAAGTCAGCACCCACCCATTTACCATAACAACCATTTTTATTCTGCTTTGCTTTGAGATTTAGATTTCAATCAATACAGAGAACTGAAGGAAGCATTAAACAGAAAGCCTGGGGGATAGAAGAGATTGCTTACAATGGAACAATAGTTTCAGAAACAGCCCTAGATGTTGATTTTCTTCCATCCTATCCTAAGCTGTTGTGTGGGCTCACTATCCTAAGCCTTTGTATTGGCTCAGCCAATTTTTTTGAAAGGTGAGGAAAAGGGAGGGAGAAAGAGAGGAGAGAAATGGCACTGTGAGGGAAACATCAATTGGCTGCCTCCCGTATATGCCCTGACCCAGGACCAAACCCATAACCCAGGCCATGACCAGGAACCCAAATGTGACCTCTGGGTTTGTGGGACAATACCCTGCTTAGTTACTGGTCATGGCACTCAGCCATCCATTTTTTTCCCTCCAATTTTTTTCCTTTTTTTTAAATTTTAGAGAGAGTGGAAGGGAGGGAGAAAGAGAGGGCGAGAAACATCAATGTGAGAGAGAAACATCCATTGGTTGCCTTCTTCATGCAACCCATGGGACCTAAACTGCAACCCTGGCATGTGCCCTGACTGGGAATTGAAACGGCGATCTTTCAGTTCACAAAACAATTCCCAACCAGCTTGGGCTCAGGCATTCTTGATAGAAGCTAGAGAATGATATATACAAGGGGGATATCTGGATTAATAACTATATCAATATTTTATAATTACCATAATTATACTACTAATAACTATATAATTAATAACTATTCATCCAGGTTCAATGCTAAAAACCAGGAGCAACAGGACAAGCTCTATGGTCTCCCAGTGCTGATGGGTGGAGCACCTGTTTGCACAATTCTAAAATCAAATGGATCAGGTATGGCCACATGGACTAACAATTTTTGGACACACGGACTAACAATTTTTTAGTTTATCCTCAGACTAACCAAATCAGTCCAGTAGGATATTAAACCCATAGTACCTAAGAAGCACTTAAGATCACAGAGGATTTTATTTATTTATATGGGGAAGGGAGGGAGAGAAACAACAATGTATGAGAGATACGTTGATTGGTTGACTCTCACAGGCCCCCATGCCCCCAGCTGGGTTCCTGGGCTGCAACCCAGGAATGTGCCCTGACCTGGAATTGAACCAGAGACCTTCTGGTTCGTAGGCCAGCACTCAGTCCACTCAACCACACTCAGCCACACCAGCCAGGGCTAAACTTTCTAATTTATACACCACCCTTGTGCTCATGGTCTCCTCGTTTTCTGTGGAGCAAACCCCTCCCAATCCACCACCAAGCTCATTCTCCAAATGGAGCAAACTATACCACAGGTGGCTTCAGCCCTAATGACACAGGTTACTTCACTCTTACCACTGTTTACATCATTTGCACATTGTTTTTCTTAGGAAATTGAGGAGGGGATCCTGAAACCCAGACAAATGGTCAATTAGAGTTGGACCTCTTGAGTCACAGGAATGTAAACACTGGGAAAACTCATCCTCTTTATTTTGTCTCTTACTTCCAATGTCCCCCTGAATTTACTGACCGAACATATTTTATTTATAATAACCACTAAACCAAATACATTTTCTTCCTTCAATGAAATAGATCTCCCTTCTGATCACTACAACTCACAGTGGACAAGGCAAGAAGGTGGGATGAGGTATCTATAATGAAAAGGGCCAGGACTGGGAAAATAAAGAGCCGCAGTGGGAACACCAGCTCAGCCAATGTATTAATGTGTGTCAGTAGAGAGTTGTGGTTGATGCAAGAGCTTGGAAACTTAGACAGACTTGGATTCCAGAATTAGATAAGCCAGTTATTAGCTGTGTAACATTGGAAATAATAGTAGGCTCATAGGCTTGTTGCGAAGATTAAATAATAATGCACATAAAAGTGCACAGCAGAGTTCCCAGTACATGGTGAACCTCAATAAACAGCAACTTGGAATTTCCATTTCTTATGAAAAAACTACACCACCCCTTAGACCAGTTAAGACAATGCACAGTACAGATTTAAGTGATAATACAGTTTTTATTGCTTTCTACAAACATAAAAATATTCCCGAGGAGGGAAGTATTATTAAATCTTTGGATAGGATTCAGGAAGGAATTAGCACTATGCTGTAATGAATTAAAAAGGAGACGACAAGATCTTCATCCTCAATGGGGCAAAATATGGAATTTTTTAAAGACTTTATTCTTCAAAGAAATTTTAGGTTTACAACATAATTGAGAGGTGTGTATGAGTTATAGAGATTTCTGATATATTCTGTTACCACAATGCATAGCCTCCCCCATTTTCAACATCACTCACCAGAATGGGTGTGTGTGTGTGTGTGTGTGTGTGTATTTTTTTTTTTTTTTTTTTTACCAAGGATGAACCTATATTGATACATCATAATTACCCAAAGTCTGTAGTTTACTATGCAATTCTCTCATGGTGTTGTGCATTCTGTGGATTTTGACCAAAGTATAATGACATACAATCATCATTAAAATATTTAGAATATTTTCACTGCCCTAAAGTTTCTTTATTCTCTGCCTATTTATCTCTCCCCACTCCCCCCCACCCCAGCATCCACTGACCTTTTTATTTTCTCCATAGTTGAACCTTTTTCAGAATATCCTATAGTTGGAATTATATACATAGTGTTTTCAGATTGGCTTTTTTCACTTAGTGATGTACATTTAGGGCTTGTCCGTGTTTTTTCATAGCTTGATAGCTCATTTCTTTTTAGCACTGGACAATATTTCCATTGTCTGGATGTAATAGTTTATCCATTAACTTACTGAAGCACATCTAGTTTGCTTCCAAAACTTGGGAGTTTTAGCAATTATGAAGAAAGATTTTATGTACATCCATGCACATGTTTTTGTATAGACAAAAGTATTCAACTTTTTGAGGTAAATACCAAAGAGTGAGACTGCTGGTTGTATGATAAGAGTATAGTTAGTTTTGTAAGATATTACCTATGTTCCAAAGTAGCTGTACCTCCTGCACTTCACCAGCAACATATGAGAGTTTCCACATCTCAGCAGCATTTGGTGTTGTCAGTGTTCCGGATTTTGGCCATTCTAATAGATGTGTAGTGGAATCTCATTGTTTTAACTTTCAATTCCCTGTAGCATACAATTTAGAACATCTCTTCATATGCTCATTTGCAATCTGTATACCTTCTTTGGTGAGGTGTCTGTTAAGGTCATTGGCCCAATTTTTAATTGAGTTGTTTTCTTATTGTTGAGTTTTGAGTTCTTTATATGTTTTGGATAATAGTGTTTCATCATATGTGTCTTTTGCAAGTATTTTCTCCCAGTGGTTTGTCTTCCACTTCCCTTAATGTTGTCTTCCATAGAGAAGATTTTTTATTTTATTTTAATGTAGTTTGTTATTTATTTCTTTCATGGATTGTGTCTTTGGTGTTACATCTAAAAAAGCATCACCATACCTAAGGTCATCTAGGTTTTTTCCTGTGTTATCTTCTAAGGGTTATATAATTTTGCATTTTACATTTAGACCTATGATCCATGCACTGCAACTGTACAAGCAAGGTCAAGGGCTGCATGATTGGATGGATAAAGCCATGCAGGAATTGAGAAATATGGAATAATTAGTAAGAAGTGGAGTTAATTAAAGACCTCTTCCTAGACAAAGTGAAGTTTGAAGGAAGTCATAATTAAAATTCTAGGAGGGAAGTTGAATAGATAGTATAAATAACCTGGATTGTGCAGACTCTAGAAAGCATAAAGTGTTTACTCTGATAAGAAAAAGATGAAGCTAGTGGGAGAGAAGAGGACGACTTTCTTCAAATACATAAAGATCGATCTTATGAAGTAAAAATGGCAACCCCACTCATTTCTCCTCTGTATAAAATGGTTCCAGTCCACAAAAATGACCACTCTACTCCTTTGAAGTACTTAACTGCTCCACCATGGCCCCAGGTGATTGAACAAAGACAGCATGTAATCCAAGTTAGGTGTTCAGATCCTCTTTTCTAAAAATTCAGGATTGAACCATTAAAATGACTAAATGGAGCAGAGTACTCTCCTGCCAAACTTCATTAGACTGACCCAGTGAGAAATAAACATTTATCATATTTTACCACCAAGATCTGGGGAATGTTTGCAACAGTGATTCATCTACCTTGACTAATATAATAAGTTAGACTTTATCACCTTTAAATATTCATTCAAACCCTTAGATTTGTTAATGAAAGTAAGACTTTTCTTTTTTTAAAAATCTAATCTATAGTGATCTGCAAAATGGATAAATGGGAAAGAGAAAATGGAAGCAAACAGATCAGTTAAAAATCTCATACAAGGAGATCCAAGATGGCGGAGGAGTAAGTGGAAGCTACACTAACCTCCTCCCAGGACCAGTCTGGATTTACAACTTAATTTTGGAGAAATCATCTGGAATAACCAACGGAACACTAGCTGGAAAGAAGTCTTATAACCACGGAGAGACAGAAAAGGCCGCTACATCACAACGTGACCGGTAGGGAGTGCGGAGACCCGGAAGGGCTGGCTGGGCTCACACGGGTGGCGGCTGAAGGGACTGAGAAACAGCTCAGCAGCCGGGGATTCCCCCTGAGAAGGGCAGGGTCTAAACCCCCAGCTGGGCTTCCCAGCCTACAGCGACAGAGTGGAAAGTAAAATAGTATCAGCTGTGAAAAGCGAAAAGCCACAGGCTTTCTTGCTAGCCGGAGAGAAACAGCAGGAGAAAAAGAGCTCTTAAGTGGATCACATACGAAAATATTTTGGCCACCACTTACCCTGGGCTCAAGCAGAGGGAAGGCAGAGAGGACTGGAGACACTTGGGGAGAATTTGGCACGGTGGCTTTGAGGGGAGAACTGGAGGAGCAGCTGACTGGGTCCCAGTGCTGACTCATCCCCAGTACTGCGGGTAGACCATTCCCCTCCAAGTGGCGTCAGCCTGAGGGGAAGCAAAAGCCCTGCCTACAGGAATTAAGCTGCCACACCCACAGTTCTTAAGCCTGACAGCTAATCACAGATTGAATAGATTAACAATCAAAGAAGACAGACAACAGCAGTAGATCCCTGGAAGTCTCCAACAGGCTGCCTAGGGCCAGACTGGTACATGATCTGACGCCACCAGAGGCAGATCCAGGAAGTGCAGATCATTCCAAGAAGCACCAACAAACAATAGGAGTCAAAAAAATGGGGAGACAGAGAAACAACCTCCCATCAAAAGGAAAGGTAGAATCCCCAGAAAGAGTGCTAAATGAAATAGAGGGGAGCGAACTATCAGATATGGAATTCAAAACATGGATTATGGAGAAGCTGAATGAGCTCAGCGGAAACTTCAAAGAACTCCAGAAAAACTACAAGGAACTCACAGAAAATTACGTGAGCATGAAAAAGGACATAGAAGCTATCAATAAGAGCCACGAGGAAATGAAAAATACGATCTCTGAATTGAAGAACACAGTAGAAGGAATTAAAAGCAGGCTAGAGGAAGCAGAAGATCGGATCAGCGAGCTGGAGGACAACCTACACAAAAACTCCCAGACAATGCAACAAAATGAAAAAAGACTGAACAAGACTGAAGAGGTTCTAAGACAGCTGCAGGACAACATGAAATGTAATAATATCCGTATCATAGGAATTCCAGAAGGAGAAGAAGAGCAAGGGATAGAAAACCTCTTTGAAAAACTAATGACAGAAAACTTCCCTAACATGACGAGAGAAAGAGTCACGCAAGTCCAGGAAGCACAGAGGGTCCCAATGAAGATGAACCCCAACAGGCCCACCTCAAGACACATCATAATTAAAATGGCAACATTCAAAGACAAAGAGAGGATCCTAAAAGCAGCAAGAGAAAAACAACTAATAACATACAAGGGTACTCCAATAAGGCTATCATCAGATTTCTCAGCAGAAACACTACAAGCCAGAAGGGAATGGCAAAAAGTGTTCCAAGCAATGAAAAACAAAGGCCTACAACCTAGAATACTATACCCAGCAAAGCTCTCATTCAAAATGGAGGGTGAAATAAGGAGCTTCCAAGACAAAAGAAGGCTAAAAGAATACATCTCCACCAAACCAGCAATGCAAGAGATGCTAAAAGGTCTGCTCTAAGAAGATAAAGAAACAGAGAGAGACAGAGAAGAACATGAGTACAAAGGGGAAAAATGACAATGAATAAGTACTTATCGGTAATAACCTTAAATGTAAATGGATTAAATGCTCCAATTAAAAGACATAGGGTAGCTGAATGGATTAGAAAGAATGACCCACATATATGCTGTCTACAAGGGACCCACCTTAGAACAAAAGATCTACACAGACTGAAAGTAAAGGGATGGAAAAATGTATTCCAAGCAAATGGACATGAAAAAAAAGCCGGGGTAGCAATACTTATATCAGACAAAACAGATTTCACAGCAAAGTCCATAAAAAGAGACAAAGAAGGGCATTTCATAATACTTAAGGGAAAAATCCATCAAGAAGATATAACCCTTATAAATATATATGCACCAAACTTAGGAGCACCCAAATATGTAAGGAAACTTTTGAAAGACTCCAAGAAAGATATAGACAACAACACACTCATAGTAGGGGACTTTAACACCCCATTGTCAACAATGGACAGATCTTCGAAGCAAAGAAACACCAAAGATATGGAGGCACTGAACAACACTCTAGATCAAATGGACTTAGTCGATATATATAGAAGTTTTCACCCCAAAGAAGCAAAATATACATACTTCTCAAGTGCACATGGAACATTTTCAAAGATAGACCACATGGTAGGACACAAAACAAGCCTTAACAAATTCAAGAAAATTGAAATTATATCAAGCATCTTCTCAGATCACAATGGCTTAAAATTGGAAATCAACCTCAAGGAAAAAACTCAAAAACATTCAAACTCATGGAGAATGAATAACATGCTATTAAATAATGAATGGGTTAACAATGACATCAAGGAAGAAATCAAAAAGTTTCTGGAAACTAATGATAATGAACACACAACAACCCAAAACCTATGGGATACAGCGAAAGCAGTCCTAAGAGGAAAGTTCATAGCAATACAGGCCTACCTAAAAAAGCTAGAGGAATATCTAATAAAAAATTTAACCCTACAGCTACAAGATCTAGAGGAAGAACAACAAGCAAAGCCCAGATCAAGTAGAAGGAAGGAAATCATCAAGATCAGAGCAGAATTAAATGACATAGAGTCTAAACTAACAATTCAAAAGATCAACAAAAGTAGGAGCTGGTTCTTTGAAAAAATAAACAAAATTGACAAGCCTTTAAGCAGGCTCATCAAGAAAAAAAGAGAGAGGACCCAAATAAATAAAATCAGAAATGAAAGAGGAGAAATCACAACTGATACCACAGAAATACAAAGGATTATAAGAAATTATTATGAACAACTGTATGGCAAGAAATTTGACAACCTAGAGGAAATGGACAGATTCCTGGAAACCTATAGTCTTCCCAAACTGAATCAAGAAGAAGCAGAAAGTCTGAATAGACCAATAACAGCTAGTGAAATTGAAGCAGTAATCAAAAAACTCCCAGCACACAAAAGCCCTGGACAGGATGGCTTCACAAGTGAATTCTACAAAACATTTAGGAAAGAACTAACTCCTATCCTTCTCAGACTATTCCAAAAATTAAGAAATCAAAGGCATTTTTATACACCAACAATAAAAACTCAGAGATAGAAACTGAAAGAAAAATTCAATTTACCATAGCAACAAGAAAAATAAAATACCTAGGAATAAACTTAACCAAGGAGGTAAAAGACCTGTACTCAGAAAACTACATAACATTGAAGAAAGAAATTAAAGAAGATACAAATAAATGGAAGCATATACCATGCTCATGGATGGGAAGAATCAACATCATTAAAATGTCCATACTACCCAAAGCAATTTATAGATTCAATGCAATCCCTATTAAAATACCAGCAACATATTTCACAGACCTAGAACAAATACTTCAAAAATTTATATGGAACCAAAAAAGAGCCCGAATAGCCACAGCAATTTTGAGGAAGAAGAACACAGTAGGAGGAATCACAATACCTGATATCAAACTATACTACAAGGCCACGGTAATCAAAACAGTCTGGTACTGGCATAAAAACAGACATATAGATCAATGGAACAGAATAGAGAGCCCAGAAATAAACCCAGGTTCATATGGTCAACTAATATTTGACAAAGGGGGAAAGAACATCAAATGGAGTGAAAAGAGCCTCTTCAACAAATGGTGTTGGGAGAACTGGACAGGGACATGCAAAAAAATGAAACTAGACCACCAACTTACACCATACACCAGAATAAACTCAAAATGGATCAAAGACTTAAATGTAAGCCGTGATACCATAAAAGTCCTAGAGGAAAAAATAGGCAGGAAAATTTCAGATATCCCACGTAGCAACATTTTCACTGATATATCTCCTAAGGCAAGGGAAATAAAGGAAAGAATAAACAAATGGGACTACATCAAACTAAAAAGTTTCTGCTCAGCTAAAGAAAACATCAGCAAGATGAAAAGGAAACCAACCATATGGGAAAATATATTCGCCAATGACATCTCAAACAAGGGATTGATCTCCAAAATATATAAAGAACTCATACGACTCAACACCAAGAAGACAGACAACCCAATTAATAAATGGGCAAAGGACCTGAACAAACACTTCTCCAAAGAAGACATACAGAGGGCCCATAGACATATGAAAATATGCTCAACATCACTAGCCATCAGAGAGATGCAAATAAAAACCACAATGAGATACCACCTCACACCAGTCAGAATGGCCATAATCAACAAATCAACAAACAACTTGTGCTGGAGAGGATGCGGAGAAACGGGAACCCTGGTGCATTGCTGGTGGGAATGCAGACTGGTGCAGCCACTATGGAAAACAGTTTGGAATTTCCTCAAAAAACTAAAAATGGAACTGCCTTTTGAACCAGCAATTCCATTACTGGGATTATATCCGAAAAATCCTGAAACACCAATTCAAAAGAACCTATGCACTCCAATGTTCATAGCAGCACTATTTACAATAGCCAAGTGCTGGAAACAACCTAAGTGCCCATCTGTAGATGAGTGGATCAAAAAACTGTGGTACATTTACACAATGGAATTCTATGTAGCAGAAAGAAAGAAGGAACTTCTACCATTTGCAACAACATGAATGGAACTAGAGAAAATTATGCTTAGTGAAATAAGCCAGGCAACAAAAGAAAAATACCTTATGCTGTCACCTATTACAGGAAACTAATGAACAACACAAACAAATGAGCAAAATTGAACCAGAGGTATGTAAACAAGAAGTAGACTAACAGTAACAAGGGGGGCGGGGGGGAGGAAAAGAAAGGTGTAAGGGGATGGGTCAAGTTAAAAAATATATATAGATATGAATGACCCACAGACAGGTGCAACTGAGTGGGGACTAAATGTGGGGGAGGGGAGGGACAGGGTGCAGGGAAACAAGAGGGCTAAAAATGTGAGACAACTGTAATGGAAAAACAAACCAAAATTTTTTAGTGGGGCA
Source organism: Furipterus horrens (assembly GCF_987537825.1). Lineage (NCBI taxonomy): Eukaryota > Metazoa > Chordata > Mammalia > Chiroptera > Furipteridae > Furipterus > Furipterus horrens. The sequence continues at coordinate 109,084,660 of NW_028327176.1, read as the reverse complement.
AAAATGAAAATATGAAGAATGGAAATGCCAGTTCAGTGAATATTAGGACAAAGATTTTCCTTCACGTTGTATATTTTTCTCCCTATTTGATCCCTCCAGAGTTTGGCATTCTAAACAAGTAAATAATGACATAAGTTCCTTTGCATAGAACTAATAAGACCAGTTGTCAACAGAGGTTGTTTTTTTTTTTTTTTTTTTTTTGACCAAGTCTTTGACTGGAATGTCAAGCCTAAAGGAATCATACTTGGGCTCAGATTGTTACCAGAAAGCCCTGAGGAACTGGGAATGACTTTCAAAGGTAATAAAAGCCCGTGAGATAAAAGGCCTGGTACCATGGTTGGTTGTGCGGTCCACAGCAATCTTTCCAGGGAAGGAACGAAGGTTGTTTTCCTGAAAGATGGCTAGAAGGGACCTTAAGGCACAAGGAAAGACCAGAAAGACTTGGAAAAAACAGGTGTGTACAGGCAAGGATGAATGCCAGATATGTGGCACAGCTTCTGTGCCCTGAAGAACAGACTGAAGGTCACCCCAAATATTCCTTGGGTAAGTTCCAGCAAAGCAGAACTAAAGATCATAAGTGATCATTTGCTGCTCTTGTTATGTTTATGCAAACGAACAGGATAAATTAAAAATGGACTTAATGTAGTCCCTTTAAAGACAAGGAGGGTAACCTTAGAGAGAAAAATTATTATTCAAGGAAAATCACAATGATCAGTAGTAGAGTATAAAACAGGGCAACTAACCGTCTTAAAAGTTTCTTCTCCAGATTTAGAGACTTGTTTGCGGGTTATGTTACATAAATTAACATGTGTTTTTTGTTTTCAAAGGACATAAGCCTATGATCGCATTACCTGAATGATTATCTGTACGCATAAGCCTCACTTAATCCTCTCTGCAGCGCTGCCTCCTGAGACTCAACGGTTTGGCTGAACTAAATGGCTGGGTTGGGGAAGAATGGGGTGGTCTGTGGGCTTCACTTTAAAACGGGTTTCTCTTTTCTATCCTAATGGCTTGGACAGAAAAGGCCCAGAGGTCTGAGAGGGGGGAAAACCTAAACTATTTACCTCAGCCCAAACTAAGTATAATGGGCAAAAGGGTTTTGGACAGGCGAGATGTGCCTAGCACACCTTCTTACAAAGAAACTTTTTTTTTCCCTAATATGGAACATTGAAAAATTAATCCCTGCCTTTTGTCATCTAGTAGTTATGGATTGAATGATGTCTTTTAACCCTTTTCGCCAAATCTGTTGCCCTCAGAACACAACAAGGACACCAGCCTGTTGAACCAAGCACGCCGTTGACCGGAGGCAGCCAACTGACCTGGAGTCTGCACGATCCTTCCCCATGTGGGAAGGCCACCCTCCCCTCCACACCCCCACTCTTATTAGGGTTTTCTGGACCCAAGGGTAGGTAGGACGACGACCATGTCCAGCTTGAAGCAGCTAGAGGAGCTTGAGACCTTCGCCCATTGTCCTTTACAAGATTACAAAGGGTCCTAATATTTGAGAGGGGGGGGATAGTTAATTTTTACGAACCAGGGGTATGGACTTGGGGGGGATTGCTGGGGGAGGGGGGTGCTGGGTGGAGGGGAACAAGGGGGAGAAAATTGGAACTGTTGTAACAATATAATCAATAAAAAACATTAAAAAATTAAAAAAAAAAAATCTCATACAAAACTTTAGCACTCTCCAAATTTTCCAGCTGTGGTTTCCAAAAGCTGAGAGAAAATGTAATAGCCGACAAACAGATATTCAATTTCCAAATATTTGTGAAGCTTAGCTAATACAACTTATTTTATACTTTTTGTCTTCATTTCTGTTTTCTGTATTTTTTCAAGTTTTTGGCTTACTCCCTTTATTTACATTTTACCTAATTCAGATTTTTAAGTTATTTATAAGTTAATCTTTATTTATTTCAGGACTACTTCTAATTCTTTGTGAGACAAGTAAGGAAATGACCAAATAAAAGAATAAATCAGATGGAGGCCTAGACAGACATGCTGCATCTCCCTCTACAACTAAGAAGAAATACAAGTACCTCAAAACGACAGACAACCAGAAGTTCCAGAAAATCAAGCTGCATGGAAGTCCAACAAAGAAAAATATAAAGAAGAACTACTCATCCAGACAGGTAGGAGGGGTGGAGCCAGGACAGAGAAGACATGGTGTGGTGGTGACAGCATTGGTGACAGCAGCAGGCTGCCAGAAAGCACAGTCACACATTTTTTAAAAAGTCAGGAGGGACACCTGGGGAGCACTCACAGCACCAGACGAGACGCACAGCTCACAGTCCCAGTGCCAGGGAAAATAAAGCCTCATTGCTTCTGACTGTGCAAACCAGTGGGGGTTGGGGTGGAGGAAGAAACAGCCAGTCTCTCAGCAGAGTCAGCTTGTTTAAAGGGTCCCACACTCCTAGAACGTCTGCAGACCCACTCACTCTGGGAACGATGGCCAGGGCAACAGCTAGAAAGGCGTCAGGCCCATACACAGTGGGAGAAGTGCCTGGAAAAGGAGCATGTGCTGAGCAAGCAGCATTGTTCCCTCTCAGATTCCTCCCCAACATACAGCACCACAACGTGGTGAAACAGGTTACCCTCTACTGATGAGAAAATCTAAGGCTCCACCCCTTACAATGTAACAGGTACAACAGCTCTACCTAAGACACAGAGGCAAACAAACACAGAAGCCTGTTGAGACCAGGAGACAGAGAAGTATGGCCCAAAAGGGGGAATGGATCAAGGTTCCAGTGGGAGAACTAAGCGACAAGGAGACAGCCAACCTAACAGATGAAGAGTTCAAAACACTGGTGATAAAGATGCTCACAGGCTTGATATGCTTAAGTATGGCAAAGGCATAAGGGAAGAAGTAAAAGCTATGCTAAATGAAATGAAAAATCCACACAAAACCAATGGTGAAGGGAAGGAAGCCAGGCTTCAAATTGATGACTTGGAACATAAGGAAGAAAAAACAGTCAACTGGTACAGAATGAGGAAACAAGAATTGAAAAAAATGAGGAGAGGCTTAGGAACTTCTGGGACAATTTTAAACATGCCAACATCCAAACCATAGGAATGCCAGAAGGAAAAGAAGAAGAGGAAGAAATCGAAAACTTATGTGAGAAAATAATGAAGTAAAACTCCCCAAATTTGGTGAAGGAAATAGACATATAAGTCCAGGAAGCACAGAGAGTCCCAAACAAGCTAGACCCAAAAAGGACCACACCAAGACATATCATAATTAAACACCAAACGTTGAAGATAGAGAGAATCTTAGAAGCAGCAAGAGAAAAACAGAGAGTTATCTACAAAGGGGTGCCTATAAGACCATCAACTGATTTCTCAAAAGAAACTTTGCAGGCCAAGAAGGGACTGGCAAGAAATATCCAGGTGATGAAAAGCAAGGACTTACAACCAAGATTATTCTATCCAGCGAAGCTATCATTTAGAATGAAAGGGCAGATGAAGTGCTTCCCAGACAAGGTAAAGCTAAAGTTCATTATCACCAAGCTATTATTATGTTAAATGTCAAAGGGACTTATTTAAGAAAAAGATCAAAATTATGAACATTAAAATGACAGCAAACTCACAACTACCAACAACTGAATCTAAAAAATAAGACAAAATCCAACTAAGCAAACCAGAACAGGAACAGAATCATAGGTATGGTGGTCATTTGGAGGGTTATTAGCTGGGAGGGGGAAGAGGGAGAAATGGGGAAATGGTGCAGGGATTAAGAAGCGTAATTGGCAAATACAAACTAGACAGGGAGAAGTTAAGAATAATATAGGAAAGGGTGAAGCCAAAGAACTTATATGCATGACTCATGTACATGAACTAAGGGGGGTGGGATTGCCGGAGGGAAGGGGAGTACTGGGCAGAGGGGAGCAAAGGGGAAAAAAAATTGAAACTACTGTAACAACATAATCAATAAAATATACTTTAAAAAAGAATAAATCATATAAATTATAAAACTTGAAAAGGAGTCTTTATGCAGATTTACTTTTCACTTTATATGTGCTAAATATCAATTTTCCATTCTTTTTTGATTCTCAGAGAATCTGTACTACCTTCAGCCTCTGCAGGATTTTATTTTAAAAGTTGACTGTTCTTTCAAATAACTTCAGTGAAAATGCCTCTATCCTATAAAAGTAGATAAATTTTGAACCATTGACAAACACAAAAACTTTGAGAAACCGTCCTTGTCAGCTAAACATTTACTCAATGGCTAGGCCATTCATATTGAAAAAAATGCAAAAAAAAAAGATTTTGGTGGCTTATTAATTATATTAATTTTAAATTATTGATTGAATTCTCTTTTTCCTCATTCACTTTTTATTATAATTATGGCTCCTTTGACCAATATATCAAGACAGAATGCTTCACTATCTTTTCTAAGTAAACGAGGAAAAAAATGCATTTATGTAAGGGGAAACAAACAAAAAATCTGTCATAAAATGGGCAAATGTATTGAGTCTTCAAAATAAATTCACCGAAGCCAACTCACTGAAGCCAAATGCAGCCTCTCACAACAACACCACCTGGTACAACAATACAGATGAATTCCTAGAAAACTCACTTAGCGGGGGAAGCCTGTACTACAAGGGGTTTGCCCTCCAGAAGATAATTCTGTTTGTTTGTTTGTTTGTTTGTTTGGGGGGGATCCTCCCTCATATAATGTGTGATTTTTCCTCAGACTTCTGCCATGCTGTTCAAAGATCTTTCCTTAGTACTACCTTCCTGGCTAGAAAAAAATACTATTAATGAAATGCTTTGTGTCATTGGGCAAATAGAAGTTGACTTTGTGTTGCAAGATAAAGGGAAAAGTGCTACACAAAGAAGCATCAGCCCCTGCTTCAATTCACCAGAATGCTTCCTGGGCATTCTGCAGTGCAGATAAGCCAGGGGCTGCTGCTGCCCTAGCTTTTGCTGCTGACTGGGCAACTCTTTGTTCTAATGAGGCAGTGACTCTATTCTAGCGAATACATCCAGAGGGCAATTCTCTTTTTAACAGAATTTGATAGCCAATTATTTCCTCCCTCCTGAAACTTTAAGTAGCTTCCAAAACCCTTGAGATGTGAATCCAGGATTCACCAACTATGTGGTCCTTACTAGTCCTTTGCAGGTTCCTTCTCTTTTCCCCAGGAATTGAACTATTCTACATGGCCTTCTCTATCTACACACTCTCCTTGGTGATCTCCCCCAGCCCCATGACTTTAAATAGCATTTACAAAATGATAACTAATATTTTCTACCCCCAGCTCTCCCCTGAGTTCTAGGCCCACATATCCAGCTGCCTATTCAATAACTTCTGTATGGTCCCAGACTACGGCCTCAACTTTCAGAAAAAGGGCTCTTTCTCTTTTCCCATCTGCTATCAGAGCCGGGAGAGCCGCTCGGAGACGCCTTCGGGGCCCGGGCTGGACATGAGTAGCGGCTGCGGTTCCTGGGACTAGGCCCCGCCATTTTGGATCCGCTGACACGTTTGCCAGGATGGTGGATAAGAATATTTACATCATTCAAGGGGAGATTAACATTGTGGTTGGGGCCATCAAACGAAATGCCCGATGGAGCACACATACTCCATTGGATGAAGAACGGGATCCTCTGCTGCATAGTTTCAGTCATCTAAAGGAGGTCTTAAACAATATAACAGAGATCCCAAAGGACTTAGATGGACAAGCACTCCTGGCTGCCTGTTGGCTGGCTTCTCATTGTATCTCTTCTGTAATCCCAGCTTTCTGTTACCACTAATACTATTAGACCAGGGCATTTATTTTTAGAACATTCTACATTCTGGGTTTGGATTCACCTGACTAGATAAAAACGGCTCCAGGAGTGTGAGCTGGTGGACTTCAAACCTCCGCTGCCTTGCGGCATACCTCCTCAGGGGAAAGGCTAAGGGAGTAAACCCCGACAGAAAATCCGGAGCCGGAGTCCCTAAGGCGGTTTGATGTTGTAGTCAACACCGGCAACTCCTGCGGCGCACCTGAAGCCAAGCTGTATTGACTCCGTCTTTCCCTTGGACCCTTCAGCTGCGAAGAGAGGGGGGGTCTGCTGCATGGGCAACAGCTGGCCCTCCATATCACCCTGCCCAGGCTTTGTAGCTTCACTGGAGAGGACACTCCAGCGTCATCGCAAGATGTCGACTCAACACGGGAGGAGACAGATACCGGTTATAAGCTCATCCGATTGGTGAAGGAAACGAGCGCCAGGGGTCTCCTCTGACGGTGGGAGAGGTCATCGCACCTCACTGGACAGCTACCGCCCGCCTCAAGCTGGGCAGCCCCCAGCCAATTAGGTGCCGTCTCGCCATGGCTCGCCTGCCCCACTGGGTGCGTGGGGATCAGAGAGGCGTCTCTTGAAAAGTGGGCCACAAAACACTCACATCAGTCAATTCCAAGCAAAAAACAAGAAAGAAGCCTCCAGCTCTTCGCCTCGCTAGCTGGAACATCAGGACCATGTGTCCCGGACTTACTGCAGACCTTCTGTGGATCAATGATGCCAGGAAAACTGCCGTCATCGACAGGGAACTGGCACGACTAAACATCGACATTGCAGCTCTACAGGAGACCCGGTTGGCCGACAATGGAACTATCAGAGAAACCAACTACACCTTCTACTGGCAAGGGAAGTCTCCGGACCAACCAAGACAGCACGGTGTTGGGTTCGCTGTGAAGAACACGCTTGTTAACTCCATAGAGCCACCCACAGGAGGCACAGAGAGATTACTTACCCTCCGATTGTCAACAACTTTCGGCCCAGTCAGCATTCTTAGCGCGTACGCCCCGACCCTCTGCGCCACCACCGAAGAGAAAGAACAGTTTTACCATGCACTGGACGAAGCGTTATCCAAGATCCCCAGAAGTAACGCTCTTTATCTCCTTGGAGACTTCAACGCAAGAGTAGGAGCCGACCACATGGCCTGGCCCACCTGCCTTGGAAACTTTGGGAGAGGAAAGATCAATGAGAATGGTCAGCGACTGCTTGAGCTTTCGTGTCACCACGGCCTGTGCGTGACAAACACATTCTTCAAGTGCAAAGAGATCCACCAGGTGTCATGGAGGCACCCCCGCTCCCGCCACTGGCACCAGCTTGACCTCATCATCACCAGAAGAACGGATACTGGCAGCACCCTCCTCACCCGCAGCTACCACAGTGCAGACTGCGACACGGACCATGCCCTCATGGTAAGCAAGGTGCGCATAACGTCGAAGAGGTTGCACCGCTCCAAGATGAAGGGTCGCCCACGCATCAACACCAGCTGTGCCAGCAACCCAGTTAAGACCCAGCAATTCATCAACAGGATGGAAGATGCACTCGGCGAGGGAATGGCGGCAGATGACATTATCGAATCCAATTGGTCACGTCTCCGCGACGCCATATACAACTCCGCCATTATTGCTTACGGGAAGAAAGAGCGGAAGAACGCTGACTGGTACGAGGCTCACTGGGAAGAAATGGAACCCGTGATCGAGGCTAAGAGGAAGGCCCTACTGCCTTACAAGGCCACGCCCACTCCCAGTACACTTCAAGCTCTACGGGCTGCCAGGAACAAAGTCCAGAAGATCGCCCGCCACTGTGCCAACACCTATTGGCTAAACCTGTGCAGAAGCATCCAGGAAGCCGCCGATATAGGCAACGCACGAGGAATGTATGAGGGTATCAAGAAGGCAACAGGCCCAATCCCCTTCAAGATCGCCCCCCATAAGTCCAAGACAGGTGAGGTCATCACTGACCAGGAACAGCAAATGAGGCGGTAGACCGAGCACTACCTCGAGCTGTACACAACGAGGAACACCGTAACAGACACTGCTCTTAACGCCATCCCAGACCTACCAGTCATGGAGGAGCTAGACACCCCACCTACTGCGGCAGAGCTCTGCAAAGCCATCGACCGCCTCGCTTGCGGGAAAGCACCAGGAAGCGACGGAATCCCTCCAGAAATCCTAAAGAGCGGGAAACCAGTCCTGCTACAGCCGCTCCACCATCTACTCTGTCTCTGCTGGAAGGAGGGTTACATCCCCCAGGATATGAGAGACGCCAACATTATCACCATGTACAAGAACAAAGGAGACTGCAGCGACTGCAACAACTACCGGGGCATCTCTCTCCTCAGCGTCGTCGGCAAAGTATTCGCCTGGGTCGCTCTTGCCCGCCTGCAGACCCTTGCTTCCCGCGTCTACCCAGAGTCCCAGTGTGGCTTCAGAGCTGGCCGATCAACAGTGGACATGATCTTCTCCCTACGCCAGCTGCAGGAGAAGTGTCACGAGCAGCATAAACCACTCTACCTCGCCTTTATCGACCTCACGAAGGCGTTTGATCTGGTCAGTCGAAGCGGACTCTTCAGCTTGCTACGGAAGATTGGCTGTCCACCACATCTGCTTGCTGTGGTCATGTCCTTTCACGACAACATGCACAGCACGGTGTCCTACAATGGCGCAACCTCTGAGGCCTTCCCAGTCAGCAGCGGAGTAAAGCAGGGCTGCGTCCTCGCGCCTACGCTGTTCGGAATCTTCTTCTCCATGCTCCTCCAATACGCCTTTAAGGACTGCAGCGAGGGTGTCTTCATTCACACCAGATCCGATGGCAAGCTCTACAACCTGGCCCATCTCCGAGCCAAGACCAAAGTCAAAGAGGTGCTCATCCGTGAGATGCTCTTCGCCGACGACGCAGCCTTGACATCACACTCCGAAGAGGGACTCCAGCAGCTAGTCACTTGCCTTTCCCACGCAGGCAAGGAGTTCGGACTAGCCATCAGCCTGACGAAGACGAACGTTATGGCTCAAGGCACAGGGACTCCCCCATGCATCACCATCGATGGATACACCCCGGAGGTTGTCAACGATTTCACTTACCTCGGGTCCACCATCTCGAGCTCTCTGTCAGTCGACTTGGAGGTCAATCAGAGAATCGCCAGGGCAGCCACAGTTATGGCCAGACTGAACCGGCGAGCGTGGAACAATTCCAGCCTCACTGAGAAAACCAGACTGCGCATCTACCAAGCCTGCGTACTCAGCACTCTCCTCTATGGCAGCGAGACGTGGACCACCTACGCAAGACACGAAGGGAAACTCAACAGCTTCCACATGAGGTGCCTGCGACGCGTCCTGCATGTCGCCTGGCAGGATAAGGTTCCCAACACCGAGGTGCTGAAGCGAGCCAACATGAGCAGTTTGCATGCAGTTCTTAGTGAGAGATGCCTCAGGTGGCTCGGCCATGTCAAAAGAATGGATGCAGGCCGTATTCCCAAAGACCTCCTCTATGGCGAGCTAGCAGAAGGCCAGAGGATGACAGGGCGCCCAAAACTGCGGTTCAAAGACATCTGCAAAAAGGACATGGCACAATGCTCCATCAATCTCAACACATGGGAAGTTCAAGCAGACGACCGCCTAGCCTGGAGGCTCGCGGTCAGGCAAGGTACATCACGCGCAGAGGCTGCGCGCAACGAGGAGGCGGTCCAGAAAAGATCGAGGCGGAAGCAGCGTCAACAGCAGCAACAACAGCCTTCTGCCTTCACCTGTAACAAGTGTGGCAGGGATTGTCACTCCCGAGTCGGACTGCACAGCCATTCTCGGCGGTGCAGATAGACTCTCAAGAAGCTACGCCATCGTCTCTCGAGACGGACGGCTGCCGACGACGGATTCAATAACTTCACTCAAATTTCCAACATGCATCTCTGTCCCAACATGTCCACAATACATATTCTGCAGGTTCCCCTGTGTTTCAGGAGTCGTGTCCAGTTAGAAGGCAGAGCCACTTTCCACTACAAAAGCAAACAGGGCTGAGTCGCACTGTGCCAGCCTCTTTTGCTACTGAGCACAAGCATGTGATATAGGCTCTGCCAATCAGATCTACTGTCCCCAGACTCTGATTCAGCAGCTAATGATGTCTAGAAGTGGGGTCCATACTGGGTCCATTGTAGTAACAGGCAAGGCAGCAGCAGTGGCCTCAGCTGGTTGGAACTCTCAAGTGAGCAGTGGTGGCAGTGCTAGAAGCAGCGGCCTGTTCTGGTCCCATAAGATCGGCAGTGGAAGTTTCAATGTCTGCCTAGAAGCAGGAAGAGATAACGTCATGAAATCAATTAATTAGCATGATTCATGGCAGTGATTTTCAACATTTTTCATTTCATGGCACACATAAACTAATGACTAAAATTCTGCAGCACACCCCCAAAAAAATTTGTTGTTGATCTGACCAAAAATAGGTATAATTTTGATTCACTCACATTGGACAGCTAATGTTGCATTGACTGTTGTCATTTTTTTTTTTTTTTGAAACATCTAAGGGAAAAGAGGTCAGTACCCATAACTATATAGTCAAGTATTGCATGTTTTAAAAATTATTGCGTGCCGGGCTCACCGGCTGAAAATCGCTGACTTAGGGGTTTGTTTCTGGCTTTATAGCCTCCAAACCTTGCTTCCTCACTCTTCCAGTGTTCTAAGAAATACCTAATGTTTGTTTAATGAATTGTTTCTCCTATACTAGCCAGAGTAAGTACCTATTGCTTGCAACTAGGAATCCTGACTTATTAAATATCTAAAACAGGACTCAGGGCAATTTATCCCAAAGTAAAAACTTCTTTCCACTAATACTTTTGAGAAATGTAAAACAGTTGCAAGAAACAAGCCTGGTGACCAGTTGTAAATGAATGCAATATGTACTTAAGTACTGATTATCATACTAATCCTCAAATACAAGAAAGTCTAAGCTCTGGTAATAAATTAGCATGATTATGTAAACTTTGAATTCACTATACTATAGCAAACTCATTATAGCTTTCTATTAAATAAAAACTCCTATATTATAGTAAAATTATGATATGATTTAATGATATTTTATTTACAAGTGATTATTCACAAGTACAACTCTAGCCAAGAGAAAGGCACACCTGTACAGGTGCCACATCAACATGGGTGAGGACAGAATCTTGGCTGGTCGTGGTAGAGAAATCAATTTGCCTTTTAGTAAATTCTTCAACAAAGACGCTAAGGAGCAGGTCAGAGTGGTCTAGAGCAGGTCCTATTTGCAAGAAGTTTATTCCACAATTGCTTTTGTGTATGCTCAATCTTCTTGCCCAAAGCGTATGAATCTGAACTGAATATGATATTGGGAACCTGACTTTGTAATAACTTGGATCTCAGACTAACCCTAGCTCATTGTCTATGTCCTCACTGTGGCAGGGCACTCCTGTGAGTTCTCTGTAGGGCTCCAGGGGGCCTCCAGCTATAGGATTCCTAGATGTGTGAGGTGTGAGGTCTGGCTGCAGTATATCTTTCCTCAGCCCCCACTCCTATCTCCTGGCATTAACTGTCCATTCCCTCCAGCCTCTGGTTCTACGGTCCCCTTACCAGAAAGCTGCACTCCGGTGATGGGGCAGGGGTGGTGCAGGGGGCCAGGTACTAGCAAGGTGGCTCCAGTCATTTTAAGCAGAGGCCAATTACCTACTGTAAACCACCAATCCTGCAGCATCAAATCACAGGAGTGCAGGCTGCACCTCTGCCGCTCCCTGTCTCCTCCCCTAAACTCATCTCCACCTCCCTGTGCGCACTCAAGCAGGCACAGGGCAGGTCAATAATACCCTCCCCTCCCTGCAGGCACTCTCAATCATTCTGAACCATTTTGTTAGCACTCTCCCTCTTGGTTTGTGAGACCGGGTAAGAGCACTTCCCTGCAATGGAAGGGGTGTCCTCTCTCTGTGAACCTCACTCTCACCAGGCCACCACCCCTGACTTCAAGGCCCCTCTTCCTCTTCACCAGCTTTCTGCTCACATGGGCTAGAGTGAAGTGCAATAATTTTCCAGTTGTGGAAACTCTCTTCAGGATGTGGGTTCTTAGCACCTTTGCCTTCGGCATTAGGCCTAGTGCCATTCATGGAGCAATAAGAAAGCCCTGTTCATCAGCCTGTACAGAATTATTTCACCCAAGTGCACCAGCTGCAAGCTGACTCCACTCAGCTCTGTGGAAAACATTCCTTATGGCAAGAAAATACAAAGTCATCATGGATGTCTTTTTAGTGGTAGAATCTATCTCTTTAAAAAAAACTTTTTTCCATGCCAGTAACTTCTGTCAGATTGAGGTGACTTTTCCAGTTAAAATGCATTCTTACTAACTCATTCAAAAACTATTCATGGAGAATCTGGGATATGTTGTTATCCAAAGAAGATAGGTGCTTTTCCTTAAGGAGCTTGTAGTTTGGTGAGAATACGATAAAAGAATCACAGAAATACGTGTAAAATTCAACCTCAAAAAGCAATTGAAAGAAAAGAATATAATTGGAAGGATCAGGAAGGTCAGGAAAGGCCTTCTTAAGCAATTGAGGTACGTGTGTTTCCCCATTATATTAGCCAGAGTCAAATGCTATATAGACAGGGATAGATTGTGAGCTTAAACACTGAATCAAGGCCTCATGTTGCACACTTAGTTTTAAAATGGAATTTAATCTCTTCATTTGTGCTAATATTCCTAGTCACATACCCTCTTAATCTTCATTTTAGGGAGCCAGCTCCATTTCTTTCCACATCCTTCCCCCTCCCCTGTGTGTACACAGCACCCCAGCCTGTGCTCTGGCTCCCCAAGGGCACCCCTGCATCGCTTGCACACACACTCCTAATCTTTCTCATCTCCCTGCTACACCTCCCTTCTCGTGATTCCAATTATTAAGGGGAAAATGTTGGGTAATGAATGACCATCACCATTTGCATTTTAAAAGGATATATAATATTAACATGTAGAAAGTGTCCAAATGTAAAATGATGAATTATAGATTGCAGATGAGAGCAGCTGAACACAAGGAACCTTCTGAGAACCTCTTATATTTGAGAGGTGGATGACCTTGCTAAAGGGTACTGATGATACCAAACTGGGGCACATGGGTTTTGGAACAAATAGTACGATATTGGTTGAGAATATCTATGAAGTTCACACAAGACATTTAAAACAGAATTTTTAGATAGTTTTTCATGAGAATTCACTCCTAACACCAAAATTCAAGGCTAACTTTACTGAGAAATTGCCTGTGATTACTTCAGACACAAATTCAGTTCAGATTACATCATTGCTTAAGTATAATGTAAGGAGCCTGGGCTTTTCAGACCTCTAAATAAAGTTGGGTAGCAATTTGCTTTTATAAAAAAAGCAAGCACATGACATGTTACTAGTCTTCTTCTGAGAGTTAAGAAAATACACACCCTAAGATGTCATACAGTAAGAACTTTAAAATTGTTTATACCACATTAGGAAAAAGCTTATGCTGTGATTAACTAGCATGTTTTTCCTTTTGATTTGGTAACCATCGTATTGGTTTGGGGGAACATGAAACAATTTAAATCAATTGTAAGTTATTTGATTTCCATGTTGTAGCTACAGAACTATAACTTTATTTCAGTATTAAAATTATTATTCTTAAAAATAATCTAATTAATATTATAATAGTATTTGTTGGTAGACAAAAAAATCAAAACTCACTTTTTTTCTGTTTGTTAACACAATATTATGTTTTAATGGCAGAAAATGTTTAATGCTTTACTAAAGACTTTTAATATATTTTGACATGAAGAAAGTTTTAGGTACTTTTGTTTAGCGGTAGTAGGAGAAAGACATCATTATTTATTGAGCATTTACTATATTGCCAAACAGTGTTCTGGATATTAATGTGTAAGCTCTCATTTAACTAGCATAAAAATTGTACCAAACCAACTATCATTATTGGTATAGTCTTTATTAATTACTTTACTAATTACTTGATTAGTTACTTTACTATTTACAAAGAAATTTTAATATAATCTTATTTTTATCAGTTTATATATTTATAGTTTAAAAACTAAGTAGTTCTACAAAGTTGATGAAAATCAGTAATATCAAAGCTTCATGTGCTCCCCTCCCAAATCTTATTTCCAAGGGACTAATTTTTAATCTTTTTTTTCTGTATCTTTTAGTATTTATAGCCATATTTATATTCTTGTTAATACTACTATTCTAAAATATTTTTCAGTTTTATATATCTACCAGCTTCCCATTATGGAATATGAGAATATGGTTCTGTTAAGCACTGCCCCCCCCACTCACATACACACTCACATATCTCGTCCTAATAATGGATTCTTGTCTCAGCTTTTGATTAGATTAATAGTCATGTTTACATTGTTATGACCATGAGGTATTTTTCATTGCTGAGCCATGTAGCATAGTATGATTATATTTCTTTTCTTGTACAACTTTTTGTTTTCTGGCATTTCTGTTTTGTGATTTCTTTAGTTTTCTATATATCATACATTAATTTACCCTAAACTCTCATAGGTATGAGGATCATTTGGAGGATTATCAGCTGGGAGTGGGGAGGGGGAGAAATGGGGAAATGGTGCAGGAATTAAGAAACATAATTGGTTGGTACAAAATAGACAGGGGGAAGTTAAGAATAATATAGGAATGGACATGAACTAAGGGGAGGTGGGATTGCTGGAGGGAAGGGGGTACTGGGCAGAGGGGAGCAAAGGGGGAAAAATTTCGATACTGTAACAACGTAATCAATAAAATATACTTAAAAAAAGAACAAAACAGTGACCAATGTTCATCATGAAGCTCTAAGCCTGATGCTACTGATCTTGGAAGGGAATGGATCTAGCATTTCTCCCTTCAATATGTGAGCTTGCACTTGCTACTTTTGTTTTCAGTGTGGTTCCCTCCCTCACTCAACTCTGGTTCACTTTTAAGCATGAAGTAAACAAAGTCTTCCACTGTAGTGGGAGAGGGGGTTTGCCCGGCTATGCAGGGTGGTGGGCAAAAGGGGAGAGGGGTGGGGTACATAGCAAAGGAGATCTGGAGTATCTAACTGCTTATTTTACAAACTTTCAAGCAATCCTCCCATTTTACCATTCTTTTTTGGGGATTCCTGGTGTTCAAATTTATTCTTTTATTCTTTTATTCTTATTCAGATCAAGAGGCAACTTCCAATGAAAGGACAGTTTGTTATTCACAGTTGCCAAGAGGAGGCGGCATATCACACCACAAAGAGCCCCAAGGAGAAGCAGCAGGGGGTCAGGAGGCCAAGGAAGTGAGGGAGAAATGTGGGCAAGGGCCTGTATTGTGATTTTCACAAGAGGAATGGGAGAGGTGGGGCAAGCCGGCTAGGACTGGCTAGTTCAAATAATTTCAACAGGCTCTGCAGCATAGGGGCCATCCCTAGGGGCCTGCTACCTAGCGCTGGGATGTTTAGGACAGCAGACAATTGCCCAGAATGTAAGAGCCTGATAGCAGAAGTAGGGGCTGGTATGGGTTCTGGATTAGTTAGTTGGCATATGAAAGACACAATGAAGGGGACTCTTGACTGCCACAAGGAATTGGCTAGCTCTGGAGGGTACAGTTTCCCCACTATAAGGAAGGCCTCAGATATCAAAACACCAGAATAAAAAGGTATGCTTAATACACTTGCCACTGCCAATTTCTGAGTCTCTGGGAGGTCCATGGTGCAAGGTGGCTGGCTCACTTCCGGGGTTTCTTCACTGTCTGCTGATGGTGGTTCTGCTCCCTTGGATACAATATGATTATGACAAGTGAGAACTTATCACCCATCCATTTACTCTCCAGCTCCCAAAATCTTTTGCTGCTGTTCTCATTCTCATTCATTCTCTTTGAATATGACACATTGATGCCTTAAAAAAAAAAAAAAAGAACTCTTTTAATAATTTTAGTAGGGTTTGAAGAGATACCAAAGGTGAATGCTCATGTTCAATCACCATCTCTCACAGGTAGTCACAAAGTACAGACACTTTTTATTAGAACTTTGAAGGAATGAAAATATTTAACCACCCCACTCCACTTCTGCTCAAAACAGGATATACACAGGGCCATTTAAACTATCTTAAAATGTTTGAAGAGCTACTATATGAAAAAAGAACTAACTTATTCTTAACTCCTCCAGAGACCAAAGCTAGAAATAATGAGTAGAGCATTTAGAAAAAAAATATTACAACAGTTTAAAATTTTAATCCATTGCCTCATGAAATAAAGAGCTTTCCATCATGGAATGCACATGTTCATTCACTTACCCGCTGGAGCTAACATAGTGTCCTCCCTGACCCCAAGGTGTTCACGATCTAATGCAGTAGATGGAAATGTCTGAGCCTAAAGATTGCTGATCCCCTAGGTTTCCTGTTATACTACCCAGAGAATTTACACTTCTTTATCATAGCACTTACTTGCTTTATGTCTGTCTTCTCTTCAGTCTCTAAGCTCCATAAGGGCAAGAACGGCATCTTCACTGATCCCCACTTTACACTTAGATTTAGCAGTGGTGCGTGATGCGTGATGCGTTGCAGGAGCTCTGAAGCAAAGCAAAATTTACATAGCCAATTAAAAAGTAGTTTGATATAACTATAATCATGGCACTAGAAGAAAATTCTCAAAGAAATACAATTAAGTGAAGACACTTAATTCAGCCTGGAATGATAACGGAGGACTCCCTGAGTTTGGTGGCATTTAAATGTTTTTAATTTAAAAAATTTTTTCTATTACAGTTTACATTCAATATTATTTTGTATAATTATTAAAGAACATAAGAGTTAGTAAGGCAAGGAAGGAGGGGAAGAGAATCCTAGCAGAGGAAAAGCATGATCAAAGTCACAATGACATTAAATAACATGACACAACAGGACAGGATTACAGGGCACTCGTTGAGGGATATGGAACAAGAGAAGCCTAGAGAACAAGACAAGGACAAGGTCATAATAAAAAGTTTGACAATAATATGACAATGAAGAATTATTCAAGACTCTTAAGCAGAAGATATTACCATTTAACTGATCCTTTGGCAGCGGTGTGTAGGTTGGATGAAAGGTGGGGAGGCCGGAGGCAGGGAGACCAGCTGGAAATGTGAATGGTAGAACAGAACACGAGGACATGGCCACTATTCAGCCAAGTTCTTTGCCACTTTATAGCAAGGATTGTCTTTCCTCCTTGTTTCAAACAAGTTCTTCATTTCTGTGTGATGCCTCACCAGAACAGCCTTTACTGTCAGTGTTTCTGCCAACATCCTGTGCCAAATGACTCAAAAGACAGCGGCCTTCTCTACAGCTCTCATCTTTTCCTTCTGAGCTCTCACCACAAACACCCTTAATGGTCCATTCATGGCAAGGCAGGCTTTTTCTAGCATGTACCTCAGAACTTTTCCAGCCTCTATCCCCTACCCAGCTCCGAAGCCACATCATTTGTTAAGCAGGACCCCACTTCTCAGTACTAAAGTTCTCTCATAGCCTGTTTGAGCTGTGAAAACAAAGTACCCTAGACTGAGTGGCTTATAAACAACCCGATTTTCTCACAGCTCTGGAGGCTGGGAAACCCAAAATCAATGTACTGACAAAATTAGTGTCTGGCAAGAGCCTGCTTCTTGGTTCATGGATAGTCATTTTCTCACAGTGTCCTCCTCACATGGCAGAAAGGGCAAGTGAGCTTTCTGAGGTCTCTTTTATAAGGGCACTAATCTTATCCATAAAGGGCTCTGCAATAGGTCCCACCTCCTAATACCATCATATTGGAGGTTAGAATTTCAAATATGAATTTAGGGGTGGGGGAGACACAAACATTCAGTCTGTAGCACCTGGCATCTTTAATTGGTCAGAGATAGAATCTGCCTTATCTCTTACCGTGCTTTCTGTTTCCAGTTATTATGGGATTATTCTTCATTACGAACCTACAGATTCCTCCAGTGTTATCGCTCTGACTCTAACCTAGCGTTAGCTGACGCTGCTCATGCTTTCACCCCTGAGTGCATTATGATCTGGCTCAGAATGACTGTAAACCAATGGCGCTGACTCAGCTCATGTGTCAATAAATAGACTCTGCACATTATTTTGTCACAGTTTAAAATTTCATACTTTTAAACACCCAGACAAATAAAATATGGTTTTAACTAAAGAAAGTATTTTCTTCCAACATTTTAAGGATGATTGGTTTAAAAAACAATGTCACTATTTACAGTGCTTGATATACATATTGAAGGTATTCAGTAACTATACGATAAATTAATGAACTTTTCAGGTTAGGAAATCAAAATAACATGCCCAAGATGGCAAACTATGAGTAAGTTCTAAAAATAGCGATAGTATAAATATCAGATACATGAAAGCACACAGTGAGAAGGTGTGCTGGAATGAAACTTTGCAGAGCTCTGACTGTGAAGCTGAGACATTTGGATTTTATGAGAGCCATTAAGATTGTTTATAATCAGATATCTGCTTAAGAAAGATAAGTCTAAAATTTTCTATTTCGGGGGGAAATTATTTTCATCCTTTCAAATGCAGTTGGAATGACCAACATAATGTAAACACAGGAACAATTCTGTTTCAGGGACAGGAAAAGAAGGTATAGGCTAGAGAAATTTCTACAAGACCAAGTACAAGCAGGACCACTTTGGGGGGGAAATTGAGCAGCCTGCACTTCAGTGACTGAGAAAGACCTGCCTGGGAAATCAGTAAATGATGTCTAGCAGAGAAGCAGTGCCCCACCTGTGAGTGAAGTATCAGAGCTGCAGGGCTGTCGGCAGGAGGCCCTGCAGCCAGGAGGACGGCTCTTAAGCAAGCCCCCCCTTGTGAAGTGGAGTAGAAAGGGAACTAAGACAGGACACTCTCAGGCGATGATTGGTGCACGCTGCCAGGGTGAGTGTAGGAAGGTGGGGGAGGGGCATGGCCAAGGAAGAAAGCAACTTGAGAAACAACCAAACTGGCACACAAATGAATTTCTCTGAGAAAGCCTCCTCCCCACCTCAAACAAGCTATCAATATTCTGACTCTTGCAAAATCACCACAGAAAATACAAACTTCTACCTCTTCTTCTTTGGGACCAAACAATTTGCCCAAGGACTTAGATCATCTCCAGCACAACTCATCTCGAATCCCAGCACTGGACCCATATAGATACTCCCTGTTAGGATAAATGAACAGAAAACCAAATTTTGAAAAGTTTACACATACCACACCACAAAGACTTAAGTAAATGAAGTGATAAATAAAGTGGTGTTATGATGTTCCTGAACAGGAAGACTCAATATGACACAAATGACAATTTGCTCCAAATTAATCTCTAATGTTTATGGAATCCCCACCAAAATCCTAAAGGGATAGTATGGAGAATTTTACCAGAATTTCTTCTACTTACTCTCCAAAGCCTAGCACGCCTTCCTCAGGAAAAAAAATCATAAGCAAGGCCTATACGTCTTTTTTTGATCTGGTTCTATATACACTATTTGAGGGAAATTCCTTAAAATTTGAGGCATGTAGATGGCAGTTTTCTTCATATCCCAATCAATACTAATGTTGTTTTGATTTCCAATTGCTATTTAACACACAACCCCAATATTTAGTAACTTGAAACAATAATCATTTGTTTCCTTGTTCAATAGGGTTCAATGGGGCAGGTCATCTCTGCTCCGCATGACATGAATGAGGTTGATTTGACTGAGGCTGGGGTACACGTTTTCAAGGTGGCTGTCACATGGGAGCTCAGTGGGGCCTGTTTGCTGGGGGCCTTTAATCTTTGTCACATGAGTCTTTCCATTTGACCCCTTCAGTTTCCTCAGAGCATGGCCACTGGGATACGGAGAGAGGAATCAGAGGCTTATTAATGCCTGGGCTCAGAGTCCCAGAATGTTACTTCTCTGCATTCAACTGGACAAAGCAGTTACAGGCCCAAATCAAATTCAAGAGAAGGTATAAGCTCTCCCTCTTGATGGAAGGAGCTGTATGCATGTATAAAGAGAGACTGAATTATTAGAGGACCATATTTGAAGAATATTTACTACTCAGGTTTTTCCTTGAGTTTTTATTGCATTGGTCATTTTGGTCAGTTTCCTTAAAGGATATGCAAATATCAATGTTTAAACCATAACCCTTCTGAGACGTGGTCTCAAGGAATTATGAATTAAATTATAACTCATATTACAAAAGTGGTGTTACCCAGAAAAGAACATACATTATTTTTCTAATTTTATAACAAGGTATAATTTACATACAGTGAAACATATAGATCTAAAGTGTATAATTCAATGAGTTTTGACAAATGCATATTGCTGTGTAACACAGTCATCTCAAGATACAGAATATGTCCCTTACCTAAGAACAGTCTCTTGTGCCTTTACCCTGTCAACGGCATGCTCCCAGAGGCAATCACTGTTCTGATGTGTTTCACCTTGGATTAGATTTGCTTGTTCCAGTACTTACATATAAATGAAATTATATAGTACCTACTTTTTGTGGCAAACTTCTTTTGTTCAGTATACATTTTTTAAGATTCATTGATATTGTTTTGTATATTAATTACTCCCTTTTAATAATTTAATTTTATGATTGTACTCTTCATCTGTTGGTGACTATCTGTGGATTATTTCCAGTTCACAGTTAATTCAAATAAAGCTCTTCTGAATGTTTTCATACAACTCTTTTTCATACACGTAAGATTTTATGTCTCTTGGATAAATACCTAGAAGTGAATTGCTGGGTCAAAGAGATAACATCTCTTTACTTTTACAAGTAATTGCCAAGAGTTTTCCAAAGTAGTCAAATAAGAATTCCAGTTGCTCCTCACCCATGCAAATATTTAGTGTTGTCAGTCATTAATTTTAGCAATCCTAGAGTCCTGTGATGGTAACTTATATTTATTTGCACTTCCCTGGTGACTAATGATGTTGAGCACTTTTTTGTGTACTTATTGCCCATTCACATACCCTTTCTTGTGAAGTGTCTGTTAAATTATTTCGCTCATTTTTACTTAGGCTGTTTTCTTATAAATGAGTTTTAGGAGGTTTTTATATGTCTTTTATCAGATGTAAGTTCAGCAGATGTGATTATTACAAATATTTTCTTCTACTCTGTGACCTCCCTATTCATTTCTTTAACCATGTCTTTGATGAATAGTTTCAAATATTTATAATGCTCTATTTATTAACATTTTCTTTTACAGTCAATGCTTTCTGGGTCCTAAGAAATATTTTTTTACCCTAAGGTTTATGAAGATATTCTCTACTGTTTTCGCCTAGAAGCTTTAGAGTTTTGGCTTTTATATTTAAGTTAAAAATTCATAACAGATTACTTTTTGAGTATAGTATGAGGTAAGGCCATATGTATGTACATAAAGTAACATATCCAGTTATTCCAGCACCTTTTCCCCCTTTTTCATTGAATTGTTTTGGAGTTTTTGTTGAAAAAATCAATCACCCATATTTGTGTGGGTTTAATTTATGGATTCTATTCTCTTCCAACGATTTATGTGTTTTTATTGTACCTTATTAAAAGTCCTATAATCAGAGTCTTGATTTTTCAACTTTGTTCTTTCCAAAATTACTTCGGCTATCTTGGGTTCTTTGCATAACTTTTAGATTAGCTTGAAATTTTCAACAACAACAACAAAAAGCCTGCTGGGATTTTGTTTGGAATTACATTTGGAGAAAACTGATAACAAATCATATTGAGTGTTCCAATCATGTAGATAATATATATCTCCATTTATTTAAGTCATCTTCAATTTCCCTCAGCAATAAATATTACATACATATTTTTATTTAAAATGTTTGTTTATAATCTTCTCTAATCAGTGTAATTTATAACCTGTGTAAAAGCCATAAGAAATATCAAGATGGTTTGACTTTTTTTTTCCCATAATCTAATAGAGGGACAAGGTAGCTTTATTACTGTTAGAAGTAGAAAACTTTGAGTAACATTTTTAAAGATAAGAGTTATAACGAACCATGGGCATGGACTTGGAGGGGGATTGCTGGGGGAGGGGGGTGCTGGGTGGAGGGGCATAAAAGGGAAAGATTGGAACTATTGTAACAATATAGTCAATAAAATATACTTAAAAAAACAAAAAAAAGATAAGAGTTATAAGAGTTACACACAGTATAATATAAAAACCAAGGAGAAAGCAAATATAACCTTTGATTTCTCTTAACCAATTAAAAATAATTTAAAAACATATTGAAGTGAATCTGTCATTTACATATATGAAAATTTGAGTTCTAAGATATTTAAGAAATTAGGAAAATTAAAATAATTTTTACAACAACTTCTACATTCAAGTTGGCATTCGGCATGGATAGCAAGCTATTCTTTTATTTAATATTTCCATCTTTGGAGGTTGCTCAACTTACTTCACTAGATGATTTTAGCACTTAATAATCAATATAACCAAGCTAAGGCCTTCAATTTTAATTAAAAATGACTGGCCAACCCCTGGCCGGGTAGCTCAGTTGGTTAGAGCATCACTCAGCTATGCCAAGGTTGTGGGTTTGATCCCTAATCAACAAATTGATGCTTCTTTCTCCCCCTACTCCCTGCTCCCTTCCTCAAAAAAAAAAAAAAAAAAAAAAAAAAAAAAAAATCAAAACTTAATTGCTGGTCAGAATTCCCTTTGTTTAAGCCTTTTATAATATACTTGAAGGTGGTTCATTGAACTCTTTTTTTCTTACTAAGTACATAATCCAAATTCAAAAGCTTTTCTTCATATTTTTAAAGATATTATTTACTCACTTTTAGAGAGAGGGGAAGGGAGGAAGAAAGAGAGGGAGAGAAACATCAATGTGTGAGAGATACATCCATAGGTTGCCTCTCACATGCCCTCAACTGGAGATCTGGCTAGCAACCCAGGCATGTGCCTGGACTAGGAATCAAATCCGCAACATTTCGGTTCACCGGCCGGCATTCAATCCATGCAGCCACACCAGCCAGGGCCATATTTTAAATTCCTCGACTTTTTTGGATGAAACCATACAACAAGAATACATTAAAAACATTATTGAATCAGTCTATCAGTACACTTTTCTCCCAATAATTTCAGATGAGAAATTAACTTTTGATTTAAAACAATAAATAATTATTCTTTATTATTTTAATTTTATTTGTAAGACAAATGCATCAAGTCAGTGGGAAATCAAGGATATGTTAAAACATTTATATGCTGAAAATATTCATAACAGTATTAATTCCTACATAAAAATATAACTGCATATATATAACACAGTATAAATCCACTTATATATATGATTGTAAAGTGTAATGAAAATTAGATCTTTATATGTCTAGGCTATATGAATGTACAAGTTCTAAAGTGTGATAGAAAATGGCTTTGCCATTAATTAGTATGTGACTTTGACAAATTTACTTTATTTCTCTAATTTTCATTTTCCTCATCTACTAAAAAAAAGGAAGGAATAATAATACCTTCATAGATGTGTTGTAAATTAAATTATTGTTTGTAAGATACTTGGTATAGTTATTACCATCTAGTGGTGTTAAATTGGTGGCAACTTATTTTATTCTTATAGCAATAATAGAATAGATATAATCATTACCATAGGAAAGTAAAGTTTCCTATTATTGCTATAAGAATTACCCCAAACAGTGTTTTAAAACAACACAAATTTATTATCTTACCATTCTAAAGATTAGACTCCTAAATTAATCTAACTGGGCTAAAATCAAAATTTCGGCAGGGCTGGGTCTTTCTGAAGGTCTACACAGAAGAAAAATAAAACTTTACAACCTGATTTTAAAAATTTTTTACCCCTTTACACATTTTCAACGTCATCATCATTAAATTCTGTGAGTCAGACACATTAGAGACTTTACACCAGCGCGCTCTTCCCCCCACCCCGGCCTAATGAACCACTCACCTGTGTTTAAATGGAGTTTATGCTGTCCTTAAAAGTGAGGATAATTACTTACCCATTATATGGATGTATAGCATTTGGTACAGAATTAAATATATACAGGGCTGGCAAAGTAGGTTTACAATTGTTCAGATGGAAAAAATGCAAATACAGTATTCCCTCACTTATCGCAGGTATTACGATAGGGGAAAATCTGTGAAGTAGGAACCTTACATTTATTTTAGTATATATATATATACCCTTCCCACACACTTATAAACCGTTCCCAGTCCCTTATTAACCTTTTCCACACTTTTACAAACACTACGTATGTTCTTAAACATATTCTACACTCTTAAACCTACGTAACTTTAACAACATATGTATACAGTACCACAAAATCCCACAATATAGCGAAAAATCCGCGATAATTAAATATAATATTTTTTAAAATCCCACGATACAGTAAGGCCACGATAAGTGAACCACAATATAGAGAGGGACTACCGTAATAATATAAGAATACAAACTTTTTCACATACTCACCACTGTAAACCTCCTTTTGCCTACCCCTATATATTTGTACACAAAAAAATTTGGGAAGACAAGAAACAAGTAGAAAGGACCCATGGACATGGACAACAAGCTGGGGGCTGCTATGAGAGGTGGTGTGGGCAGGGCAGGGGAGAGCAACGGGGGAAAAATTGGAACAAATGTAAGTGAACAACAATAAAATAAAATTTGGAAGAATACATAAGACATTGTTAATAGGTGTTATTCCTGGAAATGGGACCGCAATCAAGCAAGGGTATATGGAGAAGATAGGACATTTACTGCTTGTCATTAGGGCTAGAGACCAACATGTTGCTGGCCCCATGACCTGCCATCTATGTCAGGCCCTGCAAAACAGGCTATGGCCAGTGGTCACTGTGTTCTCGGGAACTGTGGCCTGCAGTCACAGGGGACCTGAGCCACTGCCTGTGCTGAAACAGAGGGTCTGCATCACTGGCCATGCACCAGATCACAAAGTTCCCTATTAACACAGGTGACTAAGGCAGAGTCGCTGGCATCCTGCTGAGGACCAATTACACCCCCATAGCCCCTTCCCCTCTCCCTTAATCATTTCCCAGAAACAAGAACCTTTAGTCTCCTGACAGACATTCCCAATCAGAAGATATTGTTCTTTCACAAACACCTATACTCTGGACTCTGGAGCTGACCAGCAGGGTGACCCATCCCCTTGAGGGTCTGCTCCATGCCCTTAAAAATCCCTCTATCCCTTCCCTGGGGGCTGCAGTCTGCTTGGATTCAGCCGCCTGCTTGAACATTCCTCAATAAAGGCTTTGAACTGGTCCACCTGATTTCTCCCTCCTTCTGGGCACAAACTTAACACTTGTTTTATTCCATTTTGTGCACAGATGGAACTTTTACCTGATGTATGTTGTACTTTTACAGTTATGAAAAACTAGTTTAACTTTTAATATAGTATATAGTCTAAATAAAACCCAAGGATTAAATATATTCAGAAAAAACATTTCATGCATCTTTGTACTACTCACAATGTTTTACACATTATGAAACTGATAATGTTCTAAGAATAAATAAATGTATCATTCTTATTTTCAGAAAGGAGGGAAAAAAAGGAACAAAAATTCATGGAATTAACTCATCTGTAAAGCCATCTCAGAAAATTCCCCTGAGACAAATTTGCAGTAGGACTAGAATATATCTGAAATTTCTGCCAGAGATAACAATTCAAAACATCTTGGACTTCCAGGCTCCAGAACTGTGAGATATAAGTGTCTGTTGTTTAAAGCCCCCTAGTCCATGGCATTTTGTTATGGCAGTATCAGTTAAGACACCTAGAAAAGAAGTTAAAAAAATGTAAGTACAACCCTTCAAAGGGAATTAAACTGAACCATTCCAGAGGTGGATGGAACAGATGATGCTTCACAAAGAGAAGTCTGATGGCCTTTCTGCACAAGCTGCATTGGGTATCCCTGATTTCTAGGCACCAACTATAGCATACCCTAGCCATTAAGATAGCCCCCAGAAATGCACCCATAGATTTTCAAATTTCCCTATCATTCTCACCAAGAGGTAGGTCCTTACAATCGAAAATACTGACTCATCTGCCTAGAGATTGCTGGAAGTTAAGGTAAAAGATACTTATGACCAAATGTGTCATAAAGGACACAGATTTATTCAAACAGACTAAATTAATTGAGGCAATGCACATCTCAGTGATGATTCCAACTGACTGAGTGCCAGAGATCCTTCCCCAAGTCTTCTAAACTGTGAAAGCCTCTGAAAACTTCGCAACTGTGGGAAAGGGAATTCTTGGGTATCTTAGGACACTAGCAAGTGAGGGCCCAGACCAGAATTAATTTGATATAGAAAATATATCCCCTTCCTATAACAAAGCAAACAGATGATATTAACTTTCTCACTATATACACATTGACCAAACAAGCTTAGATATATATATGCAGTTGGGTAAAGTATAACAACGACAAACGTGGGGAGAGGGGTGAGGAGAAGGGTGAAAAAAGTAAGGGGGGTATAAAAGGTACAAACTCCCAGTTGTAAAATAAATAAGTCATAGGGATGCAATGTCAAGCACAAGGAATATATTCAATAATATTGTAGTAAGTTTATACAATGCCAGATGATAACTGGACCACTGTGGTGATCATATCATAAGGTATTCTATTGTACACCTGAAACTAATAAAATATTGTATGTCAAGTATACTTTAATTTTTTAAAAAAACCTTTATAAATATATATTATTTAAGTAAATATTCTGAAATCTTATTAAAACAACAACAAAAACAACAAATACATAGTCTAATCAAAAGAAAGAAAGGGAATCACCAGGAGCCTTGGCAGTTCAGGAAAACACCACACACCTGAGGTTCAAAACAGAGGTTTTAATGTCCCCCGGGAACTGAAGATGTAATTGTCTAGATGAAAGAGGGAGCGGGACATGAAACACTGACAGAAAGACAGGACACTAGACATGCTACCAAAGTGGTGAAAAGGAAGTGAGAAAGTTCTGTCCAGTGGGACAGAGATTCACCCAGGAAGCTCGCTGTACTCTAGGACAGTGACTTTCAACCTGTTAAATCTCAAGGCACACACATAAACTAATTGCCAAAATTCTGTGGCACACCAAAAAATACATTACATTTTTAGCCGATCTGCCAAAAAAGTAGGTATAATTTTAATTCATTCACACTCAACAGCTATTGTTGTGTTGGCTGTTATCATATTTTTATCTGACAGTCTAAGGGAAAAGAGGTCAGTGCCTCTGACTAAAGAGTCAGGTATTGAATATTTTCAAAGTTCTTGTGGCACACTAATTGAAAATCGCTGCCTTAGGGTTCTGAATGGAGAAAAAGTTTCTGGGAAGAATCAAACCCCCAAAACTACACCACAGATATATTTATACTATCTACATGATATGAGAATTACAAGATAACTTAACATAAACGCTGGTTCCAGATCCATTCTCAAGCCCTGGATTTGGAAAAAAGCAAACATAAAAAGAAGATATCAAGCCACTGAACAGGGGCTGAACATAGGGACATCAAATAGAAAACATAGCCACAGTGAAGATGAATTCACATTCCTAAATCACAAATCATGCAATGACATGTGACAAGGGAGAGTCGTCAAATGCAGCAAAATATGAATTGGAAATAATGAAACAATTCAAAAGGGTCTATGATAATTATGTTCAAAATATTAAAACAATTCAAGAAAGATTTAAAAAGCATAATGAATAGAATAATTTGCTTACAGGAAAAAGAAATAGAGATTTTTTAACAAAACAGTAAACATCTGGAGATTTAAAAATATAGTTACTGTAATTATAAACTCAATGAGCAAATTTAACATGTAGAAACAAAATAGTGGAGAGGAAATTAGTAAAATGGAAGATGTCATCACACGTAGGAAGCCATAAAGATTTGAAAAATATGAGAGGTTAAGGGTAAACTTCTTTTAATAGGAGTCCCAGAAGAAGAAAATATTATAGAAAGAATAGGTTAGAGGCAATATTTGAAGAGATAATGGCCGAGATTTTCCAGAACTGAAGAAAAACATAATTAAAGTAGTACAGCCAATATTGTGGGTTAATTGAACACAATCCATACTCAGATACTACAGAACAGTAAAGATGAAGAAAAACTCTTAAAAGCAACTAGAGAAAAAAATATCATAGGTAATGCCACTGGCATTTCTGGAGATGTGTCCATTTGTAAATATTTCTATGCATTCCATTGCTATAGTGTCTTTCAAATTCTAATACTACTTCTATCTGTGATGCTTCCACACCACATAAAGTATCACTATATCATTGCCATTTATATCTCATTATTGAATCAACTCTTTGTACATTTCTACAGCCCCTCCCCTCCAATTTATTTCTTTGCTGTCCCATAGCAACTCAATTTTTTAAACTGCTTTAGGCATGAAACCCCAATCACTGATTAATGTGCAAAGGACTATATAGTATTTGAGAAAAAAATTCTGTTGTGTGCCCCAAGTATTTGATTGTTAGTATAATTAGAACATTTTCCCATTACTATATGTGAGTTAATAATTGCAAGTCCAGGTAATGGAAAACTGAATGAGTTTAGACTTAAAATTAGCCATCAGGAGAATTGGATTTTCTTGTACCTAATTTATCTGTAGGGAATGTGACCTTTATTTTCTTAAGTTTGCATCTAAAACTACGATTAATCAGTTAATTGTACACTATATTCCCCTACTTATTTTATGAGAGCACTGAGAGGAATTTAAATTAAGGAATGGTTGACAAAATGGTGATTATAAATAAGCTTTTGAAAATGCATTAAATGTTAGAAAATTGGAGTGATATATAAACAAGTGTTCTAATAGATGTGCGAGAAAGAATATCACACAGATGCAATCTTATGGGCCATCACTGAAGTCCTTAAAAATCAAAGTTGCACAAACAAGCCAGACATTTGAGAAGCAGATGTATATATAAGGAAGACTTGGGCACTGAAGGAAAAAAACATAAAGATCATTATGGTCTAAGAAATTCCTTTATTGATAAATGCCCTGAATCCAACAAGTGTATATGATGGTACAGACTGGCCCGTCTGAGACCAGAATAATCTGACACAGCAAAAAGGAATCTAGACTGAACTGAATTTTTCCTGACTCCCACTGCCTAGGACTTACTAGTTCCACAGTGACCCTATCAGCAAGGTAGTGTGATATTGTGACTTATATTAATAAATATATATTTGGTCTTTGTCTCCAGTTCCTTTGTGAAACAAGAGCTCCTAAAACCCTTGGGATTACTTAAGTGATGAAAGGCAAAAAGATATCTTTTGTTATGTCAATGAGATGGCTTTTGCAAGCCCCTAAATCACCTAAGGGTGGAGGCTTGTTTCGAATGGAACCAATTACATGATTACAGGGTCCTCAGTTCCAATCCATGACCTCTGAGAGGGGGAGAGGGGGGAAGGGGCTAGAGAAAAAAATTTTAAGTAGTGATGGAGGCAGGAGACAGATCGTTAAGACTTTGTGGGTCATGTAAATAATTTGATTTATATCTCAAGTATATTGGAGAAAGTCTTGGAAGGATTTTTAGTGCTGGCATAAGGAGATCCACTTGAAAGATCCCTCTGGCTGCTGTGTAGCAAAAGTACAGTGTAGAGGAAAATGGGAAACTAGTGGAAGGCTGGTCCAGATGAGAGATGATGGAGGTTTAACTGAGGTGATAACAGGAGTGATAAGAAGAGGGAATGAAACAAACAAGGGCCAGCAAGGATGTGGAGAAAAGGCAACCCTCATTTACTGATGGTGGGAAGGCAGATTGGCGCAGCCACCATGGAAAACACTATGGAGTTTTCTCAGAAAATTGAAAACGTGTTGGCCTTTTGATCAGTGGTATCACTTCTGGGAATATATCCTAAAAATCCAGAGACATCAATTTGAAAGAATATACGTGCCCCTATATTCATAGCAGCGTTATTTACAACAGCGCAAGTGCTCATCAGCAAATGTGTGGATAAAAAAAAGCTGTGGTACATTTACATAATGGAATACCATGCAGCTATGAAAAAAAAGGAAATTTTACCTTTTGCAACAGCATGGATGGACCTGGAGATTATTATGCTAAGCGAAATAAGCCAAAGAAAGACAAATATCATATGATCTAACTTATATGTGGAATCTAATGAACAAAATAAACTGCAAAACAGTATAAAAACAGAGACATGGACACATGGAGCAGACCGACAGCAGTCTTTTTCTCCCTATACTTTATCCAGCTAATTCATTTATCCTTCAGATAACAGATTAAATGTCACTGTCAGAAAGACCTCTCTGGCTCTCCAATTTAAATTAGAGCTCCCCCTGGAAACCTGTATAATTTTATTAACCAATATCACCGCAATAAATTTTATAAAAAATTAGGGTCCCCTTTTAAATACTTTCACTACATTCATTATTTTACTTCATATAATTATAAATATATGTCTACTTTTTTTTTTTCTTTACAGACTATAAGCTCCAAGAGGGCCTTTTGTCCATCACTGAATACTCAGTGCCCAGCACAGTACTTGGCACAATTAATATTTTTTTGAATGACCCTGTAAGGTGGATAACTCCATATTTTATATGAGGACACTAAGAACTTTTAAGGGTGAAACAACTTTTAAGAACTAAAATAGTATTCTGATGGCTGATTAGAAAACATTGAAAAAGTTTTCCAGCATGGTCTATTTGATTCTGCAGACTATTAGGTTATTACTGTCTATACCAATACTACCAATACCGTAGTCCGCCCTTATCTGTGGGAGATACGTTCCAAGCCCCCCTGAAACCACAGATAGTACTAAATCATATATATATATATATATATATATATATATATATATATATGGTTTTTCCTATACAGTAGGTCCTTGAATAACGTCATTTTGTTGTTTTATTTTAATATTGATGAGAAAAAATAACTCCTGGCCAAGACCACTGTCTTTATGGAGTTTGCACATTCTCCCCAAGTCAGCGTGGATTTTCTCTGCGTACTCTGGTTTACTCCCACATCCCAAAGATGTGCACGTGAGGTGAACTGGTATGCCTGAATTGTTCCAGTCTGAGTGCACGTGGGTGTGTGTGAGTGGCCCTGCCATTGAAGTGTGTCCTTTCCAAGGTGGAGTCCTGCCTGATGCCCTGAACTTCTGGGATAAGCTCTGGTCACCCTCGACACTGAACTGGGATGAGCAGGTTGGAAAATAAAAATCTTATTGTTTTTATTAATCTTTCTAATGTTTGGGGTGTTTATTTAGAAGTTTGTTAATGTTTTTTGTGACCAGAAATATGCTGTAGAAAGTTAAATTTTGTTTACATCAACCAGAGTATGGTAAACCTGGTTTTATTATACATCATTTTCACTTAAAAAGTAACAGTTTTCCAGGAACTTATCTATGATAAGTGAGGACTTACTATATATACACATCTATGATAAAATTTAACTTATATATATAAACTAGGCACACTAAGAGATTAACAACTATAATTAATAATACAGTAGAGCAATTATAACGTGTGAGTTTCAAAGTATCTTACTGTACTCACCTTTTTGTTACCTAACAGCAGTAGGGGTCCCAATGCCCATGGCCACCGTCTAGGCAAAATTACAGAGTCAAAGGTTTGGTGTTCGCCCTGGCTGCTGTGGCTCAGTGGATTGAGCATTGGCCTGCGAGCCAAGTGTCGCTGGTTCGATTCCCAGTCAGGGCACATTACTAGGTTGCATGTCAGGTCCCCTGTTGGGGGTGCGAGTGAGAGGCAACCACACAGTGATATTTCTCTCCCTCTCTTTCTCCTTTCCCCTTTCTCTAAAAATAAAATAAGTAAATTATTTTAAAAAAAAAAAAGGTTTGGTGATCAAGGAGTCTATTCAAAAGCTTCACAATTTTGGAGTAACAGCTTTCCACATGCATTAGTCACTGAAGCCTATCAATTAAGGCTAAACTCTTTAACTCTTTAGTTACAGCTTTAATCACTTAAGCCTATCAATTAAGGCTAAAATCTTTAACACCTGAGTTCTCCTAGCATTTTTCCCATTAGTCTTAATTATCTT
Organism: Furipterus horrens; assembly: GCF_987537825.1. Classification (NCBI taxonomy): domain Eukaryota; kingdom Metazoa; phylum Chordata; class Mammalia; order Chiroptera; family Furipteridae; genus Furipterus; species Furipterus horrens. Next base: position 109,052,907 of record NW_028327176.1, on the reverse strand, counting down.
ATTTCTATACGGTTAGTTTAAAAACTAAACATAACATACAAAGTATACAGAATTTTGGAACAATGGCAGGCTTCTGCCTCAGAGGTCATCCCATCCTCTATAGAACACCCAAAGAATAACCCTGCCACCCTCTGCCAGGCCAGCCAGATCCTAGGCTGCTCCCAGAGTTTCTTCCCAGCCAAAATACCGTCTGTTGGGTAACGCAGGCAGCTGCAGCACAATCATCCAGGCATCCTCATCCTCGAGGAAAAGCCTGAGAGCCCAAGACCCCAAGAGCTCCTGAGCTGGAGAGCTGGCCCTCTTTTATTTCAAATCTTCTAGCCCATAATTCCACGCGCTCTAGAGGCATTTAGCTTCTCAGCCAATCCTGTCCTAGACTGTTTACCATTATCTCAGGCAACCTCCTCTAATGACCCTCCCTATTTCTCCCCGGTAATTTAATCAGATCTCTCTGTATCACTGGGACAATCTGATAGCCAAAATGGCTACTAAGTGACCAATGGTGCAGAGCTTATACAGTGTGGATGTGTGGACAAAGGGGTGATTCACATCCTAAGTGGGCAGAGCGGGACATGCGAGGTTTCATCACGCTACTCAGAATGGCCCGCAATTTAAAAAGTATGAATTGTTTATGTCTGGAATTTTCCATTTAATATTTTCATACCAGATGTGACTGTGGAAAACAAAATTGCACATAAGGCGGGGGGCGGGGGAGGGACCACCGTATCGTGGCGTCTCTAAGGCTTTTCCTGATGTCCCTGAATTCATTCACATGGATTTGCAGACTTGTCGACTAAGTTGTAAAAATTTTAAGGATTTCTTCCTTAAGATATGTTCTAACTTTTCTTCAATGTTTTTCATCATTTTACTCATCTACAATTCACGATTCCTGAAAAGTATTTAACTTGTTAGAGTCAAACAGGAAACAACCATTAAAGGACCTTTTTTGGCTGGGTCAGTGAAGGTACTAGATTCAAACAATCATTAAATGACTTAAAAATTTAACTTTCCAAGATGTTTCTCCTAAAATAATTTTGTGCAACTCATTGCTAGTCAGAGCAGGTAAAGTTTCTTTGAAAGCCCTTCAGACTCATTCTGATACAGAGCCCATCTGGGTCGCCAAATTGTTACAGAACCCCTGGACTGCTCCAATTGAAAACAAACCCATGGGCTCTTTAGTTAGGGGTCCGATTGCCTGCCGCCAGAATTACAACTCTTTAAATACTTTAGTTGAGTGAAAAGAAAATTGTTTATTTAACAGTTACACATATCCTTGCCTCCCCCCTACTAAACCTAGCCAGTTTTAGGAAGGTCAGAAACATCGTTTCCCTACCTCCAAAACACAGTTCAGCTTTACCAGCAGCTGCCAATCATTCAATCTGATTGGGGAGGTCCTTTCTGTGCTGTGGTGCCCTTCAGCTCTCAATACAAAACTGTCGGGATTCTCAGCCTCCTTGCAAACTGTGTTCTTTCTGTAAACCACGTGGATCTCCTCTCCTTCTCCAGAGCACCCCTGCGAGCAACCGCCAGTGAGGGAGACAGCCCCAGAGCCACCCTCAAGTGTTCACAGCTGCCTATATATCTATGACTGCATCCTCTGACGCAGTGGGTGTTGCCAACAGTTCTGACCATTCACAGAACCCCACGTAGGCTCTGTGTGCTTTCCATACCGTCCCCTGGTTCAAGACTCCTCCCATCCACCTGAGGTCTTGGAAGCATCCAAGCAATTTTGCATAATGAAAGACACCAGCCACCAGCCTCAGGTGTATGGAGGCATTCTGAAAGCTGCTTCCTTCTCCCCATCCCCCAGCTGCAAACTCTGGGATTTTTGGACTCCCCTGTTTCTGTAACAATTCTATTGCAATTTTTGCTACAGCACAGCTGTAGGATATGAAAGGCTAGGTTTCTGGGCTCTGGCGTACACGGCAGTTCCCGGTTGTAGTGGCCTCCCACACCTTTCAGTTGTACCTCCCCAGGGCTAGAGTGACCCGGGGAGCTCCTCCCTCCCACGCCGCTGCCTCTGCTGAGGCGGCTGCGCTGGCCTTGGTCCCAGAGGCAGGGCTCCTGGTTGTGCACAGGGGCGGTGCTTTTCATCCGCGCGACTTCCCCCCTGCGCCATAGATGCGCGCTGATTCCATGTTGTGCTCTCGGTGTTTCTGGTCTTAGTGGGCCCATCTGGGAGGATATATTACAAACCTCTAGATGGAATTCAGGAGAGCACGAATTCTCTCTCCTTCCATTCGTAAGCCTGTTCTACCATCCACCATCATCATGTCTACCTTACTCCTCAATCTGGATTTTGGCAAACCTCCCCCCCAAAAGGCATTTGAGGGGAATGCCAAGAACCAAAAACTTGTCAAGAAGCCACGGCTTTTGGAAAGGAGAGGCTTTCTGAATAAGAAGAACCAACCCTCTAGCAATGTGCCTAAATTGCATTCAGGACCTCCAAAGAAAGGGGAAACTCCTCAGATGGATGACACTTTGAAAACCCCTCCCCCTCCAAAAAAGAAGACTTCTGCCTCCAGTAGTGGGTCTAATCAGTCCCTAGACAAGAAAGCTTCTGTGCTTTGACTGACCCCTGCCCCTTCACAGAAGGCTGGATCTGTTGTGGCTAAAGTAGATTTGCTGGGATCCTTCCAGAGTGCCCTTTGAAAGATTAAGAGCCACCCAACTCTCCACTAGAAGATGCTCCCCCCACCCTCCACCCCATAAAACCCTCCTCAGAAGAATACTCCAGAGAACTCCACCCTGGGTTATTCAGAGAATAAATGGTCCAGAGCACCTCAGATGATAAGGAAGATGGTGGCAATTGACTGTGAGATGGTGGGCACAGCACCCAAGGGGCATGTCAGTTCCTTGGCTCGATGTAGCATCATCAGCTACAATGGAAATGTGCTCTATGATGAGTACACACCACACATCCGCCTGCCACATTGTGGACTACCACACCAGATGGAGTGGCATCTGTAAGCACCACATGGTGAATGCTATACCCTTCAAGATTGCTTGGGGCCAGATCTTGGAGATACTCACAGGGAGGATAGTGGTGGGACATACCATCCACAATTACTTCAACGCCCTTCAGTACTTTCACCCCAAGACTCTCACCTGGGACACCTCCCATACTCCCCCCAACCCCACCCAACCACAAGGCCAACGGCCCAGAGAATACTACCGTGTCTTTGAAGCACCTCACTAAGAAGCTGCTGAACCAGGACATGGAAAAAGTGGGCATTACTCTGTGGAAGATGCTCAGGTCACCATGGAGCTGTACAAGTTAGCTGAAGTCTAGTGGAAACAGCACCTGACCCAGAATCCCCTCTAAGATTAGCAGCAGTGGAGACACCAATGATGAGAGGAGGCAGAGGCAGCACCATACCCAGAACCAGGGCAGTGAACCAGTGGACAGCCCTACCAGCTCCACACCTTTGGAAACTAGAGTTGTTGGGGAGAGAGAGGCTCCACCGCAGACTTAACATGTATTGAAATCTCACCTCAGGTGTTACATTCTGTGTTTGATTAAGTGTCCCATGAAAGGAGGAATCTCCCTGTCAGCACCCAGCCCTATAATTTTTACCTCTTAAATGGTACTAACTACAAGTCCCAGGGTGCTTTGTTCTAGTCGAGTTTCTTTCTTTCTTTTTTTTTTTTAAGATTTTATTTAGTTATTTTTAGAGAGAGGGAAAGGGAAGGAGAAAGAAAGGGAGAGAAATGTCAATGTGTGGTTGCTTCTGGCACTTCCCCAACTGGGGACCTGGCCTGCAACCCAGGTGCGTGCCCTGACTCGTAATTGAACTGGTGACCCTTTGGTTGGCAGGCCTGCGCTCAATCCACTGAGCCACAGCAGCCAGGGCTCTAGTCAAACTTTTTGACTTTCAAGAGGCAGGGCATACTGGGAAATTTAGTTTCACAAACTGCCTTATCACTAGGGTGGCCATATGTCCCACTGTATGCCTTTTGTTCTTGAGAAATTAACAGCACCCTTTTTCACTCTCAAAATATCCTGATTGGATGATAAATTGTATGATCACATTACATATCAAAGGTCACATTTAGTCTCTGTCAGGATACCACCTGTTTTTCCGACCCTGACTTCAGGAGGAACCATCCCTGGTGAGGTTTGGTTCTTAGGGTTACAAGGCAGTAGAGGAAAGAGAGTATGACTTGAAGTCAACTTTTATGATTTAGGAAAGCATTCCCTTTCTTAAAGCCAGAGAGGATTTAACTCAGATTGTACTTGGTAGGTTAAAAAAGAATTTTAATGTCTTTTATTTTGCTAAACAAAGCCTTTAAAAACTCAAATCATTTCCTTGATAAATTCTTTTTCTTTGATAAATTTTAATAATGGGGAAAAAAATAAAAAGGCCAGGTTTCCTTATCTCATTTGCTTATCACAGCATAAGATCTCTGCTGTGTCCTTGGGTACAGCTTTGAGTCAAGTAAAAAGTCGACTTAATTACACTGAGAATGTACTACAACCCCCTGGAAATGGAAAAGGGGGTAAGGAATGGTTTGGAGGGCTTCTTTAAGAAGTTTCTCTTAAATTTGAATCCTCAGATTTATTCTCTAAGGCATATTTGTGTTTTCTCTTTTTTTTTCCACTTAAAAAATCCGTGGTAAAATGTACTAACATAATATTTACCATTATGACCATTTTTAAGTGTGCAGTTCAGAGGCATTAAGCACATTTACAATGTTATGCAACCATCACCATCATCCATCTGCAGAACTTTTTTCATCTTGGAAAACTGAAACTCTACGCATTAAACCCAGACAAACAAAAACTCATTAGTATAGATAGTACCAATTTTTTTTTTAAGCGTTGGCGTGTTTACATTCCAGTAGTTGGGTAAATTCATTTACTTCACATCCTCGCCGACATTTGGTATTTTCCTTTTTTTACCTATTTCTATTTTGAAATATAAAAGCAACTGAAGCAAAGTTTAGATTGCCTTTGGGGGAAACTTTTAATTTTTGGTTTGGTTCTCTGAATTATTAACCATCTCAGACTTCTACTTTGTCCAGCCACAGTGTACTGGGCTGAGTGCGTTTTCGACTTTGCTCGACATTTTTGCTCACTCTGCCCCCTTGGATGCCATCCGGCCAAGAAACTAAGGTGTGTGTCCACGGCGGGGAAAGTCCTTTGAGTACTGTGGAAGTCTGAGTCCCGTGTTGGCGAATTTTATGAGGACATGTTAACGTCAATTTATCTTTCCCAGACTCCAGTCCACGATCTAGGAGCTCCTGCCCGCCCCCGGTGTCCTCACTGCACACCTGGGTTCCCCGCAGGCACGGGGAAGGCAAAGTACCCCCGGCTCTCCGCGACCAGCCCGAACGCGGGTGGAGCGGGGCTGGGGACCGGGTCCCCGCGGAGCATGCGCAGACTAAGTCCGGCGCATGCTCGGCAACGCGGCGTGTCCACCGATGAGGGGAGTCGAGTCTCCCGCGCCCCACCAGCCCCGGCAGAGCTGCGGCTGAGCCGCTTGTTCTGTGCCCTGAGTGCCAATAAAGTTTGTTAAAAAAAAAATCATAGTCATTCTTAAAAGAGCGAAAGAGGGCGCGAGCCATCCAGGCGGCTACGCCCGGGGAGCTGGCGTGCTAGGAGGAGGAGGTGACGGCGGCAGCGGCGGCGGCAGCAGCAGCAGCGGTTGCGCCGCGACCGACAGGAGCCGGTCTCGCCGGGTCCGCGGCGGCGGAGGGGGACGGTGAGTGGTGGCTCGCACTCCGGGCTGGCCGCGCTGCACTTACTCGCCCTCTCCAAGGGCTGAGGACTCCTCCGGCTCTCTTGGGGAAGGACCCGCCTGTCCCCGGGGTCCAGGGATGTGCCCTTCTCTGGGGACTGGAGAGGGGTTTGAGGGTCAGGGGCCTCCAGGCCCGGGCTCCCATCCCCCGACCCAGGCCGCCGAGCTCCCGCTTCCCCGCCTCTGAGCTCGGGTTCCGAGTTCCAGCTGGAGGAGGTGGGCGGCGGCGCCTGCCCGGCGCCCCCTCGCAGCGGTCTGCTTTTCCTGGGTGTGGGTGCCTAGAATGGCCCCTTTGGGCGGGAATGCGCGAGGTGGAGCGGGGGCGAGGCGCTGCGCCGCGCCTCCAGCCTGGCGGAGCTCCTGGCTGCTTGCTCCTCCTCGGTCCCCAGATGGGGAAGGGGCGACTCCGGCGGGGCGGGAAACCGGCCGAGGGGAGTTAAGTGCCCGGGTCAGGTTTGATGGGGAACAGCTGGCCCGTACGGAGGCGCCCGTCCCCACCCGCGGCCCCACCCGTCCCCAGTTTCTCGCTCAGACTGGTGGAATATGAATGAGCCAGACTGCACGGTTTCATTGACACGGGAAGCACAGAATTACTTTACGCGAGCCGAGGAGCCCTCGGCAGCTCCCAGGCAGAGGAACCCGAGGGAGTGTGAGTGAGTAGTAAACTTCACTATCAGGTAGCAGTAGACTCTGAACAGGGCCGTTTTTACCTCTCTAGCTTTTACGTAACTCCTAACATGTAGCTGTGAATATAATCATACCTGTACTTAAGTACAGGCTGTGATGTAAAAAATAAATAACCCTTTTGATCAGTGAGTTGATTCTTCTAATCTATAAGATTGCATTGGTTGACAAAATCTTTTAAATTAAATTTGCAGTAAAAAGATAGAGCGTTACTGTCAAGCTTTTTAATTATTGTACTCAGAATTTTCTAAGAACTTGTTTTGATATAGTGCTTTAAGACTATAGAGTAGTGACGATCACAAACGTTACACTGCTTGTGTTAAAATCGGATTGCACTTTTTCCTTCAAATTTTATCATTTTTTAAATTATCATATAGTAAAATTGACTTTTTTTGTTCTATGAATTTTAGATTCATGTAACCACCATGACAATCAAGATGTAGAATAGTTCTATCACCTCCCCCCCCAAAACTCATGCTATCCTTTTATATCCTTTCCCTAACTCAGCTATTACAGCTGGCTCCTCAACTTAAGGTGGGGTTAGGACCTGATAAACCCATTGTAACTTGAAAATAATAAGTCAAGGCCCTGCCGGGTAGCTGGTTAGAGCATCATCCCCATAAGCCACGGTTGTGGTTTGGATTTCAGTCAAGGCACATACAAGAATTGACCAGTGAATGCATGAATGCATAAATAAATGGGACGACAAATCGTTGTGTCTCCCTCTCTCCCCTTCACTCCCACTCTGTCCCCCCCTCCCTCTCTAAAAAAAAAAGTTGAAGTGCATTTAATACATAATATACTATAGGGTATCAGTTGTTTATCCTTCTGAATTCCTGGCTAAGTGGGAGTTGTGGCCCTTGCTACATCCCAGCCTCACAAGAGTATATCACACTATATCACTAGCCTGAGAAAAAGTCAAAATGCAAAATTGAAGTATGGTTCTTACTGAATTCCGGTTGTTTGCACACCATCATAAAGTTGAAAATCGTAAGTCAAACTATATAAGTCTGGGACCCTCTGTATTGATCTTTTTTAGAATGTCATACACAGTAAATGGAATCATGTAATACATAATCTTTTGTTGCTGACTTCTTTCAGCATAATGCCTTTGAGATTCCTCCAAGTTGTTGCATGCATCAACAATTTTCTTATTGCGAAGTAGTATTCCATGGGATGGATGTACCACAGTATGTTTATATATCTCCCCGTTGAAGGACTTTTGGATTGTTGCCAGTTTTTGATTATGACTAGAGCTGCTATAAACATTCGTGTACAGGTTTTTTTATTTTTTATGAACATAAATTTTCATTTCTCTAGGGTACTGGAGTCAAATTGCAGGGTCATGTAAAGTATGTTTAACTTTATAAGAAACTGTCACACTGAATGGCTGTATCATTTTTCGTTTTTACCACTGATGTGTGAGAGTACCAATTGCTCCATATCTTCCCTTGCACTTGATATTGTTAGTATTTATTTATCTATTTTTAGATTTTATGTATTTAATTTTAGAGAGGGGGATGGGAGGGAGAAGGAGAGGGAGAAAAACATCAATGCGTGGTTGCCTCTTGTGTGACCCCAACTGGGGACCTGGCCCACTACTAATGCATGTGCTGCCCTGACTGGGAATCGAACCAGTGACCCTTTTGTTCACAGGCTGGTCCTCAGTCCACTGAGCCACACCAGCCAGGGCTTATTGTCAGTATTTTTAAATTTAGCTGTTCTAATAGGCATGTAGAGGTGGTGTCTTGTGGTTTTAAAGTGTCTTTAACTAATGGCTAAAGATGGGTATCTTTTAATGTGCTTATTTGGCATATATAATCTTTGCTGAGTGGCCAGGATTTTTGCCCATTTTTTAATTGAGTTGTTAGCTTATGTTGAGCTTTGAGGGTTCTTAATATGTTCTGGATACAACTTATTTGGTTGATATGTGTTTTGCAAGTATTTTCTCCCAGTCTGTAGCTTGTCTTTTCATTATTTTAACAGTTTCTTTCACAGAGCAAATGTTTTAATTTTGATGAAGTATAATTTATCAATTTTTTGTTTTGCAGATCTTTTGTTACCATGTCTAAGAACTCTGCCTAATCCCAGGTCATGAAGATTTTCACCTCCTAAAAGTTTTTTTTCTAAATATTACAGTTTTATATTTGTGTCTATAATCCATTTGGGGAATTATTTGTACAAAGTGTGACATTTAGGGGAAGGTTTACTTTTTTGCATATTAATGTCCAGTTCCATTGAAAAGGTTGTCTTTTCTCCATCGAGTTGTTTCCGCACTTTTGTCAAAAATTAATTTGCTCTATTTGTGTTGGCCTAATTTGGGGCCCTCTGTTCTATTCCATTGATTTATGTATCTTTCTCTTTGCCAGTGTTAACTTTTTTATTAATGTAGCTTTATAGTGTATTAATATCGGGTAATATGATTTCCTCTAATTTTATTTTCTCAAAATTGTTTTAGCTATTCCTGTTCCTTTGCCTTTCCATACAAAGTTTAGAATCAGCTAGTTTCTAAATACAGAAAATCCTGCTGATACTTTGGAATTGCATTAAACCATAAATCGATAGGGGGAGAATTGCTGTTTTTACTTTATTTAGTCTTCTCATCTATGAACATGCTATGTCTTCCAATTTATTTAGGCCTTTGTTTCATTATCATTCATAGTTTTCAGCATACAGATCCTTTACCTGTGTTATTAGATTTATTCCAAGGTATTTAATATTTTTGGAACTATAGTAAATGTCATTTAAAAATTTTGGTTTCAAATTGTACATTGTTAGAATATAGAAATACAATTGAGGGTTGTGTGTTGCTCTTCATTGTGTGTCCTTACTAAACTCATTAGCTCAGGATTTTTTTTTTTTTTTTTTTTTTTTTTTATTCCTTGGAGTTTTTTACATAGACATTTATGTCATCTGTGACTAGAGACTGTTTTATTTCTTTTCTCCCTAATCTACGCCCTTCTTTTCTTTTCTGTTCTTTTTTTGTGTCTACTGCCCTGGCTAAGACTTCACTATGATGAATAGAAGTGAAAGTGGACATTTCCCATTAGAGGAAAATGACCACCAGTCTTTCAGAATTAATTATGATGTTAGCTGTAGGGTTTTTAAACAGATGTCCTTTATCAGGTTGAAGAAATCCTTCTCTGTTTCTAGTTTGCTGAGAGTATAACTCACAAATGGATGTTGAATTTTGTCCAATATTTTCTTTGCATTAATTGATATGGTGATGTGATTTTTCTTATTTACCCTGTTAATTTGGTGGATTATACTAATTGATTTTTGAGTATTGAACTAGCCTTGCATTCCCAGAATACAGCCCACTTGGTCCTGGTTATTCTTTTTATATGTTACTGGATAGGATTTACAGACATTTTGTTGAGAATTTTTGCATTTGTGTTCATGACAGAGACCTAGAACCAATACTTTAACAAGTGCTTCTAGGTGATTCTTCTGATCATGCAAGTTTATGATGCAGTGGGGACAATTACTGAAACCTCATTAGGAACAAAGAAAGGAATGTTCTTGACATTTTAGACTTTGTGTAGTGGTTGTATAGATGTATTTTTCATTTAAGGTAATTGGAATGTAGTAGCTAAGTAGACAGGAACTTAACTAGTAATTTTAAATATGAAGAAGTTGACTTTCTGTTCTTTTGAGTTTAAAATGTAAACAGTACATGCTCTATTACTTTCATTATATGAATAACAATAATCTGAAACTAAATCCTAAAGAAAGAATTGATGGTATAAGATTATTTGTGGAGGATTCATTGTTCCCTGAACACTAAATCACTGAAGCTAAGAGCCCTATGCTGTCATGCAGTTGTACGTTATTATACAAAACCTTTCTTTGCGGTGCTTTTATGGGGACATTATTATTACCTGTGAGGTTGAAAAGCAGTTTCTTTAGATTTTGTGTTTGTTGCCCACTTGGTGGTAACTATGCAGAATTTTTTTTTTTTTAATGTTTTATTTACTTATTTTTAGAGAAAAGGGAAGTGAGAGAGAGAAACATCACTGTATGGTTACCTCTCGTGCGCCCCCAGCTGGAGACCTGGCCCACAGACCAGGCATGTGACCTGACTGGGAATCGAACCGACAGCCCTTTGGTTTGCAGGCCAGTGCTCAATCCACTGAGCCACACCAGGCAGGGCTATGGGAAATTTATTATATTTTATGTACCTACCATTTTTTGAATGCTTAACTTACACTGTGCTAGGTGCTTTGTAAGTATCACTGATCAACAATCCTGTAAGGTAAACATCCTCAGAAAACTGAAGCTTAAAGAGGTTAAGCAATACCTTCACTAAGAGTACAGAACTAGTAAATGCAATTTTAAATCAGGCCTCAACTCTAACCATCCAGTCTTAGTCTCTGTGAAAGGCAAAACTATGTAATCTAGGCATGTATTGATACCTGGATGTCATGCATTGTGCTGATGATAAGGATTCAAAAATGAATGATATCGTTGCCCGTCCTTTTAAAGAATTTACATTAGCTAAACATCATGTGGAAGGGGCCTTCATCATGGAAACAAATTCTTGCAATTTAATATAATTATTTCTTGATAAAACAATTATAGCCTATTTTATTTTGTAGTTTTTATGTCATGAAAAATAATAATATTATTTTCATTTTCAACTACAGATTTGAGAAAGAAGGTCTGATCACCTGGAATTAAAGTTGGTACAGAAACCTTTTCAATACCAGAAATGTTGGAGGAAGATATGGAAGTGGCCATCAAGATGGTGGTTGTCGGGAATGGAGCAGTTGGAAAATCAAGTATGATTCAGCGATATTGCAAAGGCATTTTTACAAAAGATTATAAGAAAACCATTGGAGTTGATTTTTTGGAGCGGCAAATCCAGTATGTACTTGGCCATTTTATCCTCTTGGTTCTGATTTGTGAACTGTGTCCAAGACTTTACAGCCCAAGCTTAGGCGTCTAGTGGCAATGGCTCATGAGACAGTTAGTGGTGGTTTTCAATTACTTATGTTCTGTGTATCTTTATCCTTCTGTCCCCCCTATCCCTGCCTTCATCTCTTTTTCCTTCCTCTCCCATGTTTTTTTCTTTTTTTCCTATTCGCTTCCCATGTCTCTTTTTATCCATTCTTGTATCTGTTTTATATTTATTAGTAGTATTTTAGGCACTTCTTAAACACAAACTGATACTTGACTCTAGTGAGATTTCCATCCACTATTTTATTTTGAAGGAAAGTTATTTGTCCATCAGAATAGTTCTCATCTCTTATATTATGGGATCCTTTTGTTTAGAATGCCTCTTCTCTTTTTAAAACTGGGAAAGACTGTATAAAAGTTAGAGAATTAATATTTGTTTTTACTCTAAAGAAATAAGAGAATGCATATTTGGATCAAATACTCCTATAGAACGGAAATTTTACTTCAGGAAGCCCGATTGGATTCTAAAACATATCAAAGTAACAACTTTTTGTCATTAGTCCTGAGAACTTTTTAGGATATCTTAAACTTTAAGAGACAAACTGAAATGTATTACAGAAATAAGGAACTTCAAACAAATCTGACTTAACTAGCCCAGACATTAACATCAAAGATAACTGTGTTCATTGTTTTAAAGATTATTGAAGTATTTTAAAAGATTTTATTTAGTTATTATTTATTTTTAGAGAGAGGGGAAGGGAGTGAGAAAGAGAGGGAGAGAAACATTGATGTGCGAGAGATAAATGAATTGGTTGCCTCTTGCACACCTCTCACTGGGGACGTGGCCCATAGTCCAGGCATGTGCCCTGACCGGGAATTGAACCAACAACCTTTGGTTCACAGGCTAATGCTTAATCCATTGATCCATACCAGTGAGGGCAAAGATTGTTGAATTTTTAACTTGTATTCTGTTATTCTGTTTTTAAAAATATTTTTGTATTTGTTTCCTTTAGATATTTTAAGAGGATTCATTTTAAGTCTTGATTTTTTTTTTTACTCACTATCAGAATGTCATCCTATCTGCAGGGGCTTTACTTTTTTATATGGTAATTTTTTAATCCTCACTCAAGGATATGTTTATTGATTTTTAGAGAGAGAGGAAGGGAGACAGAAAAAAAAATGTCAATATGAGAAACTTCAATTGTTGCCTCCCATATGCGCCCTGACCTGGGGTTGAACCTGCAGCCTTTTGGTGTATGGGATGATGCTCCAACCAACTGAGCCACCGGCCAGGCTGAATCAAATTAGTATTTTAAATATATAGTTGATCGTCATTATTTGTGGATTATGCATTTGCAAATTCACCTGCTCGCTAAAATTTATTTTTAACTCTAGAATCAATACTCCCAGTGCTTTGGTGGTTATTCATGGACATGCGCAGAGCAGCAAAAAGTTTGAGTGACCCTACACACACATTTGCAGCCTGGGTGGAATAAGTCAACCCTCTTTTTTTCACCTCTCTTATGGCAAACAAGTGTCCTTTTAGTGTTCTGTTTTTATGCTACATTTTTGTGCCTTTTTTTGGTGATTTTACTGTTTAAAATGGCCCCCAAGCATAGTGCTGAAATGCTGTCTAGTAATTCCAAGTACAAGAAGGCCGTGTGATGTTCTTTACAGATAAAATATGTGTTTTAGATAAGCTACGTTCAGGCCTATGTTATAGTGCTGTAGGCTGTGAGTTCAATGTTAATGAATTAACAACATATATTAAATAAGATGTCTTTAAAAACAACACAAAAAACAAGGTTATGTATTGATCAATTGGTAAAAATGTAACCAGGGGCTTGTAGGAATCTAACCCTGTATTTCTGCCTAAGAGCAATAGTTCAGTATTTGCTATTTCAGTGTTTGCTGTGACTTGATAGACCATAACTACCATGAATAAGACAATGGACTATATAACAAAATAGAGTAAATTTCTGAGTTAAAGGGCAACCAAGCAGGAAAGCTACTGCTTTCCTTTCTTATTCTATTACTTGTGCATCAGAACTTGATAGAATGTTGTGAAGAGGAGAGCAAACACTGATCTGAGGGAATTCCTCTTTCTCAATACTGCTAGTCTTAGTGTCGCCGCTATCTGTGACTGCTGTCAAAGGAAAAAACATGCCAGGTAAACCCAAATATGTGTAAAGTTATAGCTTTGGGGGAATGTCTTTCACTCTTTATTTCCCTGTTGGTAATTGTATCAGCATTCAGAAGTACTCAGAATTTTTCAGAGTGAAACCAACAATGTATTATAATACCTCCATATTTGAAAAATAAAAATATACATACAACTGTACTACTAAAGACATTTCCTTTACATATGAAATGTATGTATCTCTTGTTTCAGAGTTAATGACGAAGATGTCAGACTAATGTTATGGGATACGGCTGGTCAAGAGGAATTTGATGCAATAACAAAGGCCTACTATCGGGGTAGGTTGTGGCATTTTTGTTTGTTTGGGCATGTTCTTTTGGCTAAACAAAGAATTTTGCTTTTTTTTTTCCATAGAAAGTTTTTTTTTTTTTTTTAAAGAATACTTAAGTTAATTTCAAAGCATTTTTTAAAATGCCAGGTCATTATTCTTCTAAAGATCCTATTGAGTGATAAGTAGTACTTTGTACTATAGGGAGTATGTCTCTGCCTTTAGAATTACATGACTAGGTATTCTGAGACCTAATGAGTCAGAAATTGTTAAATTCCTATTCCTGACCCCAAGGAAGTGACACTACATAGTCAGGGAGAGGAAACTATCATATAAAATAGTAAAGCCCCTGCAAATAAGATGACATTCAGTTATAACATGGAATTTCACGGGTAAAGTCTTTTCAGTGCTGCAGGAGTTCAAAGGAGTGTGAGATACATGTGAGAGGAAAGAACTACCACTCTAGGATTTAAGAATCTAGAATGCAGGGTTCAATTCCTCAAGAAAAGCTTAGATTCCTAAGTTTCTATTACATTTTCCTATAACATTTTGTCCTTTTCTTTTGGAATTTAAAATGGCATTTTTAGTGTTTCTCCAACTCACCGCCAAGGTGTTTGTAATGAGAGCAAAGTAACTGAAAGCTTAATCTAGTACCATGTAGCATTATAGCTTATTGATGCTTTTGAACTTGTATATCTTCTCTTTTCCACTTTTGAAAAGGTGGGGTTTATTATAACAGTGACTACTGAGGTCTTATTACACTAACATATAAGCAACCAAAGTTTCTTTTGTAAATTGGTACCAAGGAAACTTGCCTCCCACTGCCTGCCCTAGTGGAACATTTTGGTTCTTTGAGAAATAAGAGAGGTGGACCTCTCATGTGCCATCCTAATAACGTCGCCACTCCTTACTGCTCACTGTTTCCCGTGCCCTCAAAGGCTTCCCACCGGCAGTAGCTTTGATTACTGCTCTCCCGTCAATGCCAGCTAGGATCTTGAGCACCTGTGTCACAGTGTGAGGTGAACTTATGTCCTTACTCCCCAAAGCTCTTAAAATAAATGGTATTCTTATCAAACTATAAATTTCATGAGCATTTACAGTGTTGGTTAATGAGTCCTAAATGTACAGTTTATTTGTGAGTAAAGGTTATTTGTATTTTTTTAGTGGGGTTATTACCACTACAACTGCCTTTCTTGCCCTCCCCACACAACACACAGGACAAAATAAAACAAACATAAAACAAGGTGGAAACATCAACAAGTAGTAGGAATGCATGCGATGTCATTATTTTCTTTTTACCTACCTAGCTTTTTTCTCTGTAAAGCATTGCTATGAAATATATATATTCTTTTCGTGGGGAAAAAGAAATAGTTTGGGCTATTTCTTTTTAAGCTTTTGACAATATGATATGGTAGTATTACTTTTTAAACCAGCATGTTATTTTTGGAGACTGTATTTATTATTATGTATCTCTAATATAAAAAGGTAAAACTGTGTGAGTCTACAGTTATCCCAAAATAAAGTTTAACTTAAAAAAAGGCAAAACTGGTTAAATGTCAAAAATGATTTGATATGTATATAAATAAAAAGCAGAAAATGTTGGAACCGTACAGTTAAGTAGATCATTTGGGTTCCTGATTTTTATAGCTAAAAATATTTTAATTTGCAGTGTAGTTGAGGTATTAATACTTTCTCCATTATTTTCATAAGACTGTTCAACATTATTGTCTTCTAATTTTTAAAATTTGGCTCATCCAGTTTGTTGTGTACTTCTTGTTCAGTACTTTTTAGGTGTCTGCAAATCAGACTGTTTTTCTTTAACATGTCTATAAAAAATATTCTGTGCCAGAAACAAAAGAGAGCCCATAATTAGTGTTTAAATCTTAATTTACAATGGATGATGTTTAAATTTCTTTCCACTTTATTTCCTTTGGACTAAAAGACTTTAAACAGCTTTGATTTCTCAATATTTAACATTTTAATTTAATCTTAAGCACATAAGTAGATGTCTGTTAAAAGCTTTTCTTAAGCTCTGGCTGGTGTGGCTCAGTTAGTTGGAGTGTCATCCAGTAAATCGAAAGGTCGCCGGTTCGAAGGTGGCAGTTTCAGCCTCAGTCTGGGTGCATGTGAGAGCAGCTGATCCATGTTCCTCTCCCTCTCTCTCCCTCCCTTCCCCTCTCTCTAAAATCAATAAGCATGTACTCAGGTGAGGATTTAAAAAAAAAAAGCTTTTCTTAAAATGTAACTTTTTTTAGCCAACTATGTTATAATAGATTGAAACAGGTCTTAAGAATAAACATTTATCACATCTCAAATTGAATTAAGGAACAAAAAGCGGCAATTATACATAAATTTGAAAATGGCATATTGAACATTCTTTTAAAGCTTTCCTTTGAGGTTCCATCAGAATACTTATGGTTGCTGACAATAGAAAAAGCCATTTCAAACTGACTTAAACTACAAGTTTAAAAAAAGGGCTTCTGTCATGAGTGGCACACGCAGGGCAGCTTGATTGCTCTATGTGTGGAATCGACATCAAGAGATTTCAGAAGCATAACTTTTGGCACCTGGGCAGCTAGTGATCATTGGTCCTGGCGTCCGGTGGGGGGTGGGGGTGGGACTACAAAGATTTATTGACTTAATAGAAAAGTGGGAGTAGCATAGCTTTCAGTTGTAGTTTGTTCTGACTATAACCATTGGTTCTCCTGGCCTGCCTCCCTGCCTGTGTGGGGCTCTTCCTCATGCTGATTTTCCTCTTGGTGGCAAGGTTGTTACTGTCAGCAATGGAAGCCACTTGGTTTTCACATCCTTGGGGATAGAGAGTTGCTCCCCACAACAATGGATCAAAAGTCCTGAGTTTATATCTGATTAGATCACCCTTGACTAGATTACAGTAAGCAGTCAGAGGATTATGATTACCCTAATTGGCTTGGTGCATGTAGGGCCTCAGTTTCCAGAGCAGAGGGTACGTTTAGCCTGTCTAAACCATGGTTAGTGTGCAGTGGGGAGAGGTATTCTCAGGAAGGGAGGGGAACTTGGATGCCAGTTAGGCAGCCAGGTAATATCTGCTATGAGTATAGATTCAGATGATAAATTAAATAGAAATAAGAACTAGGAAGAGAAAGAAAGGGTTAGGAAGCATGAATTAAGATATGAATTTAGTGGTGAAACACTATGCTTTATGAAATTATGACTTACTGGTTTATATCTTAGAAATGTATTCTTCAAGAAGCATAAAAACTTTGTAAATTTTATTTAAAAATAGAAAAACTTAACTATAATTCATTTAAAAGATCTATTATAACAAAAAACATTGCTCAAAGGCATTATTATGTTTTTGGGATGCTGGTTTAATTGTTTAGTGAGACATGTTGAAACATGACCTCCTTGTAAATAGGTTAGAACAGAGCACAAATCATACTAGGAATCCTCTTGGGATCCCAAATTATTTCTCTTAAGCTCTTCAAGATGTCTAGTCTAGGCAGTAGAAACCATACTTAGTAAATAAAGTTACATACAACATAAATAGTATACTTTTTTTACTGTGATTGGTTTTAAGAAAAAGATGCTTCTTTCTAGCAACATATGGAAATGAAGTTACAGACTTGAGACCTATTATCTAAGATTATGCACATAAATAGAAGGAAACCTTGATTTTTTAAAAAACTTTCACAAACAAAAAAATTAATGTAAATTGTTGGAAATGAAATAGCTCTGCACAAGAAGCTGTTTATAAATTACAATTATAAATGCAAGAATTAGGAATAACAATTAGGCTATGCAAGTCTCTCAGATTTGTTTTGAAATCATATGGGCATGGATCTGTGATAGATTGATTCAATAAATAATTTGTATGCTTTAAATCATATAAAGTGTCTAAGAGAATAAAGGACAAGCACTTTAAATCTAGAGTAATATCTATAATAGTACGTAAAGCCTTGTGTTTCTGATTGATCTTTGCCATTGTCAGATTTTATGCTGTATTCTCTAGAGTAGTATTTCTTAAATTTTAATGTGCAAATGAATCCCCCAGGGAGCTTGTTAAAATGCAGACTCTAATTCAGTAGCTCTGTGGGAGGCTCTGAGAGTCTTCATTTCTACAACCTCCCAGGTAACACTGATGCTGCCAGTCCTCAGCTATACTCAGAACAAGTCTAGAGACCATCTTGTAGGGTCTTCGAGTTATTCGAGGATAGAATTACTCTCTATATATTACATGTCTTGGGGAGTATTTTCTGAATTGCATCCAGAAATGGTAACCTTTTTTTTGAATGATCTTATCAATTATGAATAAATATTTGCTGTTGGTGATCTTATACTTGACACCAGAAATTTATTTTGATCTTTTTTCCCTGATGTGTGGAAAGTGGGGTAGTTTGTTAACTATCAGAAGTGATTTCTTTGTGAGCGGTTTACTGGTATCTCTGATGATGAAGTAACTTTTCCAACAGTGTGATTTTTAGGGTCAGAATATTGAATAGTAGGAAAATAAAGGTCTATGTAAAATACATGAATAGAAAAACACCTGCTGTCTTTAAATATCAGAGGTATAAGATATGTTCAAATGACTACAATAGGGAAATTAAAACATTAACTTCCCTAACAGATAACTGGTACCAACACAGAACTGGAAGTCAAGGAAGAAAAAGAAAGGATAGCAATATAGGGTCATTTCTGAATTAAGAATATTTATATTTATAGTGGTTAGTATGTGAAACAGGCACAGCTAATGAAATTACTGAAATGCAACTTTTGTTTTGCCTCTCACCATTTGATTAGGCTGCAGGAAGAAGAGAAGTGTTTTTCTTCACCTTCAGTGAAAATCCCCTTCAGCTCATGTCTTTTCTGGTTACTCTCCAGTAATGTCTTTCACTTGCCTCGTAGTTATTTCTAGTCATGAACATGGTCTCAATTTGGTAATTAGAATAGCCAATCCTGTGTATTAGTAAAAACTCCAAAAGTAATTTAGCCTTAAATCTCTTATCCTTTCAGGGATTTCACAGGCCAGTACCTGTATAGTCTGGGAAAGGAATGCTGGTTGCTTTCCTCCTCCCACTTTTCTTCCCTAGCTTGCTAGAGATGTTTTAGTCTTCTGGGTCATCCAGCAGAAGACAAATTGGGAGACAAGAACACTGTCGTGCGTGCTATTGTCTGATGTTGGGGGCTTCAGAATGGCAGATGTTTAAAGATAATTCTCTAGGAACGTCTGTGTACTGGATTCCTCCAAGGTTCCCATTCTTGGGGATGTTTCCTCAGGGCAAATGTATACTTCATTCAGGCCGTTGTTTTGCCTCTTTGTGGGAATCAGCGTTCCACCTCCATCTTTACTGATGCTTAGCTCTCATCACCCAATAGATGGCCCCATTGGATGTCATTTAAAATTACCCCCTGTTGGCTTATCTCTTAGATAAGGCTCCATACTTGTATGCAGTTTTTGTGCATTCTTTGTCTTGCTGTCAGTGGGAACACAATTACTCCCAAATGCAGCTCTCTTCTTTTTTGCCTGTTGGTCTTGTCTTTTCACTCTTGCTCCCAGCAACTACGTATTTCTCAGGCTTGAGTCAAGGCAGGATCAGTCCAGAGTATCCCCCAATTGCTGGGAACACATATCAAGCTCCTTAAATAGTCTTGCTGAAAATCCATTCCTGCTAGGTTGAGATGGAGGAGGTAATGATAAATACTCCCCCCACCATCTGTTACTGAATAGAAAGTGGGGTTTGCTGCTCACCACCACCTGTAGACAAATTCTGGAGGCAGAAGTTTGGTAAAGAAGGAAAGGGGTCTTTTATTCAAAAACTGCACAATCTGGAAGAATGGCAGGCTTCTGCCTCAGAGCCCATCCCCTCCAGAGCAACCAAAGAAAAACTCTGCCACCCTCTGCCAGATCAGTCCAAGGCTGCGCCTGGACTCCCTTCTCCCATTTAAAAATATCGACCTTTGGGAAACCAGAGGTGGCCGCTGAATGGTCAGCCAAGCAGCTCACTTTCTTTTCCCATCACTGTCAGGCCTCAGGCTCCTTTCTGTAGTCTGTGTGCATGGCCAGCTGCTGCCACCACTCCCCGCACTGGGGTTCCAGGGCCGCTGCCAAACGCTGTGGCCGGCTATGCAGGGGCTTTGTTGGGCCCGTCGTGGAACCTGGCGCCTGCCTCGTGGCCACATGCAGCTTCCAGGGCCCACCGGTCTGCAGGTGCTCCAGGCCTGCACGTCCATGCCAGGGATCGCAGAGGAAGAGAGAGTTTCTCCTTCGCTCCATTTAAATCTCCCAGTGCAAACTTTCATGTGTTCAGGGAGGGTCTAGCTTTCCCAGCCAATCCCATCCTTTTCCCAGGCTATACTGGAAAGTCTGTACCTCCCCTTGTCACCATGTTAACCGTTACAGTACACATGCTGCTGTAACCTTTGGTTTCTCCTTCAATTATGTTCTGGAAGGGGGTAGGAGGACTTTTCCCGTTGTCCATTGCTATATTATTTACCTGGCGAATGCAGCCTCTTCCGCACTGTCTCAGGGCCCCTCCCCTCTGCTCCTGGCAGCACACTGGTATCATATCCATCTCACCTTGAAAGAGAGAGAAGAGTTGGGGTGGGTAGTATTTTCTCTACGGAAATCCTTTATAAATCTTTTCCTCTTCTCAATTCTTGAAAAAAAATTCTTGAAGTGCTTGAGGGAGTTCCAGAGTTGTATACGATTTATAGCTTTTTCCTTTGTAAACTCTGTAAATAATGATCTTCTCACACACATTTTGGAATCTGCTATTTGATATCTTTTATTGGTGCCTCAGTTAAAAGAGCCCTCTATTAGAGAAGACTACTTTTTAAAAAATTCTTTATAGGGTTTTCCTAAATTTAGAAGAACCATAATACATCATAATTTGACAGGGTATTTTCTCTATGGACGGATGATTTCAGTTGGGGGAAATTAAAACAAGTAGTTGTCCAACATTTGTCAGAATTATTATAGCTGCAAAAGTAATCCAGGTTATCTCTCTTTGATTTTAGTTTCATTTTGGTAATATATTTAGGTTAAATAAGATGAGCTGGTTGCAGCATCCAATCTGAAGGCTTAGTATCAAGCGAACTGTCCTTCAGAGATTTGTGTAGCATTCTTTCTGAAGATTGTAATTACTCTTGTTATAACTTATTTCTGTCATTGCATTAAGATGTTACATTTCTGTAGGGTTTTTTTTTTTTTTTTTTCCTATTTTCTCCTCCTGTACATGGAACAGTTCTGTTTTCCTCCTGTGGTTTAATAGACACACATTCTCTTTGTTTTTATGGGGATTGCCTTTAACTTAAGACACTGAATCTCTTCGTTTGAGCCTCTCCCCACCCCTCCCAAGACACACAAAAGCAGTTCTTGGCACAACTGTGTGAGGGTAATTTATTGGGGAGGTGAGCCCAGGAAGAGAAGTGAGAGACGAGGGAGAGGAGGAGAAACGCTTGTGGAGTGTGTATTAATGAGCTACTTATAACTGCACTCCTCAGGATGGTCCTGCCAAAGTGAAGCTGAGGTGTTGATCCCATCCCCCAGAAGCTGAAACTTCTCCCAGAAGCATCAGTTCCCCTTAGAGGATTTGATAAACCATAGGTCCCTTCTGAAGCATCAGAAAAACTCTTAGTAGGAAACTCATACCCGAGGGATCTGGAAGGAAGGTGTAATAGCAGGAAAACATGCCTTCATTCCAGGAAATCCTCTTGACTCCTAGGCAGTTTTTCTTGTCACCTACACACCTGCTTTAGTCACAGCTGATCATTTGTAAGAGAGCTTCTTACAGAAGGTTGCTGCTTATATTTATTTTAGATATTATCAACTTAATGTGATAGTTGATAAATAAAATATTGTCAAGGAACATAGAATGGGAATTATGCAGTTAAATGGGATAAAAAAACTAAATTAAACTTTTCCCTCTGTTGCATGTTTTTTCCTCTTGGCAGTGGTTCTTAAATGATGTTCATTAGCATCATTGATATTCTTCTAATGTAATACTTGTATAGTCTTTTTAAAAAGTAAATAGAATGAGAAAATTATGAGTTTTTTCTCAGATTTTTCTTAAGTCTGTGCTAAAATACTATGAAGCAAATGAGAAATATTAACAGGAAGAACTTGGCAACAGCCTATCATTCATGCTTAGTTTACCATTCTCTCTAGCTCTTAAAATGTAATTATATCAGTGTTTCATGGTGTCCTCCCCCAAAAAGTATATAATTTTGACATTTGTGTAATTTTGAGAACCACTTTGTGATAAAAATTGGTTCTTTGAATTAGAAAAGTTTTTATGTAACAAAACATAAGCAGAGTGCTAAAAGATGAATTCAGTATTTATTTACGTAAAAATTGTTTTGATAGGTAATAGTTTTCCTCATCCTGCATAGGATTGTTTCATTAATATAAATAACATTTTTATTTTGTGACCTTACAGGAGCCCAGGCTTGTGTGCTTGTATTTTCTACCACAGACAGGGAATCTTTTGAAGCAATTTCCAGTTGGAGAGAGAAAGTAGTAGCTGAAGTTGGAGATATACCAACTGTACTTGTACAAAACAAGATTGATCTCTTGGATGATTCTTGTATAAAGAAGTAAGATGGCTACTTTTGAGGGGATGGTGATAACTCTATAGTTAAAAGTTATTTTAATTTTTGCATAGATTTACAAAATTTAAGGAAGTTTATAAGGCACTTAAAGTTTCTGTGAGCTCTTCTATATGATTGGTTTGGTTTAAAAAAAGTTTATACTGAATCATAGAGAAAATTAAAGGAATAAATTTTGAAGGCCCTTTTAGAATTCTAGTCTTAGGTCTTTATACCACAAATCCAGTTTATTTTAAGTCAAATCCAGATATAGTAAGACTATTAAGTAAGATGCTTTAATATAGAGTAAGTAGTATCTTATGTTGATGAGTTTAAATAGATAAGTAGTTCAGATTCATGTTTTGTATATTCAGAACTATTATGCTCTAATTTGTGAACAGATTTTAGCATCCAAATAATTTTTTCCTGTATTTGCTCATTGTATCATTAAAGTTTTGCTAGCTTTTAAAATCTTTACTTGGTTTTTACCTTACTGTTTTATGTGTTCTTATGTTAGTTTTCTGTTGCTGTATAACAAATTAGTCTAAAACTTAGTGGCTTAAAACAACAGCAGACATCTATCATTTCAGTTTCTGTAGGTCAGGATTTTGGGGTGGCTTGGGGTTGTTCTGGTTCAGAGGTTTTCATGAAATTGCAGCCAAGATGTCAGCTAGGCCTATAGTCAGTCACAGAAAGGCTTGACTGGGGTTGGGAAGATCGATCCACATCCAGATGGTTCACTCACTTGGCTGTTGTCCGGGGCCTTAGTTCCTTGCCATTTGGACCTCTCTCTAGGGCTCCTTGAGTGTCCTCACAGCATGGCAGCTGGCTTCCCACAGCAGGCAATCCAAGGGAGAGCAAAGCAGCAGCCACGTGTCTCTTATGACCTTGTCTCAGAAGTCACATACTATCGCTTCTGTATGTTTTTGATCACATAAAGCAACCTTGATTACTAGCAGGAGGAGACTTCACAAGGGTATGAAGACCAGGAGAGCAGGGGTCGGGGGATGTGATGGAGTCATTGGGAACCATTTTGGAACTTAGCCACTAGTCTTAATAAAATCAGGAGTCCGCAATCAGGAGTCATAATAAAACTAAAATTAGGAGTTCACTCTTGTAGAGACAGTCATTACTATAGTGACTTTGACTTTGGCAGCAAAGTAGTTTCATAACCAATAAGAGTGAAATAACTAATGCAGTGTATGATTTTCAGAGTAAATAAAATTAAACTATTATGGAAAAAGAAGTGATATTTTGCTGTTTTAAGGCTAGAGTTTAGTGAATATAGAAAAGTGTCTGTTTACAGTTAGAGTTTAATGGTTGGTGTTTTATCACCCCAAAGTAGTGAAACCTAAAAACCCTGTTCATGCACTGAGAACACAGCTTAACTAGTCTGGAAGGTCTGACAGTCTGACACCCCCTTCACCCAGGCTGTTTCAGTAAATGCAATAAAAGTGATTTTTAAAAACAAGTTATCAGAAAGTACCTTTAAAAGCATTTTTTTTTTTTTTAATTGATGTATAGTGAGGAAGCTGAAGCACTGGCAAAAAAGCTAAAGCTGAGATTCTACAGAACATCGGTGAAAGAAGACCTAAATGTGAATGAAGGTAAACTGCTTTCTAAAAAAAATTAATGGGAAGTTTGTTTTATTTTTCTTATATTTTTCTGTTGTGTTGTCCAGAAAATATCTGTAATGAGAATAGAACTTTCTTGTCACCTATCATTAAGAAAAATATAAAGATGCCTCTTTGAGTTAGTTTGTAATTATTTACTAATGTCTTAAAATACTTGTTGCTCTGTAGCAAAACTCTGGTGTTTGTTTTGTTTTTTATCTTTAAAAATATAACTGTGAGTGTGTATGCATGTATGTGTTTTTCACACATACCTCTTAAAATTACTGAATTGTTTTATAACTCCACAGTAGTGGATATTCCATTAGGTAGGTACAGTGACCTCAATTTTGTTCAGTAATATTTCCGAGTTCAAGAAAGTGAGATCAGAGAAAGATGATTGTTATTTTTCTCATTCCAGAATTTCTCCTTATTTTATTAGATAGCAACTAGATTGTTGGTCAGGTGTCTTCTGGGTAGTTTTTCTCATGTAAAGAAATGAGACATATTTTCAAAACTAAGTCATTTAGTGTTGTTGAACCAGTGATTACAAATATTTTTAAATTTCTTTACTAATAAAATGCCACTATTAGTATTGCCATTCATTGTACTTAGGTATTACTCAAATAAATTTTAAAAGTTGAATTTTTCAACCAGATTGTATACTTCTAATTTAATTTTAAATTTGTTCAGTAAATATAAATGTTATAGAAAGTGATGCAAAATAACACATTTTACCTGCATAAGTCATAGTGACCTGGTAGGGTTTTTGTTGTTTTTATTCTAGTTTTTAAATATTTGGCTGAAAAATATCTTCAAAAACTCAAACAACAAATAGCTGAGGATCCAGAATTAAGGCATTCAAGTAGTAACAAAATTGGTAAGTACTATACAGGAAATTTTATGCCCATGCTTACCTAGTATATTTATTTTCCATACATTATTATCATATTTACTATTTTTAATAGTGTGCTTATTTGTTTAAGAAATATAATTAGAAAGTATTATATCAGTGATTATTTAGTAATATCAGGTCTGTTATTAAAGGTACATTGATTCCCATTATGGAACACATTAAATACAGGCTCTCTTTATTCCAATATTTAAAGACAGTTTTGTCCCTCCTGTGACTACTATTATATATGTACCCCTTTTACCAGTTCTACCAGTCTTGCTCTTTCTTGAACATGTCCAGTGCTGTCTTCTTCACTTTTGCTCATTTTGGTTCTTCCATCAAGAATGACCTCTCTGCCCTGACCAGTGTGGCTGAGTTGGTTGGGCATCATCCTGCAAGGCAAAAGCCTCCAGTTTGATTCCCAGTCAGGGCACATGCCTGGGTTGTGGGCCCAGTTCCTGGTCGGGGGCATGCGAGGAGCAACTGATCAATGTTTCTCTCACATACCAATGTTTTTCTCCCTCTCCTCCTATCTAAAAATAAAATAATTAATTAAATCTTAAAAAAAAGAATGGCCTCCTTTCCCTATCTTCTGTCAAAGAACGATTTATTCCTCATGGACTATCCAGAAAGCTCACTCAGCTATATAGCTGGCCTCATGCTTTTCTTCTAAATGAACAGAGATCTAACTAAGTCCAGTCCTTGCCAGGTGTCTAGTTCCACCTTCTTCATGTAATTCCTCCTTTCTTATAAATTAGATGGGATTGGTCCTTCCTTTGAACCATCTATGGGATCTTGTGTCTCTTTTCTGGCACTTAACATACAATGTCTTATAGCATTACCTCTTTGTATACTAACTCACCTCATTAATTAATTTTACTTAAAAAAAAAGATAGTAAACATCTTGTGGACAGGAATTGGTCATGGTCATTTTTATATTGTTGGTAGTGTCTCTGGCCCAGTTTTGTGTATCAAGGAAGATAAATAGTTCATATAGACCAGCACAGTTCCAAATGGGACCTATAATAATTAAAAGGTTTTTTTTCTTAATTCATCCTTTTATCTACTCATGACTTTAATTATCTGTAGACATTTTGTTGTGATTTTAGCCTAGATAGAAAAATCCTACATTACTACCAGCTTTTACATATGTAATATTTTTATTAACATAAAATTTCACAAATACTATTGTTAACTACAAATCATGTCTACATGTGCATAAAGTATCTCTGGAAGGATACGTAGGAAAATTAAAACATGCTGCCTTAGGGGAGAAAAACTGATGGTAGGGGTTATTAGGATGGAAGGGAGAACTTTGAACCAGGTGTATTGGGTAATTAAAAATAAATGAAATGAAAACAAAAGCTTAGAATTATAAATACTTGGAAATACTGTTGATCCACTGAGAAGCTGGATGCAGTCTTCGGTAAGTGACCCTGAGACACATCAGTGTCGATCTCTTTGTCTCCTTCAATTTATTACAGGTGTCTTTAACACGTCTGGTGGAAGTCACTCTGGTCAGAATTCAAGCACCCTCAATGGTGGAGACGTCATCAATCTTAGACCCAACAAACAGAGGACCAAGAAAAACAGAAATCCTTTTAGCAGCTGTAGCATACCTTAAAATGTTTTAGGCAGGAAAAAATTGTGCAATTCAGTAAGAGCTACTCAATACACCAAGCGCTCATGTTATATTACAAGTGTGTTGGCAGGCTTTGCACAATGGCTCTCTGGAAGTTGGTAACGACTGCTCAGCAGTACTTTTCAGAATGGAGTAAGATCCTTGATGGAAAAATTACTGCCCCATGGACTCATTTTTTATTTTTTTACATTAGACGAAGCTTCTGTTTTTGAAGGTATGCTGTAAGACGTATCAAAAACAGGTTTTGCTGAATTTTAAATGCTGGAAAACATAACTGAAATGCCTAAAAATATTGGTACAGATTTTAATATTATGGGTCAAGAAAAGATAGCAAGCATTCTTTTTCTGAATCTGGTAATCTAGCTTTTCTGTAAGTATTGAATCCAAATACTTACAAAAAATAATATTGACAGACAGCAATGTTACTTATGCAGTGTCTGTATGATGTGGAATGTGGAATGTGGAGGTACGCATGCGGAGACTCGGTACTGACGTAAACAGAAGGTGTGTGCAGCATTTAAGGAAACGTAGACTCTCATTCATAGAACCACTTACACATTGTGTGTATGTTAAAAGTTTTTATTTTCAAATAAGAAATTCCAGAAATATATTTTGCAAAAGAGAAGTGCTTTGTGCCAAAATATCATACCTAATTTTTACAGTGCTTTACTATCAGAATTTATATTGTTTATAATATCTTTTAAAAGCAGTTTTCCTCTCTGACAGGATAGGTAAAAGAGGAGTATGAATGTTTTCGTGCTAGAGCATCTCCCAGGTGAGACTTGTTGCAAAGTCTTTCTCCTCTGTCCCTCCATAAGCATGGCAAGCCACGCTGGCCAGGTCCTCAGCCAGAGGAAGCGTGTCTGCGGCTCCTCCTTAGAGTGGGAAGTGCAGCGATGCTTCCCACGCCTTCGCTGCTGACTGAAAATGCCATTTTGAACTTTTAGGATTATACTATTTTTAAAAATGCACAAGAGATGATCTTCTGTCGTAATCCACATTATGGATTTTATAATGCTCTGTAACTGTAAAGCATCTTTTTGTTTACACACTTTTGTATGGTATTTTAAGATGATCACTTAAACATTTCTATAACCTTTGGTTTCTACAGCACTTTCTCAAGACCTCTGTCAGGAACAAATATAGAATAATTTCTTTTAAGAAATAATTTAAATATGTAATCATGTGGCAGAGCATAACTTTTGTGACTTGAGACAGTAGCTTTCCAATTAATTGCATGAACTGTTAAAACAAATTATCATTTATCAATGATTTGGTTTTGAACCCCTTGCAACATACCTGTTTTTATAGGATTTCGAAATATGTAAAAACAACTTTTCTCAGAAAATGTGCTTTGGAGTCCTTTTTCATTATTTCTACTAAATGCACAATGTTTTATATATTCCTTTTGTATGTTTTGTCTTTTTTTCCTAAGTCCTCCATCAGCACCGCTCTCATCCGCCGTCCAGATTAATGCTGAGAACCTAATAGAATTTTCTGGGGCATGTCTTTAAGTCAAGAGCTGATATATGCTTTTCATAATACTGAAATAACCTGGCACTATATATTTCAAAGTAATATAAAATGTTTATTTTTATGTCACCACTTGTCACCACTCCCATTGCTGGCAGTGGGATAGGTACAGTATTGGGCAAAAACTCCATTCCTAACAATGGATACGTGCTAGTGATTCATCTTTCCTCGTCTGCTCTCTTGAAATATAGTCTCTTTAATTTTTGCACAAAGTATATTTTATGTTAGTCTTACTGTTTTTAGTAGCAGAAAGATCATATTATGTAATATGTTGTAGTTGTATTTCATGTTAATTAAATGTGTGTTGGTAAGTTACTGTTCTGTGTAAAAAATGTAATCTCTGATGGTTGAGTTCCCAATTTCTGTAATATAACTTTATGTACTTAATTTTGTCTTTTTTCTTTTTTTGCAAGAACTGAAATATTTGTAACACATTTGAATTTTTAATTTGCACTCCTGTATTTTAAATCTAACATAATTAATCATTTAAAATAATTAAGTAGGCCTGAAAATCAGCCACAAGTAATAATGTTAAATATGCCTCAACTTAATTAATTCAGAAACCATCTAAATTGACATTATTTCCCCCGAGACCCTTAATTTTTTTAAGTACCTTTACTATTAATTTCTAAAGAACCATAATTGCTGAAGAAAACTTGTCTAAGACTCTGGGATGTTGAGCATTTGTGTCCTTATGTACTTTTTTACATTATGGCTAATTTTTAGCATACAGACATATAGCTCTGTAATAATTGCCCTATTTCAAAGTTCCTGAGGTTTCCTTTTCTCTTTCAGTCTTTCTATTTAATAAAATAGCATACAGAATAGCCCATGTAAGGCAATATAGTTAAATAAAAACAGGCTAAATGGTTCTCTTTTCATCTGCCGGAAGTTGATAGCACACATGTACTTTTTCAAAGTGAAGTAAAACGAGCACTACGGAAAAGAGGACAAACACCTCTCCTCACTGTGGGGAGAAGTCAGGCGGTGGTTTCAGACGTTGGCGATGCAGTGCTTCCACACTCATTAATGAGCTCCACCGAGCCTGTGACTCTTAAGAGTCTGGGAATCTTTTCTGAAGATCTGAGAATGCAGAGCTGGCCTCAGGACCTAATGTCCCACCTTAAAGTGAATTACTTAAATGTAAAATGTTATTTGATGGAATCCTTTACAAAACCTTTGAAATGGTTACTTGTAATTTGCTGAAGTGCTCCCATTCTGTATATGTTTCTCTGAAAACAAAATGAACTGTAAAAATTTGTCCCACACTGCACAATCTAACGAACAGGTAGATTTATTCAGTTTTAACTTTTAGTTATAATTATGACTATCATGTGTACTGTTCTTACTCTTCAGGTTTTCACCCTAAAACATGTACGCCTATCATATAAGTGAGTTTATTTGCTAACAGAAAATATTTAAAACCACATTGGACTCTGAAATATCCAATAACCTATCTCCCAGGTAATTGGATGGTTTAGCTGTAATAAACTTTATTACTATTCCTTTTCTTCTCTATTAAAATATCTATAGAATGTTGGTAAATGGTCTTAAAAATAAAAACTTTGCATTAAAAGGAAAGTTCAACCCTTTCTATATTTTTGTTACTACTAAATAATGCTTTTGTAAATTTGAATGGAAAACCACTTGTATGTAGTATTGCTGTTGGGTTGCAGTTATGCCCTTGAGCTTAATTTAAAATATACTTAAATAAAAATTTCATGAAAGATGAATTCCAATAATCAAAAAATAAATGCATTCCAAAGCTTGAATTTTGTGTGGTGTGTATCACCAGTGTGGAACCAAACAGTAAAAGGTATAATGTGACTTCTTTAAAAATCAAAACAACTTAAAAATATTTCCTATTTCAGATGCTCATTCTGCCAACACTTAGCATACTCATTTTGTTGATGGTGTATTAATGCAGTTTAGTAACACTAGTTTAAGTAATTTTGCCTTGGAAACAAAGTTTCTTTTCTAATTTTATCAGTATCAGTTTGTTTTAAAAGTTTTTTCATCTTCTTTTGACCCCAACACCACCCTGTCTCCGCCAAATAATAAATTTATTTTGTCCTGTGGTACACAATATAACAATTACAGTGGTACCTGGGAACTCATTAATTCATTCTGGAACTTGTGATGAGTACCAAAGAAGTGATGAAGCATTTTCTTCTTGCAGGCAATGTCTTGACTCATACAAGTTCTAGCAAGTGCGATGGGTCCCAAGCAAGCACTGAGTGCTGAAACAGTTTTTCCTCATCAAAATGTGGCAGGTACAGGGTTTGATGAGTTCTGAAGCTGAGTACTGAGGTTTGACTGTATTTAACAAGTGCTTTCTTTTAGCCACTATGCTAAATACCTTGCATGCTGTATCTTATCTAAGTAACTCACAGAAGCATTGTCATCCCCATTTTACAGCTGGGAGGGCCGGGTTGTGCCTGGGGCCCTCTGCTGGTGAGAGAGGGGGTTGGACGCTTGTGCCAGGTCTTCCTGCAGCAGCTTGTCGCCTCAGTGTGTTTTGTCTCAGGCCTTGTACCATCTTCAGACCTGAGGTATAACGATTACATTTAGAGGTATATTTCTAATACTCTCTGGATCCAAATGCTAGTCAGTTTTCCAACTCCAGGTTTTTCTATCTTGTCTGATACCTTTTGTCAAATTCTTGCACAAACTGTATCCTGTTTAACCTGTTCTGGTCACCCCTGGACTATGGTGTATTAAAGCTGGACTAGATACTGAAATCAGCCCTCACCAAATGTGTCAGTGAATGCCAAAGTGATTTGAATGCCCACTATGTGCAAGGGAAGCATATTTGCTACGCTATTTAGTGGTCCGTGGTGGATAGTGAAAAGATTTGTGTGGTCCAGTTCAAGTTGTTTACTCCTAGCTCATGAAAACTTAAGAATGTGGTTATGTCCCTAAGCAGGTCTGTTTCACCTTGCCTGCTTGTTGTATGAGTAGATAACAAATAGAAGTTCAAGCTCACTGCTGTCCTTGTCTTGCCTTTTCCAGAACTCTTGGATCTTTGACTTTCCATTTTTGTTTTTGAATAATTGTAAAATCCAGCTTTCAAAAACAACATCATCATGTACATGCTCCAAAAATATTAGTGTTTATCACAGTAATGTGAAAGGGACAGATGCATGGATGTTTCCTAGTTAAATCACTGCATGTAATTTAGTGTGCTAGATCCTTACTCTGCCTCTTTCAGTGGTTGTTAAATTCTTTCACATTTTCCAGTTTTAACATGTTGAAGCAGTTCTTGTTGATCTCCTCTATAGGGTGAGTTCTGAGTTGGGGAGCTAGACTGAGCTCCAATACACAGGGTCATGTCTGCGCCCATTGTGTCTTGCATGATGCCTTGCTTGGCTGATAATATTTCAGTCAATTAATGGGAAGACGCCATTCATAGAGACTGCAGTGTGAATGGTGCCCCCTAGAGATGCAATACGGTACTGGGAGGGAGGCACAGCCGGAAGCCAGCAGTTCACATTGAGGGATTTTTTCTTTTTCATTGTCAGGGATTCGTACATTAAAATACCAGGAGGGTCACCTCTACATGTGCCAGATTTCTCACTGGGCCGCAGTGTCATTCTCCTGAGCTAATGAACAGCACTGAGAGCTCCTGTCAACTTCTCCACAGGTCCTGCTCACTCTGGAAGAGCTAGGGAGGGGATGGGAACACCACGGGGAAGCAGTGCTCAGGAGGGACAGCAAAAGGGCTGCCCTACAATTGTGCGTTACACCGATGTCCCATCTCAGTCGGGGCCATTAGGGAATATATCAACATAGACAACACATACTCTGAATTCCCTTAGAATCCAAATCTACTACCTATATAAAATGTGACGTTTGGGAGTTTCATTTGAAAAGAAAACACTTCCATCCTCAAAAATAAGTAAGAATCAACACATTGAAATCAGTGCCCCTTGAATGTGGCTCAAGGTGGAGGTAGGGAGGGCTGGAGGCCAGCAGACCAGGGACTAACGCGGTTAGGAGATGACAGATCTGTGATAAGGAAGAGCCTCTAATAAACTCCACTGCAAAAAATGAGACAGACAATGCAAAGAATACAAGGGTTGAGGAGGCAGAGCTGGGATATTTTGTGGTAACGTCCCAGGTGGACATGGAGTCAATGGGAAGGGGGAGTACTTCCCTGAATGAAGGGATGTACAGATGCTGACAGTCCTTGAGAACTTGAGCAAAAGTTGACCATCTGTTTAATTTTCAAAAAGCTGATAAACAGATGGCTAAAAACATCTTTATCTGACAGCGAACATGATAATAGCAAATTAGAATGTGCTGACTAATCAAGAGGCTTTGCCACAGCTATCAATGAAAATTGATGTTTCCCATGAAATGGAAAGATTTCAATGAGGCGGACTTGGGGCTGGCAATCAAAGCAACTGTGAATGTCCTTAGATTATAATTGCTTTTAATGAAGAAAGACTGATTGGGCATTTTTGTCCAGAAAACAAAGCTCCATATTGTTTTCATTGATATGTACATATAAATATACATTGATATAAATAAATATGTAGATCTTAAACTTTTTCCAGTGTGAAAGAATACTTGTGCTCTAATAAAAACCAAGCTTGAAATATTTGTTTTGCAGTAGTATTTGGAAGAGTTGAGGGCTTTGTGCATCAATAACACTGATAACAAATAAAAGTATTCTATAGTTGCTTCACTTGTTACAGATAAAAAATAATCAATACACTAGTCAACCTTGTTAGCAAACAAAATGCAAACTGAAGGTGTTTCATTATCTCATGTTAGGAAAAAAATGCTCAAATGCTGGAAAGATTTCAGTGAAATGGCTACATTTTAATTATTGAAGACAGTATAAATTGATGTAATTACACACACAGAAAGAACCTTGGAAATATGTTAGGCCATGAAAATGTATATACCCTTTGACCCAGATGGGAATTTATACAAAGAAAATCAAAAACAGAAGAAGGAGAGAGATCTATGTACATAAATATGTTGCAGTAACAGCAACAAATGGGAAATAACCTAAGTGTCTAGTAAGGGGACTGGGTAAGTCAGAGGTATTTAAGTGGACAATTTAAACAGACTTGATAGCAGCATTTAAGTTTTTTTTTTTAAAGGCAAGTTAGAACATTGTACTTACATAATGATTAAAATTTTAGAGAAATGATGCATTTGGAAAAACATGAAGTGGCTATAGAGTTGTTCACAGTGGTAAAATCAGATGTGAATTTTCTCACATTTGTCATGTTTTCGTGTATATTGAGAAATACATTCATATGAGATGCATAAATCTTTAAGGTCAAAATAATTTGGCACATGTCTAAAAAAAACCTGCTGAATGAAAGGTTTTTACTGTGATCCCTTTTATCCCCATGACCACACTGCTTGGCTAACACTAGAGATGTGTAAGTGTGTGCTGCTCTGTGAAGAATTTCTAGTGAACAGGTGTCCCACATGCCCATGTGTCTCCACACCAGACAAGGCCCAGGAAAGAAGTGATTCTTTTCCCCCTAGCTGAGCACTTACTTCCCCATACATACGAAGTATTCATCCACAGAATTGTAAAATATATATATATACACACACATATATCTGGTGCTAGATCCTAGTACAAGAATTCAATCTAAAAACTTACAGGAAGTTAATTAAAATATTTCTACTTTTAAATGTTATTCACAAAACTGATGACCCTGGAATATTTTCATTATCTGAAACAACTTTCAGAATCAAATTAGTGGTTATGCCTAGCATAAAGTACTAGTTATCACTTAAAATAGTATTTTATCACTTTTACACTATTATTTGTAAGTGCTCTCAGGTTTGAAACTAATTAAACTTGCTTTCAGCATTTGGCTGCAGAGCCAGGGAACCAGGTCCTTTAGAATGCTCTAACAGCTTGATGGCCTTGTCAGAGTTTTCAATATTTCTAAGAAGAGTCTCTAATCGTCTCTTAATCTTCTTCTGGTCTTCAAGAGCACAGCCAATTACTATGGATTGAAACTTCTGATCAACTGGCCCAGGTGGCACCTCAGATGAGCACGCACTATACAGTGACATTAGGTGACTCCTGGCATTTCCCAAATCATCCAGAAACTTACTGACCACCTCATCAATAATCCTGGTGGCATGCTTTAGGGATTCTTGCTGCTGAGGGTTTCTAATCGTTTCCACTGAAACTTCAACAGTGAGGGTTCGTCCCATCAAACGGTTTGCAGTCAGATTTAATTCTTCTCTTTCTCCTAAACAAAAAAAGTTTGAACTATCAATCAATAAGAGACATAAACTTACTGACATTGAAGGGGTTCAGCACAGGCCTCCCCAAGATGTGCTACACTGGCATGTGAATTATTTTGAGCTGAAGGCAATTGAGAACCCAAGGGTTCATGAGAAACTCTTACCTCGACCTTAAAGAATTCAAATTAGGGTTCTTGCTCATAATGAGTTACCAGAGATAACTTTTATGACCTATCCACATGGCAAGGCAAACTTCCGTAACTGAATATCTGCTCTTCTTATCATCCCGCAAACACCCCTCCTCCCCTCTGAAGCACTAGGTGCCCCACCTCATTCCTTAGCTCACACTGTCACATATACCTCACTTGACCTTTCTGTCACTAAACCTCTCAGGTATGTGGGGTTCCCATATGTATGTATGTAATTAAATGGGGTTATTTTCCTGTTGTTAATCACTCTCATGTCAATTTAATTATAGACCAGACGAAAGACACTCTAAAGGTAGAGAAAAATTTCCTTCTCCCCCACAATGTATGGAACACTAATACATTCATTCGTTAAAATTATTTTCGTTGCTACTTCTTAACTGTAATTTTGCTACTGTTATGAATCATAATGTAAATATCTGATATGCAGGATGTATTTTCATTGTTACAAATTAAACATAATTAAAACATAGTGATTAATCACAAAAACAATATGTAATTATATATGTGTTTTCCAATGGTCTTAGGCGACCCCTGTGAAAGGGTCGTTCAACCCCCAAAGGGGTCATGACCCACAGATTGAGAACCACTGCTATAGTATATCACAGTAGTTGATGAAGTGTATTGGATTCTGGAGGGAGGCTGTGGAATACCCTTCTCTGAAAGTCTGTATATATGGAATACCAAGAGAACTTCACAAGTTGTCATGTTTGCGAAAGCTTGGGCAGGTGTGCATTTGTAACTGGGGTGGAGATCAAGTCTTAACACAGAGGGAACAGTGAGCATAACTAGGGTTTTATGCTGGTAGAACTGCAGAGATCAGATGTCCTGGATCTCTACATACGGATGTACATGTGGGAGAGAAAAAATAATTTTCACTCTAGCTTTCTGCGTTCTTGTCTGAGAATACCTGTACTAAAAGATAACAAGAAAAAACAGAAGTATATTAACATGTATACCTCACACATGCATGAGAAACTGAGTAATTCTCTGAGATGGCTCAACCACTACCTTGAACACCATCTTCAGCTGAAGACAAGATGCTGGGGAGGGAAGGAAGCCAGTTATGGGAGGTTACTGGGGAATGCAAAGGAAACAAGGGCAAGATTTAACTACAGCAGGTACCTACTCCATTGATTAGGGTTTCTGATGATTTACAGTCTTTGTCCTGGAACAGAGGGAGACATCCTTACAAATGGAAATTTACTTTATAAATGTAAATGTCTCTTACAGAAAAGGATAACTTCTCTGTTTTCAGAGCTTCTCTTGTGTCTGCAGTTTCTCAAAAATAAGCAGCTCAAACTAACCTTATGCCAAAGAGGCATATTTTGGGGTGGCATATTCTGCATGTTTATCAGAATATAATGCCCCAATTTGGGCTGAGAAGACAGCCTCGAAAGTGGAGAAAAGCTGGCCTCCAAGTGAGTCACTCCCAACCCCAGGCAAAATGAAGGTGGCCAGTGGTCCGAGTGTTGGCCAGCACAGAGACGCAATGATGGGAAAGGGACTCTGCCAGCATTTCATGATTTATATGAAAAAGTCAGCAATCCTCTATTTGTACTGTTCTGCAGCTTCCTTCCTAATTCGCTGATCTTTGGTCAGGATGGTGAAGAGACAGACTAGATCCTGGCTCCACTATGAACTTGGGTTAGGCTACACACCTACCGCCCCAGCTGCCTGGCTCTGGCTTGCCCTGTGAAGCGCCGCAGGAGCTGACTTAGGAAGTCCACTGCCAGGGAAAGAAAATCAGCAGTGACCTGCTCCTCCGTGGGTAGTCATGCTTTTCACAAGAAAAAGATAGCACATTCCGGTTTTATTGGGCCTATCATTTATTTTCTCCTCTTCCCCTCTCACCTTTTCCCTCTGCGTTTACATCTACATTCCAATAACTTCTATAGAACTGAAGTTACAGGGGAACCTCAGGTCCAATACTTGGCCTTATTGTTTGGGGCCAGCTTTTCTGTCAGAGGAGCTTGTAGGCATTTTTCTATCACTCCCAGCTGTGGGCTGGGCTGGGGGGCACAGTGCAACCAGGCCCTCTGGGTAAGTGGCTCTTGTTATCAACTGACAGCTGCAGCTGCTGCCTGCTGCACACACGGACCGCTGAAAGCCAGTGTCCCCAGTCAAGCGAAAACTGACACACGCTTGTCATAAACCCTGGAAAGGGGGTCAAAGACGAGCCCCCACATGTGGCAGCAGTTCTCACCGTCACTGATCTGCCTCATGTCCTGGCTGTTTTGGATGCTGTGGATCATTTCCAGGAGGATTTCTTTCTCTTGCTCAATAGCAGTTGCTGCTTCTCTTAAAGCTTCCACCCTGTATAAGTTGGGAAAATACAACAGTCAGTGTATGGAAGATTAGTTTTCCTCATCTTTCCATCATTCAACTCAAGTTCAAAGATTAGGAACACTTTTCATGACATCTTTATACATTTTTATTTTTTACTCTCATTTGCAAGAACAAATAGATACTTACTAAACAGAATGATTGCCCTGTAAGCAGGGAGGAAAATGGGAGTGGGGTAAGTGGATTAAAAAGAATAGAAAAATGAGAGTATCTATTTGTTCTTGCAAAATATGTATTTGTATATTCATATATTTTCAACTTACATCTCACTGTCTCTTTTTTCACTCAGCATCATTTTATTAAGAATCATCCAGGTTCCTCTCTGTACATTGAATCGGAAGCTTCTATTGCCCAAACTCCACCTGTATGTCCATCTGATTTTACCTCCACTAACACTCGCCTTTGTCCCTCAGCTATTCATCACTACAAATAACCCTTCAATGAATACATGCCCCCTGAGGGTCTATCCCAGGGCAGAACTGCTGAAGCCCCAGGTATGCGTTCCCTCAGTCCAACTCAGTACTAAGATTGCTTTCTAGAGCGGTTATACTACCAGGCCATACTCCTGGCAGCAAAGCCTAGGATAGGAACCCCTCTGTTCCCACAATGCTACCAATATTCAGCACTCTCCCATTTTGTAACGACCTATTGCCAGTCTACTAAGTAGAGTGAAATGTCCATACTCGATTTGCATTTATTTCATTAATAATTTCAGACATTGCTGTATCCTAGCCTGCTCACAGCCTTTGCCTATTTTTTTTTCTTTTTTTTTTTTTTTTGAAACAGGTGTTGCTGTCCTCTTGTTGATTTGCATCCTCAAGGTACTAATCCCTTGTTGGTTACAGACAACGCAATCATCTTCTCCCATTCTGCCATACTTGAACTTGGGGATACCTGTCACTGAACAGAGATCCTTATTTTGAAGCCATCAAATTTATCTCTTCCTAGTTTTATTTTGCCTAATGGTTTATGCTTTTGAAATTTTGCTTCAGGTTCTTCCCCATCCCTAGGCCATAAGATGCTCATCTACATTTCCTTCTATTAACTCTATCATTTTACCTTTATTGTATTTACATCTTAATCCATCTAAAGTCCACCCTTGCATATAGTTAGATGTTGTTTTATTTTTTCCTCCAATAGTGAACCATTTTCTCCAATATTACCCACCAAAAATCTATCTTTCCCCAATGATTTGTAGATGGTCTACCTCTGAAATCTCTATTCCATCTCTATTCCATTTGACTGTGCTTACATAAATACCCATTTTAAGAAATAGAGCTAGTCTTATAATATGCCTAAATAGTTGGTAGGAACAGCCCCCTAATCTTCTTTAAGGAAAACTTAGCTATTTAGACTTTTATCCTCCATATAAGCTCTAGAGTGAGTGTATTGGGGTTTTCAGAAAATTGGGGTAAATATGACATCTTTGTAATATTGTCATTCCATGCAAGAGCATGATATGTCTCCATTTATTTAGATCCTCTCCTATATATTCTATTAAGAGTTTGAAGTAGTCTTAATGGTAGACTTGTGTACTCTTGAGAGTTCTAGATACTTTGTGGATATTGTGGCTACTGTGAATAATATATTTTTAATAATATTTTCTAATTGGTTATTTCTGATTTGAGAAATGCTGTTTTTCTAGATTTATCTTGTAACTAGCAACCACTTAATTTGATGGTTTGTCTTTTGATTCTATTGGTTCTTCTAGATTGATGATCATAAAATGACAGTTTCTCTCTTCCTTTTCAATGCCATTAGCTCCTATTTTAGTACTGTATTAAACAGTGGTGGTAAGAGATGACATCTTTGCCTTCTCCCAAATTTAAAGGGAACGCCTCTGTAAGTTTCTGATATAGCGCTATGATCAAACTATAGAGGTACTACTTTCCCCATCTCCCCCAACTACACACACTCATGTACTTATTACTATACATATACCTGAATATACCCAGTCACTGAAGAACTAGGCTGTGGAATAATGAGAGCAAGGGAAAAAAAAATCCTGTATATTTAAAGTGCTTTGTTTCCAGGGCACCTTCTTGCTGTATATTATACCACAGCTAAATTAAGTTGCCAACTTTTCCAAAATAAACACTGACAGATACCCATCCCCAGTATTCAAACAGCCTTAGAAACACAAGATCACGGAAGATCTCATCCAGACTGCTGCCTTAAGGGGACACAGAAAGAACAATCTCACCAGTGTTTCAACACCTGTCCATTCCATATAAAGATACCCCCTCATCCCAACCACCCATATGCCTTTTCCCCAACAGTCACCCACCTGTTATACCCCAGAATAGCACGCCTAAGCAAAAAAAGTCACAGGGTCTCTTTATTCATCAAGATACTAAATATATGTTGGCCTTTGCATTTGTAATAGCCAGTAAAAGCAAAGAGCTGGTAGGAATCTTACTACATAACAACTCTGGCTAAAAGAACACAATAAAAAATAATAATTTATAAAATATGAATAATGCAGTATCAGGCTCTTTCTAGCACCACTCATTATGTACTTACACATTAACATTCTCACTGTCAGACAGATCACCTAGGGCCCAGAACACAAGACAGAGACTGAGTTGGAACCAATATGAAATATTTATGCTAAAAACACCAACCATGACCCTAGCATTTAAATGACACAGATGAACCATGTGATTGGCAAATGAGAAGATGCTGAGATTAACTTTTTTAACACTTGAGTTTGTATTCAAATGTAAGATGACAAAGAATTGAAAGTTTTCTAAAAAGAGAGGCTTCATTTACAACAAGTTACAATAATAAGTTCATGGTGTTAACAAAAATTGTTTAAAAGGAGACACTCTAGAAAAAATATAATCTGTCACATGAAGAAGTATATTTTCTCATTAAATGAGACCAAATATATAGGAAAATAGATGGGACATTTTTGGGGGTTTTATCCCCCATAAGGCAAGAAATTGATAGGACATTTTCCTTGTGAAAAACAGATTTCACCTTTTACAAAACTTCTTATATATGTTTTCAGGTACTAGCAGAGGTAAAATATCATTCTTCAGAACCAAGGTTTTTTGTTTTGTTTTGTTTTGTTTCTGGCATCCTTGACCTTTCATTTGCTATCTCCTGCCTGCAACATTCTTTATCCTTGACGCTTGTGTCTGCTGGTGATCCTTTGTCAAAAACCACTCCTATTCGCAGGAATTGTTTCTTTAACAACTTCCTGCTTCCTCTCCCTTGAGGCAATCGGTGCCTCCCTTGGCACTACTGTACCTATGGACTACATCGCATTTTTAATTTTTTATTTTAAAAAGCTGTACCTAGATCTCTACTTAGCTTGTTTAAGCAATATTTGTGCTGTTTATTAGTTATTGGTATTCTTTTTCTTTTTAATCCTCCCCTAAAGATACATTTTTTAATCGATTTTAGAGAGGAAGGGGGAGAGGCAAAGAGAGAGAAACATCAACTGATTATCTCCCAAATGTGTCCCGACTGGGAATTAAACCCATAATATTTTGGTATAGGGAACAACGTTCCAACTACCTGAGCCACCCAGCCAGGGCTACTGGTATTCTTATATCCAACTCCTATAATCTTTTGGTTTACCTTTCCATTAGCTCTAGACAATAGTTAGCCGATATATCTTCATATATCTCCTGTCCTCCACTCCATTATTTTCTTCTGGAACTCTGGTTAGACAAATGTTGGACCACCTCACTTTATCCTTCATGTTTTTTTAACATATCATTTGACAGCACTTTTCTTGGCGGAGAGGGGCAGTTCTGTTTTTACTAACAGATCCTGGAAGCGGCTACAAGTCCAAATTGGGAAGGAACTTCTCCTCACATCAAGGCTGGCCTGGGCTGTGCTTTTGGAAAGCTCTCTGCATGAAATCACAACTAAGCAGGCTTTAACCAAAAGGAATTGCAGTCAGAATATTCACATGAGCACAGAACTGAAATGCACTCATCTTCTGCTAGTGCTCATGTCTCAGGCACCTCACAACGCTCTGCAGCCTGGGTATCAAAAGACAAATTGTTGGGACACTTAGGAGACACAATAGCGACTTCACAGCCTGTGGCTGCTACTGTGTTGGCTTATCCAGTATCCAGTGGTCCCTGCAATGACTCTTCAGTCCAGCTCTTCAAACTCTGAGTAGTTATTGAAATTCTCCTTGCCTCAATTTTCCTCATCTGTGAAACGGGGATAATGAGATGGTGGTTGTGACTGAACAAAGTAAAGCAGGTAAAGAATTTAACACAGTGACTGGAAACATCAATTTAAAAAATATATACATGGGTTAATATGAGTAATGGGCCCAGAATCGGTTCTGGTAAACATTAGCTTCGTGATACTTATATACTTGCCATTATGAACTGGGGCTTACAAACAACAGGAAGTTTTGTTTTCATAAAAACAAGTGAAAATGGAAAGTGTTCCTATCATGGATTTATTTGAAAGAAATAATTTCTAAAACATGTTCTTAAAATCATAGTTCTGTCTGTCTCTTATTCAATACTCTTGTAGTATCAAAAGAATACCATAATGATCACTCATGTTTTAGGCAATGTAAGATTTTTAAAGGTTTTCCTGATCATAACCAAAATATTAAATTACATTTGCTATTGAGACACTGGTATAAAAACGGTGTCTAGTGTGAGGAGCTAGTCATGAGTAGCATGGCCTTAGGCAAGCCACTCAGTCCCTCTGGACCTCAGTTCCCGCATTTTGAAGAGAGATAATATCTGCCCTCCTAGTCACAAGACTGTGTAAGGTTCAAATGACAATGTTTATGAAAAATGCTCTTTTAAATTATAGGCTGTTACACAATATTAACCATGACGCCATCTTCTGTTATGACTTCTGGGACACTGGCACACCCCGAGAAACTTGAGGCAACTTCGGACAAATGATCGATATCACCCGCCTTCATTCGCCCAAACCTCCATTCCCCAGCTGCCACACGGCACACGTCTGATAAGAGGGAAAATGAACCACAATATGATTAGTTTGGGGAACTTTGTGAACAGCCGACCTCCCGTCCTGTCATTTTCCCCACGAGCCATGTACCATCCAGAGACTTCTAGGAGCCACTCGATACCTGGCACAGAGCGGGTGTTCAATAGTTACTGAAATAAACACCAATTTAAATGGAAGTTTCACCTCTTCCAGTAAAATCTTATATTCATTCTTACACTTCTCGCATTTTAAAATATGACACAGTAAGAGAACTAGTGATAAAGTATTAAGTTCTACAGCTAGTCTTCCTGGGTTAAGCCATGTGACCTTAGACAAGACATTTAACTTTTTAAGTTTCAATTTCCCATCAGGAGAATGGAGGTTAAGAACTTTCACAAAGGCACGGGACCTGGCACACAGTCAGGGTTCATTAAATGAATAAATATTAGCACATATTATTTATAAATATGACAAATTTAGCAAGGTGTTCTGAGCCACTATGAATGCAAAAATCAGACATCATTTAGAATTGGTAATGAAAACCAGGAGACAAAGGAATCACCTTTTTAGGAGGAGTCAAAAAAGAAAGGCTAGTGTCATGGTAAAATGTTAGAAACAAACAGGATTTCCTTAATGATTTGTAGAATGCTGTCCAGTATCTTAAAGCAGTTTAAACATCACACACATCAGCCAGTTCAACTGCCAGGTCCCAAAACAATTTGCATAATTCTGTTTTCAGTTTCATAAAAAAGAAGTTTCTACCATAATCTACAAAATTAGTATAGCTGAGAAACTGTAAGTGTAAGCTTCCATGTATGGACTCTACCTACTGCTCTATTAGTCATCCTTAATATAAAATTAAACTATTAGAGCAAAATTACATATATCAAGTTTTTGTTTAAAAAATTCACCTTCTAGGCATAATTCTAGTTTTTAACAGTGTAGTACTCTGTGACTTTGCCCATGTGGTTTCAAACAAACTTTAATGGATGAACATTCACATTTTTCTCTATTTTTACTAACTTCCTGAAACACTTCCTTAGTTTTCAGTCAATATTATTTTTTTAAAGAAACAAGTTTTACAAGTCTAAAATTATGAGAAAAGTCCTTACAATGAACAATTCAACACAGTCTTTCC
Organism: Furipterus horrens; assembly: GCF_987537825.1. Taxonomy (NCBI): domain Eukaryota; kingdom Metazoa; phylum Chordata; class Mammalia; order Chiroptera; family Furipteridae; genus Furipterus; species Furipterus horrens. The sequence goes on along the minus strand of NW_028327176.1, from coordinate 109,010,008 downwards.
TCCTCAGCTCAAGGGTTAATTAAGAAAGTTATAGGTTAGTCATTTGTACTCAGCAATCAGAATTCATTTTATAGTAATCAATATTAGAATATAATAACACTCAAAACCAGAGGCTTTCTTTTAGAGATGAGTATTTGGTTTATACCTACCATAAACGAGGCATTAATTCAAGTCTGAGGACAATAACTTAACTTGAAGGAGAGGGAAGGCCCTCATTCCTTTAAGGAAAATTCTTTCATTCTAATTAGGGGAGAGAGACCTCTGAAACGGCTGAGAACATTCCCTTCAAGTTCTAAAGACCTGGGGACATGAGTGAGTTACTTACTTACTGCTACACAAAAAGAAGTATTCTTCAGAGGGAGGTTAAGTATCTAAGGTCACTGATTATTACTTTTGCTCCACTTTCTCTGGGGGTTGATGTAAAAATGTTAATGTTAAAAGTAATGGAGAAGCACTGCTTTTCTCTTGTTCTATTTTTCGCATTCTCAGCAGAACCCCAGAAAGTGGTTTTGGCTCAAGTTTCTCTAACCGCTGCCATCCATGAGATCATTGTGGGTGGAGAATTTCTCATATTCTGACTTCTTTCTTGGGGTAGTGATAATGAATACCTCATTCCCTAAGATATACTGTGGTTATTAATGCACTGCCTTGGAAAATAGACACCTCTTCTTGTTCTGGGTATCAACCCAGGGAGATAATACAATGCTTAAAATTTCTGGCTCACATATTCCTTTGCTCACCCAGAATCTGGTGAAAATTATGGAAAAAAATTCTGTGTAGTTCCAGGCGATTGCAGGTGCCTTAATGAGATTTTCATTTAACTACACCTGCATACAATTTATACAATTTTAGTGACAAACGTTTACAGGAAGTACAATACATAAAAGTTTTCGCACACCATTAAATGAAGTATTTCCAAAGTTTAAGATGACTTATTTAAGAGTCCTATGCAAGCCTACCCCCTCGTTACTGAATAAAATGGTGATCAGTGAAGAGGGAAAAACTGTGACTATCTTATCCTTTCAGGCCAGTAACCAGCATTCTGAAGAAGGTGCCAGCACACGTCTTCTATGGAAGTAAGTAAACAATAAATACGAGACTAACAGAGGGCTGAATCCAGGACCAGGGGGAAATGGAAGCTGACGCGTCTTTATTCCACAAAGTACAAAGCTACCGGTCACCAAGCAGCCCCTCGTTTGTCCTTGCTATCGGATGGATTCCCGGATTTTTAAATTTTTGGCTCTTAAGTGTTTTGGAGCAAAGAAACTGATCATTCCCATCAGGGACTGGTCAACTGCTGCCTCTGTTCAAATTGCATGATAAATAATGAATAAAATTGAAAACATTTGGAAAGAAACCACACACCGGCCCCCAGAAGGTTCCAGAAGTTCTGTAGACCCAGAGTGTCACCGTGCCTAATCTCAAATGACGTCCCTTTCATCTTCTCTGAATTTTCTGCGGTCTGTTAAGGAGCACGTGGCTGCCAATCCGGCGCTGTCGGGTTGTGCTTAAATCAAATGCGTTTTCTCTCAGACGGGGAGAGGAAACACCACCCACAAACAAAACTGCACCCTGTCCGGGGAAGACAGCAGCGCCCCCGGCTGCAGCCCGCGCCCGCCCGCCGGCCGCTGCGCGCTCACCTGAGCTCCAGCTGGTCCAGGCTCTCCAGCAGGCGGCTGGAGCGGTCAGCCATGGAGGACGAGCGGCAGAAGCGGCCCTCGTTGGCTTTCGCGTTGATCTTCGCCTGAGCCATCGGAGCCTCTGAGGCGGGACGGCCAGGAGGTCACGGCCTCTCTGGCGGGGGCGGCGGCGGCGAGTGGAGAGCTCCGGCGGCCGCAGGCGTCCTCGTCACCGCGCGGGCTCCCGCCTCCCTCTGACGCCCGCGGGGGGCGGCCCGGAGGAGCTGGCTCCGCCGATGCCGCGTGGCCAAAGAAGGACAGGCGTGCCGCCCGCAGGCTCGGGGGCTCCGAGCTGGGGGAGCACCAAGGTGGCGGTGGCGGGAAGAGCCACGCTCCCCATTCTCATCGGACACTTCCTGGAGGGGCAGACGCACAAGGGGAGGCCCTAACGTGATCCGCGGATCCTTGCGCCCTCAGACCCTGGAACAACCAAACCGATACACAGAACGCCGTCACCCGACCCCCACCCCCAGGAGGCTCCCACACTCGGTGCAGGCCTAAAGTCACCAACTCCCCACACGCCTAGGGACCAAACGGTAGGCCGGGCTGTATCAGTGATGGCTTCGTCTCCCAGCGCCCATAAGTCACAGCAAAAACGAAAACGTCCAAGTCCATGGATACATGGAGAAAAGGTCCCTTTGGGGAACAGAAGGCATTCAAGTACAGCTGCTGGGCGGGGGTACCTGCCTGCCCTGCACTGCTACCACTTCCCTCGGATGAGAATGATGGCCTGGTATAAAAACCTACCCAACTTCTTCTTTCCAGCTGGAGGTAGGAAGCAAGGTGAACTGACTTCATTTCACCTAATGCAAGGATTTTTAATGAACTATTTCCTAGTAAAAAAATAATCCTTGTTGGAATTTGAATGAAAAAATTGGTTTAATTAAGGCCATTTCACACCCAATTTATGTAAATCTGTTAAGAATGAAAAGATGCAGTAAGTCACTAGGTCAGTTACTATAAAGATGGGTAAAAGGGAAGTAGGGCTGGGAGTTCAAAGATTTATCTACTTAAAACTTGTGATTCGCTCCCATCTCATTATAGCTATATGCTTCATATTGCAAGGATGAGAATGTACAGGGCACGTACAATGATAGGTAATAACAGCTTAAAGCTGAATCACAGCCTTTAATCTGACATCAAAGCCATTTAAATGCTTGAACAGAGATGAGGCCCTTAACACTGGTATCAATTCCCTCAGACCTCAATCTAAACACTAATGAACTGTTTTGATTACTTGACCTCATTAAATATAGTGTCATGACACAGATTTGGAATTCAAAGATATTCTGTGAATGGTTTAAGTCTATCAAGTACCTTTAGAATCATCCTAGATGCTCCACCTTGGGAATACATCCAAATTTGTCTCCCCAGCTTCACTGCCACCACCAGTTCTCACCTGGGTGATTCTGGAGTACCCTCCTGCCTGGTCTTCCTGCATCTACTCTTGCCTCTCGTGTATGTTCTCACTGCAGTAACTTCAGTGATCCTTCTACAATAAATAAGACAGCCCACACAACTTATTCTCAGAAACCTCCAATGGCTCCTCATTTGAATAAAAGCCAAGGTCCTTAGAAAGGCCTCAGGGACTTCGTCTATTACTCTCCTAACTCGTAATAGTCTTCTTGCTTTTCCATGGCTATGTCAAGCTGACTTCTAGACCTTTTCACCCTCCATATGGCACTTTTCCTCATACTATTTGCATGGCTCACTCCATGAACTTCTTCAGGTCTTTTCCCAAGTTCATCTAATCAGGATTCTTTCAGAGACCCCCCCCAAACCCCACACTATCTTTCCCTTCCTCATATTCCTTCATTACTTACATCACCATTGGATATACCTGCTTATTATCTAACACTATCCAACCTCCTCTCCTACAATGTGTGCTGCACAGAGTGGGCTTTGCTGTGCTCACTGTTATATAACTCAAGTGCTTAGAACAGTTGCTGCCACATGGAAAATATTCAATAAATACTTTGTGAGTGAACGAATAAACAAATGATAAAACAAAAAGATAAGCATCTTTATCAATGTTAGAAATCTTTACTTTGGTAACTGAGTAATCCAATAACTTTCTGTAATGTTATCCATTGATTACATCTCCCCCTTGTATCTAAATAAAATTCAAATTATAATTTTAAAATGATTTTAATTGCTTAAAAAGTAGAAATACAATCATTTTATAACTTTCTGTAATGTTATCCATTGATTATATCTTCCCCTTGTAACTTAATAAAATTCAAATTATAAAATAGTTTTTAAATGATTTTAATGCTTAACAAGTAGAAATACAAACATTACCTCAAATACTTTTAAGGGTCATAATGAAAAGCTTCAGTTAACTCTCTACCATATACAAAAACTTTTTTTTTAATCCTCACCTGAGGATATATTCATTGATTTTAAGGGGGGGGGGGGAGAGTGCGAGAGAGAGAGAGAGAGAGAGAGAGAGAGAGAAAGGAATCGATCTGAGTGAGAAACATCGATCAGTTGCCTCCCACATGCGCCCTGACTGGGGATTGAACCTGCAACCCAGGCCTGTGCTCCAACCAGGAACCGAACCCACAATCTCTTGGTGTATGGGACAATGCTCCAACCAAGCCACCTGGTCGAGGCCAAAAGCTTCTTAATGGAGCATCAATGTACATCACAGATGTGCAGCACCTCTGGCACAGAAGTGTAGTTTCCTCTTCCTCATATTTGTTTAATCACGCTTATTTCTGGAATGTCCTTTATGCTCTTCACTATTGTGCAAGCTCCTGCAGATGTCTATAAGGTCTGGCTCAGTGACTACCACCTAAGGCCTTGACCACTTTAACATACAAATTTAAAGCAAAAATGTGGTCATTTTAGAAAAATGACTGGTAAATTCTCAAGCTATAAGGTCTAGTTAAAAAAAAGGCAAGCAGGTGGAATAGACCTGATATCTTAAGAAATAAAAAACACAAATGGATTTCCAATGTGGACTGAAAATACTAATAAAAAAATACAACACAAAAATAGTTATGACCATTGGAAATGTGAATAAACACTAACATCTGGAAATGTGAAAAAAAAAAAAATACAGCAATGCTATTTCACACTAAAATATGTAATTGCAAAGAAAAAAAACCCCCAAAATTCTAGCCATGTTTCTTTTCTTAAAAAAAATTACAGAAAATTTCAGTTTGGTAAGCAATTACTTTTCAAAAATTGGGGAGATGACATTTCTGATCAAATAACATGAAGCATATACACAAAGATAGTATGACCAGTCCTTCTTACTCTGACTATACAATATTTTAAATTATTCACAATGGGGCCTCAACATTTAAAAATGAAAAATGTAATACCAAATGTGGAAAAGTGAAAAGGAATTTAATGATTATCTAAAATGAAGATACTTTCATATGGAATAAAAGTTTTAAAGGGTTAAGATTATTCCTGAGTAGACCTTGAACATTATTTTTTAAGATTATGTTTACACAAATATATAAAAAGGACTAATATTAAAAATAAGTTTAGCGATATGCAAATATTCTGACACAATTCCCTTTAAACAGTAGGTAATACAAGTCACATAAAAATCTAAGCTGGTAAAAAAATTGAGAAGGTTTCTTTTTAATTATTTCAAAGGAATTAGGGTGTTTTTATTCCAGCACTGTGCAGCTCTAATTAAAGCAGAAATACACATCTGAGTGAAACCCACAGAGAACACTGCTGGTAAAATTTTTATGTTTTTATGATCTGTTTCCATGTCTCTCTTCTAATAATAAGTGAAGATCTCAAAGGTTATTATATGCATATATTAGTGCCACATGAAAAGTAGAATTTACAGAAAAACTAATCTATGACAACTTTATTTATATTCATTTTGTCCCAAAAAAAATAAACTAGAATTATCTGTACGGTACAAATAAAGAAATAATGCTATTTGGGAAGCATATAAACAAGAGTCAAGAGCTTTTTCATTTTTTAAATTCTTTTAACCTAAATATATGAATTCCAAGTTAACTGGGGAACTGTTTATAAAATTTTGAACATGAGAAAGCATAAAAGCAGGTTTTCAAATACATCTGTACTAGTAGATTGATGGCCTCCTTTAGAAAACAAATTCAAGAATTCATTATCCTGAATATCTTCAAGGCTACTTGATGCTGTGTGGTAATATATTTAATTACATTTCCTCAAGGCTTCTTCTAATAGCTTCTTCTAATTCCACATCTGCATTAAAAAAACAGAGAATTTTAATATTTAGGGCAGAAAACTAATAAACATGTGCTTTATGTAAGTAAGTCCCATCTCAACTACATCTGTCTTTTCTTTAAAAAAAAATAAAATAAAAGATTTTATGTATTTATTTTTAGAGAGAGAGGAAGGGAAGTAAAAAGAGAGGGAAACATCAATACGAGCCTTGACCTGGGACTGAACCGGCAACTCAGGCATGTGCCCTAATTGTATGATATCAAACCGGCAACCTTTCCCTTTGTAGGGAGATGCCCAACGAAGACACAACAGTCAAGGCTACATCTGTCTTTTCAAGAAGTAAACAAAAATCAAAATAGAGAGACTCTGTATAACAACTTGGGAGTTTCTCCATAAAATCTGAATATTTCAAAATATGAGAATCTGGATATAACCTCAAACTGAGTTATAACATATATGAACTTAATATGTTAAGGAACTTTCAGGTTATTTCCATTTAGGGATGAAGAAAGTCAATAATCTGCCTGAATCACTGATAGGTAATCACTGAATTTATCATTAAAAAATCTATGCACTTATTAATTCCAAAAAGACTTGAGGTAATGCATATAAGACAAAACAGAAGTAGGCAAAACCACGAAATGGTAAAATCTCACAGGCTATTAAAATTTTAGTTTTAAGCTTTCTAGAATATAAGGCAAAGAATGAAACTCATGACTATATCTGTCTACTGAAAAGCCTGTATTATATACACATATGCACTCATTTAACAAATATTTATTAAATGTACAGAAATACAATAGCAAACAAGAGACATTCTTGGGTTCAGAGGTCTCCCCATTTCCTCCCTCAGATTGATGCAAAAGCCCAGGATGGTGGAATTAGGTGTCAATTTTGTGGCTTACACTAGCTTTTCACACCAAGCTTATCTCATCCCATCTTATCTACGGTCTCTCAAAGCTGCCTGTCATTTAAAATACTTCAAACTGGTATATACTGTGTGTTAAGTTAAACCTAGATTCTAGGTCAGTAGGTTGCCCTCAGATGAATTCAGAGGGATGAACAAGTACAAAGAAAAGCCAAGATGCTCTCAGCAAAGAAGAATTAAAATCACAAGATTTGTAAAGATATGAAAACTCATTATGAAGTTACAGTAATTAAGAGTGTAGCACTAGTGCATGATTAGATGAACAGACCAAAGGAACAGCACAGACATCTCAGAAACAGTTCCCATGCCTACATGGAAAGTTAATTTATGACACAGGTGGCACTGCAGAATGGTGGAAAAAGATAGTCTTTTTTTAATTAATAAATGGTGGTAGGTCAAAAAACATGGAGAAAAGTGGTAACTGGGAATGTATTAAAATTACTTTTATATACCAAAAGACAACGATAAATTAAGAAAAGAAAAAAAAAGGCAAAACATAGAAGAGGAGAAAATATATACAATACATGGAACTTGAACCCAGGAAGAACTGAGAGATTTTAAATCTAGAAAAATAAATAAAAAGATAATCTCAAAGAAAACTGTCAAGAAGTTTGAAAAAGTACTGACAAAATACTATGTCAAAATGGTCGTTAAATATTACCCATCAGAAAAAACATAAATTAGAACCACAAAGAAATACCACTGCATACACATCAATAACTAAAATTTAAAAGACTAAATAATTTCAAAGATTATTGAAAATATGGATCAACGGGAACTCATATACACTTCTGAAATGAATGAAATTCTAACTACGTTAGAAACAGGCAACTTCTAGGTATATATTCCCGGAAATGTGGACATATGTGCACCAAGAGACATGTATAAGAATGTTCAGAAAAGTATTATTTGTAATATCCAGAAGAACAAACCAAATGACTATAAATAATAAGTGAATTGTGACATATACATAAAATAGATTATACAGGTTTTAGAAATTAATAAGTCAAAACTATATGCTAAAATCTCGATGAATCTATAAAACACTGTTGGCTAAAAGTATCCAAACTCAAAAGAATATAGACTGTGCCTGTGCTATTTAATATATGGACATAGTCAATAGAAACTAACCCCCAAGATAATCAAGCTGTTGGAATTAGCAGAAAAGGGTTTTCCAAAGTTATATTTTCAAAGATTCAAGGATATATGGATAGGAAATCTCATCGGAAAAATAAAAGCTATTAAAAACCCCACACACAACTAAATAAAAATTCTAGAACTGAGAAATACAAGATTTAAAATGGATAATTCACTAGGTGAGTTTAATAACTGGAGGCAGCAGAAAAAAAAGGATCAATAAACTTGAAGATTGAAATTATGCAAAATGAAGGGAGAAAAAAGAAGAAAATAAACAATGTGTACTTAAGCTGCCTAACACATACGCAACTGGAGTTCCAAAAGAAAAGACAGAAAATGAGGCATAGGTAAATAAGAAAAAATTACGATTTCCAGTAAAGATGGCGGCATAGGTAAATAAGGCTCACCTCTTCGCACAACCGCATCAAAATTACAACTAAAATGTAGAACAACCATCACTCAAGAACCATCAGAAATCAAGTTCAATGGAAGTCTGACAACTACAGAATTAAAGAAACAACATCCATCCAGACGGGTAGGAGAGGCTGAGACATGGAACAGGCTAGTCCACATCCATGTGTGGTGGATAAGAATTCAGGAAGGATATCTCAGGAGCAAGAAGTCTCAGACACACACCAGGCTTCCAGGGTTCCAGTGCCTGGAAGATAAGACCCCATAACTTCCAGCTGCAAAAACCAGCTGGAATTGAGTTGGTGGAAGAAACTTCTGGAGTCCCAAGCAGTTTCTCTTACAGAACCCACACACGGATTAACTCGGACTCACAAGCTAAAGGAACAGAGGCTTTAGTGATGAGACATGACAAGGAAGACTTTTTGCAAAAACGGTTGGGAAAAGAAACTACACAGACAATTGCAGTCTTCAATAATCAAGAACAGCAAACTCAGTAAGAGACAGAATCTGAGTACCAGAAGTACTACATTGTATTATCTGCATATCTAATTTTCAACAACAAAAACAGAAAGAATACAAAGGAATGAGAAAGCATGGCCCATTTAAAGAGGAAAAAAAAATTTAAACTGTCCCTAAGGACACCTAGACATTGGACTTACTACACAGAAACTTTAAACCAACTATCTTAAATATGTTCTAATAAGTAAACCATGGACAAAGGAAACCAGAAAAACAAAGTATAAACAAAATGAGAATATCAATAAAGAGAGAAATTGTGAAAGGCCACCTAACAGAAATTCTGGAGCTAAAAAGTACAACTAAAATGAAAAATTCATTACAAGAGTCTAAAAAATTTAAGCAGGGAAAATAAAAGAAACAGCAAACTTGAAAATTTAAAATAATTAGTCTGGTTTGATGAACAGAGAGAAAAATGATGGAAAGTAAGCAGAGCCTAAGGGACTTCTGAAGTGACATAAAATAGATGAAGATACACATTACCAGAGTCCCTGAGGGGGAAGAAAGAATATCTGAAAAACATAATGGCCAGAAATGTCCCAAACTTGATGAAAGATATAAATCTATACATCTAAGAAGCTCAACAAACTCCAAGCAGGAGAAAATCAGAGATCCATACTGAGACACACTATAGTCAAACTGTCAAAAGCAAAAAACAACAGAAGCAGCAAGAGAGAATCAATTTCTCAAATATAAGACATCCTCGATAAGACTAATAGCTATTTCTCATCAAAAACCATGGAGGCCAGAAGACAGTGAAGACAACATATTTAAAGTGCTGAAAGAAAAGAAAAATGTCTATATCCAGCAACACTATTCTTGAAAAATGAAGGAAAATTAAGACAATCCCAGACAATCAAAATCTAAGGGAGTTTACTACTAGTAGACCTGTCCTAAAAAAACAACACTAAGGGGAATCTTTCAGGTTGAAACAAAAGGACATTAGACAGTAACTCGAAGCTGTATGAAGAAATAAAAAACACTTGTGGGAAGTAGGTCTTTGTTTTTCTTTTCCATGACTAAGTCTATGTTTCTCTTATGCTCCTTTGTCTCTGCTTCATTCCATTCTCCTTGAAAGAGAGGTAATTATGGCAATAAGAAAGAATCAAGTCATAGGAGTTAGAAGGCCTATATACAAATCATGTTCCAACCATTTTGAGGCTGTGACTCTGAAGGCAAATTATTGAAATACTTAAATGTTTAGAGCAGCGATTTTCAACTGGTATGCTGCAAGAATTTTAAAAATATGCAATGCCTGACTATTTAATCAGGTGCACTGACCTCTTTTCCCATAGACTATCAAATAAAAAAATGACAACAGTCAACACAATAGCTGCTTGATATGAATGAATCAAAATTATACCTACTTTTTTTTCTTGTCAGATCAGCAAAGTGTGTATTTTTTTGGTGTCCCACAGGATTTTAGTAATTAGTTTAGGTTGAAACTGCTGGGTTAGAGGACTATTTTTATTAAAATGGAGACAATATTCTGGCTTTCACAAGTTGTTAAGATTGAGAGCAGTTTATAAACATTAACTGAATTAAAAAATGAACACAACTAGTCTCTTACCCTTTCTTTGGTCTTTAAACTGGTCACCATATAGTTTTACTGTTAATGTTACATTATAATATTAATGATTATGTTGATAACTACTATTAATTGAAGGAACTCTAAGGCAAACTGCTGATATTTACAGAGAGATTTTGTATTGGCAACCATCCACATAACATTGTATGCTTTCTTTAGTGATTTGAGCCAGAACACCTCTGTTAAGCAGGCATACCTATAGGGCAGACCTCAGATGCAGGTAACAGTGAGTAATGATGATAATAAAAATGATCAAAAATCACAATTACTGCAGCAGCAACCAATATGTGCCAGGTTCTTCTAGTATAGTAGGTATACCAGTATTTCCATTTTTAAAATAAGGAAACTAACATACACTGAAATTTAAGTGACTTGCCCAATATTACAATACATAACTTATAAGTGGCAGAGGTAAGTTTTAACCTAGACAGTCCAAATCCAAAGTCTTTACTCTTTCCCAAAACACTATTTGGCCTCTTTTTCTCATCTGGTATACAAAACAGGTTATGTAGGATCTTTATGATTCGCTTGGATAGTCAGAGACTGATATTGGTCTATAGAGAACAACGAAGAATATGACAAATGATGGCAGGGGGCAGATACGGGAAATGGGAGATGGGGATAATAAGGAAATCTACCTTTCCTCAAGCCACATGCAAATTTATCCTGATTTCTACCACCATTTGTCAGACATTTACAGTGTTGTGTTGGAAACAATAGGAGGAGAAACATGAGAAGTTATTTAAACTTTTTTGAGTTTTGTTATCAGTTTGAGTTAGATATTACTTTGCTTTCATGGCACAGGATCAACAAAATCACCAACCAAATGGCCTCTGCCTTAATTTCCCTATCCAATTACAAAAAGATGGGTCTGGTAGCTCTAACATGTTTTAAAGTTTGTTATAAGCTTATTTATTCAATAAGCAATCATTTACTGCCAAACACTGTATCAGGTGCTGTTAATCTAAAGATAAATAAAACATGATCCTACCCTTTGAGGAGCTCGTAGTTCAATGGTGATGAGAGACACACACAAAAAATGTTTTTAAAAGCCACTTGGTATAGTACATAGGGAGTCTAGAGGAGGCAGGAATTAGCTCTCTCTAAAGATGGAAAAGCTAGGAGAGGCACTGAACATACAAAATTACCTACAAAAATAGCAATTATATATGATTCAAACTAAGAGATGATATTTGAATTAGTTCTTGTTGGGTGAAAGGGAAGAGTGAAAGAAAGGGCATTAGAGGAAAGTGCAGGGGAGACCAGATTCCTTAACTTACATGGAACACTGTGTGCTTCTCACTTTGATTATACATTAAAAAAAAAAAAAAGTATATATATATATATTTATATACACACACACACACACACACACAAAATCAGGAAATGAAAGACAATGCGCACATAACAACACCCTTCGACTTTTCTTAAGAGTTAAAGCATTACGTCCATACCTCATGACAACTACTTAAAAGTTTAAAGTACTTTCTCTTTCACCCTTAACACTCTTTTTCTGAACTAAAGAATCACAAAAATATAAAACCTCTCCAAATCTCCAAACCATAAAATTCATTACCAAGATAATAAATAAAATGCTAGAAATTCTGATACACATTCAATATATACATCTCAGATTTTCTGAGCTAGCTAGGAGCCCACAAAACTGCAAAGGCTCTCCAAGTGTGGTTATTTAAAAGCTGTAATTTTGTCTGGCATTTTCCATGGGATTAGTCATGGGTGGCAAATAAAGGATGCAAAGTCTGAACTACTTAGATGCCCAATGGTGTTTACCTTTTAGTGGTGCTGATAAACAACTTAGCTGGCAGTTTTCATTTAAAACTCATAAAAGTTCTTTCATTTGTTAAACTCATCATTATGTGGCTGCTAAGCACTGAGTTAGACCTTGAAAGACCATGTTGGTGAAGACAACTGGTCAAAAAGCTTGCTTCCAATTAGGTTGTAGATTTACTGGCAACTTCGTTTAACCAGTGAATTCTGGACATAAGAATTAAATGGATGAATCAATTCCACTGCCAGACTCAAATTCCCAAACACCAAATCGTATAAAGTTCTAGTAAGCTCTTAGTCAAACTAATTCCATTATATGAGACGTCAAACAAATACACAGAAAACAAATCAGTTAAGCCATCCCATTGGTGCTTGTTTAGCCCCATTTCCCTCCTTACTTTCTATTCTCCACATTCTCACTCTTAACTGCTGTCCTTTATGGCAAAGATGCCAATGTTACAGTTTCAACTTCTTCAGTGAAGCTTAAAGTGTTTTCTAAAATAAGCTGTTTCATTTTTTCCCCTGTGGTTATTTAAAAGTAGCATTTTATGAAAAAACCAAAGTACAAAAATGGGAATATGACACAACGAAGTAGTGGTACAGTCAGTAAGTTATTTGTTGTAAAGTAACACAAAAATTTCTCTTTAACCTATGGAAGGATGTAGGGAAAAAATTTTAATTTGTAGAAACAGCCCATTAATATTTGGATATAAGTGCTTGCTTCCATATTTCTTCTGCATAACATTTAATATTCTTAATACTCAAAATAAGTAAAAATTAAAAAATCAAAATCTTCTCCTAGCCCAAGGGTTAGCAAACTTTCTGTGCAAAGGGTCAGAAAATAATTATTTTAGGGTTGGGGGCGGGGGGATAATTACACTGTTTGTGTCACAACTACCCAACCTTGCTTTTGTAATGTAAAAGCAACAGCACAGTCAATACTTAAACAAGAGTGTGTTCTAACAAAACCTACTTACAAAACCCGGTAGTGGGCTGGATTTGGGCCAAGGGCTATACTTGGTTGATTCTTGTTCTAGCCTAATTTAGTATTATCTCTAAATCACCTTACATGAGAAAATGCAAACTATCATTTGAACAAGGAAACAACTATTATATTTTTAACCTCAGGGTAGAAGGAAGTAGGGGAGATGAACAGGTGAGAGGGGGGGAAAAAAAACAAGATATAATCAAGTAGGGAAAGAATTAATTATTTACCTTCTGTGGATCTGAATTCTTCTATTGGAGTACTTTTTATACCCAGGTTGTCATCAATGTCACATTCTGTAAGGCAAAATAAATAAATGCAAATGTATTTATGAAGAAGCTATTGTGCCATAATTTATGCATTCTCGAATAACATCATCAATGACATCTCCTGTACCTAGGTTTAGTGATTATAATTCATTAGAGTATACCACTTTCCTTTAGGTTTGTATTTTTTATCTTTTTTAAAACATTATCAAATTACATTACTTAAATCAAGAATAAAATAAAAACTAACGAAACAGGCAATTCAATTTTAGTTCTATATTCAAAAATATTATTTGAAAAAGTTCTTTTAACATAACTGTTGAGAAAATAGAAAATTCTAGTATTTAAGAAAACTAAATTTTAAAAAGCTAGTATGTTTATTTGGACCTAGCAAATAAATTCCACAATTTCACTTGAATAAAATCAGCTTAAAATTTTGGTTCCAGATAAAATTCTCCTATATCTTAAAAATCTCATGCATTCATCTCTAAAGAGACCACGGGATTAAATTAACAATGCCTCTGCATGGCATTTACCCAATGTCTTATGTGCTTTCTAATCAGAGACCCAAACCTTTATAAAAATGACATGACTGACCAAGTACTGCAAAAGTCACTTAAAATTTGAACCATGGTCTTATCAATGACCTAATATTTGACTTTTTGGATTATTGCTTTAACTACAATTTATATACATACAGAAACATACATATATACACACAGAGATGGCGGGCAAAAGTAGGTTTATAGTTACAAGTATGCAAAACAGAGTTCACCCTTATTTATTAATTACCATATTATTTTATATACAAACAACTGTAAACCTACTTTTGCCCCTGTACAGAGCTCAGAGTGACTGAATCAGTGTTTAAATAACTAAATACAAGTTAAATGGACAGATTCGCTTCTCTGGAAATATGTAAAAACATAAAATATACATTTAAAAATTAAAAGATATAAAACTTAAAAAAAATTAAAGATGTATAATTTTTATAAAAATCACTACACATCACTTACATTCTTTTGGAGCAAAAATTTGTTCTTACAAGTTATTTTTTGCCATTCTAGCAAAAATACTATTGCTTTTCCTCTGTTTTCTATATCTGCTACTTCAAGTATTTCAAGCAATGCTTTAGGAAAATAAAAATTACAGTTTGAAGAACAAATTAAGTCTTAAAACATTAGGTAGAAAGATAAAATACCCAAGCATTCTGTTATAATTCAAAGTCAAGGCCAGTCTTAGCTGGCCTAAACAACTCATTACTGACAGACATTGCAGTATACTAAGCTCCATAAAAACAGCATGCTGTGGGGCAAGTGAGAGCCAGATCAACACTAGGCAACTCTGTGTTTGCTGAGGAAAAAGTAAACGTGGGCAAAGGAGATCCTATGAAGCCCAAAGGCAAAACATGATCATAGACTTCCTCTATGCAGACTTGCCAGGAGGACCACAAGAAGCACCCAGAGGCCTGAGTCAACTTCTGAGTTTTCTATTAAGTGCTCAGAGAGGTGGAAGACAATGTCTACTAAAGAGAAAGGAAAAACTGAAGACATGGCAAAAGTGGACAAGGCCTGTTAAGAAACAGAAATGAAAACTTACATCCCTCCTAAAGGGGAAATTAAAAAGTTCAAGGATCCCAATGTACCCAAGGGGCCTCCTTCAGCCTTCTTCTTGTTTTGAGTATTGCCCAAAAATCAAAGAGCATCCTAGTCTATCCACTGGTGATGCTGCAAAGAAGCTGGGAGAGATGTGGAGTCACAGTGCTGCAGGGGACAGGCAGCCTGATGACAAGAAGGCAGGTGAGCTGAAAGAGAAATAAGGAAAGGAGACTGCTGCACACTGAGCTAAAGGAAAGCCTGATGCAGCAAGGAAGGAAATTGTCAAAGCTGAAAAAAAGCAAGGGAATAAAAAGGAAGAGGTAGAAGACAAGGAAGGTGAAGCAGAGTAAGATGAAGATGAAGATGGATAAGTTGGTTCTAGCGCAGTTTTTTTCTTATCTATAAAGCATTTTACCTTCCTGTATACAACTCACTCATTTTAAAGAAAAAACTGAAATGTTAAGACTGTGTACAATTTGCTTTTAAACTGTAGTGTCTTTTTTTGTAGTTAACACACTACCGAATGTATCTCTAGATAGCCCTGTCCTGGTGGTATTTTCAATAGCCATTAACCTTGCTTGGTGCGGTATGGAGGCTGTAAATTGGAATGGAAATTTAAAGCAGGTTCTTGTCTGTGCACAGCACAAATTAGTTATATATTACTTTTATCATCTTCAGTTGTCTGATGTAGTTTACATGAAATAATTGTTGTTCTGTTAACTGAATACCACTCTTTAATTGCAAAAGAATTTAAAAAGCTGCAGTTGTATTGCTGACATTCTGAATGCTTCTAAATAAATACAATTTTTAATTAAAAAATTCATCATTGCAAAACTGTAGGTTCGAATTATGAGGATTAACCTGACACTAGGTTGCAAAAATTAAAAATGGTTTCCTTTGCTTCCATCAGTTCCCCTCGTAGTACAGAATTCTTGCCTAATTTCAGTATTTTGCACAGAATTACATCATATAGATTTTGGGGATGATGTCCAAGGCAACAACCTATCATTTCATTAATAGGCTGAGGAAACAACAGGGAGGTAAACTTTTAGAATGAAGCTCAACCATTATTTCATATAATGCCTATTCCATAGAGCTTTCTGCTGCTTCAATCATCTGTACTTTCACTTAGTGTAATATTCTCTAGTAAGCTAGTTGGTGAAAGACAAATACCATATGATCTCACCTACAAGAGGAGTTTAATGAACAAAATAAACTAACAACAAAATAGAACCACAGGCGTGGAAACATGGAACAGACTGACAGTGACCAGAGGGGAGTGAGGAACATAATGGTGAAAAGAAGGGGAAGGGACTAAAGAGCATGTATGAATGACCCACAGACATGGACAACAGTGTGGGAGTTGACTGCGGGAGTAGGGGTGGGATGGGTGGAGGAAAACAAAGGGGGAAATATTGGGACAATGGTAATAGAATAACAGTTTAAAAAATCTTTTAAAAAAATTTTTTAATCTTAAAAAAAATAAATGTAAAAGGTCTAAAAGAAGAGTGTGTACCTGGCTTCTCTGATTAGGATTACCATTTTTAAAGGATCCATGTATCTTGGCAGGTTTTAAAGAAGTGAAAATAAGTGTTATAAAATAGAATTGATGAAGGATAAGGGGCCAAGGGTGTCAACTAAGACAGGTAAATATTTTAAAATACCTCTATAAAGATACAGGTATCTTCATATATCATAGCTGTAATAAAAAGGTTGGTGCTAAAACCCTGATGCTTAGGAGAATTTATAGGGCAAAAACCATGATATATTTAAATCTCAAAATTAATATAAAGGCTTACCTTGTAAAGAGTAACTGATCTACCTTAACTAACCAAGTCAGAGATCTAAAAAAGTACCAGTAGTAAAGCTATTATACTTACCTACCTGTCCCCTTCCTACCAAGCAAAAGAGTGATATCTTATGGCCAAATGATTGGACATCTACATATGAAACCAGCAACTCTAAATATCTTTATTTTTACTGATAGGTGCCTCCTGAAAAAACTTTCAATTAACTGAAAAATTAGCAAAGATTAGATTCTCAAAATATAAATTAAGGTAAGATCATTTTTTCTCATGACACTATTCAACAGATTCTCTGTTTATAAAGGAAGCTCCAGTCTAACAAAATCACTTTCTGGTTATAATGATGAAAAATTTCTTAAAAGTTAAGAGAACAATAATAACAGGTTCAAACTTTTATCATTTGTCTATACTATGGTGATTTTAAAAACCTTAAGAAATCACCAGATTCCTTATAAAATAATGATAAATGTGAGAGAATTTCTATTTTATGTTACTTAGAGTATGAACTTTTGTCGTATCCTTAAGATAAGTATTGTATGGGTTGATTGGTTGGTAACCAGGAGCTTTGAGACCACAAATCCCCTGAAACTATATGTGATATTGTATATACACGTTCATTTTTAGGGAAAGAGGCACAGAAAGATTTGGTCAGATTCTCAAAAAGGTCTACCGACTCCTCCCTTAAGAAACTGCCCAGTTGTCAAATCTGAAGGTAGGGACACTGTGCTAAGAAGCGAGATGAAAGAAGCTATCCTGGCATTCTTGTGGTAATCAAAATTACCATAAAGGCCCAACAATAGGTAGAGTATTTGTGGAGATTGAGAGATTTTCTAAGTCTCAATACCTATTATATACCATTCCTTAACAGAAACGATTACCCTACTATTCACAAAGCCATTTGTTAGGAAATATGGTAAAGTCATCCAAGAAAGTGCTTGCCTTTGATTTTCTTAATACTGTAGGTCCCCCTTACCCACAATTCCCCTTCCTGTAGTTTCAATTACATGTGGTCAACCATGGTCCAAAAATATTAAGTGGAAAACTCCAGAAATAAACAATTCATAGGTCTTAAATTGTGCACTATTCTGAGTACCACGATGAAGTCTCATGCCATTCAGTTCCACATCCTCCCGGGACATGAATCATCCCTTTGTCTAGTGTCTATGCTGTACAGCTGACCCTTGAGCAATACACTGGCTTGAACTGCATGGATCCACTTATATGTGGATGTTTTCAATTCACCTGCATAAATCAAACCCACATTGTTCAAGGGTCAACTCTGTGGTTGGGAATCTAATATATTCAGAGGGTTGACTGTAGTTACATGCAGATTTTCAATTGTAGGTAAGCACCCCCAACTGGTGTTGTGCAAAGGTCAACTGTCTTATGCTACCTGCTCATTAGTCATTTAGTAGCTGTCTTGGTTATCAGGGTAATTGCCATGGTATCTCACCGTACTTGTGTTTAACTACTTCTTATTTTAGTTAATAATGGCCCAAAGCTCAAGAGTAGTGATGGTGGCAATTCAGATATGCCAGAGGTGTCCTAAAGTGCTTCCTTTATGTGAAAAGGTATGTATGTATGTATGTATGTATAGAAAAGTAGTATATAGGGTTTGGTACTTACTATCTGCAGTTTCAGGCATCCACTGGCAGTCTTAGAATGTATCTCCCGCAGATGGGGGGCACTATTGTATAAAGTTCACTACCAGGCAATTTGATGCCTTTAAGTCATCCATGAAGAAGAAAATTTTGTCTCCAATCAGATAACTGAATCTGAACATACTATAATTCAGCAAAACTTAATTTTTTGAATTTTAGAATTACAAGAGCATCTTTAAATCTAAATCTACATATAATACCATGACTTAAGGACTGTATACTTCTCTGGCCACTTAATTATTTGTATTACTTTTAAAATGTAGTAGCCACAGCACATAAAACAATGCTTAACATGACTAATCATCAAGGAAACTTAAAACTACAATGAAATACCACTTCACATCCATTAGGATGGCTACTATCAAACACAAAAAAACAGAAAATAACAAATGTTGGCAAGTATCCATCAATTAATAAACTGATAAGCAAAATGGGGTATATACATAAAATAGAATATTATTCAGCCTTTAAAAGGAAGGAAATTCTGACCTATGCTATAACATGGATGAAACCTGAGGACATTATACTAAGTGAAATAAGCCAGTCACATAAAGATAAGTGCTGTATGATTTCACTTATATGTAATACGTAGAGTAGTCAAAATCAGAGACAGAAAGTAGAATGGTGGTTGCCAGGGAGTGGAGAGTTAATGTTAATAGGTACAGAGTTTCAGTTTTGCAAGATGAAAGAGTTCTAAAGATGGATGCTGGTGATGGCTATACAACAACGTAAATGTAGTTAATACTACTAAACTATATACTTCAGAATGGTTAAGATGGTAAATGTTAAGTTATGTGTACTTTACTACAATAAAAAAAATTGGAAAAAACATCTGGTGGCTGGGAATCATATATTCTTTTTACAGAATAATAAAAGTAGCTGCTATTAAGCACATACAGCACTTTATACATATCACTAATTCTTTCAACCATATCACTAATTGTTACGACCTTACAGATATGAAAAGTGAGACTCAGAGAAGTTAGTAATTTGCTTGAAATCGCACAGCTAGGAAGCAGCAAAGTTAGCATTTGAACCAAAGCCCATGCCATTCTTTATGTATTGCACAATCTCTGCATTTCACAAAAATTCAGAATAAAGTACACATGTGCCCCCCAAAAGCAGTAAGTTCAAAAGAACACTGATTATGGACAAATGATTTAAAAATATATATCTCTAAAGCCCTGGCTGCTGTGGCTCCGTGGACTGAGCATCGGTCTGCAAGCCAAGTGTCGCTGGTTCAATTTCCAGTCAGGGAACATTACTAGGTTGCATGTCAGTTCCCCAGCTGGGGGCGTGAGTGAGAGGTAACCACACAGTGATGTTTCTCTCCCTCTCTCCTTTCCCCTCTCTCTAAAAACAAACAAACAAATAATTAAAAAAATAAAAATATAAAAATAATATCTAGAGCCTAAGAGGCATTCAGAAGGGCACAATCAGTCTACTGTAATTTGTATCTTGCCTCCAACACTAATGTACCCATGCAGACCTACTCATTTGTAGCTCTCATTCCAAATAATGTTGAAATAAAGGCAAATCCATAACAGGTTTCACATTCTAAATTGCAAAAGAAACACTCCCAAAAGCATCAGCAAAAGAGAAGAAAAAGGAGGTTGGCCTATGGTGGCAAAGGTAAAAACTTAAGTATTTCACAGGATATTAAATAAATACTAAGGGAAAGAAGATGGCAAAAAAAGTAGAAAAGAGATTTTTTTTTAAAAGCCAAAGATTTTAAAAAACAAGTGGATAAAATAAAAAATTTAGACTAGAAAGATAAAAGTCAATAATAAGGCATGACATAAATGTGCACAACAGAGTTGATTTTCTTTACAGAGCATAGTTGGGCTCCATTAATGATTCCTAAGTTTGTGGAAGTGAATTAATTCACTGTAATGAGTGACAAAGTAAAATTCTTTAGAATGGATTTTCAATCAAAATGTGGCTCCAAATAAGTTGGAAAAAAAAAAAAAAAAAGACAGTGAGCAGAATTGGAAAATTTAAAGGCATGTAATAAAAATGCCAAAAAGTTGTCACTTTTTCATTGAGGCCATTCATCAACACCTTCGAATGTTATTCATGGCTGCAAATTTTGGGATATTTAAAAAGTATTATTTTATTCTCTTCTATTCATATTTATTTCAGAAATTGTGGGGAAAAAGAACCTTTCTGAATCTTTAGAATTGCATTTTCTTTAAACACTGGTTAGTGAAATTGGGCATTAGTACTCCCTTTCTTTGAACAATCTCAGAAAGGTAGGGAAGAGACAGTAAGTTCCAGGAATAGGACAGGAAGTACCTACCCCTTCCAAGAATCTAAAGAATTTTTAGGACTTCATTCTGTCACTGTTGGTCTCTTAAATGGTCTTTTTCTAGGGAGGGGGCGGTTATTGGCATGTGATTATTTACTGCTTCCTAGATTCACCTGTAAGACTTTGCTTTCTGAAAAATTAAAAAATAAATTTGGAATTTCAGAAACAAAGTCAAGATCTGGATTCCTGACTTTGCAAAACTGCACTAACTTTATTTCATACCATGAATATGCTATATAGATGAATATAGATTTTTCTCTATTATATCAAAAGGGTTCCAGAAAATTATAAATTCATCCTATTCTAAAACACTAAAAAATGGAAGCGAGATAAGGAAAAAACAAATAAGATTTCTATGACGTTTAGTGAGTGGGCAATAGTTCACGAGTGGACAGCAGTTTATTGATTTCTCTCAGCAGTGAAGTCTCCTCCTCTTGGGTGGTTTGCACTGTGACTGCAGCGGCGTACCTTTGGTGGTATCAGATATGCTATTTAACAAGGCACACATCATATCTCCCTCTAAGTGGTGAGGGTTTAATATATGTGCTGGCCTCTGAGTCTTCTTAAATTGATTCTCTAGCTCCAGAAAACCTTGATCTCCTGAGAGGATGGTGAAAGGAATTTGCTTGGGCAGTTGTTCATCTAGACGGCCAGCCTAAGTTGGAACAAACAGCATATGTTGATGAAAATGAGCATTTGAGTTTCAAATCAAGTTACATCTATTTCAGAATGAACACATGCAGGAAGGTATATTTAGCTGGTTTCCTAGTGCCCAACAAAGTAAAGATCTCCTTCATAAATGAAATATACATTTAATCAAGTATAAAATACCATCAATTATAAGATAAGCTATTTTATGTGCCACTAAGAAAGACAAAAAATAAAGTCAAAAGGAGTCCAATAGGAGGCCCTCATCATAAAGCTGATATGCTATAAATCAATCACAGAAAAAAGGTAAGCAAGGTAATCTGCACACTTAATCTTGGTACTGGATAGGTGGAAAGAAATCTCTTGTAATTTAAAACACAAGCATCAGTCAACAAGTTTGACCCTTACGCAGATAATTTAATTTAAACTGAGTCTCGGCTGGTTGTTTCTCTAGGTGACTGGCAGAGACAGAAGCAAAGGCAAATCCTGGCTGGTCAACAGTGATTGTTAAGGTGCCTCCCAATTTCATAGATTTTAAAATGTGAAAATGTCTTTGTACATCTTAAGTACAGTGTCATCTCTTGCTCATTTATTCTGTAAACAGTTGAGTTTGCTACAGTAGTTAAGAGTCTACTAGAAGTTAGAGGTAAAGTAGTAAATAATTATGCTCTGGGTCCCTGCCCTCATTGAACTCATAAACAGAAACTGATACAGAAGGCTTTATACAAAAATATAGCACTAAAGAATTATCTACAGTGTCATTATCATTAAAGTAGGGAAAAAAATACAATGGGTCCTAGATTCACATTAGGTTTTGAATAAAACAATGACTTACATGCATACATATGGCAAAATCAGCAGCATCTTTTCTTTTACTACAACGAGGATGAAGGAAGAAACACCCAATCCTATTCAGGTAATTATAGATCTTACAGTTGAGCGGAGGCTTCCAATTGGTGTTTCCTCCTATTATTTTTAGAAAAGGCATAAATGATAGTTAAATGGGAGAAAAAGAACAGAATACTAGATACAGCTGAAATTTTTATCAAGAAAAAACACTAGAAAAAAATTCTTAAAGAGAGAAAGGACCAGATTATAATGCAGAACTCAGTTCTAGTGCAGATTATCACCATCTTGTAGCTTTGCAACTCTGGGAAAGTAGACCCAACTTCCCTGAATCTGTCTATTCACCTGAAAACTCACAGGGATGTTAAGGAGAATCTCAAGTAAAGAGTGAAAATTCTTAAATGGTGTCATTCTATATGAATGTAAGCATTAGTGGTTTTTTACAAATATGTCAAGGCTGTTCAGTGGAGAGACATGATAATCAGCAAAGCCAGACTTAATAAAAGGCTGGACCGGCTAAATTATCCAGGTCAGTATATTTCTATCTTAAATCCCAATCCTCTTTATATGAGACTTCCTATCAAACATAAAGTATATTAGATGCTCATTATATTACACTTCTATAAATCAAAGAAATCTTTCTCCAAGGTTTGGTCAATGGTTTGTAAATAGATTTTAATGAAGTTGCACATTTTTTAGTAGTAACATAGTTGCTACGAGACCCAAGTTCAAAAGGTAACTCTGCTAGTTATTGGTTTTATACTTTGGAAAAAATAAACTTCGCAGCCTACTTTCTTATATTTTTAAGTCAGTAAGCATGCATTAACACCAAGTATAGTACCTGGCACATTGAAGGTAATGAATAAAGTTTTTTAAATCTGTATCTAAAGATCCACAGACCTTGCGTAACCAAATAGAGCTAACATTTTCCATAGGGATATGCAAAGAGAAAAATATTCTAGCAAACTAACTATAACACAAAGTGATTATTCCAATTATGTTCCTATGTTATATTCAGGAAGTTTCAAGAGGCATCCTTTGAAGTGAACCATATTCAAAGAAGAAAACAGAGGGGGGGGTGTCTCAAATGTTTTCCTTATTAACCATACCTTGAAAGCCCCAAATAAATGTTCCTTGGTTAAGATGCCCTGGTAAATGACCAAAAAAGTTTGACCAGTTATCAAAATCTACAAAGACTATATGAGTCATGGTTCGCAGGTAATCCAAATCTGGAAGCTCAACAACTTCATCTAAGAAGAGAGAAACATCAACATGGATCAGTAAGAATTAGTTAAAAGCATTTTAATTTCTCAAGTTTAAAAGGTATTGGAGAACTAATATGCAAAACATTAATCTTGCATGTTATTTCTATCTAAACCTTTCTGTCAAGTCCAAACCTATACATGATACAGTACATTTAAATCAGAGTTATTTTAAATATCTCAGAAATATGATTATATATATCCTTTCTAAAAATATAGACCATTGACCCTATTTTTTCAAAACATCATTTATAAAAGGAATTTTTAAAAATGAACATACCAGAAGAACAAGTTTTAATTAAGGCTAACCAAAATCTTGCACGATCATCAAAATGAGATTTCAAGGTTACCTGCTAAGAATGTTCTTGGCACCAGAATTTTGTTCTTTTCCTAATCTAGACCAATTTATTAGTAGCCCTCTAGCTCTGTGATTAAACACCTATACAGCAGAAAGGAGAGAACCTATAACCCTGCTACCAGAAAGTGATGCATAATAGGTACTGGTGGCACTTCAGTACCTTCACCACAAACGTATCTTTCTCTCAGGTTCTTTCGTCTTCCACCTCTCATTCTTCATTCTCCAACTCTGATTCTTCTTTCCTTTCCCTTCTTTCATACTTTTCTACCTTGACAAAGTCTTAAAGTTTCTACTGGTAGCAATGTAAACCTTAAAATATGAAATTATTTTCAAAATAACTTCTGCTCCACTTAATAAAGGCTCCTCAAGTATACTACTGCATCCCCTCTTATTTCCAAGCCACCCATCTTATACCTTTTCTTAAAACTCTCATTAATTGTAGATTTAAATCGCACAATCATCTTCTATTAAATGTAGACCAACCCAAATTCCCAAAAAGAAATCAGGCTCTGGCTGGTATGGCTCAGTGTATTGAGCACCAGCCTGTGAACTGAAAGGCCACTGATTTGATTCCCAGTCAGAGCACAGGCCTGGGCTGTGGGCCAGGTCCCCAGCTGGGAGCATGCAAGAGGCAACCAATCAATGACCAATGTTTCTCTCCCTTTCTTTCTCCCTCCCTGCCCCTCTCTCTAAAAATAAATAAATAAATAAAATCTTTAAAAAGAAAATGTAATCATAATCAAAAGAGCAATAGAAAAAAGGCACAAGAAAACAAAATCGGGTGATCCCTGGTTTACTGTTTGAAGTAGAGTTAAGTAGGTCTGTAGTATGTCAGTTAATAATTTCTTATATAAAACACGCCATGACTAAAGGTGATGCTGAGATCTACATGTGCTAAATAGCAAGCCTATAAAAATTCAGTATTTCATAAAAATATTTTATTAGCCAAAATGTTCACCTATCCTCATTGTCTCCACTCTAGATGGTAAAACTTACCAAGAGTTAATAGTTAATATTTATGGTGAAGGAATTAAGCAAAGGAAAAAAAACCCTCATAGACCAAGACAACAGTGTGGTGATTACCAGAGGGAAAGTGGGTGGGGGAGATTGATGAGGGTAAAGGGAGATAAATGGTGATGGAAGGAGACTTGACCTGGGGCAGTGAACACAAAATGCAATGTACAGAACTGTACACCTGAAACCTATACGGTTTAAAAAATAGGATACATACTTGCAATTATACTCTAAACAAAACAAATTATACTTGTAAACAAAATAAAAACCTTGGGCTCTTCTAGACTTACTTAATCTTACCATATGGGTCAAGGAAGGTCTAGAATGTGTACAAATAAGGGGATCCTTAACTCATTTTCTCTTCCTGGTTTCTTGCTACCACTTGTGATTCTACTTCTAATTTCTATTTTAACTGTAAGTAAAAGCTTTGCTTCCAAGAAAATCATAATAAAAATATACAAATTCTAAAGTGACCTTTAAGATTTTTCATACTTACAGAATAAGACCAAAGTAGAAACAAAAACAGTTCTACTTGATTTATCATCTTTTGAATGAAACAAAATCTAAATAATAATGTGCCCAGGGTAACTTTCAAATCTTACTTTCCAGAACACTGTAAATTTCCTTACCTCTCAAAGTTCCCATGCCTTTTATAAAAGAAAATAAAATGTTATCTAAAATACGTATTAGTTAAAGCTAACATATACTGTACTGTTTGTCCTCTTATGCTTAGAAAATGGCTGGCTGAATGTAGCAGAGGAATATAAATCCTTACAAAGCACATACTACAGTAATTAACTAATGTATCATCCTATCATGTTTTTTGCTTCAAAACTGAATCATTATTAACTTTCACAAAAATGATGGCTATAATACATTAAGTTTCTATATTAATATGGAAATCTGGACAGACATTAAGAGTTGTAAAGCCATACCTATATTCTGACAGCTGAGGTCATTCTCAGCTCCTTTCTCCATGTCTGAATTTTTTGGATAGCTTACTGCTTGTTTCAGTTTTCTCTCTGTACGTGAGGCACTGGCAGCAAACTTGTACAGGCTTGTTTTTTCAAATCCAAAATGAGCCACACTGGGTTTCTGAAAGAAGCAATGTTTTGTATGGAAGTGTTGCTGAGCACTCTCAGGATCATAAAATGCTTTGGTGCAGGTGCCACATTTGATTACATACTGCTGCTGCTCTTCCTCACGCTTTTCTTCTCTGTGCACTTGATGGATATGAGCATTCATGTCAGACACATTCTGTGCTGTTGCTGAACACAAACTGCAGCGAAACCACAATTTACCTTTATCCAGCAAGATTTGGAGACATCTACTATAATCTTCCCTTCGGTTGACTTTACAGGTGTAACTCTCACGGCAACCACAGGTTAAGAGATTACTGGTCTCTAGTACCGGAAAATCACTCTCAGTTTTAATTGAAGCTTCAGTTTTTTCTGACACAAACACATAATCTACGCTGTGGTGCTCCTTATAATGACTCAAAAATGCTTCTTCCACATTAAAGGTAAGATCACAAAGTCCACAGAAGTACTTAATCCTTATCTCATTGTCATGCTCATCTTGGCAATGTCGGTATAATGTTTCTATCTTGTGAAAAGTCTTTTTGCAATGGGCACAGCTGTATCTATGAAATTGGTGACTTGCTAAAGACATGCAATGCTGTTTCACACTTTCCTGAGAATCAAACATATCTTCACAGATTCGGCATTGCCACTTACCCTTTGGAGGACTGTTGGCTGGCGAATGACCAATAATAGTAATAGTTGAAGAATTCTTAGCAGTCAAATTATTCCCCAATACTGTAGAGGATGACGGCAATGTTTCACTTTCTACCTCATCCATCTCATAAAAATATCTGTGACCACTATGAAATTCAGTCACATGTGCCATAATAGTCTCTTTCCTTGTTAACTCCTTCTTGCATGTTCGACACCAGAAAAGAAAGTTATTTAAATGTGCCCCTCCATGAATCCGGCTCATATGTAAACGGATGACCCCTGAATCTTCACACACCTTTCCACAGACCACACACTTATAACACATCGTATTTGCTGAGAAAACATGCTTTTCTACTAAATCTTCACTTGGGAATTGTTGATGGCATTCACAAAACCAAGTTTTAACAACTGACTTTTCTTTTTGGACACAAATGATACCTTCATGGCTTTTATCTCCCAAATTCATCTTCTTTTTCGGAATGGTATTGCAATCTTGTGATCTAGATTCTTGAAAAGACATAGTTCTTTTAAGTGATGAAAATTTTGATTGATCTAGCAATAGATTCAAGTCCGAAGGAGGTATGTTCCCTTCACTGCTGTAGCAATAAAGTAAGACTGACTCTTCCATAGAGTTAATGACTCGAACTTTGTGTCCTAAATTCTGCTTGTGATTTCGGATACTGGTTTCATCCAGAAAGACTTGGTTGCAATTTGGACAATAACCTCTTAATATGAATTTCTGTGCAACCTGGGCAATACTTTTTTCAGCTACAGCTACAGGACCAGCATTCCGACAACGAACTCTAAAGTGGATAAGAAAAATAAACTCTTTCATAAGTATTTTCTAAATACAGTATCCCTGCTTTTATTACAGAAATTATAAAATAAATAATGTACATATAAGCACTAAAAGATATTTTCCAATAAAGATGCAGATTATATAACCTTCTATCATCTCCAGGTACCCAAGTATTACCTACATTTTGTCCCTTTCTATCCTATATACAAAAGGGTAAAACTAGAATCAAAAGATTAAAAAAAAAAGAAAAATTCAGACAAACTTTAGAAAACTAAAAGCAGTATCAAATGCACTGATAGAGACCTTATCATACAAATAAATTATTAATTTCTCTATGATAATTAAACTGTGTGGAGGAATACTATGGTAAGATTCTCAATAACCTGGGACCTATACCTTAAGAACTGATTTACTTTCTGTCAGAATTATGCCATGCCCATAGCTGCTTTTTTTAATTGTTATTTTTAATTATTGTTGTCCCACTTTTCCCCCGTTGCTTTCCCCTGCCCTCTCCTTGCTCCCACAGTCATTCCCCACCCTGCTGTCCATGGGTCATTTTTACCTGTTTCTTGACTAGACCCTTCCCCTTCTTTCCCCCCTTATTCCACTCCCTCCTCCCCCAAAGTAGCTTTTACACTAAAGAATCAGGTTCAATTAAAAGACCACACACTATTCAAAAAATTAACTCAAAACAAATCAACTTCTCTAGGGAAAGAAAAATGGAACCGTGCTCCAACTGTCTTCCTCTCACTACTAAACTCCAAAGAGAACAGACCTGCCATCCCATCTATTTATTTTAAAAGTGGGAAATTATATAAAGTATGATCTTTAGTTATGTGGAACTAAATTGGAAACAAGAAATACAGTAATAATAAAAATCTCTAAATATTTGGAAATTATTATCCCTAAATTTTTAAAAGTTCAACAACACATTTCTAGTAAACCTATGGGTCAAAGAAAATATCAAAAGGGAAAAGGTAAAATATTTTTAACTTGATGAAAACAAAAACAACTTATAAAAATCTGAGGGATGCAGATTTTTACTTTTAATGTTTATATAGAAAAAGAAAGTCCAAAGCCAATCTAAACTTCTACCTTAAGAAGCTAATAAAAGATAAGTAATTACACCCAAAATTTAAAGAAAAGAAATCAACAAAGTAAAAAATGGGCAAACAACAGAGAATCAATCATCACTGAAATCAAATAATGGTTGTTTAAAGATTAACAACAACAACAAAAAAAACTTGTTAAGAGAGATTATAGGGTAACATGTAAAAGCTTTAAAAAAGCTTAACTTTTAAAAACAATGAAGTAAACAGAAAATATATTCCTGAAGCAAGAATAAGCAAAGGTTTCTCAGACAGGACAGAGAAAGTATAACCAAAAAGTAGAAACAAAAATCAATAAATTATACTTAATGAAATTAAAAACTTCTCTTCAAAACACACAATTAACAATATGAATATGTACCAGATTAGGAAAGAATACATTCACAGTACAAATATCTGACAGAAGATAGAATATGTAAAGAATCCCAACTCACATTTAAAGGTAAACAATCTAATTTTTAAAACAGGTAAGACTTGAACAGACACTTCAGAAAGATAAATGAATAGCCCATAAGTACATGAAAAAGTGCCTAACATCATTACTCATAAGGGAAATGCAGATTGAAACCATAATGAGACACTCAAAAAAGTAGCTAAAATGAAAAAGACTGGCAATACCAAACTTTGGCAAGGATGTAGAGTAACTGAAATTGTCCTACCTTGCTGCTAGAAATACACACTACTACAACACTTTGAAAAAATGTTTAGTAGTTTATAAAAATAAATATACCACTATTCTTTGACCCAACAATTCCATTCCTAGATATTCATTGAAGAGAAATGAAAACATATATCCATAAAAAGTCTTGTACATAGGGTGGGGTTACGCAGAGATGGGGAAAGGAATAAAAAAAAGAGGAAATGTAACAGCATAAACAATAAAAAAATAAAAACTAAAAAATAAAGATGTACAAAAAATACATAGCAGCTTTATTCAAATAGCTAACTAAAAACTGTCAATAATCCACGTGAGAATAAATAAATTGTGCTATATTCATAAAATACAATACTACTCACTAGTAAAAAGTAACAATGCACTAAACAATATGGATCAATCTCACAGATACTATAGAAAAACACAGAAGAGTAAATACAATACTGTATGATGCCATTTACATAAAGTTCAAGAGTAGAAAAAACCAATGTAAGGTATATAAAAATATCTGCATAAAGACTGCCTGGGAATGATGAGGTGGAAAAAATTGGGAAGAAATACAATGGAACTTTCCACAGAGAGGTAATATATTATGATAACAGTATGGGTTAAACAGATGTATCCATTTGTCAAAATCATGAAAGTTAAGATTTGTACACTACAGTGAATTTAAATTCTATCTAAAAAACAAAGAATTAAAAAATTTAATGGGTATAGCCCTGGCTGCTGTGGCTCAAAGAATTGAGTGCTGGCCTGTGAACCAAAGGGTCACTGGTTCAATGCCCACTCAGGGCACATGCCTGGGTTGCAGGCCAGGTCCCCAGTTGTCAGTGCATGAGTAACAACCGCACATTATGTATCTCTCCCTCCCTTCCCCTCTTTCTAAAAATAAATAAATAATCTTAAAAAAAAATGTAAGAGGTAGAAATAAAACAAGAATGGCAGAGTTCCTTATTATTGAAGCTGGGTGATGGGTAAATGGAGGTTCATTATACTAGTCTATTGACTTCATATAGTTAAAAATTTCTATAATAAAAAATTAAGAATATAAGTAAAAGCAGAACCAGGATTCAAACTCATAAAATATAAGTCAGAATCAGGACTGTTAACCTCAGTAATTATACTGAATATAAAGAGAGTAATTATACTCTGCAATTTTATTGAGATATTTTACTTGAAGGGTTGTGAAAACAATTGTTCTATTTTAAAAAATTAAATTGTAGACAAACCTTTAATGCATTTTAAAGGAATAGGAAAAAACAAACCAACCACAGACCTAAAAGATAAAGCATCTAAATGCAAAGCACAAATATGTTTGAATCAGGATTCCAAAAACCAAATGTAAAAAGCTTCATGAGATAATCAGGGAAATTTGATAACTAGGTATCTGATGATATTTAAAAGCTATTAATTTTTTAAGGTATGACAATGCTATTCATTTTTTTAAAGAAGAGTCCTTACCATTTATGTATACATACTGAAATATTTACAGATACAATGACATGGTTTGTTTCAAAATAACTGGCAAGGGGTGAGAATATAAATGAAATACCACTGCCATGTGTTGATAACTACTAAACCTGGGTGAAAGGTATATAGGGGTTTATTATGCTTTTTTCCTTTTGTATATTGCTTGATAATTTCCACTGTAAAGATTTTAAAAGTCATACTGAAATCTTCTTGATTATTTGATAAATTTGGCCTTTCACTGAAATTTCATCTTTCACATGTATGATACATTCCACTCTGGTTGACTTAAAGCCAAGGTTCTATTTTAACTCTCTCCTTCCCTACACACTCACAGAACACACAGAACTTAGAACTATTAGCTTGTTTTACATTTATAGCAATATACATATATTTACTTCTTCAACACCTCTAATTTCTCTCATTATGCTAATTTCCAGGCAAATGTACATTCTCATTTTAAAAGGAGAGAAAGATGGAATAGAACAGTATTTTTTGAATCCCACTGGTGAAGAGCTTATTAGGCAGGGTTTCCTTTCTGCCCCAAACTACACCTGTACTAACCTGAAATGGGCAGTGAGCTCCATATGGGAACGCAGTGTCTGGTGGCAGGCCACACACTTAACTTGAAATGGAACATCTTTGCACAGAGAAATCAAAAGTTTCTTTGCAAAAGATGGAAATGATATTGGATATGGTATTCCCTTGCCATCTGAAAGACAAAATAAACCGTAACTTGCAAAAACTGGAATAGAGAGCAACTCAATGTTCCCTCCCTTTTGCCTTCCTCAGCATCAGTTGGACTAAGTAGATGATAGTTATTTATGTAATAAAAATCTAAAGAAAGTCATTTTCTAACCTAAGTACAAAGGATGCTGAAAAGCTAAACTTCCCAGATATCATGGATATAAAAAAACATTATTCTGAATTAATGTTTTCTTCCCAAGTTTCTCTTCATTCTTCAAAATAAGTAAGCCCTATTCTTAGGTACAGATGAATACTGAAAATTAAAAAAATTTATATTTTTTTTAATCTTTCACTTTCTGGTTTTCACACTGAGGTGAGGAATAAGTAACCTCAAAAATTATCTCAGAAGTATGGTAAATCAGCAAAAATTAAAGCAGTTTAATAGTTTTCAGAGAAGAAAGTGTGAACATACCACCCAGTTTAAAACGCTGATGGAAATGATTCTTTCCAGACATATGCTTCAAACACTCATCCTTGCTGCTAAAAAGAAGGAAGCAATTTGGACACGCAAAACATTGAATAATCTGAGGAAGAAGGTTGTTTTTATGTCCATCATCTTCAGCTTCCTAAAACATAAAGCAAAGCTGAATTATAGACAACTAAAATCAATCAGTATTCAACTTCTTAAAATCAACTTTCAAAATATGTATTATTTGGAATATTCTCTATCAGTTTTTAATGCAAAAATGGAGCTTTTATCATAAATGAAGTCCCATATGTAAAATTTTTAATTTTTCCTCAAAAACAAATTATAACTATCTTTCTGTGACAGTAAATATACAAGTATATTTGCTTTCTATATGTATTTTCCTTTTATACCTACACAAACATATGCATTATATAAATGCATAAATATTTTTACACTACTTTTTCTAATGTTTTGCTTTGTTCACTTTACTCTGCAATATAACCTATGTTTACAAATATGTAATTATCCATAAATTGCTCCATGTTTAATAATTTACATATACATAAATAAACATACAAGGGAGACTACCATTGTTTTCTAAAATATTTTCAACTTACAAATTCTTCTGCCTCTTAGTTTTCTAATTCTACAATATCTAATGGAAATCGCTAAAAATCAACTGGTACAGCTTTAATTCATTCCTCTTAATGGTTGCTAACTACTCTATGCTGTGGATCTGCTATGATTCAGTCAAGTATTCATTTTGAGGCCGTTTTTTTTCCACTATAAACAACAGTGTTGTAAACATCCTTGAATATATATGCTTATTTATAGGTACCTTTCTCTCATTATCAGGAGTGGTCCTATTGGGTTAAAAGATGTATTATTTGAATACTAAAAGACACTGTATGCTTGCTTTTCAAAATGGCTCTACCAATTCACATATCTCCTACCCTGGCAGCAACAGCTATTATTTTTGCAGTCTGATAGATGTGATACTTATTGTTACTTTAATTGCATTTCCTGTCTACTAGTCAATGTGAGAATTTATCCATACAATTCTATGAAGATTGCGAATTTACCTTCTTTAGCCTCATATTTCACTGTTTTTGTTTTCTCTCCTTCTGATCAACTTTATTACTGAAACTCTTTGTCTCATCCTCTATTTTGCAAATATCTGCAAAATATCTGTTTATTAATTTTGTATATACTCACTTTGAAATTTTGATAGAGTGAAACAGGTATGTCTTTTCTAGCATCTAAGTATCCAAACTTGTTAGAGCTTCCTTTATCCTAAAACTGGAAATATTTTTAAGTGTATATTTGTGTGTGTGTGTGTGTATGCTTGTGTATAAATATAATTTCACTACTTGATGATCTTTACAGTAATAACCTTAAGAGCCGTATGGTGTCTTTTAAATTTACTATCTTAAAATTTACATTAGGGATATCAAAATAGTTTGTGTAGTATTATGAAGTGCAACAAGAGAAGGAAGAGCAAATTTACATTTATAATGAGCATATGTCAAGCACCATATTAGGATTCAAAATGTGCTTTTTTATTTGATCTTTATAATAACCTCATGAATTACTATTTTGATCATTTACAAATAAGAAAACTGAAAATTAGGTAAGTCAACAAAATCATCAGTCCCCCCAATCAAGGTATAATCTTAGAAGAGACAAAGAGACCATTCAAACACAGCTTTATACCTTTGGTTGTAAATTCTATGCTCTTTCCACTATTCCCCATCCTGCTTTAATTTAGTGGTTACCACACAACAGATCACACCTTGAAGATATTCTGTATTTCATTAAAAGTTTCTAATTTATAAGAGCACTAAAGGCATTTATTAAGCATCAATTTATACAAATGTGTCATAATAATGAACACTAAACTAAGAAAATAAAATATTTTTAGTTCAATTGTGAGTTATATTTTCAATATAATACCTGTTTTAATTGGTTTGCTCAACAGAACAAAAATGTGATTGTACATAAAATTTTATTGGAATATACCTATTACATAAGTACAGCATATTTGCAAATACTGTCTACAAACTAGAGGAAGGAATGGGAAATAGAATGTCTGGTTAAAGTACTCATTTTTTTTTTTTACCATTATATTTCGGTTACATTAAAATGCACCATAAAAATATGTGTGTGTGTATGTATATATATATATAAATAAAGTAGAAAAATGAGATGCTACTTCATACCCATTAAAATCGCTATTTTAAAAGACAGATAATAAGAGTTGGCAAGGATGTGAAGAAATTAGAACCGCATACATTGCTGGTGGGAAAATAAAATGGTATAGTGTGTTGTATAACAATTTGGTAGTTGTTCAAAAAATTAAACAATTGCCATATGACCCAATAATTTAACTCATCTGAGAAGTGAATACATATGTCCACACCAAGACTTGTACGCTTAGAGGATTCACCAACTAGATGAAATGATAAATAAAATGTGGCACACACCCATACAATGGAACACTCTTTGGCAATAAAAAGGAATGAAGTACTGATACATTGTTCCCTCTGACCCCTACAACATGGATGAGCCTTAAAAATATGTTAAGTGGGAATCTTGTCAAATAAAGGCCATATATTCTATGGTTCCATGTATATGAAATTTCCAGAAAAGGTAAAACCATAGAGACCGAAAGTAAATTACTGGTTTCCTAGGGCTGGGAAAAATAGGCTATCCAGGGGAAAAATAACCTTTCATAATAGAATGGTCCTAGGAACAGAATGAGAAAGTAGTAGTACCTATTGACCCACAAGTGACCTTGAGGCACATTGAAGCTTACAGTATGTCTACCACCACCACAACAACCAAAAAGGGAGAAAAATTGGAAGCTATCTAATGATATACCTATTGGATGACTTTAATGTCAAAAAGAACACTAGACACTTGCTACTCAAAGTGTGACCCAGCAGCACTGGCATCACCTAGAAGCCTGTTAGAAATCCTGAATCTAAGGCCCCATCTCAGATCTACTTAGTCAGAATCTGCATTTTAACAAGTGATTCATGTGCACATTAAAGTTTGATTCATAAGTGATTTGTGTGCACATTAAAGTTTGAGAAGTACTAGTCCAGATGGAAGAAATTGGGGATGAAAGGAAAAGGCGAGGGAAGCAAGATAAACAATACAAATTGTGGATAATTTCACTCTTTCATTGAAGAACACCATCTTTACAAAATAGATTTCATCAGTATACAATGTTCTAGTGACCTCTTCTGGCTGATTCAAGATAGGCAATTATAAGCTAATGCATACTAGCTTCCTGTAGTGTCCTTGTGACACACTCCAAAGAATAAGCAATAAGAAACATTTAATTGAGAGCTATATCTAGTATTATATACAGTAATCACTTGTTACAGTTTTATATTTCATGGATTTGCATACACCAGGAATGAACTCATGTTCTTTGAGATGTTAATAATGCTTGCTTAATCAAAGTTACAAAATACTGCCTTTAAAGTACTAGATCTATTTCTTTTTTCTTTTATTAAAATAAATTCCTAAATTTTATTTATTTATTTTTAGAGAAGGGGAAGGGAAGCAGGGTGAGGGAAACATCAATGTGTGGTTGCCTCTCATGTGCCCCCAACTGTGGACCTGGCCTGCAACCCAGGTGTGTGCCCTCACTGGGAATCGAACCGGAGACCCTTTGGTTCACAGGCCAGCACTCAATTCACTGAGCCACACCAGTCAGGGCTATTTCTTTTCTTTTTAAATATTTTATTTATCTACTTTTAGAGAGAGGAGAAGTGAGGGAGAAAGAAAGGGAGAGAAATATCAATGTGTGAGAGACATATCTATAGGTTGCCTCTCACACACACTCAGCTGGGGACCTGGCCCACAATCCAGATATGTGACTTGACTGAGAATTGAACTAGTGACCTTTTGATTTTCAGGCCATCATTCAATCCACTGAGCCACACTAGAACTATGTCTTAATACTAGCATTAATAAACAAATTGTTGAAACTTCCAAGATGGAAGCATAGAGATGCTCTGCCTCTTCTCACAACTAAAAGAAGGGTTACAACCGCCTCAAAACATAGAACCACCAAAACTGTCAGAAATTGAACTGTATGGAAGTCTGACACCTAAGGATTCAGGAAGCATTTATCCAAACAGGTAAGGGGGTACCTGGGGCGGAAAAGCATGCGGTGTGGTGAAGGCAAGGAGGTAATGGCAAGGCAGTGGCTGCATCTGCCTGAACTAGTGGCACTGCATTTACATGTGGCATGTAAAAGCACCAACAGACACCTGGGGAGTGATCCCAGCCCCAGGCTAGAGCACAAAGCTCATGGTTCAAGCACCAGGAAAATAAAGTCTCATAGCTCTGGCTGTGAAAACCAGTGGGGCATGAGGTGGCAGAAGAAACTGCCAGTCTCTTAGGAAAGTCTGTTTAGAAGGCCCCCACAGTCTTAGAACATACACAAACCCACCCACTCTGGGAACCATCACCAGGGCAACAGCTAGAGGGGCACCAATTGCATAAGGGAAATTGGTGGTGACTGGAAAAGGAGCAAGTGGCGACCAAGCTGCCTTGTTCCCTCTGACCCCTCCCCAAATACAGCACCACAAAGTGTGAAATGGGTTGCCCTGCACTGACAAATACCTAAGGTGCTGCCCCTTACAACCTGACAGGTATGGTAGCTCTACCTACTACACAGAGGCAAACACAGGAAGACTGTCAAATTGAGGGGACAAATAAGTATGAACCAAATGAAAGAACAGATCAAAACTCCAGAAAAAAAAACTAAGTGGAAAGGAGATAGCCAACCTATCAGATGCAGAGTTCAAAACATTGGTGATAAGGATGTTCAAAGAAATGAATGAGTATGGAAATGTATTAGGGAAGAAATAAAGCCTAGACTAAGTAAAAAAAAAAAAAAAAAAAAAAAAAGTCACAGGAATCCAACAGTGAAGGGAAGGAAGCCAAGATTACAATCGACAATTTAGAACATAAGGAAGAAATAAACATTCAACAAGAACAAAACGAAGAAACAAGAATTTAAAAAAGACAAGGAGAGTTTAAGACAACTTTGGGACATCTCCAAAAGTGCCAACATCCGAATCATAGGGATGCCAGAAGAAGAAGAGCAAGAAATTGAAAACTTATCTGAAAAAATAATAGAGGAAAACTTCCTTAATTTGAAGGAAACAGACATACAAGTTCCGGAAACACAGAGTCCCAAGGCAAATTAGAACCAAAGAGGAGCACACCAAGACACATGGTAATTAAAATCCAAAGGCTAAATATAAAAAGAGAATCTTAAAGGCACCAAGAGAAAAGTAGAATGTTACCTTCAAAGAAGTTCCCATAAGACTATCAGCTGATTTCTCAAAAGAAACTTTTCAGTCAAGAAGAGACTGGCAAGAAGCATTTAAAGTGATGAAAAGCAAGGATCTACAATCAAGATTATTCTATCCAGCAAAGCTATAATTTAGAATGAAAGGGCAGATAAAGTGCTTCCCAGACAAGGTAAAGCTAAAGGAGTACATCATCACCCAGCCATTATTATATATGTTAAAGGGATTTATTTAAGAAAAAGAAGATCAAAACTATGAACATTAAAATGACAACAAACTCACAATTATCAACAACTGAATCTAAAAAATAGGTATGGGGATCATTTGGAGGGTTATGAGCTGGGAGGGGGAAGGGGGAGAAATGGGGAAATGGTGCAGGGACTAAGAAGCATAATTGGTAGGTACAAAATAGACAGGGGGAAGCTAAGAATATTATAGGAAAGGGTGAAGCTGAAGAACTTAAATGCACGACCCATGGACATGAACTAAGGGGGGTGGGATTGCTGGAGGGAAGGGGAGTACTGGGCAGAGGAGAGCAAAGGGGAAAAATTGGGACTACTGTAACAACATAATCAATAAAACATACTTAAAAACATAAAAAATAAAGAATAGTAAAGGAAATAGAAAGCCAAAGAACTTATATGCATAACCCATGGGCATGAACTAAGAGGGAGATTGTTGGAGTGAGAGGGGTACCAGGCAGAGGGGGGCAAAGGGTGAAAAATTGGGACAACTGTAGTATCATAATCAATAAAATATACTTAAAAAAAAAGAGTTGTTATTCACTACATGGCTCCAACATTTTAACAGGCAGTAAAAAGCAGTGGACTTAAGAATAAAGTTCTAGTTCTCATTATGTCACTAACTTACAGAACATCTTAAACAAGGTAAACAAACTTCATAAAGCAAGTCCATAAAAAGCATTCTATAATAATCTTTAGGACTGCTAGTTTCCAGCTATCAAGTTTACCTGCCCACAATAATTTAATGTTCCAAACCATTTTATTCTTCACTGACAATCATAATTTTGACCTTATGTGTATCACTGGCAATTGCAATCTTAAGAGTCGCAAGAAAATAATCTTACTTTTAACATAGGACACGCTCTTACCTTAGAAAAAAGATGTTCCCTATATTGTTGTTGAGTAACAAAATTTTTATAACACACCACACAAGCAAAGGAATTGATGAAAGGTCCATGTAGTGTAATTGTTGGGTCACATGGAGAGTGATCAAACCTACTTGGCAAAAGAGAGGTAACATTAGAAACGCCCATATTCTAGGGGAAGAACTATTTAGCTTCATTTGTTAAGCTAAACAAACACACACGTTCAAATCTTTACTTTTCTGCTGAAATATTAAATAATGTTCTGCATGTTCAGAAAATATCAAGTGATTTCCATAAGGCAAGCAATCCCTTCAGACAGTGACCAACAATTAGCTTAAGATTCATAAATGTACTCAAGATTGAATCAAATAGATTCAGGCATGCCTTGACAAATGGTAAACTTCCAGTTTGAAAACTACAGAGCATCAGCTTTTCTTCTTGACTTATTTACCATAAAGCTCACAAACAATTTAAAATGAACGACTGGAATAATAAGCTCATGTCAAAATTTCTGGCACGCCTGTTTCCTAAAAATGGCTTTTAATCCTTCTAATATTCATTTTAACTATATTAAAAATTTGTGTCATTTTAAATTGCCTCAAAGATTTTTAAAGTAGTTAAGATACGGTATGCTACCCACTTGTTTGTAGAATGCTAAAGCTCCCTCTAGAAACCTCTCTTGGTAAAAGTAAGGCATAAGTGGGGCGAGACATCTGGAGAAGATAATGACTTGGAGCTCCTCTCAATTCCCATGTTTAAAATGGTCAATATCAGAAAGTGATTGTGAAGATAAGAACATTTAATGTCTTGAATACTGCCTTTTTTGATATTTACTTTCTGATACTCTACTATTCAAAAATCCAGTATATAAGATGGGTTTCATAAATAGAATATTTATTGCTGATTTTGCTACATCTGATTTCCCTTTAGTATTTATTTTGCAATTCTGTATTGGCTTTATTTAGGCTACGTATCTTTAAGTGCTTTAGGTCTCTAAATTTGCATCTATGGAGTGGATTTCTCTAAAACCGATCCAACTGCACAGCAATGAAAAAGGTCTGTTTAGAATTTTATGAGAAATTTAGGAATAAATACATATTTAAAGGCTACATGCCTTTAAAAACGAAATTATAACTAGAAGAATCTGACTTCACCAAGCCTTCTAGGAAACCTAAGACATGTAATTGTACATATTTATAACAGCACAAAACAATCTGAATTTAGAATATAAAGCTATAATCACAATGACAGAGGCAATCATGATTTAATTTTATGAAGCCACTTTGTAACTCACTTGACCTTCAGTATCTAGTATTCTGAATGTCATGCTTACCTTTTCAAATGTCCTAAGAGAAGGTGCCCATTATCAAATTCCTTGTTACAGTGCATTATGGGACATGAAATTGGTTTCCCAGACACCCGCATTTGGCCTCCTCTTCGGAATGAACTTCTTGTTCCAGAATTAATTGTGCCTGTTTTGAGTCCTGCATCATTGGAATATAAAATCTTAAACTTCTATTTCAGATATTTGTCCTTTGGACTGGTAATCAACATTATGACAGAACATGAAAATTATGATATAGCATCAACCGGGTGCATCATAATTGTTTATAAACTTTCTTACAAATGATATAATAACCTAGCCCTGGCTGGTGTAGCGCAGTGGACTGAGTGGGAGCCTGTGAACTGAAAGGTCACTGATTCAGTTCCCTATGAGGGAACATGTCTGGGTTGCGGGCCAGGTCCCCAGCTGGGGCATTCGAGAAGCAACCCATAAATGTATCTCTCACAAATTGGTATTTCCCTCTCTCTCTTTCTTCCTTCCTTCCCCTCTCTCTAAAAATAAATAAAATCTTTAAATATATATATATATATTCATATATATATATATTCATATACATACACACACACACACACACATATATATATATAATAACCTAAAAGTAAATAGTTATTTTGACAAGAAAAGCAGTTAACATCTTCAAATAGTCTTCTCTTGAGGCAAAAAATCTGTTTCCTTAAAGTCATGAAATATCAAAGATCAAATGCATTAGAAAATCAATTGCTCTACAGAAACCTTACCTCCCTTCTTTTCATTTATAAAGGTTTACAAAGATCTTTTCTTCTACTTCTATTTTCTCTTTTAACTAGCTTAAATATATTATAAGGTGTAGCTATATAACAGAGGATCTAGGTTCTATGAAAATTATGTTAAACAATGTAATTGAGAGGATGGGGAGAAATACAAAGAACAAGGAGGCTCCAATCTGGACATCAAGTAATGCAGGTGTCAGCAATAACAAATTTATAGAACACAAAGCACAGATCTACTTGTCATTTCTCTTCTTTCTATTTATCATATTTTGTCTCTTCCTTTTCTCCTTTCAAAATGAATTAGAAAAAGTTTGGTTGGCCAAAAAGTCCATTTAGTTTTTTCCATAAAAACGACACATTTTTCATTTTCACCAATAACTTTACTGATTTGGATATTTTGAGTATGTTAGCTATCTCCTCTTATTGCCAGGGGTGCTGCTAAACATTTTCCAATGCATAAGACAGCCCCACAGCAAAGAATTATTTGGCCAAAAATGTTAATAGCCCCAGTCAGGGCACATGACTAGGTTGCACGTCAGGTCCCCAGTTGGGGGCGCGAGTGAGAGGCAACCACACAGTGATGTTTCTCTCCCTCTCTCTCTCCTTTCCCCTCTCTCTAAAAATAAACAAATTATTTTTTTAAAATGTCAATAGTACCAAGAAACTTTGCAAACCACTTTCTGACATTTTCGATCAGTCACAGCACCTTCTCCATGCACTGCACAGATCTTTTTTTTTGCATTTCAGTTCTGCTCTTACCTTCCTTGAAATAAGGCATAATACGCCAAAAATGTTGCATATCTCCTTACAACTTCAATATTAAAGTGGCTGCACAAAAATTCACCAATTTTGATGTTTGGTTTTTTTTTTTAATGTATGCTGATATGACAGCTGTCACGATACAACCTAACATTGTTTTGAATGAAGTTAAAGACAACTAAGCACTACTAGAGCCATCGTACAGAAAACCCTAAACGAACTTTTTGGTCAATCCAATAGTTTGCCCATCATTACCCTCTCTTTATTCCCTCTTCTCCTGGTCCATTCTTCATTCCCTTTCTTTTTTTATAATCTTGGTCTTAGTCGCACAACTCTTGTATAGTAATACCCTTGGCCAAATTTTGTTCTCATGGAACTTCCAATACATGGAAAATTTAGAATTATGTTGTATAAATAAAGAATTGTAAAACTGCCAGGAAGATTCTAATATAAAGATAGTTTGATTGTTGACTCTCTTTTATTATTGTTTCTTGTTGATTGTTAAAATTAAATGGTTGGAATATTTCATACAACAGAAAACTGGGATTTATCTTTATGAGAGTTTCTACAAAGCCCCTAAGCATTTAATTAGAGTAGAATACTATTTCTTTAACATCATTAGTTTTAAGATCCCCAAATGGTAATATATGCTTAAAGTTTCAGCTGCCTTTCTGCTGTTTTAGTCCTTCTGGACGGAATGACACATTTAAAAGCTGCCAAAATGCTTATAAATGTGTTCTGACAACAAACAATGAACAACACAGCATTAATCATATTTTAATCTTAAAGAGGCATAAAATGACAATACACCTTTTTATCTTCAATTTTATAAATACAATCAGAATTAGAACAATTTTTATTTATTGTCCATCCACATAGCAGATGTTACCCATTAAGACCTTTATCTGGCTGATAAAGAAAACAATCAATTGAAAGAAAATAAACTTTACCCACGGCAAAGCAAACACAGAGAGATTTAAATAGCTCTTTTCTTTAAATTGTAGAGAAAGTGTAGTTTTTCAAATGTATGTATACTGGCCCAACCGTAAAGGTCTATTAAAAGATATCAATAGATTTCTAAATACAGAGTAATTATAAACAAAGTACTTAAACTACTTCTAATTAAAAAAATAAATTATAACAGCTGGATATTTTGGAATAGATTGAATAAGTCCCTTAATGTTACTGAGAAGTAGAATCTCACTTTTTAAAATTAAAGAATACGATGGCTCTTCTCTGTTTTCCCCAGCTAACCACTTTTTCAAAGACCTCATTGCTCTCTAAAGCCCATTTATGAAAAATAAATACACGTACCAAATATAGCGCAATGCTAAAGCATCTGTCCTAGCGATAGATCCCAGACTTCAGTTTTATAGTGTTGCAGGGATCAAGCTAAATGATGAAATGGTAACATAAAAAGAGCATAACTAAAGACCTTAACTCCAGGCTCAAGCTTATTAGCCACTAATGAACCGGGTGTCACCTAAAAATATATAAAATGTCAAGTATTGGCCAAGAATCATAAAGACACAGCTAAATGACTCATTGTTCCCACATGGTCTGCTCAGGTAAATACACAAACAGATGCTCATAAATTCAATTTATAATGAATTAAAACATTCTAACAATCTGGAGGCCAGGGGGAAGGTCTAAAGGGGCATATTACCAGCCTAAAACCATTCTAGTCAGAACATGAAGTGTTAGATTCATATGAGATAAATGGTTTTTAGAAGAGATCTTAGAGGTGATAAAGGCTTGTAGTTACAGCCCATTTTCCTATCAAAATCACCTAGGAATCTTCTCAAAACTACAGATGCCCTAATTATCTCTGGAGGTGATGCCCAGGAATGTATTTAAAAGCTCCCAGGTAATTCTCCAGCAGCTATGGTGACCCACAGAGCCAGTCATTAACACCTACTGAGAAATGAATGCATGTATATCAAAAATGATTTTTTTAAAAATTATAAACTATAGCCTTAAAAGAATACTCCAAAAGGCAAAACCATTTACCATAATTTTTAAGTCTCATTTGCTAAAGTAGGTATGGAATGCAAACAACTCTTTCATATAGCTGAATGAAGGCATGCTTGGAACCCAGGTTCTAGGCTTGTTTTCTCTGTTCACATGCAAGTGTTTATAAAGACTTGTTTGGTATAATATTCAACTATTATTTATTGAGCATCTCTATGCTGAGCATTCTTTTTAGGCACTGACACTAAATAGGATTAATAAGCATCGGATTCCATCCCCACAGAGTGTATAGTGTGGTGGAAGAGACAGAACAGGCATGTAAATATATCAATCCAACATAATAGGGTTAAATCTATACTAGAAGTAAATAAAGCACCATGGGATCAAAGAAGGCTGAGCAACCAAACTTACGCAGAATAAACCTAGCAACCTATAGTTTTGA
Organism: Furipterus horrens; assembly: GCF_987537825.1. Taxonomy (NCBI): domain Eukaryota; kingdom Metazoa; phylum Chordata; class Mammalia; order Chiroptera; family Furipteridae; genus Furipterus; species Furipterus horrens. The sequence continues at coordinate 108,966,393 of NW_028327176.1, read as the reverse complement.
GTACTATCTGTGGAGCTAACCCCACAGGAAAGTAAGAAGAAAAAAAAAGAGGAAAAGGTATTTAAAAGGGAGATGGGTGAGGTAGAAATCTGCCAGGCACAAACAGATTACATGATAAAAAGGAAATAGAGTTTCTGGGTATGGTCAAGTGTCAAGATATCTACAAATTATTGCAATTATTTTATAAGTGGTAGTTTGACTCTGAAGCCCTCTGAAAACTAACTTCAGAAAAAGGTATCCATGTTCAAAGTTGAGAATTGTATGCATAGGTATTTCTAATGACTGAATTAAATCCACAGCTAAGGTTTCTGTGGATATCCCAAGCCTTTAAGGGCTTAGTGGGTCTTCTACAAGACAGACTAGAAAAGTTGCCATGATGGGGTAGTTGTACTAGCTCTTAAAAATTCCACCGAATTATCTAGTGTGGCAAAATGTTTCAGTGAAACTCTTCCAGGAATCTCAGATCTGCAAAGTAAAGAGGCTACCCAATGCTTTATATGAGCTTCCCACGTGGGCACTGATTTATAGAATATCTACATAGGTTATACTGATAAATAAGTAAACACTAACCCTTTAGATCTCAGCTTAAATTCCATTTCCTCAGAGAAGCCTTTCCTGACCTCACATACCTGTTATACTCCCTCTCATAGACATATGTACTATTTCATGTAATCACTATAAAATCACAAATGAGTAAGTGAGCAATACCTAATGAGCTCAAGGATGACCTATATTACTTACACTCAAAATATACTTTTGCCAAAGTAGGAAGGTAATTAATTGGTAAAGTAGGTCATTATTAAGAATCACTAAAATTAAAGTTCAATACTTTATATACTCATTAGCAACCAAACAAAATGAACATAATGTCTTAAAGCTTTAGAGTAGCTAGGTAACCTTAGCATTCCACTCAGATCTCTACAGAATACCTGGCATTTTTAGCCACTGGTCCACACACAGTCTCGCTGCTTCTGTATCAGAATGTCCTCGAATAAATTCCAATTCTTGTAACCCATGAGCATGCTGAAAATCAATTTTTTCCTAAAGATATTAAGGAAAAAAAATCAATGAACTATGATTATTAACCTGGTTTCCTTGAGAAAAAGACTGACATATCAGTGATTAGAAAGTACTGATTACCCTTTATCTCTGTAACTCTACATCTAGGTCCCAAAGAGATAAGTCAAAACAAAGGTTCATGCTCTAAGACGTTGATCCAATTCTATCTACATCTACACAAAGTTCACTACAATCTACATCTCCAACAATAGGGTACTCTGTTTAAGTAAATTATGGTAAGTACATTTCATTAAAGTCAGTAGAAACTCTAAACAAACTTTTTTAATGAAGTAGGGACATACTCTTGATATCAAGCAGGCCACCAAGAGGCCAAATATAAACAAAGATTATTTCAAGCTATATGCAACTATATCTGCAGTGGGGGGGAGAAAGATTAAAAATGAATGTATTAAATTTAGTGGCTATCTCCAGGCTTGAAGATATGAATGAGTAGTTTCATTTTTAAACTTTGATATATTTTTCCCAATTTTCCATATACAGGGTGAGCAAAAATAAGTTTACAGTTGTTTATATGGACAATAATACAATAACTGATAAATAACAATACAAGAATAAACTGTGTTTCATGTACTCAGAACTGTAAACCAACCTTTGCCCTACCCTGTATAGTCTGAAGTCACAGAAGCCTATTAAATATTTGTTCAGTGAATAGTATTACTTTGAGCAGACACTTATTAGTACTTAATATGTGCTAATATAAAGCATTTATTGCCACTTAGATCAAGGGTTGAAAAATGTACCCATAAAGGGCCAGGTAGCAAATATTTTAGGCTTTGTAGCCTGTGCAGTCTATTGCAACTACTCAACTCTGCCACTGTGGTATGAAAGCAGTCACAGACAGTATGTAAACAAATGGGCACAGCTACATTCCAATAAAACTTTATTTACAAAAACAGGCAGCAGGCCAGGGCCAACCACTACAGTAAATGCTTTACACTGTTAAGTTTCTAAATCTTTCCAGTTATATTATTTATAAATCTATTTGCATATTCTCTAATCATGCTGTATCTAACAATTAACATTAACCATTTACCATGTGACCAGAACTGTTGTAAAAGGATTTTAGATTTAATTCTCACAATAACTCTGTGCAATAGGTACTATTGTTGTTTCCATTTATAATGGGAAACAAGTACAGAAAAGTCAAATAGCCCATGGATAAATAAAAATGCCAGGATTTAAACTCCCGCAATCTGATTCTAGGATCCATGTCCTTAAACAGTATATCATACTATGTTTCAAAAAGCCTATGTTCTTAAAAAGAAATGACAAATTCACAAACATCAGATTTACAATACTCATGAGTCAGAATAATGAGTGACCTAGTTAGCACTATAACAGGATCTTCTGTCAGGAAGAGTAAGTAGAAGGAGAGGGAGATTCAAAATTTGAATCTGTAAAAAATCTTCTTACAACATTGTTCAAAGTACAGACCTAGAAGATGACTTCTCAAAAATATTAATATGCATTATATACATAAAATATTCTCTGTAATCAACCTAAGTATAGAAGCATTGGGTTTTAAAGTAAAGTTTAAAAGGTTCATTTAGTGCAGGACTTCCAAAGCCTTAAAGTACTAATGTGCCTGTGATTTTCCATCCAAGAGTATGCAGTATCCCAACTTAATAAATCACCTATTACTTTTTTTTTTTTTTAATGTATCCTATAGGATCAGTGTTCTGAATAACATGCTATGGGAAACAAAGGTAGTTTACCCAAAGATTTTTCTTATTTATAAGATTAAACCATTTATCAATGTTCCTTACAAAAATCTATCAATAAAAACTCCTAAATTAAATTACCACATTGAGATTAAATATTACTAACGCCAGCTAGTAGCCTACTTATTTTAAACAATTGCAATAACTTTAGAAAAAAACTGTTTTTTAAAAATGTATTCTGTCACTTCTCACAATAGAATTTTAACTCTATGGCCAAACATAGTCGATGATCAAAGAAAACATTTGCTGGCTAAAATCTCCAAATGAGCCACCTTTTTTTCTATATCACAAAGCTACTTCCACAAACTTTAGGGTTACATCACTTCGTGCAAGTCATCTTATCTCCCGAAATACCAATAAGCAAAGCTGGTAGCTGGTTAATGAGTCAGCACAGCACATTATCTCTGAAAGTGATTTACCCAGTAAAGATTTTAATGATTTTTTTTTCTATAAAACCACTCCATTATAAAAGATGGACAATCCTCTTTAATAGTGAGACACCAACCATTCACAAAGGCCCAGAATAGTTGAAAGACATTTTCTACTACTATTTTTAGTTATCTATCATTAGAATTATTTATTTTTATTTTTTGTAATGTAGGCCACAAAATAGTAGTGAACTATATGTTTGATGATACAGCCCACTGTGGAGTGTGGTCTCCTTTATTCTCCCAAATAGCCCAAGTGGGTAAAGGTTATTAAAAAACCTTCCCCTAAGAAACTTTTGGTATCATTAGAATTCTTTAAACAATTTATTTTTATTTCAGTTTCATTATCTTCCTTTCGGGGTAGTTTTTGTTTTTTGTCATTTTGTTTTAAAAAACAGCTTATCATAAAGGGCACCAAATAGGAACAACAACCAAAAAAGTCATGAATGGTTAGCAAACAATGAGCTAAAGCACCTGTGTGAGTCGGTTTCTCTCTTAGAAAAGATAAATTTATTCTTTACAATTGGTTAAACAAGAATTTCAAAAAACTCTTCAATGCTAAGGTGAAGTCTTGAATTCAACAAATGAACATTTATGTAGATGGAGGCTAAAACCACCTTTGAGAAAAACTTTCGTTGTTACAGTGACTGTAAGGTTCTGAACTCATCATGAAGTGTTACTATCTCTGTCCATTAACACTGCCTGGAAAAGAAGCTAGCTAGCATCACTGAGGAAATCTGCAGAAAGGGAGGGCAGCTTGCAAACCACTCCTCCTTCAAGAAGATTCTCCCTGTGACCCATAAACAACACACTTAACAAAGTTTTTTTTTGGGGGGGGGGGGAATCTCCCTTAAAAATGAATAGTGATTCTGCCAGAAAAAGTAATTGTTTTTAAAATACCTTTATGTCTTGAGCATTTTAAACATACAACTAGAGTACTATGGTCTAATTTAATTGGTACTGCATAATAAAGTCCACAAACCAACCTAGTTTTAAAGATTAATTTATTCCACATCAAATTAGGAGACACTAAAACAGGCTATAGAAATATGTGTATACATGCCTTTATAATAACCAATGAATAAATAATCAAGGAATCAAAAACAGATGTAAAAATTATAAAGTCACAGTGCTTATTTCAAGCTGGGAGATCATCTTCAACTCTGTTCCTTTACAGATTGAAGCCCAAAGTCTATAAAAGCTAAGTGACCTGCTAAAATCCAAATAGCTGCTGGAAGAGCCGTGATTTCAATTTCCATTTTCAAAATCCTACTATGAAGCTTCCTTTTACCCAACTCATTAACATTCTACTCCTAATAGACACACTGAGGGAATTCTTTAAGTAATTTCATTTGGGACTTTCTAAAGTAAGTCAAGGAAAAGATTTATAACACATGAGTTTCTAAATTAGCCTTCATTTTCCACATAGTTCTATAACCCTGATTCAAGTTTCTTCCTTTTAGTAACTGATTTAATCTGAAAGGACAGGCTGAAGTTTGAGAAACTGACCTTTCTCTATTTAGTAGAAAATTTACAAAGCCGATAAACAATTTTCACTCTTGCGATAAAGTAACCATAAACCGTCTAATTGCTCATTTGCTTTGAGTAATCCAATGGTTTTTAATTCCCAAACATAAAGTCCACTCAAGTAATTCACTTTTCCTTTTTTTACTATACAGTATACATTTTTTTTATCAGAATCCAAACTAAAAACAGAAATGTAAAAAGCTATTATGAATCACTACTAAATTGATCTAGAATCCTTGCTGAAGATGGACTCAATAATGCATTTTTTATTACAAATTTCTCCTTAACAACTTTATTATAAACAATTCTATAATTTGGTAAAACACCAATTAAAATAGCCACATACCCTAAATGCTCTATTCTTCTCTTCTTTCTGCTGTTTTTCCACTTCAACATGGTGGGCTAGACGAGCCAGAGTTAAAGCAACTTTATCCTTCTGATGGTCAATATGGTCTTTATGCTTAACATTACCCTATAATTGAAAACACAATTTTCATTCCTTTTAATAAACAAAATTAGCTTTGGGAAAACATACATCCATTTACCAAAAATTATTGTATTAAAGAACTACTTACCCTTAACATCATCAAATTTCTAAGAAACTATATTGTGTATTTATATTTTATGTGGTATTTTCTAGGCCAGCCAAATCATTCACCAGCACCATTATTTTCAAAGTTAGATAAACTAGCTGCTAGGACATTTATCATCTTTATTTACTATATAATCATCAGGATATTGAATAGTTTGGCATTGCTTTGCACTGAGTCTATAAAATAAGGTAATGCCATCAAGCCATTAATCCAGTCTAAAAGTACAAACATCCTTAGCTTTGTTTTTTTCGCAATGCCAGGGCAGAATTTACCTAAGAGAGAAACTACTGATTTTAAAAAGCAAATCTAACTTCCAGTTCCTGGTCCAACATATAAGTGACTTAAAAGTTGTGACTCCATCCTAACAATGAGCAAAAAGCTAAACAAACTGATAAGTGAACACGTCTTTTTAGATTCATGAAAGTCAGGTCAGAGTATCAACTGATGCCCCAAAATGAGAGAGACGGGGAGTGGGGGGGCGGCGGCGGGGGGGGGGGGGCAGATACAAAGAATCACTACTTAGTGGAAACCCATGAGTTGAAACAGCAGCAGAAAGCAGTACTGAGTAGGAAAACCTGAACTATAACTGATGAATTGCTTGCTCAGTGTGGACAAGTCTAAGTTAAAAACTCCAGGGGGGCCCAGTGTCTGCATCAATTTACATTCCCACCAACAGTGCATGAGGGTTCCCTTTTCTCCACATCTTAACACTTCTTGTCTTCTTAACAGGCATTCTAACAGATGCAAGGTGGTATCTTATTCTAGTTTTGATGTGCATTTCCCTGATTATTATAGTGATGTTGAACATCCTTCCATGTGCCTGTGACTATCTGTACACCTTCTTTGGAAAAAAATGTCTATTTATATTTTCTGTCCATTTTTAATCAAATTGTCTTTTTGCTTAGTTCTTTATATATTTTGGATATTAACCCCTTATTGAATATATAATTTGCAAATACTTTTCTCCCATTCAGTACACTGCCTTTTCATTTTGATGGTTTCCTTTACTGTGCAGCTTTTTAGTTTGATATAGTCCCACTTATTATTATTTTATTTTATTATTATTTTTTTTTTGCTTTTGTTGCCTTTGCTTTTGGAGATCCAAAAGTTCAATGACAAGACTGATGTCAAGGGGTTTACTGCCCGCTTCTAGTTTTAGTTTCAGATCTTACATTCAAGCCTTTAACCCATTTTGAGTTAATTTTTGTGTATGGTGTAAGATAGTGGTCTAGCTTCATTCTTTTACATGTGGCTGTCACCACCACTTATTGATGAGACTGTCTTCGGTTTACAAGTATTTCTGGGCTATTTGGTTCCACTGACCTATGTATCAGTTTTTATGCCAAAACCATACAATTTTTATTATCGTGACTTTGTAATATAGTTGGAAATCAGTAAGTGTGCTACCTCCAACTTAGTTGTTTCTCAAGATTGCTTTGGCTACTCAAGGTATTTTTTGTGGTTCCATACAAATTTTAGATTTGTTCTAGTTCTGTGAAAAAAGCTGTTTGAATTTTCATAGGGATTGCACTAGATCTGCAGATTGCATTGGGTAGTAGGAACATTTTAACAATACTAATTCTTCGCACCTATAAGCACAAAATTATCTGCCCACTGATTTGTGCCCTCTTCAATTTCTATCAACAATGTCTGTTCTCAGTGTACAAGTCTTTCATCTCCTTGATCAAATTTATACCTAGGTATTTTATTCCTTTAGATACAATTATGAGATTTTCTTAATTTTTTTCTGATAGTTCATTATTAGTGCATAAAATTACTGTATAATGACTTGTTATCCTGCAACTTAATAAATTCATCTGTTAGTCCTAACATTTTTGTTGGAATCTTTATGGTTTTCATATCCAGGTGTTCCTTGATTTATGATGGGTCTATGTCCAAATAAAATCACCTTAAGTTGATAATATTTAAGTCAAAAATGCATTTAATACACCTAGCCTATGGAACATCATAGCTTAGCCAGGCCAGTTTCTATTGAATGCAAATCATTTACATACCATTCTAAAGTAAAAAAACTGTAAGTCACATCATCTTAAGTCAAGGACCATCTATATAGTATCAATCATCTGCAAACAGTGAGTTTTACTTCTTCCTTTCCGATCTCCAATTAGATGCCTTTTTTGTTTTTTCCTGGCCTAAATGCTCTGGCTAGGACTTCCAAAACCTATGTTGAATAAAAGTTGCGAGTGGACATCCTTGTACTGTTCCTAATCTTAGAGGAAAATCTTTCAACTTTTCATTGTTGATTATGTTATCTAGAGATTTGTCATATATAGCCTTTATTATGTTGAGGTATATTCCCTCTATATCCCCTTTCTTCAGGGTATTTTGTTTTTGTTTTCATGTTTTTACCATAAATGGATGTTTAATTTTGTCAAAAGCCTTTTCTATTTCTATTGTGAAGACCACATGCTTTTACCCTACATTTAGGTAATGTGGTGTATTATGTGGATTGATTTGCAAATATTGAGCCATCCTTGCAAACCTGGAATAAATCCCACTTGTTAATGGTGTATGATCCTTTTAAACTATTGTGGAATTCAGTTTGGTAATATTTTGGTGAGAATTTCTGCATCCAAATTTTCTCAAATATTAAATGCAGGCATCTTTCACTTTACTTTTCACTCATCTGCTCCCCCAAAAGCGGAGCCTCTAAGTCACTTCTTACTGCCATAACTAGCTAAACCACTTTTCTAGAAATATTTGCCAAGATCAAGTCAAAGGAAATGGAGAATAAAAGTAGCAATTGCTTTCATAAAGCGATTTCTAGAAACCCAGTACTGAAAAGCAGGACTTTGCAGGAGAAATGATCATTTTACAAGAGCTTATAGGAGTGTGTCATTTTGTGGCTTTTTTATACTAGGCAAATTGTACTTTTAAATCATTATTACTAATCTCTAAAAAGTACTTCAGTTCTTAACAAAAATGATCAAATTAAGCATTTTCTACAATATTACATTTTTAATGAAAATATGAATAGTCACTGGACCTGTGAAACAGAATAATTCTGCTCCATGTACCACACAGGGTGATATAATCCATGAGAAAGCACTCTGTAAAAGTAGTTATTATCCAGAGAAGTGAAGACAACAACCCAGGTCCCTATCTGACTCACCAAGGCACTCTTTGGCTACTAACAAAGCCAGTAATAAAACCAGATGAAATTTGTAGGAGAAAGGGGGTGGGTGAAGAAAAGGGAGAGGGAATATAGATAGAACAGTCCAAGGCAGAGTTTTATTTACTGTTGTTCTCTTTCTGAATGGGAGCTGGCACTGATTAGAGGCACCAGTTGGAGGATGACCATTCCCTCCTACCTCTTTATCTTCTATGTAAGGGATCCAAAGTTCGAAGAAGCTCAAAGGGGCAACCACTTGCAAATGTGGCATAAATTAACTTGGCAAATCATAGTATCCACCTGACTAGTGCAGTTGGTTTGAACAGAATTCCTAAAACTGCATTATTTCATACAAAGTCAAGTTTCAAAGGCTGATTATTGCCTGTCCTAAAGCTCTGGTCCACAGTTAGGTCTGAAGTTTGCACCTCCAGAAATGCTGTTTACCAGAAGCTGCTTCTACCCAACTTATAACTCAAACCGCATCCCAATAACATTTTGGAAAGCAACAATTTTTCTCAAGAATTTTATATTCAAATACAGATAGAGAAGAAATAAACACAGCAAAGCAGTACAATATTTATTTACCATCTCCAGCAGCAAAGCTTTGGAACCAGGAAACAACCCTTTTGTACAAAGCAATCTCTTTCCCACCCCCAACTGGTTACTGTTTACAAATACAAAGTACACAGAACTGCTTAATATGAACAAATTTTAAAACATACATACAGATATGCCCCATTCTATAATTTAGTTAAGAAGGCTAGTACCATAAAGCCTGTTAAACAAGATTCTTCCTGTATTGTCTTTTGGGTAAACTGCCAATATCTTGTCTATGTATAAAAATTCCCTTCTAGAAAGAATGACTTTGATTATCCTTCAGTATAGGACGAAATAAATAAATAAATGTAACCTTGGAATTTCAAGGAATTTATAAATATCTCTGAATATAAAGCAAAGCAAAGCAAAGGAGAGTTACAATTTTTTAATTCTGAATGCCACTGCTCTATCTCTGGCACAGGAAACAAATGGATGAATTATGCAGAGAGAAAAGACAAACAGGATGTTGGCAGAATATGATTTGGGTGCTGCTGGAGATACCACTGGCACAAAGTTCACTGGTCTTCTTCAACAAAATACCTCCAAACTCCAATGAAGCAACATTTTTAGAAATATCTTTCTTTTCCCAAAGTCCACCCACAATTTATCTGTAAGCCAACAGATAGGGAAATTACCCACATTTAGCTACACTGAGGACACACTGCCAATAGGTGGTCCTGAAGTATGCAACCATACCCCCATAATGGGATGTCACATTCCACTTCAGTGACATTATCCTGTTCACCTTCAAAGTTATTCTCCACCAGTGCCTCAGTTCTATTTCAATGCTAGAGCTGTCCCTGGGCAGGAGGCGCACTGACTGAGAGCTCTCTTTTGGCTAAGTTTAGGGAAGAAAATAATTGCTCTAGATGTCTATAGTGGACTAGGGTACAAACCTACCTCTAGACAGACTATTTCTATAACCTTACAAGTAAAGGCTACACAAACAGTACACTTTGAATAGTATGAACCAATGTTTTCATGGGTAAGTATCTTTCTTCAGCTTAATCTCCTCCAATTACAGTCTCATAAGGGCTGTTTCTCACAATTCTGAAACCAGAAACACAATGTTCCCCATGCCCTTGCACACACCGATACCTTCACTGAATGCCTGGCTCCTATTTATCCACTAGTCCAACTCTTAGCTGATCATGTTCCAAACCTTGGCTCAATCAAGAATTTGGTAAAAAAAACCTTCCTTGACTCCTCTACATGGACCCTTCTTCTGTCCCAACTTCATCACAGGCATTCCTTTAAACATGATAATTACATTGTATTGGTATTTCTTTCTCAATATAATATACCATCTCTTAATTCCCAGTATCCTGAGAACTTCTTCAGTACCTACCTGCACGTGGCAAGGATTAAAAAAGAGGTTTGACAAATGAAAAGATTATTCCCAGCAATGACACAAAATGACAAAATACCATCCATCAAAAATTGTATACACATACCTATATATCCTAGCTTTTCATTCTTTTTTCTTATTGTTTATTATAAACATTTCTTAGCTTGCACAACTACGAAAGGAAGGAAATCAATATTGGGCTTTCAAGTTTTCAAAGAACTAGGCATTGCTTCATTTGAGAGTAGGAAAGCAGAGGCTAATACTCAAAGCAAGGTGTTTGGAATTCAAATACCATGTGCTCTCCATCATTCCACCATCCTCCATTAAGCCAATATCTTCAAGATACCAGTAAAAAAAAAAATAATAATTCTTAAAGTGTATATCTCAAACAAAACGGGTGTATAACAAACAAAAAACATAGAAGAAAAAAAAACAAAACAAGCAATAAGAACCATGACTAAAACAGTTGGTGCTAAAAACAAATGGAATGCAAATAAGCAACATATGAAAGAGAAGCCAATGACTATGCATCAAGAATAATCTTAGTCCAGCATAATAAAACCTCAACAGGAAAACTGAGATGTTAGGGTTTTTGATCCAACAAATGAAATAACCAGGAACTAGTTTATGTAAGACATCAAGTACTAAGAGGTGAGAGTATAGACATAAACACAAAGCTTAGTATATATAAAAGATTAGTATATGTATATCATGGAAGACAAAGATTAATATATGTCAAATTAGCTTATCAGAGGTTAAGACCTGAGTGGGACCCTGAAAAACACATGGAGGCAGCCTACTACAATGTTGACTTGAGAGTGTGAAGGAACAGAATCTATATTCAAAGCTCAATTCCACCATTTGAGCAAGCTGCTTATTGGCAAAATTCACTTCCTCATCTGCAAAATAAGGGTAAATTTCTGTCTCGCAATTAGCACAGGGCCTAGTAAAAATAAGCTCTATGAATGAACCTTCTCTCCTCTACTTCCTTGCCAGGCAAGAAGATGACAGTTAGACCTAAGGCTATCAAGGTACTTCCAAGATCTGTCAAAATGTATTCCTGCCAAAAGTAAAAGAAGTTAGGTGCTGTTACAAGCTATTAAACAAAGACCAACATGCATGCAACTCTGTACTAAGATTGTAAATGAGACTAATTACAAATTAACTATCAATATATTCTACCCAGGACAGAAAAGAATGGGTTGCACACCAAACAGCAAGAAGCTTAATGTACATAAATCTTTAAAAAAACAGAACTCAAAATCTGAAACTGGTGACTCACTGTTGCTTCACTAATTAAAAGCAGTATAGATAAGAGACCACAAACCTGGTAGTTATTTTATCACATTACTACATTATAATTCAAGGTACTGTGAAACACAGCCATCATAGATAAAAATGGGAGTTAACAAGAGGTCTAATTGTAGCCCTTAAAATTGAACGCTGTGACAGAACCACTCTTATGGGTTATGGAAAAAAAAAACAGAAAGCTTATGATAGCTCCTGGGGAAAAACAGCATATGAAAGTTAGTCTTATAAAGGGATAACTAACAGATTCATAATAACACAAAGTATTTAAGGTCAAAGGAGAATTTTCATAACTATCATCAGATACAAAACATTCACTTTCACCCTCAACCAAGGAATATATTCAGGAATATTTGAAAACTCAGTATCACTTGTGAGAGCTCCAAAGTTCTAAAAGTACAGACAACCTGAGAACTCTTGTTGAATGGTTAACAAGGCATCAGAAAATCTAACAGACTATTTGAAATGCACAGTAACTTAACAAAACCAGTAAAGTCCTTAAAACCTACAGAAAACTTGGCTAACTTTAAGATACAGTATATCTCAGAGCTATACTATAAATTCATGGTGAAAAGTCTAAAATCTTTATACAGAGAAAAGATGCAATTGACCATAAACTGTATGTGTGAAGAGTATGTAGAAATGAGAAAATAGTGCTACCGTTAAACAAGAAAGCATTAAAAACTGATGAAAGTTCAATACCTAAGGAATAGTTTGAGACTGGACTGGCTACATTTTTTTAAAGGACATTTTAAGAGAAAACTAGAAAATCTCCTACAATAATGCTGAAGACACTGTACTTAAATATACAAATACAAAGCCACATCAAAAGCTTGGCTAGTTTTTACTGATAGAATGGAAAATATAATCTACATCAAAGGGATTAAAGGAAGCTCAGACATCCTCCTAGAAAGAGGTATTATAAAAAGAGGAAGAAAAAACAACACAAAGGATAAACTAATATGCTAACATCAAAAGGACGGGGCAGACTGGGATTACCTCCACATATATCCAACTGGAAGCAAACATAATTTCCAGTAATAAGATACCTCAATGATATCAAACACTACTATAAAAAAATTCTCATTATATAAAGTCAAGCAAATGAAAAGACAAAGTAGTACAAAAATATCATCCCATTAATCAATAAGAGAAAAAAGACTTACTAAAACAATATTCTCATCATTCACCCAGGAAGGGAAATTCCATAAAAGGACATTTTAATGGCTTACAAAACTTGCTCTATCTCAAAAAATTACTAAAAGATTTTCATTCAACGCAGTGATCATCATCAGTTTACTGATAACTTCCATCTGTGTATTTTCTTAAGTGAAAAATGAACTGGTTTGTTTCTGATTCCACTAAGAAAAACTATATAGAATGGATCTGGCTAACAGAATGACATACATAAGATGCAAACAGTTATGACAATTAATTAGACTAGCCACTAACATTAAGTAAAAAATGGTAAATTCCAAAAGATGAGGGAACCTAAACAGTGTAAGTCACACAAAATACGCCTCACATTTAAAAAATAATTTAGTTATTGCAATCTTTATAACTTTTTACAAAGACCTGATCCATAAATTCTAATCTTCATTAGCATCTCAATTAATTAATTATATCCTCAAGAATACTAATGTGGCATTTCACTCTATGTCCAATTTTAAAGCCAGAAGGGATTCTGGACTATGTCTATTCCAGTAGTAACTGAGAGGTTATACTGAATGTATTGGGACTTTAGGGACATTATCAATCAGGTCACTCAGGAATCATTCAGTAAATTATCAGTACTGTATTAATGTAATATACTAAGTAGTATCCAAGTAGCCTGAAAGAGTTTATGCTCCCCTCACATGCTGTTTTGAGGGCTAAATAATGGAATTACACTGATAAAGAAGCTGTCACAGTCTTAAAAAAATAGAAAGATAGTGTCAGCAAATTTACTGCTTTTTCCTAATGTCCTTGTTTCTCCTTACCAGCTAAGCACATCCACTTACCAAATATAAGTTGTGCTTTTATGGCTGGATATGAGACAAATGACTCAGCCAGAAGCCTAGAATCTACAGATAGAAAACAAAGCTGCCTCAATGCCCCCCAAATTGAGCCAATCATTATTATTACTAAAATGTACTACTGTGAAGTTAATTAAATAAAGGAAGGGCATACTCTACAACCTCCTGAAATGGATCAACAGTGTTATAAAAAAACCAAACATTCAGAAGGAGAGTACATTTAGATAGTGCAATTAATTGTATAATGAATAAACTACAATATTAAAAATCACTGTACAAAATTCACATATCACCAGCAACATATGCAAGACATCAAAATGTTAACTTTTAAACAAGAGTGTGAAATTTAAAAAGGCACTTCATATAACAATTAATGAAAACAGTGTTTCTCTCTACACAGTAACTATAAGAAATCATATTGTCTCCACATACATTTTAGGTCGTTAAGAAATAACACTTTGAAGAAAAAGGATCATTAGACATCCCTTTTAAGAATACAAAATCATTAAACTTGCAATTATTCCAAGGCCTCCTAGAAAACCTGTAAGTATTTAAACATAAGAGGTTGGCCTAATGGAGAATTTTGTCACAGGCTCTGCACATAGCAGGCACAATATGAAAACTTATCTAATTGCGACTTCCATAAGTTATCAGGGTTTCTCCCTAGACAAAGTCCTAATTTTTCGTTTTATAACACCATTATTGTTAAAGTATGCCAGAGAAAATTTTTTAAATAAAAAACAACAGGTTGAGATAATGTTTCTTTTGTTGTCAAGAGATTAATCTCTAGCTAAAGAGTCCCAACTCTACAGCATTTTGTCCCTATCCCCACTCATTGTCAAATCCCTTCAGAAGTTACCTACTTGATCAGTAATTCAGTAATTCCCCAATACCTCTTTACTTTTGGGAAAACTTTCTGGAGAGGCTTGGACATAACAATTAGAAACTGATGAAGCAATATTTTCAGCTTTGTTACTGAGCAATATAACACAATGCTGTTTTAGAAATATTTAAGGAGTTACAAAGCAATGTAAATACAGTTAACACTATTGAACTGTACACTTAAAAATGGTTAAGATGGTAAATTTTCTGTTCTTTTTTTTTAAACCACAATAAAAAAAATACAAAAATTACAAAGGAGTATATTAAGCAGAAGTGCCAAAACAGTTTCAGAGAATCATATCTTCAAGCATCATTTATTTTGGTTTGGTTTCTGGAAAATACGAGTACCTCAAATGCCATCAGGTTTGTGACCCAGTACTTAATTCAGGGAAGGAAAGGAGAGAAATGGAAAAGTGGGAGCAGTTTGAAGTAGCCTTAGCTAATTTGGAACACCTATGTGCAGCCATATAGAATAGTTTCAAGGTCGCTCTCTCCGATGACTAGTCCTTTCACAGAAGAAACTACAGACCCATGTCAATGGCACATGCGACTACCTGACTAGTGTAGTACATATCACAAACTATAAATATCTTTGTATATCTTAGGCCCTCGTTTCTTTACAGGAAGTTAATGCTCTTCTAGAGTTCAATTTGAAAGAGAGTTCCTATAGCACTAGTATGGACCTAAAAACACAGAAGTAAAACTCTGAGGAAATATAGAAAAAATAGAGGTAAAAGTTAACTGTAGATGACTTGACCTATTTTGCAAGATGACCTCATCTATCAAGATTATAGCTGAGGCTTAATCTACAAACAGGACCAATAAAGTATCCTCAAATGGTCTAACAAAATAACTTCTTCCAAGTAAGGATATTTGCCTCTTCAACCTCCATAGCACAAATATGGTGCTGAATATGGCTATGATGGGAAGAAAGAATGAGATTCAAATAAACTATTAAAAAGTGGGGCACAAGGAAAACTGTCAGTCATTACTATGTAAGAACTATGGCAAGAAATAGAAACCCCATGGATCCTACAACAGTGTTATATTCCATTAAAAGTAGAGCCAAAATACTTTGATCAAGCAGATGAAAAAAAATGTAATGTTTGACAAACATGTTACAAAATTTTAAGTCTGTTGATAAGAGAAAAAAATAAGTTTTTTTGGCTGCCAAGCAAATAATACTAGATCATGTATTCAGATCCCTCAAACTTGACAATTTTCCCTATTCCTGAAGTCATGCTATGAAGACAAGGATCTAAGGGCTGGTATACAGTACAGCCACTACCTTGAAATTAAAGATATTGTGGGACATATAATTGAGGTACCTGCTGTTAGTTCCAGGATGGGAGAGAACTATTACTTGAACCAAACGGGAGCAAAAAATAAGTCACCTCTCATGGTAACGGTCTGACTAGATTAAGGGACCAATAAACCAAGAATGTCTCTGAAGTATTGATTTCAGATTTTAAAAAATCATTAATGAATATAATCATTTAAATAGATATCCAGAAACAGAACTATGTGAGATGGTCTCTCTACTACATCCACAGTTATACTCTAAGTCTTAAGAATTTCTCAATAACATCAATTGATGGCATCCCTCTTTATTATAGTAAGAGGACTGGATTGTCAGGCATGTTTGGAATTCTTGCTCTTTTAAGAGTTCAGATTTGCATGCCTGGATGGTGTAAGTAACATGCTTTATTTCCAGGGCTCTAATGTACATTATCTTTTTTGCATTTAAAGTGTGATGAATTATCAAGCTCAAAAAGTTAACTGTTTAGAAGGTGGATTTTTTTTAAGTCATCTTGGTGAAAAGTGGATTATCCTGAAAGAACACCATTACTGGGTCTCACAGCCTGTTGATATGAGAGCTCGATAGGTCAAAGGCTTATGAGTGATAACAACAAAGAATTCTCTCATATGTAACTTGGAGTGGTGATGGTACAACAGCCACCAGTCTTGAAGATATTACTGTGAAATTTTTAGAGCCGTTACAGGTAGAAAAGGATTTTTCCAACTGGTGCCCACAGTAGACCTGTGACGTCTATTCATCCCACTAGAAGCAAACTGGATTTGGCAAAATTTGAATTCCAGTTCTAGATATACAGCTTCATGATTGATTCTGAAGTCTCATAGAGCTTGAAAGTAGTAATGGACTCTTAGTAAGAGTTGATCATCCTGATATAAAGAGATTATAACAGATTTGTTACTTTGTGAAGATCTGATAAGTGAAGCCTGAACAAGGAAGCACTGATGACCTACAAATGAAGGATTTGCCTCTGTGTTAAACAGAGATCTAGTTAGTAGCAGGTTATTTCTAGACCCAAAATCTGCTAATCCTCAGTTTACCAGCACAATTTTCCTGAGGAACAAATCTTTGTATTTTTCTTTAATCACAAGAGGATTCAGATTCCTGAGTAGTCCTCTGGGCTTACTTTGAACCAGAAGTAATGGGTAAATCTTTGTCCAACCCTACTTAGATGAAAAGTCTCTGCTGCTCATTTGGCCAATAAGACATGACTCTCTTTATTATATACTTCATTCCCAAAGTCTAGAATTCAAATGTCAGTTGTGGCAATTCTAGACATTCACTCAGTTTTTGAGGTGACCTCCTCCTACCTGTAAATCCTGTTTAAGTCAGGAAGAGCAAACAAAATACTGAGGATGTTGGATGGCTATACTGCTGAGCATAAACAGGCTATTAATTCTTGTACCCATGGCGTTCTGGCGATTCTCCCTTTTTTCTATATCTATAGGGGTGGTTTCGGGGTTTGTACCAATCCCCTTTGGAGTACCCTCTGTTGTGATAATGTGCCTTCTGATCATGACTATAAAAATATCTATGTTGGTTATAGTATTTGTTGTGGTCTTTATAGTCATTTTCTTTTATACTGTTTTCTTCTGCAACAACAGCATTCACATCTTGTCCAAAGAGGGAAGTGCCATCAAAGGGTAAATGTGAGATCTTCTCCTGGGTTTTCTTAGTGAGAGATGTAAGTCGGAGCCAGGCTTGCCTTCTGTAGTCCACTGCCATTGCCATAACTCTGACTACAGAGTCCATTATGTCCCTAGTAGTACAAAGCTGCCAAAGGCCTGCATCCATACCATCAGATATTATACATCTTGCTTTTCCACGATCAAATTCTGGGTCATGGACCAGATCCTCCATGTCTTCCCAGAGTTTACGCTGATATTGAGTCATATAGGCCATGTAGCTAGCAGCTCGAGCTGCAATGGAAGCAGCATGGTAGAATCTACAACCCATGACCTCCATTTCTTTTGAGGTAGAATCTAGAGGAGATGTTGTGCTTCCTCTTTTGCTATGCTCTAATGCTTCTACAATGGGGCCCTCAGCTGGAGGATTTGGTTGGAAAGGAGAGGTATCCTTGGCCACAGGATATACCCTGTGTCCCATGAAAGAAGAAGGATGGCAATCAGCAGGGTCTTTAAAAACCTCAGTGGTGGCAATTCGCAGAAGAGGATGCAATGGAGGAACCAAACGTTTTTTAGAGGTCACATAATCGGGTTTCCCATCACATGATTCTCCTTCAGATTGTAAGGTTACTCTCTTTATAACACCTCTCTGTTCCATTCTCTTCAAAAGACCTGTGAAACTAGTTTGACTGGGGTCAGCTGGCTGCCCTTTGTCATCACCTGAGGGGGATTTGCAGTCAACTTCTTCTTCAACTGTGGATAAATTTTCTTCCTTGGAGGCGATGTCCCAAGGAACTGAGGAGTTCTCACTTGGCCTAGAATGATGAAATCTGAAACAACTCCTGGACTGCAGATCACGTATCACTCGTGACATCTCAGCCACTTGTGTCTGGAGATAGAGGATGGCATCCTGTCCATGTGGTGAAGCTGAAGACTCTGGAGATACATCCTCCTTGACCTCTGAAGAGGCCAAAGATTCCTGGGGGATCAGAAGTGAAGACGAAGGCAGAGTCTGATAATTTTGTGATGCGTTAAGTGTCTCTGTCTCAGAGATCTTAACACTGGAATAATTTTGATCATTTTTCTGGTTCTCCAATGGGTTCTTAATAGAAGAAGGCTGAGAAACTATCCTTTGTGGACTGCTGGTGCAACTCCCAGAGGAGCTGCTATTTCCAATGGGAAGAGGAACACTGCAGCTAGAGCACATTTCTGGGCGATGATTCTCAGAGGATGGCACCTTAGACTCAGGCATTCTCTGGGTTATCCACATGAACAAGAAAACCAAGGAAGAAAAAAAAATGCTTTTAATATGTTAACTTTCAAGTGCAGAGATTCATGTCCAGTAAGTAGAATTCAATTTTTTTAATTATTATAATTAACAATGAAAGATGCAATCCACTATACGTCAGCAAGGGGATCCCAGAAATCAAATCCACAAGCTTCACTTTCCCAAAGACCCAATACCAACCACTGGCATTAATATGGCACGCTGTCTCTGAAAAAAGAGACTATAAACAAACCCAGTTCAAGGGGTGCCATCCTAGCCTGCTGCTTGGTCCCACGCTAGCATAAGAAAAGGTGGTAAGACCACTGGTGATAACAATTTTTTTAAAAAAATCCCATTTAACATATTTAAGTCAAGAAATAGTAGCTAATAATTGCAGGAAGAACTTGGGCAAAGTTTCACTGATAAAAAAAAGTTTTTTATAAAAGTCCTCCATTGTAGAATCACTGTCAAGCCTTTTTAAAAATTCTCTCATTCACTCTCCATGAATAACAAAACTTTCCAGTTGCATAGTCCTACTTTATGGTTTTCAGAGAGCTTACATATATTTTTGCTACCTCATTTCATCCTCACAACAACCCTGTGAGGTAGGTACTATTCTTATTTGATAAAGAAACTAGGGTTAAAACTACTTAATTTATCCAAAGTCACAGAATTAATGAATAAAGCTGAGAATAAAACCTAGGTAATTTGATTCCAAGTCTCAATTCCCTATTACCACAAAGCAAGAAGCTTCTGATCACCTTGAACAAGAGACAGGAGTTCTCTAATCCATCAAGTAAATAGCCTATTAATAGCAATTTGAGCTATGAAAAATGAAAGTAAAGATCGCTACAAAGGGCTCAGCTAAGTTTGGTTCTCAAAGTAAGGAAAGTATTAGTTTCAGGGTCAGACCCAAATCTGATAAAATCACAGGTAAAAGAGAAAACTTCAACTATATGGGGGATAGACGTTAAAAGATATGAAAACTGAAGTAATAAAACACCTATAACCCATTTTCTTAAGGAATCTTCACATATTCTTTCTTCCAAGATAAAACAAATTTTCTATGGCCACGTAGTTCTGGATGAAAAGGATACAGCTGTATAGGGTACCTGAAGAGAGATAGGAAAGGAGAAGGACACAGGAGCCAAAAAGTTTATATAGAGTTTTTATTCCATTTCCCTTTTATCGGTATCACCACCAAGGCTTATAACTTCCATGTGTCATATCATCCTTTCACATCTTCACTGACAGTAGAGGAACAAAACCAAGAGTAGGAGATATTCTGGGCAAAGAACTCCTTGGACTACCTATTATGGCTCATTCTATCAGTAATGGGCCATTCTGTAAAGCTCTAACCACAGCCACCCATGATTTGATAACACTCTTTAGAGAATGCCTCTTAAATGACAGAAGTAAAGAAATGCAAATCAAATATAATGTACTTACATCACTATGAGAGGTGCTAGGCTCTTCATCATCACTGCTGACCAGATCAATGTACTCAAGAACAGGTCTTAATGGTCCTTCCTGTGAAAGAATTGAGCAAAGTAACAAGTCACGAACAGTTATTCAAAATAACTAGCATTTAAAACAGTCATGTTTGTTGGGACAGGCAAGAATTCCTCTAAAGAGGATGCCTTATGGTTGGCAGAAAATAGAATAAATTCAGAGAAAAATATTCAGAATATGTATTGGGTTGGCCCAATTTCTGTAAAATAAAACACACTTTTCATTTTCAGTAATAGCTTTATTGATTTGGATATTTTGAGTATGCTGGCTTCTCCTGCTATTGGCTTCCAGTGGGTGGAGGCCAAGGATGCTGCTAAAACATCTCCCCATGCATAATACAGCTCCACAGCAAAAAATTATTTGGCCAAAATGTCAATAGTATCAAGAAATTTCACAAACCATTTTTGACATGTTTGATCAGTCACAGCACCTTCTCCATACACTGCACAAATCTTTTTTTGCGTTTTAGTTGCATCTTTACCTTTCTTGAAATAATAAAGCATAATACTCTGAAAATGTTGTGTATCTTCCACCTTCAATATTAAAATGACTGCACAAAAATCCACCAATTTTGATATGTTTTTTTAACATGGACGCTGGTATGACAGCTGTCACAAAACAATCTAACAAAATTGTTTTGAATGAAGTTAAAGACAACTATGCACTACTAGAGCCATCATATGAAAAAAAAAAATAACAGTTTTTGGCCAACCAAACGCATGAATAAAAAATGATGACAAGACCAAGAAGGAAGAGTCTAATACTAGTAAGAGTATCATGACTATGTCAATTCCTTGGGGAAAGGATTATTAATACAGAAACAGGCTATAAGGACATAGGTATAATGACCCAATGCTTTTCAAATGGAATGGGTATCAATGACTTGTTAGATATCCAAGCTCAAAATCCTGGAGCTCTCTGACCAACAGCTGACCTGATTTTTCTCCATCCTTTCTTTCCATCCATACTGACTCTATAATGAACCAGGCCTTGAATGTGAGGCTTAAAAGCCTCGATTTTATTCCACAAAGAGAATCAATAAATACTAAAATGAGAATAACAGCCCTGACCTGTGTGGCTCAGTTGGTTGGGTGTCATTCTGTAAAGCAAAAGGTCACTAGTTCGATTCCCAGTAAGGGCACATGCCTGGGTTGCGGGTTTGGTCCCTGGTCGCGGCACGTATGAGAGGCAACCAATCAATGTTTATCTCCCTCTCTTTCTCCCTCCCTTCCCCTCTCTCTAAAAATCAATGAACAAAATATTTTAAAAATAAAATGGTAGTGACATTATTTGAGAGTTGTGCTTTAAGAAGATTAATCACATAAAGAAGTATGAGGAGTGGGGAAAGCAGAAAAATGTATCAGGCCAGACACAAATTAATGCAGAACTAAAATAGTGGTGATGGCAAGAACAGTATTGTAGTGCATATACCAGAGAATACATGGGTATATTGGCGGGTGGGAGAGAGGGAGATTGGCAATACAAAACAAAACCCCAACAATAACCAGAAGTCAAAGCGGTCACCAAGGTTTCAAGCTTGGGTGACTAGAAGGATACTAACACCATTAATATAAATTTGGAATACAGAAACACAAAGCTGATACTTTGCATGTAACAATTTGATATGGCAGTGGTACACAGAGGTATTTGGCAGAGAGCTGGAAATACAGGCCTGTAATCTGAATGTATGAACATAACTGAGAATAGAGTTTGGCAGTGGCCACCCTAAAAGACTATTAACTTTAGTTTTAAATTGAAAATATGATGTTGCTATGGAAGAAAGCCAAGAGGAGAAAGAAGAGATTTAAGGAGACTCTTGAGGAAATGTTGGAATTTTAGGATTCAAGTAAAAAGAGCTAAGTAGGAAATCAGAGATTGGAAAAGAATCAGAGAATGCATAAACTCAAAAAAGCTAGAGAGTAAACCTCAGCAGAAAGTTATGAATGTTAAATGAAACCAAACACACACACGCCACTGAATCTGGCAACAGATTTTAAAATTCCTTTGAGAGAGAGCAAATATCCAATTAGTGAGCACAAAAATCATTCTATTAAAAAATTAAGTAGAAAACAAGGCAGTAAAGGACATGAGTATAGTAGTCCCTCACTACATTGCGGTTCACTTATCACAGCCTCACTATATCGCGGGACTTTTAAAAATATTATACTTAATTATTTATTGCGGATTTTTCACTATATCATGGGATTTTGAGGTACTGTATACGTATGTTGTTAAAGTTATGTAGGTTTAAGAGTGTAGAATATGTTTAAGAACACAGTGTTTATAGAAGTGTGGAAAAGGTTAATAAGGGAGTGGGAAAGGTTAATAAGGGACTGGGAATGGTTTATAAGTGTGTGGGAAGGGTTTATAAAGCCTTAAAATATATATAAATACTAAAATAAATATAAGGTTCCTACTTCACGGATTTTCACCTATTGCGGGGGAGAGGAGGGTCCTAAAACTAATACCTGCGGTAAGTGTGGGAATACTGTAAAAAGTATTCTTTTAAAAAATCTAGTATGGGCCCTGGCTACTGTGGCTCAGTGGATTTAGCGTCAGCCTGCGAGCCAAGTGTCACTGGTTCGATTCTGAGTCAGGACACATTACTAGGTTGCACATCAGGTCCCCAGTTGGGGATGCGAGTGAGAGGCAACCACACAGTGATGTTTCTCTCCCTCTCTTTCTTTTTTCCCCTCTCTCTAAATACAAATAAACAAACAAATAAATAATTTTTAAAATTAAAAAAAAATCCAGTATGTTAAGAACAAGAGGAAAGAATGCAGGAGGAGAATATGGCTGAAGGAAAAATTTCTTAGGATAGAGAAAACTGACTGTTGGCAAGCAAAAGTGGTTAATTTGGTAGAAAACCTAACAGAAAAAGACACTAGTGTCTGGAGACAGAAGCTAAGATCTGGTTGAAGATCCTCTTCCTGAAAGATGCATCTAGTCTCAAAGATAGACTGCTTCTCCTCCTAGGCTATAATTTCTCCGCAAGCAGAAAATGGCTCTCCTTGCAGGTAGTGATCCAGCCACTAAGATAAAACCATAAAGCAAACTTTTGGGTAGAAATCATATAATAAAGTAATTGAGACTTTTGCCTAAGCTGTAAAAAGAACAGATATTCTCCAATGTGTGGTCAACAGAGATGCATCACCTACTTCAAGACTAAATCCTACCACCGGTATTAAGATTATCAAAATCAGCCCTGGCTGGTGTGGCTCAGTGGATTGAGAGGCAGCCTGTGAACCAAAGGGTCACAGGTTCAATTCCCAGTCAGGGCACATGCCTGGGTTGTGAGCCAGGTCCTCATTTGGAGGCACAAACATGGATGTCTCCCTGCCTCCCTTCCCCTCTCTCTAAAAATAAATAAATAAGATCTTTAAAAAAAAAAAGGTCACCCAACCCGAAAAGGCATCAAAATCCTATTTTTAAAAAAAATTATCAAAATCATGTTTACTCTAAGAAGGAAGTAGAGATAAAAATAGCTTCTATTGTTCACACAATTACCTGAGTTTACTCTCCTCAAGAAATGAGCATTTGATAATTTTATTATACGCCCACAGAAATAGCACACCAAGAAAATCTTCAGGTTACTGGAAATATAGAGGTAAAGGGCAGAATTTCCATGAACAGATAGTAGGTACAGAAATAAGAGAGATGGCCCTGGCTGGTGTGGCTCAGGGGATTGAGTGCCAGCATGTGAACCAAAAGGTCACCTGTTCAAGTCCCAGTCAGGGGATATGCTTGGGTTGCAGGCCAGGTCCCCAGTTGGGGAGGTGTGAGAGGCAATCAATGTTTCCCTCACACATTGATGTCTCCCCCTCTCTGTCTCCCTCCCTTCCCCTCTCTGTAAAAAATAAATAGACTATCAGAAGAGGCAGAAGTGAAAACAGATGAGGGAAGACTACGAGAAATTTCCTACTAGAGCGATATGCACAACTAAACAATGGCAACTTCATATTAATTCACACTAATTAAATAGAATAAAAAGAATCAGGATAGGAGATCCAAAAGTGAGAAAAAGCAGAAGTCATTTAGAATATTTACTCATTTACTGAACAAATAATTGTGGAGATGTAAGTGATAAAATGGTAGAAAGAGAAGACAAGGCTCTGAGACTTCCAAAACAGCAAAGAAACTGAGTGGAAAAATAAGAGAAGTAAGCCAAAGGAAAAGATTATTTTATAAATAAATACTCTACACTTCAGCCCATTTCCACAGTGGATAACTTGCACCATAATGAGGGAATCAAAACACTTTAGTATTGCGTTTATTTTCCTACTGATCGATAAATTTGTTATTCTGCCCTATATACAGGGATTGTGCTAAACTTTTCATGCACATAATTTTATTTAATCTCCACAATAACTGGACAAGGTAAAATACTGAATTACTATTATCCCACTTAAGAAATGAGAAAACTAAGTGAGTTACACCTGGTTCTCTAAACACACAATTAGCTGTGTGGTCAAAGCAACTCAAAATATGCATATATGTACTATTTTTAAATCCATGAGTTTCTGAGATATAATACTTGTCAATAAGAAAAAAAAAGACTACCTGCTTTTATCCTGAACACCGAATAACTCGAAATACTGACCAAAAAATAAGTTAACTCACCCCTAAAGGCAATGTTTCTAATACAAAGAGTGAGAAGAAATAATTTCATATATTTATAATGACTGTTTATACCCTAAACAACTATACATGCATGTGGCCCTCCATTTACAAGGTATTTTACTTGAATTTGCTCCATCCATCAACTAGTAAACCATCATTTTCATCTCTTCTGTATCAATAAGAAAACCAAAGGATTCTACTTCCAAAGCCACAATTTAGGGGCAGGAGTACAAATACAAGCAAAACAGATCAGAAACACAGCTGTATTAATATAACTTTTTAAAAACATTAAGTAAAAAAAAGGTTTCATTCCTGTTATTAGAAAATTGATTCTTATACCAAAACCAAAACACCAATTGCTTACTAACTGGAAAGTAATGTCAATACACTGAGATGTAGTATAAAAACAAAAACAAAAAACAAAACTTTACCCCAGTCTAAAGCAAATACATATTTAAGACAGATGCAAAAACCTAATCTAAAACCCAGATAATTCATGGGTTTTTTTTTTCCATATAGAGAAGTTAGGGACATAGTTTACTTCTGCAGCCCTGCCCAGTTCAAAAATTTCAAATGGTTCTCAATTGCCCACTCTAAGTTCATATTTAGTCCACAATTCAAGATCTATACTACCTGCTCCATCCTTTCCTCTCATATTTGGAAAAAAAATAAATAAATAAATAACAACTATCTTCCAGTAATACACAAATCTTGCTTTCCCAATTTTGATGTCTTTCTTTATTTCTTCTCAAAATGACACTTTAAACATATACAAATACTAAATGCTATTTATGCCAAAGTCATAAACTGAAAGTCTTTTTTGTTTATAGCACCATGTACTTTTTATAAAAGAACTACCTACCAGAACTATTGACATACTGCTCACCTATTTCGTTTCCCACACTAAAATATTGACACTTGCGGGTAGGATACATTTCCAATTAATATTTGCAGCTCTAACTTAATTCATGACTTTGCATATTATGAGCTCCAACATTTTTATTAAGCTTGTTACAGTCCTAAGACACCCAGATAAAGATAGCCTTTTTTTTGCCTATGACCCATTCTACTGCAGGTAAAGTATTATCACTTGACCCATGTGCTCAAGTTATTATGAAATCATACCTTGATTTCTTTGACTATTTCCACATATTCAATGATTCCACATTAAACCAATAAACTTGGCTGAAACCTCAATCTCAAGTGCTGTTCTTAAGATTATGATAGGTTGCCTCAGCAGTTTTTAATAGCTTTGTATCCAGAGTAGCACTGTGAAAAATCATGTCATCAGCTCTTGGCTAAAACAGTTTTCTGGGAATAAATTAAAATATCCAATTTCTAAGAAAGATATAAAGATGGCTGAATAGTCATATTACTAAACTGAACAGAAAATGAGAGAAAAAGACCCAAATGAAGAGTTTTTGTTATGGTAACATTGTTTCTTGATTTGAGCACTGTTTTCACAGGTGTATTGGCTTTGCAAAAGTCAAACAGCATACTTATGAATTGTGTTCTATTATATTTTAATAAAATATTGGGTTGGCCAAAAAGTCCATTTAGTATTTTCTGTAAAATAAAAGATACATTTTTCATTTTCACCAATAACTATTGACTTGAATATTTTGAGTATGTCGGCTATCTCCTGCTATTGGCTTCTAGTGGGTAGAGGCCAGGGGTGCTGCTGAACATCTTCCAGTGCATCAGACATCCTCACAGCAAAGACTTATTTGGCCAAAATGTCAATAGTACCAAGGAACTTCGCAAACCACTCCTGACATGTTCGATTGATCAGTCATAGCACCTTTTCCATGAACTGCACAAATCTTATTTTGCATTTCAGTTGCATTTTTACCTTCCTTGAAATAATAATGCATCATAAGCCAAAAATATTGTGTATCTTCTTCCACCTTCAATATTAAAATGACTGCACAAAAATTCACTAATTTGTTACGTTTTTAAAAAATGTACGCTGATATAAAAGCTTTCATAAAACAATCTAACAAAATTGTTTCAAATGAAATTTAAGACAAATAAGCACTACTAGAGCCATCATATGAAAAAAATGTAACGGATTTTTTGGTCAATCCAATATAAACAAAAAGGGTCATTTTGAACCTCTATATCTCTATTTTTCCTTTCTTTCAGCATGCTGTTTAGTTTTGGACTCTATATTTTGCAAACAACAGAAAGACTGCTGTGCTGTGGATCAAATATGCAAACATTTAATTAATTAACAGCAAACTAAGAAATCCAAACAGAGTAAATCAAGAAATGACATCATAATGCTCTTTTTGTATCTGAATAAATCTTAAACAGAGAACTGCTTATTCTCATTATTGAATAAGTGTTACCTGAAGAAGTATAAGACTAGGTGACAGAAATAGAAGATTCCATCTCCAAATGTATTTTAAAATAGAATTAAGGTATCATTGTCATTTAAGTGTTACCACTAAAAAGATAGAGGGAATGTTTTTAATAGATTTCTTCTTGGATTGTAATTACATTTGATATATATAATTCATTTCTCCACATGGAAGTACCAAACCTTTGAACCTCTTTTTGAAAACAAGGATAAATATAAAATGTTGTGTCAAGCTGTATACACAAAACATTGATTTTATATTTTTTATTCTAGTTACAAAGATTAACAGATTCTCTCCACTTAAAATAAAGCTTCAGGATATTTTTAAACTTCAACTTAATACAAGCTTATATTAGTTACAAGCTACAATTCTTCATTCCAGGATACAAAAACCTCATTTTCCAAATCTTATTTTAGTAGATTCCATTTGTGACTTTCAAAGTAAGACATCACACTCATAAAGTAGTGTGTCATTCTTATATTTACACAAAATGTCAAGATAAATACTCTCCATTCACAAATATATCAATATTCAGAAGAACCTGAAATATCTGTCCTAAAGAGTCATGGAATTCTGTTATCAAATATACTTCAGTCTACCATGACTGAAGGGGCAGGACACAATTCTTCTAACTGCCCCCGCCCCCAAACCGTAAAAGTTTAAAATGAAAAAGAGTACCATATACACTAACACTGGAGAAAAAGCCATAAAATGATCTTGTGAAAGATTCCTACAGAAATTCATTAAAATACAATAAAATAATAGATCATCAAAATGGCTCTAATGTTGGGATACTAGACATAGACAATATTGCTTAATAACCAGTTTTAATAAGTTGCCCCAAAACCAATACAAATACACATCAGACACTGTTTAAGAAAAATTACAAAAAATTAATAGCAAACCTCAACTATAGTATTGAAAGAGTAATTTAGCATAAAGGTATTCTCTAGGTAAGATATTACTTTAAGCATAGCCCTTGTTATACTTAATAGTTTTGGGTGAAAATCATCCCAAAACATATTATTCCCACTATTTCCGTAAACCAATGCTTTACAAAGTGTAGTTCAGAGAATAGTCTGCCCCTGTATTTTTCCAAAAATGAAGTTTTGTAGGCCCACCTGTAAATTCTGGTTCAATAGGTACCGAGTGAGGCTTAGGAATCTACACTTACTAATGCTTGAAAACTGTCTCAAAGGAAATAAAGTCAGAAAATACTATATATGAACGTTCCTGGTAATACAGGGAGCTTCATTAGGAACATCAATTGTTGCGCTCTGCTGTCACATCGTGACCTCAGCGATTAGTGAGACCTTCGAGCTCTCGGTCTCCACCTTATGAAGCTACCTAACGCTCGGGTTCTGGTTCTCACAACCCTCCTGTCTTCTGCCGCCTCCTCATCATTAGCTGCTCCTTCTCCCGCACCTGCGTCTCATCTCTGAGACACTCTTGCCCCATTTCAATACACAGTCTTAAGAGACCAGGACTTTGCAGAGTTTGAAATGGCTCTGCAAGAAGGCATGAGAAGAGGCCTTAAGCGTACATCATGTACTTTAGCCAACAGTCTTTGTAATGGCTGCTGTGGATGCTCAGAGGCCTCTTTTGGTCCATTTCCTAATCCTATGCCATGCTCCACGCTGTCTAGCACCTTAGACGAGCATACATATTTGTTGGGTGATGAACGAACAGATGAGGGGTAGGTAGTCTCATAACCGCTAACCACGCAGGCTTTGACTCTGGGAAAATCCGAATACCGTTGCTACTTACACTAACAAACTGAATGTCATCTTCATTTTCATCCGTTGTGGACTCAGATGCTTCAGGCCCAGCTGGAGGAACGGATTCTATTATCTACAAAAATAAGCCAAAACACGCTTATCTATACAGCCACGTATTTGCAGGAAGAGATTTTCCCGAAAGGAACGAAAAAAGACGAGCTTTAAAGACAACCTAACGGCACAATTCAACGCAAATCCGAATATGAACAGAACTCGATGGAGTCGGATTATGCCTCTGCATACGTGGAGTTGTAGGGACCAGACAGCTAAAACCGGTTGCCGCCCCCTCCGGACTCCCCCATCTTCTCAAGAACGAGGGACACAGGCTCACTGCTGAACAGGAAGCCTGTCACCCGAGCAGCGGCAACAAGAAAACTCAGTGCGGATGCAGGGGGCCGGGGCGGCCGGGCGGCCATTGTTGCTGCTGGCTCCTGGCTCAGACCTGCACAGTCCGCAAAGCCGGTCTCGGCCCGAGACGCTGAGCGTATCGCCCCGCCGCTGCAGCCGAGCACCAGGCCTCACACCCAACAAAACACAAAACCCTTCGCGGTTCGCCTACTCACCTCTGACCCTGGGTCTCCCATTTCTCCGACGGCCTAACTGACAGCACCGCCGCTCCAGCTGTCCCTGCGGCCGCCGCTGTCGCTGTTGTCCTCGCCGACACAGCCACCGCCACGACCTCCCTTCCCGCGCAGCACCGCTACGCGCCGTTGTGACCCGCCCCTGCGTGAGCGCCGACGCCGCAGACGCCGCCCGGGGAAAGAGATGGAAAACCGCCTCAGAAGGAGGAGCGGCCCGCTCTGGCCTGAAAGCCTCCGAAGCCTCTTTCCCACAGTCCCAGCCTTCCCCACGGCGCACAGGATTCTTGGAATTGTAGTTCTTATCACCCGCGGATGCCCAAGTGGTGGTGGAAAAGAGCGAAAAAGAACCCGAAAGCAAAGCGCATGCGTTTCGCCACGGTGACGTCATAGAGTTTAGCGGAGCGGTGGGTAGGCTAGTTTGTATTTAATAGAGAAAGGGTGGAGGTGGGGATGCGAGGAAGGTTTAGAGTTGGGTTTTGTTCGGTTGTGGACGTGAAACTCAGTTAAAGGTGGTGTGAAGGATACTCAGTTTTTCTTTTTCTTTTCTTTCCTTCCCTTTCCTTCCTTCCTTCCTTCCTTCCTTTCTCTTTTTACGGAAGGCCAGGAATGTCGAGGTTTAGCTGAATTCTAAGATCAGAAAAGAAATCTGATGTGTCTTTACTCAACTGCTTCCCAGCTTCAGCCTCCCAGACCCAGTATGTAATTAATACAACCCAGGAAGAAAATTGAGGACCAGATCTCCAGTCTCTAGGTTAGATTGAAAAAAACTAGCAAAGCTAGAGAACCCAGGGTCCAATAGGACAGGAAGTCGAGGCCTTAGCTAACTTGATCACCAAATCCTAGACCCATGATATTAACATGTACTTTTAAAAGTTATTCTCAATTTTACCTTCGTAAAATAAAAGTTGACCTTTTTACAATGTTCACACTCAAAAAGCAGTCTATAAAATAGTTCACTCATATTCAACTATATGTTTTAAATTATTTTCACTTAATGCCTTACAAAAAAGGCCTTTTTCACACACCAACTGCCAAAGGTTTTGAAAAGAATGCAGGTTGGAAAATTCTTTTCAATCTTAGAATCTGTTTTTGTTTGTATATATACAACCAAACTTACCTATGCTTATAGTTACTGCTTAGCATTTGATGTTTTCTGCATTTCCTTTAAGTGCTTTATGACTTCAGTTGCTTTTCTCCTGTCAGTTTGAGAAATTTTGAGGCAAATGGAGAATGAGAAACCCACCAATTGTGTCCCTCAAAAGCTATATGTAAATGTCTAAAACTTAAATGTCTAGGTAAAACTTGTATTTAAGTTTCTCCTAATGTGCTGGTGAAAGTTGAGTGGAACATTTACTTTACGGGTGCAGGTAAGAGTTCATTGGTAAAACTCTTCGAAAGCAAGCATTATGTGGCTAGAGCCCAAAATACTCATATCCTTCAATTCAGTTGTTGTCATTGCAAGACTTTGTCCTGAGGACATAATTTAATCTGTAGGAAAGCTATGCAAAATATTTATCACAGGGTTTTTTTGTTTGCTTGTTTGTTTTTGTAATAACAAAAATTGGAAACCATCTAAATGTCTGATTGGGGAAAGGAACAGTTCAACTTCGATGTGCACTCTACCAACAAACAGTGTAAAGTGTTTTTACCACCACTGAAAATGTTTAGAAAAAATTTCTAAAAGTGTATTTCTCAAAATTAAAGATATGTATAATGTGATCAGAACCATATAAAAACCACCAAGTTACCCATGCATAAAACAAGAAACCTACTTTAAAAATATTAATAATTTTCTCTGGGTAGCTGGACTATACGTTTGTAAGAAAATCCTTCTAAACTTTCTAACAGATTTATCAGACATGCCTGTAGTTCCCACAAGGCCAGGTTTGTTTAGGTTGGTGTAGCAAAAGACAACAAACCATAGGCAAAGCCCTGAGAGTCTTTCAGTCCTAAGAAATTTAGAAGAGATTGGATTGGATGACTTTAAAGCCAGTTTTTGAAATAGGGATCTGGTTAGAATCGGAAGAAGCAGAGTAATTTGCTGATTAGTTCAAGATTCAAGACAGAGACTTAATTAACTATGAGGAAATTTTTTTTATGTCTTAACTTGGGATGCAAATGCATTATTTTGCTTTATGAGAGAAGATCTTGAAGGGAGCTCATCACTGGATTTAATAACCACTCTAATTTAGTTGTCTTAGATTTGTCCTAAGCAACATAATAGATTTCCAGATCTATATTAGAGGCATTATGTTGATATTCTTCCTTCAACTCATTATGTAACAAAGAAGTAATGACTTCAACTTCTGTTTTCATCAGTTTTCTACTGCTTTCTTGTTGGATGATTATTTATAGAACCATCTGTCTAAAAATTGGCTGCACAGCAGTATTTAAGATTCTGGAGACCTGGTTCTTGCTAAGGGGATGCATTGTTAAGGCTTGAACCCTCCTTAAGAATCATTATCCAATATTCATAAATCTCCAAAAAAGGGAAGGTATGGCTAGCATGAGCCTGTAACTTAAGGATCATTCAACTTGGGCAAAAAGTTCATGTATACACGGCATAGAATCTTACTATACTTTAGTAAAAGCACAAACACTTTCAATGCACTTCTATTATTAAGAACCGTATTTGGTTTGGATTAAATGCTCTGGTTTTAAAACCTGGCAACTGGAATTATCTATTTGATAATTTCTGATAAAGTGAGAAATAGATTTATAGGCATTTATTCCAAAATCATATTCTTCCAGGAAGAAGATTGCTTTTTATGGAATCAGTTGTCGCTGTGATTTCCTGGGAGTTACAGGATTAGAACAAAGATCATTTGGTTCTGTTAGAGTATAAAAGACTAGCTCAGAGGTCTATAGAACAATTTCTTCATTCCTCTCAGGTCTGGATTTCTGTACCAGTGTTGCGCATAAAGAAAATAAACCTACGGGAGCACAGCACAAAAGAGAGTGACTTATTTTTGTGGTTGGTTTTTAAGTACAAGGAATTTTTTTTCTTTTTATTATTGAGTTTATCGGGGTGACATTGGTTAATAAAATTACATAGGTTTCAGGTGTACAGTTCTGTAATACCTCGTCTGTATATTGTGTGTTCCCCACCCCAAGACAAGTCTCCTTCCATCACCATTTATCTCCCCTTTACCCTCTTCTACCTCCCCTCATCCCCTTTTCCCTCTGGTAATCATTATACTGTTGTCTGTGTCTATGAGGTGTTTTCTTTGTTTGTTTGTTTTGCTTAATCCCTTCAAATTTTTCATCCAGCCCCACAACCCCTTCTCTGACAGCTCTGTCTGTTCTCTGCCTATGAGTCTGTTTCTGTTTTGTTTGTTGGTTTATTTTGTTCATTAGATTTCACATATGAGTAAACTCATATAAGACTTTACTAGGCACTTTTTTCATTAGAGCAAGCTGTGTTAATTACTTCTTTAGATTATGGACATTCTCCCTTCAAGCAAGAATGTATTTGCCCTATGAGTAAACTGAAACCAGTGTGTTTTGTTGCTGTTATTACACATTTTGAGTAACTTGCAAAATTTCCTGTCCCCTTTGTAGAAATATTTGAAGGATCATCATTCACTGTATTTGCATTCTCCATGTAAGGCTACTGAACCAGAATTCTGATGGTTCAACTTGTAGTGGGTTACAAGGGTTTTGAAAAGACTGTGAACATCCAAAAATATTAGACATGGTTTGTATTTATTAAAGTGCATAGTGCTAAGTGTAGATAGAATTGTAACAATACTGCTGCTAGGTCATAAGTTTTAAGAT
Source organism: Furipterus horrens (assembly GCF_987537825.1). Taxonomy (NCBI): domain Eukaryota; kingdom Metazoa; phylum Chordata; class Mammalia; order Chiroptera; family Furipteridae; genus Furipterus; species Furipterus horrens. Next base: position 108,932,923 of record NW_028327176.1, on the reverse strand, counting down.
TTATTTAACCTCTTTTATGATAACCTATGTGTTAGAATAGTTGTAAAAATCTATTTATTGAAGAGTTACTGTGGAGGAATTTAAGGCAGGCATAACTAATATTTGTTTCTTCCCACAAGCTGGAGAGTGAAAAATCCTAAGCAGAAGACATCTCTGTATCATCTCACTTATAGAAAAATTACATAATATGTATTATCATATTCTATATCTCTATACACAGAGACATACTTTTTTCTGAATCATTGGAGATTAGGGTGCATGTATCATTGCCTCCTTATCCCTTAATATTCAATGTGTATATCCCAACAATCAGGATTTTTTTTTGGACATACACATAGTACTTGTTTAGTCTGCTTGGGCTGCTATAACAATTCACCATAGACTTAGTGACTTAAACAATTTATTTCCAACAGTTTGAAGACTGGAAAGTCCAAGACCGATTCTTGGTGAGGGCACTCTTCCTGGTTTCCAAACAGTCTTCTTGTATCTCCACTTGGTGGATAGCAGAGAAGCAAGCTCTCTTATGTCTTTCTTACAAAAACATTGATCCCATTATGACCTAATTACCTTCCAAAGGCTCCATCTCCAAATACAATCCCATTGGGGATTAGGGTTTCAACATACGAATTTGGAGGAGGGGACACACATGCAATCCACACCAGTACTATTATCAAAATCTGGAAATTTAACATTGATTTAATACTATTTTCTAATCTATAGTCCTTATCACATTCTATCAGTTGTCCAGTCCAGGATCACATAATGCATTGCGCTGTATGTCTCCTTTTTTCTTCTTTAATTTGGTGCAGTTTTTAAGCCTTTGTCTTTCATGATGTTGATGTTTTTCAAGTACCAAGGCCAATTATTTTATATTCTCAGTTTTGGCTTGTCAGAGTTTTTCTCGTTAGATTCAAATTATGCATTATCAGACAAAATAATATGTGATGTTGAAGTGTTTGAGAGTATCACATATAGAGGTACATGATGGCTATCTGCCCCTCATTGAGAATATTAATTTTTTAAAATTTATTTTTCAACTAGTTTACATTCAAAATTATTTTGTATTAGTTTCAGGTGTACAGCATGGTGGTTAGATAATTATGTACTTTACAAAGTGTTCCCTCCATATTTCCAGTACCCACTTGGCACCATACACAGTTATTACAATATTATTGACTATATTCCTCATGCTGTAATTTATATCCCCATGACTTTTGTAATTATCAATTTGTACTTCTTAATCCCCTCACCTTTTACACCCAGTCCCCCAACCCTCCTCTCTTCTGGCAACCATCAATGAGGATATTAATTTTAATCATCTGATTAAAGGTATCAACCAGTATCATCACTATGTCGTTTTTCCCCTTAAAACTAATAAGGAATCTGTGGGGATATACTTTCACTACCATGCAAACAACTTCATGAAACTTATTTTCTTATATATAGCATATTCTGATGATTTTTGCCTGTACTAACCTTTATGATAATAGTTACAAAGTGGTAATACTCCAACTCTATTGTTCTCTCAACTTTTTTTAATGGCATTTATTTTGTAATAGAGTCTTACCTCCGCTCTTTTAAAAAATTTTATTTTAAGTATGAACTCACTGATTTCCTATTTTTTAATTATTATTATTATTATTTTTATTGATTTTAGGTAGGAGGGAAGAGGGGGGAGAAAAGGAGAAAAAGAGAGAAAGAGAGGGAGAGACAAACAATGATTTGTTGTACCATTTATATATTCATTCATTGGTTGCTTCTTGTATGTGTCCTGACTGGGGATTAAACCCACAACCTTAGTGTATTGGGATAATGCTCTAATCAACTGAGCTACCTAGCCAGGGCTGATTTCCTTTTTTCTTTTTTTAACCTTTCATTACATGATTTTTTTTTTTTTTGAGCCATCCTGTATATTTAAGTTCTGATTAGGTTTTGAGGTACTTTTACATTCACATGCAGTTGTAAAAAACAAGAGTATTTCTGGTATGATAGCATGAGGAGCTATGCTGACCTGCTCCCAGGTGAAACTGGTGAAAATTGCATTAAAAAACCACTTAAAGCCTATGAAAAGTGGAACTAAGGACAAACAGCAAATGAAATACCTATTCAAGAAAACTCTGCAAATTCTGCAACAAAGGTTAAGAGTCTAAGAGTCTCTGAACCAAGACAACGTCAGCATTTTTAATCTTGTCCCCAGACCTGTTGCTGAGGCTCAGTCTTGAATGAGTACAGTTGACAGGTAATGGTCTTCCTTTTCTGTGTAACTGACACTCATGGGCCAGAAATTCTACTTTGAACAAAATGCACTGAGAATACCGGGGTCTTTATTACCCTTGCCCTACATGGTAAGGTGATGGTTCTATAACAGGGGTCCCCCAAAGTCCCCACAGCCCATGGGGAAGGGGACAGTGCAGCCTTTAAGGTACTGTGCATATGCTACCTATGGCAGGCAGGTAGCTCGTGTCTTAGTTATGCAAATGGCTATGGCTGATCCACGGTGCCAAGGAGATGGGAGGGGCCTTGACCATAGAGTGGTGACAGAAAAGCTTATGGGGCCTGTGTGAGATTCTGTGAGTGGCCAGACCGGTCACCACACTGATGCATCACAGGCCATGGGTCAGGATTTAAAAATAAGGCAGCAGTCATTAAAGTGCAGAGCCATGAGGTTTTGAAAGGAAGGGAGAGCCCTGCAGTCTGAAAGAAGGAAAGGAGCCGGGCAGAACGACAGGCAGCAGCCATCTGGCACACTGGGCCACACGATTTGAAAAAACTGCAGAGGGACCACACCACCCACTGTGAGGTCTGATATGTAAGAGAGTCAAAATGTAGTAGGTAGGCAACTTTGTAGGAGAGCTGGTTCGCTATGGGAGAGGGCCATGCGGCTTGGGCTAGTAAGAAAGCAGGCATGCTGCTGCTTTGGTTGTGCCGGCTCTAGCAGGCTCTGAAGCCACCAAGGACTCTGCCTTGCAGACCCAGACTTTATCTGGACTCTTGGAACTCAGGACATTCGGAGAGGGCTCTCTGGACTTATGCCTTTCCAGGACTTCACCATGATCCAGTGTAACACGGCACATGCTTTTCTGGACTGTTATATGGAGGCTGATGACATCATATGCGAGATCCTGAAGGAGACAGCTGACAGATAAGGGATGGGGAACTTTTGGGTCTGGTTTTGGCTTATAACCTTTTGGGGAACAAGGGAAGTGCTGGGTCTCCTGGGCGAACAGGGCTCTGAGCTGAAGTGCTCAGAGCCCTCCCCAGGTTGGAATATTGTAAATAAAGACCTGTTTTTCTCAACACTAGTTGTTGGGTCTTACACCAAGGTGCCATGTGATTGAACCCCCTTTTGCTCAGTAGCATTTCTATGTCAGGTAAAAGAAGAACAGAGGACCTCAGGCTAATGCCTCCACTCTTCCACCAAGTGTTCAGCTCCTAGAATGGGATGTCATCAAAAGAGAAGTTTGTCATTGTCCTCGCCCCTAGTTCCAGAGCCCTGGTTTAGAGATTTTGCCTGGGAGGAAAAGTAGACTGTAAAACAGATAGCTCTAATCTCACAGAGGCGCTGACTTCCTTTGCAATAGACAGCGAGGTTCAACCCCATAGTTGCTGTCAACAACAGAGGAAATTGTGGTGTAAGGCAATTGGAAGAACATTCAAGACAAGATAAAACTGTAGGCTGCGAAATTTTCATGAGAACCATGGAATAAGATAGCTAAAAAGGAGTTCTCTTAAAGAAAATAATAATAATAAATGCCAAACACAGATCTCAGACAATATTCCTACCCTGGGTAGCTCAGTTGGTTAGAGTATGTCCCAATACACCAAGGTTGTAGAACAAATCAAAGTTTCTCTCTCTTCTTCTCTCTTTAAAATCAATAAAACTTTTTAATATTAAAGAAAATATTTCTTCAGAGACATAATTTGACTGGATCACTTTGTAGAGCAATTAATCCCCACAGCATTGTTGAAAACAATAGATCAACCAGAAGAATTAGTGCATTTTAACTGTTGTGTATGCTCAGGAAAAGAGGAAGAGAGCTCTACCAAAACCAAGTGTCATCCCATCGTGACTGTGGGAGGCTGCACCTCCCTGAGAAGCAACATCAAAGCTTCACTGGGGAGTAGTGGGGAGTAGAACCCACTGAAATAATGGAGCCAGTCACTAAACAAAAGAGCAAATAAGAATAACAGCTCAGGGAGGAAGGGGTCACCAGTACACAGAGCTGCTACAATGTTATCTAAAATGTCCAGTTCCTAACAACAACAAAGGCAAGTAAAGAAACAGAAAAGCATCGCCCATACACCTGGGAAAAGCATGCAACCGAAACTGCCTGTGAGACTGGATTTGTAAGAAAAGCCTTCAAATTAGCTATTGTACACATGTCCACAGAACTACAGGAAAACATGACTTAGATGTAAAAGAACGTATGATTGTTTCCGAGCAAAAGGGGGTTCATTCACGTGGCGCCTTGGTGTAAGGCTCAACAGTTAACTGTTGAGAAAAACAGGTCTTTTATTTACAATATTCCAACCTGGGGGCTGGGGGCTGGGAGCACTCCTGCTCAGAGCCCTGTTCTCCCACGGGACCCAGCACTGCCCTTGCTCCCCAAAAGGCTATAAGCTAAAAACATGCCCAGAAATTCCCCATCCCTTATCTGTCAACTCTGTCCTTCAGGATCTGGCATATGATGTCATCAGCCTCCATATAACAGTCCAGAAAAGCATGTGCCGTGTTACACTGGATCATGGTGAAGTCCTGGAAAGGCACAAGTCCTGAGAGAGCCCTCTCTGAATGTCCTGAGTTCCAAGAGCCCAGATAGAGTCTGGGTCTGTAAGGCAGAGTCCTTGGTGGCTTCCGAGTCAGTTTGAGCAGGCCTGATCAAAGCAGCAGCGTGCCTGCTTTCTTACTAGCCCAGGCCCCATGGCCCTCTCCCATAGCGAACCGGCTCTCCTACAAAGCTGCCTAGCTGCTACATAATGGCTCTTTTCCTTACACACCAGACCTCATGGTGGGCCGGTGTGGTCCCTTCTGCCCTCTTTCGAACCACATGGCCCAGTCCACTAAATGACTGCCGCCTTTCGTTCTGCCTGGCTCCTTTCCTTTTTTCAGACTGCATGGCTCCCTCTACCTCCTTTCAAACTCTGTGTCTCTCCTTTCCTTTCAAAACCACATTGCTCTGTGCCAGAATGGCTCCTGCCTTTCATTTAAATCCTAACCACATCCTGTGACTCAGTGGGTATGGTGACCAGTTGTGGCCATCCACGGGAAATCTCGAGCAGGCCCCGTGAGCTCTCTTCTGCCACTCCATGGCCAAAGCCCGTCCCACCTCCTTGGTGCTGTGGATGGGCCACAGCCATTTGCATCCCTAAGAAACTAGCTACCTATCATAGATGTGCAGAGGCATCTCTCAGGAAAATGGCTGTGCTCCACTTGATGGGGGACTCAAATGTTGGAAAATCTTAGTTTCAGGTAACAGCTAATAAGCTTAGTAATCAATGTACAGCCATATATAAAAAGCTGTTGTTTGAGGACTGAAGGTATAACCCACCTTGACTCCAGGAGAGGATAAGCAGTTCCACATTTGTGCCTCAGGAGGACTGCAGGCAATCAGGATGGCACCTGACCACTGCCTAGGACACAGAAGAAAGACTGCTGCAGCTTTTATCTCATTAACCTTTTCCTTGAATTCCAAACCCCTTACTTATACTTTTCTCCTTATATAAAGGGTTCTTCTAAAATGGAATTTAAGACAGTCTGTTAGGGTACAAACCCGCTGTCTTCTCAGATCACCAACCATCTGAATAAAGTGCCCATAAAGATGCAATCCCTGTCTGCTTATTGGGTCTGGTGGATGACATGCAGCATGAACAATGGCTTTTCCAGTTTCACACCGAGTCCCATACCCCACATTCTGAGGCTTTTGTCCGCTCTCTTACATGATGACAATGTCACATCATATCAATAAAGAGAAATATTTGTAAATCATATATGGAATAAGAGACTTGTATCCAGAAAATAAAATATACATACTGAAAAAAAACAATCATCCAGAAGTACAAAATCTATAACCTATAAATCTAGCAACTGAGGAGTGAGATAAGTTGAGCTTCAGCAGAAGTTACAGGGTTGGGATGCAGAGAGAAAAGGCACAGCATATCCAGAGGGTTCATAGCAGCAGGTCTCAGAAAGATCCTGCAAAATCATAGTCACTGAAGGTGAAGGACTCGTCTGGAGGTGCAGGGACTCTATCCTCTGCTGCTGCTGCTGAAGGAGCCGAGGATGCAGGGCTGGTGACAGAAATCCTTCCAGACTTAGCTTGGGTCAGTGAACCAGAGGGAGCAGAGCTACACTAAAAATGTATCAGAGTAGCCATACCGGCCTGAATGATAAACTGGTAAGAATGGAAGTCCAGACTCCCTACTTAGTCTTTGATGGCTTGGGTAGGGGTGGGGCCATAGTATTTTCTGGGGTATTTGGTTGAAGTAGGGAGGTTATTTTGTAAAATAATGTGCTTTCTGTCTTGCTAATCTGCCCTTTCCTGATCCTTTGACTAGGGAAGGCAGGTTTTTTGCAGGTTATTGTTTGTTTTGTTTTTTGTCTTTTTTTGCCTGTATCCATTGGCTTCTTTTAACTCCAAACCTGAGATATATGAGGCAAATACAAAATTCAGGGAACTCACCAGGATGTCTAGCTAGTTTGCCTTCTCTCTTATCTGTCAATCTTATGTTTTTTTTTACATAGTGTTCAGGGGCTTAGTTGTAAATAGCAAGAGGAATAGGGCAAAGTACATTTTTCCATGCATTTACTTTCAAATTGTGATTTTTGTGTCTAAAATGTATTTCTTGTAGACATATATATTGGGTCTTGCTATTTACTCATTTTGGTCATCTCTACCCTATTAATTAGCATGCTTAGACCACTGGTATTTAATGTGATTATTGGTATAACTATACTTATATCTACAATTGTATTTTGTTTTTTCGGTTCTTTGTTCTGCTGTACCTATTCCTACCTTTTAAAAAACTTGAACATTTTAAAGCTCCATTTTACTTATCATTTTTAGTTATAACTCTTTGCATTCTTTTCAAATTGTTGTTCTAAGAATTAAAACACTCATTTAAACTTTTTAGTTAGTTAATATTGTACCTCTTCATATAACACATAGAAACCTTGCAGTCATATGTAATACTTCCTATACCACCTCCCTCCTTTTATGATCTAGTTGTTGTGTGTCTAGCACATATGACAAAACAATGTTATAACTTTTGCTTTATTTTAAAGAAATTAACAAGAAAAAAATGGTCTTTTATATTTGCCTATTTACCATCACTCATGCGTTTCAGTCAAATTTGCACACCTCAAAACTAACTGAATTTGTAGATTACCAAAGTGCACCACTCTCCCGTTACGTGAATGAACACATAAAATTCACATTAAGACTGTTTCTGCCCTGGCTGGTGTGGCTCAGTGGGTTGAGCAGTGGCCTGCAAACCAAAGGGTCGCTGGTTCAATTCCCAGTCAGGGCACATGCCTGGGTTGCAGGCCAGTTGCCCAGATGGGGGTGCGTGCAAAGCAACAACACATTGATGATTCTCTCCCTCTCTTTCTCCCTCCCTTCTCCTCTTTATAAAAATAAATAAATATTTAAAAAAAAGACTTTCTGACCTTTACCATTTACTCATGAAAAAAATAAATATCATTTGGCACCAATGTATTTGTAAACTAAAATGCAAATTTAAGCAAGAAACTGGCAACAATATCGATTTTAAGGTAAGTTGGTTTTAAGATGGTATTTGTGTTTTCATATTATCAATTGCAATAAAAAAAAAAAACAGTTACAATTGTTGAAAATTCTCTGTCCAAACCATGAAAACCTCTACAATATTAAATAATCTAGGAGATATTTTCAACTCATATTAAGTGTACCTCAATATATCTTCAAAGTAAACATGAAATGTTAGTTAAGGCATAACTATATGTCTGAATTAAAAACTAACAAGTATCTTATCTCCCTTAGAAGTCTCCTGGAAAGTAGAACTATTTGTGTCAGAACATGGAGGCAGCTAGAATGCACACCTGCACTTTTGGTATATGCTAATCAACCTGGCCCTGGACTTAGCCATTCCCAAAGATATGCTGATAGACTTAGCAGTTCCCAAAAGATGTGTTGATGGACTGAAACCATTCCCAGGGGAAATGGTAATGAATCTAGCCCAATATGTTAACTAATCTGGTGTGTTGGGGGTTGGCGGGGTGGGAGCAATGAGATGTAAATGATCTACTGAATATGTTGATAAGCAAACTCACCCTCACCAAAAGGTGTAGTTGACAAGTATAAAAAGGTGCCTGCAGAAGTGCAGGTGGGACTCTTAGAGGCCCACGAGGAGGAACAGGAGACCCCGTGCCCTGTGCCTTCTAGGGACCCCACGGGCCCTTGAGTTGGTTCAGGAGCTGCCGCTCCCCTACCCCCTTTCCCCTCAATAAACCCATTCCCTGATCCCACAGTGGTCTCTGGGTGATTTCTCAGAGCAAAGCTGCCCTGACAATTTGGAGATGTAAACAATTCATAAAACTGAGTTGAAAAGTAGAAAAATTCAAATACTAAGCAAACATTTACTGAGCTTATACTTACCATGTGCTAGGAACTGCTAATAACCAGGGTTATAGACTCCTTTCTAGAAACTTGCTATCTAGTAAGGAAGAAAGGCAAAAAAAAAAAAAAAAAAAAAAACCCAAAAACAAAAAGAAGCCCAAAACAAACAAACAAAACCTTTATTATAAAGGAACCAGAAAGGTTGAACTTTACTATTTTGAAAAAAGTAGGGAGCCAGTGAAGGATTTTCAATAGAGGAGAAATACGGTAAAACTCATAGACTGACTAATGCACCATTCATTCACTTTTCTCCCTTGTCTACCTACAGAAGTTATAAAAGGTAAAAGCTCACAATCCAATCTCCCTTGCAGTGAGGGATGGCCATTTTGACACAGTTCTGGCCAGTGAAATGCAAACCTACTTGAAAGGGCTTCTGGCAAAGATTTTGATTTCTTGATGAATATTCAGGGCTTGCTCTACTTTGCCTTAAGTTCAGCATGTTTAAAATTATACTTGCCAACCTGTAATTCTAAAGGAAAGACCAAAAGCAGCCCAGATATTATAGCAATGACACCACTGAGCTACTTAAGCAAAGCCTGCAGCCATCTCCAGATTTCTTGTTATTCAAGATTATAAGTTTGTTTAAATGATTTAAGTTGGCTTTTCTGTCATCTGAGTCTAAATATCTTCCTGTCTTCCTAATAAAAGTTAAAAGAATGTGTATTTTAGAAAGGCCATTCTGAGTTAGTACAGGGAATGGATTAAGAAGGGGCAAGAATCAAAGTAGGGAGACTTGTTAGGAAGTTATTATAGTACTTTAAGCAAGAAAAATGACCTGAAATAGATAACCACAGTGGGCATAGGGAGGAAAATATAGATTAGGGAGATATTTATTCATTTTATAATAATCATCACCTAAGCATATGTTTATTGATTTTAGAGAGAGCAGAAGGGGAAGAGAGAGAACCATCTTTGTGGGAGAGAAACATCTAGAGTTTGCCTCCTGTATGCGCCCCAACTGGGGGTCAAACCCACAACCTTTTGGTGTATGGGACAGTGCTGCAACCAACTGAGCCACCCAGCCAGGGTGATTACAGAGATATTTAAAAGATGGAAGAGACAGGTAAGAAGATGAAGTAAAGGTTTCAAGTGTCTTCTAAGTTTCTAGTTCGAGCACTAAGCCTCAAAAGTTGTGCCATTTTCCAAAACAGAAATGGTGAAGGATTGATGAGTTCCACTTTCGCCCCATTCAAGTTTGAGACACTGGCGGGACAACAATGTGAACATGATGAGAAGGCAGACAACCATGAATCTTGAAGTCAAGGATGAGGTCTGGATTAGAGAAACCCAGATTTGGGAATTACCATCAGAGTGGGTAGTACTGTGCAACAGCACGACAGTTGACCCTCGAACAATGCAGGGGTTACAGGTACTGTACAGTCAAAAGTCTGCATATAACTTTGACACCTCCCAAATTTAACTGTTAATAGCCACTGTTGACTGGAAGCCTTACTAATAACATAAACAGTCAATTGACATAGTTTGTATTATTTATTGTCACAATTTAGTAAGCTAGAGAAAAGAAAATATTAAGAAAATCATAAGGAAGAGAAAATACATTTATAGTATGTTGCATGGAGATTTCATAAGGTTTCAATAAACCTTATTTATTGAAAAATATTAGTGAACCCACGGAGTTCAAACCCATTTATTAAAGGGTCATCGGTATAATGTAAGCCACATATGTATATAATTCTAAAGTAAGAAATAAATGAAATTAAGTTTAACATTTTACTTAACTCAATAAATCTAAAATATTACTTCAACTTATTACCAATATAACATTATTAATATAACTTACATGCTAATTCTTTAAAATCTGATGTGTATTTAACACAAAGTTTATTTCAAATCATCTCAATGCCTTCTTTATCACTAACAGTTGATTTGCATATAAATTCAATAAAATTTACAGTTAAAAAAGTGGATTAATATACCCAAATTGTTCCAAACAGTTATGTTCTCCAATAACTGAAAGAAAATCATTTTTCTTTATTATTTACGTCCACAGTGAAAAAAATCCCACTCATATTTTTAAAAAGAACTGATCTGCCTTCAGAGCAAAAGCATACCAGTTTGAAAACTACATTTGTCCTAGTTAAGTAATTTCAATAAATCTTGCATCAGCTCAGTATTGTTAACACTGAATTCAGAGTTTTTGCACAAATTGAAAAGCAACTCTAAATTAATCAACAAAACATTTTCAAAAATTTCTAGTAGTTTTTTAGTACATTTACAGAACACTGTCAAATGCAGTTGAAATCTTGTGCATACTGATTTATATGAGAAAAATGTATACAATTATTTTTATTCTCAAAGGTTTCAATTTCAAAATAATATTCTAGTACTTGTCTAGGTAGGGGACAAGTTGGCTCTTTCCTTTCCTTGGACTTTCAAATTCATATCATTCATATCATATTGAGGAGAAAACTACCATTTTCTCTTTATTACATATTTAGCCATTTCTTTCGTAGCAGGAAAATCTTGAACTGGTGTTACCAGTACATACAGGAAGTTTTATAACCCTTCCACAATTCAATAAACTGAAAGAGTATACAGGATCACCAAATTCACTGTCTTAATTCCTCAGCAGTCCTATAAGCTGATGTTGATTCATAGCATTTGCACTCACATGATGGACACTTAACAACTATAACCATCACACCTATCAAAAAACTTAGCAAAAATATTTTCAAATTGTATCATATAGTTTTTGAACAAAGAAATAAGGAAAATATTAGGCTCATTTAAAAATTCTAATGAAATGTAACTTTTAACCTAAGCTTGCTGGAACGCCATTTATTGTGGTAGAAAATTTTTTTTTTTCATCTAGCTGAAACTATTCTGACAAATATAAAAGATTAAATAATAGGTACACAAGTTTGATTTTTAAGGCCATGAATCAAAATTATTTCTTGCAAAAATTTAAGTTCTATAACACAAAATGCACTCCAAGTATTATTTGGGTTGTGTCTCATATTGCATAACTCAACTAAATCTAAAGAAAAATAGTTGTAATTCTTCAGATTTTAAATCAATAATCTCTAACATTCTTAGGTCCTATATTCTATATATTCTATAAGCAATGTTTGGTGACTTAACTAAAGACTTCACATTTCTTTTTATAAAACATGTTTAGGCTTTAACTCATAATTTTCTAACAATTTCTATAACTGAAATAATTTATTTCACTGTCTATAAATCTAAAACTTGTTCTTTTCCACAAAAGAATCCAAGATGTTTTATATCTAGCCAAACTTATAGGCTTGATCCTTTTAAAAATTGTTAAAGTTTTTGTTAGACATTTAATTTTGATTTTAGGCAATTAAATTTCAATTCTTCTTTGACTTTTTGAAAGATAATCTCTTTAATTCATTCATTAAGCATTTGCTGAAACTGCCTCAATATTGTCCACTTTACAGTCTTTAATTGGTTAAATAATAGCTTGTTTTTTTCTGCCACAGCAAACTGAAATTGTCATTCATTATGAAATATGCAACATACCTTCATCTAGTTATTTTGTTTACTGTTCCAGTTGTAGTATTAGTTCCTGTATCTCCAGTTGACTATTTTCAGTATGCCTTCATTTAAAATTTTGAAATTTGTTCAAATTCATATCTAAAGTAGAAAAGTAATTTAATTATAATTATTTCAATTACCAGTTACAATTTACATAATTATCACCATAACCTCTGTTGTCCATATAAAATATTTAGATAAATATGCTACATTATATCGATTTATAGAAAAAATAATTTGCATTGAATTCATCTGTCTACACCAACTCAATCAGTAATGTTTTTATGTAACACTAGACACAGCACACAAGATTGACAGGCCTACTACAACTATCACATTTTAAACAAGGTAACAAAATGAAACATTTTTTAAAAAAACAAAAAAGGTTGAATTAAAAATATTTTTCACTACTTTCATATTTATTTTAATAAATAAATAAATAAATAATTTTCTTAGTCCTATTGAATACAAGTGCTTACTGTACTAGGTAGCACAGATTTGGAAGTGAGAAAGACAAGAGCCAAAAGGCTTGCAGTTTTTATTCCATTTCTCTTTCATTTGATAGAACTTCCAGGACTTAGAACTCATCTTTGTTACGCTATTCTTCGCATTCTTACTAAAAGTAAAACAAAGTGGAAATTGTTGGATTTTCTGTACAGGTTCCATGGAAGGTACATTATAGACCACTCTAGCACGCATTGGTCAATCTCCAAAAACCTACTGTAGCTCCTAAAAACAATCATAATCAACTTGATTGCTTTGGTAAATGCCTTTTAAACAGCACCATGCTGATAAGTTTAACATCTGAATTTCAAAAAAGTTTATATTAAAAATTGTATAGCAAACAATTTACATATGATAAAGCATACATAATACTCTTTATTGTAGGTTTCATATGGCCAGCTAATTCTCATAGAAGGCTTTTGTTGATTTTTTGCCCAACACTTGTATCTGTGGCCAACCTATGGTTGCAATTTGACCAGGATTTTACAAATGGAGTTGCATCCCAATCTGCTAACTCTTTCCCCAATAAAATTATTGTCATTAAATCTGATATGTGACCTATTGTTAAACTACCTCTCACCCTTGTACAAATTATGTTCTTTAAACTGAAACCCCTTTCAGCTTTAGCACTATTGATTGCAACATGCTATCTTTTTAGCTTTTTGTATAGTTGCAGGAATTGAAACATTGTTCAATTCTATATTATTATTTACAAATTCCTGAAAATCATTCAAATCAATTTTATATTTTAAAATTTCACATAAATAATATTTTTTCACTAGTTAACCGTGGTGAAGTTGTTTCTTTATAAGGCCATGTAAAAGGTTCTAGCAAATCAAAATAACTAAAAATACACTCATCATGGTTTCTGTCAGATAAAAGACATAAGTTCATGTGTTGAATTATATTTTCAAGTAACATATCCATAGGAAGGGCATTAAATTTATTATTTTTATTAAATGAAATATTTTAAAATTTATCTGACTTAATCCAAGCATCAATTTGAGACTCATGATTTCCAGCACCAATTATAAAAGTTTCCAAAGCTCTTATGGTGCATTTAATTTTTGTGCTTTCTGAATTTTAGTTTATCTTGACTGTGATGCAGTAGAAAGCAGTGAAAATTCTTCAAGAATATCAATCATTAAAGCTGGATCTTGGAAGAAATTAAGGTTAGCTAATCTCTTTGCCAAACCAGACTAAGAATGATAAAAAGACATAAGTAATACAGGATATGTACACCGTACAGCAGTAGCAGCTTGTAAACTACATGCTGCCCATCTTGGTCTCATTACCAGGCCAATTTTAACAATTTAAATTTCAAGGTCTTTGGCTACAGGTTCTAAAAGCTTGTTTTGATTTTTATTAGATTGATAAATGGAATAAATTTTATCAAGAAATATTTTTAAATGATTAACTTGTTTTATTTCGGATATTGAATCATCAAGTGACAAGTGCAATCAATAGTTTAAACAGTTCCAAATAATGATTTCAGGAAACTTTTCTAACAACTTCGTAGCTACTCCAGATTTTCTTCCCAGCACTGTGTTAGCAACATCAGAACAAAATGCAATTAAATTTGCTTTCACATATTTATTAGTAAAGCCACAATCATTTAAAGTAGTCAATAACGTATTCACAATACATTCTGCTTAGTTCACACCAATTCTTTTAAAGGAACAAATAGCATAACTGGTGCATGAGCTGATTGAACTGTACACTGGAGATAAATAAATAGGGTGCTTTGTTTTCAAAATTGGCATTCTCTTCTGTAATATTCTTATATATATTCACCTTATCCTTGTTACACTGTAGCATTTATTTAAACATTTGACATCTCCATTTTTTTCTTGTAATTCTATTGCCCCCTCAATATCAAAGAAAGACCTATTATGTTTTATTAAATTGTAAACAGTACTGAAAACTTTTACAGTTGCATTGATATTTTTATAATTTTGTTTACTCACTGTATTAGGAATTGAGTCAGTAACAGATTCCTTTAAAAAATCCTGAATTTTACCATGAGCTTTGGAAACATCGTGTCCCTAATTTATTTTCTGCAGAGAAGCTTGTCTAGTAGTTTTATTACAGCCGTTAGTGGTTACTACATATGAAATCCATTCCTTGAACATGTACATGCTTTTCTGCTTTCGATCCTCAATGTCGTACTGTTGAGCAATTCTTATATCCTAATTTACCTTCTTTTATCTCCAGCCATTTGTACTGTGTAGTAAACATAAATGTGTGTTTTTCATTCTAACAATCTGGAAATTTAAGGTGATCTATTTCTTCCTTTGATGAACATGATGGCTTTTCTTTAATGACTGGTTTTTCAACATAATTGGAATTTGATTCCTTTGACTTAGGCAATTCACAATGATTTTTGATCCTATTATTACTGTGTCTGTTTTCATCTTCTTCACATTTAAAAAACACAAAAACTTACCTGTCATTTTGGCATTTTAGAAAACAGAATCTGGAAAATAATTTTACATATGTAAGTTAAGCTCATGATAACACTCTTAAGGGTTAATATAAATAGTTTTGTTTGTGATTTCTGTGTATAATTGTTGAAGTAAATATTAATTTAAAATACTTGCCTGGTTTTTAGTTCATACTTATAACATCAATACAACTTGCTACCTCTTGAAAAATCCACTATCAGTTTTTAAAATTCTACAGCCAATAATTATGTCACAAAATCTATGCTTATTACCCAATTTAACAAGTAAGTTGCTCATATGATTTACAAATAATTACAGTTCCAATGTAAAGAGTGGTTAATATTTTTGTTGACATTGAGTAAGATGAAAGTGAAAAAATGAAGATGTATATCAGAACTCCATTCATCAATAACATTTGCATCTTCGTTGACTCAATGAAGAGTTTTCAAATATTGCAAGGAGATTGCCTCAATTTTTCATATAGCATACAGTCTGGCAGTTAGAGACATATCACATTTTTAGGCTTAACCTGCATTAACATTTTGTCCACTGCTTCCTTTCTTTTCTTTTTTTTTAATTTTTAAATTTTATTTATTTATTTGCTTGTTTGTTTATTTATTTTTAGAGAGAGGGAAAAGGAGAAGGAGAGGGAGATAAACATCACTGTGTGGTTGCCTCTCACTTGCACCCCCAACTGAAGACCTAAGGTGCAACCTAGTCATGTGCCCTGACTGGGAATTGAACCAGTGACACTTGATTCGCAGGCTGATGCTCAATCCACTGAGCTACAGCAGCCAGGTGTTCACTGCTTTCTTAAGTCTAAACAATCAACAATAATCAAATCCTGATTTGTAGTTTAATGATAACCTTGATGTAAATACTCCCATCATGCTATAGGAGCACACCATTATATAGTATTTCTACCATACAGATTCAATGTGTTAATAACTCCAAGTGTATAGATTTGAGTATATGATGAGTTTTGAGTGTTACCCTAAATGATCATTTATTTACTTTAAGTTTATACACTTTAATTTTTAATAATGGCTATGTTTAACAATCAGCTCACAAAATTCCTAAACACTTAACAACTGGTCCTTGCAAGCCAGTTCAAGCCACCTCCAGCACAAATGACAGAACTGAAAAAAACATAAATAAAATATACTCACATAACTATAAAATGTGCTAGGTTCTTCATCTTTTCCACAGACCAGATTAATATATACAAGAACAGGTCTTGATGGTCCTTCCTAAAAAGGAAGTGAGCAAATGTACAAGTCAGGAACACCCATTCAACCCAAACTTGCATTTACAATCAGTGGGTTTTTGTTGCTGCTGCTGTTGTTGTTGTTGGAATTAGCAAAAATTCCTGAGAAGGAAGCCTTGAAAGTGGCACAGAATAATCAGAAACAAAAGCATCACAGGAAAAGATTCAGAACAGATGAATATATATTTAAAGCAAAACCCCCAAAGAGTCTAAATCTACACAGAGGAATAAAGTCATATGGATTTCTTTGGAAATGGGAAATAGTATAGGGATAGTGTTAAGACACATTATCATGGAATAGTATTTTTTCACCTGGGATGGTTATCAATAATCTCTTAGATATCCCAGCTCAAAATAATGGAGTTCTTTGATAGCTCTGTTTCACTCTGTACATTCATATATAATCAAACATCAAACCCTGAATCTTCTCAATCCTTTCTTTACATGCATACGAAATAGACCAAGCCTTAACCACCCCAGTCAAAAACCTAGATTTTTTTCTATAGGCAAACGAATTAATCAATAGTTTTGAGATGGGAACAACAATAGAGCTGTTTCAAGATTAGGAGAGTATGATGTGTGGGAACACTAGTAACAAGATAATCAAATGATAATGAAGTACTAAAGCAGAGCAAGGGCAAGGAGAACAATGAGGAGGTATACTCTCCTATATGTATATTTCAATCAAATTTAAAGATAAGGGCTATTTTTGTACTATCAGATTTTTATCATTCCTTTCTTTTAACATATTGTGTTTAGTTTGAAGTTATGTTTATGGCAGGACACAAAGAAGATGCTGTGCCATAATGTAGACTGAAGGCTGGAAATTGAGATTTACACAAAAAGACTAAGAAATCCAAACCAAAGCACATTAAGTTATAACATACTTCTTGATAAAAGATACAAAAGAACACACACAAAATGTTCTTTTTGTATATGAAGAACCCTCAATCAGAAAACTGTACCCACCAGCATTTCATCTTTATGGAATGTTACTATAAAAAACACAGGGTAAACTAGAAAATAAATTCTGTCTCTGAATGTATTTTAACATAGAGTTAAATTATCATTTTTTGTGTGGCACCATTTAAAATAGGAATATTTTTACAGGGTAGGTCAAACATAGGTTTATAGTTGCGAGTACACAAAACAGTATTCTTGTATTATTACTGATTAATTATTGTATTCATTCAGAGAAGGAAAACTCTGACTCCAAAAAACCTCCGCTGCCTTGCGGCATACCTCTTCTGGGGAAAGGCTAAGGGAGTAAACCCCAACAGAAAATCCGGAGCCGGAGTCCCTAAGGTGGTCTGACGTTGTAGTCAACACCGGCAACTCCTGCGGCGCACCTGAAGCCAAGCTGTATCGACTCCGTCTTTCCCTTGGACCCTTCAGCTGCGAAGAGAGGGGGGGTCTGCTGCATGGGCAACAGCAGACCCTCCATATCACCCTGCCCAGGCTCTGTAGCTTCAGCTCCACTGGAGAGGACACTCCAGCGTCATCGCAAGATGTCGATTCAACACGGGAGGAGACAGATGCCGTGTCACTCCCGAGTCGGACTGCACAGCCATTCTCGGCGGTGCAGATAGACACTTAGGAAGCTACACCATCGTCTCTCGAGACGGACGGCTGCCTACGACGACGACGATTGTATTCATTATTGTAATTATTTCCACAGGAACAACTGTAAAACTACTTTTACCCCATGCTGTTTAATTCACTTCTCTTTAAGAAGCTATCAAATCTTCTATCCACTATTTGGAGACAAAACTGAATATATAAAGCTGGATGTACAAACCTCTGGATGCAAGGATATAAAAGATTCTCTATATTTAAAATAAAATTTAAATTAAGGCTTTTAAATCTCAGCTGAACACAAGCTGATATATTAACTCGGTCTAAATTTACAATATAATTATTTAGTCCTCAGACTATTAAACAAATTTATACTTATTTTTTCAACCTTAATTCTCTAGATTCTTTCTGTTTCTCAAGGCACACAGATCATAAACACATGTGGCACTCCTAATTACACAAAACACCATCAAGATCATAATGTCCCAATTTCTGTCAATATACCACATTCAAGGAGCCAAAATTATTTTTCCTAAAGATCTACAGAATCCTCTTTTCAAATGTTTTACAATACAAAAACAGACACCATTGCTCAATTTCCATAGCTACATCCCTTACTCCTCACCACAAGGAGGCAGTCAGCACCAAAGCCTCTTGATACCTCCAAATACATAAATGTTCCAAGTGTCAGGAAAAGAGTATCATATGCACTATTAATGGGGAAGAATGTCAAGGAAATGACCTTGTAAAGAATTTCTATACAACCCCTACTAGAGCAACAAACAACAACATTAATAACACTGCAATGTTTAGGGAGGAAATTTTTTTTTTTATTTAAAAAAAAAACAAGTGATTTTATGAACTTACCCTAAAAGTAGAGTGATTAAAACACACACACGCATACACACACAATGAAACAGGCAATCATTTTTTAAAAGGATATATCTTTAGCAGCAAACCTCAACCCCTCAGAGAAATTATCAAAAGAATGGTTTGGGGTAGAAGTGCTTTTAGCTAGCTAAATTATCACTTTAAACAGAGACTTCATAATAATTTAAGTTTTTGGTGAAAGTTATACCAAAATGTATCAAAACACTCCTTTACAATGCTTTACAAACGGTGCTCAGTCATATACCCCTGCATTTGTGCCAAAATACGGATTCCTAGGCCTCACTTAAATTCTGATTCAGTATGTCTGAAGTGGGGTCCAGGAACCTGCGCATGTACATTAACGAATGCTTGAAAACAACTGTCCTAAAGAGATCTTCATTAGGAACATCAATTGTTGCGTTCTGCTGTCACATCGTGACCTCAGCGATTAGTGAGACCTTCGAGCTCTCGGTCTCCACCTTATGAAGCTACCTAACGCTCGGGTTCTGGTTCTCACAACCCTCCTGTCTTCTGCCGCCTCCTCATCATTAGCTGCCCCTTCTCCCGCACCTGCGTCTCATCTCTGAGACACTCTTGCCCCATTTCAATACACAGTCTTAAGAGACCAGGACTTTGCAGAGTTTGAAATGGCTCTGCAAGAAGGCATGAGAAGAGGCCTTAAGCGTACATCATGTACTTTGGCCAACAGTCTTTGCAATGGCTGCTGTGGATGCTCAGAGGCCTCTTTTGGTCCATTTCCTAATCCTATGCCATGCTCCACGCTGTCTAGCACCTTAGACGAGCATACATATTTGTTGGGTGATGAACGAACAGATGAGGGGTAGGTAGTCTCATAACCGCTAACCACGCAAGCTTTGACTCTGGGAAAATCCGAATACCGTTGCTACTTACACTAACAAACTGAATGTCATCTTCATTTTCATCCGTTGTGGACTCAGATGCTTCAGGCCCAGCTGGAGGAACGGATTCTATTATCTACAAACATAAGCCAAAACAAGCCAGACAGCGAAAACCGGTTACTCAGGGATGCAGGCTCGCTACTTACGAGCAAGCGTGTTGGCCAAGCCGCAACACAAAACTTTTAGTGGTTGCCTACTCACCTCCGACGCCGAGTCTCCCATTTCTCCGACGGCCTGACAGTACCGCCGCTCCTGTCTGTTATCTGAGCCCAGAAGATGGTTACCTTTTCAGAGGCAGTTTTTTTGCTGGTCTAAATGAAAACGTGGCAGGTATTACTTATGCTTGTAGCTAATATTAGTATTTTTTGCATTTCCCAAAAGTTCACTTAAACTACAGTTGCAATTTTATCAGCTAATTGGAGACTTGTACTTACTGCTTGGAAAACAAGCAGTAAATACGTGGCTAGTGCCCAAATACATTCATGCCCTTCAATTCAGTAATCGTGGCAAGGATAGTGTTTTCATTTTAGATATCCTAATAGATGTCTTAGTGATACCACATCGTAATGTTAATTTGCATTAGCCTAATGACTAATAATGTTGAGCATCTTTTTTATATGTTTATTTGTGATCCATATACTTTCATTTGTTGTGCCTATTAATATCTTATGCCCATTATTTAAAGTGAGTTATTTAGTGTCTTATTATTGAATTTCGAGAGTTAGTTATTCTAGATAAAAGTCCCTAACTTGACATGTGATTTGCAAATATTTCCTACCAGGCTGTGGCTTGTTTCATTTTCTTAAAGTTGTCCTTCAAAGAGATGTTCTTACATTTGATGAAGTCTAATTTATCAATTTTTACTTTTCTCGATCATATCATGCTTTTCGTGGTATATCTAAGAAGCCTTGACTTAAGTAAAGCTAAAACTATTTTATTCTTTGTTTTCTGCTAGAAATTTCAAAATTAGGTTTTAATTTTAGGTCTATGACCAATTTTGAATTCATTTTTGTGTATAGTATGAAGTATGGATTAAAGTTCATGCTTTTCTGTATGAATATAGAATTGTTCCAGCACTACTTGTTAGAGAGAGTATCCTTTCTCTTCTTAATTGCCTTTGCATCTTTGTCAAATACCAGTTGTCCATATTTGTGTGGGTCTGTTACTGAAATTTCTATTTTGTTCTGTGGATTAATTTATCAATCTTTACACCAGTACTCCACAATCTTGCCTACTGTAGCTATGCAATAAGTCTTAAAGTCAGGTGATGTTAGTCTTCCAGCTTTGCCTTCTTTTTCAAATTGTTCTAGGTCTTCTTTAATTTCTCTCAACAATGTTTTGTAGTTTTCAATATACAGAGGTTTTACATATCTTGTCAGATTAATTGCTACGTATTTCATATTTTTAAATGCTATTGTAAGTGGTATCACTTTTCAAATTTCAATTTCTCATTTTTCATTACTATAATGGAAGTAAAAGTGATTTTTCCTTAGCTTTATTGAGGTATGATTGACAAATAAAAATTGTGTATATTTAAGAGTACAACAATGATGTTTTGATATTATTACACATTGTAAAATGATTACCACAGTCAAGCTAACTAACATATCTATCACCTCATACAGTTACGATTTTTGGTGTGTGCAGTGAGAACACTTAAGATTTACTTTGTTACTAAATTTCAAGTATACAATATATTATTGAGTATAGCCACTATGTTATACATTAGGTTTCTAGAATTTATTCATCTTAAAAAATTTGTACCCTTGGACCAATATCTTCCATTTTCCTCATCCCCACAGCCCTGAGCATTCTATTCTCTATTTCCATGAGTTCAGATTTTTTAGATTCCACATTTGAGATCATGCAGTATTTGTCTTTACATGTCTGGCTTATTTCCCTTAGCATAATGCCCTCCAGGTTGATCCATGTTGCTATAAATGGTAGGATTTCCTTCTTTTTTAAGGCAGGATAGTATTCCATCACATTATCTTTACACAGTCATCTGCTGACAGACACTTAGGTTGTTTCCATGTCTTGGTTATTGTGGATAATGCTTCAGTGAACATAGGTGTACAGATATTTCTTCAAGATACTGATTCATTTCCTTCACATATATACCTAGAAGTGTGATTGTTGGATCATGATACTTCTATTTTTAATTTTTTGAAGAACTTTTCATACTGTTTTCCATAATGGCTGTACCAATTTATATTCCCACATACAGTGTATAAGCGTTCCCTTTTCTCCACATCTTAGGTAATACTGGTCATCTTTTGAATTTTTGGTAATAGTCATCCTATTAGGTATGAAGTGATATCTCATTGTGGTTTTGATTTGCAGATCCCTCATGATTAACGATGTTGAGCACCTTTCCATATAACTGTTGGCCATTTTTATGTCTTTTTTAGCAAAATGTCTATTCTTGTCTTTTGCTCATTTTTAAATTGAGTTTTTTTTTGTTTTATTTTGCTATTGAAATGTAGGTGTTCCTTACATTTTTAGATATTAACCTCTTATCAGATATATGGTTTGCAAATATTTTCTCCCATTCTGTATGTTGCCTTTTCATTTTGTTGCTTGTTTTCTTTGCTGTGCAGAAGCTTTTTAGTCTGATATAGTTCAGTTGTTCACTTTTCTTTTGTGGTCTGTGCCTTTGGTGTCATATCTAAAAAAATCACTACCAAGACCAATGTCGAGGGACTCTTCCCTTATGTTTTCTTCTAATAATTTTACAGTTTCAGGTCTTATATTTAAGGTTTCAATCTTGTTTAAATTACTTTTTGTGTATAGTATAAAGTAGGGGTCCAATTCCATCTTTGTGTGTGTGTGTGTGTATGTGAATATATAGTTTTCCCAACACCAATTGTTGAAGAAAACTTTCCCCATTGTGTTTTGGTGGTTTTATTTCTGGGTTCTCTATTCTGTTTTACTGGTCTATGTATCTGTTTTTATGTCAGTCCCATACTCTTGTGATTATTATTGCTTTATAATATAATTTGAAATCAGAAATTGTGATGCCTCCAGCTTTGTTTTTTTTCCTCATGATTACTTTGTCTATTTAGAGTCTTTTGCAGTTCTATAAGAATTTTAGGATTGTATGTTCTATTTCTGTGAAAAATGTCATTGTAATTTTCATAGATATTTTAATAGAATCTGTAGGGCACTTTGGGTAGAATGGACATTTTAACATTGTTGTTCCAAACCATAAACTGATTATTCTGTGTGTCTATGGGCCCTTTGGGAGTCCGCATGTGAGGTGTCCCAAGTGGCTGGCTGGTGGGGAGGCCTCAAAGTGGAGTCTGCCAGTCAATTAGTAGGAGGTTTGGCCTTTTATTGAGTTCTGAGCCTGGGCTGCTGTGAGTCCTTGTCTCTCTTCCTTGCTCCCAACCTCTCCCAAGCACTCAACTGTGCCAGTTACTTCAGTATTCTGGATGGGTGAGAAAGAAGTGAACCTCTTAGTAATTTTCAGTATGGCCAGGAAAGGTGTGCATTCATTTACCATCTCACACTTTCCCCTGGGGTAAAACCATGGGCCAAGGGGGTTTCTCTTTGCACTAAGCTGTGCCACCTTGGGGGAGGGGTGAGCTCTGTAGAGTGAAACTATTCTTCTTACCTTCTTCAATCCATCTCTTCTCAGATTTTTTGCTTCACTGGTGTGCTGGGATTTCTCCACTGGACTTTCAGACTCCCACAAAGGTACTCTCATTAAGAGTGGTTGTTGAAATTAATGCTTTTCTTGACAGATGATGGTAGAAAATTCCTGTTTTGCCATCTTGCTGACCCAACAGCTAAAATACAATTGATTTTTGTATATTGATTTTATATCTTGCAACTTTTCTGGACTCACTTATTCTAATACCTAAAACTGGAGTTTTCATTAGATCTGCATAGATAAACCTGTCGTCTATGAGTAAAAGCAGTTGTTCTTCTTCCTTTCCAATCTAGATGCCTTTTATTTCTTTTCCTGGCTTATTGCACTAGTTGGAAGCTCCAAAAAATATTGACTCTATGTGGTGATAGTGAACATTCTTGACTTGTTTCTGATTTTAGAGGGAAAGCATTCAGTCTTTCATCATTAAGTATGATGTTAACTGCAGGTTTTTCATGGAAGTCCTTTATTGGTTTGAGGAAATTTCCTTTGCATCCTAATTTTCTGAGAGTTTTGTGCACAAGTGCATGTGTGTGTGTTTTAAACAGGAATATACATTAAGCTCTCTGGCTGACTCCTCCAGGGACAGGCAGGTGGAGAAGGGGAGAAAGTTTCAAATGCACTACAAACCCACTGCCTAGCACAGGGATACACAGCCCTTGCCTCTGAGGCTCACACGAAGCTTCAGGCAAAACCTCAGTTCAGAAATAGGTTTCCAGCAGCCGGCAATGAAGCTTAACCCCAACTCTTTAGCACTGAAGTGAAGCTAAGAATCCTGCTTATTATGGGCCTGGGTAGAAACAGAAACTGGTCTGTTTGGTAAGTTGTCTTTCATAAAATGTCTCCAACCACTCTTCTTAGAGAGCACTATTAAGATCTGCTGGGAAGCATCCAACTGCTCCTTTAATTTTCAGGTTTGGGACTTCCCAGGACATAATGACTTTTTTGATCCCACATTTGACTCTGACTAATCCTCAGGGGAAGAGGAACACTGGTATTTATTATTGACTCTCAGGATGATTACATGGAAGGCCTGTCCAGCATCTGACTCACAATGACCAGGACCTACAAAGGGAACATCAACATCAACCTTGAGGTGTTTATTCATAAAGCGAATGGTCTGCTCCATGACCACAAAATTGAAACCCGAAGAGATATTCAACAGAGAGCAAGCATTGAACTTGCAGATGCTGAATTAGGAAAAAATCTCCTTAGCTTTTACCTGACAAGCATGTATGATCATCCAATATTTGCAGCTTTTAGCAAATGGTTCAGAAATTAATTACCCACCTCCCAACCCAGGAGAATTTGCCAAACTTCATTATGTCAACTTTTAGAATTGAAAAGGCATTTCTGTTTGATGTGGTCAGTAAAATTATATTGCAACTGATAGTACCCCAGTAGATAATGAAAACCTATGAGCTCTGTTGACCTCTTGTGTATTTATGGTCTCAAAGAAGATGGAGCAGGAACAGCCTACAAAGAATCAACAGCCATTATAAAGCTGAAATTTACAGCACTTATTTACACTTCAAAATAAGTGACAATATTTCTTGCCCTGGCTGGTGTGCTCAGTGAATTGAGCATCAGTCTGCGAATGGAAAGGTCACAGGTTTGATTTCTGCTCAGGGCACATGCCTAGGTTTTGGAGCAGGTCTCTGGATGGGGGTGTGTGAGAAGCAACTTATCAATGTTTCTCTTTCACACATCAATGGTTCCGTTCCTCTCTTTCTCCCTCCCTTCCCCTATTCCTAAAAATAAATAAATATGAGGGGCGACCCTCTTAAAAAACAGAATTATTTTCTGGAGGGCAGTCCCCTTTTAGCACAGACTGCCTTCACTGGGTGAGTGTCCTGGGAACCCATCTGTATCAGTGTCCCAGTTGGTGTCATTGTGAGAGGCTGTGTTTGGCTTCAGTGAATTTTTTTGAAGCCTCGTTCAACCCGTTTGCCCAGTCCTTGATGGGTGATTTACGAGGACACCTGCCTACACAACACCGAATGTTCAGCAGCTTTTGACCAAAAATGGCATGACCCCCATGCCCCACCTTCCCCATTCAACCAATCTCCTTCTGAGTGACTTTTTTTTTGTTTGTTTCCCTAGATGAAAAAAGTCCTCAAAGAGAAATGTTTTGCTGATGTGGAAGAGGTGGAGCAAAAAATGGCAGAAGCACTAGAAGGCACCAAAATCAATGAGTTCCAAAAGTGTTTTGAGCAATAGAAAAAATGTCTTGATAGGTGCATCATATCAAATGGAGAGTACTTTGAAGGTGACTGAAGTTTAAACATGTAAGAATAAATACATGATTTTTAATAAATAAATTCCCTTTTTTGGGGGTCCTCCTTCATAAAATCTTAAAAAAAAATCTTTAAAAAAATAAAAAGAAATTAAAGAAGTGCCACTATTTCTGACTCTTGTTTGCTTTATCAGAGGACAAAACTTTGAAAGGAAAGGGCTTCTTGATGATAATTTTCATTGCTTCTGGAATACAATCATGAAGTTTTGAGGTGAGAATGAAAATGATGAAATCTCCAAGATAAACAGGAGCCATCTCTAATGGCACTGCTGCAAGTGGGGTTTGAGGAACATCTTTTGAAATCAGATCTTTTTTAATGAGGCTGAGAAATGTTATACTAAAGAAAGAGGAGGATATGGGGACCCTTTTTGACTTCCTGTTTATTTGAACGATAATTATTGAGAAAGGGGTTTTAAAATCTCCAGTTATAATTGTGGCTTTGTCTCTTTCTCCTTATCTATTTCCATCATTTTTTCTTTCATGTATCCTAAAAACTCTGTTATTTGGTACGTAATCTTTAGGATTGTCCTGTGGATTAACTGTCCCTTTTATCATTATGAAATAGCCCTCTTTATCCCTGGTAATGCTCTTTGATTTAAAATCTATTTGAAATCTATCCTAAGTTTCAGGACACTGAGTTCAGTCTAAATACTTTAATTTGGCCCTTGGTTTCAGAGGGCATGTGTGAGTGTAGTCAGGCCGAACAGCACTGCTTGTACACAGCACTGATCGATACTCTCATATACCATGCACTGCATTCACACAGGGTGTTCTAGGTGAAAATGAAGGAGTTGGGGCCCTGGCCTGTGCAGCTCAGTTGGCTGGAGCATCTTCTTGTAGCTGAAAGGTTGTGGGTTCAATTTCCTGTAGCATGGCCAGGTTGCTAATTTGATCCTGGTCAGGGCCCAGGTTCATGCGACCCCAGGTCTGGACATATACAATCCGCATCCATGCTTCTCTCTCGCATTGATGTTTCTCTCTCTCCTTTCTTTCCTCCCTTCTGCTCTCTCTAAAAAAGCAATGAAAAAAATGTCCTTGGGTGAAGATAAAAATTAAAAAAATTTTTTTTGATGCAGGAATTTGGACCATCTTCTGCTGTCTCATAGTCAGATAAGAATGGCAGGCTCAGTAGCCAGTTTAATTTATAGGTCTTCTAGAGAGTTTGGGAAAAGCAGCATCTAGGCACTTAACTTCTCCTGGATTAACTTCCACATCTGTAAAATGAGGAAATAGACTCCATTATTTCCTCTGGATTTTAACAACTTAAGTTAACAAGGAAAGATCTGAACAGATTTTTTTTTTATTTTATTTTTCTTTTTATTTTTGGTTTTTAAATTACAGTTGTCCCCTTTTCCCCCAATTTCTCTCCCCCACCCAACCCACCCCCTCTCCCGCAATCATATCCCTCCCCGTTGTCCATGTCCATGAGTCATTTATACAGGTTCCCTGACTAAACCCTTCCCTCACTTATCCCCCTTCTCTCTGAATAGATTCTTTTAATTAGAGAAGTAATACAAATGCCCCCCTAAACATCCATAGAGAAATGCAAACTAAATAATGAGATAGCTATCATTCATCCCTCGTTATATTGAGAGACCAAGAAAGGAATTAAATGAAGTTGCCTACTGTCACTAGTATTATTTAACATTGTTTTGGAAATTGTAAGCAATGCAACAAAATAAGAAAAAGAAAATAGGAAACAAAAAATTTTTAAGGGAGACAAAACTATCCTTATTTGAAGATTTTCTTTTGGCCAGAAAAAAACAAGAGAAAAAAAGAATACAGTAAACTATTTATATGCTTTAAAAAAAAGACAAACATTAATTTTTCTATATAGCAATGATCAATTATATAGCAACAATAAAAATAAAATACCTAGGTATTAAAATGATAAAAAAATGTGCAGGAACTATACAAAAAATGAAAGTGTTTACTGAGGCAGTAAAAAAACATATAATTTAACTCTGACCTTGTTGCTATAGTAGCAACGCTGGCTGTAACTCTCTGGTAAGAACATGAAAGTAGCCATACTTATATATTTTTTATCTAAAAAATCAAATAAAACAACAATGAGAAATTAAACAAAAACAAAACACTCTACCCTGTTATTTTTAGCAAATAGGGTAACTGATAGAATCAGCAGAATCCAAAGACTTTTAAAAGCAGTTAAAATAAGTGAATTGGGAAGAAAATACAAGGAGAATGTCAAGGTCCCTCAAGAGTGGCAGATGTTAGACAGTACTGTACCAGCAGAAGTATACATCCTGGTGAAAAACCTCATCCAGAAGGGCAAAATCTGTAACTTATAAATCTAGCAACTGAGGGGGAGATAAGTTGAGCTTCAGCAGATGTCACTGGGTTGGGATGAAGAGAGAAAAGACATGGAGAGTATCTAGAGGGCCCCTAGCAGCAGATCTCAGCTCCTGCAAAATCATAGTCACTGAAGGTGAAGGGCTCATCTGGAAGTGTAGGAACTCCATCCTCTGCTGCTGCTGCTGAAGGAGCTGAGGACACAGGGCTGGTGACAGAACTCCTTCCAGACTTAGCTTGGGTCAGAGAATTAGAGGGAGCACAACTACAGTAAAAATTTCTCAGAGGAGCCATACCAGCCTGAATCAGTGGTCTCTATGATAGAAAAGAGAGGCCTTTTGAAAGGTTTGAAGCCTGAAAAGGAACTCTGGCCTCTCCCACCATCCATGAACCCCTGTGTAAATAGCTGGACCACGAAAAATTATGTCATTAAAAAATGTGTTTGCCCAGGTGCTGATGTGGAGCCCAGTTTGGGTGCCCAACCTTCTTTGCTGTGGTGGGACCCTGAGCCATCTTCGAACTCCTAATTGTTGCTCTGGGTTCTTTAAGGTCTGCAAGTCTTGTTCTCAGCACTCAGCTGGGCTAGAAAAGCATGAACCTGTCCAGAATTCCCGCAGGACAGGAAAAGGAAGGGACATCTTAACATGGAAAATTTTCAGTGAAAATGAAGGAAAGCCTGAGAATCAAGGAGAAATAGAAAACAGAGTGCTGGAAAGCCAGAAGTAGCTCAGACTCTGGAAGAGAAGGAAAAGTTAGAAAATGAGGAAAAAACAGAAAACAAAAGAAAGAAGATGAGGAAGTACTAGAGGAGAAACAAACAAACAAACAAACAAACAAAAAAACAGAGAAAGAGGAAAAGCCAAAAGAAGTGAGACAACCAGCGATCGAGGGGAAGTCAGAGCCAGGGAACATCAGGGAGTGAGGCAAAGCCAAAAGAAGGAAAACCAGTCAGGGAACAGACGGCTGCAGGAAAGCACCCAGCTGGGGGTGAGGTACCTGGGAGAGCCAACGGGAAAACCAACAAGGGGCTGGCAGGCTCAGTATCTTCAGGAATTCTAGGAGGCCATATGCAATATGCATTTGAGCAACGAGGAGATGATAAGGTAATTTGATGAGACGGCTAGGGTAGAGGATGAGGTGAAGAAAACCAGACAGAAATTGTAGGGGAGGAGTGCTGTGTGGATGCAAAAGAAGCTTACAGGGCCCTTTTCGCCGGAGGGCCCCACAGGAACTCAGGAGGTGCCGCAGCTCTCTGTTTCAGCAGCAGATTTTCATCCTTGCATGGAAAAATGTTTATGGTGCATTGTAAAGTTAAAAAGAAAACAATTTGCAGAACCATAAAAAATGTGTTCAAGAAAGGCTATGGTCCAGCATCAGTACAAGATATATATATATATTTTTTTAATGTGAAAAAAAGCTGTAAAATTAATGAATGCATGAAAAACGTTCACAAGAAAAATGTCAGAGATGAAAATGCTGATCATACACTGGGATAAAAAAGCTTAAACTATGATTCACACATGTAGGAAGACCACAGAACAGACATGCAGAACTCATGTTAGTAAAATTTTCTTTGACACTTTGCTGTAGTCACTGCAGACCTAGAAATTCCTCCTCCTTCAGAGAACATAAAAAGTCCTTTCATCTTAGTCGCATTTTTACTTTTTATTAATCTGTAATTCTTTATGAAATATGGTTTAAAGTAGAAATATAATTTAATTTTCATTCACTAATTGTCTCATCATTTATTGAGTAAACATCCCTTTCCCTAGTTTTTAAAGGTTCTACTTTAATCATATTTTCAATTCTTATGTATGTGAATACATAATATGTACACTATACCTACATGACTATCAATTGCTTTCTGGATACTCTATTCAGTTTCATTAGTTTCCTTAATTTTTAACTAATTTAGAGCCAATATATGAAGCTGAATTAAAAACCATAATATATTCTATTATCCATAAAAATATTAGTATATCTCAAAATGCTTTCTAAAAAAATTTTGTGGATTGATATTAGAGAGAAAGAAAGGAAGAGAGAGAGAGACATCCATTTTTTTTTTTTTTCTTTATTGATACAGTCATTGGCTGATTCTTGTATGTGCCCTCACTGGGGATCAAACCCACAGCCTTGTTGTATTGGGATAATGCCCTAACCAACTGAGCTACCTGGCCAGGGCTATATTAAAATACTTTAAGGCAGAAGCATAGACATTTTATTGAATAATACAGTTGTGTTTTGCAAAGGAAATTTTATTTATGTTCAGTAGGCAAAACTTATATTACAAAGTTTTTTTTTAAAAGGAAATAACATATATAACACTAAGCACCCTGAACATTGTGTCTATATCCTATATAGAGTGAACATTTACTATGGATATTGTGTGTATATTCTACATAGCCTAGAAAGGGATTTCCCACCCTGGATTTTGTACATCAATAAAAACAAGCAAATGCATTTTATGTTTTCAATGGTATTTATTTATATTTAAGTAAAAGTAGCAAATGTTAACATAAGTTATTTCCTTAAGAATATTCATTTTGTACAACTACATTGTTATCGAGCAACATTTATGGAATGTTCCCTGGGCTCACAGTACTGAACTTTCTATTATATGCATCCTTTTTTACAAGTTTATCCATGAGCTTGTGCACTGAAGAAGCACGGTGTGGCAGTGCAGAGTTGTCACATGTGACAACCTGACATCAAAGGAGAAGCTTCTTGGTGAAGCATGTTTTAGCTTCATTCAGTTACAAAATGACGTCTTTCTTTTTTGTGTGATTATCAACCCCATATAATTTTGTTTAATTATTTTTTCTTCTGATGCTATGAAAACAAATCAGTTAAAACTACACAGTGTAGCAATATAACCAAATATATAAGATATTACATCTTATAAAGAATGTTTTAGATGATATTGATATTTTACCTTACATATCTGTATTTATACTTTGGTCAATAAAAAGAAGCATGTAAACAAACATAATTTTTTTTTCCCTGAAGGTTGATGCATTGTTTTAACAATCAGAAAAGTTAAGTTTGGGTTTATTTCCTTTTTAGGAGTACAATGAAATAGTTTCCTATTAAAATAAAAAGTCTTGCTGTTCTCATTTTTATTTCTATTTTATACATTTTAAGTAACAGAATTATCCTGAATTTTATTGCTAAAACCTTATTACTTGGTTAGATATGATATCAGATTTTAGGCTGACTTTGCTGCTCTCCTGTTTGTGAACACTGATTATTTCACTGTACTTTTCCACACATGTGCTCATGCTAAAGAACCAAAAACTAAAATGGAGAGTGATTGGTAATAATAAATGTACAGCAGTTGACTATCCTGTTAAGTGAGCTGTACAGAGAAGCATTTGGGAATAGAAAAATGCAAGAAATCATAACGCATGCTTATTTGCTAAAAATTCTCTAGTTTGATGCATTGTGGATATTTAGGGGGGCATCTACATGCAGCTTCTTCAGCAAGCTTGCTGCTCCATCAGAAGAGTCCCTCGATGTTACAGGTGTCTCACAGCCTGTCCCTGCCGTGTTTCTCTGTGCTCACTGCCAGGCAGGTAGCAGTTTCTCCAACAAAATCCAATGTTAGATTTAAAATTGGAGGTGCTTTATTTCAGATACCTAGAGTACCTATAAAAAAGCAAATTTTAAAAAACAAAGCAAATTTATTTTAGAATTCTTATAGTGTATTAACAGTGATGTGAATTATTTTTGTGTCCTGTACAAATTTGTGCTTAAAAATACAAATTGTTAATAAGAACTATCACTATTGAAGTGACTTAAGAATTATTTTATGATTTATTTAGAAGAATTTTGGGATAGGTAACAATTAAAATGTTTAACATACTTTAATTTCAAATGACTTTTAAGAAACTTTTTATTAGGTAAATTTCAAATACATACATCAAGTAAAATGAACCACTTCCACATACTCATCAACCACCTTAAAAAGTTACCAACAATTCTTTTTTTCATTCTTCAGTAACACTTGTTGATTCTTAAATGCTTTACCTCTTTCAAAACTCAAGAAAACCAAATGAGCTAGGTCAGAGGCAGAATTACTGCGAAGCTAATAACACTTACTTGCATTGGGATCTTTCAAGAAAGAGGCTCTATAATATCCTCACATGTTTTTATGTTTTTGTTAAATTTGCCAAAATTAGATATTTCAGCCATGAGCAGTTAAGACCACTGTCTCTCCCCATTTCAACTGTTCCTCATTCATATTTTGTCCTCTAATTGTAGCCATGGAGTGTCAGTAAGTGTTTCTGAGATTTTGTTAAGGATTGGCTGGGATACATATTTTTGCTTTGTAATTGCCTTCATGTATAGTTACATTATTGCTGGTCATTCAAAGAATATTTAAGAGCACTAATGCCACAGAAAACTTGAAATGCCTGAAATCATATAGCTCAGATATCAAAGAAGCTCAATAGAGGTTTCCTGAATTTGACAACAATTCTAAAAATCACATTGTTAATAAAGAGTTGAGAACTTAAACCTCTGTAAACTGTCAAAAAGAAAAAAAAAAGGCAATTTCCTATCAACTATGCTAGAGGATAGTCTAAATTATTTTTCTATTCTTTTTATAGAAAAGGCTTTATAAAGTTGTTGTGAAATGAAAAGGCAACCAACATGTATGCAATCTCCCCAATATAGGAGAAAAGTATTATATAGATGTTAGTAACAACATTATGTAATTTTCTCTATATAATGGCATAGCTGAGAAATTTGTTGACTTTTAATCATTATGAAGTTTTCATTATTTATTTATTCAAAATTAATATATACAGTTGTAACAGAGTGCGTAATCATAATTTTTGTGTTTCTTTTCTTAAAGATAATTTTCCAAAATCTGTAGGTTCCATAAATCCTGGATCCACCCTTGAGGTAGGTAAATTCAGAGGTCTAGTAACTTTCCAAAAGCTGTACATTTATTAGGAGGTGGAGCAGGCTTCAAAACCAGACTTTCTGGCCCTAAAACATTTAATCTTATGTGCCAACGTGGCTAGGCTGTGTTACCGTTATTTGGTCAAACACTAGTCTAGATGTTGCTGTGAAGGTATTTTTTTTAGATGAGATTAACATATAAATCAGTAAATTTTCAGTAAAGTAGATTACCCTCCATAATGTGGGTGGGTCTCACTCAATCAGTTAAAGTCTTTAAGGAAGGACCACGAAGGATGGAGCAATTCTATCTCCAGACTACTTTTGAACTGGATACCAAAACATCAACTCTTCCCTGCATTTCCAGCCTGCTGTGCAGATTTCAGACTTTCCAGTTTCCACAATTGTGCATGCCAATTCCTTGAAATAAATTTCTCTTTATATATAAACTATTGGTTCTGTTTCTCTGGAGAGCCATGATTAATGCACGGGGAGTCCGGGCCCCACTCCTCGGTGGCTGGTGCAAGAGTAACTTGCTCCCTGGGAGCTGCTGGAGACCTAGCAGCGCACCAGGAACAGCTGGGGCTGGTAGCCATGTACTTCGTGGGAATTCTAAACGCCAAGGGCACGCTGTGATTACCAGAATGCCAGGCCCTGTTTGGGCCCTGGGAGCTCATTTATGTGCAGAGCCAAGAGCTGCTTCCCTTCCTGGAAGGGGGGCACTGGGGACAGGGGCTGGAGGGCTTCTGCCTCCACCTGCACCTCTACATGCAATTTGCTGCCAGTGCAGAGAGATCCTGGGCCACCGTGCAAGGGCAAATGTTTCTGGAGGTTTGTGCACCTTCAGGAAGGCCACCCTGAGTGTGGAGGTCTTCAGCTCCAGGACCTGCTCCTTCTGGCTCCACAGAGGCTCCAGCAGTTTGAGAATTTAATTGTTGCTTTGGTGGAAAACTCAAGTCCCAACAGCCCTGAGCATCAATAGCCCACATGGGCTGTTCGGCTAAAAAGTGAGACTGCCCAGGGAGTCCACATCATTTGGCAGAAAACAGAAGAATTGTCAGCTTCTCTGGCATGTCCAGGCTCTGCTCTGTGGGTACCAGGAAAAGATACCTACTTCAGGATGCTGGTTCATATACCAGGGATGGCTGTCCCCAGTGTTCTTCCTCTTTTCTGACTTGCTCTTCATGGCCAAGCCTCAACCCGCACTGCATCTGCTGCAGAGTGGCACCTTTGCCTGCTGGCCCAATGTCCACTCCACAGGGCTTCTGGCTACTCAGGAGGCCCCAGTGGTGGACTGCACAGCCTGTCATTTCCCATTAGAGCAGCTAATGCTTATGTCCACAGACCAGGATGTGCTGCTGTGCTAGTGGCACAGAATGACTTTGGCCATCAGCAGCCAGAAGAACTAGAAGAATCTTACAAATTCCAGAATCCAGGATACTTTAGGAAAAGGTCAGGATCAGGGTACAAAGGAATCTTCTTAGTACTAAATAAAACACAGAACCTTCATGATTTGAGAAGGGTCACTTTGTGCTTGCCTGGGACTAAGCCACACTGGGTTATCTGGCCAACTCTTAAGAGCCAGGAAGCCAAGTCTTATGCAATTGAAACTCTACTGAGGTGGTCCCTCCAGCAAAGATGAGGAGACTTGGGACTAACATGTTCCATGCTGTGTCTATGGTCAGTCATTTATCAAGGTTGCAGCTTTGTAAATGTGGCCATTTTTATATTGTATATGGTTTCTATGATTTCTTTTCCCCCTGGATTTTAGTAAATTTCTTTTTGTTAAGTCCCTCTCCCCTCAAAAAGAAATATGAAAAACTACATGCTAGTGTTGGCTCTCTGAGAGTTACTAATTGTATGACCTCGTAAGTTCACTTTACCACTTTAGGCTTTAAGTTTCATTACCCCTAAAATAAGGAAGACATTTTAGACTAGGATTTTTCAACCTTGGCACAGTTGGTATTCTGGGCTGGGTAAATTCTTCGCTGTCTCTGTACACTGCAGGATGTTTAGAAGCATCCCTGGCTTTTGTCCACTAGATGTCAATAGTATCCCCTAGTTGTAACAACCAAAAATAACTCCAGACATCTTCAAATATCCCCTAGTTGAGAGGCAGGGGACAAATGCCCTCCTATCCCGTTTCAATGCTGCTGTATTACATCATCTTTATTTTATAATATATGTATATGTAATATTATGATAGAGATTATATTGAGGCAATGTGGAAAATTTCTGGAGAAGGCTGTTTGACCTCTTAGTGGGATGTTATAAAGGTGGTATTCTAATATTTTTATTCTTATAAATGCAATTTTCTTCAGCTCCTGTAAGAGAAGCAAAAAAATGGAGAAAGACCAGAAAGACTGGCAACATGAAGCTCTTGGCAAAGTGTGAGCTGCAGGCAATGTCGAGGGCATTGAAAAAACATAAATTGAGTCTCTTTACAATGGAGCTGGAGCTGCCATCCCAGAACTGCATTTACAGGTCTTATTTCTCAAACCCTCAGAATGTTAAAACTGGGCAAAATAACCTTTTGACTGGGCCTAAAGCAGCAGTGTCCCAAACAACTGTTTGCAAAGATAATAAGAAAGCAGTTATAATGACTACCAGACTAAAAATTAAAAACATTCTTTAGGATTAGCATCCCCATGTTAGCTTCTCTGCACAATAGAAATTCCTTACTTCTATTCATGTAATTGTTCTGTTCCCTTTCTCATAAATAATCCTTGCCTTCACCTTCTAATCGGAACACTATTCGGGTTTCTGCCTGAATCAGTACTTTCCTAATAGCTATTCTTTTGGATTTCAGATAAATGCTTGCTGCCTCTCACTCTGGCCTAACAGCAGTCAGAGGAGTGAGAGAGAATAGATGCAAAAGGGAGAAGGATGGAATTTAGCACTAATCCTCAAAGAAATGAGTCTTAGCTGGGAAATGGTTGTCTTTTCAAATCTAAGTGACCAGGGGCAACTTTGAGCTCAGCACTGGGTGGAGGGCACAGTCAGCCACTGAGCACGTCAGCGGGGGCTGCGAGGCTTTTTGAATGAATATGAAGTATGTATGGTTTTGCAACATATCAACTGCTAATAGTAATGTAAGGGAAAAAAAATTTTTTTTTTCCAAATAATACTCTGGGGGGACAGGGGCTGAGCAGGCGGCATGGTTTTCTTAAAAACGTGTAGTCAATTACCACTAGGTGGTGCTATATCTGACTACTACATAAAGCATGGCTAGATAAGCCGTTCTTCCCTGCATATTTTCTCAGTCTTTTTGAAGTAATTTTGATTTAGATATACTTCAAATGAAAGATGCCTGTCCGTTAAAAAACATTTTTTTCCATTGAGAACATATGTACTTCCAACATCTTGTTAATTTCTAATTCTGACTTAAAACACATCCATTTCTATTCCAAGCAACTTGGCAACAAAGCAAGGGTCAGGCTCAGAAGGCACTAGTACACATTGTATTCATAGCAAAAGATTTGTTCTTTTAAAAAAAATTTAAATAAGGCCATGTCCAGGTGATTTACTAACTCTACTACTG
Organism: Furipterus horrens; assembly: GCF_987537825.1. Classification (NCBI taxonomy): domain Eukaryota; kingdom Metazoa; phylum Chordata; class Mammalia; order Chiroptera; family Furipteridae; genus Furipterus; species Furipterus horrens. The sequence continues at coordinate 108,896,469 of NW_028327176.1, read as the reverse complement.
GCAAGTACAAGCAAAACTGGTATAAAAACCTTTTAACTTTAATTTCTTCAACTCTCTGCTGACTGACCTTGTCAGAGATGAGTTTTGTGTTTACTTCTGGCAGTCTCAGATATTGAAAAGGCAGAAGTTAGAATATTGATATGCTTTGAAAGTCTCTGAAATACAATAATGTGCTACAAAAGATAGCTCTGTGACTTGTATGTCTGGTTGCATGGCAGTTAGAGAGGGAACTTGGTCATTATACACCAAGGTAACAGGGTAACCCCGTTTCAAAATGATATGTCCTAAGGGCTCATTTAAGCAATTATCTACTAACTGAGAAGTTGTGAAATTCACAATCTACTGAAATTTTTAATCACTTGGTGATTAGATGTCACTATCTTTTATAAATCTTCAAGTCAGTCAACGAATCCCTGAAGTTGTGATAAGTAGTTTCGTTTGTTTGTTTTTAAGGAAAAAAGACTACTGTTGCCCCTTATCAGTAGCCTTACTTGTAGAACAACACAGTAAGGGATCCTCAAGGCTGACGAGGTGGTAGTCGGCAAAGGGTGCAGGGTAGGTTAATTAAATTACTGCCATCCCTGCAGTTCCACATTCCACTTGAAACATGATCAGAAGAAAAATAGAAACAGACTTATAGATAGAAAGCAGGCTGACAGCTCTGGGTTAGGGGAGGGTTGGGGAGTGGAGGGGTTGAGCAAAAAAGAAAAAAAGAGAATTCATGGACACGGGCAAAGAAAACAAATAAAATAGTCTCAGAGTGGCTAGAGTTAAGTGGAGAAAAGGCAAAGTAGAAGTTAAATGAACAAAAATCTGCCCTCATGTGTTTACTATATACCTCTTTTTAAAATTAAAATATTAATAAACAATAATACATATTTTTCACATATTTTCCATCAAAGTAATGGAAAGAAAGGATGAGCACAAGTGAAACAGCCAGGACTCTGGGTTGCTAAAGCAAACACAGAATTTCATTTTGCACTTTTATCTAGAGCAGGGCCTGAGTCTAATGTGTTATCTCCCTCAAAACTCACTAAAAAGAAATTATTCTTTTTCTTAGCATAATAAAAACATTGTGGTAAAACTCCTTATTGAACAAACAAACAAACTATAACAACTGATTTAAAGACCTAAAGACAAGGAGCAGAATGGGAGATGGCAGAGGAAACTCCTCAATACTTCCAGCCAGGGGTTTGTACACAAGTCAAATCACTGTTCTCAGGGCTGTAATTCAGTCCCATTGATGCACGACAGATTTTCTCCAAGGGTACCTATTGCCTCTGTTCTAGGGAAGCACTTCCTAATTGTCCTGTGTTTCTCCTCTGGCTCCTTTCTACTCCTACCCACAACTGACCACATATTCTGTGAAGAAAAGAAAGAAGTTCCTCAGTAAAACACATTTGGAAAATACTACATACTATATAGCCTCTTCTTAGAGTTTTTTGGTGCACTTGGGCATATTAAAGGGTATCAGAATATCTCAGAGGTTCTACGAAAAAAAAAAATCTGTGTAACAGAACTCATCATTTCCCAGAACTAAACTCCCTTTTCTGTCCCCACCCTCACCCCCAGGAATACCAGCATTTCACAGACCACTAGTACTCTGTAGTAGAGGGTTTGCAAAATGCTTCTCCAAGGATAAAAGTATTACATCTTCATGCTGCGTTAAAAGGATTGTGAAGATTTAAAATACTTACCAAAAGGATCTACTTAATATCCTGAGAGTTCATATTTCTGCTTAAATTTGGCTTCTTGGTGCAGTTGTTCAGCTTTTGCCCTATCATTCTTCTGATTGAGACATCATCAGTGTTGGGAAATAACTGTTTTGTGACTCCTGTATAAAACAACATTAACACAAACACTTTATGAGGCCTTTGCATCTTAAGGTATGAATTGAGATAAGGCATGAAGCAATCCACATTATAATTTTGTTTTCATTTTGTAAAAGCAGCCCAAATACCCACAAGACATTTAAATAGATGAATATATAGGCAGGTTTTACAAAGCAAAGCAAGAGATAACAGAGGTCTATATTATAAGCATAGAACATATGTATTTGTCTTCCTATGGTACTGTTCAATTTTAACTTTGCTACTTGCTCTGAACTCTGTCTCCTTGCTCCAAAATGTTAGGAATTTCATTTTATTCATCCCAACATCAATTGAGACAAGTAGAGTCTGACTGACCTTTTTCCAAGTAAGAAATTACATCCTGTCAAAATGTAGAGAGCTGGGTGGGATTCAGTGATTCTGTAAATTTGTTGAATATTTGCAAAAGAATTATATGAAAATCTAAATTATATTTAATGAAATGTATTAACTTAAAAACCATAAAGTAGTCAAATTAACATCCATATTTCTAGAATAAAAAAAAAAAAAAGGAATAGAACCAAGATAAAAAAGAGGAAATAACATATAAACTGTTACTGAACTTTTGGTTGAAAGGAATTTAAAAATTAAATTTACTTTTCTAAAGCTATAAATTTTATGAAGCCAAACATTTCAATGATATAAAATATAATTTTAGTTTAATATCTACTTTTAATGTAAAAATTTTCTACAAAATTTCTCATATTTAATAGGGTTTAGACTATCCAGAGGTTCTTCTTTCATAGAAAAATAAATCTGAAGGAAAAGATCACAAAAGAAAAGGTTAACGTTGAAGGGTAAAATAATTTCAAAATCATGTGACAATGTAATACAATTATATTATCACCTATAATTTCTTGAACTTCATTCTGATTCATAGCTGGCTTTACAGCTTTCTCCCTTGAAGTAGAGGATTTTGCACCCGTCAGGCTGTGTGTGGCCATGTATTCATTTGTGTATAGTACTTGCATTAAATCATTAATAAACTTCTGAGGCTTGCTCTTGTTACAACGGGCAACCTGCCATTTTTCAATCTTGAACTAAAAAATAAAAAATAATAAATGAAATTGGAAAAAGAAATCTCTGAGAAATATATTACTAATCAAGGCATGCCATAAGACAAAAATCAAGGTTCTTTTAAGTGATGTATTATACTTTTAGCATATACTTTATATTTCAAGGGTTAGCATTAAATATTGTCTTTGATATAATTCCCAATATTTATGAGGTATTTGTTCCAGAGTATATACAAATTCTTGTTAGGCAATCCAGATTTGGTGCTTCAACTAAATGTAGTGGGCAGAATACTGGCCCACTGAAGATATCTACACTCTGCTCCCTGGAACCTGTGAATATGCTACCTTATACGGGAAAAACAACTTTGTAGGTATGATTAAAGTTAAGTATCTTGAGATTGGAAGATTACCCTGGATTATCCATGTGGTCCCATCTCATTATAGGAGCCCTTACAAGCATGCAGAAGAGGAAGGTGGAAGAATGGGTCAGAAGAGAAGACACAAAGGAGGAGAGATTCAGAGTGAGAGGGACTTTGCTTGCCATGGCTGGCTCTGAGGGTGGTGGAAGTGGGCCTCAAACCAAGGGATGTGGTTGCTTCTAGAAGCAGGCATGGCCTTCAGTTTCCAGTCAGCAAGACAACTTGGACTCAGTTCTACAACCACAGAAGCTGAATTCTGCAACAACCCAAAAGACCAGGAAAGAGATTGTTCCATAGAGCCTCCAGCAAGGAGTGCACCTACCAACAGCTTGATGTTGCCACACTTCTGACCTACAGAACTCTGAGACAATAAATTTGTATTATTATAAATTACAAGTTTTGTGGTGATCTGTTATACAGAAATATGAAACGAATGTACTAAGATTAAAATATTCTGAATGTTAGATTTTTAGTATTTAATTAATGTTCTTGAAGTCATATTTTCCAATGATGATACCTAATTCTAACAAAACTCTTGTCTTTTTAGCTTTTTTCTTGATTAAAAGAAACCAAGAAAGTAGAAAAAGAATTTTTGTCCAGACAGCATACAGAGGATGAAATTTACCCTCTCTCAATGATATAATTTCAAATGCATAGCTATCCTTCTGTCAGTGGGTTAAGAATTTTCTCGTTTAAAAACTTTATCACTGTCCACAATTTGACTTTAGTTTTCTAAACTAGGTATTTGTTTCACAAATATTAGATTCATTGTAAAAAATTGTTTTATGCAATTGGGATGTTATGGTTATGACCTAAAGGTATCTGATAAAACAATGGTCATCTTGTGTTCTTATTTTAATTTTTTATATTTAACTACCTCCTAGAAAAAGATAGGGCAGGTATTCCAACTGACCTGTTTCTCATCAGTATGATGCTCTTCTTCAGCTCTCAAGGAAATTGGTGAACTGGAATTAGAATTAGAATTAGAATTACTGCACATTGAGGCAAATGAATCTGGTGAGGAGTTGTTTGTTGCTCTCCAGAGGGTGGACGCAGACGTGACCATGGTTCCTCTACCCTTAAGCACAGCCTCCGCCATACCAACCAATTCTTCAAACTGGGCAACTGCTTGTGGTAACACTAAAATGGCAAGAAAAAGTAACACTTTACAAATATTTTCAATAACAGGGGAATATATACATTTTCTATCATGTATATATGCATATAAATATGTGGAACAAATTGTTAACATTTGCTACCTTTGGAAAATAAACATGGGAAGAGGAGTGGTTGGGATATATTTACTTTTTATTATTAAATAATGTAATAATTGCTTAGTAACAAAAAGTCAATTTCAGAACTTTTGGTGATTGTATTTAAATGTTTATGCATTACATCGTAACTAAAATGAATGTTTTAACTAGTTGATTTTTTTTCCTAATTGCTAATAGTATTATTTAAAAGTGTTTAATCTTTTGTTTGGAGACATTATTGATTCTATTATCAAACACCTTCCAGATACTCACATTAAGCCAGCTTAAGTGACAAGATAAAATAAGCTATTTCTCACAGATTAAAATAAATTTTACATGACCTCTGTTTGGGGTTTACCAGGGAGTCAAATTCCATCAAACTAATAAAAATTCATTGCGCTAACCAAATCTTTTTTTTTTTTTTTTTTCCACATATCAAAGACGAATTCTGGTAATTAATTGAAGTTTCTCTTTGTTCTTTTTTTTTCAATGGAAACTTACACATTCAAAGATTTCATGTCTCCATGTAAAATGATCTTCTCTGTTGTTTTATTTAGTTTGTTTCCTAAGGACAAATAACATTTTGTTGGAGTTGGAAGTCACCTTGAGCCCTATCTAATTCACTCTTCATTTTATGGTTGAGGGACAAAATGACAGAAATGTTTTTTGTACTTGTCTTAGGCATATTATTGCGCTATAATCTTTAGAATAATATAAGATTTGACAGCTGAAAATCAGGCATATTGATACATCTGGTATTATATTAAAAGAAAAGTAGGAAAATCTACTAAAAAAATATCTTATTTTATATTCTTTCAATTAATAGTTACTAAGCACTTCTCCTTTGCCAGACACTTATTCAATCAGAAATTACTTATTGAGCATTTAATGATATTAAACATTGATCTAGTTTTTACTTTATACCAGGCATTATTTTGGGAACTTAACTCGTGTTTATTCATTTAATCCTCATTGTAGCTCTCTGAGATAGGTATTATCATTATCTCCAATTTATAGATGAGGACAGTTAGGCAGTGAGAAGTAAATAACACATCCAGGGTCAACCCAATTAGTTAAAAGAAGAACTAAGATTCAAATTCAGACTGCCAATTTCATGTTATAAACTATAGTGGATTCTAAAGCAACATGAGTTTGAACTACATAGGTCCATTTACATGCAGATGTTTTCCATAAATAATACAGAAAATTTGTTTGGAGATTTGCGACAATTTGAAAAAACTCACAAACTGCATAACATTGAAAAATTGAGAAAAACTTGGGTATGTCATGCATGCATATAATATAATACATATACAAAAAATGTGTAATCGATTGTTCATGTTATTGGTAAGGCTTGTATTCAACAGAAGACTACTAGAAGTTAAGTTTTTGGAGAGTCAAAGTTATACATGGATTTTCAACTGTATAGTCAGCACTCCTGACCCTACATTGTTCAAGGGTACTCTACTACATTATGCAGATTCTCAACATTTTCTAGACACTATGTTAGGTGCTAGGGATGAAACTGAAAGCAAAACCATATGTGATTGCAGCTTTGTGGAACTGAAAGAGGGGTGGGGGATTTTATTTACATAACCATTCTGTGAAATAAGAATTTGGCCTGCTCAAAGAGAGGTCTACCCTTCAGGCTGTTAGAAACAAGGTCATAGTGACTCCCAAACCAGTAGCAAAGTCATTGGTAACAAAAGGCAAATGTAATTGAAGGGTCTTAAGGGCAAATGTAATTAAAGGATCTCTGAGAAGGGAGTGGATAACATTAGCATATTCACAAATCACAATAGGGGCATTTAGATGAACGGGTTAGATTGTACCTCCTGAGTATCCAGTCATGGAGAAACGGGGAAGGAGGAGAGGGGAGGGGAAACTAGTTGCGTTAGGGTGGGGAAGCTAAGACTATAAAACCAGGTTCCTTTGTCTACTTGGCGCGCACATTCTCCTGGCTGTGAGGGTGCGCCCGGCTCTGCAGACTCGTGAATAAAGGCCTCGTTTTACTGCTCAAGTCCTGTGTCCCAGTTTTTATTGTGAGCGTTTCTCACAATTTGGGGGCTCGTCCGGGATCCTCCGCCTGTGTGCGGGAAGGGCTCTGAGCCAAGGCGGGGAGACGCGTCCTACCCGCTTTTGGGTGGCCCGCTTGACCCAGGGCCCACCCGCCTCAGTGTCCGGAAACGACCCGAGACTTCTTGTTGGGACAGCAGTGGATCGACGCAGGGGGAAACAAAAGCAAACACCGCGGCAACCAGGCAACCTCGTGCACGGGCCAAGGTAGGAAAATTGGACTTAAGTACTGCCTTGGTGGTTGGGCATCCTCGGGAAGCTGATTGTGCGTGTGGCTGGTATGAGTTGTGTGTGTGGCTGGTACGAGTGTGGAGTGCATCTCCGCTGGGTCCGCTGTCCCGTGAGGGAGACGGCCGGAGTGCACCTCCGCTGGGTCCGTTGTCCCATGAGGGAAACGGCCGGAGTGCACCTCCGCTGGGTCCGTTCTCCCGTTAGGGAACGGCCGGAATGCACCTCCGCTGGGTCCGTTCTCCTGTGAGGGAACGGCCGGAGTGCACCTCCGCTGGGTCCATTGTCCTGTGAGGAAATGGCCGGAGTGCACCTCCGCTGGGTCCGTTCTCCCGTGAGGGAACGGCCGGAGTGCACCTCCGCTGGGTCCATTGTCCTGTGAGGGAAGCGGCCGGAGATGAACGAAGCATCTCGGTCTGTGTGCAAGTAAGCGAGTGTGGAGTGCCCCTCTGCTGGGTCCGTTAGGTTGAGAACACAGCCGGATTCAGCCACGGGAATCAGCTGAGGATGGGAAATGGAAATTTTAGGCCTAGGGGTGGGGACCAAAAGTAAGGAAGAACAGACAATGGTAAATTATTGTTGTTTCCTTTGGCCAAAGGAACCCATTTAGGGGAAATCTGTCTCCTAGCCCCGATTTGGGTCTGATGAATGTTGGGTTTGTCAAGCCCTGGTCTTATATGTGTGTTCAGCTTTTTTGGATTGTTTGTTTGTTTGTTTGTTTGTTTGTTTGTTTTTGGAGAAGGAAGAGAGGGGCATCGCTGTGTGGTTGCCTCTCGCTCGTGCCCCCAGTTGGGGACCTGGCGTGTGGCCTGGTCGTGTGCCCTGACTGGGAGTTGAACCGGCGACACTTGGTTCGCGGGCTGGTGCTTGGTCCACTGGGTCACAACAGCCAGGGCCAGGCATCAGCCTTTAAGGAAGAGAGGGAATATGCTCTCTGCTGATCACCACCTACCAGCAGATCCGCAGGTCTCTTCCCTGTAAAAAAGAAAAAGATAAGGCCTGGGACCCTCTGTCCTGTCTCCCATTGCCTTATAGCCCTGGCCAGCCAGCAGCCAACTGGGCAGAGGCACCGTGGACGGACAGTACAGACGGAAGAGGCCAGGAACACCTAGCAGATACCCCACCAGTATCCGCCCCCATGACACCTACGGCGCTGGTGGCAACTTATCTAAATTAAGAAAGGAATTGAAACAATGTAATCAAGACCTAAAGAACTTCCCCGTTCCCTCAGAGCAGCCGGTTTCCCCTTAGGGAGGTCTCCATGGGTCCAGGACATATTAGATATGTCAAATGCTCCTTCAACAAGCACTGAAGTTAGAAACTTCAAGCGCAATATGAAGCGCTTGGTAAAGGACCCCCTTGGACTGGCAGAATTAGATCAGTTCCCCGGACCCAGCATATACATGTGGACAGAATTAATGTCTATACTAGACATCTTCAGTGGGGAAGAGAAGGGAGTGATCAGACGGGCTGCTATGAGGATATGGGAAAGGGAACATCCCCCCGGTCAGGAAATTGTCCCAGCCTAACAGAAGTTTCCCAGTATAGACCCTGATTGGGATAACAGGCCGGAGGCTAGGGCTCAAATGAAAGACCTTAGGAGCTTCGTCATCAGGGAAATCAAGGAGTCCGTTCCCCATGCACAAAATGTCTCCAAGGCATTCGAATACAGCTCCATCAGATCCCTGCAGAAGCTCAGGGACAAAATGAGGAAGTATTCTGGTCTAAATCCAGAGAATGCTGTGGGACAGGGACTCTTAAAAGTCACCATTGTAACAGAAACTGGCCAAATATTTGTAAGAAATTGCAAAAAGTAAGTGAATGGGCCAATTAAAGCAACTGAAAAACTCTTCAGGGAAGTTCAGAAAGTGTATGTTAGGAGAGGAGGAGAATGAGGAAGTAGCCCTCTTTAACTCTCTAAATCCGGGAGACAAAGGAACTGTTTTGGCGCCAAACTGCGCCCAGGTAAAGGCGCCTCCCATGGCACCACCCCTTCCGCAGGTAGGGGCCGCTCCCGCGGCACAGCCCTCTCCCCAGGTGGGGTTCCCGCGGCAGCATCGGAGGCTCCTGGGGCGCAGCCCCCTCTGCAGGTGAGCGTGGCTTCTGCAGTGCCCACCCGTCTGCAGATTCAAGGGACTTCCCTCTCAGCACGCCTTTTGGTTATGGCCTCTGAAGTGACTGCAAAGCCAATGACTCCACCTCTCCAGGAGGAGAAATGGGTCTCTCCCTCCAGAGCCTGCATGAAGGTTGTGATTTGGACACTAAGCCTCATAGGTATACTGCCATTTAGGGTAAGCCACGTGAGTGCTCCACCATGGTGGATAAGTCACGTGGGTTTGCCACCATCTTGTGGGTGGTACTTATGGGTGCCACCATCTTCAAAGATGCTGCATGTAATGCTGCCGCCATCTTTGAAGTGGGCAAAATGGTGGGTTAGATATGCTCTTAAGGTGATGTGCTTTGTTTGCAAAATGGTATATGTCTAAACATTCAAGTCATTGCTGCATGACAGGTGTTTGCAAGGTCTAAGCTTCAGAAAACTGCAGAATATCTACAAATCTAGGAACTTTTAGCTGCCAGATACTGAGTTTGAGTACTGTCCTTCACCGTGTGGAAAAGAACAAGGATTGGAAGCATGTTATGGTTAAATCTAAAGCAGTAAAGGGTATTTAGAAAGTTTGTGAATGTTGCAGAAGGTCTGAGGAAAGTTGTAATTATAAAAAAAAAAAATTTAAAAAAAGAGTTATGGAAGCTTTAAACCTGGGAAAAGAAAACCTCAGCTGCTTGTGTTCTGTTTATGCTCTGAAAGGAAGAATTGAGGTTTCCCAGGGAAATTTTAAAACTTCACATGAAAGAAGGGGAACCAGGAAAGGTGTAAGGCATGTAAATAAAAAGGTTGGTTAGAAATTTATAAAGGTTTTGAGAAGAAATTGTATGGTTTTAGTAATAGAAGGTATAATGCATGGAAATCAGTTTTGAAGGACAAGGATTTTCCTTCACGCCTTTATATTTTTCTCCCTACGGGAACCCTCCAGTATTTGGCATTGTAAAGAAGTAAGAAGTGACATAAGGTTCCTTTGCATAAAACTAATAAGACCAGTTGCTAATGGTGGTAATGTCAGCCGAGGCTTTGACTGGAATGTCATGCCTGAAGAAGGCATGCCTAGGCTAATGCAAGCCCATGAGGGAAAGGCCTAACACCTTGGGTGGTTGTGCGGTTCATGGCAATCTTTCTAGGGAAGAAACAAAGGTTGCGTCCCTGATAAATGGCTAGGAGGAAACTTTAGGCACAATGGAAAGCTTGAAGAACTTGTAAAAAGCATGGGTTTTATAGGCAAGCCCAGATGGCAGGTGTGTGGCTCAGTTTCTGTGCCCTGATGGGCAGACTAAAAGTCAACATGAAGGTTCCTTGTATAAGTTCCAGCAAAGCAGACTTAAAAAATTTTATGTGGTCAATCACTGCTCTTGTTGTGTTTATGCAAATGAACAGGCTAAATTAAAACTGGACTTAATGCAGTCCCTTTAATAACAAGGAGGGTAATCTTAAGGAGAAAAATCGTGATTTGAGGAAAATCACAATGATCAGTGGTAGACTATAAACTAGTGCAGCTGTGTCTATAAAGTTTATTTTAATTAAAAGTTTGTTTTCATTCAAAAGTTAAACCAGGTATGTGACATTATCAATAATGCTTAATTTACAGGCAAGAAGAATGTCAAATGCCTTGCAACTGGATGTCTTCCCAATAAGACAGTCTTGCAAATTTAGAAATTGGTTTGTGAATTGTGTTGTGTGAATAAACATGTGTGTGTTCTTTCTGTTTTCATAGGATATAAGCCTATAATCTCATTACCTGAGTGATTGTCTGTACATAGAAGCCTCACTTAAGAAGCCCATCTGCATTGCTGCCTCCTGAGACTCAACAGTTTGGCTGAACTAAGTGGTTGGGTTGGCGAAGTATGGGTTGGTCAGTGGGCTTCACTTTAAACTGGTCTCTCTTTTGCTTAAAATAACTTTCACCAAGGAGCTCCTTCCCGAAACTGCCAGCCTCTCCAGTGCAACCCTCTTCTTCTGACACTGAACCAGCCACAGACCTTAAGTCAGGAACCCCATGTGGCTGCCAGAGTTTATGGCCTAAAAGCTAATGTATCTGACATAAATCCAGTAGGGTGGCTAGGTCTTCACTTAGTGACAACTACTCCTTCCCTAGAAAATCTAACTTCTCTCAGCTACACCTCAGAAAAGACTCCAGAATAATCCAGCCAAGGTAAAAGTTTTTAAGGTATTAGATCTCAGACAAACCTTAGAGATAGAGACTGGGTACGGAGACGCAAATGCTTGGGTAGAATGGGTCAAATTTGCTGTTAATTCCCTGAATAAAAGCAACTGTTATGCTTGTACCACAGGGAGACCCCAGGCACAGGTCGTACCATTTCCACTAGGCTGGGACTCTGACCCCTCGGGAATCGCCTGTATGCTCGCTCTCTACCAGGATGAGAATGCATGGGGAAATGGGACTTGCAGAAGCTTGTCTCTCCTCTTCCCTCTATAAGGAGTAATGGGACTCAATCCCTCCCTTCATACTCAGTGGGGCCCATGAATTACTCTTCTTGCCTCTCTAGGTGGGAAGCGAATTCGGGTACCCCTGCAGAAGAACTCCGAACATGCACTCATACCAGAAATGCGAGCCACCTTCACAGTGGGGCCGGCGACTATATTCCCCTCCAAGTCCCCAGAGCAGATGTCTGGTGGTATTGTGGGCAAAGGAGTCTCCGGAAAATCCTACCTGACAGGTGGAGTGGAACCTGTGCCCTGGTTCAATTGGCTATCCCACTTACCCTAGCATTTCCAAAACCGGTCCAGACTGCCCCTGTTAGGGAAAAGAGGTCAGTGGTGCCTGGTGGATCCTTTGATCCTCATATCTATATTGACGCAATTGGGGTCCCCAGAGGAGTTCCAAATGAGTTTAAAGCTAGAAATCAAATAGCAGCAGGGTTTGAGTCAGTGCTCTTCTGTTGATTTATTTATTAAATGCCACCAGTTGAGTGGCTTGGGAGAACAGGATGGCACTGGATATGATATTGGCAGAAAAGGGAGGTGTATGTGTAATGCTCAGGGGGCAGTGGTGCACCTTTATCCCTAATAATACAGCCCCTGATGAATCTATCACTAAGGCTCTGCAGGGACTAACTACCTTAGCAAATAAGCTAGCAGAAAACTCAGGTATTGACAATCCCATAACAGAATGGTTAGAAAATTGGTTTGGCAACTGGAAAGGAATAATCTCATCAGCTCTGGTATCCCTCATAGTGGTAACAGGCGTCCTCACAGCTTTAGGCTGCTGTATTCCATGCATCAGAGGTTTAGTTCAAAGACTAATTGAGACTGCACTAACTAAACAGATGCCAGCAACTTTTCATAATCTCCTCCTCCGAGAGACCAAAGGGAATCCTAACCATGAGGAAGAAAGTCAAGAAATCCTCCTTAAATTTGGAGGAATAAATAGAATGGTTTCAGTAGTCAATTTTCCAAAAGAGACAGGGGGAAATTGTTAGAAACAAGGTCATAGTGACTCCCAAACCAGTAGCAAAGTCATTGGTAACAAAAGGCAAATGTAATTGAAGGGTCTTAAGGGCAAATGTAATTAAAGGATCTCTGAGAAGGGAGTGGATAACATTAGCATATTCACAAATCACAATAGGGGCATTTAGATGAACGGGTTAGATTGTACCTCCTGAGTATCCAGTCATGGAGAAACGGGGAAGGAGGAGAGGGGAGGGGAAACTAGTTGCGTTAGGGTGGGGAAGCTAAGACTATAAAACCAGGTTCCTTTGTCTACTTGGCGCGCACATTCTCCTGGCTGTGAGGGTGCGCCCGGCTCTGCAGACTCGTGAATAAAGGCCTCGTTTTACTGCTCAAGTCCTGTGTCCCAGTTTTTATTGTGAGCGTTTCTCACAAGGCCCCTCACCCCCTACCTACAATTCCCTATCAGTTTCTGGGAGGTAATCTCTAAATCCTTGGAAATTCCTAAATAGAGTGCCTTTGTTATTCATGGTGAGCCCCTCAGACCACTGAGTTCAACTATGTAGGCAATCAATCAGTCATACCTATGTAATAAGCCCTCTATAAAAACTTCGGACTCCTAAGCTCAGTTGAGCTTCCTGGATACACAATACCTCATGCATATTGTAACACATAAATGCTAGTGTAGTAGGCAGTTAGACAGTCATGAGTAGAGTAGTAATGATAGGCCAGGTACTAAAGATCACCTGGGTGGGAAGTCCTGGGTACCTAGCAATGGGCAAAATTGGGGTGGGATCTCCTCTCCCAGCCCATGGGGTGAACTTTCTTCCTACCATATCACTGGTCATATGGTTTAGGACCCCTGGCATTTCATACAGAATGATCATGTGGTTTGGACCCTCCCCTGACCTTTCCTCCCCAGGCATGTCTTTAGTAATGTGGTAGATCAGCTTAGAGGAGGAACAAGGGGGCCAGAGAATAGCCTGATATGAATCCCGTACAAATCCTTACACGACCACTTTCTTAAGCATTAAGCCCTCAGGTCAATGAGGCTGTCATCCATATTAAATAATCTTAAGAACAAAGCCTCAGGTCTGTTGACCACAGAGAAAGGGTTTTGATCAAACTAGAGATAACATCGAGGCCTCAGTTCTGTTTCAGCTCCAGGCCCAGAAAAGCAGCAAGGCCAGGCAGGGCGAAGCCATGGCTAACATCAGGACCAGCTTTGATGACTAATGATCCCCTGTCCTCATACTAATCAATCAGTGGAGACCAGAATGGTGACACACCTGGAAAGCTGATGAATATTCTATTGAGATTCTTCCCTGAGACCTTTAGATAAAAGCCCTCAAGACAACGGACTCAGCACATTCTTTCTCTCCCCCCTTCCCTGCCCCTCTGCCTACCCCCTTCTCTCATGACCCTCACCTAACCCACCCTCTTCTTGCTTGAGCGGTGCTCTTCTCTCTAGAGCACACCTGCACCTTTTCTCCCCCTTTCTTCCCTCAAGACTCATACCTTTGCTCTCTCTCCTAAACTCCAAGGCCTCTTTTTTTGTCTCTGTAACTTCTTCCGTCCTAAATAAACTTTCTAAATAAACATTTGCTTGTATTTGAATTTATTGGCTCTGAATTCTTTGCTTAGCTGAACTCAAGGACCAAGGACTAACATTTGGCGCCATCTCTGCTAACACAGGAGGGTAATGCACCTAAGGACAATATTTGGAAGCTTCACATTTGGGAACTGCCCAGACTCTGCTTTATGTCTTTTCCAACTTTGGCTGATTCTAATTTGTATTCTTTCACTATCATAAATGAAACCATGAATATAATAAGTTTCAGTTGAGTTGTGAGTTTCTCTAGCAAATTATTGAAACTGAGGATGTTTTTGAATAAAAAACAAACACTGAATTTGCAGTTGGTATAAGAAGTCTTACACAGACTTGGCAGTTTAGATGACAGTGCCCTTAAACTTGCAGTGTGGCTAACTCAAGGTACACACAAAGAAATGAAAAATTACAATTGTTAAGTGCGTAAAAAAGAATATAAATGAAGCCACTTTAAAATGGAGTCAGAGCCACCATCCCAGAGGATTTGCTTTTGCACATCTTACTCCTCAAACCTCTGGAATATTAAAACTTGGCTGAAATAGCCTTTGGACTGGACCCAAAGCAGCACTGTATCCCAAACGACTGTTTGAAAAGGTAAGAAAGCAGATACTATGACTGCCAGATTGAAAATGAAAAACATTCTTTAGAATTAGCATCACAATGTTAGTTTATCTGTATCTATAGAAATTCCTTCCTTCTACTGATGTAATTATTCCCCTTCCCTTTCTCATAAATACCCCTTGCCTTAATCTCCTAATCCAAACACTATCTGGGGTTCTGCCTGAATTAATGTTTCGCCAATAGCTGTCCTTTTGATCTCAACTAAATGCTATTGCTTCTCATTTTGACCTTTTATTTTTAGGTTTTAAGTGCCATGAAGGAGAAGCATAAAATGCACTTGGCCCAGCCTGGGAAGGACGGGGGCAGGGAAAGCTTCCAGGAGGAGGTCAAGATTGACCTGAGAGTTGTAGGCTGAGTAGGAATTGAATCATTAGAGAGAATGAGAAGGTCATCAGAGGCACAGGAAATGCAAGTTTTGTATTTGAGGAACTGCAGGAAAGCCAAAGCTAGAATGTAAACAGAAAAGGGAATTTGGTATAAAGTGAGGCTTCAAGACTATTTTCTAATAATGAAATTTGTACCTATTCATTGGAATATATCTTTGTCATCTCTGTTTCTCTCTATATATATATTCATGTATTTTCTTTTATACAATTAGGACCATACTTTCTATGCAGATTTGTATCATTGTTCTGTTTTCTGATTAAGCCTGTAAATTGAATATTTCCCTATTTTATTAAATCTTCTTGGAAAATATAAATTTTGAAGTCTGACTTACATTGAATCAAAGGCAAGATCTTACATAAAGTCTGAGCAGACATTAAGTAGATAAAGGGAGATGAGTTTGACAAAAGGACACACCTGGTTAATGCACACCCACCACAATACAGAGCATCTCCATCTTATCCCAAAGTTGCTTTATGACTCTTCTAAGTCAGTCCCTGGACTTGCCTTAGAGGCCAACACTCATTTGACATCTTCAGTCATAAATAGTTTTACCTGTTCTATAATTTTATATAAATGAATGCAAACATTCTAGTCTCCTCTTTCTGTCTGACTTAGTTTTTTCTCTGTATAATGTTTTGGGATTCATTCACATTGTTCAGTTATTCACTGTTTTTGTTGTTACTGACTAATATTCAATTACATGGATACTCCACAATTAATGTATCCACTTACCTGCTGATGGCTTATTTTCCATTTGAAAATACAACTTTAATGATTCCCTAAGATTCCAAGGTATTGATGTTCTATTACTTATTTAAATGTTCCTTTTTTTCCTTGTGGAATTTAGCAATTAGGTTGCTTCTAATTTTTCTTCATTAAAAACAAAACTCTGACAAACCACTTAGCACATACATACATCTTCATAGGCATCTATAATCATGCCAATGCTATAAATTATTGAAAGCATAATAATAAGGGTCAAAGGTATAAGTGGTATTAAGACTTAATTAATATTGCTGAATTGCTCACTAGAAAGATTCTTCCAACTTAAGCTCTACTAGTCATGTAAGAAGGTGGCCATTTCACTGCACCATCAATCACAAGCATCAATCACTAAAAATAGTCTTTACTGTTTTGATAGGCTAAAATATTAGTACTATTTAAATTGAAGTTATATGATTATTGTAAAGTTAACTATATATTTGTTTAGGATTATTTGAATTTCTATAAATTATCTATTAGGCAATGGAATATTAGTACTTTTTCTACTTTATAAGAACATAAATGGTTTTTATAAAGTATTTAGAAGAGTGGTCAGTACATTATAGGCACATGTTAGCTATTGTTATTAACTCCCTTATATATTGAGCATTATAATATTTTATTTCTCATAAGTTGTAGTTTTCTTAGAGTGTTTATCTTTTAATTTTAAGATTTTTTAAAGCACATTCACACATTTTTAGTTTTTATTTAGTTTAAAGTAGCAGACTTTTAGTATGTTATTTATTTTATGCTTTAAAAGTCTAATTATTCGGATCAGTTAAATATTCCCCCATATAGTTTGTAGAATTTATTATTATATTTTTTAAACTTAAATTTCTATTTTTTTTTCAACCTGACATTTTTTTAAAAATATTTATTTGTTTGCTTATTTATTTTTAGAGAGAGGGGAAAGGAGAAAGAGAGGGAGAGAAACATCACTGTGTGGTTGCCTCTCACTCGCACCCCCAACTGGGGAGCTGACGTGCAATCTAGTCATGTGCCCTGACTGGGAATCAAACCAGCGACACTTGGCTCGCAGGCCGACGCTCAATCCACTGAGCCACAGCAGCCAGGGCTTAGTTTGTAGAATTTAAACATCTTTTTACAAGTAAGCTCCCTTACAAATATGTTTTTCAGACTTTTAATTGAAAAATTTAAACACAAAAATAGTAAACACCCATATACTCATCTTCCTATTGTAACTCACAGCAATCTTTATTCATCAATATGCCCATCAACTTCCTCTCCACCCTCAAAATTACATGAAGCAAATCACAGGTATTACCTCATAGTATCTGTAAATATTTCCATATGTAACTATAAAAGGTAAGAAATTTAAAATATATAACACCATTGTCACAGCCAGAAATACTTAACAATAACTCTTTAATGTCATTTTTTAAAAAAGCGAGTAAATGTTCAAATTTCTATGATTGTCTTATTCTTTTAAAAGTTTCGTTGGACCAAGAATCAAATAAGTTCCATACATTACAAGTGGTTGTTGTCTCTTTCATCTAAACTATAAGTTACCTCTCCCTAATTTTCCATGCAGTTTATCAGTTGAAGAAACTGGGTCATTTGTCCAGCAAAGTTTCCCACAGTCTTGGATTATAACCTCAAAATGATGTTTAACATATTCTTGTGTTCCTTGTACTAATTATAAACTGGTAATTATGTCTAAAGTATTGATTAAAGTAGTGTTTTACTTCCATCAGGTGGCGTTTAATTCATGGTTAGATTTTTTTTTTTATATTTGTAGTCACTGATGATCACTGGTTAGATTCACTATGTTATAGGAGTTGAAAAATGTCAATATTCTAAGTTTTTCTTCTTTGTTTATTAGCTGGAATTCTACAAAGGGAAATTTCCTCTTTTCAACTGTTCATTTATGTGAAGGTTTATTTCATATAGTAATGGTAGAATAAATGTTTGATTTTTTTTTTTTTTTTTGGTCTATATTTGCTAGGTTTCAAAATAATGCTAGCAATGGTTCTTTTAGATGACCATTAAGTTTTTCCTTCTATGCATACCATTATGAATCATGCATTTAAACACATGTGATATGTTTCTGTCTATTGTGGTTATCATTGGAACTGGTGTTCAAATTGTTCCACTTTGGGCCAGTGGGAACCTCTTCTAGTTGACATGTCTACATAGCCTTTGCTAATTTCCTTGCTTTTAGGTATGAAAAGATGTTCATGTATAGTATTTCCTGTTCAAGCCTTCTGACAAGGTTCACCTTGTACAGCTGCTGTGCAAGACCTAGAATTAGCTATTTTTACAAAGAACCCTAACTCTTTTCAGTGGAAAAGGGTATTAGAAGACCATACCCATGAGTTAGGAGTGCTTTTTGCTATTGGACTCTTGCTTGTAAGCCTATTTACTGAACAATACTAGAACATAATTATTATTAATTTTTAAAGATAAAATTCATCATGTGTTTAAATTTAAATTTAAATTTAAATTTAAATTCAGATCATGGAGATTTCATTTAAACTGTAGTTATGTGTTTAGTATGCCACGTGGTGTTAAATGGAACCCAACTCGAACCTGTCCCTTCCCCTACACACTGGGGCTTATTTGTTGAATAATTCATCCTTTCCCTAATTGACTTGCAGGATTTGCTACATAAATTACCAGGCCCAGTGCAAAATGAAAATGCAGGACTCCTTGTTGAAAACTTCTTAAGAATTTTCATAGGGTAACACCAGACCCTTTAACCGCTATGTGGGGTCTTTATAAGAGCAGGGTCCTGTGTAACTGCATAGGTGACACACCCACACAGCTAGTTGCCCTGGTGACTTGTGACAGTGAACCCCACAATAGCAAATACTTACACAGCATCTGCTGCTGCCAGGTGCTGTTCTGAGTACTTTACATATCACCCAGTTAATTTCTTTTATTATTTATATTTTTGAGAGGAAGAAACTGAGGCACAGAGTGTCTCAACAACTCACAGAAGGTTACATAGCTAGGAAGTGGCAGAGCCAGGGTTTGTATTCAGGTGTTTTGGACCCTCTAAATCCATACTCTTTACCTCTATGCTATAGTACCTCTAGATAGTTTCTTTATCATATATATGAGATTCTGTTTGGAAGATATGCATTCTGTTCATTAATCTGCTGACTCCTGAACTGGAAAGTTGCTTTTAATTATTGGAACTTTATATTGTTTAATCTTGACAAGTTATGTCTTCATATTTTTTTTCAGGATGTTCTTAATTGATTTTGCCTATTATTTTTTCAGGTTAAGTTTAGAATAATTATTGTCAATTTCCAAAAACAAACCAAAAAATTATTGGTATTTTGATTGGGATTCCATTCAATCTATTAGTTATTTTGAGATGAACTGGCATCTTTGCTTCTCATCTTGGAATGGGACATATCTCCATTTATTTGGGTTCATATTATTTCTCCATTGAGTTTTTAATTTTTCTTCATAGATCCCACACATTTCTTGTTAAAATAATCAGTAGATATTGTATAATTGTTTGCAATTAATATGAGAGTTTTCTTTCTTGAAGGAAAATAACTGACCATTTTTGATCTACATAGAAGCAAATTACTGATTGCTGATTTTTAAAAAATTGGAGCTACTAGATTTTGGTCACCTATTATGTACTAGATATTTATCATTTTTTAAATATAATAAGGCTTATAATGAAAAACAGTAGTCCTCTGCCCTATCACTAACACCCTGATTACCACTCCTAGAAGCCACGACTTCCAATCCATTTAACTGTTTCTTTTAGTAGTTACTTTCATTGTCTTAAATAATGATATCCACATACCACTATTTATAGATTTTTTTCACTCATATACTTATTTATTGACTTGCAGCTCTGTAATCTAACAATGTAACTTCTTTCGACTCCTCCCCCAGCCACACAGCAACACATACACACATACTGCTCACTTGAAAATAAGCGCAATTTTCACCTTTTCTATCATACCAGTATAGTTGTTACACAATTGTTTAATAATATTGTGTTTACATTATTTTAGTGATATAAATATTATTTATAATTCCTTTCCTTTAAAACAAGATTCCCCCCCTAGAATTAATAACAATCTCATTTTTTAAGTTTGCTTTAAAAAAAACTGTTTCTCTTACTCACATATCTCTTAACCTGCTACCAAAGGTGTAAAATTCTTTTCAGTATGTTTTCATACATTATGTCATTTATCAATTTTATATTTTTCTTGAAGATACCTCTCAAGGGGTCTTCCATACCTCTCCACAATATGGGCTAGCTCCTTCTAGGCCACCTGTCATCCTGGAGCTTCCCTTCACTATCATTCTGTGGCTCCTTGTCATTCTCCTGAATTGAACCACTTGTTTTATGGATACTGTACTATGTCTTTCTCTATTCTCTCTCTCATTTTGGAGGAGCACATCCTCATTAGCTTTCGAAAAAGAAAGCATGGGAAGTACATATTGAGATGTTGTAAGTGTGAGAATATTGTTTTACCCTCATATTTTGTTGATAATGCCACTGGGTATAGAAGTCTAGGTTTAACTCATTTCCCTTCAGAATTTTGAAGGCATTGCTTAATTATCTCAGAGCTTCCAGTGTTGCTGGTTAAGAGTCCAATGCCATTCTAATTCCAAATTCTTAGCATATGACATGCTTGTTCTTCCTGAAAGTTTTTCAATCTTCCCTTTATTTCTGGTGTTCTGACATTTCACAATGTTATACTTTGCACAAGCCTTTTTGCTTTTTTGTGGTATCTTTTAATTTAGAAATTTGTGTTCTTTAGTTCCAGAAATTTATTGTTCAATTTTAAAAATAACTTCTCCCTCTTCTCTTTTTTAGGACCTCTTATCTTTGGAGATTCTACCACCTGGACTAATACTCTATTTTTCCAAATCTTTTCTATTTTACTTTTATTTGTCTTCTTGCTTCAATACCTACAATATTTTTTTAACTTTAACTTCCAGACATTTTATTGGATTTCTAGGTTTCCTCTATCACCTTGTTCTTTAAAATTTCCTTCTTAAACTACCCTGTTCTTGTTTCATGGAACTTCCTTCTACTTCCTGTATTTTCTGTTTCTTTTGACTTTATTTTTCTCTTTGTTTGTTCTTATCTTTGTGTTCCATGCTAGCGCATTTCAACACATAATCACGCCCCTTCCCTCTGCTGTGCCCGGTTTCCCTGAATTCATAGCTCTGGTTCAACCTCTCCTGACAAAAAAAGTCTCTGTCTTCTGCTGTGGTGAAGAGGGAGAGTTGCAGGTTCCATGGGAAGAATATGTAACTTGAGGTCCAAAAGTGTCTTCATGTAGGTTTTTCAATGGCTCCTTCAGTTTTCACGCTTTCATTACCACCATAACCCATCTCCCAGGCACACTTCCTAAGCCTTCCATGGCTGTGCTGAGTGATTTCACTTATTTCTTTTAATTTCTTGACCTCTATCTTCTCCTCACCCCCATCATCAGTCACTAATCATTCATCTGCTTTTCAGCTTCTAAAATTTCATTGGCATCTTTTATCTGCTGTGGTCCTTTCTTGAGCTGTCTCGTATTTTAAGTTTATTTTTGGTGGGGATTCAAGAAAGAAGGGAGATCC
The DNA here is from genome assembly GCF_987537825.1 of Furipterus horrens. NCBI lineage: Eukaryota > Metazoa > Chordata > Mammalia > Chiroptera > Furipteridae > Furipterus > Furipterus horrens. The sequence goes on along the minus strand of NW_028327176.1, from coordinate 108,875,138 downwards.
ACACATATTTAACCTAAGTTTTCTGTTATATTTAAATGACCTGGTAAAAATGTATTTGATTTTTGATTTTTTTAAAAAAGTTTTTCTTTATTTATTTTTAAAGCGGGGGGAAGAGAGGAAGAAGGGGAGAGAAACATCGAGCTGTTGTCTCTCACAGGCCACCAAACTGGGGACCTGACTTGGTTTTGGTTTGCGTGGCGACACCCAACCCACTGAGCCACACCAGTCAGGCCAGATTTTTGATTCTTTACTGAAATCTCATTAATTACAAAAGTTTAGTTTTTGGTTGGTGATTTGTTATTTCTAGGTATACATTCATTCTCTATAAATAATGACAATTTAGAACCCTTCTATACAACAGGTATGTAACTATTTTCCTCTTATATCTTATTTTGCTGATCAGTTGTGGCCCACAAGATATGTTTCAAATGCTTAACACACACACACACACACACACACACACACACACACACACACACACACATCTGCCATTCTGAATCTCTAGAATGACATATATATTCTGCTACATTTTTAGTTATTAGGCTTGGAAAAACAGAAAGACAGCCCTGACTCTTAGTTTAATGAATTATTAGGAATATTACCAAGTAAGAGATAAATAACCACTCTCTGCACTCTTCTCTCAGACCCCTTTCTTATTTGGATTATCTATGATTTTCAACTTTCTGGTATCTTCCTAGTTTTCAATAGTAGCTTCACAAAGCAGCCTACTATGGCCATGTTATTTAAAATTGTAAAATAACCCCCTCCCTCAAATCCCAACTCTTCTTTCCTTCCTTAAATTTTTTTTTACAGCACTTATCACTAGCTAACACTTTTATATAATTTACTTATTTTTTTCCTCAGATTTTTGCCTGTACTACCTTACTAGAATGTAAGCTCAGTGAGAACAGGAATCTTGGTTTTGTTCACTGGATTCTTCCAGGTACTTAGAACACTGCCTGACATATAGTAGGGCTTCATAAATATGTATAGAATAAATGAATGCATGCATGAATACTGCAGTGGTTGTTGACAGTTCCCGACTTCCTGTTGTCTGAACTCTAGCCATTAGAAAATTTTACTACTTAGTTTCTAGGGGTACATTCTACTCTGTGTATACAAAGGGGGCAGACAATATTAAATATGTAATAGATTATATAGAGTTGTAAGTGGAAGAGAGGAAACAAAGCAGGGGAAGTAGCTACAAAACAGTGAGGAGAGAGGAGTTGAAATTTTAGATGGAGGGAGGAGGTCAGGAAAAAGATGAATTTAGAGTGAAGATCTGAACTAAATGAGACTATAAACCACATGGATATCTGGGGGAACAACATTCCAGGCCGGGGGAATGGCCATTACAAAGACACTGAGGTAAGATCATGTCTGATGTCTTTAAGGAAAAGCAAGTGTGACTGGATTACAGAGAAAAGGGGAGAGAGTGGTAGAAGATAAGGCCAAAGAGTTAAGTGGAAAGGAGGTATCCGGATCATTCAAGGATTCAAAGGTCTTAAAAATAACTTCCAACTTCCGGCCAAGATGTAGGCCTACACTGACATGCTCCGTCTCCCTCCACAACTAAGAAGAAATGCAACTACCGCAAAACCAGAAATAACCAGAAGTTCCAGAAAATAAGGCTACATGGAAGTCTAACACATGAAGTTATAAACAAGTGGTGCTTGTCTAGTTGGGTAGGAGAGGCGAATCTGGGGCAGAGAGGTCAAGCTTTGCCGGCTGCAGCAGCTGCAGCGACGAGCAGTGGGACAAGTAAGCGCAGACACCCATATTTAAGGGGAGGCAAGAAGCGTCTGGGAGCACCTCTAGCTGCAGACCAAACCTATTAGCTCACGATTCCAATGCCGGGGAAGGCAGACCCCCATTGTTGGGGACTGTGAGGCCCAGAGGATGTGGGGATGGAGTAGGAGGCTCCTGGTTTCTCAGTGGAGAGAGAGCGGCAGGAATCCATCTTGGACTCCCGCCCCCACACAAAGTGCCACAATGTGGTGAGAAGGGTCACCTGGTAGTGACGAGTGCATGGGGCTCTGCCCCCTATAGCATAGGAGGTGTGACAGCCCTGCCCAGGAAGCAAAAAACTGTCAGGATGGCAGGGATAATGATAGAGATCCCAATCACGCAGCTGACCAGAAAGCAAGTACATGAATTAACAGACGAACAGATAGATAATCTTTCTGAGGCTCAACTCAGAGCTAGAGTTATAACACAGCTTACAGAAATAACAGCGGGACTTAATCAAGACGGGGAAGGAATAAAGACTAGTCCTGCTGAAATGAATGAAAACACATATGAAACAAGTGGTGAGAGAAGGAAAACCAGGGATCAAATCAACAAATCGGAAAATAGGGAAGGAACAAACAGTCAACCAGTGCAGAAAGAGGAAACAAAAAGTGAGGAAAATAAGAAGAAGTTCAGAAATCTCTGAGACAACTATAAGAGAGCGAACATCCGAATTATAGGGTTGCCAGAAGGTGAAGAAGAACTAGAAATTGAAAAATTATGTGAAAAAATAATGAAGCAGAACTTCCCTAACTTGGAGAAGGAAATAGACTTACCAGTCCAGGAAGCACAGAGAGTTCCAAAAACACTGGACCCAGGGAGAACCACACCAAGACACATTATAATCAAATTGTCAAAAATTAAAGATAAAGAGAGAATCTTAAAAGCAACAAGAGAGAAGAGAATTATGTATGAAGGGGTCCCAATTAGATTATCAGCTGATTTCTCAAAGAAAACTCTGCGGGCAAGAAGGGACTGGCAAAAAATATTCAAAGTAATGAAAAGCAAAAACCTACAGCCAGCATTACTCTATCCAGCGAAGCTGTCGTTCAGAATAGAAGGGCAGAGAAAGTGTTTGCAGGACAAAGTAAAACTGAAGAAGTTCATTAGATCCAAACCACTGTTATATGAGATGTTAAAGGGACTTGTTTAGAAGGAGGATCAAAACTATCAACATTAAAATGAAAACTACCACAACAACCAACAACAGAAGCTAGGGAATCAAAACAAAGGCAAACTAAGTAGGCAATGAGAGTGGAAAAGAGTTATAGGTATGGGGAACATATAGAGGGGAGGTCAGTGGGGAGGGGGAATGGGGAAAAGGGAGGGAGATGATGCAAGAATTAAGAAGCATAGTAGGAGGGAGTGGAGTAGACAGGAAGATGCTGAGAGGAACTATATGCACAACCAATGGGTATGGACTAAGGGGGGGGCAACTGGAGGTAGGGGGGGTCACTGGGTGTAGGGGAACAAGGGAAAAGAAATTAAAAGAAAAAAATAACTTCCATTTTATGCTGAGTGAGGTGAAAATGCACTGAAGGGGTTTGAAGAGAGCAGTGACATGAACTACCTTATGTTCAAGAGGATCATTCTTGCTGCTACATTGAAAACAGACTATGGAGGAGCAAGAGCAGAAGTAGTGACACTACTAGGAAACTGCCATAGTAACCTAGAGATAGCGGTGGCTTGGACCAGAGGGGCAGTAGTCAGAGTGGTCAAAAGGATTGTATTCCAGAAATGTTTTAAATGAAAGCCAATAGGATTCACCAATGGACTGAGTGTAAGATGTAAAAGGAATATAGAAATACAAAATAGCATCATTGGTGTGTGTGTGTGGGGGGGACAATGGGGGAAAAATTAGACAACTATAATAGAAAAACAATAAATAAAATTTTAAAAAATATCATGGGTTTTGGCTTGAGAAACTGGAATAACATAATTAGCATCAATTATATATCAATTAATGAGAGAAACAGCCGAGGGAGAACAATAGGAATGCGATTCGGGACATGTAAGTTTGGAATGCCTATGAGTCATAGCAAGTATGCAGTTGGACAATGGGACTAAAATCAAAGGGAGAAGTCCAGGCTAGAGATATAAAGCTGAGAATCATACCTTATTAATGGATTTTAACACCATATGATTGGATAGGATAACCTATGAAGTGAATGCAGGTAAAAAGGAAAAAAAGTCCAAGGATTGAGCCTTGGGCATCATCAAATATTTGGAGAGTAAGATGATAAAATGAATCAGCCAAATAGACTGAGATGGAAAGATCAGCAGTATAGAAAGGAAACTGATGAATGTGGTATCCTAGACGCCAACTAAATAAACTTTTTCAAGAAAGGAGAGGTGGTCAAATGTATCAAATGCTGGTAACAGGGCACTTCAGATGATCATTGAGAAATGACTGTTGGGATTAGCAATATGGAATGCTGTGGGTTGAACTGTGTCCCACCCAAGAGATATGCTGGAGTCCCAATCCAAGCACTTCAGATTGTGACCTTGTTTGGAGACAGAGTCTTTATAGATGTAATCAAGTTAAAATGAGGTCATTAGAGTGGGTCCTCATCCAATATGACTGATATCGTTGTTTGGGGTAAGTTTGGACCCAGAGAGATGTGCACAGGGACACCATGTGAAGATTGGCATTATGCTGCCTCAAGCCGGAGAAAGACCAGAAGCTGGAAGACAGACCTGAATAGATACTTCTGCAGTGCCTCCCAAGGGAGCACAGCCCTGTTGACACCTTGATTTGAAATTCTGGCCTCCAGGCCTAAGAGTAAAATTAATAAATTTCTATTTTTTAAGCAATCCAGTGTGTAGTGCTTTGTCACTGCAGCCATAGCAAACTAATACACGGAGGTTCCTGGTGATCATAAGAAAAGAAATTACAATGGAATGATGAGGACCTAATTGAAGTGGGACCCAGAGAGTATAAAAGGGGAAAACTGAACACAATGTGTAGAGTCAAGTCATTTAAGGAATTTTCCTTTAAAGAGAAGGAGAGAAATAGGGTGGAAGGCAGAGAAGAATGGCCTGAGAGAAGGTTTTTTATTATTATTATTATTTTTTTTTATGGGAGAAATAATAGTATTTCTGGAGGAGATGTGGGAAGATGGCAGGTGCGGAGAAAATGAAATGGCAATCCAGGAGTGGGGGAGAGAGAAGAAATGGTCACAGTAAGTGAATCTTTTCATAGACCATTGGAGCTGATTTGTTACTCTATGATTTGAAATTTGTCATCTATATTTATAACAAAAATTGGCCTATAATATTTTGGGTGGTGTTTATACGTCAAATTCTGGTGTTAGTAAAAGCAGAGACAATAATAATAACTACCATTACAGAGCACCTATCATGCACCACACACTGGGGATTTTTAAAAATTATCTCATTTAATCCTCATAACAACAAGGAAATGATACATTACCCTCATTTTACAGATGAGAAAATTGAAGCTGGGTCTGAGGACACATAAAGTGACATAGTCAAAGTTGCATAGCTAGTAGGTAAGAGTTGCGGTTGAAAATCAATACTTTTAACTAGAAATTTATGTTAACATTATTTTATAAAGCTTTTTATCTTACTCTAAGTTTTGGAACAAATTAACAGGCTATATAAATATGAAAAGTATCTCTTTTTTTTAAATCACAAAACCCTCACCAGGGAAAGCCATCTGTTATAAAAAGGCAATGCTTCAAGTTGAAAAAATAAAAGAGAGATTGGCTTGTTATAAACATCATATGACCATTCACATGTGGCTGTTTCTACTTTAAACTATGAAGGCTTCAATTTAATAAATATTCTGAGGAAAGCACGTGACCATTGCTCTGTTACTCTCGCTCATCACCATTTTCTGTCTCACCATTTCTGCCTCCAAAAATATTGCAGAACTGTCCTGTTTATTTCCAGCACCCTCGCCCTCGGCTAGGTTGCCATTATGTTAGTCTGGATGAGTGCAATACAGTTCAATTCTTCCCCACTTTCTTCTGTCACTTGTAATCATTCTGTGTACAGTAGCCAGAGGGCTTTATTTCAAAATGCTTTGTCTATTTACTGTTTACAAAAGAATGCTGCCCAACATAGGATATAAATGCCAAATATTCAGCTGTATAAAATAGTGCATGGTACTTAACTACAAATGGAAAATGTAATTTTTGAAAAATAAACACTTAAACATAGTAGAGGATCCTACCAAAAGGCATTATGCCAAGTAGTTTTTAACTTGCTTATGCTGATCTTTTTCCTTTTTAAGTCTTCAGTAAATGTGATTATTTTCCCAAAGCATTCCTCCCAACTCCAAAGCTACCATTTAATAAATGGACCCTTTAGTTCTTGTAGTTCAATAATGCAGCAATTTTCAAGAATTTTTACAACATGCAATACCTGACTATTTAGTCAGGGGCACTGACCTCTTTTCCCTTACACTGTCGAATAATAAAAATGACAACAGCTAACACAACAATAGCCATTGGTGTGAATGAATCAAAATTATATCTGTATTTTTTGTCAGATTGGCAAAAAATATATTTTTCAGCATGCCACAGAATTTTAGTAATTAGTTTATGTGTGGCATGAGATGAAAAAGGTTGAAAATAGCTGCTATAATGGATTAGAACAGGCCTTATTTTCTAGTGTTTTCCTTAGCAAAGGGGGTTGAGATGAGGACATCATGAACACATTAACATATTTGTTTTGTTTTACTAATCTTTTCTCTCCAGGGCCTACCAGTGAGTGCTGTATATATTAAATGCTCAATAAATGTCTGTTGAACATTATTAAATGAACAAAATATTTGGTATTTTGTAGGAATAATCTTAAACTTTCTAAGCAATAAACTAGTGGCTTCAATAAGTGCTTCTATATTAAATTATGTAATCATAGATTTTCTTAAAATGTGAATTTTTTCCCTCTAAGGTCTTGATTTTCTTTTTCATTCTTGACAGCTGATTTGCAATACTTTCCACTCATAATGTATTTTCCCTTTCATGTAAAAATGTCACTTTTCTCAGAGTTTACCTTGAAGCATGACCAAAGACTGTCGAAGTCGACTGTTTTCTTTCCGAGTGTTTGTTAGTTTTTGTTTCAGGCTTTTTATTTTTGTGCACAATTCCTCCTTCGATAATTCTTCTAAAGGCTCTTCATCCTCACTGGAGCTCTCACCAGGCAGAAAGGCATTTCCGGAATATGGGTCTCTCTAAAATACAAGGCACGTATAATAAAAGCTTCAAAGTGACTTTAATGACTTATCCCATACCCTGCATGCTGAAGGGACCTACAAATTCCAGCTCTTCAAGGCACTTCCTGTCCAAGAGAGGAGCTGGGCTTTAATTAATGATCTAGCCTCAGCTTTGTCTTCCACTGCCCAGGGAACTCAGAAGAAGGGAAGAACATCAGAGTTTTATGCACATATGTTTTGAAGATCAGAAATCAGGATTCGGACTTTCTGCCTACCTTCAGTGAGAAATACAAAGTAGAAAAATAGTGTAACAGTAGAATTGACAAGATTCTATCATTCGAACCTTTGTAATTCATTCCCATTCCCCATTTCTCCCCTACTTCTCATTCACAGCTTCTTTGTTGTCATGAGGACAATTTTGGGGTTTACTGCACCAGAAAAAGGAGAGATAAGATTCATTTAGAAAAAGCATTCATGTTTACCTTTTAGTTTTAAAATAGTTCTTAAGGTCAATAGCAAAACAATAGTCTGAACACACATACACTTGAGTTGTAAAACCCAGACTGTGTTGAGACAGAAAAGAGTTTTCTCAAATTACCAAGCTCTCATATACATATCCAAACCTGAAAAGTGGAGCATAGAGTGGAACTGATAAAGAAACAAACCTAGAAGTTTGGAGTATAAAGTTTTTAAGAATATGCTTTAAGTAGAACGGATAAGGCATGGTATAAAGAAAGTTCCTGCCACACAGAAGAGAAAAGACATCCTGGCACCTGGAGGAGAAGCCTAGAGAATAAAGAACTGGAGTGTCAGGAGATCAAATTCAATTGTCATTGATCTTCCTGCCACTGCTCCTTGGGGAGAAGGGAGATTGATTATAGGGGTAGAGACATATGATATACACATTAAAATAAATAAAGGGAGATTCTAGAGCTGCAGGGCTGGCTCCTTACTTCTCAGTCCATTATACGCTCCTGAAAGAATTTCTATGTTCAGTATAACATCAGGGCAACATGGCACTTCTCGGGGCCATAGATTAGAAATGGCCAAAATTGGTGTCTGGACAAACAGACCTGAGACAGCATCCAGACTTCCCAGAGCTCATGCAGACCAGCTAGAAAATCCAAATGGTCTATGCCCTGGTCAGGAAATAGGCAAGTGCTGGGGGAAGTGGTGAAACAGAAACAGTTTAGCATGTAGACAGAGAGGCCATAGGGTACCAGAACCTTATAGAACATGGCTGTAGAATGGCAAACTTTAGTAGCAGGTGCCAACAGAACTGCCAAAGGACCTGGAAGGCCTGGCTATAACTCAATAGTAACAGTATTGGACACCTAGGAACCAGGCAGGAAAGTTAGAACCTTGGAGGAAGACCGGCTATCCCTCCCTACATGCTGGGATATGTAATATTTTTGAATACTTGCTTGGATCACATCCCAGGAAAAGAACAGTAGAAAGTTGGGAAAGGTAAGAATCTAGGATCCACAGAGTCTTAAATCCTGAAGTGACTGAAATTATATTAATGGTTCAAAGGAACTTTTAAAAACTAGAACAATCTGTCATTAACTGCAAATGGAATAGTTTAAGCTTTTCTTTTCATTTTTTCTTTCTTATCAAGCAGAGATGGAGAATGAAAAGCCAGATGAGATCAGATTTAGGAAATACCATTACAGTTTTTGTATGATTTGTAATGTATAGATTTAACTTCAATCCTCATTTTATAAATATATCAATACATGCATCTGTATATATATTCATTATTACATGTACTAGTTCAAGTGACAATATTATACAAAGTATATCTGGAAAAAGGCCCACCTAAAATGGGGAGACAAAGAAACAACTCCCGATCAAAAGGAAAGGAGGAATCCCCAGAAAGAGTGCTAAATAAAAGAGAGGCAAGCAAACTATCAGAGATTGAGTTGAAAATAATGGTTATAAGGATCCTTATGGAGCTCAGTGAGAACTACAAAGAACCCCAAGGAAGTTACAAAGAACTTACTGTGAACAATAACAGCATGAAAAAGGACATATAAACTATCAATAAGAACCAGAAGGAAATGAAGAATAACAATATCTGAAATGAAGAATACAATAGGAGGAGTGAAAAGCAGGCTAGATAAAGCAGAGAACAGATCAGTGAGCTGGAGAATAAGGTAGGAAAAAATTCCCAGACATAGCAAAGACTCAAAAATAGCAAAAAGGGTTTAAGGGAGCTGCAGGACAACATAAAATATAATAATATCCATTTCATAGAGATACTAGGAGAGAAAGAGAAGCAAGGGATAGAAAACCTGTTTGAAAAAGTAATGACAAAAAACTTCCCAAACATGATGAAAGAAAAAGTTATGCATGTCCAAAAATCAAAGAGGTTCCTAATCAAGATGAATGGAAAGAGGCCCACTCCAAGACATATCATAACACAGGGGAACAATTTTTAATATAATTGCTGTTGAGTTCAATTTTTCAGCTGTTTTAGACTTAAATAGGCATGCTGATCTCAAAACTGCAGTTAGTTTTCTTCTATCTCGTCAAGATTTTTTTCTGTACAGCTTATCTTAATGTGTCTACTCTAGGCTGGATCAAACCTGGATCTAGGGAAGCACTAGTGCTCTCCTATTGGCTGAGAGCAAACCTCCCTCGAGTGGGGAGTAGTGAGGGACAACCTTGGAGACCAGCGACAGGTTCATACTTGTCTAGGTTATTCGGTTACACATGAGACAGTGTGGTGAGAGGTTGTGTGCCGCTCTATATAGTGAATTGTATTCCGAAGTGTAGTCTGAGTTCTTGTATGTATACAAGGAGTTAGCAATATTTACTTTTTTATTTACATACATACTTATTTCCTTTCCTTCAGATCATGTTTGCCTCTGCTATTTCTTGTCCTAAGTGTCTAAACAACCCTGACTCATTTTGTTATATCTGTGGCAGTTTCACCATTCCCAGTCGAAGGACAAAATCAGCGCATTTGTCAGGCAAGCTTATTTTGCATATTTTAAAGTAAAACTTTGTGATCAAGATAACTCTTGGGCCCCTCACAAGGTGTGCAAGCAGTGTGTCAAGAATTTACAGATGTGGATGAAGGGAACACATGATAAATTGTCATTTGGTATACCTATGGTTTGGCGAGAGTCCAGAGATCATTCAGGTGACTGTTACTTTTGTATAGTGAAAACGTCAGGATATAACAAGAAAAATAAATGTAAAATATAGTATCTTAGTCTACCATCAGCTATATACCCAGTGCCTCATTCAGCTGAAATCCCAGTGCTAGTTTTCATTGAACTACCCTCTTTCGAAAAACAGGAGTATGGTGAAGAACTAAGTGACAGCAATGATGAAGATTTTGAAATTGAAGATGACTCAGTTTGTAAGGGATTTGATCAGCATGAGTTGAATGATTTGGCATGAGATTTGGGACTACCCAAGAAGGCTTCAGAACTCCTAGCATCAACACTACACAAGAAAAACTTGCTTAAAAAAGGAGTGAAGGCATCATACTTTTGCTCAAGAGAAAGTGCATTTCTGCAGTACTTTTAAAGTGATGGTGGCTTTGTGCATTGCCATAACATACATGGTTTAATGGAGGAATTGGGATTTCCAATCTGGAATGCAACTGAATGGCGACTGTTCATCGATAGCTCAAAGCAGAGCTTGAAGTGTGTCCTCCTCCACAACGGCAATTTATTTGGTGCAGCCCCAACTGGCCATTCAGTCTGCTCTCTGTGGATACACCAAGTATCCCTGTTCTCTGTGTATGTGGGACAGCAGAGCTCATGAGAAGCATTGGGTGGCATCAAATTGGCCTCCAAGATCTGACTTCGAACCTGTTGATACAAACATTCTACATGAGCCACTTGTTGACAGAAATGAATTATATTCCCACCTCTGGACATAAAACTGGGTCTCATAAAGCAATTTGTTAAAGCGTTGCCAACTGAAGGAGACTGTTTCAAGTATCTCATTTTGGCATTTCCTAGCCTGTCGTTTGAAAAGATAAAATACCTTAATATGTATGTTTGGTAGCAGAGCTTTACTACTTGTACACAATTTGACTTATAGTAACAATATATAGTTTTTATGTAAATAAAATAACTAAAAAAAGCAATATATTAAGGTAATTTTTTCTTTACTTTCCTTTGTATGTATATTTTGTATGATTTTTGGGACAAAGGGAGGGTATTGTGTACCTTAAAAAGTTGACGTATTGAAAAACTGGGTCATTTTTAGATTCAGATGCCAAAAGTTAGTCAAAAACAAGTGTCAGATATAACTCAATGAAAATTGAAAATTGTGTTCCCCCATGTAATTAAATGGCAAAATTTAAAGACAAAGAGAGAATCTTAAAGGCAGCAAGGGAGAAACAGCTAGTAACATACTAGGGAACTCCAATAAGGCTATCAGCTGATTACTCAACAGAAACACAACAAGCAAGGGGGAATGGCAAAAAATATTCCAAGCAATGAAAAGCAAATGCCTGCAACTAACACTATACCACCGGGCAAGGCTCTCATTTAAAATGGAAGGCAAAATAAGGAGTTTCCCAGACAAAAGAAGGCTAAAAGAATACATCTCTACCAAACCAGCATTGCAAGAGATGCTAAAGGGGCTGCTTTGAGAAGATGAAGAAAAAGAGGAAGGAACACAGGAACAAAGGGAAAAAATGGAAATGAATAAGCAACTATCAATAATAACCTTACATATAAATGATTAAATGCCCCAGTCAAAAGACATACGGTAGCTGAAACTATGATCTATTTATATGCTGTCTACAAGACATCCACCTTAGAATAAAAGATCTACACAGACTGAAAGTAAATGGATGGAAAAAAATATTCCAAAGAAATAGACATGAAAGAAAAGGAGGGGTAGCAACTCTTGTATCAGACAAAATAAATTTCAAAACAAAGGCCATGAGAAGAGACAAAGAAGAACACTACATAATACTTAAGATTATAATCCATCAAGAAAATGAACCCTTATAAACATACATGCACCCAACATAGGAGGACCCAAATATATAAGAAAAATCTTGGAGGACTTTAAGAAAGATATCGACAGCAAGACACTCATAGTAGGGGATTTTAACACTCCATTGTCAACAATGGACAGATCTTACAAGCAAAGAATCAACAAGGATATTGTGGCATTGAACAACACTCTAGATCAAATGGACTTAATTGATATATACAAAACCCTTCACCCCAAAGGAGCAAAATACACATTCTTTTTAAATGTGCAATTAACATTTGCAAAGATAGATCACATGGTAGAACACAAAAACCTCAAGAAATTCAAGAAAATTGAAATCATATCGAGAACCTTCTCAGATCACAATGGCCTGACACTAGAAACCAATCTCAAGAAAAAAACTCAAAAATATTCAAATTCATGGAGACTGAATTACATGCTATTGAATAATAAATGGGTTAACAATAAGATCAATGAAGAAATAATAAACTCTCTGGAAACAAATGAAAATGAACACACAACAGCCCAAAACCTATGGGACACAGAAAAAGCATTCCTGAGAGGGAAGTTCATAGGCCTGCCAAAAAAAAAAAAAAAAGTAAGAAAAGTCTCCAATAAACTACCTAACCCCACATCTACAAGAACTAGAGGAACAACAACAAACAAAGCCCAGAGCGAGTTAAAGGAAGGAAATACTCAAGCGCAGAGAAGATTTAAATGACATGGGGACTAAAAGAACAATTCAAGGGATCAATAAATCCAGAAGATGATTCTTTGAAAATATAAACAAAATTGAAAAGCCTTTAATCAGACTCATCAAGAAAAAAAGAGAGAGGACCCAAATAAATAAAATCAGAAATGAAGGAGGAGAAATTATAAAAGATCCCACAGAAAAACAAAAGATTGTAAGAAATTACTGCAAACGACTACATGACAAGAAATTTGACAACCTGGACAAAATGCACAAATTTCTAGAAACATACAATCTGCTAAAACTGAATCAAGAAGATGAAGAAAGCCTGAATAGACAGATAACAACTAGTGAAATTGAAGTAGTAATCAAAAACTCCCTGCAAACAAAAGCCCTGGACTGAATGGCTTCACAGGAGAATTTACAAATATTTAGGGAAAACTAACTCCTATCCTTCTAAAAGTATTCCAGAAAGTTCAAGAAAAGGGAAGACTACCAAACTCTTTTTATGAGGCCAGTATTATCCTAATTCCAAAACCAGGTAAAGACACAACAAAGAAAGAAAAATACAGGCCAATATTGCTGACAAACATAGATGCTAAAATTCTCAACAAATTATTTGCAAACTGGATCCAGCAATGCATTAAAAAGATCACACAACATGATCAAGTGGGATTCATCCCAGGGATGCAAGGATGGTATAATATTTGCAAATCAGTAAATGTAATATGCCACATAAACAAAATGAAGGACAAAAATCACATGACCATATTAATAGATGCTAACAAAGCATCTGATAAATTACAGCATCCATTTATGATAAAATTACTCAGCAAAGTGGGAACAGAGGGAGGATACTTCAAGATAATAAAGGTCATATACAAGAAACCTACAGCCAACATCATACTCAGCTGGCAAAATTTAAAGATTTCCCCCTAAGATCAGGAACAAGACTAGGGTGTCCGCTTTCACTACTTTTATTCAGTATAGCATTGGAAGTTCTAGCTACAGCAATTAGACAAGAAAAGAAATAAAAGGCATCCAAATTGGAAAGAAGGAAGTAAAATTGTCATTATTTGCAGATAACATGAAAGGGTACATAGAAAATCATGATAGGGTACACCAAAAAATGACTCGACCTAATAAGTGAATTTTGTAAAATAGCTGGACACAAAGTCAATATTCAGAAATCAAAGGCATTTTTGTACACCAACAATGAAATAGCAGAAATAAAAAATAGGAAAAAACAAAAAATCCCATTTACTATAGCAACAAGAAAAATAAAGTACCCAGGGATAAACAAACAAGGAGGTAAAAGAGCTCTACTTGGAAAACTACAGAACATTGAAGAAAGAAATTAAGGGAGATACAATAAATGGAAGCATATACTATGCTCATGGTTAGAAGAATTAACATCATTAAAATGTCCATACTACCCAAAGCAATCTATAGATTCAATGCAATCCCTATTAAAATACCAATGACATATTTCACAGATTTAGAACAAATACTTCAAAAATTTATATGGAACCAAAGATGACCCTGAATAGCCTCAGCAATCTTGAAAAAGAAGAACAAAGTAGGAGGGATCAGAATCGTCGTTGGCAGCCGTCCATCTCGAGAGACGATGGTGTAGCTTCTTAAGTGTCTATCTGCACCGCCGAGAATGGCTGTGCAGTCCGACTCGGGAGTGACACGGTATCTGTCTCCTCCCGTGTTGAATCGACATCTTGCGATGACGCTGGAGTGTCCTCTCCAGTGGAGCTGAAGCTACAGAGCCTGGGCAGGTTGATATGGAGGGTCTGCTGTTGCCCATGCAGCAGACCCCCCCTCTCTTCGCAGCTGAAGGGTCCAAGGGAAAGACGGAGTCGATACAGCTTGGCTTCAGGTGCGCCGCAGGAGTTGCCGGTGTTGACTACAACATCAAACCACCTTAGGGACTCCGGCTCCGGATTTTCTGTCGGGGTTTACTCCCTTAGCCTTTCCCCATAAGAGGTATGCCGCAAGGCAGCGGAGGTTTTTTGGAGTCAGAGTTTTCCTTCTCTGATGTGCCCTGACTGGAAGATCGAACCAGCGACACTTAGCTCGCAGGCCGACGCTCAATCCACTGAGCTAAACCAGCCAGGGCCCGAGGGATCAGAATACCTGATATAAAACTATATTACAAATTCACTGTAATGAAAACAGTCTGGTACTGGCATAAGGACAGACACATAGGTCAATGGAATAGAACAGAGGGCCCAGAAATAGACTCACATCACTATAGTCAATTAAAATTTGACAAAGGGGGTGGGAGCATAAAATGGAGTAAAAACTGTGGTGCTGGGAGAACTGGAATGGTACATGCAAAAAAAGGGAACTAGACCACCAACTTACAAACACACACCAGAATAAACTCAAAATGGATAAGAGACTTAAACATAAGCCATGATACCATAGAACTCAGAGAAAAACATAGGCAGTAAAATTTCAGATATCTCACCCAGCAATATTTTTGTTGATACATCCTCTAGGGCAAGGGAAATAAAGGAAAAAATAAACAAAAGGGACATCAAATTAGAAAGCTTCTGCAGAGTTAAAGAAAATATCAGCAAAATGAAAAGAGAACCAACCACATGCGAAAACATATTTGCCAATGATATCTTAGGCAAAGGTTTGATCTCTAAAATATATAAAGAACTTATAGGACTCAACATCAGGAAGACAAGTAATCCAATTAAAAATGGGCAAAGGACCTGAACAGACACTTCTCCAAGAAGGACATACAGAGGGGACCATAGGCATATGAAAGGATGCTCAGCATCACTAGCAATCGGAGAGATGCAAATAAAAACCACAATGAGATACCACCTCACACTGGTCAGAATGGTCATCATTAATAAATCAACAAATAACAAGTTCTGGAGAGGATGTGAAGATAAGGGAGCCCTAGTGCACTGTTGGTGGGAATGCAGACTAGTACAGCCACTGAGGTAACAGTATGGAATTTCCTCAGAAAACTAAAAATGGAACTGCCTTTTGATCCAGCTGTTGCACTGCTGGGGATATATCCTAAAAATCCCGAAACACCAATTCAAAAGAACTAATGCACCCCAGTGTTTACAAGCAGCACTATTTACAATAGCCAAGTGTTGGAAACAGCCTTAAGTGTGCATCAGTAGATGAATGGATTAAAAAATTCTTTCATCTACACAATGGAATACTATGTAGCAGAAAGAAAGAAGGAACTCCTGCCCTTTGGGACAGCCTAGATGGAAGTGGAGACCACTATGCTAAGTAAAATAAGGCAGTTGGTGAAAACAAATACCATATGATATCACTTATAAGAGGGATCTAATCAACAAAATAAACTAATGAGCAAAACAGAACCAGAGATGGAAACAGTGAACAGACAGAGGAAAGGGGGTGGGTGTAGAATTTGGGAAAAAGGGGAAGGAAGTAGTAAAGAAATGTATGAATGACCCATGCAAATGGACAAAGGGGTGTAGATTGATTGTGGGAGCAGGAAATGGGGTGGGACAGAGGAGGGCAAAGGGGGAAAATTTGGAGTAGCTCTAATAAGATAAGCAAGAACAAAATAAAATTAAAGAAAAGTAAGTTCACACAAAAAACAAAGCAAAGTACAAAGCAGCAGGTCTCATAAGTTACTTTTTTGTGCAAAAGAGGGAATATGAAAATCTATATTCATATATGCTTTATTTGAACAAAAAGACACCAAAAGGATAAACAAGAAAGCAATAAATGTGGTTATCTTAGTAGGGAGACCAGGAATGGGAGGAGACTTTGCCTTAAAATATATATGTTATATAAATCATTTTAATTTTTTTATTACTCAAAAACCTTTATTTTGTAAATTTTTAAAGTATTGATTATGCTCCTACAGTTGTCCCAACTTTTCCCCCTTTGCCCCCCTCCCCCTGATACTCCCCTTCTCTCTAGCAACACCCTCCTTAGTTCATGTCAGTGGATCATGCATATAAGTTCTCTGGCTTCTCTATTTCCATACTATTCTTAACATACGTCTGTGTATTTTTTACCTATCAATTATGCTTAATCCCTGCACCTTTTCCCCCATCCTCTCCCTTCTCCTTCCCTGCTGCTAACCCTCCAAATGATTCTTATATCTATGATTTTGTTCCTGTTCTACTTGTTTGCTTAATTTGTTTTTCTTTTAGATTCAGTTGTTGATAGTTGTAAGTTTGTTGTCATTTTAATGTTTGAAGTTTTGATCTTCATCTTTTTCTTAAATAAATTCCTATAAAATTTCATGTAATAATGGCTTGGTGATGATGAATTCCTTTAGCTTTACCTTGTCTTGGAGCACTTCATTTGTCCTTCCATTCTAAATGCTAGATACATTCCATGCTACCATTTCATGCTAGATACAGTGATGTGGGATTCAAATGTTGGAAAATGTTAGTTTCAGGTAGCAGCTAATAAGCTTAGTAATCAATGTATGTAAAAGCTTTTATTTTAGGAACTGGAGGTATGACCTACCTTGATTCCAGAAAACCATAAGCAGTCCCACCTTTATGCCCCAGAGGACTGCAAGCAATCAAGATGGTATCTGAGCCATTATGCTGCAGGGTGGGATGACCACTGCCCAGGACACAGATGAAAAAATGTTGCAGCTTTTATCTGATTAACCTTTTCCCTGAATTCCAAACCCCTTACCTACACTTTTCTTCTCCTTATAAAAAGGGTTCATTTATAATGGCATTTAAGACAGTCTGTTAGGGTACAAACCCACCATCTTCTCAGATCACCAACCATCTGAATAAAGCACCCATAAAGATTCAGTCCCTGTCTCTGCTTTTTGGATCTTGTAGATGACAGCATGAACACTTGCTTTTCAAGTTTCAAGAGTAATCTAGATTGTAGGTTTTGCTTTACATCACTTTGAATATTCTTGCCAGCCCCTTCTTGCCTGCAAATTTTTTTTTGAGAAATCAGTTGATAGTCTTATAGGAACTCCCCTGTAGGTTAGGTAACAAGCTGCTGTTCTCTTGCTGCTTTTAAGATTCTCTCTTTATCTTGAACCTTTGGCAATTTAATTGTGATGTGTCTTGGTGTGGTCCTCTTTGGGTACAGCTTCTTTGGGACTCTCTGTGCTTCCTGGACTTGTGTGTCTATTTCCTTCATCAAATTAGGGAAGTTTACTTTCACTATTTTTTCAAATAAGTTTTCAATTTCTTGCTCTTCTTCTCCTTCTGGGATCCCTATGATTTGCATGTTGTCACTTATGGAGATGTCCCAGAGTCTTCTTATATTTTCATTTTTTTTTTTTTTACATTCTTCTTTCTTCTTTCTGGTTGAATGTTTATTTCTTCCTTATATTCCAAATTGTTGATTTGAATCTTGGCTTCCTTCCCTTCACTGTTCTTTCCCTGTGGATTATTCTTTTTTATTTATTTATTTATTTATTTATTTATTTGTTTATTTTTTAATTTTGGTTTTCCAATTACAGTTGTCCCCTTTTCCCCTAATTTCTCTCCCCCACCCAACCCACCCCCTCTCCCGGATTATTCTTTATATCACTTAGTGTAGCCTTTATTTCTTCCTTTATGCTTTTGATGTACTCAATGAGTTCTCTGAGGATCCTGTTCACCAGTGTTTTGAACTCTGTATCTGATATGCTGGCTATTTCTGTTTTGTTTAATTCTTTTTCAAGGGTTTTGTTCTGTTTTTTTTTTTTTTTTTCATTTGGGCCATATTTTTTTGTCTCCTCTTTTGGCAGCCTCCCTGTGTTTGTTTCTGTGTATTAGGTAGAGTTGCTTTTGACTGTCTTAGTGCACCTGCTAAGTTGTATAGGGTGGAACCTTTGGTATTTGTCAGGACAGGGCAACTCACTTCACTGCTTTGTGGCTCTGTGTGTGGGGTGGGTTGGAGAGAGGCCAATGCCACTGCCTGGCTTCTGAAGGTTTGTCTGGCATTCACTGCACTTCCAGTCATTTCACCCACTTCCTGTATATGTCTGGTGTCCTTCTAGCTGTTGCCTTGGCAGAAATTCCCAGAGTGGGTGGGTTTGTGTACATTCAAAGTCTTGTGTGGGCCATTTATATTTTTAAAAAAAATTATTTATTTATTTTTAGAGAGAGGGGGAGGAAGGGAGAAAGATAGAAAGAGAAACATTGATGTGCAAGAGATACATCAATCAGTTGCCTCTCACATGCCCCTAACTGGGAACCTGGCCTGCAACCCAGGCATGTGCCCTGACTGGGAATTGAACCAGTGAACTCTTGGTTCACAGGTCAGCACTCAGTCCACTCAGCTACACCAGCCAGGGCTTGTGTGGATCCTTTAAACCAAGTTTCCTGAGATACTGGCAATTTTTTCTGCTGTACCAATCCCCAATGGTTTTTATAGCCAGAGTTATGAGGCTTTATCTTCCCAGCACCAGAACCCTGGGATGTGTGGTCTGGCCTGGGGCTGGGATGGCCTGCTCCCAAGGTATCCCTCCCAATTTTTATCTGCCACACATGAATGTGGAACCGCCTGTTCTGCCACCATTGGCGCTGCCTCTCTGCACCACACTGCATCCTCTCTGCCTTGACTCCACTTCTCTGTCCCTCCTACCTGTATGGATGAATATAGCTTCTTTAAATCATTGGTTGTCAGAACTTCCATACAGTTTGATTTTCTGGCAGTTTTGGGTATTTTTGTTTTGAGGTTAGTTGTAATTCTTCTTGTGGTTGTGCGATGAGGTGAAGTGTGTCTACCTGCAAAACTCCATCTTGACCGGAAGTCCCCCCAAAGCTTTATTTTTAATTTAGCTTTCTGATTCTGTGTTTGTGCCTTCTATCAAAAAAGCACATGATCCTGTCACAGACATATCGCACATATAGGACCATCATAGGTACTGCTATCGTACTTTCTCATTTTAGAAGACCTCCTAAGAACTTTAGGTCTTATAGCATAAAGTCTTTCCTTATAATTTGCCTGGGCACACTCCAGGTGTGGATTTTGGTGCTTCCTAACCTTCTTTGTATAAAGGTCAGTAATTCTATTACCAGGGGTTCAGAACAACCTAGTTTTTAAAGAGGTTGTATTATATGATACAGCCTAAGACAAGATGTCAAATGCTGGACCATTCTGACCCATCCCTGAAAGACTAAAAATATTTTAGACCATGAGAATGTATAGTATGTAATTTAATAATTAGTTAAGCATACATAAAGTACTACATGTATTACAGAGACATATGCACATATCTGTATTACAAAGACAAAAAGATATAAAATAAACACACCGATAGGTTGTTCAAGGTGTAGGAGAAGAATGGGAGTGAGAATTCAGCTCAGAAAGAAATCAATGAATAAATAAAAATAGGAAAGATGCCCTGACCAAACCAGTGATGAAGATAGCTACAAAATGTAGTGAACGAAAGAAAAGAAAAGAAAGGAAGAAAGAAAGAAAGAAAGAAAGAAAGAAAGAAAGAAAAAAAAAAAAGAAAGAAAACAGTAAATGTTAAAGAAGCGGTATTTCAATTTCTTCAATGTATTTTGAAATGGAAATATATTTTCTGACAGTTTTCTGAGTTTTAATTTTGCAGAGTATCAAGGAAAGTGAACAATGGTAAAATTGGCCATTTTTAAATGGAAGCAGGTAAAATGTCTTTGAGTATGTTACTAATTCAACTTGTTAAACATTAAAAAGAGAACCTGCAATTTTATTCCCTGGTTGAATAAAAAATTAAAGGAAAGAATAAGTTAATAGAACAAGGGAAAGTACTAATAAATTATGAGAATTACGGAATTGTTTTAGAGCTAGATAATATAATTAGATCAAAGTAACAGAACACCAACCTGTCCTTTATCCATGTCACTATTTGCATTCTCTGAATCCATTGTCTCTGTCCTTTTTCTCTTTCCTTTTCTAAGAGCTTCGGTATTGGTAACTTCATCTGTTTGTAGGATCGTCTGCATTTTATCAATTAGTTACCAAAGGTTTTCTGAAATTGTAGGAGGGAATGTCCATGTAGATGATGCTATTCCAGATGTAGCGCCAAAGTTAATGTTCTTCCTTAAAAACAAAAACAAATGAAATGATACATAATGTATTTACAAATCTATGTTTCATAATGGCATTAGTCACTCAAGTTAACTACTTTTACCAGGTGTTTCCTATTGTTCTTTTACCATTGACCAATTTAGTACACATTTTCATTTGATTCAAATATTTCAAACTCACCATCACCATCATGACGATGTCATGTTTCTATGATGTGATATGCAGTGAGTTGTCACTTATAAAATCAAATCATTTAAAAAATTTTCATATTTACAAGTTTTTCTTGTCAATCAGTTATGAGGAGTCTACAAAACAAAGTAGAATGTTATAAATTGATCAAAAATATTTCAGAGGACTGAAGTTTTACATCTTTAGGAAAAAGACATTAATAATAGCAGATCTCATTAGAACCAAACTATTCTAAGGTAGATCCATAGGACTGCTCAGAAGTTTGTTTGTTTTTTTCCTGAAAACTCTGAAGTTTTGAAATGGAAAGTGTTCCTTGGTATAAACTAAAGAATTGTACCATAAACAATGGGGGAAAACATCTTAAAGACAACACATGTTATAAAAATGTTAAGGAATAATCATTTTTCAAAACCTAATAAAGCAGATGATAGTTCTTAGGTCACATCAGGTTGAAATGACCAAATTTAACTTTTGCTACAGATGATGGAGCACATTTGGTCTTAGCATCCTTATTACTTGCATATACTGGTTTGTTTTCATGAGAATATATTTTATTATACATAATAAAATATTACAGAAGGGAATGAGCTTAGAGAGATCTCAAGACATATGAGGACTGGAGAGCTGGTCAAGATGGCCAGGTAGGCATTTGTGGCTCACCTCTTTGCACAACCACATCAAAATTACAACTAAAATACAGAACAACCATCACTCAGAACCATCATAAACCAAGTTAAATGCAAGTCTGACAACTATGGAATTTAAAAAACCACACCAATTGAGATGGCTAGGAGTGGCACAGACACAAACAGGCTGGTCTCTCACCCATGTGTGGTGGATAAAAATTTGGGAGGGATATCTCAGGAGTGAGGAGTGCCAGCCCCATACTAGGCCCACCAGGCAAGGGTTCCAGTGCCAGGAGAAATAGTCTCCACAACTTCTGGCTGGAAAAACTGGTGAGAATTGAGTTGGTGAAACTTCTGGAGCCCCAAGCAATTTATTTTTAAAAATCCAGACACAAACTCACGGACTCAGACTCACTCCCTCAGAGCCCCAGCACTGGGGTAGCAGCTTGAATGTTATCAGTGGCATACAGGAGAAACTAAAGTATCTGGTGTCAAAGGCCAGCAGAGGCCACTGTCTCTTTTCTATACTCTCCCTCCACAGAGCCAGCAAGCTGGTGCCATATCTGAGACTCCATCAACCTGGCTAACACTGTTTGACCTGCTTTGGAGATCTCTAGAGATGCTGCCCCACCCTACTTATGGGCCCACACAAGCTCCTTTGCCATATGAATGGCTGGTCTTGGCTCAAGCTTCACAACTTCCTAAATCCTATCAAACAAGCAACAGCTGGCCTCAGTGAGCTCCAGGCTGTACCAGCAGACAGCTTAGATTCACAGCTTGGTTTCCACTGGGAATCTCCAAGCCCAGCACAAGTAGCAGCCATCTCAGATTGTTTTATAGCTCAGGCAGGGTGCCTTGAGCAAAACACAGGTGAGAGCTGACCTTGGCCTGCACCACCCAGGAAACCCTAGTCCAGTGTACCCAGTCGGCAACTACAGGACATGTCGGAGCACAACAACCCTGAGCCTGCATAGCTGATCCTCTATGGAGGGTCAATCTTGGTAGTCAGTGGTCATAACCAGCCCTTGCAGCTAACTGGCCTGGCTAAATCCTTCCCATTCATCTGACAACAGCAACCAAGGCTCAACTATAAGAGGAGGGTGTACTCAGCCCACATGAAGGGTGCACCTCAAGTACCCAGCATGGGTGATAGAGGAAGCTGTGCCACTGGTTCCTAAAGGACACCTATTACATTAGGCCATACTACCAAAACACGGAGGCAAAGCAGCTCCACCTAATACACAGAACAAACACAGGGAGGCTGCCAAATTGAGGAGACAAAGAAACATGGCCCTAGAGATGACGCGGTGGAAAAAAAAAAAAAAGAAACATGGCCCAAATGAAAAAACATAACAAAACCCCAGAAAGGTACTAAATAAAATGGAGTTAGCCAACCTATCAGATGTAGAGTTCAAAATACTGGTGATCAGGATGCTCAAAGAAATGATTGAGTATGGCCACAAAAAATAAAGGAAGAAGTGAAGGTTATACAAGGTGAAATAAAGAAAAATACATAGGGAACCAACAGTGATGGGAAGGAAGCCAGGATTCAAATCAATGATTTGGAACAAAAGGAAGAAATAAACATTCACCCGAAACAGAAAGAAATAACAAGAATTTTAAAAAATGAGGAGAGGATTAGGAACCTCTGGGACAACTTTAAACATATCAACATCCAAACTATAGGGGTACTGGAAGAAGAGGAGGAGCAGGAAATTGAAAACTTATTTGAAAAATTAATGCAGGAAAACTTCCCTAACTTGGTGAAGGAAATAGACATACAAGTCCAGGAAGCACAGAAAGTCCCAAAGAAGCTGTATCCAAAGAGGACCACACCAAGACACATCACAATTAAATTGCCAAAGGTTCAAGATAGAGAGAGCATCTTAAAAACAGCAAGAGAAAATAAGTTAGTTACCTACAGGGGAGTTCCTATAAGACTGTCAGCTGATTTCTCAAAAGACACTTTGCAGGCTAGAAGGGAGTGGCAAGAAATATTCAAAGTCATGAAAAGCAGGAACTGAGAGAAATAAAGAAGAAATAATCAACCAGAAAGGTAGGAGGGACGGAGCTGGGACGGAGAGAAGGAAAGAGGAGAGGAGCTGCAGCTGCAGGGGCGGTGCTTCTTGGCAGCATGGCTAGACGCCATGCGGCTTGTGGGAGAGTGGAGAGCAAGTGCAGCTACCAGCAGCCCTGACAAAAAAACACAGTCATACTGATTACACCCGAGAAATAATTCGAGCCCCAAACTAGACCAACAGGTTGCAGTTTCAAAGCCTGGGAAAATAGAGCAGCATTACTTCTGACTGTGAAAGCAAGTGGGGGGCAGGGGCGGA
This sequence comes from Furipterus horrens, assembly GCF_987537825.1. Lineage (NCBI taxonomy): Eukaryota > Metazoa > Chordata > Mammalia > Chiroptera > Furipteridae > Furipterus > Furipterus horrens. The sequence goes on along the minus strand of NW_028327176.1, from coordinate 108,851,345 downwards.
GGAAGAAGCTGCCAGTCTCAAAAAAGAGGCATCTTGCTTAGTACCGAAAGGGGAAGAAGTGCTGGAAAAGCTGTGGCAACAAGCACTTTTCCCTCTCAGACTCCTCCCCAACATACAGCGCCAAAATGTGGTGAACTGGTCGCCAGCACTAATGAATACCTAAGGCTCTGCCCCCTATAATGTAAGAGGTGTAACAGCCCTAGCCCAAATCACAGAGGCAAACACAGAAAGTTGAGGAGACAGAGAAGTACGGCCCAGAAGCGGGGGCAGATCAAGGTCGCAATGGCACAACTAAGCAATGAGCAGATAGCACGCCTAATGGATGAGGAGATAGCTTAACAGAAGCACAGTTTAAGGCGTTGGTGATTAGGATGCTCACAACTCTGACAACAAAGATTAAGCAGGAGAGGGAAAGAATGAAGGCTATCCTGGTTCAAATGAAGGAAAATCCATATGAAACAAGTGGTGAAGGGAAGGAAACCAGGGTTCAAATCAACAAATTGGAAGATAATGAAGAAACAAACAGTCAACCAGTACGGAAAAAGGAAATGAGAATTTTAAAAAATGAGGAGAGGCTTAGAAACCTCTGGGACTGCTATGAACATGCCAACATCTGAATCATAGGGTTGCCAGAAGGTGAAGAGGGAGAGCAAAAAATTGAAAAAATATGTGAAAAAATAATGAAGGAAAACTTCCCTAATTTGAGGAAGGAAATGGACATACAGGTCCAGGAAGCACAGAGAGTTCTAAACAAACTAGATCCAGGGAGGACCACACCAAGACCATAATCAAAATGCCAAAGGTTAAGGATAAAGAGAATCTTAAAAGCAACAAGAGAGAAGAGAATTACTTACAAAGGAATACCTATAAGACTGTCAGCTGATTTCTCAAAAGACACTTTGCAGGCAAGAAGGAATTGGCAGGAAATATTCAAAGTGATGAAAAGCAAGGCCCTACAACCAAGATTACTCTATCCAGCAAAGATATCATTCAGAATGGAAGGGCAGATAAAGTACTTCCCAGACAAAGTAAAGCTGAAGGAGTTCATCATCACCAAGCCATTATTATATGAAATGTTAAAGGGACTTATTTAAGAAAAAGGATATCAAAACTATAAACATTAAAATGAAAACAGTATCATAACTATCAACAACAGAAGCTAGGGAATGGAACAAAGGTAAACTAAGCAGACCACTAGAATGGGAACAGAATCATAGGTATGGGGAGCATGTGAGGGGAGGGCAGCAGGGAGGGGGAAGAGGGAGAGGGAGGGAAATAGTGCAGGAAGTAAGAAGCATGGTAGGAGGGTGGGGAATAGACAGGGAGATGTTGAGAAGAGCTTTATGCACAGTCCATGGACATGGACTAAGGTTGGGGACTGCTGGAGGGAGGGGGGTTGCTGGGTGGAGGGGAGCAAAGGGAAAAGAAATTGGGACAACTGTAACAGCATAATCAATAAAACACACACAAAAAGAACAAAAACAAAAATATCAATTAATCAAACAACTAGAACAGGGACAGAATCATAGGTATGGGAATTATTTGGAGGGTTATCAACTGGGAGGGGAAAGGGGAGAAATGGGGAAGAGGTTCAGGGATTAAGAAGCATAATTGGTTGGTACAAAACAGACAGGAGGACATTAAGAACAGCATAGGAAAGGGTGAAGCCAAAGAATTTATATGCCCAATCTAAGGACATAAACTAAGTGGGGGGGATAGTGCTGGCTGGAAGGAGGATATCAGGTTTTGGGGGTCAAAGGAAAAAACATTGGGACAAGTATAACAGCATAATCAATAAAATATACTTTAAAAATAAAATAAAATCTTAAAAATAAAAAAAAGTATGAGTACTGTTGAGCAGTAGGTAACACATGCTTCTTACCAAATCACACTATGTAATTATATTGAAAAATATAATTTTTAACTATTTTAAGAGAAATTCATTATTTTCTACCCCAATCATAAGATAATATTTAAGATGGTCTTGCCATAATTGTTTATTATGATTCTTTGAAAAGTTACTTTAGGTTTTCAAATACATAAAAAGTATTTGGGCAAACACAGAGGACTGATTCACAAATATCAGAGCTTTATTAGTAATTTCAAAGACACAAGCAATGAAGAGGCACAGGCATAGCAGGGAGAGGTCTAAGATATCCTACTTGATCATGTTGGCTTGTAGGTCCTTCCTTCTCACACAATCCAGAGTGTGTGGTCTAGAATAACAGGTGAAATTTCTAAATGAGGTTTGGGGTCACCTCACACAGTGGGGAGTGTTTAAGTTGTGACACATCTCCATTTTATACCTCAGAGTCTAGGAATTTATCAGTCCATAGGTTCTAGGTATATTTTCTCTAAGTAATCCTGAATCAGGAATATGCAATTAAGAGCATTCCATAAATGGAAACTCCACTTTTAGTAAATATCATTAGTCTATTTACCCAAGGCAAGGTAAACAAACATTTTCTCTAAGGGTCAGATAGTAAATATTTAGGCTTTGTGGGCCAAGAGGCAAAATCAAGGATATTATGTAGGTACATAGCGAGAAAGAACACATTTTCACAAAGATTTTATTTATAAAACTGAATATATACTAATAACAATTGAGTACATATATTGTTTTGTAATACAGATCTACTAATGAGAATGGAATTAAAAAAATAACATCTTGTTTAATTTGGGCCCAAAGTGTTTTCTACCATCAATGTCAATTGCAAATGCTCATTGGTTAATGCTTACCTGTAATGAGATTTTCTGTATGTCATTTTTGAAAATGTCTTTTACATTGATAGGTACTGCCATATACTGATATTAATCCATGAACTTATAATTTTCTTATCTCAATAGAATTCACATAGCATAAAACCCACCATTTTAGCTATTTCAAGTTTATGTTTAGTGGAATTTTAGTATATTCACAATATTGTATAATTATCTCCAGGGAAGCCTATACCTACTAATATGAACTTATCATTTTAATTGAACATATTCATCTCTTAGTAGACTTTTACAGAATTCTATTAAATTCTTTTACTTTCTATTTAGTGTGCCATTATATTACAAAACTTCCAAGTAAAAGTTCAATGGAATCTCCTCAATTACACAGTAAATGTATGGCATACCTCAGCGATATTGTGGGTGCCATTCCAGACCATCAAAACATAGTCAATAGCACAATAAAGTGAGTCACACAAACTTTTTTTGGTTTCCCAGTGCATATAATAGCTATGTTCACATTATACTGCAGTTTATTAAGTACACAATAGCAATCTGTCTAAATAACAGTGTATATACCTTAGTTTAAAAATACTTCATTGCTAAAAAAATGCTAACCATCATCTGAGCCATCAGCAATTCATAATCTTTTTGCTGGAGGAAAGTCTTGCCCCCATGTTGACGGCTGCTGACTGATTAGGGTGGTGGCTGCTAAAGGCTGTGGCAATTTCTTAAAATAAGACACCAAGGAAGTTTGCTGCATCTACTGATTAGTCTTTCCACAAAGGATTTCTCTGTAGCATGTGATGCTGTTTGGTTGCATTTTACCCACAAGAGAACTTCTTTCAAAATTGGAGTGAATCCTGTCAAACCCAGCTGCTGCTCTATCAACTAAGTTTACATAATATTCAAAATCCTTTGTTTTCATTTCAACAAACCTTCACAGCATCTTCACCAGAAATAGATTCCACCTCAAGAAACCACTTTCTCAGCTAATCCATAATTAGTAACTCTTCACCTGTTAAAGTTTTATCGTGAGATTGAGCAATTCAGACACATCTCCAGGCTCCATTTCTAAGTCTAGTTCTCCTGGCATTTCCACCACACCTGCAGTTACTTCCTCCACTGAAGTCTTGAACCCCTCAAACTCATGTTGCTATTTTGACCTTTTTCCATGAATCAAGGATGTTCTTAATGGCATCTAGAATGGTGAATTCTTCCCATAAGGTTTTCAGTTTACTTTGCCCAGAACCATCAGAGGAATCACTATGTATGGTGGCTCTAGCCTTATGAAATGTATTTTTTAAAATAATAAGACTTTGTGGGGGATTGGGTGAAAAAAAGTGAAGTGACTGAGAAGTACAGATTGGTACTTACAAAACAGTCATGGGGATGCAAAGTACAGCATAGAAAATATAATCAATAATATTGTAATTATATATATATATATATATATATATATATATATATATATATATATATATATATATGGTGCCAGGTGATCCTGGAAATATTAGGGGCAACACTTTGTAAGTATATGATTCCCTAACAATTATGCTGTACACCTGAAACTAATACAAAATAATATTGAATGTAAAGTGTAATTCAAAAACAAGATTTGAAAGTTGAAATTACTCCTTGATTCATGGGCTGCAGAATGGATGTTGTGTTAGCAGAAACGAAAACTACATTGATCTCATTGTACATTTCCATCAGAGCTCTTGGGTGACCTGGTGCATTGTTAATGAGCAGTGATATTTTGAAAGGAATCTTTTGGGTTTTTTTTTCCCTCCCTGAGCACTCGGTCTCAACAGTGGGCTTCAAATATTCAGTAAACCACGTTGTAAGTAGATATGCTGTCATCCAGGCTTTGCTGTTCCACTGATAGAGTACAGGCAGAGTAGATTTTGCATAATTCTTAAGGGCCCCCAAGGATTTTTAGAATGGTAAATGATCATTGGCTTCAACTCAAAGTCAACAGCTGAATTAATCCTTAATAAGAGTTAGCCTGTCTTTTAAAGTTTTGAAGCCATGCACTGACTTCTCTCTAGTTATGAGAGTCGTGGACGGCATCTTTTTCCAACATAAGGCTGTTTTATCTACACTGAAAATATGTTTCACGCAGCCACCTTCTTTAATTATCTTCACTAGATTTTATGGATAACTTGCTGCAGCTTCCACATCAGCACTTGCTGCTTCACCTTGCACTTCTGTGTTATGGAGATGGCTTCTTTCCTTAAATCTCAGGAACCTACCTCTATTAGCTTCAGACTTTTCTTCTGCAGCTTCCTCACCCGCCTCAGGTTTCCTAGAGTTGAAAACAGTAAGGGACTTATTCTGAATTAGGCTTTGGCTTAAGGCCATGTTGTGGCTGGTTTGATCTTCTATGCAGGCATTAAAACTTTCTCTATATCAGCAATAAAGTTGGTCAACTTCCTTATGATTTGTGTGTTCACTTGAGTAGCACTTTTAATTTCCTTCAAAGACCTCCCCTTTGTGTTCAAAACTTGGCTAATTGCTTGAGCAAGAGGCCTAGCTTTCAGCATATCTTGGTTTTTGACATGCCTTCCTTACTATGCTTAAACATTTCTAACTTTTTATTTAAAGTGAGAGACATGCAACTCTTCCTTCCATGTGAACACGTAGAGGCCATTGTAAGGTTATGAACTGGCCTAATTTCAATATTGTTGTGTCTCAGGGAACAGACCCAAGGAGAGGGAAAGAAATGGGGGAACTGCTGGTTAGTGGAGCAGTAAGAACACACACAACATTTATCAAGTAAGTTCACAGTCTTATATAGGTGTGGTTCATGGTCCTCCCAAACAATTATGATAATAGCACCAAAGATCACCACTCACAAATCACCATCATAAATATAATAATAATGAAAATTTGGAATATTGCAAGAACTACCAGAAAATGACACAGAGACAGGAAATGAGCAAATGCTGTTGGAAAAATGATGCTGATAGACCTGGTTGATGCAGGGTGGCCACAAACATTCAATTTGTAAAAACACAATATCTGTGTAGCACAATAAAATGAAGTGCAATAAAACAAGGTATGCCTATATTTTGAAATATGGAAATTTCCTTTGCATGTGTATTGAAGTCTGAAAGACAATGCTGGAACTGTAATTTGAACTTGAAAAATATATGCAGTGTAAATTTGAGTCAGGGTGAACATCTTGCTTCTTGTTTCGACTTTTGACAGAAGGGGAAGTGTATAAAGCAGCTTACCATTTCTTTTAAGTCTCATATTAGCTGTTATTGGAATGACTTTACCTCAGTGTAAGTTTTGCATCAAGTACTAGTTTTGTCTTTGTGAATTTATTAAGAAACATTATCAAGTCTGTAGCAAAAGCTCAAATTTCCAAAGCCATTCAGTGTTCCATAACAAAATAATCCATACTTCACTTAGCTTTATAGTACTGAGTCCAGTTTTCTCTTTTTTCTTTCTTGTTTTGACATGGTTGCCATGCATTGGTAATAAAAAATAGTATAATATGCCATATTATGACAATGTGCATGATACTAAAACACTGGCAAGTTATTATTACTGAATCACTGATTTGTGGACAAAGAGCAGCCGTGCAAAGTGTTGAGACTGCCCCATATGGTCTTTGTCACAACTACTCAAATCTGCCTTCATTGCATGAAAACAGCCTTAGGCAATATGTAAACACATAAGTGTGGATATGTTCCAACAAAACTTTCACTTACTTTCATTTTCATTTTTTTGCAGCTAAGAATACATCCTATGTTAATAGGGCTTTGTAATTTATTTAAAAATTGTTTTGTTATATTTTATTGAGTATGCTAATACATTGTCCCAATTTTTTCCCTTTTGTCCCCCTCCACCCAGAACCTCACTCCCCCTCGTTCGTGTCTATGGGCCATGCATATAAGTTCTTGATCTTCTTTTTCTTAAATATGTCATTTTAACATTTCATATAATAATGGCTTGGCGATGATGAATTCCTTTAGCTTTTTCTTGTCTGGGAAGCTTTTTATTTGCCCTTTGATTCTAAATGATATCTTTGCTGGGTAAAGCAATCTTTGCTGTAGGTCCCTGCTTTTCATGACTTTGAATATTTCTTGCCAGTCCCTACTAATCTGCAAAGTTTCTTTTGGGAAATCAGCTGGCAGTCTTATGGTAACTCCCCTGTAGGTAACTAATTGCTTTTCTCTTGTTGCATTTAAGATTCTCTCTTTATCTTTAACCTTTGGTATTTTAATTATGATGTGTCTTGGAGTGAACCTCTTTGTATTTGTATTGTTTGGGACCCTCTGTTCTTTCAGGACTAACATGTCTATTCCCTTCACAAAATTAGGAAAATTTTCTTTAATTATTTTTTTCAAACAGATTTCCAATTTCTTTCTCTTTCTCCTCTCCTTCTGGCATCCCTACGATGCAAATGTTGGACTTCTTGAAGTTGTCCCCGAGGCTGCTTACACTGTCCTCTTTTTATTGAATTCTTTTTTCTTCTTGCTGTTCTGATTGGTTGTTTTTTGCTTCATTGTGTTCCAATCATTGATTTGATTCTTGGCTTCATCCACTCTACTACTGTTTCCCTATAAATTGTTCTTTATTTCAATTAGTGTATCCTTTGTTTCTGACTGGATATTTTTTATGTTGTTGAGATCCTCACTAAGTTCCCTGAGCATCCTTATAATCAGTGTTTGAACTCTGCATATGATAGATTGCTTATCTCCATTTTGTTTAGTTCTTCTTCTGGAGTTTTGATCTGTTCTTTCATTTGGACCATGTTTATTTGTCTCCTCTTTTTGGTAGCCTGCCTGTGTTGGTTTCTATGTATTAGATAGAGCTGCTTTGACTCCCTGTCTGGGTAGCATGGCCTAATATAGTAGGTGTCCTACAGGACCCAGTGGCACAGTCACAGCCTTCCCTATCACCTAAGCTGGGTACTTTGTGTGGGCTGAGTATACCATCTTCTTGTAGTTGACTCTTGATTGTTGTCTATAGGTCAATGGGAAGGATTTACCCGGGCTGGTCAGCTGCAACAACTGGTTGTGACCACTGACCACCAATCTCTGCCCTCTGTGGAGGATCAGCTGTGCAGGGACAGGGTGGTGGTGCTTGGAAGTGGTCTTCTGCTGTCCACTGGGTGTACAGGCTCTGGGGTTTCCTGGGTGGTGTAGGTCAAGGTCAGTCCCCACCTGTGTTCTGCCTGCCTGGGGCCATCCTGCCTGAGCTATAAAGCAACTTGGGATAGCTACTTATGTTAGGCTTGCAGAGTCCAAGGCAAAGTCTAACTGTGAATCTAGGCTGGCTGCTGCTAGTGACAGGCCTGGGGGCACTTAGCAAGAGGCAGCAGGGCTGGGGCTCACTAAGGCTGACTGTTACTTGTTTGAGACACTTTAGGAGAGTGTGAAGCATGAACCAAGACCAGATGTTCTTAAAAAAAAGTCTCTGTTAACAGCTTGGGTGGACTCATAAGTTGGGTGGGACAGAGTCACAGGGGATCTCCAGGGCAGGGCAATCTGTGTTAGCCATGTTGATAGAGTCTCAGATATGGTACTGACCTCCTGGGTCTTTTGCTCTGTTGGGGAAGGGCTTAGCACACCTTTCTGTCTGAGAGAAAACTAAACTGTCCTCCAGCTCCTGCCTTGATGCCAGACTCTTCAGTTTCTTCCTGTATGCCACTGGTGACTTTCAAGCTATTACCCCAGTGCTAGAGCTCAGAGGGAGTGAATCTGAGCAAGTCCGTGTGTGGGTTTTTTAAGGGAAATTGTTTGGGACTCCAGAAGTTTCTTCCACTGACTCACTCCCACTTGTTTTTGCAGCGACAAGTTATGGGCACTTATCTTCCTGGCACTGGGACCCTGGGCTAGGCATGCTGGTGTGAGGCTGGGACTCTTCATTCTCTAAATATCCCTTCCAAATTTTATCCACCACATGTGGATGTGGGACCAGCCCATTCCATGCTCTCTCTGCCCCTCTTACTAGTATGGATGGATGCGGTTTCTTTAATTCCATTGTTGTCAGACTTCCATTCAACTCAGTTTCTGACAGTTCTGAATGATGGCTGTTCTATAATTTAGTTGTAATTGTGATGTGATTGTACGAGGAGGCAAACCCTGTTTACCTATGCCTCCATCTTGACTGGAAGTAGCAGTCAGTTATATTTAAAAGAAGTTAAATCTGTATCACTCCATTCTCTTCTTTTATCTTCATTTCTTTTCCTGGCTAGCAGGCCAGCTGCTTTAACTTCTTCTTCCACAGTGCCTTATTTCGTGGCACATTATTACTACCAAATTAAGAAGAGTACTTGAAAGACACACTAGATAGCCTATAAGATCCTAAAGCAAGTTCTTTTTTTTTTTTTTTTTTATAAAATAGAATTTTGCCAGATTTAACTAATAGGGACCTGTTAAATATTATTTAGCGGTGGTGACAGATTCCAGGGCCCTGGTTCTCTGGGATTGAGGATAACCTCAGGGTGTGGGTAGCGGGGATGGGGAGCTATTGTTCGATGGGTATAGAGCTTCAGTTTTGCAAGATGAAGAGAGTTTTGGAGACGGATGGTGGTGACAGCTGCATGACAATGTGAACGTATTTTATGCCTCTTAACTGTGCATTTAAAAATGGTTAAGATGCTAAATTTTATGTCATGTGTTTTCACCACAAGAAAAAATTAGAAAAATATAATTTTACAAAAAGTTTTTGTAATATCTTAATGTACTAAAATTCTCTCCTGCTGATGTCATTTAGTTAAAGAGCAAATTCTCAAGTTTCTTCACAAACAATTTGTTCAAGAGTAAACAGAATGGACTTACCAGACCTCTTTTAGAATGATTACTTTGACTAGATCTCAGGCCAATATTTCGTTATAACATCCATAAATAGATAATTCAGTATTTATATTACCTGCCAATTAGCAAATTTAAAAGAGATATTAATAATATGCTATTAAACACTACTAGTTCCTGATAGTAAAAAATTCACTATGTAGTAATTGCCCCTTTTAATTTTTTTGCTAATAGAAAGCATTTCATTAATCTCCTATCTAGTTACAGGGGTGAGTTTAAACATAACCACATCCATGAGAACATCCAATATATGTGGTTGGATGAATAACATAAGCAAATAGTTTTGAATTTCTTTTTGATCACAGCTCATAGTAAAAAATATATTTTACATTTTGGTCCAAAACACACATGTATACACACACACAAAATAAAAACCCTAAAACAAAATTTCATGAAATATACTCACCCTTACTACATATGATGTACTTTCTCAGTTCCCATTGTATTTACTGTATTTTACAGTATTTCAGTTTTAAAAATGCTGCTAAGAGCACATTAAATTGATTTCCCAACTCACTAATGGGTTATAACTCATTGTTTGAAAATAATGCTCTAAGTCACATCCAACTTATAAAAACTAGTATCTAAGAAGACAGAGAAAGGAGAAGTTAGTAACTAACAAAAGCAAATGAAGTTAATAAAAATAAAAAATGTGGGTTTACTTTTAATAAATCAATGAAACAATTAATGCAGGAATTTAAAAATGCAAAAGCCATCTCTAAAATTCTAAGAAACAAAAGTTACCAAACTTAAGGAAACCAAAAGAATATCAAAATATAATTCAGTTGTCTCTTTTGCCTTTGCATTTAAATATAAATTTTCCATTATGAATTAAATAAAACTGTAAAAGGCAAGTATAGCACTACAATAAAACTTGGGTACCCTTTCATAATATTCAAGAGTTTTGGATTGCTTTTTATACATACCAGTTTTGGAATATATTGACATAAATGGTCCCCTGCAATACTCAGATCAGAATATGAACTGGGGACTACCCTCTAAATGAGTTTCAAAATGCCAGGAAAATAGTGTCAACTTCATTCTAAATATTCAGTGGTTGCTTTAATGTTCTCTGAAATTGACTACTAGTTTCAGCCCAACTCTACAATGTGGAACATGGGGTAGGAGTGTATTCCTACCATTTCGTATATATGGAAGAAAAATCAAGATCGGAATGGCTCTGAATGATTGGGTGCCTTTTGCAGTACTGACAGCACTCTGAAACCAGTGCTTGGATGGCTTTCCTTTCAAAGTGATCTTGATTTCTGGACAGAAGTTACTAGGTTTTACTAATGTCCATTAGGGAGCAATTCAAGTGACTCTTTTTATTTCCTTCATTTCCAAATGATGTCAAACACATTTTTAATTTCCAAGTTGTTCCACCAATATCCTGATTAAAAAGATGATCAATATACTTTAGGATGGCTCAACAATGCTGCCAAACTGTGACTGCATTACTTAGATTAGATGGGAGACTACGCATGAGCCTAAGAAATGTTAAGTGTGTTTGAAGGACTATAGACCCGAATCATTTTCAATTTTCCATGATGGGAAAGGAAAGAAAAAAACATTCTTTTTAAAAAATAATATATTTTTAAAATATTTTTATTTATTTATTTTTAGAGAGAGGGGAAGGGAAGGAGAAAGAGAGGGACAGAAACATCAATGTGTGGTTGCCTCTTGCACACCCTCAACTGGGAACCTGGCCTGCAACCCAGGCCTCTGCCCTGACTGGGAATCAAACTGGCGACCCTTTGGTTCACAGGCTGGCACTCAATCCACTGAGCCACACCAGCCAGAGCAGAAAAAAAAAAAATTCTTATCTGGTCAGTTTGTGAATGTAATTTTTCCTGGAGCTAATTTAACAAATAAGCAATGATATTATGCATTGTCATGGATGTAACCATTACTAGGAAAGAAGTTTATTTAGCTACCTATACTGCCTTATCTGACATTCTCAGATCTTTCCAATCCTGACTTCTTTACTTAATAAGAATAAAAATATAACTCATTTTTACTGAGTGCTTACTATATGTAAGGTACTGTTCTAAGCATTTAACCTATACTAACTCATTTAATTCTCATAGGAAAAAATTATTATTAATATTTTAGAGATGAGGGAACTGGGGTCCCTAGTGGACCCAAGCAACCACTCCCAGTTGCTCACCCAGAAGCATGCTAAAGAAAGATTCCAGAGCCAGAACATCAAGTAAGTCAGCTTTGCAACAGATTTCATCAATTCTAGTACCTAGGATTTTGCTTTCTTCCCTTGACTAAATCCCTAACAAGGCTCTCCTTGCCTTAGTTTCTGCCATGTAGTCCTTCCCCCTATAGACAGAAGTCTTGACTTGCTCACCAAGTTCTTCTCAGTTCTATAGTGCTGCTCAGACATGGGTGCCAGGGATTCTCTTTGCCCCTCCACGTCCCTTCTCTAGTCATCTCTATTCTGCTTCCTAAGCTTGGAGGTTGACCTGTTTGGGTTCCTTTGCCTATTTTACAGCTTGGTTCAGCCAAAGGGGTGTCCAGGCAGATCAGAGGGAGGGAGAAGAGTGAGTTAGGAGAATGTATGCTCTGGGCCCCCTTTTCCCTCCCTCTTTTGGTCTAGGGCTAGTAACACTTCCACTATAACAAACCCTGAGGTACAGCACTATTCTTCATGGCTGCCCTATATCCAGCTGCAATGGTCTGAATGTGTTCTCCATTGGCACACCTTCAACTGCCCATCCCAATTCATGTGTTGAAATTCCAACCCTCAAAGGTAACAGTATTTAGGTAATGGGGCCTTTGGGAGGTGATTAAACCCAGGATGGGAAAAACCTCATGAATGGGATTTGTGCTCTGAAGCTCCAGAGATCCTTCCTTCCTTCTTCTTTTTGAAGTCTGTAGCTTGGAAGAGGGCCTTCACTAGAACCTGGAACCCTGATCTTGGATTTCCAGGCTCCAGAACTGTGAGGGATAAATTTCTGATACTTACAAGCTACCTGTTTCTAGCATTTTGTTACAGTATCCCAAACATATTAAGACACTAGCCACACATTAGCTTCATTATCCATACCAGAATCTCTCTGTTGCTCCTGACCTGGCAAGAGAGCCAGACACTAAATGACCCAGACTCTGCCTGGTCTGTAATGAGACAGTGTGACTGGTTTACTTTCTTCTTGATGTGTTCAGCAAAAAGACTTCTATGGCAGAGAGGGAATAGCACAGAAATCAAAGGCTGGGAACAATGGGAAAAAATCTTCCTGATGTCACATATCCCTATTAATTCTCTGTGAAAAGCCTGTAGCTATGTGTGGGACCATCTGAAAATTTGCCCAAGAAAGTATATGCAAAACTTAAGAGGGACTCTGGACAAGGTTTCCTATGTTTCTAGAGCCTTCAAAATCTTAAGAAATAACCGTTTTCGTGAGTATTTTTTCCTTGTTACTACCTGTCCCCAACTCCCTGATATTTACATGTATTTTCCCCATTTATCAGAAACACAAATGTAGAGTTAAGCCTAAAGAACAGTAAGAATCGATTAAAAGTTCTATTTTAGGATAGCTGTAAGTCATGCAAATCATCTTCCACTTCACATTTTTTGGATTCATGTAGAAAATTCTACTCATATTGAAAGCTGAGAAAAAGATGAGATCATCATGCTTTTTGCTTTAACTAATCATATTCTAAAACATTAATGTGCCAAACCAATTTTAAAAATTCACAAAATGTAATAATTTTAATGTAACAATCAATTCCTATGCATAAAAATCAGGATTGGTCCAACTTTCAAACATTAATTTATCTTACAATTAAACATGAAAGGACAAGCTTATTTCTCTTTGAAATATTCAACCAATTATACCTTATATTAATATCAAATATTAATGAAATCACTGGTTGCCATTTACCAATGTCTCTATTAATTTTGTACTTTATAGTTTCAAAAGTTTAAATCTAAACATAATTAATGTGCTGAGACACACACTTCAGATAATTTACTTAATAAATCATCTTAACTGGTTTGCCCCCTCACCCACTACCAATTATTTTCTCTTCTTGCTCTAATATTCTTTTGTACCACATTGAAGCAACACTAAAAAAATCAGCTACCTTTCACATTTTATCATTTCTCTACATTCTATGTGTAGGTCATTAGAAAAATATGTAAGTATATCCCTGGCTTGTGTGGCTCAGTTGTTTGGAGTGTTATCCTGAAGACTGAAGGGTCTTGGTTCAATTCCTGGTCAGGGCACATGCCTAGGTTATGGTTTCTGTCCCTGATTGGGTGAGTTGAGAGACAACTGATTGATGTTTCCCTCCCTCTCTCTTTCTCCCTTCCTCTCTCTCTAAAATCAATAAGCATGTCCTTGGGTAAGGATAAAAAAGAAGAAAAATACGTAAGTACATATTTATCAGCGACAGTATTTTTCTATCAATAAATTCACAGAATGATGAAATGGAAGGGGCCATTTTCTCTCTGTTCCCTTTATTGCCAAGCCTGGGTATAGGCAGCTGTAGGGCAAGTTGGAACTAGGAAGCTAGTTAAGGGTGGAGAACTCAAGTATTAATCAAAGAAAGACACCCAAAGAGATGGAATGAATCTACTTAATCTTGCTGAGACCCAGAAAGTTATATAAAAGCAAGGAAGAGTACTTTGGACTCACTACTTGGAAGCCAAACTCAAGGTACAGGAGTATCAGGGACTGAAAGGAACAGGGGAGTCAACATCAGTGGCATTTTAGGACAATATCTTGAGTCTGTGATCCTATAGTAGAGAAGTTGCTCAGTCAGGAAGAAACAGAACTTCAGGCAAATGTACATCTTATTCATGAAGAGGGGAAGCTGATCTTCTACTAAAGGATAGAAAGCTTATTGAAATATTTTTTTGGTAGAGGTCAAGTCTTGTTATATGTATAGCTCAAGATAGTCTTCTAGTCTGACTATTCCAAGTATATTAGATGATTAATCAAGCTCATATAAGTGGTGACAAACAGGCTCTAGAATCAAACTGTCTGGATCCATAACCCAAGAACCAATTCTTATTACCTTTGTAACATTCCTTTTTTTTCCTATGTAACATTTCTGTGACTGGTAATAATAATGGTCCCCATTATGAATTGATATGTATCCAGATCCCCCTCATTCAAGTTTAGATCGAACATGTAGAGGTGGGTGGGGTGTTTATAAACTGCTGTGGAAAGAGGTAGAGGCAAGAAGCATAATTAATTAACCTGGATGCCTATGATGCTATAATAGACAAACCTCTATCTTACTTAAAAATAGAAAAAAATTATTAGAGCTATCCATTTTATGAAGGATAGCCAGGTGGTATCCAATAGAGGCCTTTATCCCAAAGTGGGCATCTGCTTGCCTTCCCAAGCTTGTTCAGTTTCTTGAAGGTGCTGGGCCAGATTTACCCAAGTGTTACTGATGGGGACACAGAATGAAATGGTAAGAATGTGTTATGGCTACATAGGCGAGATTGAACACTCTGAAGCAGTGTATAAAGTAAGCAAAGGATTTTAATAATTGCTGACCAGTTGGGCAGACCCTGAGCTGGTCTCTAACAAGCTCCGATGTATAATGGGATGTAAACACTGGGTTATATACTGGTGATGTCCCTTTGTTTCTTCTTTGGCCGGGGACAGCCTTAGAAAGAGGGGGCTGGGCAGGACTGCAGGAATGTCTTGGCAGTAACAGGAACAGAAATTTGCAAGGCTATAATGTTATTTTAGCTTGCAGCTGCAGCCTTTTAGTTAGGTCGAATTCTTTGTAAACCAATTAATTTTGCAAAAAGGCTAGATGCTTTGTAAGACATAACTTTACAAAAGTTATAGACAAGTTACAAGCAAATGGAAGGAGACAGGGGCTAAGCTGGGGTCTTTTAACTTGTAAATCACTGAGTGGCTGTAACATTCTTTTTTTTTAAGGCTTTTTAGCAGGCCTTTGCTACTTCTTACAAAGAACATCTGAAGCCCCTACATATTTACATATTTAACAGACCTCTAAAACTTTTTACAGGGAATATTTGGTGCCCTTACAAATGGATCTTTAATTTTTTTAATGAAAAGAGTCTTGTTGGACTGAAGTATTAGGGGAGGTGGTCTGAGAAAATTCCTCATAGGCTAAAAGAGAGGACTAGAACTTGTGTGCTAGGAGACAGCTGACAACTGCTGGCATGTCAATTGGTTGGCCCTCATTCACCTCATTCAGAAGACAGGAAGGGTAGCTGCCCAGCAAACTCTAACTGGGAAGAATTCCTTTAGGGGAGAGGATGCAGTGCAAATGAAAACACACAACAGAAATTGCATAATTTTTGAAGTGCTGGAAAATCCTTACACCATTTCTTGGCTGTGTGATCTCAGGGGAATTTCTTTTGTCTTGAGCCCCAAGTCCTCACCTATAAAACAGGGATAAGACTAGTAGCTACCCATTTTGTGCTGTGAGGGCAAAATGAGTAGGTGTGTGTCAAGCATTTAGCATAGGCCTAGCAGAAAGCAGATATGCAGTAAGTGTTAGCTACTACTAAAAACACAACTTGGTTGTCCACACCAGGGTAGCCATTCAGTAGCGAGGAAGCCCAGAACATGTTGTCCAATGCCCTGTGAGTGAGGGGGAGAGGTGAGTAATTACTGTGCCAACCATTCCCCAGGGGACTCGTGGTGCCCTAAATGCAGGCACTAAGACCCAGGCTTCAACAGCTCACCAGATGGCAGGGGGTCAGGTACACTAAGTACAGTCTATGGTGTTTTTTCTTTTTTTTTTTTAAAGAATATCTTTTAAAAATATTTTATTTATTTATTTTTTATAGAGAGGGGAAGGGAGAGAGAAAGACAGGGAGAGAAACATCAATGCACATCTTATGCACCCTCAACTGGGGACCTTGCCCAAAATCCAGGCATGTGCCCTGACTGGGAATCGAATTAGCAACCCTTCAGTTCGCAGATCAGCGCTCAATCCACTGAGCCACACCAGCCAGGGCCAGTGGTGTCTTTTCAAGGTGGATTCCTGCATCATTACAAATGGCCACAAAATAAAGTCATGCAAATAGTGTTTGCTAGACCCAGAGGGGTCTGAGGCACTTAGGGATTGGCTTTGGTTCAAAGCCTGTGTCTGGGCAGGATGCATGAATATCATGTCATTAAACCCTACACAGCCTAGAGGGTCAGAAGGGACCTTGGAAAAAATAAAACCAGGCAGATCGAGAGATCAGGACCCCTGGAAACTGCACCTGCTCATTGGAGTGAAAGTCACATGATGAAATAACCAGCCGCATGATGTAACAGAGTGTGATCACAGTGAAGGGACATTGGGACCTAGTGACCTGAGAACACGGTGGTGGTGGGAGAGTCAAGATTCACAATATTGCAAGTGTGGGAAGCTAGAGAAAATAGGTAGGTGGAGCTGAGCACTTGGTACATGTGAAATCATCCTGGTTAGATTGAGGGCCCCAGTTACCAGGTCGCCACAGAAGGCTGAATGTTGAAAAGCCCCATAAGCTATGGCTTGGGGCAGGATTTAGGAAGAGTAGGTGCTACATCATCAGGATGTCTAGGAGTAGTTTCCAGGAGCCTGATATTAAGTCCTTCTACCTCTCTTTTAAATTTGAAGACCATAGAGATTCTTACAGACTCTGAACTCAAGGCTGAATTTTAGACCTAGTGTTTTGGCTCAGAACGGGCTTATACATTCAAACATCTAGATATAAAATGGAATGCTTAATTGGCCTGAAGGCAGGTTGGTATCAAGCTAGTCCTTCTTCTCATTACTGAAGTCTCTGGAAGTGGTCCTAGATAGTTAACAGTTATTCCTTAGCAGGGCCAGAACCATCATCCCAATGAAAGTCAAGTAACTCACTTTTTTCTCTCTCCCCATTTATCTAAAGTTGCAAGAGGGCTAACTCACAGCACACTGTCTCCACTTAGTATTAGGATGGGCAGCATTCCCACATGTGGGAGATGTCCCTGAACTTTTACAGGCTACAAGTCCAGAGTTTCCTATGCTCATCCTTGACTGACAGTGCTTAAGACACTTCTCCCAGTCTTAGAGGAGATGCCTAGGTGATGCTAATGTTGATGGGTTGAGAGAATGATTTGATATTGCAGAAACCTTGGTGTCTGTGTGGATTTGTATGGTTCTGATGATATTCTCTCTCTCTCTCTCTCTCTCCCTCTCTCTCTCTCTCTCTCTCTCTCTCTCAATAACTCACTTTAGAATCTGATGAAAACTATGGACCATGTCCCTCCAAAAGAGACCCACATTTTAACCTAATTTCAGGTCCCTGGAAACCTGTCCATGAATTCCTGGTTAAGTACTCCTACAGCAGAAATAGGACCAGCGAGAATAGTCTTTAGGTTTTTGGTTTTCTTCTTTTGAAACATAAACTTTATATCAATTTAGTGTTTGCTCTTTATTTCCCTGACTTACTCCAGAAAGTATTTTAGGGCTACTTTTTAAGATGTACTTTTCTCTCTGTTCCTGGATCCACAGGATGTTACTACATTTGGATAATTTCAGTTACCTCTGGAACTGTGTGTTATTGAAACATGTTTTACTAATCATCAATTACATCAATTGTGTTTTACAATTACAATTCTCTGTTCTCCTTGGTATACTTGCAACCTCTATTCTCTTAGCAACATTATATTTCCAGGTTATCAGCACATGCATTCATTAGCATACAAATCTGTTAACACCAAATATTTAACACAAAGTCCTTACAAAAATTATTGTAAGAAATGGAGGGAATTTAGCTGTTAAATATTGCTGTTGTTTTATTAAGACAATGTGGAATTTAATTCATAAACACTAGTCAAGGTTTTATTCATCTCATATTCTAACATAACCCTCCACCTTACTTTTATTTTCTTTTTTCACTTAAGAATGTAGAAATGCTTGTAACTTTTATGGCAATTCTTATCTAGGATCTAGAAGACAATGACTTCAGCTTTCAAATTTGCTTTGTAAATTGCCCATTCTTAGAAGTGGTGGAAATATTTTATACTGTCTGAATAATAATGAACAATGCTGCTCAGTGATTTATAACTCTTAGAGCTTTATAATTTGATTTATGAATAGCTCTCAGATTTTTCCATTGGCAGCTCATACAACTATGAGTAAATTTTCTGGCCAAATGACTCAGTATTTTGCTGCATGACTAATCCTACACTCAGTGTGGAAACTATATAAATGAAGTCTATTTGCTTGTGGATAATAAATGACTACTTTCCAAAAACTCTCTGCAAAGCATTATGAGGTAGATGAATTCAATTATATTGACATTTTAAACCCTTAAACTCAAGACTTTTTTGAGAAGTGTGTAATGTACATGCACACACACGTGCGCGCGCGCACGCACACGATAATGCCACTATAAAACCACACAACATTTCCCCCCACACCATTATCATGGATTCCACAACCCACAGGACAAAAATCCTACATTAGTCTCTAAAATTTGTAAACTGTTAGAAGAACAATTTGGAATGATTCCATTTGAAGTATTTTCTTTTATAATGTCTTTAAGTTATTTTAAAAAATTTACTTTGGTAAAATGAATATAAAGTACTTTCCCAGGGAATACTTGCTGAAAGTATTTGCTATTACTGAAAATAACAATTGTTTTTTTCTTCAAAACTCAAGAATTTAAAAAGATAATAGTGATTCATCTACATTATGACTCTCCTGATTCTGGTGGTTGAAAATCACCTCCAAGTTTACATTAAATGATTTGGTCCTTCCAAATGATGTAGTTTCTTTACCTTTCAATACAAGAACATGTATATTGTTGTCATGTGCCATGAAAAACCATTTGGAAATAAACAGGCCATACAATACGTTTCCTCTGATTTCTTTCCATTTCTTTCATGTCACTTAATTATAGGAACAAATAGATTACCAGCCCTAAATTAGTATGACTTATTTCAAATTTATTGCTAGAGCCATTTGTACATAAAATTTGCTTTCTAGGAGATAATATCACAGTGTAATGTCCTTGTGTGATTACCTGTTAGGTGATTTACTCACTTACATATAGGTTTTTAATAAAAGCTTACAGACAATCTGGACTACATTCAAAGGTATTCCTTATCTTTCCCTCAAAATCATTCTCCTAGTCTGAGTAGTATTAGGGTGAGCGGAGAAGAGACCATGGTCAGGGATCCATCATAACTAGTCAGGGTCGATTTTAACTCTTCAGAGTCAAAAGTAGCCTGAGAGCAGAAAGAACCCATTTGGGGGACTCAAGGTATGTTAAAACAAATAGCTAAACCACAAATGCCCAGGACAATGCCCTCTTGTCCCCTCTCTTTACCTCTCAATTTCTCTCTCACTTCTGGTTCCATTCCCTTAGAAACTTGTTCAGGTAGTCCTAGCTGACAAAAGAGACTTTTATTAACCTTTATTCAGGCTTTAATTGCATTTCTGCTCATCCCTTTTGGAGTTAAATTTCTCCAAAGACTGTGACAGCAGCTCTCCTCTGTTTCACCTACCTCCCCCTCTTCTACCCATTAATCCATTTTTAGCCTCTCCCACCACAATGAATCAGTTGTCTGGAAGGTTTCCAGAGGTCTCCGAGTCACCGGTCCGCAGTCCTCATCCTCAACCTCCCATTTGTGCAACTGTTCTAGTTAGCCACTACACTGGAACACTCTCCACTTGACCTCCACGGTTTTGCCTCTTTCTCTCCTTTTCCAGTTCACAAGTGGAAGCAGTCTCTAAAGTTCTGATTCCAATTCTTTCTAGCATCTCTTACGTAGGCATTTAATCCATTCCATGACCTCAACTATAATTTCTCTTGATGACTCCTGTCTGTCTCTAGTTCTAACCTCTCCACCCATATTTTCCAGGAGCTTGCTGGATAATTTCACATGGTTATCCTTCTGATACCTTCACCCCAGCATGTTTAAAAGCGCAGTTTGTCATCTTTCCCTTCAAAACTCTTCCTCCACCTCAGTTCAAAACTTGTCATCTCTAATTCCTCCCTTTCTCTCAGTCAGTCATTACGCAGCTTAGGGTGGAAACTTTTCTTCTTCTGATATGTAAGTTAGATATTTGTGCCACAACTTCTTACTTCCAGGGAAGTCCTGCAGCTATTTCTGCCATCTTATTAAATCCCCTCACTCTTACCTTTGGGAGGTGGAATAACTTAGTAGATGAGGAAAATTAGGCAGGGCCTGCCAGCAACTAATGGGCAACAGTGTCGAATATAAGACAGGTCAGTTATGGTAAAGACTGAAATATGGGGTGGGGCAAAAGCTCCCTTCTCACACATGGTGCTGTCTCTTGCTCACTCCTGCAGAATGCCTTGTGGATTGGAAAGTGTCACTCATTTTAGCCTTTGGTCTCCAGGTAAGAAGTACAGGAAGGATCCTTTCTACCCTAGTGTTAGGAAGGACTATACAATGGACCCTTGAACAACATGGGGGTTAAGGGTGCTGACTTCCCTGTGCAGTTGAAATCTGCGTATAACTTTTGAATCTCCCCCAGCTTAAGTACTAATAGCCTACTGTTGACCGGAATCGTTGCCAATAACATAAACAGTCTATTAACTCATATTTTGTGTGTCATATCTATTATATACTGTGTTCTTAAAATAAGCTAAAGAAATGAAAATGTTATTAAAAACACCATAAAAAAGATAAAATACATTTACAGTATTTACTATTCCTTTTTTAATCCATGTATAAGCAGATCCTTACAGTTCAGACCCATATTGAGAAAGGGTCAGCTTTAGTTCTTCAGCTATGACCAAGGGGGCAGGGCACGCTGAGTCAGGGGAAAAGGAATAAGATGCCCTGTTTTGGCCTTAGGTCTAAGCCATGTTCCTCAACCTGACTTTACCCTTAAGAAGTCAATATTTTCATTCCCTTTTGGTTCCTTGTGTGTGTTCTCAATTTGGCTGAGAATCTAAAGGGAAGAGGGGTTGCATAATGGATTTTCTTCTACATACTTGGTACAAAACTCTCTTAACTATTTCCCCCAACTCACTGTCTTCCCTTAGGTGACAGTGCTAGCTCACTATTTTAAAAAGTCAAAAAATTACATATACTTTTCCATTTTGATTTTTCACTTCTTAGAATGTCTCATCCCTACCCTCAAACTTTAATTTTTGTGACTTTGATACAATGTCAATTGTTCTTTTAAAATTACAACCTAGTAGAAAGAAAGTTATGGCTTCTACTAAATTAACTTCCAAAAAGGATTGATTAGCTCACTGCATATTTACTGAATCCCACAATGCATTAGGCATCACGGAAACACACAGAAAGAAGCAATTAATAACATTCCATTATTTGGAGAAGGAGATGATAAATTAGCAACAAACAAATCAGAAAATAACAATAGAACCTAAATACTTTTAATGACTTGGTTTGCTTATTATTAGTATCCTTGAGATAACTGTTGGAAAGAACAGAAATGAATGCATCTAAAAAGAAATATCTATAATTCTACTGCATGGCAGTTAAGCATTTTCCTGCCAAAAGAGATAAATGATGTTCTTGTGTGCACTTGAAACTTATAAATGGCTGCAGCAAGACTCGGGATTATAACAACTGTGCTAAAGTAATAGCTCAGAAAACCATAATTGCTATTTAGCCGTTTTTTGTTGTTAAGAGTGCAGTTTGGGGCAAACTGGTTACTGGGCTGTGTTTGTGGTCTTAGACAGGTTTCAAGGATCTTTAGGTCCTTTTTCCTCACTCATAAATTTTAGTTAATGGGAAGTATAAAGTAAAGATGACCTTTCCAAATTCTTATTTTTCCCAATGTTGGCAGAAAGTTAATTCTGTTTTGTTGTTGTTTTAAATCACTCCACACGGCCGCCATGAGCTGATGCGGTAAACAATTCCCCCTTTCTTGATGTGCCACACATCGCAGGCTCTCGCGACTCTCTTCGATAACCCGTCCACAATAAAACAGGAATACAGCCACTTACTGCCGTGGGCTGCAGAGTCAGGAAGCCGTGAAGCAAACTGCATAGGATACAGTGCTGCCTGTTAGGTCGAGTGCCAGAAACCTACTAAGCCTCTCCTGACTTGTAGTGCAGCCTACACCCTGACATTCAACCTTATACAGCCTCTGCAAGCAAGGTCCTTCCACCTTCAACTCACTACTGAATGAGATGCAGCATGTCAACAACCTGAATGTTCATTTGTTTTAGGAAACAAGTTGTAAGTAAGGAAACTTAATCCATTGTTTCCCATGTTTATGTATCTTGCATTTAAGAAATGCATTAGTCAATGCCTTTGTGAGTTTTCTTTACTGCTTACACACGGTAATATGCTAAAGGTGTTAAGAACATCAATGGTTAAGCTTTTATACAGAGACGTACAATTGATTTTGTATCCTTAGAAAACAAGACCGATATTGAGATCCTTGAAGCACATAACAAAACGCAAGTATTGTCATGGATTTTTGCTTTTTGGAATTTTACAAATTACTTTTTTATGACACAATTTCTTCAGTCTTTTAAATATTCCAAAGAGTACACCTCAGTAGTTACTAGAATTCAGAAATGCAGTAATGTGCTACCTTCCCATTATAACTGCAGTTTCCTTATGCAAATAAACAAAACAAACAAACAAACAAACAAACAAAAACAGCTCCACACAGCATTGCCTTGGGAGCAGCGTAGCGCGGTACCGCACCTGGCCGGCGGGCCGAGGTTGCAAGATGCCGCAGACTGCAGCATCAGCGGCGGCTTCCGGGCCAGGTGGCAGAGGCCGTCCACAGAAAGGCGCACTGCAGCGCACCCGCCATACCTTCTACGTTGGCATTGCACCAGCGACCACTGAAAAATCTCCCAGCCATCAATATACTTTTAGTTGGTTATGAAGAAATGGGAGAGGGCAAGAGGGATAGAAGAGGAAATGTGTGCATTTTGTGTGACAGATCATTATTTCCTCACATTCCCTAAAAAATTTCTCCAAATATTCACCAGCCAATCTCAATTTCTTAAATCTTCCAGTTCACTAAATCTGAAATTGCCCCTCCCTTGCAAATGCACTAAAATGAGTCAGATTTTACGGTAAACGCATGGATACAAGAGACCTAAAGTGTCCAAGTCGCCGCTGCGAAATTGCCCCAAGTTTGGGGCAGAACAGTTCACGTCTGCAGACCAGTTCACGTCTGCAGACCCGAGCGTTCCACCGGGGAACGCTGCCAGTTAGAGGGGCTTGGAGACTGGTGGGCCTCCCGTTCCTGGAGGACCCCAATTCCCAGGGAAAGCCTTTCCCGGTGTTCACGCTTCAGCGTGCGAGGAACCCCCCCGCGCAAGCAATAGCTCACCCGGCTGCATCTTCCAAAGCCCCAATATCGGGGCGGGGCGCGGGGAGGTGGGAGGTTGGGGGGTAGCCGGCGCCTCACGGTTTTCCCCCTGGCTCCTTGGCGCCCCCTGACGCCGGGCTCCCCTGCAATTTTGCTGGGGAGGTTGGATAAGTGGAAGCCCCAAGCGTCGAGGAGGCTAGAGGCACCCTGTTGGTGCACCCTGGGACGGCGCGGACAGGCAGGCGGCCCCGCAGGAGGGCGCTGGGCGCTCAGGCCCTAGCATAGCCCGCGGCCGCCGCCACAGCCACCGCAGCCATGTCCGCGCGCCCGCGCTGCCGCAGCCCGGCTGTGATGTCATCAGGCGAGCCCCCGCCACGGCGCCCCATTCCCGCCCCCCACGGGCCGCAGAGGATGCAGTCCTAGCGCCGCGTCCCCGCCCCGACCCACGTGCGCCCGTCTTCGGGATGCTGAGGCCGATCGCGGCCGCAAGACGATGCACAGGGCCCGGGTGGCCCCGGCGGCAGCGCAGCTCCTCCCCGCCCGCCGCGTCCCCGGCGGGGCTGCGCTCGGGGGCTGCGCATGGACGGGGGCGGGGGCGCCTGGGAAGGGAAGAGAGAGGCTCCTGGCCGCCAAGTCCCTGCCTCGTCGCCGTCTGCTGAGTCATGGCAAGAGCTGCCCGCAGCCCTGGATCACTCGCTTAGCGCTGTTGGCGCTGGGTGCGCAGCCATTGGGCTCGGCGCCGGGCAGCGTGCGCTGGGCATGACGCGCTGATCCGCGCTCGCCTG
The DNA here is from genome assembly GCF_987537825.1 of Furipterus horrens. Classification (NCBI taxonomy): domain Eukaryota; kingdom Metazoa; phylum Chordata; class Mammalia; order Chiroptera; family Furipteridae; genus Furipterus; species Furipterus horrens. Next base: position 108,826,765 of record NW_028327176.1, on the reverse strand, counting down.
TGCCCGGCGCTTCTGCGTGCGCCCCGCGCGGGTGCCTGTGCCGCCGCCCTCCAGCCCCGCCGCCGAGCTACCCCCGCCTCGCTCGCACCATGATCGCCGCGGCTTTCCTGGTCTTGCTGAGACCGTACAGCATCCAATGTGCCCTCTTCCTCTTATTGCTTCTGCTGGGCACCATCGCCACCATCGTCTTCTTCTGCTGCTGGCATCGCAAGCTCCAGAAAGGGAGGCATCCGATGAAATCGGTCTTTTCGGGTCGTTCAAGGAGCCGAGGTAAGACACGCCGCGATGGGTTTCTTCGAGCTAGGAGGAACATTTGTGCCAATTTGTAGAGTGAAGCGCGGCTCGCTCCCTTTTGCGCTGCACCCTTATCTCCATCATTGCCTACTTCCCAGGCTGAGTACGCTTGTGGGTTTAACGCCCCTCGCCCTTTTTCCTCACTCCGCTTTCCTCCAATCTCCTGGGTTGGGATAAATACAACGATGATAGGAGCTGGGAGGAGAGGCAAGGACGCAAATTCTTAGTGTCAGTTTGCTGAATACCCTAAGGGTAATTGGAGCGGAGTCCGCAGCCTCCCTTCACCCATCCATTGCTGACTTTCTTCATGGAGAGTTAGGGGCTCTCCAACTCCCCCAGAACTTTTCCGGAAACTTATCGTGTTGAAGTCACCTAGAGACCGATGGCCTAGTAACCTCCCCGCCCTACAGGATGTCCCCACTGAATTTGAGGCGTCTGGAATGTGCCTCCCGGATCCCTCCCCCTCCCCCAGGTAAGTCATCAGTTATTCGGCAGGTAAAGAACAGGGAGTTAAATGAAGTCTCGTTTTTCTCTTTTTCTCCCCAGATGCTGTTATGAGATCTCACCACTTTCGTTCTGAGGTAATTTATTTAGCGCGCACGCTCAAGGTCAGAAGATGTTCTCTTTCCTGAGTACCAATATTAATCATACGCCTCTTAAGAAACCAGTAGGGCATTGCACGGCGAGCATGCTGCCCCCAACCGAACTAGTGCCCAGCGAACAGTTTTAGCAAATTTCTTGTGCAGTGGAGCCGAGGGCAAAAGACAGCCTCCGAATGCACTACAGACCTTAAAAAACTTAGCCTTGGGGTGGATCTCAGCTCCCTTTGAATCTGTAATTTACCTGTGGAAGCTTTCTGAGTGCTGTCAGCTGGGTTTGGTCTCAGCTTATCTAGCAGCAGAGAAGAGCTTTTAAGAAGTTAGTACTGAGCAATCTGATCCACATGTATTTCATTTCAGACTTTCAAGTTTACATTACTATTCACTGATAAAGCTCTCCATGTTTTATTGGGGCCGTCTGATGATTTTTGCAAAGTGATGGTAGCAATGGAGCTTGATCTGATTGTATGTGTTAGCCTCTACTCTCAAAGAGTGTGGACCATCCTTCCATGAGCAGGTGGAACTCCTGTAGCACCAGCTCCACTGAGGAGAGAACAAAACAAAACAAACACATAAGCTCTCCCTGATCTAGCATTTCTTTATGAGTTTCCAGGCCAACCCCACTTAGTAGGAGATATTTTTTCCTCTTTTTCAGAGAGTTTCACACAGCCAGGCTTGGAGGTTACTGGTACCAATGCTTGTTGTGGTTCACTTATGTTAACAGACTTCATAGTTGGACACCCTCCATTTATTTGCCATTCACCTGAGAAGTTATTTCACATTTCATTTCACTTGTTAATCAGTTGTTTTATTGGACTCTGGTTGCTTGAAAGCTTTAACTACATTATTATAACAGCTTTCCAATGTTGCACAATGAATAATTCTACTACATGCAGCCCTGGAGAGTGAAAACTGTGTGCACAATTTAGAATACTTAAGAGAATAAATTAACCAGTCAGATAATCAGTCCATTCATGGCTTCACACTAACTAGGTGTGTGGTACTGGGAAACTCTCAACTTCTCAGCTCCTCAGCTTACCCATCTGTAAAATAGGAATAATAGTACTGGCAGGATTGTAAGGGGGAAGTTGATTTCAGGTTTACAAGTAATTATGTAATAAAGGAACCCCACTTAGTTCATAGTAGGCATTCAATACTGAGTAGATATTACATTTTGTAAACTTGAATTTTAAAATGTGTAAAAATAAAAATTTGTTTGCAAATTTTAAAGTCTTAATTAATTTCATTAATTTAAATTAATGGGAAGCAACGTAAACTGTGTCTATCATGAAGCCACACTTCTTGAACACTTCATTTATTTAATAGATTAACCTATATAGATGTGACAAAAATAATGGTCAGGGTGCAAACATCAACATTTAGGATTTTGATTTTAAAAAGAGATTACCAGTTCCATACACATACATGATAGAACCAGAATAATAATCCTGTTGTAGATTATTTTATTTGCCATCAGGTGCTTCAGTTAAAGCACAAACAGAAAAAAAATGAGATAGAACTATGTCTTGTTTAGTTATCTCTCAGTTAAGCATTTGTCCTGAGCCTTCATTTGGGTAGTAATGCTGGGAGCAGTTATTTAATGCCTTAACTCATTTTACAAGAATACTGGTACAGTTTGATATCCTGCTTGACTTCATATTTGCCTCATCTGCTAGACTGTGAACTCCTTGAGGTGATGGACCATATCTTTCTTGTTTGGGGGTGTATCCCTATTGCCTGGTATAATGGGTTCTTAATAAATACTTATTGAATGAAGGAAAAATTCTTTAGTGTGTGCCAGTTCCAATAACTGGGCAAATAGAACTCACACTTGGGAAGAAAAGAAAAATGCACATTCTCAGGACATTGCTCAGAATTCAATATTAGCTGAATCTCTACTCTTATTTTATCTTTCTAGGCTTTTAATAATTGCCCTGGAGTTTGTATTAAAAATGTAAGTCACTCATTATAACAAAATGGATTTGGCTAAATTTTTTTCTCTTAGAAAATCAAATGCAAAATTAGCTTAATTTATAGATGGGCTACCCGTGTTCCTTTTTATACCAAGTTCCTCCAGTGTTATTTTATAAATGAAAATCCTGAGACTGTGTTGCATGAGAATGTCATATTTCATCACTGTTTTATGTTTGCCACAAACAAAACATTTTCCCTTAAGGGTAATATAGGGATGTTTTCTTCTTCTCCCTCCCTATTAAAATGCCATTTCCTGTAGTAGTTTCTCCACAAGAAATAGCTCTGAATTTTTGTATTCTAGTATATTAAAAACTTAGAATTTGAGTGGCATAAAGGATATTTCTGGTTTTTTTTTTTTTTTTAGCAGTAGCTGCTACAGACTAATTATCAAATAAACTGTTTTCATTTTCTGGCAAGTCATAATCATATTGAATTAAGAAGTCAGTGCCTTTTTGTTCTTCATTCCAATCCTAGTAAGTAGATAATTCACGTTCAGCATTTCCATAGTGTTCAAATAAGAAAAATGGGTTTAGGTTCTGCTGACTCATTTTGAAATGTGGAAGAGCTTTGGGAAAGCCCTGAACACATGGAAGAAGTTTGGTTAGCACTGTCCTATTTTACATGGCAGAGGATATTGCTTCTGCTACCCACATGCCCAGCAAGGAGCCCAGTTGGACAGGGAATTTTAGCATGTTCCTTCTGAGATAGGGAAATACTTCTCTAGGGAGGAAAACCATGGCATTGGACCCAATTTGCTTTGGGGAAATTCTGCAGCAGAGAAGAAAGTCACATCTCTCATCCGAGGAGCTCCAGCTTTTTTCTCTTCACTGACTGTAATAAATGCATTTCTCCAACTTTGTTTCTCCCTCTTAAAGCTAGAAATAAATAATAAAGATGTTGATAAGATGTTTTGGAACCATAACCACCAACAACCCTTTTTATTTTCACTTACTTGCAAACTTGTCTTTACTAGCTTTTTATTAATCCTCTAAATTTTAATAATGACCATATGAGAATGTGAAATTATTAATTCAGCCAGCAGATAAAAAAGCCAATTAGATAAATGGAAATAAGTGTTTTTTTGTATGCAGATAAAGAACTTGTACAGTAAGTTAATTAATTAATTGATTGATTTCTAAATTGCTAATGAAGGGAAGTGATTTCACACTGATGCAGGACACAGTCTAGAAACCAAATGCTCATTCTGTATCTAAGAAGTGCACTTTTCCTGATGATTTATAATGTTTTAAGTTGTGACCTTATACAATGATTACCTGTTATCCTAGATTCCTGTGGTGAAAATCAGGCAGTGACAATCTTGATTTTAAGGAAATTTCAGAAAGTGATATGGGTAATTGAGGTACCATTAGGTTACAAAAGGGAGTCTTGGGAGTACTTCAGTAGACTGAAGACAATTATAATGCCCTTTGAGAATACCCAGAATGAACAGCGGTAAATGATCCCCATTCATTAGCTCAGTGGAATAAGGGAAGCCTTGTTTGATCAAAGGAGGGGGAAGAGTGTGTTTTATGTCTATCAGGATTTGAGTAAATATCTTCACTTTCCGTTTCAGGCAAAGGAACCAAAAGAGTTAACTCAAGTTAAGCAGTTCCTGAATAGTCACATAGCAAGATAAGGACTGAGTAAGACAAGAACTCCCTGGCTACTTTTGTCTGCCCTGTGGTGTTTAACTGTGTCACTCAGAGCTCAGAAAATAATAATATGCCTGAAATTCTCCATGAAAGAGAGAAGCTAAGTTGAGTGAATTTTTAGTGGACATTTCTTACAAAGCTGACTAGGCAAATCCTTTAGGTTTTTCCAGTGATTATTCAAGTTATCCTAGATGAAAGGATGGTCCGCATAAACCCTCTTGGCCTCATTATATTCCCAGAGTGACTCTGTACCAAATCATTGAAGAATGGTCAGTAAAATAACCATATTTCACAGCTTCTTATTAAATTTGCACCTTTCATTAAGAATTACTCAATTTAGTGGATTAGAAAAAGTGATAGTTTATTATTCATTTATCTTTTACAATTAGGTTACCTTTATAAATAAATTCTTTGCCTAGAGTTAAATTCCAGGTCTGAATTAATTTGTACTAATTAAATCAGCCTTAATTTGAACTCTACACATGATATAGTGTTCATTTAGCTTCACCCAATTATTTTCATAACAAACACATTAAAAAAAATTATGTACGAGCTTCAGTGTTAGATACAGGGCTAACAAAGGGTCTGTGTTATAGACCCTGCCCTTGACGATTAGTTCTAGGTCACTCCCAATATCAGTGCTGAAATTTTATAGTTCCTGGTTTCTTCTGTTACAGTAACTGAACTGCTGTGCTGTTTCCAACTATGACTCACAAATGTGATGAGGGCATCAGAAGCTGAGGTGCACAAGTATAGCCAGTATATTTGCACAAATCCACTGTATTCACAGACGTTTATTACAACAGTCATCACCACTACCATATAGTTTACCCGTCAGCCACACGGTGACAAAACAGAATGCTGAAAGGAAAAAAAAAGAAGAAAAAAACCCACTTTTTTTTTTTTCATGCATCCAAACTAATAAAATGTAAGCTAGATGAAAGCTTTTCCAAAGACGTTTGACTCTTTGTCTAACCTTAAGGTTCAACAATGACTCCTTTTGAGGTTTGGATTACAAAATATAACCAGGCTAACAATGACAAGTATTGGTTAATGAAAGGAATACAGGAATAAAGTTCAAAAATCCTCATTTTGAGTTCCAACTCTGCTATTAACTAACTGTGATCTTGGTCAAGACTCTCAGTGTCTCTAAGACTTATGTTTGGTGTTCTTACTGGTAACATGAAGATATTTTCTGAAATGCCTTCCAGAAGTAATGGGCCATGTTTCTGGTATGTGCAAAGCATCAAGCTAAAAAGGCATTATGTAAAACATGATTCCTGCCTTCTAGGGGCTTAAGGCAGGCAGAGATAAAAATGTAATTAGTTTAATTACCAAGTAACAAATTATGTATAGACTAGAAATGGTTGGAATAGTTCTGATGAAATGATTGCTTCTAGCAGGTTGATCAGAGAAGGCTTCCAAGAGGAGGTAATGTTTATGCTGAAGCATGGGTTTGAGTAATACCTAGCTGGGTAGAAAGAGATAGAGCAATCCCCCCAGCCAGCAGAAAGGTGTGAAAATAGGCAAAGATTTAGGAAGGTACACCTGTTTTCAGAGCTCAGAATACACCAATATGATTAGAATGAAGGGTTCTTAATATTGCATAGAGGAATATAGAGCTGGAAATATAAATAGGTTCCAACTACAATAATAACATTCTTGTATACTACTTGACAGTTGACAAGAGCCTTTGACATAACATTATTCTATTTGAACACCTTAGGAGGCTACCTGCAATGAGCCCTTTCAACAGAAGCAAAAATTGTCTTCTAATTTTTTTTCTAGCACTATAGCAAAACGGCCTCATCACTTTTTATTTACTCTGAAGGAGAGGGCCTGGGAAAACGACTCACTGTGGCCCTTCCTGATCACCCTGAAGCTGCACTTTTGCAGGGTACCATGTTTTTCAGGTCCAATGCACAAGCATCACTGGGTTATATTTTGACTGCAGACACCATGTGTCCAGGGATTTGTGACAGCCTGCTCATGTGTTCAGTGTTCATTACAAATCCTTATGCAAAGTATAATAAATGTGCAGGTCATTCATTATGTGCAAGGCCATTTTTATCAGCTCTGAAATACATTACATTTTTATAAAGTATTTGAAATGTGTGTGTCTATATTTAAACTTCTTCCTTGAAAATTCCTGTTCCACAATAATTACTCTAAATGTTTACACCCCCTTCAACTCTTCAGTCTCAGCTTGTGACCTTTGTCTCTTAACTCACAGAGGACATCAGTGTCATCAAGTAACAGCACCTTAACCTTCTTGTCCCTAAAAACTAAGTGGCATTTTAAACTTCCCTCCCAGTCCAGTGGAAAACTCATCTGTTCTCCATGCTGATCTTTTTTGCTTATGTTGTGAATTCTTTCTTTTCATCTTTTGGGGGATGTTGTTCCATGACTCCTCTCCTCCTCTTCTCTATACCACCAGCTCTTCTCTTGGCAAGAGAAGTTTCCCGAAAAAGGCTCTTTATTTTTTCACCTCCTATTCCTCACCTCATATTCATTCCTCAGCATAGTATAATCTGGCTTGTACTGCTGCTACTATTTAAAGTCACGTAAGCTCCCCAGTGATTTCTAATTGCTAAATCAAATACAGGGTGGGGAAAAAGTAGGTTTACAGTTGTTTGCATGGAAAATAATACAATAACTAACAAATAACAATGCAAGAATAAACTCTGTTTCACATACTCACAACTGTAAACCACCTTTTACCACACCCCGTGTTTCAGTCTTTACCAAAATTGACCAATCTTATATTTGACACTGGTGTCCACCATTTGCTTCTTAAAACTTCTCCAGTTTCTCGGGCAATACTTTCTTTATTCCACCCCCCGCCCCTTCCCTTTTCTGGCCATGGCTCCCTCTGTTCCCGCACCTCATCTTCCTACGTATATGTTGATTACTCAAGGTACTGCCTTGGGCCTAATTTTTTAAAACAGCTTTATTGAGACACAAATCACATACTATTATAGCTCCTCCATTTAAAGTATACAATTTAGTGGATTTTAGTACTGTATATTCCCAAGGTTGTGCCACCATCACCCAATTTAATTTTAGAACATTTCATTACCCACCAAAAAGAATCCCGTACTGGTTATCGGTCACTTCCCACTTCCCTCCCACCTTCACCCACCACCCCTAGGCACCCACTAATGTATTTTTTGTCTCAATAGGTTTGCTTTTTGGGTTTCATTTTTGCTCACCCTTTTCAAACTTTACTTGTACGATCGCATCATGCTTACTGTTTTAGGTTACCTCCATGCAGTGGTTACTCTGAAACCTGTATTCCAAGTTCAGACTTCATCTTGACCTTCAGATACAGAGAATCAAATGCCTTCTCTTCCTTTTCACATAATGAACCATGGGTACCTCAAACTAAATGCTGAACTCATCAGTCCCTCGCTATATCTGCCCCTGTTTGGGAGAATAGTACTATTTCTTCTACCCTCTACAATTGCTCAAACTAGAAATCTGAAAGATAGGACAGACACCGTCCTTATCCACCCTGCCCCGTCTACCTTCTCTTTAAGCTGTGCAGTATCTCTGAGGTCTGCCTGCCTTCTTTATTATCCCCATGGTGGTTATCCTGGCTCAAGCCCTAAAATAAAAACCAGACAAATGTCCTTGCTTCCCTCTCCTCAATTCATACATTAATTTTATAAGGATCATTCTAAAATATAAATTAATTATTAAGGCTTTTATCACTCATGGAGACATTCAGATTCAACTAATCTCAACATAAAATGGGTTATTAATAAACAGGGATTTACATTCTCTTGCAACAAGTAGTACAGAGATGCTGCTGGCCTTGCCTGAGCTGCTCTATGTGCTATTGCTAGTGTATTTGGGATAATCCTGGCCTTTCCCTCGTGGTTGCAGGGTGGCTGGCACAGCTCCAGACATCATGCCCAAGTTCAAAGACTGAAGGAGGGGAAGGAGCAAGCAAGCCAAGGAAGGATATTCATCAGAAAATCAAAACCTTTGCTAGAAGCCTTTCCAGTTAGATTTCTTCTTACCCTTGACAGGTGAGAACTATGTCCCAAGGCCATCTCTCACACTGAATGAAGCTTGGGATACGAACTTTATTTTTCCAAGCATCTGCAGTAGAGGTAGGCAAGAAAGAAAGAGTTGAATAAACCATATTCCTCTCCTGCTTAAAATCCCATTGTGGTTTCCTACTTGCTTCAAGGTAGTGAGGTCAGCCTTCTTAATATAACATCAGAAGGATGAATCCCTATACTGATGCCCTTGTGATAGTTCTAGCTTAACCATTTGTCTGCACTTGTAATTTTCCAAATGGACTGTGACGTTTTAGGATTATTGTTTTTGTCCATGATATTTCCAACCAAGAAAGCCTCTCTTTTTTTTTCCCTTTCCTCTCTCTGCCCACCTACCGCTAATAACAACAACAAAATTCTTGGGCACAAAAGACTAACTCCTGTTATTCCTTTTAAACCCTGTAGGAAACTTTCTTAGCTCACTCCTCATAATCATAATTGAGGTTTTTGTTTGTCTTCCCTACAAGATTGTATCTTGAAGGCAGTGTAAATTTCTTAAGTTTTTAGCTCAGTGTCTGTCACAGACTGAAGCTTAGTAAATGTTCCCTGAATGAATGAATATTTGACATTTTCTAGAAGTTTGCTTAATTCTCAATTCTCATGGATTCTGTAACTTCCTAGATATTCCTGTATCCCTCTTGTACTTAAAGGGTAAGAGACAGATGCTTTTCATTTTTTATTTCAGACATACATCCTGTGTTTGCTTCAAAAACACACAGATTCAGACACTTTTAAAAATGAGTTGAAAATATTCCCTGACATTTTTATTCATTATTGAAGAAATTTTCATACTTTGATGTGAGAGTTTTGAACAAAATTTTTAATATTTAATGTTTTCATTTTAGTTTAAATCTGAAAATCAATATAAGTATGTTATGAATGATCTTCTAACCAATTTACCTTATTGCCGGTGTTGTCACCCAACTTCAGTACCTGAATTGGTTTTTTTTTTACAAACCTATTGGTATAAAGTGGTACTGATTTAACTGTCATGATCTTAACAGAAAAGATCAGGGGCAATTTTAATGTGTAATTTGTGTGTTCATGTCTGGTGAGAGGTAAATAGAAAAAAACTATTTTACTTCTCTTAATTAAAAATGCATATAATTAAAAAAATTTTAATCCTCACCCTAGATTATGCTTTTTATTGATTTTAAAGAGAGAGAAAGATGGAGGAAGGGAGGTGGGGGAAGAGAGAGACAGACAGATAGACAAACAGAGAGAAACATTGATGTGGGAGAGGAACATTGATTGGTTGCCTCCCTTATGCATCCCCAACTGGGGAACCCACATCCTAGGCATGTGCCTTGACCGGAATCTAACCGGCAATTTTTTTGTGCACGGGATGATCCTCCAACTGAGTGACCTAGTCAGGGCAAAAATATATATAATTTTTATTTTATTTCTTAAATATATATTTTTAATTTATATTTTATTACTAGAGAGAAGAGAAAGGAGGGAGAAAGAGTGGGAGGGAAACATTGATGTGCAAGAGAAACATTGATCAGTTGTCTTTAAAAATTTTTTTTAAATTATTTTTTTTCTATTTTTTATTGTTCTCTTACAGTTGTCCCGTCTTTCCCCCATTGCTCTCCCCTGCCCTGCCCACCTCCCCTCTCTCCCACAGTCAGTCTCTACCCTGTTGTTCATGTCCCTGGGTAATTTACATTAGTTCCTTGACTAGACCTTTCCCCTTCTTCCCTCCCTCTCCCCCGCCCCCCTCCTCTCTGGTCACGGTCAGTCTGTTCCTTGTTTCCATGCCTCTGGTTCTATTTTGCTTGTTTGTTCTGTTCATTAGGTTCCTGTATTAGTTGAGATCACATGGTATTTTTCTTTTGCCCCCTGGCTTATTTCACTAAGCATAACACTCTCCAGTTCCATCCATGTTGTCGCAAAAGGCAGGAGTTCTTTCTTCCTACTGCATAGAATTCCATCATGTAAATGTACCACAGTTTTTTGATCCACTAGTCCACTGATGGGCACTTAGGCAGTTTCCAGCATTTGGCTCCTGTAAATAGCCCTGCTGTGAACATAAGGGTGCATAGGTTCTTCTGAATTGGTGTTTCAGTATTCTTCAGTTATAATCCTATCAGTGGATTGCAGAATCAAAAGGCAGTTTCATTTTTGGTTTTTTGAGGTAATTCCATACTGTTTTCCACAGTGGCTGCACCAGTCTGCATTCCCACCAACCGAACACATCCTTGCCAGCACTTGTTGTTGGTTGATTTGTTAATGAAAGCCATTCTGACTGGTGTGAGGTGGTATCTCATTATGGTTTTATTTTGCATTTCCATGATGTTGAGCATCCTTTCACATGCCTGTCGGCCCTTTGTATGTCCTCCTTGGAGAAGTGTCTATTCGGGTCCTTTGCCCACTTTTTAATTGGGTTGTCTGTCTTCTTGGTGTTGAGCCCTATAAGTTCTTTATATATTTTGGAGATCAAACCCTTGTCCAAGGTATCATTGGCAAATCTGTTTTCCCATATGATTGGTTCCCTTTTCACCTTGCTGATGTTTTCTTTAGCAGAGCAAAAACTTTTTAGTTTGATGTAGTCCCATTGGTTCATTCTTTCTTTTATTTTCCTTGCCTTGGGAGATATATCTGCAAAAATATTGCTGCATGGGATATCTGAGATTTTCCTGCCTACGTTTTCCTCTAAGACATTTATGGTGTCACAGCTTACATTTAAGTCTTTTATTCATCTTGAGTTTATTCTGGTGTATGGTGTAAGTTGGTGGTCTAGTTTCATTTTTATGCATGTCCCTGTCTGGTTCTCCCAGCACCATTTGTTGAAGAGGCTATTTCACTCCATTTTATGCTCCTTCCCCTTTGTCAAATATTAATTGACCATAGAGGCCTGGGTTTATCTTTGGGATCTCTATTCTGTTCCATTCATCTATATGTCTGTTCTTATGCCAGTACAATGCTGTTTTGATTACTGTGGACTTATAATATAGTTTGATATCAAGTATTGTGATTCCTCCTACTTTGTTCTTCTTTCTCAAGATTGCTGAGGCTATTCAGGGTTGTTTTTGGTTCCATATAAATTTTTGAAGTATTTGTTCTAGGTCTGTGAAATATGTTATTGATATTTTAATAAGGATTGCATTGAATACATAAATTACTTTGGGTTGTATGGGCATTTTAATGATGTTGTTTCTTCTTATCCATGAACCTGGTATATGCTTCCATTTACTTGTATCTTCCTTAATTTCTTTTTCAGTGTTTTGTAGTTTTCCAAGTACAGGTCTTTTACCTCCTTGGTTAAGTTTATTCTTAAATACTTTATTTTTCTTGTTGTACAGTAAATGGGATTTTTTTTCTAGTTTTTCTGATATTTTATAGTTGGTGTACAGAAATGCCTTTGATTTCTGAATATTGACTTTGTATCCTGCTGTTTTGCCAAATTCACTTATTAGGTCAAGTAGTTTTTTCATGGAGTCTGTAGGGTTTTCTATGTACACTATCATGTCATCTGCAAATAATGACAGTTTTATTTCCTCCTTTCCAATTTAGATGCCTTTTATTTCTTTTCTTGTCTCATTGCTGTGGCTAGAACTTTCAATACTATGTTGAATAGAAGTGGAGAGAGTGGACATCTTTGTCTTGTTCCTGATCCTAGGGGGAAAGCTTTTAGTTTTTGCCCATTGAGTATGATGTTGGCAGCAGGTTTCTCATAAAGGACCTTTATTATGTTGAGGTATGTAACCTCTATTCCCTGTTTGCTGAGTGTTTTTATCATAAATGGGTGCTGCACTTTGTCAAGTGCTTTTTCAGCACCTATTGATATGATAATGTGATTTTTGTCTTTCATTTTGTCTATGTGGTGTATTATGTTTATTGACTTGCAAATATTAAACCATCCTTGCATCCCTGAGATGAATCCCACTTGATTGTGGTGAATGATCTTTTTAATGTGTTGCTGGATCTGGCTTGCCAATATTTTGTTGAGGATTTTAACATCTTTGTTCATCAGTGGTATTGGTCTGTAGTTTTCTTTCTTTGTTGTGTCTTGACCTGGTTTTGGAATCAGGATAATACTGGCCTCATAGAAAGATTTTGGGAGTCTTCCCTCCTCTTGGATTTTTTGGAATAGTTTGAGAAGGATAGGAGTTAGTTCTTTCCTAAATGTTTTTTAAAATTTACCTGTGAAGCCATCAGTCCAGGGCTTTTGTGTGCTGGGAGTTTTTTGATTACTGCTTTAATTTCACTAGTTTTTATCAGTTTATTTAGGTTTTCTGCTTCTTCTTGATTCAGTTTTGGAAGATTATGTTTCAAGAAACTTGTCCATTTCACCCAGGTTGTCAAATTTCTTGTCATATAATTGTTTGTAGTAATTTCTTACAGTCCTTTTTATTTTTGTGATATTGGTTGTGATTTCTCCTCTTTTGTTTTTAATTTTATTTATTTGGGTCTTCTCTCCTTTTTTCTTGATGAGCCAGGTTAAAGGCTTGTCAATTTTTTTTATCTTTTCAAAGAACCAGGTCCTGGTTTTATAGTTCCTTTGAATTGTTCTTTTAGTTTCTCTGTCATTTAATCCTGCGCTGATCTTGATTATTTCCTTCCTTTTATTCACTCTGGGCTTTCTTTTTTGTTGTTCCTCTAGTTCTTGTGATGTAGGGTTGGATTGTTTATTTGAGATTCTTCTATCTTTCTTAGGTAGGCCTGTATTGCTATGAATGTTCCTCTCAGTACTGCCTTCGCTGTGTGCCATAGGTTTTGGGCTGTTGTGTGTTCATATTCATTTGTTTCCAGAAAGTTTTTGATTTCTTACTTAATGTCATTGTCAAACCATTCATTATTTAATAAGATGTTATTCAGTCTCCATGAATTTGAATGTTTTTGAGTTTTTCCCTTGAGGTTGGTTTCTAGTTTCAAGCCGTTGTTATCTGAGAAGGTGCTATATATGATTTAAATTTTCTTGAATTTGTTGAGGCTTGTTTTGTGTCCTACCATGTGGTCTATCTTTGAAAATGTTAATTGTGCATTTGAAAAGAATGTATATGTTGCTTCTTTGGGGTGAAAGGTTCTGTATATATCAATTAAGTCCATTTGAGCTAGACTGTTGTTCAGTACCACAATATCCTTGTTGATTCTTTGCTTGGAAGATCTGTGCATGTTGACAATGGTGTGTTAAAGTCCCCTACTCATGAATGTGTTGCTGTTGATATCCTTCTTGAAGTCCTCCAAGATTTTCCTTATATATTTGGGTGTGCCTATGTTGGGTACATATGTGTTTACAAGGGTTATGTCTTCTTGATGGATTGTTCCCTTAGTATTATGAAATGTCCTTCTTTGTCTATTGTTATGACCTTTGTTGTGAAATCTCTTTTGTCTGATGTAAGTATTGCTACCCCAGTTTTTTTTTTCATGTCCATTTGCTTGAACTATTTTTTTTACCCCTTCACTTTCAGTCTGTGTAGATCTTTATCTCTGAGGTGGGTCTCTTGTAGACAGCATATATGTGGGTCATACTCTCTAATCCATTCAGCTACCCTGTGTCTTTTGATTGGTGCATTTAATCCATTTACATTTATGGCTATTACTGATAGGTACTTATTTATTGTAAGTTTTCCCCTTTGTACCTGTATTCCTCTCTGTCTCTGTCTGTTTCTTCAGCTTCTCAAAGAAGACCCTTTAGCATCTCTTGCAATACTGATTTGGTAGAGATGTATTCTTTTAGCTGTCTTCTGTTTGGGAAACTCCTTATTTCAACTTCCATTTTGAATGAGAGCCTTGCTGGATAGAGCAGTACTGGTTGTAGGTCTTTGTTTTTCATTGCTTGGAATATTTTTTGCCATTCGTTTCTGGCTTGTAGTGTTTCTGTTGAGAAATTCACTGATAGCCTTATTGGAGCTCCCTTGTATGTTATTAGCTATTCTTTCTTGATCCTTTTAGGATTCTCTCTTTGTCTTTGAGTTTTGTCATTTTAATTATGATCTGTCTTGGAGTGGGCCTGTTTGGGTTCATCTTCATTGGGACCCTCCGTGCTTCCTGGATTTGCATGACTTTTTCTCTCATCAAGTTAGGGAATTTTTCTGTCATTACTTTTTCAAACAGGTTTTCTAGCTCTTGCTCGTCTTCTCCTTTTGGTATTCCTACGATATGGGTATTATTACATTTCATGTTGTCCTACAGCTCTCTCGAAACCTCTTCATTCTTTTTCAGTCTTTTTTCATTTTTGTTGCACTGTCTGCGAATTTTTTTCTACGTTGTCTTCCAGATCACTGATCTGACCCTCTGCTTCATCTAGCCTGCTTTTGTTTCCTTTACTGTGTTCTTCAATTCAGAAAATGTATTCTTCATTTCCTCCTGGCTCTTATTGATAGTTTGTATGTCCTTTTTAATGCTGGTGTAGTTCTCAGTAAGTTCCCTGTAGCTTCCCTGGAGTTCTTCATAGTTCCCCTGGAGTTCTTTGTAGTTTTCTTTGAGCTCGCTGAGCTTGTTGAGCTTCCCTATAATCATTATTTTGAATTCCATGTCTGATAGTTTGCTTACCTCTATTTCATTTAGCACTCTTTCTGGGGATTAATCCTTTCCTTTTGATGGCGAGGATGTTTCTTTGTCTCCCCATTTTTTGTGACTCTTCTTGTTTGTTTCTGCTTCTTATATTGATCTGCTTTGACTTCTTGTCTTCATGTTGTGACTTTCTTGGTAGGAGATCTGTGGGGTTCAGTGGTGAAGTCTCCTTGATCTCCTGAAGTTGATGCTCTTGGGATGCCCTGAATGCCGTTTATTTGGGCTGTCTGGTTGTACTTGAGTTTTGGTTGTTGTTGTATTGTTCTTTGGTGGGTACTTCCCTCCAGCTAGCCAACTGAGAGTCATTCTTCCCATTATGTCTTGTATACTGTTATAGAGGTGCACTTTCTTTACTTCCTGGATCTGCCCCTCGTGGCATCAGATCGTGTCCCATTCTGGGCCTAGGCAGCCTATTCGAGACCACCAGAGATCTACTGTCTTTGTCTGTTTCCTTTAGTTGTTACTCTATTCTATATGTGATCAGTTATCAGGCTTAAGCACTGAGGGCAGAGCAGATTCATTCCTGTGGGCAGGGCTTTTGCTTCCCCTCAGGCTGACACCACTTGGAGGGGAGTGGTCTGCCTGCAGTATGGGGAATGAGTCAGCACTGGGACCAGGTCTTCTTCTTCCTCAGTTCTCTCTTCAAAGCTACTGTCCCAAATTCTCCTTAAGCATCTCTAGTCCACTCTGCCCTCCCTCTGCTGGAGCCCATGGTAAGTGGGTGGTCCCTTTAAGAGCTCTTTGTCTCCAGCCATTTCTCTCAGGCCAGCAGAACCCCCATGGCTTTTCGCTTTTCACAGCTGGATGCTATTTTACTTTCCGCTCTGTTGCTGTAGGCTGGGAAGCCCAGCTGGGGTTTAGACCCCACCCTTGTCATGGGGAACCCCTGGCTGCTGAGCTGTTTCTCAGTCTCTTCAGCTGCCACCTATGGGAGGCTAGCCAGCCCTCTTGTAGCTCCGTACTTCCTACTAGTCATGTTGTGATGAAGCGGCCTTTTCTGTCTGTCCATGGTTATAAGGCTTCTCTCTAGCTAGTGTTCAGTTGGTTATTCCAGATGATTTTTCCACAATCAAGTTGTAATTCCCATCAGTCCTCAGAGGAGGTTAATGTAGCTTCCACTTACTCCTCTACCATCTTGGACCTCTTGAAAGAATTCTGGAGGCTAGAATTCTGAGATCAGGGAGCCAGCATATTCTGGTTCTGGTAAGTGCTCCCTTCCTGCTTTGTAGATGCTCACCTTCTCACTGTATCCTCACATGTCAGAGAGAGAGAGATCAGTTGCCTTTTGTAAACACCCAACAGGGGACTTGGCCCACAACCCAGGCATGTGCACTGACTGAGAATCAAACCAGCAGCCTTTGGGTTTGCGGGCAATGCCCAATCCACTGAACCACACCAATTAGGGCAAAAAAAATACATATAATTTTTAAAGCACAAATTATAACATTATTTGATTGGGTTTATAATATACATATTTTATATATATTTTAATATGTATATAGAATATATGATATAGAGCCACACCAGTCAGGGCAAAGACTTTGATTTTAAACTTAGTGTGCATGTTGCCTTGCTCATGTTTAGTCATTTTCTTTTGGTTAATAATTTTGCAGGAGAAGGATACTAGAATTGCTGTTATAACATTATTTTCAAAGTCTGAAATGTCAGAAGCTTTTAAATAAGACTTGTGTATAGATATCCTATATCCCAGGAATTTTACATATTATTAGATGAAACTTTTATACTGTGGGTAAAATTCTTTTATTTAGCAGTCAGGGATTTTACATGGGGATTTGGTTAGTTATTGACCAATGCTTTTAAAATATTTTATTGAGCAATTACTAACTATGTAGACTCTAAATACTGCAGAATATTTGTACTATATAATACATATGTAGATTATAGGCCAATTCAAAGTATTATCCTCTTAAATTGTAGTTTTTGTTTTATTTATATTTATGCTACATTAAATATTAATAGACTAAACACTCCAATGAAGAGACAGAGATCATCAGAATGAATAATAGCAAGACCTGACTATATGCTCTTAATAAGAGATGCACTTAAAGATGCAGTTAGATTGAGAGTGAATGGATGGAAAGACGTAAATGATACAAACAGTAAGCGTAAGAAGATTGGCATGGTTATATTCAAATCAGATATAATAGATACCAAGGTAAATAGTATTAACAAAGATATAGAGGGATTTCCATTATGCTAAAAGGGCTAATTGTTCAGGAAGACATAATCACAAATATGTATGTACCAAATAACAGAACCTCAAAATGCAAAATTTAAACATTGTTAAAATTAAGAGGAGAAATAAACAATTCTATTATTATAATTTATGATTTTAACATTCTCTCAGCAATTGATAGACCATCCACACAGAAAATCAATAAAGATACAGTTGACCTTAACAATCCTCAACTGTCTGACATAATTGATATTAATAGAAAATTATATTTACTTGATGCCTTTACAAAGAGGAACTATTCTGGGTCTAAAACAAGTCACAATCAACTTAAATTTAAGAGGATTGAAATCATACAGAATATATGCTTGATTATAACAGAATCAAATTAGGAATTAATAACATTAATATCTCTAGGAAAATATCAACCAGTTGGGAATCAAATAACATGCTTTTGAATAATTCATGCATCGAAAAGAAACCATAGGAGAAATTAGAAAATATTTTGAACTGAATGATGATATTTCAAAAATTGTATGATGCAGCCAGAACAGTCCTTAGAGGAAAACATAGCTTCAAGTGCTTATATTAGAAGAGAAGAAAGCGCTAAAATTTAAAAAATTTTAAACTTTAAGAAGCTAGTGGATAAAAAAGGGAAAGTAAACACAAAGTAAATGGAAGGAGGTAATAAAGGTAAATGCAGATATTGATGAAACAGAGAAAAAATATGCAATAGAGAAATTTAACAAAGCCAGAGTTGGTTCTTTAAAAAAATCAACAAAGTTTGTAAACATTAAGCTAGACTGATAAAAAAATAACACAGATTAGTGGTATGGCACATGGAAGAGAGGTTATAATTGAAGAATCCACAGATATTGAAAGGATAAGAGAATATTCTATGCAACTTTATGTCCATAATTTGACAACTTGGTTGAAATGGACAAATATCTAATTATCCATCCATTCACCCATCGAACCCATGCATATGTCTTCAAACTGCTCTAACTCCCAAATCCTGAATTCTAAAGCAGCTCTCTTTGACCACAGCTGCCTATCTGCACATCCTTGTGAGCTCTTAATGAGTTCCTTCCTTACGTCATTAGTACTCCAATCCTAAATCTTCTCTACATTTCATCCTGTCTGCACTTTGTGACTTAACTTCACTTGCCTTTCCACTCAATATAGACTCTTAATCAACTGTATGGAGAAGCTTTTGACTTTATTGTCATTTTTCTCATGCAATTAGTTCCACTACCACATGGACTTTGACAATTCCCAGACCCGACTCCAAGTCATTGACTGCATTTCTATTCTTGTGCCTAGGAAACTTACCCTTGAAAACCAGCCATTTGGTTCCTGTGTTATCCAACAGTCATATCTGCTTCTTTTAAGTGTTTCAATTAGCTTTTGCTTTGTAACAAACCACTTAAAGCGCTACCTATTTAGTTTACAGTTCTGGGGATTGGCAGTATGGGCTATGCCCAGTTGTTTGGTCTCATTAAGGCTTGACTCATCACAGCTGGAACTCCCTTGTGTGTCTTTGGTCAGCTTCTGGCTGACTCAGTTTTCCCCCGTTTGGTCTCTCCAGTTCCAGTAAGCTGACGCAGGTTGGTCCCAAAAGCAGCAAGAGAAGAAGTGCATGAGGCTTCTTGAGGTCCAGGCTCTGAACTCTGCAGGACCTCTCCTCACACATTGTTTTGGACAAAGCAAGTCTCAGGGAGTGGGGGAAATAGAGTCCTGATGGGAGAAGTTGCACAGTATTGTGGTCACTTTAGCAATCTGTTATAGATCATTTTTGTTTGTTTGTTTATAACGACTTTGCTGCTGTCTACTGTCTCTAAAGCATTCATTTTAAGATTTTTAAATTGCTTTTCTCTGGACAGTCTTTTCCAATATCTTGGCTTATATATATATATGAAAATTACTTCCACCTGAAATTTCTAGGCCTAACTTAATTAAAATTTTTCTTTCCAGTTTTAGAATATTTTCCAACACCCCAGAATTATTTCTCATGCCAGACATGAGAAATCTTTCTACCCCTTGCCTCATAGAACCACTAATCTGCTTTTAGATTTACCTTTCCTGGATATTGCATGTAAGTGGAATCATATAACATGTAATCTTTTGCATCTGGCTTCTTTCATGTAGCTTAATGGTTTTGAAGTTCATCCGTGTTGTAATATATATCATATATGTAGCATATATCAGTAGTTTGTTCATTTTTATTGCTCAATAGTATTGCATTCTATGAGTATACCACACTTTGTTTACCCATTCACCAGTCGATTGATGTTAGATCTCCCCCCACCCCCCAATTTTTAACTATTGTACTATAAAAAATGCTGCTATGACTATTTGCTTAAAATCCTGTGTGGGAATATGGTTTCATTTACCTTGGGCAGATATCCAGAGTAGAATCCTAGCTTATATTGTAAATTTATGTTTATTTATTTTTTATATCCTCACTTGAGGACATGCTTTTAGAGAGAAGGAAAGGGAAGGAGAAACAGAGGGAGAGAAACATCCGTGTGAGAGAAACATCAATTGGTTGCCTTTTGTATGCACCCTGATTGGGGACAGAATCTGCAATCTAGGCATGTGCCCCAACCCGGAATCGAACCCATGGCCTTTAGGTTTTCAGGACAATGCCCAACCAATTGAGCTCCACTAGCCAAGGTTATATTTAATTTTTAAAGCAATTGTCAAACTGTTTTACAAAGTGGCTGTAAAACTTAACATTCTTACCAGCAACGAGTTCCAGTTTTTCCACATCCTTGGCAATACTTGTTATCTGTCTCATTGATTATAGCTATTCTGAAGTGTTATCTGTAGTTTTAGTTTGCTTGTCCATAATGACTAATGATTTTGAGCACCTTTTCATGAACTTATTAGCAATTCATAGATCTTCTTTGGTGAAATGTTCTAATATTTGCCCATTTTAATTTTAATTTAATTTTTTTTCAGATTTAATGTGTTTTATTGATTAAAATATTACATTTGTGCCAATTTCCCTTCCCTCTGCTCCCCTCCACCCGGTGGCCCCCCTCCCTCCAGTTGTCCCCCCCTTTTAGATTATGTCCATTAGTTGTGCATACAGTTCCTCCCAACCTCTCTCCGTCTATTCCATTCCCTCCTACCTTGATCCCCAATTCCTATATCATCTCCCTCCCTTTCCCCATTCCCCCTCCCTGTTGACCTCCCCCCAATATGCTTCCCGTACCCACAGTTCCTTTTCCACTCTCGTTGCCTATTTAGTTTGCCTTTGTTTCATCTCCCTAGCTTCTGTTTTTTTAAACCAGTCCCTTTAACATCTCATATAACAGTGGTTTGGATCTAATGAACTCTTTCAGTTTTATTTTGTCCTGGAAACACTTTCTCTGTCCTTCTATTCTGAATGACAATTTCGCTGGATAGAGTATTCGTGGTTGTAGGTTTTGGATTTTCATTACTTTGAATATTTCTTGCCAGTCTCTTCTTGCCTGTAGGGTTTCCCTTGAGAAGTCAGCTGATAGTCTAATTGGGACCCCTTTGTACATAATTCTTTTCTTCTCTCTTGCTGCTTTTAAGATTCTCTCTTTATCTTTAATTTTTGACATTTTGGTTATAATGTGTCTTGGAGTGGTTCTCCCTGGGTCCAGTCTCTTGGGAACTCTCCTTGCTTCCTGGACCTGCAAGTCTATTCCCTTCCCCAAGTCTGGGAAGTTCTCCTTTATTATATTTTCACTCAATTTTTCAAGTTCTAGTTCATCTTCCTCATTCTCTGGCAAACCAATGATTCTTATGTTGGGCCTTTTATAGCTGTCCCAGAGGTTTCTGATCGTCTCATTGTTGCTTCCCATTTCCTCTCGCTGCATTGGTTGACTGCTTGTTCCTTCTCCATATTCCAGTTTGTTGAAATGAACTCTGGATTTTTTTTTTCTCACCATCTATCTCGTATGCGGTTTTGTTCCTTTCGTTATGAAAGTTTTTCGCTTCTTTCTTATCTTTTTCCTGCTCTTTTGTGAATTCTGTAAGCCACCTGATAACAATGGCCCAGAACTGAGCCTCTGACAGGTTTCTTATCTGTTCATCTGTCAGGTTCTCTATCTGCTGCCTGGTGAGTTGTGTCACCGGGATTTCTATAGTTGTCTGCCTCATTTTGACAGATGCGTTTTGTTTTCTTGGGCCGGCTGTCCGGGGCAGTGCCTGTGTACGCGTCACAAATCGGCGACCTATTTCGCAGCCCTGTGGTGCTTTCTTTGGGGGCGGGGGTCCAAGATGGATTCACACAGTTATTCAGCTAGGAGACCGGGATCCGTCCTCCCGCCCCCCTGGGCCTCACTGTTCAAGGCGATGCGGCGGCGGCCGCTCTCCCCAGCGCCGGAGTCGCGCACCGCCAGGGGCTTGACCGCAGCCGGGATTCCTCGCCGCCCCGCCGCTGTCCAGGTGCGACCGCAAACAGCACTGCCCTCTTTAACTCTTACCTGCCCAAAGGGCGCCGCTGGTTTATAACTTCATATGTTGGACTTCCGTGTAGTTTTATTTTCTGGAATTTCTAGTTATCCTTTGTTTTGAAGTAGTTGTATTCCTCTCTAGTTGTAGAGGGAGACCTAGCGTGTCCGTCTAAGCCTCCATCTTGGCCGGAAGTCGGGACTCTAATTTTTTTTACTATATTAAAAAAACTGAGTTTATATTTTTGTTTCTTGACCATTTAAATTTGACCACCATTACTGCTGTGTCCTATCATAACATTTCATACATACTTAAAACCAAGCAAAGGGTAGCGTTCCATCTTTAAAAGCTGAACAGGTATTTTGGACAACAACAGTGGAACCTAGACAACATTTACAGACACAGTAGGACAAGTTCTCACTCTGCATTATAAGAAGGACAACCAGATATCAACTATTAGAGAAATGAAGTAAGATGGAAAGTTAAACAGTTTAAGTTATTTTCTTAAAGAGACTTTCTCCACTGCCAGAGATTTGAATAGCCTCCAGGTCAGTCATTGGAGCAATTTTTCACATAATTGATGAATTTGGCTTCCACTTTGAGATGATAACCACCTTTTTCTATACAGTATTCCCTCACTTATCACGGATATTACGTTCTAGACCACTCCACGATAGGTGAAAATCCACGAAGTAGGAACCTTACATTTATTTTAGTATATATATATATTTTAAGGCTTTATAAACCCTTCCCACACACTTATAAACCATTCCCATTTCCTTATTAACCTTTCCCACCCCCTTATTAACCTTTTCCGCACTTTTATAAACACTACTTATGTTCTTAAACATATTCTACACTCTTAAACCTATTTAACTTTAACAACATACGTATACAGTACCGCAAAATCCAGTGATAAAGCTAAAAATCCGCGATAAATAATTTAATATAATATTTTAAAAAATACCGCGATACAGTGAGGCCGCGATATAGAGAGGGACTACTGTACTTGTTTGCATGTTTGCTTTAATGTCATCTACAGAACTAGATCCTTTCTGTGTTTTAGGAGCATTTTCTGTTTTTGAAAGATTCTTGACCTTTTGATCTTGGTGTTGATGGTTTTGAGTCTTTTTTATTCTGGTTTAATTTTTGTGCATTTTTGGCTGGAATATCTCAAATAGATTTCTTTATGGGAGGTTTTTTTTTTGGCTTCCTTCTCATCAAAATCATTATCTTCATTATCATGATCATCTTCAGCAGCAGCAAGTTTTGCTTTTTTTCTGAGGAAACTTGCGACCACTTCAAGGGCAGATCACTTTCCAGATATACTTAGGACTTTCACCTCTTCTTCATCTTCTAACTCCACATTTTTTTCCATAGCTACTAAGTGCTGTCCAGTAATCTGCACAGTCCTTGAATCACACCACAACTGTGAGATTATATAGTCATGCCTTGGTACTTGTTGACTTCAGAACTCAGCACTTACTTGGGACTCACGGCACTTGCTGGAACTTGTATGAGTCAAGTCACTGCCCACAAGAGAAAATGCTTCATTGGTTTCGGCACTTGTCATGAGTTCTGGAACGAATTAATGACAAGTTAATTCCAAGTCCCCGGGGAAACTGTTGGCTTTACAGACATTTTCAAAGTTGCCAGTGTTACTGTAATTGCACTGCCTTCATAATTCGTTGCCTCTGCTTCATTGATGTACTATTCCTCCTTTGCACCGGCCTCTAATATTGACTATTTTTAAGGAAAACTGGTTCTCATTTTCATCATTATCCATCTCAAAATGATAGCTTTTGTCAGCCTTTAGTTTACAACCAAAAAGATAGTTCTGGGGTCTCAGGGAGCTCATGTCCATGTTCATTAACGGGCACGCACTTAGGTGGGAGGGAAGGTGGACAGAAATAAATGACTGCTGTTCCAGAGAACAGCTGCGCAGATCACAGTCACGCCCATTTTTTAATGGGGTATGTGTTTTTTTAATTGAGTTGTAAGATTTTTTAATATATTCTGAATACAAGTCCTTTAACAGATGTGATTTACAAAGGTTTTCTCATGCTGTTGTTCATCTTTTCATTTACTTAATGGTATCTTGTTAAGTGCAAAAGTTTTAAATATTTATAAAGTCCAATTTATCAGTTATTTTCTTTTATGGAATGTGTTTTTTGAGTGGTGTCGTATCTGAGAACATTCATTGCCTCACCCAAGCTCATGAAAAATTTTCTGCTATGTTTTTTAAAGAAATTTTACAGTTTTGGTTCTTATATATAGTCTGTGATCCATTTTAAGTTTCTCTTTATTCTCTGAGTTGTGAATTATTGGTGTTATTTTTATTAACTGTTTGATAGAGTTCATCAGTGAAGCAATTTGAGGCTGATGTTTTCTTTGTGGCAATATTTTAAATAATCAATTTAAATTAAAGCATTTAATTTCTTTACTTTTTCTTTGCCTATTCAGGTTTTCTATTTCTTCTTGAGTCAGTTTGGTAATTTGTGTCTTTCTAAGAATATGTTCATTTCATCTAACCTGTCTAATTTGTTGGGCTAATACTATTCCCATTTACTACTTTTAATTTCTGTATCATTGGTAGTACTTACAGATTTCTTTATGCTTGTTTGGTTAGAAAATTGAGTGTTTGTTATCTTGTTCTGTTGCACACTTCTATGACTGTACTTGCGTCCAGTCCCAAGTGGTAGGAAGAAAGAGAGACAATATATAGAGATGGGAGTTTGTCTTGGGATCAGAGGAAGGTTTCCTTCCAAAGAGTTTTGGTTCCTTGTCTACTGGGACTTTATAAAGGCTGCAGCAAAAGAGAACTCAGAAAATGAAAAAATGGGGGATTTCTGCACTCTAGTCTTAGGAATTCCCTTTCTCACTCCACAAGCCAGAATAACGGTGCTTTTCCTGGAGCTTTCTCTGTCTGAGCCTCAGTACCCAGCCAGCTTTGGGTTTCAGGCTGCATTGTTGCCTTGTTTTCAGTCTGGAGCTAAATATGATAGACTTACCACTGGTTTGGTGGTACTTCAGATTCTGGCCTTTTTAAAAACTTCAAGTCCACTGCTACTGTTTACTTTAGTGTTTAGTTGTGTAAACATGTCCAGTGGGAGACATTTTATTTTATTGTAACTAGAATTATGATTTGTTTTTAATTCGTCTATCCCACTCTCTACCTTAAGCCCATTGCTTTTCTTTTTTTACTTATTTACTTTTTGGAAAATCTTGTAGCATTTTGCTATCTAGTAAGATAATGCTGTGACACATGTGTGTTGTTACATGTAATCCATGCAATCAATTTCAAAGGTTCCATTTATTTGATTATTATACAGAATTTTTGGAAATTTAACCTCAATACATTGTCATTTGAAAAAAAAATTTCTGTTCTTTCTGTCCAATATTCTCCAGACTTTCTGGATTTCCTTCCAGTTTCTGAAAACCAAATAGATTGAGATTACAGAACTACCTACAAATTTTACAGAAAACAATATACATTTAGTCATGATTGATGCTATTTATAAAGAGAGTAGAACTCTCACATTAAGAAGTAGTCCATTAGAGGGCTGGGGGGGGGGCAATGGTGAAAAAATGGGACAACTGTAATTGAAAAACCAAAAAAATAAAATAAAATAAAATAAATAAAAAAGAAGTAGTCCATTAGCAAGATTTAAATAACTAGCTGACCAACTTTGGAGAATCATTAACAAACGTTAAATAAATAAATTCCTGTCACTGCCCACTGTGCAGTGAGTTACTTGGAGAAGGCAGCAAGGATTTGCAAGCATTTCAGACGAATCTAGGGTGTAACAGCCTCTTGTTTTGAAAGCTACTTTAGGGTGTCCCAAAGGAATTCCAAATATATTTGGGAAAATTTGGTGAAATTATCTAGCTTTTTAAAAATGATGCAATATAATAGAATGTTGCAATGCAAATACACTTAAAATTTCAACAATCCAATAATAATGAGGTCTAATTACTACTCTTCTGAAGTCCTCTTGCAGGATCTTAACCTTTGGAGGGCATTCTGAGAAACTGCTGAAAGCTATGGTCTACATCTCTAGAAATATTAAATAAGACTTTTGCATATACTTTCAAGTGCCTGCCCTCTTAATGCTCATCTGTGTATTCTCAGGGCAGAGATAGATCCCAATTAACAACTTCTGCAGCAAAATGACTAGATATCCTTGTCCCAATAGGATTGGGATCATTTTAAAAAATCTCTACCAGGTGAAAATCTGTCTTGGGCAATGCCTTTGGCGGGGCAGATAGAGCATTAGTTCCCACCATGGTTTGGGTATGAGAGGTAGATAACATTCTGTAAATTACCTGTGATACTTGGGGAGATAGTGATTTATGAAGTCATCCCTAATCCACAGTCTACAATTTGAAATTTCAGCTCAGATCTTTGCCCTGCAGCACAGGAGATACCCTTCAGGCTGATGTGCTCCAAGTTCACTTGTTTTGTTTAAACAGTGAAGAAGTGCATGTTCAGGAATGGGGGTAGGAATGGGGGGGGTGTGTTCAAAAACTCCCTGGGGAGATGTTTCTCAGAGTTCTTCACCACACTGCAGTGACAGGGTCCTGTGAGAAGGCAGTGGTATAGTGGACAGGATCCTCACCAAGTGGAGGGGTATGGTGGAGAGGAACCTGATTTAGTGTCAAAAAGCCTGAGGTCAAGCCCTGCTGCTTAGCTCACACTGGGTAAGTCACTTAATGGTCCCGAAGTTTATTTTCTTTTTTGGCAAACTAGAGATAGTAATACCTATCATCTCTTTTTACAGATTATCGTGACAATCAGTGAAAATAATAAATGTCATTTAAAAAAATACTTAAGCCTATTGAATTGAAAATTAAAGATAGCATAATAGCTACAATAGAATGGAACCTTCATTTATTCACCATGCATTTATTCATTAGTAAATACCTACAATATAACATGCACAGGGCATCTTCATTTTTTAAATTTATTTTAAAGTATATTTTATTGGTTATGTTGTCCTAATTTTTTTCCCCTTTGCTCCCTTCCGCCCAGTACCCTGCTTCCCTCCAGCAGTCCCACCGCCCTTAGTTCATTTCCATGGGTCATGAATATAAGTTCTTTGGATTCACCCTTTCCTATATTATTCATTACTTTCCCCTGTCTATTTCGTACCAACCGATTATGCTTCTTAGTCCCTGCACCATTTCCCCATTTCTCCCCCTCGCCCCTCCCAGCTGATAACCCTCCACATGATCCCCGTACCTATGATTCTGTTTTTATTCTGGTTTGGTTAGTTGGATTTTATTTTTATTTTTTAGATTCAGTTGTTGATAGTTGTGATTCTGTTGTCATTTTAATGTTCATAGATTTGATCTTCTTTTTCTTAAGTAAGTCACTTTGACATTTCATATAATAGGGCTTGGCAATGATAAACTCCTTTAGCTTTACCTTGTCTGGGAAGCACTTCATCTGCCCTTCCATTCTAAATGATAGCTTTGCTGGATACAGTAATCTTGGTTGTGGGTCCTTGTTTTTCATCACATTGAATACTGGAGGCCAGTCACTTCCTGCCTGCAAAGTGTCCTCTGAGAAATCAGCTGATAGTCCTATAGGCACCCCTCTGTAGGCAACCCTCTGCTTCTCTCTTGCTGCTTTTAGGATTCTC
The DNA here is from genome assembly GCF_987537825.1 of Furipterus horrens. NCBI lineage: Eukaryota > Metazoa > Chordata > Mammalia > Chiroptera > Furipteridae > Furipterus > Furipterus horrens. The sequence goes on along the minus strand of NW_028327176.1, from coordinate 108,799,390 downwards.
TCTTTATCTTTCACCTTTGGCTTTTTAATCATGATATGATTTGGTGTGGTCCTCTCTGGGTCCAGCTCGCCTGGGACTCTCTGTGCTTCCTGGACTTGTATGTCTATTTCCTTCGCCAAATTTGGGAAGTTTTCCTCCATTGTTTTTTTACGTAAGTTTTCAATTTCTTGCTCTTCCTCTTCTCCTTCTGGCACCCCTATGACTCAAATGTTGGCATGTTTAAAGTTGCCCAGAGGTTCCCAATCCTCTCCTCATTTTTTAAAATTCTTGTTTCCTCATTTTGTACTGGTTGACTTTTTTTTTTCTTCCTTATGTTCCAAATCATTGATTTGAACCCCGGTTTTCTTCCCTTCGCTATTGGTTTTGTGTGGATTTCCCTTCGTTTCACTTAGCATAGCCTTCACTTCTTCTCTTATGCGTTTGCCATACTGAAGCATATCTGTCAAGCCTGTGAGCATCTTTATCACCAGTGTTTGGAATTCTGCATCTGTTATGTTGTCTGTCTCCTCATCTGTTAGGTTGGCTATCTCCTTGTCACTTAGTTCTCCCACTGGAACCTTGATCCGTTCCCTCTTTTGGGCCATACTTTTCTGTCTCCACATTCTGACAGGTTCCTGTGTTTGTTTGCCTCTGTGTCTTAGGTAGAGCTGTTGCACCTGTCTGGATGAGTATTTCTTCTTTACGTCTTTGTTTGTTGGACTTCCGTGCAGCTCTTTCTGGAACTTCTGGTTGTCTCTAGTTTTGAGGTAGTTGTATTTTTTCTTAGTTGTGGAGGGAGATCCAGCATATCTGTCTAGGCCTCCATCTTGGTCAGAAGTCCACAGGGTATCTTTAACTTCCGTATTTTTCTGTTTGGAAATATGACCCTTCTATCCCTGAAGTACTTTTTAGAATCTCTTCATCTTGTGCAGAGAGACTAAAAGGAAGTTTAGTGATACAGAATGAGGAAGTCAAATGACTTGCATAATACTTAAGTTGAAAAAAATCAGTGAAATTGAGTATTATACCAATTATATTAGCTCTTGATAGTCAAAGAGGCAGAATGATTTTAAGCTTTCTGAAAATTTTGAGATCTCAGCCTGCCCCACATCCTGTCCTGGAGATGACCTAGTTATGCAGAAAGGGTACCAGCTGCCATTTTCTGAGAGCTTCCCAATCTTTACATATGTCCTATCTCATTTAATCTTCACTTGCCTAAGGTCACTTGGCTCCCAGAGCTGAAATTTCAACCCTGGTCCTTTTACCTGCACAGTACATGATCACAGCTACCCAGAAGCAGGAAAGTGAGGCTGAATTACATAGAGCTGATCTGACATTTGCCTTTTCTAAAGTTCATAAGGATCAGTATTAATTTATGTTCATAACCTTGAAAGCTCAGAATAACCTTTGAGCTTGCTTTTCAAGACTTAAACATAGTGGTAATTGCCATCTGAAGGCAGGGTAGGGACTAAGGTGGAATCAATGCTTTAGCTTTAAGAAATAAGGTTTCTTGAGCTCCACTTAAAAAAAAAATTGATTGATTTGAGAGAGAGAGGAAGGGGCGGCGGGGATAGAGAAATACAGAGAGAGAGAGAGAGACAGAGAAAAACATTGATTTGTTGTTCTACTTATTTAAGCATTCATTGGTTGATTCTTGTGTGTGCCCTGACCAGGGATCAAACCTGCAACCTTGGCGTATTAGGAAGATTCTCTAACCAACTGAGCTAACTGGCTCCTCAGCTCCCCTGTTAAATTTTTGAATCTTTAAAGAAGTTATTTTCCATTATTTAACCTATTTTCTGAGAGGTCCTTTCTCAAGCTTATTGGAATTTACATTTATGAGTTATTAGAAAATATGAGGTAATATGATTATTATAAAATTTAAGTATAGTGCATTTTCTTCATTATTATTAGAAAGAAAAATGTTCTGGTGTTTTCCACAGGTGCAGTGTGTGTGTTAGGCTGAATTGCCCCTTGGTCTGCTGTCTTTGCCTCAGCTGCAGTCTGCTGGTTACATTACCTACCAATGTGGCAGAACAGAAGGAACCAAAGACTGAATTTTAAACAACATTCCTAGTTGTTTAGACTATCTTAAAATAGAATACCTAGTTCTATGTCTGAATAGTATGCTGTACTGGGTGGGAGGTAAAAATGGGAAATTTTGGCTTGCTACTACTATATACAATTTCTCTAGAAACCTCAAGAAAATAATGGACTCAAGCATGCCTTGAGCTGTTCCCTGAGAAACTATGGCAACAGCCTTTTAATTAAAGTTGAAGTAGTGTGTGTAGCTTAGAAAAACAGAGAGATACTGCCAACTGATAAGGAGAGGGTATGGGAGTAATTTAGAAAACTAAAAAAAAGAGAAAGATTTCTTATATATATTTGGTAACTTTATAGAGTTCAAAGAAACAGGAAACTTTTAAAAATTGAATTTATTGGAGTGACATTGGTTAATAAAATTATACAGGTTGCAGGTGTACAATTCTGTAATACATCACCTGTATGTTGTATTCTGTGTTCACCAGCCCACGTCAAGTCTCCTTCCATCACCATTTATCACCCCCGTACCCTTTTCTACCTCCGCCCAAGGAAAGTCTTTTAATGGGCATCAATATTTGGCTTTGGAATGTGTTATAACATTTTTAAAGAATATACATTTTTTAAATTATGTTTTTTAAGATTATATTCAAATTAATGTTTCCTGAGTACATGCTAACCGATAGCTGGGAGGGCCAGCCTGGAGGCATCCTCAGCTGTAGAGGGCAGCTACCCCGGGAGAGTTACACCACGGGTGATCTTCCCATTTTCATAATGGAGACCATGCATGTGCCCCAGTAAAATGCACTGGTGGGCTGGCGATCAGCACATTAGTAAACCGGTCCCCTCTTGAGCTGAAACATTTACAGCCAACATGCTAGCATTAATAAACTCAGGGCATGCAAAAAAATAACTTAAAAAACAAAAACTAAATGGAAAAGCCAGAGTTGCCATTTTTCTTGGTTCAAAATATGTGTTAAGCTAACAACACTAATGATGGAAAGACACTATCATACGCCTTTGCCAGGAGAGTTTGAGTTTATGCCTACAATTTTAGCATCCTGTCTGATGAGTGCCTCTATTCACTTTTAAGAATGTGCCTGTTTGAAGGATAAGTCATAGGGGCAATAGCTGGAAAGATGTAATATATAGTTACAAATATAAAGGTCATAAGCCAGAGACCATGCAGGAACTGGCTCTTAAAATAGTTTGTTATCCTGCCTCCTTGGCTCTGACTTCCAGTTCACCTTTATAGTACTGTTGACAGAGTTAGCTATCTATATAACCAGACCTGAGCTTCCACTCCTTTTGCTTAATGGCTTCTTATTGCTTCCAAGGCCAATGCACCTTTTCTCAGTCTCAGCTCCAACCTACCTCTAACGTGTACAGTACTTAAGGCCCAGCGTCTCCATGTTCATTCTCCCTTTATGCATTTCCATGCTATTGCCAGTGCTGGAATTCCTTTACTCTGTGTGTGTGTGTGTGTGTGTGTGTGTGTGTGTGTGTGTGTAATGCCTACCTATACTTCAAAATGAGGATTACGCATCCCCTCTTTTTTCCCTTTATCTCACAACCTTTTACTCCTCCCAAACATTCTCCCCTCTGGGACTGCACGAGGGCACCAGAGGTGAGGATTTACACATCTGTCTTCCAAAGGCAGATTCTATATTGTTTGTATCTTGTCTCCATAGCCTTGTGTGGCATCTTGCATGGAAAGCATATTTACTCACTATTCATTGAATATTTGATGTTGGGTAAATATTTGTTGAATGGATGAGTGGGATTAAGTGGGTAAAATAATTGTAGTCACTAGGGCATCTCTGAGAAAACACAAAGTGGTTGAAACTTGGTACTGCTGTTTGCTGTCCTCCCCCTTCCTCAGCCTTCTTCTCCTCTAGGTACCCTTTGCTCTCATGCCTGTTCTTTGGTTTCCACAACACCTTCTTCAGGGTCTTGCCTAGGCTTGCCCTACCCCTCAGTGCCCCTCAGCTTCTAAAATACCCTTTGTCTTTCTTTCCCAAACTTCTACCCTCGACTCCAATCAGAATGCCATTTACTGAAGCATGCAGCTAGATATAATTAGAGGATAATCACTTCAACCTAATTCATTCCAGATTATAAAAGACAGACAGGAAGGCCACAGGAAATGTCTGAAATTTGAATTCCATTATATAAGGGGTTTCTTGCCTGTTCAGATTTCTGACTGGACTGTGTATGTAACCTTCCCTTTCAGTAGTACAATATATTGATGCTGTCTCTAAAAAGGTTCTCATGCCAGGATTTTGGATTATGTCATTCTATCATGACAAAGGAATATTTTGAGAGCTGCCTGCCTGAAAAGTTTCAGCAACATTGCTATTTTCATTCAGTAGCATTTGTGCAATTATTTGAATATTTTATTGCTTTTTTTGGTATCTCTTTAAATATAAGTGAATGAACCTAAGAAAATTAGATTTCCTACAGCTAATGCACCATAGACAAAGATATTTAAAAAAAAAATCACCAGATGAGGCAAAAGAGTCAATTCTTAGCCTGAAACGCATGCTCCCTGAATTTAAGCCCATTTATAGCCTTTTATTATGTAGGAAATAAAGCAAAAGCAAGGAACATGTATAGAATTTGGAGCTCTGAGCTATAACTTGTGATTTTCTTATATTTTAGTTTCTGGCTTGAAACCAAAGTCTCTCATGCGGCTTCTGCACATGTCATTTCTTTTTTTTTTCACAAAAAACATTTTATAGGGCGGGGGTACCTGGAAAAGGTAAGGAAGATATGCCTGGGTTTTCCTTCGAGCTCCCTCTTCAATGTTATTAACTCTTGCTTTAAATCCTTCTAGCAGCTTTAATAGATCCTGAGATTAGAGCCTGGTAAAACAAGGGTAAGGTGTAAGCCCATGGGCTGTGTACTGAGACCTGCAAGGGGAGACCCGAGGCCCTGAAAACCATTCTCACTTTCCTTGCCCATCCAGGAACCACCAGGGCCGTTAGCCCAAAGGACTGGGTCTCACCAGAAGAGTGAACCCAATCTATTGAACTCTCTTGATCAGAAGTTTTAATGAAATACAATCAGGTTGAATAAGAACTTCCCTGACCATTGAAGAACTCTCTTTTCCTTTCTTCTATTTCACAGTGATGTATGATCCTATTAGAAATTTGTCATTCCGTGAGGTTAGGGCGGATGCTTCTTTTCCTCTCTTTGGTTATACCTGCATTTTTCTGAGAGATTCTGTATCTTGTGTGTATAGGCTTTTCTGGCAACACACTTTCTAAATCTGCTTACTCAGAGAATGTGTATCAGAATAGTCAGAAAGGCAGTTTTCAAGGACGTGAGAGTCTAAAATCCTTTGGTAGCTTCACAATTCACCTTTTGTATCAGGAAATTTGTGTTTTTATCCTTCCTAACTCAGGAAATTTTGTCCTGCTTCAGGAAATGGTGATAGGAGAGATAGGGACTCAAAGGGAGTAATAAGGGATGCTAAAAATAGAACTGTTGGGAGATGAGATGACCTGAAAGCAGAGGGGTTTGAGGGAAATAAAAGCTCTTTCCATGATGCCTCCATCTGGAAAGTATAAATATAAATGGAGCATGGGATTATGTTTAGCTTGAATTTTTTCCCATCTTGAGCTGCTGGAAAATTTTAATTGGCAATCTGCGTTCGAATGATAAAGGGAGGATTTAGAATTCTTTGGGCCCACTTTAGCCATCACAGTTGTTCAGGAACATGTAAACATTGTTATCCTTATTGATGTTACCTGCCCAAAGTACATCTTAATGTATTCTTTATTCTATACTCTCTAAGTAGATATTTTATGTTCTTTTTTCTTGTTGATGTATCAAACTATTTTTAGTCATGCTGAATTGTGTAGGAATGGTTTTGGAGATCTACACGCATATCTATACTTATTATTGAATCACATCAGTAGTTAAAAGCAGTCTTTTTACAGAGTTTAGCATTACCCCCAAAGGAGGAAAAATTGTTAGACGGTGACAATATAAATTTGCTGATTTTATAAACTTACTTCACAAGTGTCATTCCTTTTGATGAGACAGGTTAGTTTTATCAGTTGTGGTATCAGAAGGCTAACTCTTACCTATAAGTCAATATGAGTGCCTTAATTTCTATCCCACAGAGCTTGTTTCTGTCTTCTTTGAGGAAGTGGGGAATGTGGGTGCAGGATGAAACTGAGGGGAACAGATCCTACAGTTTCTCCAGTTGGAGTGTCCTTCCCCAAGGAGATGGTCCTCCTATCCAAAGGACACAATGTGGATATCCCTGCTGCCTCTTTTCCTTGAAGTAAATGAACTCTGGATCCCAGTAAGAGTTCTAGTACTGGGGGGCTTGGTTGAATGCTCTGCAACCCAGGGGGTGGTGAGGGAGGAAGGCCAAGGCTCTGTGAAGAGCCCAGGCGTGCCTCTAGATGTCTTTTATTCTTTAACTCTTCTGTTTCTTCTTGGTATCTACATCTAAGCAGAGTTTTGTCTCCTTGTTTCCCTGTCCTAGACTTTGCACCCTCCCCTCTCCCCATCCCCCACCATCAGGCATCCTGTGAAGGTTGGGACCTTTCTCCTTTTCTCATCTTCTGCCACCCCTCAGAGGGGTAGGGTGAACTCTGGCTCATGACTGCCGGGGCTTTGCCAGTCTCTGCAGGATTTAATGAGAAGTAACACTCTCTTTATTTAATGCTGTTTTGCCTATATATTTTTGTGACCAGTCAGTCCAGTAGTGCTATGCTAAGGAAGCTTTTAAAATTAGCAAACCATTAAGATGCCAAGTTATCCTTAATCCCTATGCAAGCAGGCAGACACAAATATAATGTAAAGGAATTCAAAGTTTGGCATGACATGGAATGTCATGGTCCCCCTTCTGTCTCAGAACGTTAGTTTTTTTTTATTTTTATTTTTTTAAAGAAAATATTTGTACTTTAGATTTTCCTTTAAACTCAAATGGCCAAGTGAAAGTGATGTATGCATGTTCTAGGTCAAGTCCTGAGAAGAAAGCCGCTTGTCTCTCATAGTCCCTTTTTTTCTTTACTTGCCAGGAAAGGAGTTGTGGTGGTGAACCAGTTTCAACTCTCTGGACAGGGACTACCCAAGGGGAGGGCAGAACAGTGATAGAGTAGGGTCCTGGGTCCTGGGGTGACCTCATTGATCAGAGCGCCTATCAACCATGAAGTGGCCCCAAGAGAGATGAATTTCTATCTTGTTCCAATCACTGTATTTTTGGATCTATTTATTATACTAGTTGCCTGTATTTAACTATGCTTTTCATCTCATTATAATGCAGTATAAAGAGTATATTTCTATTGTTTTTATAAAAATATTTAAGTGTTTATATGTCATTATATAACCACATTAATTAAAGTAGAACAGAACAGAGCAGATTGTTCAGATATATAGCCAAGAATATGTAGAGGCTTATTAAATAGTAAAAATGGTATTTTAAATCAATAGAGATGGATTGATACCTACTGAAGCTGGGTGATGAATACTTAGAGTTCTTTATATTCTTACCTTCTTTTTTATATTTTGAAATTTTCTATAATAAAAAACAAACATATAAGAAAGTGAATGCACTTTTTTGAGAAAGGATAGGTAATTCAGTGGATGGTGTTATTCATTTGGGTGAAAATAGTAATTTTTGACAGTATAGTCAAAAATTAATTTTAGATGGATTAAAAATATGCATGTAATTAATTTTTGATGGATTATAAATGTACATTTAAAGGACTTAAGGAATAGAAAAGAAGATATAGGAGAATGTTTTATATTCTTGCAGTTGAGATAAACTTTCTAGGAAACAAAATGAGAAGTCATAAAGGAAAATATTGGCAGTTTTAAATAAAAGAATTGTAAACCTCTGTACTAGATTAAGGGACAGGTTGCAACCTAAGCAAAAATACTTGCTGCATATGTAGCAAATAATTGTATTCATATTACATAAAGAAACTTCCATAAAATCAATATGCCAAATGCATATTGTAGGAAAATGAGCAAGGGTATGAATGGACAATTCAAAGAATACAAAGAGAAATGGCTTATAAAAATATCTCTAACCTTAATAAAAAATGCAAATTAAGACTAGTTTTTTGTTTTTTCCATGAGACTAGCAGCAAGAAGAAAACTACAGATACAATTTATTGTTGATGGGGATAGGATTAAATGGGCACTTTCAGAATGCTAGAAATCTAATTTGTTTCAACATTTTAAAAGACAAATTTGATGGTAATTTTACAGTGTGACATTTCTATCTCTTGGCAATTCTGTATCTAAGTAAAGACTAAAAGATACATATGCATCTTGTTTATTATACTTTTTATAATAGAAAAAATGAAAACTGATTAAAAATTTTAATTTAATCAGTAGGGGAGTAGTTAACTAAAGTATGGCACATCCATTTACTGGAGAATTTCAGTTGTTAAGAGGAATGTACATCTGAAATGCTGTTTATGTTATTGTCAAATAAAAAGAGCAAAATGTAAAACAATATGTACAGCAAGATCCTACTTTTGTCTATAAATATCTGTATAAACATAAGAAAACATCAGGATGATATTTACTAACTTCGCAGTATTACTCTGGAGGGATGTTTTTGGAGGTATCAAACAGGGACATTAACTTATTTATATAATTTTAAAAGAGTGTGGTATACGCCTTTCGGCGGGTTTGAGTTTCTAATTTTTAGACAAATAGATCTTAAATAAAATAAAATAAAATAAAAACCAAGACATATTAGAACCTACTTTGTGTCATATATAATTTCGTGCCATATGTAATTAGGAACAGTAAAGGATTCCAAAGAAAAAGAAGCATGCCTCAGCCCTCAAATTCACAAATAAATTTTAGATAATCCAAACTGTGATAAATGCTGTGAAGAAGCCACATAGAAATAAACACCACTTAAATTCATCTACTGGAAAAAGTCAACAGGATCATATAATCTAGGTTAAAACTTCATAGCTCTTGCCCAAATAACTGCAAAAGAAGGTAACAAAATCTTTAAAGCTTTTAGCTACTATTCAATAACATTAGCTTAGGAAAAAAAGTGAGTACAAGGTGACTTCTAATGCAGAGTTTTAACTGATGTCCAACTGATATGTCAAAGAACAGAAATGCACAGTAAAAGATGTCAAAATGGACTAGCCACAAATATTTCACACAAACCTCTAATTTACTGTCTTTGTTTGGACCCTGGTCTCATTAGCTCTATCTACTCATTTTTCTCTGTCCCTTTACTTAGTATAAATTTTCAGAAGATTGTAGGTCATGAAAACATTTTTTTTCCTTCTTGCTGATAAGTATGTCTTCAGAGTAAGCAGATTTTGAGAGGGAATGTGCTGCCAGAAAAGCATTTAAGACTTGAACACAGACCAAATACATGTTCAATTAGTCTTTTCATGGGCAAAGGTTCAGCCTCCAGACTGTGGGCAGGAATGGTCAGTCCTTCCTGTTCAGTGTGTCCTCAGTAGGAGCTGTTAATGTTTCTGAGACATTTCTGGTCAGAGCAGCTTGTGCTGGAAGCCTCTGCCCATTGTGTTTTTAGGCTGGCTTCATAGGCATTGTGCCTGGGGCTTGATGGTGAGCTTGGCAAGCTTTCATCCTCTGACTCCTAGCCTGGGGCTCGGTAAATGACTACCACACTTTCCGGTTTTAGTACCATTGCTCACTTGTGGGACTTGAAATCCTGCACTGAACTCCAGCCCTAAAGCCTGAATAGTTTTTGTTTACTTTATATATTGGCAGGGGTGATGATCAAAATAGTATTTTACAACTAGTAGAAAGTGGGCACTGACCAATCAGAACAGATGCCAAATGAAAACAATTTTTTGTTGCTAGATCCTGGAGGAGGTGCGAGAGTGGGGGGAGGGGAGGTGAGCAACAGGGAGGACAGTTAGGGGTCTTGGGGCCTCTACCACTTGGGGCTGCGCAGGTCCTGCGCTGCCTGAACTAATCATCTAGTGCCCTGATGTCCCTGCCTGCTTGACTTTGAGGATTTGATGCTTGGAGCCTCTGATCGCTTTGCTGACTCAATGGCTCATTGACTCATGGCCCCTAGCAGGCCCCACTTGCTGTTTGCCCCGATTACCTGTCTGCCGCGTGAATGAGTGAGGCTCCATCTGCCTTGTGGCTGAGTCTGCCTGAGTCTGCCTGAGTCATGATAGGGTTTGACTCAATTTAGGAATTTCTCATAGAATTAGTACCTTACTGGGATGAAGCTGGACCTGAAGACTAGGTTACTACTTGATTAATTAGCTTATTGGGATTCTACAGATACCGCTGTAGTTGTAAGGTTAGTTTAACCACCCGTTCTTTCTTTGTGTACAGGGATGGCGTTCAGTTTGCATATGCATTTGTCTTTATTTTGACCTCTTGGTCTTAGTTCTTTGTCCACTCCCGTGTCTTGAGTTGTTTTGGATGCATTATCTGATAAATTGACTGGCCTCTTAAAGACTGATTTTATAATGGGTATTAAAAAATACTTACGGATGACATCAAAAAAGACTTAGTGGCCGCGTGTTAGGACTTTGCTGTGACTTGTTGCAAATTAGCACAAGTTGTTTTTTCCCCATTCTTATTTCCTTCTTGTTTTCTATCTTTTTTTTTCCTATCTTGTTCCCACCCCCACATTTTCCCCTGCACATTCGGTGGACTACACTGCCTCATCCATCTCTCTTACCTTTCCTCCCTGTGTGCTCTCTGTGGCTCTTTTTCTCATTCCCTGCTCCTCCCCCCATGCTACCTTCTTTCTTAAGACTGGTCTCTGTGGCCTTTGCGTGGTGTGACTAATGGCGTTTGCATAGTGTGACCATTTACCACTTTAGAAATCTTACTCTTTGGGTGCTATTTGGCCTCTCAGTATTTGCAACTGGAAGTGATAACCATCCCATGACACATGGTTCTTTATTTTGTATTTCCTAGCTTCCTATCTTGACAATGACATTGTCTCTGACATATTTGTATTTTAAACTGTGACTTTCTTTTATCTGTAAACATGGTTGCTAGTGATATTGTCTGTGAGTTGGTTGCTCAGAAAAGGGCTGCATGCAACCAGAGTGTTCTCACATTTACAGAATCATCTATAAGACCTCTCAGTCTGTAATTATGAAGGCTGGGTTATGATTTGCTGGTTTCTCTGCTATTTATAGAGCCTGTCACTGCGCATGACTGTCTGTGCCCAGGGCTGGGTGCCTGGTTGTCGAGGGGGGCTGAGCTCCAGCTGTGTGAGAGCAGATTGCTGCTCCTGTTTCCCAGGCAGCCTTCCTCACTTGCCCTCCTTAGCTTTGAAAGGAGCTTCTGCTTCCATCAAGAGCTGTCTACACCGCGATTCACTTCTCCAGATGACTGCTGCTTCTGTCTCCTGTTGCTACCTCTTCTTGATGCATATATTGCCCAATATTTTGCTGTTTGTCTCATTTTTTGTCCTGATGGATTTGCTGTCTTCTAGATACTCTTCATTGCAGATTCTTTCCTGTCACTGGATGTAAAATATGGCTTAGAAGTTATTGATGGCACTTTTTAGGAAATCAGACTTCACATTTGTTGCAGGTTGGCTCCCCAGGAAAACAGACTTTGAGAAGATTATGTGCAAGAGATTGATTGGGGGGAGAGCCTTTGCAATAACACTTAAAGGGAGCGAGGGGCATGGGTTTGGGCAGGGAGCAGTTGAATTGTGATGCACACGCAGCAAGGGCATTAAGCTAGTTCCATGGAAGTTCTGGAGCTAAGAGGCTCTGCAGAGTTGTTCCTAACTGAAGCAAGCACTCTCCTTTTCCCACCAACCAGCACTGGCACTAGCGGAGTGGGTGTGACCCTGGGCCAGGCAGCTAGCTCTCAGGCCAGGGTAGTTCCCACATGAGAATTCAGCAAAAAACTAGGAACTGCCACCAGTCCTAGCAGCTGGGGAAATGAGCGCCTGCCTTAGGGAGTTGAGATTTGGGTGATTCTCCACAGCATCCATTAAAATGTTCTTGGTATAGTATTGTGGATAGATTTCCATGTTACTTTTAACTTGATTTTAATAGAAATGCAATGTAGGCTCCATATTCTGAGAATCCTCTTAAAAGCCAAGCACATTTATGCTCTTTTTTAAAGATTTGTTTTGGTATAAAACATGATGTTAATGAATTCCATTTAAGACAAATAGAGTATAGGCCTCTTTCAACATAATAAGCCTTGCCTTACTGGACAGCCACTGCCCATGAAATTTGCTATTCTCTGTCACTCTGCTGATGGCTTTATTTCTAAAAACCAAAGCAGGAGGTGGGAAGGGTGAAGCCATGAATCCTATTGTACCAAAAGCAGTAGAGTTGATAAATTTGTGCAAACCTTTTTCTTGGTAATGACAGTTCAAATATAAAAACATCATCAGGAAACAGGCATAATTATTATTAGAAAAATAATGCAAGTGCTCCCTTTGGTAGTAACATCTATGTGTTCCAAACAGCATAACAGATGTTGTTTAATCTGCCTGTGAAACCACAGATGGAGTACACATGGCTGCAAGAATGAAATTAGATTGACCTTATATTTCACAGCCAGGTTGTTGATGGAGAGTACAGATTAGGAGACCAAAACATTAAGTCAAAATTACTTTTCAGTTTGGGATAGAAACAGCGTGCTCAAGGTCCTACAGGACACAGGAGAGCAGGAGTTGGCAGAGTCTTTCTGTAAAGGGCCACCTGTGAAAGATTTTTGACTTTGCAGGCCATATGAGTTGTGTTACAACTACTCAACCCTACTTTTGTAACAAAAATAGCCACAGACAATATGTACATGACTGGGCATGGCTATATTCCATTAAAACTTTATAAAATAGATAGTGGGTCAGAGTTGGCCTGAGGGCCATAGTTTGCTGACCTCTGATGGAGAGCACAGGCCAGGTTGCCTGGGTTTCAATCCTAGGGTAGATACTACATCTTAAGCAAACTTCTAGGTATCTCTTTTTTATCTGTAAAAATGGATATTAAAATAGTATCTACCTCTTAGGAATAATACAAGAAATAAAGAAACAATGCATGCACAATGTTTGGCCCAAAGGAAGTGCTTGATACCTAGAAATTATTATTATTATTTATATAACTGTAAAGAGTTAGACAGACTTAACTATAGTTAACCAGCTGAAAATGTTGAAAAGTATTAGACCAGTGAGGCTCAAATTATGTTTGGCTGTGTAATAAGATGTGTAAATGGAACTCTTTTTGTCTTGGTTTTGTCTGAGGTCCCAAGTATTGTAGTTGATAGGATCGCATTGCCAGAGAGAAGAGCTAGACCCCTATGTGAAACTCATAAAGGAGGTGGTTGTAAAATTGCTTTTGCCATTAGCTCTGTGGCCATGTCTGCTGTTGCTCACGTGTGTGTTCTCTTCTTCTGAACACATGGCCTACATATGTTTCTTAGCTTCTCTTGCAGTTAGCTAATGGCCATGTAACTGAGTTCCAGTTCATGAAATGTAAAGAGAGGTGATATGTGCTGTTCGCAAGCCTGGCCCATTGAAACCATTGAAATCATTTACACAGTCTTGGTTCTTTTCCCTTAAACTAGCAGAGTGGAGAGGACACCAGACCTAACAAGCCACGGGTGGAAGATGCTTGGTGCCCTGAATGACTGTATGGAATAAAGCACTCACCCCTTGCTGGTCCATGGTGACCGTGCCAGGACAGAGACATATACTTTTATTGTGTACAGATCCTGAGATTTTGTTCTTGCTTGCTACAGCAGTTAGCCTTCCTTGACATTTATAGTCACCCAGCACCAATTTTAGGCTATATTGATAAAGGCTGAGGATCCAGTTATGAGAGGTTAGAGCAATGCTGTTGCTTTGAACTTTCTATGATAATGGAAATGTTTTATCTGCATCATGCAGTATAGTAACCACTAGTCACATTCAGTATTAAGCACCTGGAATGTGCCTAGTAGGCCTGAAGATCTGAATTTTTAGCTTAGTTTTAATTAAAATTTAAATGCAAATAGCCATATGTGGCTATTGGCTACCCTGTTGGATAGCTCAGGTTTAGAGACATGAAAACTTCCTAGTTCTGCTCCAAATTCCCTTAAGTCTTAGAACAACTTTAAGGAAACCACCAGGAAAGCTTGGCTCATGCCCTCACAGTCTGTGTGCAAGGCTGAGACCAGACCACTTGTTACAATTCCAAGGGACCAGAGATGGTATCTGACTGCTTCTCTAATGGCTGACTAATCAGAGGTGGCTGCTCTGGGAACAGCCTTCTGCCCCAGAATGTCTTGGGGCAAAGGATGCATGAGCATTTCTTATGGATCTCTTGGGAGAAAGAACCTGGACTCACTTTAAACCCTGTCCAAGAGGAAACCAGGTGGAGTGATATGACCTCATCGAAATGGCATTGTTTTGGTGACTAGAAGTGGCTAGAAGACTTTTCAATTGTCTAAGAAAAAGAAGAAAAATTATAGGATCTACCCCAAATTTTATGTAGGTTGGGAGAAAACTAGCCCCTTTTCATGGGTTTGAAGGACAGCCAGAATAGAGAATATAGTTGCTTAGGTTAATCTAACAGTTATAATTAAAAGTACTTCAAGCTCCCTAAAGGAGAAGATGCTATATCTCAAGTAGTTTCAATCTCAAAGTCTTTTATTCTTCTCCCCATTCCTACCATGGAGGCCATATTTTGTGCCGTAAGCTCATTTGGGTGCAAGAATCAGAGACCTACTATATTTTAGGGCATGCTGTAAGGGTATATGAGTGATTTAATGGACTTTAAGAAAAAGGCCCATGCTAGGGTCTGGCTTCACAGAGTTGAGAGTTGGTTGTAGATTTAAGGCCTCCTCGCTGCAGTGAAATGCCAAAGGTATGACTCAGATTTACTCCTCTAGCTGCTGCTTTTCATTTTGCTCTCAGTTGTTTTTCACACCTCACCATGGTTTCTATGCTCTGTTACACTCAGTCTTCATCAAGCCTCTACATCTTGTTACCCCAAGTTTGGTCTGCAGACCAGCAACATTGGGATCCCCTGGGAGCTTGTTAGAAAATCAATCTGCATTTTAATAGAATCCTAGGCTCTGCATATATGTATTGGTCTACAAAGTGATTTTTTTTTCTCCAGTTTCAGCTTCTGTGCTAAGTGGCCCAGGTTCTTTGTATTTCTTTATTGAACTCTCAAGGGATAGACTCTGACCCAAGTAATCATGACTTGGAGGTGGTGAAGGTGAGGGTGTTATTGTACACAACTCACTCCCCCAGGCAGCAGGGACTGTGTGTGTGTGTGTGTGTGTGGAGACATATGTCCAAAAGGGAATGATAGACATTAGTAAGGGACTGAAAAAGATTTCTATTTACAAAACCATATTTAAGTTGTAATTCATTTGCAATTTGAAAAAGACATCAAGGCTCTGCCAGTCAGGTTTTCAGATCAGCAGAAACTACTAACCAGTTTATATAATATCAGTCAGTATAAAAGAAACACTACATTAGTAACCTGTGAAACCTTGTCTAATGTAAGTATTTACTTCCTTATATTGGTGGCAATAATGGCACCAGAGTGTCACTGTTGATTGGACTTTGATTCAATAACCTCAGTTTTTGAGTTCTGACTTTAAAAGAATTCAGAGCCAAGACTCAAACTATAAGAGAAAGTTTATTTAGAAAGTCACAGAGATAGGAAAAGTGAGCCAGATGGGCGTGGGCTCAGGAAACAAGGTACAGAGGCAAAAGAAGGGCCTTTGGAGCTTAGGAGAGAGAAAGGCAAAGGTAACATATGGGGGAGGGAGAAATGTAGGGGTTGGCAGGAGGTTTGGGCATGCTCCTGGGAGGAGGAGCCTCACTGGGTTCTCCATCTTGAGGGTATTTATCTTGAGATTTCAGGAGAGAATCACAATAGAATATCTATTTGATTTCCAGGTGTGTCATTTCAGGATCATAGTCTCTGCTGATTGGCTGGCACCAGGGCAGGGGTTCATGTCAATACAGCTGGTCCTGAGGTCAGCCATGGCATCACTTGTCTGGTTCTGCTGCTTTTCTGGGCCTGGAGCTGAACTGAAACTGAGGCCTAGCTGTTATCCCTTGGGGTTAATGCTTAAGTGGGTGGTCTTGCAAGGGCCTTAATGGGAGTCACATGAGGACACTCTTCAGCCCTTCGTTCCTCTTACAAGGGGTCTACCACATGACTAGTGACATGCCAGGGGAGGAAAGGTCAGGGGAGCATCTGAACCACATAATCAGCAATATGAAAGGTCAGGGGGTCTAAATTGCATGACTAGTGATATGAAAGTTCAGGGGTCCAAACTGCATGACCAGCAATGTGCTAGGGGAGGAAAGGTTACCATGGGGGTGAAGCCCTTGTTTTCCCATTTTTGACCATTGCTAGGCACCCAGGACTCTCTACCCTAGTGACCTGCTCTATGTGGCCCATCATCCTTGCTCTGTTCATGTCTGTCTAACTGCCTGCCATACTTACACTTTGCAAATATTCAAAATGGGAACCAGTGATCTTTACCAAAGAATGATTAATAATTAGAAAATAAGACTTTGAAAATAATATTTTGCCTCATTATTTTGTATGTCAGGGAATACATCCTCCCTGAAAACAGAAAGGTAGTTCTAGATACATTGTTCTTCTCCAACTGACAGAGTGGCTTCCATGGCCATTCTTTTAATGTAGGATTTTTAAAACCACAAAGGACAAACTGGCTTTAATCTTGAGGGTCTTGCCCACACACAGCACAATGGAGAATAGTGTTATTATTGTTACGGTACAGCTACTTGGGGTTCTGCTACCTGCTACCCATAAATTCTGGGGGCAGAAGTTTGGTGAAAAAGGAAAGAGATTGTTTATTTGAAGGCTATACAAATTTGGAAGAATAATGGGCTTTTGCCTCAAAACTTATTTTCTTTAAAACACCCAAA
Organism: Furipterus horrens; assembly: GCF_987537825.1. Taxonomy (NCBI): domain Eukaryota; kingdom Metazoa; phylum Chordata; class Mammalia; order Chiroptera; family Furipteridae; genus Furipterus; species Furipterus horrens. Next base: position 108,782,499 of record NW_028327176.1, on the reverse strand, counting down.
GGCAAATAACCCCTCTATCCCTTGCCACCTCAGTTCAAGGATGCACCTGAAATCTCTTCTCCCATTTAAAATATTCTTCCTTTGGGAAAAACAGGTGGTTGGCTTAGCTGACTCCCAGTCACAGTTTGGCTCCAGGAGTCTTTTGGAGTCTGTGCATGCCCGTGCCCTTCCCACAGTGTGCTACCCTTTTCCTCTGGCTGCTGTCCTCAGGCCCAGAGTTTGTGTTCCATCCTTTATGCTGTGGGCTCCCAGGTTGGTCCCTGTGCCTGACCGCGCAGGGCCGCAGGGCTGCAGGGCACAGTGTGCTGCCCCTGCTTTTCATGTGGGAGGGGCTTGGGGCTTGGCAACTGGACACGTGGTCTGCAGGGCCCCCTGGCCCAGGAACGCTTGGGTCCCCTAACTGGGCGAGGGGAATGGAAAGAGAAAAGGCTTCTGCATGCTTTCTGCTTTTTATAACGTCAGGCCCAAAAACCATGCACGACGGAGGCATTCAGCTTGTCACCCGATTCAAGCTTAGGGCCACCACGCTTGCCAGCCTGCACGGTGTCTTTGCAAGGAGCATGGCCATGTTCACATGCTAGCTGCTCAGTTGCCCAGGCAGTATGCTGGTGCTCGGCTAGCTTGTTTACTGTTGTCCGAGGGTGTGGAAAGGCTGTCAGGGTGTTCTAGTTGTGGTTTCAATCGGCACTTCCTGACTCCTCCCAGGGGTCCCTTGGGAGTGCAGATCCTCACTGCTTCCAGGTTCCCCTCCCTGCCCCTCAGCAGTCTGGCCAGACCCTCTGTTACATTATGACCAAAATCTCTTACTATGCACCTGATATGGGGCAGGAACTGCTATTAGAGTAAGGATTCTCATACTGTAGTATGAGAATACTACAGTATGAGTATCAGGTGAGGACTCCTTAGAAATGCAAATTCTCAGCCCTATCTCGATGTACTCAATCTGTGTTTTCATTAGCCTTGTTGGTGGCTCTGATGCTTCATAAAATTTGAGAAACACTGATGAGAGTAGTGCACACTCCTATAGCAAATACACACTTCAGTGTATAACAAAATGGAGATATATTTGTTGCTCATAGGTGAACAGGTTGGCAGAATGGCCTCTTCCATGCAGTTATTCAGGGACTCAGACTGATGAAGGTGCTGCTTTCTTCAATATGTGACTTTCAAAGTTGCTCTCAAGGTCATCCTAGCCAGAAGAGAGATGCATGAAGTGGCTGTGGAAAGTGTTTATGAGCTAGGTCCAGAAATCACATCGCATTTATGCCCATGTTTCATTGGTTAGAACTCAGTCACATGCCCCTGCAAGGGCGGCTGGGAAATGTAGTCAAACTCATGCCCAAGAAAAAGAGGCAAATATAGATTTTGGTGAGCAGCTAGCAGTCTCTTGTCATAAATTCTTTATGGAAATTTCTGAGATTTTCTGTATTTGGACTTATTTTATGCCAAACTGCTTTGACAATCTGGTGGAATGTACAGACTCATTCTCAGAATGTTTTAAAATGTATAAAATAATAGTCCTGGACAGGTAGCTCAGCTGGTTACAGTGTCATGCAATATACCAAGGTTGTGGGTTTGATCCCTGGTCAGGGCACATGCAAGAATCAAGCAACGAATACACAAATGAATGGAATAACAAGGCAATGTTTTTCTCTTTCTCTCCCTTTCTCTTGAAAACCAATAAATTAAAAACAACAAGTTCTTAAAAATAAAATAAAATATATAAAGTAATAAAATTACAAAGGAAACCGATTATATTGAAATACAATTATGAATTATTAAAAATATTTTTAATAGAGGAATATATATACTTCTTTATTAATATATTAAATAACAAGATCTAGTGGCAGATTTACTAACTATGTACTATGATTTCAAAGTAACACCAAGTATAAATGATATTTCAAAATATCTGCAGCCACTATAATTTAATATTTAAATATTTGTGATTTTTTTTGGTGGCAAAAATCATAGGTACTGCTAATAATACCAGGTTTATGGCCTACATTCATAATTGAGTAATAATGCTAAATTAGTGGGTTAGTGAAAATAAAGCCAATTTTTCCTGTCCAAGTTCATTGACTGCACTCAAAAGGTGCTGGTAAAATGGGGTAGCCTAAAAAGTGGCAGAAGTCCACTAATGAGAGACTTCCAAGTGTCCATTACTTATTGATTAAAGGGTATCCAGGCAAGATCAAACAAGTAAGAGAGAAATTGATTTTATACTCATGCCATCAAATCTGGTTAACACTGGTAAGAGCTTATAGCACCACCTACTGTTTTAAAATTTCCTTCTGTTAAAAGTTGTGGCTTAGGACAAGCTAACTGTAATAAACCAAGGACCTATAATTCTATGCAGTGGTTTAGAGAAATAAGAAAGGTGACTGCCCATGGATAACTTTATGTTGTTTATAGTGTTTGCAGTCGTAACTCTGAGCCGCTGGCATGTGAATTGCTATTTAATAGCCAGGAAGTGAAATAGTAATAATTGTGATAACTTATTGACTACTATTATTATGATCTATATATACTTTTCTGAGTACCTATTGTGGGTTATCTCATTTAAACACCATCACAACTCTTTGAGAGAGATATTATTATATGCACTTGACAGATGAAAGAACTGAGAAGTAACATGGCCAAGTTTGCACACCTAGAAATGAGAGAGGTAACATTCAAGCCCAGATAGTTTGACTCACTGGAGAGTAAGTGCCTGGGACTCTTTGGAGCAAAGAACTCTCTCCTGATGATCAGGGGTGCTTGGTATCTCAGAAGAAACTCACATGTGTCTGTCAGCAAGACACACCTGCAGAAATTCATTTTTCTTGTTACATCTGATTAATAACACACTTTTGTCTTTAAGAATATCTTTTATTCACATAAGTCATATACATAATAATCATAGACAACACTTATATAACTTTATATGCCAGATGCTCTTCTAGGTAATTTACATAGATTAGTTCACTTATTTTTTCTCAACATTGCTATGAAATAGGCACTAGTTTGAACCCCATTTCCCATACAAGAAAATGGTTAAGTAACTATCCAAGATCACATAATGAAGAAGTGACAGAGGCAGCATTTGAACTCAGATAGTCTGGCTGAAGTCTGTGTATTATACTACAGTGCTTATAAAAAGTTACTTAAAAATAGTACAAGTGTATTTGGATACACTTGGCCTACATGGTGGTGCTCAGGTCTTGAAAATGAATGTGGAATAAAAATGAGTGAAGTTTAAGAAAGACCAATTTAAACTGTTTCTAATTTTTATTACAAGTAATGCTTGAATATTTTCTTAGACATACTTGGAAGAACTTCTCTAGAGTAGATACAGGGATGTGGATTTACTGAGTTAATAGTATGGCTGTACCACCATGTTTTCTTTTTGTCAGTTTAAGGGAGTTTTATGTAGTTTTTTCCTGTTTCTAAAATTTGTAGGCCACTGAGGACTATTGGTAATAACACAAGTTAAGCAAACTTTGGTTACTTATTATTCATGAGCATAAAAGAAATAAAATCTTCATTTTTACCAAAGACATATACTCAACTCAACTCACTATCACAGAAGCTAATATATTACCAAATACTTTGTTAATTCTACCAGCACACACCTTTCTGGATTAGAGTGCAAGGGCTGTGAAAGTTAGTGCCACCTAGTGGTTAGACTAAACTTTGGCTCCTGGAGATTCTGTCTTCCAAGTGCTGAAAAGTAGCAGAAGAGCTTGTCATAAAATCAGATTCTCGGCCTTACCCCTAGTGACTCTAATTCATAAGGAAGAAGAGAGGGGGTAGGGGAGAGGGGAGGATATATATATATATATATATATATATATATATATAGAGAGAGAGAGAGAGAGAGAGAGAGAGAGAGAGAGAGAGAGAGAGAGAGAGAGAGAGATGGAGTAGTGGGAGTGTTTTCCAGTAACCAGCATATTGAAAAGCAGCCCACGTGGTTGTTGGTTCTTACCCATTTGGTCCTAACTCTGCTCTAGAACACAGTTTCACAATTAGCCCAGTTCTCTCTTCTTAATCTTCTTCACCGGCGGCTGCTATAGTATAGCTTGTGGATTATGTGGGAGCTGTGGGGATCTTCTGGGACTATTTTGGGTCGAAGGGATTCAGCTGAGCTTGCACACAGAGGAAGGAACCGGCTATGTGTTTGGGAATGAGAAGAAAGCACCTAAACTGTGACCAAAATCCATTTGTATTTCCTCCTTATTTATTTCTGTTGACCTCAGTACTACTTTTGACTCTGTGGGCCACACCCTACCTTTGTCTCCTTCATATCCTTCAACCTGGTATTCAGGGTCTCCATAAGCAGACCCCAGACCTCCCATATTTCTTGGTGTGAATCCCTAGTGCACATTAATCTTTCAGTATCCCACAGAATCATGCTCAGGCCTTTTGTCATATTGCTTCTTCCCTGAGATTCTTACTCTCCATTCTTTGTGCTTCCACTGCAATCTTTAAGTTTTTATACATCTTTTAAAATTCAGAAGACCCACAACTTCAGAGGAGCATTAGCACTTCATCCCTTCTACTTTCCCACCATACCTTGTGTGTAGCTTGTACTAGCATCCTTGCACATCATCAGATAATGTTTCTTATTGCTACATAAATAGTCTATCCATCCACCCATCCACCTATCATTTTACTTATTCATTTATTCCTTATGTTATTTCCCAAGCCTGGAATATAAATTCTAGTCATTCTTCAAATGCCACCCACTCAAAATGAAGCCAAATATAGACTGTTCTCAGCTTCAAGTACTGATTTTTTCTCTGAGATCTGCTAGTACCGAGAGTCCTCAACTGCCTCCTTTAACCCTTGATTACACATTCCGGTGTGCTCATGAACTCTGTGTTAGACTTCTTTATCTGCTCTTCGGTAAATTGTAGCTATGTAGGACAGAAACTAGTTTATGTAATTCTTTGATATTTTCCAAAATCATTTGTATGTTCCCAAGTGCATTTTATGTCTTAGTTGAACTTGTTTCCATTGTCCTTATATTCACCTTACTCGAAAAGGGAAGGAAAATTAACATTTTATTGAGCACCTGATATTTGCCAGATACTGTGCTTAGAATTTTAAGTATATTACCTTGTCTAAAACCTAAAAACCCTTTGAGTAGAATGTTATCCATTTCTTAGATTAGAAATATTAGACTCATAAATGCTTAATAAATGTGTAGCAATAATTAATAATTTGGACCTAGGCTCATCTAACCTCAAAACCCATACTCTTCGCTCCACCAATTTTCCTCCCTTTAGTTTTAGAGATTCATTTCATGGTATTTATAATGATGCTTTGCATTTCTGCTTTCCGCCTTTAAAGAGTCTGCTCTCCAGAATGTAGAGTGGCTCCTTACCCTGGAGTGACCCTCAGTCTGCCTCCCTGTGCCCTGCTTCATACCAAAGTGGAAACACCCATTTTCATATGTAGTCTGATTTCTGTATACATAAGTAAAGCCATGTGCTCACCACTCCCCTCCCCTTTTTGGGGGGTGGTGCTGGCTTTATGGGATTGGAAACATTTCTTCATGTGGAATAACTGGGCTCTGAAACGCTGAGGAGCCTTAGAGAATACTGGTGGATGAATCTCGCTGGCATGTTGAGCCTCCTTCTCTGTGCTCACTTTGGGAATGTAAGTGATCTCACTGAGCTGGGTGGCTTTCAGAGCTCTTTGTATAAGGAGTCCCAGAGAATTTCCAAACAAACTCAGCACTAATCGGGATTTGTCTGGTTGTGTTTTCTGCTGCAGGGATTTAGAGCAAGCCCCCGGCACATCAGAAGACGCGCTGCAGCGGCTGCGGCTGCCCGTCTGGAAGAAGCCAAGCCTGTGGTGGAGGTTCACCCTCAGAGTGAGCAAGAAAGTTCAGTGAGGAAACGAAGAATCAAGAAGAACAGCCGAGTCCAGCCAGAATTTTATCACTCTGTTCAAGGGGCTGGGACCAGAAGACCTGTAAGTAGAGACTTGTCTTTCGTAAGAACAGCATATTAAATGTGCTGTCGTATGGCATGGTCGTTCTCTTAGTTTTTAAAAGCAATCAGATTAACTTTAAATAATTAGATTCTCCTCTTCTCATGTCAACAAATGACCGTATACTCACACGTGTTCCAGCAAGGAATGTGGTTGCCCAGGTTTCACAAGGATTCTGGGACACAGTGTTAGTCACAGTCAGAGATCCATTTAAAAACTGGTGAATTCTGCCCTGGCTGGGTGGCTCAGATAGTTGGAGCATTTTCCCGTATAGCAAAAGGTTGTGGGTTTGATTCCCGGTAAGGGCACGTGGTCGATCCTGGTCGGGGCACATTACAGGAAGCAACTGATTGATGTTTCTATCTCACATCGATGATGTTTCTCTCTCTCTAAAAAAAAAAAAAAATATATATATATATATATATATATATATATACATATATATACATATATATGTTCTTGGGTGAGGATAGAGAAAAAAGAAAAAAAACTTGGTAAATTCTGAGACCCATTAGAGCCAGGGTCTAGACTGAGGATAGGGGCCCGCAGGCTGAGGTACGGCAAGGATAAGATCAGAGTTGGTGCAGAGGGGTGGCAACAAAGCTAGTTTCAGGATGGGCAACGCATGAAAGGGAAGGTGGGCTTGAAGTCTGGGGCAGTGGCTGAACCCCTCCAGGGGGCTTTTGGGCCAAGTAAGGCCTGCACTGCCCTCTGCAGCCCGCCAGAGTGACTCTGTAAGGGTGCTGGGCTTCTCAGGTGTGGCCTTTATATTGTTTCATGTCCCAAGTGTTGTCCTTTTTTTCTAACCAGGTACCCCGTGTCTCTGTTGGCCACAGTGCTGTCTTAAATGGAAATTTGGGGCTCAGCTGGAAGTGGGTCTCCATCTCTTGCTCAACTCCTGAGCACATTGTTCTATCTGCTCTGATATATCTTTTTTTTTTTTTTGGTTGGGGTTTTTACACATGGACTTTATACTAACACTATGACAGTTAAGGATTTGGGCTTAGGCAATGCCCCTTAAAAGCGTTTAAAAAACTATTTCATGATTGCAATAATTTTGCATTGCTTTAGCATTAAAAAAAGTTTGCTTATGGTTCGCTCCTCTACTGTAGGGACGCTGTTTTTGTCATTCCTCATGCCAACCTAGTGGAGCCATCAAGATTTCACTTGATAATAAGTCTTTGTAAAGCATTAAAACAGAACTGCCTTTCAATGGGGTAAATGTGTGGCAGGTACATGTGGAGATTGCTAGAAAGCCAGGAGAATGTCTGACTTAGCGACTGGGCCAATGTCAATGGCAAGAAAAGGTTCTAGTTAACTTTAACCAATTGTAAAATAAGGACATACAGGGTAGAGCAAAAGTAGGTTTACAATGTGAGTACACAAGACACAGTTTATTCTCATATTATTATTTATTAATTATTCTATTATTTTTTAATGTAAACAACTATAAACCAACTTCTGCCCATTCCTGTATTTAAGATGAGTCTTCTTTTTGTGATTTAATAAAACAAAAGCTAAATAGAATTTGGTATCTATATGGAGCAATATGAAATAGTAGGAAAATTTATTCCTTTAACAAACTTTTTTGTATAGGAAATAGGGATGCACATATATTAATAACTGATAGTTATTAAGGGCTTACTGTGTAACAGGAATCATTCTGTCTGACTCATTTAACAACGCTGTGAGGTAGATGTTGTTATTATTCCCATTTTATGGATGATGAAACTGAGGCCGAGAGGGTACACAACTTGCCTAAGCTTATTTAGTTGTTTGGGGGCAAAGTCTAGGATTTGGGTCTAAGCAGCTTGCCTCCAGAGCCCAAGCACTTACCTTTATGATCTACCTTCTGATAGTACCTGGTCTCTAGAAACTTGCAGTTGAGTAAAAGGACAGACATGTAAAGAAGTAAACCTAACACATGTCTGTGCTGTGAAAACGCTATTGTAGGATTATGCACAAGGCACTATGGAAGCATCTTAGAGAGCCAGAAATATTTATTGAGAAGCATACCCCTGAGATGAGTCCTGAGGACAGAGTTTATCAGGTAGAAAGTGGAGGTGGGTATAGAAGAACATGTACAAAAGCACAGAGGCATGAAAGGGAATGGCATACTCAAGGAACAGCTCCAGGTGGTGCTGGATTGTTCAGGCAGGGCCAGGTCATTAAGGGTTTGTATATTATGCTAAATAGTTAGGTTTATTTCCTGTGATGGGGATCTATTGAAGCCATGTAATAGGCACACTAACTAGTTCTGTTGCTCAGAATCTAGCTAATTCTTTGCTTCTTCTAACCTTTCCATGTGGATCAAAAGGGAGAAGTGATTACCATCCAAGTTTAGAAACCCTCAGTCACCATTATTCTCTCTTGAGCATAACTGCCTTAGATAATGTAGAATGTATTCCTTCTGCCTCTGTGACTTTGAACTTGCTCTTTACTTTGTCCTTGAATTCCAATCCTCACTCTTTGCTTTCCTGGTGGAATTTCAGTTCATCTCTGAAGACCAGCTCATGATCAAGTGACTGTTTAGGAAAGTCTTTTCTGATCCTTCCTATCAGAGTGAAGTGCCTTTTGTTTTTATCATTGGCTATTTGTACAGACCTCCAGCATAGCACATATTCAAGTGAAAAAGGCAGGCTGTGTAGTAAGACAGACATGGGTTCCAATCCCGCTCTGCGTGTCTGGCACAAAACAGCTGGCACACTGAGAGGGTTTAACTGAAGAGAGTTTAATGGAATTACTATTTCCAGAGGTGTGGGCAGGACTAAGGTGCTTCACCAACCTTCAGGTGGAACCTACCTGCCACTCCCAACCTGAAGACAGTGGTCTTACCTGATCCTGGTAGGAAGAGCTGGAGCTCTGGAAGGACGCTTCCCCAGGAGTTGTGGCTGACAAGTGCAGCCATGGCCAGAACACCTGGGCAGTCAGGAAGGGAGCAGCGCAGTAAAGGTACTACCGGTGCTTTCTGTTCACCCAACCTAAGTGGAGGCCAGAGGGCAGACAAGCTTGGGTGATGCAGGTTGTAGAGTCAGCATCCCAAAGACAGAGTGAGACAGAGATGGGCAGAGACTCTGAGATGGCACAGGGACAGTGGAGAATGAAAAACATATGTGGTAATCTTTGCCAGTTGTTCAACTCTTTGGAACTCAGCTTTCTTATTGTAAAGCGATACTAACAATAGCTACCTCACTGAGTTGTGAGGATGAGCTGAGCTGACATATGGAAATAGAAGGCACAGGAGCCTGCTAAGGATAAACTCTCAATACATGGTAATTTCTTCCTATCCTTGCCTTCCCTAGACCTTGACTTCTTTTGGGGGCCATATCATCTGGTCTAGCATATCTTATCTGGATGCATTTTATTGAGTAAGTGAATGAATAATATTTATATATGACATAAACTTATGTACTATATAGAAATTCAGAGAATGGAGAGGGTTTTTTTTTTTTTTTAACAATCCCCCATAAGATGATCAGGGAATAACTACTTCATGGAAGAGGTGGGATTGAGTTGGACTTTAAAATCTGGATAGGAATTGGATAGGCAGTAGATCTTAGGTCTGGGGAGCAGAGTGAGCAAAGGTACCAAGGACCGTTTGGCTGGATGTGGGGCTTTATATGAGAGAAGTGCAAGATAGAGCTGTGAAAAGAGATTGGGGCCAGAAGACATGCCAGACAACCAGGGCATTTAAACGTCATTTCCTGTGCTTCATGGAGACATTGGAAGAGGTGAGTAGCATGATCAAAACATGGTTTTAGGAAGAGTAACAAGCAGGGTGAGTCAGAGGGGAGGAGGACAGGGGCCAGGTAAGCAGCTACTGTAGAGTGTGGGTATGCGGTACTTAGGACCGGACTGTGGGTCTAACCTGTGAGGTTCTCTGCTGGCATCTGGTGGTCCTCCATGTCCATGCGTCTCCTAGGGGTCATTTTGGAGACTGGAAATTGCCAGTCGTGGTGAGGAGGCTGTTGGCTCCTTGTCTGTCCTGATTCCTGCCCAGCCTTCTGGAGCATTATGGGCTCTGCAGGCATTCCCTTGTTTTTATGTGGACTTGAGCTGAGGCCTTGTATCCTTGTCTGGATTTGGTTCAGTGTAGTAGGTGGTGCCTGCTAGAGCCACGCTTTGCAATGTGTGCCGGAAACCTGAGCCTTTTCTAACTTGCACATTTGGAAAAAATCAGTGTTACCACACACATTGCCAGGCAGGCAAGTCTGACTGTGGTGACTCAGAATTATTTGAATGAGTGTGTATGAAGAACTCCAGGCATTTCCAGGGGCAGTCTGAATAAGAAACAGGCCCTTGAGTGAGAAAGACTGGAACAGGATGTAGCTGTGAAGGAGATGGATCAGAGAATGTGACAGTGCAGTTTCAGCCACTTGCAGGAGGACTGCCTTTTTTGTGAAGAGGGCCACATGCCCTGAAAGGTATTATACTTCAGTATCTTTGCTGCTCTAACCAATTTACCCATTCTGAATTCATAAGTTACACTTAAATGTGCCTGTAAGAATTTGTAACGGACATCACTAATATAAACTTAATAATATACATGCTTTTTATTTCACTCCTTTGGAATGTTCCTAAGGATAGGTTAGCTAAAAACTTATCTTGATTTTCTCTTAGGAAATACGTATGTCTTGGGATTTATGCTATACATTAAGGCACTGGAACGCTTAGGAATTTTCTACCACCATAAAGCAGAAAAGATAATTAGATCCAGATCTCCATTTGCTCTTTAGTATTTTGACATTACAAGAATATGTTTTTGTATGTGTCTGAATTCTAGAAATATTTTTAAACATCATCATCATCGTATTCAAAGCTCACCATTAATTGCATGCTTACTGTGCTGGCACATGGGCACCGTTCTCTGTGCGCTTCCCTGTCCCTGCCCCCCCCCCCGCCCCCATTTAATCATCCCAGCATCACTCTGCAATAGGTGCTCACTTTACAAAGGAGAAAACTTGTCAAGGTCACACAGCTGGGAGATGATGGAACTAAGAGTTAAACCCAAGCACTCTGACTGGAGCAGTTTGAGAACAGAGACATTCAAACCATCGCATTTCTGGCACTAGATGTTTATCTTAATCAACCCTCCTAAAGTATTTTAATTGTTTTAAGTCTTAGTTTTCCTATCTGCATAGATGGTAGATATAGATGAGGTCTTTGAATCTTTCAACTATTACGTCATTCAAAACGTATTTTTAAATAGTATTGAAAACCATAGATAAACCCCAAACCTTTTTGCCTTGCATTTTATTGATCCTCTCTTCTTGTGGCAGACCTCTTAGGAAGTCGCGAGTCTTTCTCCCGTATTCCCACTCACGCAAGCCTGTTAATGTGTAACAACTCTCAGGCCCAAGAGGAATTGCTGTGTTTGGTATTGGAGGTGGGGTAAGGGGAAATAAAGATTTTAGGGTACTTGAAAATAATCATGTACACTGTCTCTATTCCTGTTACATTTCACTGATTCCAGTTGTTTACGCACTGCAACAGCACCATGTACATTTTCTCATGACTTAGAATCTCACACTTTCTCACAGAGGTGAAAGAATATGGGATGGAAGTTGCTAGCACTCCCACACCATTGCCCAAGCTGTAGCTTGCTCCCCCTGTCTTTTCACTATGGGGCTCCCACCACAAGTAAGTAAATTATTGAGCCTGATAATTTTGACTTAGGAGTTGGAGGAAAAGACAGTCTGAGCACAGATGATTGATGAGGAAGAAGCAGGTTCGGGGGTTGGAAATTAAATTTCCAATTTGGGTATGTCCAGTTTGACAAATCTATTAGATATCCTAGTGTCTGGATTTCATGGAAGACGTGAGTCTGGATTGGGAGTCATTTGTGCATTGATATTATCAAATCCATGACACTGGAGGGGATGATGCAGGAAGTGAATATTGATAGAAAAGAGAGTTGAGAACTGAGCCTCAGATTCTTTAGTGTTGAGAGGTTGGAAAGAGGACTGAAGTTCCCTTATAACTTCCATCTCTTCCCTCAGCAAGGCAGCTGCCTCCAGCAGAGATGGCTCCAGGCCTCTTGACTTTCATTTAAGTATATTTATTTTAGGCCAAGAAAAGTCAACTCAGGTAGAAACTAGAGAATATAGCAGGAAAAGATTTTCTAACCTACTGATCACTCCTTCCCTTTCCTGCTCTTTCTGCTCCTAAACCACTTCCTTGGCCTCACCCTTCTTTTCCTTTTCTTTTTGGATTTTGTTTATGAGTTTGGGGGAAATTTTCTGCTTTTCTCATTGCAGCTTAGGGCACTGTAAGCTGCAAGATATCTTGGAACATTGCATAGTTTTATTTTTTAAATTAATAGTAATAGGATTTCAGATCATTTTTGTAGTTGGAAGCCTGCTGCAGTATAGGAAAGACTAACTACACATCCTTGGTCTTGTTGAAATCTAATAGGATGTTTCTCTGTTCCTTTCCTGCTTAGATTACTGAAAGGTCTTTCCTTTCCCTTTCCTTTTCAAATATGTAGGACCAGGCAGCTTTATTTGAAAAACCTCAGGACATTCCCTTTCAGTGCAAGGCTCGGCTATATGGCTCATACCTTACTTTGGCTTAATCAACAAATACAAAGCTTCTAAAGGAAAGCTTCATTTCCTTTTCTTCTATGGAATTCTAGAGTGTGAATTGAATGAATATAGTCAAATCTCTTTTGCTAACTTCCTCAAAAGGATTTTATTGCACTATGTTCATTCATATACTGAATCTTTGCTATACATTGTTATGCCTCTCTTATGAAATCTTACAAAATATTTCATTTATTAAATATTTGCTATCAATAGATATACAGGAACAAGGTAGGTGGACTATATTAAATGAACAATGCTAATAAAGACTTTAGTTTCTTGAACAGTACATGAAACCAAGATTAACTTAGTGAAGGGATTCATGTGCTCTGCTTGGAGAAATATAAGCACATCTTTCTGATTCCCGATCCTCTGCAAGGTCAGTATTTTGATTACTTGTCATTCTTTTTGTCTGTCTTGTACTCAGGGTCCCTCCCTTAAATTCTTTAAGCTCCAAGCAAAGGATACTTAAATAAAAGTTTTAAATAGCCTCTTATAATTCATGGACAGCTGAGAATTAAAGAACTGAAAAGAAAGCCCCTTCAAAGTGATGTAGTTTATTACTTTACCTGTATCCAGAATAGTCTTTAAATTATTCCAGGAGGATGGATATAAATTATTTTATTTTAAAGGACACAGGCATAGTTCCCCTGGAATTCTGTTTGACTTTTAATAGCTGTCTTTTCCTCAGATGACTCCCTAACCTTTGCCCTCAATCCCATGGGTTACAATTTAAGACCATTTCCTGTTGTATTTTCTGTGAAAATTATGAAATCAAAATGTTTAAGCCGGAGGGAATTTTAAGTTTATCTGATACAATGTTCTCCCTAATGCTAATTCTTTGTTGCTTGAGTACTTTTACTTATTAGATCTTTTATTGTTAGATAGCTCTAATTAGTAGCAAGTTAATTGTACTTGAGAATGAAAAAGCTCTTTTCTAGGCTCGTGGTTCCATTTATCTGGACCTTTTCTCCTGCACCTAATTCTCAGTTTTTCCAAATGTGACCTTCGTAGCGCTCCCTAAGCCATCTCCTAGCGAGCAGCAAGGATCTGTCTGATTTCTCAGTAGCGCCTCTTCTGTTGTTGTTGTTGCAAGGTGATGAGTATGTTCAAGAAAACCAAAGGAGAACTTTGTAGTTAAGTAAGTACTTCATATTTTTAAAAGTATGCTCATATTCATTATCTCACTTAATCTGCGCAACCAGCTTGTGCATCGGGCCCAGTTTATATTATTAACCCACTTGGCAGAACTGTGTTTCAGAGAGTAACAGACTGACTCAAAGTCATTAGCCTAGGTGGAGGCAGATACCCATCACCCTTGCAATCTGTTCTGGAGGGCTCTAACTCAGATAACACAGAGAGAATTGGGTGAGAAATTTCAGGGACAAGAATCTAGATTCTAGTGGACTATAGAAAGTATTCATTTTTCTCAACCTGGCTCATTGCCAGGGAGTAGCTACATGTCTCCAAGAGCCTACTCACAGCCTGCATTATCTGCCTTGTCCCCCTAGAGGCCCAGTGTGTTGGCAAGTCCATGATGCAGCTCCCACACTCCCTGCTCAGTTATCCAATGTAAAGTGGGGGTATCAACTCTGAGGCTGGGGAATCTCACTGACTTATCAACACTGACACCCCATCCTGTATCGATTGCATCACTAAGATGGATGCAGATCAGATGCCTCATTTGATCTGGTGTTAAAATTAGGTTTAAATACTCTTGTCCACTGTTACTGGGAGGGTAAAATCATGCAGCTGCTATGAAAAACAGTATGGCACTTCCCACTTCTGGATACATACCCAAAAGAACTGAAAGAAGGGTCTCAGAGAGATATTTGTACCCCCTTTTCATAGTAACATTTTTCACACTAGCCAAAAAGTAGAAGAAATCCAAGTGTCCATTGACAGATGAATAACCAAAATGTGATATAAACATATGATGGAGTATTATTCAGCCTTAAAAAGGAAGAAAATTCTCACATGTGCTACAATACGGATGGACTTTGAGGATACTATACTAAATGAAATAAACCAGCTACAAAAAAAAAAAAAAAAAAAAAAAAAAAGGAATACTGTATAGTTGTACATCTGGGAAGTACTTAGAGTAGCAGAATAATAGAAACAGTACTTGAATGGTGGTTACCAGGGACTGATGGGAGGAGGGAATGGGGAGTTGTTTAATGAATATAGAATTTTAGTTTTTCAAGATGAAAAACATTCTGAAAATTGGTGGCACAACCATGTGACTGTAGTTAGTACGACTGAGCTGTACACTTAAAAAAGTTTAGGATGGTAAACTTTGTTTTGTATATTTTACCAAAATTAAAAAGAAATTGAGTTTAAACAGCCACTGCAGGCAAGGAGGCAGAGGAATAACAATAAAGGTTCATAGAATAAGGGTCCAAATGACAAGAACATACACTTAGTTTATTTTAACCTTTTGCATGCCAACATTGCTGTGAGCGATGCCAACAAATTTTCCCAAAAGTGCCAGCGTCACTCCCAGGGACTCTTTTTTCGATGGCTGTGAATGTAAATAACAATGGAATAATTTGTATTTTATGTTTTGTTCTCTTTTTTTGTGCATCAGGTTATATATTGATATAACTTTTTCTCATGTTGATCCAAATTTCAAATTACGCATGGCACTCAAAGGGTTAAACAAAACTATCTGAAGTAGGAGAGGCACAACATATACAAGAGGTAATTACAAATAGCAAATGCTAGACAAAGGACTTAATTACTAATTGGAGGACATATTCTTATACACAAAGGGTGGGCATGATTGTGGATCGAGTGACTATCAGATGGCAATACATGTTGTTTCATATGAATGAAATGACAGTTGGAATCATTGTTCTTAAAAAAGAGAAACTGCTAGTTAAACCCTCAACTAAGAGTTTAAGAGCTATTGTATATGTATATTGTATTTGCATATAGACTAAAACATTCTGGAATAAACAATATTGACCTAAAACAATGTAAACTTGCATATTAATTAAAAAGACTATTATTTTATTTTCAATTTGTGTCCCTGTAAAACTTCAGAAACTTTATTTAGCAAGTGGATATGTTGATGTTGCTAGGAGCCAGGATTTTTAGTGGCACAGAGAAGAGATGTAGTTATAAAGTCAGAGAAGTTAAGTAAATTCCTATAATCCTAAAATTGAATTGGAAATATCAGTTCGAAGTGGTAATGAATTTTTTCATTAAAAAAAAAAACATTTCCTGGCTCTGTCTCCTAAACAGGTCTAGAAACAATGACCAATCCAGTAGTAATGCATATTATGGCATCCTAATATCATTTCTTAGGGAAACAAACCAAAGCTAAGTCTTTGGTTGGGTTTCTTAAGTAGAGCCGGAGAGGGACATTCTTGCAAAAGTGATTTATTGAATGAGCATTGTCAAGAGGAGAATAAATGAAGCAGGATAGTTAGGGTAGGGGCCGAAAGCTAGTAAGCAAGGAATCAGGCTTGGCTGGTGACTAGCTTTAACCTGGTTGTACACTGAGCTCTGGTGCATGAATTATATTACAGAGTTAGTCTCAACCTGGAGCAAGACTTTTGTCCCCCACATCAGTTAGTTGTTGGCCATGGGCTACTGAGGTGGGGTGTGAGAAGCTGTTTAGCCCAGTGAAGTTCTTCGAAGAAGGGGCAGCTGGGAGCCATCATGGTCAGCAGTTACAGCAGCTGGGAGCAGCCAGGCTGGATGGAGGGGATACGGTCAGAGCACCCACAGAAGCCATTACAGACTCCTTGGAGAAATGGCTGATAATAGACCTGGAATAAGAAATGTAAAACAAGCCTGGCACATCTTTTCAAACTGGAGATCATGGAAGCATTAAAGATTTCAGTGGTCTTATCAGAAGGATCAGGCGTAAACTTGGAGAAACCACCCCTGCCCAATCAGTAAGAAGAATGATTGCAGTGAATTGAGACCCATCAGTATATTTAAAACCCATGACTGTGATATTTAAGAAAAAAACCTCATTGGTGACCTTTGGAGACTGCTAAATGAACCAGCTCACTTTGCTGAACAATGGTAAAAGGAAAGAATCAAGTATTATCCTGTCTTTGTGATAAGAGTTTTTCTATTCTATAATCAAATAGTTGCTGAGAAAGACAGAAGGATGAAGTTGGAATGCCACCATTTTGCAAACACTAATGCAATAATGAACCTACATGGTGACCATCATTAACTGCTGTCTCCTGTAAGACAGACAACCACACATTATGTGCCTCCTGATGAAAATACATAATAATACGAAGTATTCTTGCCAAAAACGTGGAACCTACATTAAATCAAACCGCTAGTTTTAATTACAGATTTATACAAAACACAGAGGACAGAGGCATATGTTAAACAATATGCCAAATACTTGGTAATGAAATAATATTAGATCTCTGGGATTTGCTTAAAAATAATCTAGTGGAGGTGGAAGAGGAAATGTGAGTAGGAAGATAGTCCAAACAACACTGACCAGGACTTGGTAATTTTTGAAACTGGATGATAGGTGAGTGATAGTTCTGTTGTAAAAGCTTGCAATTGTCCATAATGAAAGGTTTAAGGCAATTTATATCAATACTTAGCTTTATCAAGTCCCTCTTCTGGCTTTTGTTTTTCTAAGAGTGAGCCTAATTTGTTGTTAATAATATTTTCAGATTTCAGATATTTACCATTAGAACGTTTTTAGAAAGGCAGAAGGCAGGGGCAATATTCCCATGGCTGTCTTTCCATGCTTTTTATTTCTTCTTTCTTTTAACAAAGGACTATCTGCTTATTTGTCAGCTTTTTACTTAGAACATTTTATAATACCATGTTGATGAATGGTGTAAAAAAATGTAGTTATTTAAAATTTAAACAAATAATGTAAAACAGACAAGGAATCATATATGCATTTTCTTCCATTTTAATATCCAAAAGCTTATTTTTTTTTGTTCTTTGTAGATTTATTGATATGAAAGTGGAATTATTACTGAAACAAAACTGACCCAAAAAGTAACATGCCATCACATTGCTCGATATGGTCTTGCTGAAACTCAATTGATACCTAACTTTACATGTTTGTTATAGTAAGTAGAATTCTTATATCCATCAGTACTTTTCCCAGCACATTACAGTTATATCTTTTCACAGAGTTCATGAAATTTTGATGATGACTGAAACGCAAGCCACTGAATAGTTGCCTAATCGATTTGAGCTAATCTTTATTATTGACATTCCATTCCATTATGCGACTCTCAAGTCAGGAGATGGTTTTCCAGAGGCAGATGGTCTGCTTTCATTTTGCTGCTCATAATTCTCCTTTTCTGTTGCTAAATAGGGAGGTAAGATGGTGATTTACACATTTCTACCTCTATTTAAACCTTATTTAAGAAAACTTTAGATTATCATTAGTTAAGATGCTGAAATTATCTGTGAATTTTAATTATATATTAGCCCTATTAGAAATAGGCATCAGTGATTGAGAACAAATTATAATTTTTATCTGCTTTGCCAAATGGAAAAAAAAAATTACTCCATACATCTTCACTAAAATTGGATAGCTAGGCTTGGGTCTTTAAGAGGAATACAGTTCTTATAGGATACGTGCTTTCATGCTATTAATTTTTACAACTTGCAGCTGTAGAAAAATAATTATTTAAAAATAGCCAGCGTAAGTGTTGAAAATGAGCTTCTTTTTCTTAGCTGTCAGAGTAACTATTTCCCTTGAACTGTGATTATAATCAGTTGTGACATACGACTTTCAGCAAAAGGCTGAAAAGCTTCTGCATTCCAAGAAGGTTAAGCATGTTTGAGTATCAAGTTTTTTTCAGTTCAGAATAGCGAAAGTTACACATTCATTCTGAACATATACTTTAAAGAGGAGTTCCATGTGTTCATTCAGCTCTTTGGAGTTATAAAGATGAGATGACAGATAAGTCATTAGCCAAGCCCTGACCAGGTGGCCCAGTTCGTTGGAGCATCGTCCTGTACACCAAAAGATTGTGGGTTTGATCCTGGTTGGGGCGTGTCTGGGAGACAACCAATCAATATTTCTCTCTTACATTGTCTCTCTCTCTTTCTCTCTCTCAAATCAATAAAGATATCCTTGGGTGAGGATTTAAAAAAGTCATTAGCCAATATTCTTGGCACATTTTTCCATTATTTTGTTTGGTGGTGTTCGCGGGTTTTTTTTTTTTTTTTTTTTGATTTTTTTTGTCTCTGTGAAACATAAGATTAGCCTCCCATTTAATAACGTGTGAACTAGAGTTAGTCAGACTTGATTTCTTCCACTGGTGACGAATTATAGGAATTTGTGATTTTCACCAATAAAGAAAAACCACTTGCATTTAGTATCTGATTATTGACCTGCCTTTGAATTGTGTTATTATCAACTTTCAGGCATAAGAGTCTGAGTATGGTTGGAGAGTTTTAGAATTCTGTGGCCTGTGCTTAAAAACACAAATGGTTCCTTTTTAAAAATAAAAATAAACTGTTGGTCTAAGGTTGGAGGTGAAGTGGGAAGCTGAGTCATTTGAATGTCAGGCATTGTCTGGCTCTTTTGGCAATTACTTAGTGTATGCTTATATTCTTAGTTCTTTTCGCTGGTGCTTTTTATTTCCCTAGGTACATATGACTTTAAGGAAGAGAGTATTTTCTATTGCTAGGCACTGTAGAAATATTGCATTAGTTTATATTTTAAAATAACCTTTTAAACTAAATGTGGAGCTAGATGAGTTGAAAAACAAAACAGCGCTGCTTTCTCAGAATATACTAAAATTGTTTTTCCAGAGTCATTTCTTCATTGCAGTTCTGTCTCTTGTTATGATTTTAGTAATGAGAAGAATTATGTGTTATTACAAAAAAGAGATTGTGCTTTGTGTTCTAAACCTTAACCCTAAGGAATTATGGGATTTTAATACATTTTTAATAAGGAATCTCTGGTCTACTTTTTTTCTAAATAGTTATTGCTTAGCTATCATGGACTAAAAGAAAGTTGTAAGTTGAGAAATCAGTGTGGAGGAATGGAAAACAGGAAAATTATAGGCTCAGTTACTGTGGCAAATTGCCAAATTAGATTGTATTTTATGTCTCCAGAAGTATCTTTCTTGATACTCTTTTGAATGTTATCTTTTCATCATGGGAGCAGAAATTAAAGTTTTTATGTCATATGATACAAGAGCAGCTGGGTTATTAATGGGCCCCGTTTAATTTTGCTTGAGTTAGGACTTAAACCTTTCAGCAAACATGAACAGTGTGATGGAGTAGCTAAGAGTGTATTCTGGAGCCATACAGCGTTGTAAGTGTCAATTCGGTCTTTAGCACTGACTAGTTCAGTGCCTTTGGCACAGTGAGTTACTCAGCATCACTATGGCTCAGATTTTTCAATTGTAGAGAGTGGATCATAACTTTATAAGGTTGTGGTGAAGATTCATCTTTTTATAGTGCTGAAAACAGTACAGAATGAGTGCTATGTCTGTTTATCGTTATTACTTAACAACCTGTGTGTGGGATAGGATTGTAGATGTACTGAAAACATAGGGGTGAATAACATAAGGTCTCTGATCTTAGGGGTTTTACAGTTGTGTGGAAGTGGAAAAACAGATGGAAACAGTGTAGGGTGATAGAGGGGGCTCTGAGAGAATACAAAGTGGTTGCTGAGCTGAGCACTGAAGGACGACTGAAGAAATAGGGAAAAGCCTTCCAAGCAGAGGGAGTAGGACATCCTAAAGGAACAGTGAGAGACAGAGAGAGAGAGAGAGCGAGAGAGAGAGAGAGAGAGAGAGAGAGAGAGAGAGAGAGAGAGAGAGATTTCTTTCTGAGGAATAGAAATAGTTCTTAAGGAAGCTTGTATAGAATATGAGGCTGGTGGTAGGTAAGGTCACAAAGGGCTCTGTTTTCCACGCAAAAAGTTTGGACTTTTATCTTTTGGCATGGAGGGTCCCGAAGGATCATAAATAAGGGAGGGCTGGGATGAGAATGTCTGTTTAGAAAGATTAGTGTGGGTCTCAGGGTATGGTTTGTAGTACAGCAGGAGGGAAAGATGGATGAGGGAAAGAAGAAGGGAGGAAGACAATAAGTACAAAGAATGACTTAAAATGGACTTTTTCATTTCATATAAATTTTTCCTCAATAGAGTTGATTTAGACAAAGACACACATGTTGAGAAAAATCATTGGACTTAAGGACAGTACTGGAAGCTTTAAGACAGTGGAACATTGTCTTTGAAGTTCTGAGCAAAATGATTTCTAACCCAGAATGTTATATCCAAGCTGTCAATAAAGTGTGAAGATAAACACATTTTCCTGTTTGCAGGGAGTCACAAAATTTATCTTCGGTGAACCTTTTCTCACTTGATTAAGTGAAGATGTGTTCTCTCAAATGATGCAATAAAATGGAAAGAGAAAGTGGATCTAGGAAACTGGAGATGTAATGCAGGACGGAGAGGAGGAGAAGCTGTAGGACGATGACAAAGGATGGTACCAACATCATGTCTATGCAGCAGACCCAGGGAGCAGCCATCCGAGATGGGAGCAAAAAGGATGGAGGATTCCAGAAGAGATTTCTTCGGGAACAAATCCGACCAGATGGAAAATTTACACTGAGAGTTTTACACAACTCTTGGTAGAAAACATACTTAAAGGTTAAAATAAAGAAAATAGAAAGAAACGAGGCAATTATTAACTCTCATAAAAATAAAAGCTTGAATAAGCAAGGAAATTTAATCATGATACACTACTTAATTCAGCAGTGAATAATATTAATATGGAATTGATCATGAAATTACTGAATATGGATTCAAGTAAAAATATGTAAGAAAGTTATAATCTTTGTCTACCATAAAAGGAACTTAATTGATAATAAATTAATGGATCTAGAGATTCCACTCTGTGCATATTACATAAAACTATAAAGATCAATGCCATAAGAATCAGTGAGTTGAAAGTGGTTGCATCTGGGAAGAGGAGGAGGAGGAGAGCCAGAATTCACTATTTTTGTGTATGATCTGGGTGCAAAGAGAAATCAAATTATTCTTACCGATTTCCATTTAACTCACTTTCTGCTCCTAAGAAAAAACTCCAGACAGGTTCCACAACTTCTCTGGTTACTTTTAGATAATAGAAAGTCCTTGAGTTACTTTCAAGCATTAAAAATTTTAGCCCAGGCTAGTAATAACTCCAGTCTGGTCTTGTTTATTATCAAAACTTCGTATTCAAAATCAATATTTTCTCTCTTCCCTCAGCTTGAGTCAGTTTCAGGCTAAAGTGCCAAAGGACATGGTTGGCTTCTTCTCTTTTCCATCCTTCTTTCCTCCTTTGCCCTCCAGTTGTTGCTTCTGACGGCTGTGGAATTGGCCCAAGGAGAAGAGGGGGATAGGGAACAACAGCTGGCTTCTCACAGCCCCGGTGTTTGTGTGATATAGCATTGGTGTCCTTGCCCCCATAACTTCTGATCTTTCGCCCCTTCTACTTAGTCCCTTCTTAAATCTACAAAATCCTCTTGGATAAGATCCCTTTCAGTGGAAGTCTAAGTTAGCTCCCTCTCCCTTGGGGTCCAGATCAGGTCCCCCCAAAGCAGGTACCTTTGCCTGCCGGGTAGGGGCTGCTCACTTCTGGGCAGCTCTTTCACTCCAGCTGCAGTCTTTACCTTTAGGTCCTCTTAGTGATAGTTATATTCCAGTCACACGTCCCCCAACCTCAGGGGAGACATGCTTGCCCTTCAGGAGGTCTCCTTGATGCCCTCTTAAGGCCCAGGGTTAGCACCCCAACCCCTCCTCCAGGAGGATATGCTCGAGGCATTTTTCTTTTGGTTTTTAGTGTCATCCATCTGTCCTGGACTGGGTGAAGGGCTTTTGTTGCTGATTAGGTGTCATAGTCATTTCACATGGCCTGCATAGATGGTCCGGCACAGTGCCCTTTGCACATTTGTGGGGAAGATTTTTCAAAAAAATTTCTAATCCATTGATTATCTACACATGGTTCTTTAATGCATGAGTAGTCTTCAGGTGACTTGACAGGTGACTCACCACATGATTGAACAAACACCCACAATGGCCTGTTTAACAAGGCAAGTCTACTGATGTTTGCATTTTCAGGGCAATGTTAAATTATTTTAAAAGTGTCTAAGTACTCTCAATTTCTGTATTTACCTTGTAGCAAACTGGTAAAAACAGTTACCAGACTGGCAAGAGTTCATGGGAATATTTTGAGTTGAACTGTTCTAGCATTTCCCTTTAGGATGGAGGATAGCAGTGATCACTACATCATTCCTGGCCTTCGGGGCATCAGCTAAAGCAGACCCCCAAAGTTCTAGTTTAATATTCTATTATAATATAATAGGTCTTTATTAATCCACATATATTTACCACATGTCTGCTCTGTGAACAGATCCTACACAAACAGAGCTCCTGTTCTAGAAAGAGGGGGAGATAATGATTAACTAAATATATATTATGGTAGGAAATAAGTGATGTGAAGAAAATGCTTGAGGTCAGGGGGAAGAGAAAATTGGAGGTGAGATGGGGAGCTGCAGTTTTATATTGCATGGCCAGGGAATATTTTTTGACAATGTCTCATTTGATCAGAGACCAGTATCAGTGACAGAATCCTGTATCTGGGTAGGTGCCTTTTAGGCCAAATGCTTTTAAGCATTATTTGCTTCTTGTTTTAAGGACATATCTTACTTTGATAAAAAATAAAGACAACTTAAAAATGAATGGGGAAAAATGAATGGGAGGTGAGGACATCTCATCTTTTACTTTTTAAAAAAGTTTGCATAAGATGGGAATGAGGAATTTAGGCAGTAAACTAGGGAGAATGTAGGATTCAGAAAGGTCTTTCTTGAAACAGGAGACATGAAATGCTTTGGTGAGAAGAAAGGGGGCCTTTTCCGGGCCTGGACAGAATGAAGGTGAGGAAAAGAGCAGAAATAGATACATTTTGGGATTAATAGATGTTGTTAACAGAAACAGTGCTACTGAACAAAAATGGGGGATTCAGCTGCCTGCTGCCACCAAAGGCAAACTCTAGAGGCAGAGGCTGATGAGAAAGGAAAGAGGTTTTTATTTGGATGCTGAATGATCTTGGAGGATAGGGAACTCCCTGTCTCAAAGCTCATCTCCTCTGCAAAACCCAGACAAAACCCAGCTGTCTTCAGCCAAGAACAAAACAACAGGTAGTGCCTAGAGTTCCTGCTGCATTTTCAAGTGCTGTCCCATAGAGCCCAAGATAGCTGATAAGTGATCATCAAGGTAGCTTAGCTTGTTCCCAGCTGCTGTCTGGCTTCAGATGCCCTGTGTGTGGAGCTGGTGCCGCAAGTGGCCCGTGGCTTCTAGGGCTGCTAGGTCCCATTCTCCCAATCTGGAGAGCATGTGAGCTCACTCGTGAATGCTCCACCATGAGAGAGAAGAGAGAGGAGAGAGAAGAGAGAGAGAGAGATATTTTTTTGAGAAATAGAGGTTCCAAGCACTGATCGATGAGCCAGAGAGTTTCTTTGTTCCCCTGGGTTTATATTAGCTGTGGGTGTGGGATGGACCAGGTACTTTCCCAAAATGATCAATCAGTCACCTTCCCAAACTTTTCCATACTTCAAGTGGTCCACGTCCCAGCCAATCCCTTTCTTCCCCAGGATGGACTGACATGTCTTTTTAGTCCAGTACCTCACCTGTGCCATTTTGACTTCTATGGTGCATGTGCCTGCCTTCCCCTGGTCACACCCCCAACCTGATACTGGATGGGGCAGGAGGGCTTTTCTCCTCTTATCCAATTTTCTTGCTAGCCTTGCACGTGCTAAGTGTAAGAACTCCCTCCTGCCACCAGCTCACCCTGAGAGCAGGGGAGACTCCTGTGGCACTCTGTCAGCTCCACGCCATGCCATGCCCTGGACCCCATATGAAGTAAGTTGACCACACTTGGGGTCCACTGGCAGAGAGCCTAAGTAAAGGGACCTGGGAAACCCTGCATGACCTCTCAGACAGCGCCAAGAGTGGCCTCATCGGGAGGGGTGGGCATCTACAGTCAGGAGCAGCACGTCCCCTGGGAGCAGAGCATCTGCAAGGCACGAACTTGGCTTAACTAGCTTTGAAGTGCTGGGAAACTCAGTGTCCTTGCCTCGGCCCTGGGCAGTATTGTCTGACTGCACACCATACCTGGAGGAGTGTGCCTTGATGCACAAGTGGCTCCCAGGTTCCATTCCCATGACCTGGCTCCATCTTCCCCAGCAGCCCTTCCTATTCTGTGCCCTTAGCCTGCTGCCACCAGCTCAGACAGGCTGTCTATCAGTATCAGCAATGCTGACGGTCCAGTTGATGTTAGATACTTTTATATTTGTTGAGGTATTGAACTGCTTGGTTGCAGGATGTTTCAAAGTAGGTTCCAGCAATTTAGGATCAGGAGTTAAGGTGAATGGTTCAGCTGATCCAAGATAGAGGGTGGAATGGACAGCTCAAGGGAAGGTGGATGGGATATTGAAGACAAGAGAATGCTTGAAATGATCCATCATGAGACCCAACAAGGGAGGACGGGAAATCACAAGAATAGTCATGGGTCCAACCAGGACAAAGGGGGCTGGAAGGCTGATTACTTTGAAAAGGAATGAGAGAATCGGAGAGCCAGATATTTGGGGTCATGTTGTTGGGTTAGAGAGGTTTCAGATTTGCTTTGGTTCCAGGTGATATCATCATCCAGAGAGAGGCCAGGAGTCAGAAGAGGAGAGAAGGTGAAGAATATTTGAGTTCAGGAGATTAGGAACTTTCGTGGCTGAAGTGTTGGGTGGCTCATCCAGCTGATGTGAACATCTTCCCAGACGATGACAACACTAATGTGGAGAAACAGCAGTGAGTCAGATGCCCAAGTCCTCGGTGAATGAGCGGGTGTGGCCAGAGGTCAGACAGTTCAGAGAGGGGAACAATTCAGACTGCAGAGAGGGGCAGGCTTTTGATGGAATGCCTGGGAGAAGGAGCAGCCTCTGCTGGAGAAATGCAGGAGTGCAGAGAGCAGGCACTTAGAAGTGATTGAGGTGAGGCAAGCAGAGGAAATGGCACTTTCTGTGAGGAGGTACAGCTTGTTGACATTGAAACGGAGTTTCCAAAGAACACCCTGAGAAGGTTGTCCAGGCAGACAGCAGTGGAGGAAGTACAGTCAGCAGGAAGGTGATAGTCTTTGAGATGAGACTTGCCTTTGGGGCTTGGATTTGGGGCAGTAGCCACGGATGGCAGGGATGAGCACTGTGGTGGGTGAGTTCACCTGTGCTGAGGTCTCAGCAGCTCTAGAGATGGACGTGAGGCAGCCCTCTGCCATCCATACTGACATTCTAGCCTTTGCTTCTGGCCATGTGCTGTGTCCACTCCAGTCTGTGTTTGGCATGTGAATTCTTCAAAAGCCTTTTGGAACGACTGAGACCTAAATACATTATTGATTCTAAAATATGAACTTTGGAACTTGAACTTTAAAATCATCTCTAATGAAATGATTACAAAATATATCATTATTTTAGCTGGGCAGTTGCAATTCAATTTCTATATAATTGTACATAAATCAAATTTAAAATTACAAAAACACATTTTAACAAAATTTAAATAATAAATCCCTTTCAAACATTTAATGGAAAAGTGTTATTAGCTGTGTCTGAGCATATGTCCGATGATATGGATGGAGCATGTAATATCTGAGAATATCTCAATAGTCTTTGGCTTCGATTCTAAATAGGAAGTTTTTCAGAAGGTGTCTGTGTGCAATTGAAAATTGTGCGAGTAAAGATAACAAGGCCTCCAATATAACCCTCTTCAAGTTGGGAAGGGGATCCTCTAGTATTCTGAGGAATTTTCTCTGTTAAAGGTATTCATTTTGGCATTTGCGTTTGGTGATTTGAAGGCATAATTTCATTGTTTCTTCACGATCTCTTAAATATCACATGATTTGAAGTAGCTGATGGGAAAATTAGGAAGGATAGGTATTCTTCATGCTTACATACGAAAGAATACAGAATTTGGAGTTTGAAGACCCAGATTTAGATTGCAACAATAACTTCATCTCTTTGAGCTGTAGTTTTCATTGATGTTGACAGAATGAGATTGATTAATAGCAATATATACCTCATAGGATTATTGCAGGGGTTAAATGAGATAATATTTTGAAAACGTTTTTTGAGCTATAAAATGCCCCACAAATGTAGTTATGATTGACAGGGGTTTTAGGTGGTACGATAGTGGTAAAGATGGATGAGAAAAGGTTGAGATGGCTGATTTATGACACACTGTCATCATTAGCTGATGCAGGCCTGGTTTTATTAATTAATGAATTAATCTTGTAAGCACCCACAACCCCCCATTCAAAACAAAAGCTAGGACTTTGGCAGTAACCTCCATCAACCATATGATCTCTCCCTTCCAGCCACCTGTTTCTCCCTATTCAAGGCAACCATCATTCTGAAACACCTTTACTATTCTAGTTTCCCTTTTTGCAGAGTCTGTTACATCTTTCTATAGTCCTTAAAAGTTTGTATTTTTAAATTGTAGTTGTTTTCAACTTAATAAAAAGATTTATACTTTATGTAATTATTTGGGACTCACTTTTTTCACTTAAAACTACATTGCTAGTATTTAACCATAGGTTGCATGTCACTGTAGTGTATTCATTTATAATTTTGTGTGAATGTAGCATCGTGTGTTCATTCACTCTTTTATAAATGTGCATTTGATTCTAGATCTTTGAAGATCATTTGTGGGCTACTGCACATTTTCTTGTAAATACCTCTTACTCTACATGTGTGGGAGTTTTCCTTGGGTATATGCTTAATGTGTATCAGTATACATTTCATAGGGTATATGTGAAAGTTAAACTTTAGGAAACAATGCCAGACTGTTTTTCTTTTCTTTCTTTCTTTTATTCCAGAAATATTTTAAGACAATTGTA
The DNA here is from genome assembly GCF_987537825.1 of Furipterus horrens. NCBI lineage: Eukaryota > Metazoa > Chordata > Mammalia > Chiroptera > Furipteridae > Furipterus > Furipterus horrens. The sequence continues at coordinate 108,755,045 of NW_028327176.1, read as the reverse complement.
GCACAGTTATGAGGTCCCATCCAATCCACTGAATATATTCAAGGAATTAATAAAAATATTATACATCTTTCCTCACTACCTTAATATAATGAAAATATTTGGTTCATATAGATCAGACTAATTGCCACATTCATTCACATTTGCACTGCTAGTCAAACAGCATGTAAGTCAATCTATGGATTACAGTAATGTGTCTACTCCTTTTTGATCTGAAGTATCAAAATTAAATGTGTTTTTATTTTTTTAATGACACAATATTTGAAGCCTAGAAAAGACTGGTTAACCAATTTAAGGCAAAATATTGAAACTTTTATCCAACTTTAATTTGAAAAGATAAAAGAATACTTTATCAAAGATCATACATGCCTTAACATTTAGATCCTTATGGTTCTTATAAAGGCAGTAATAAAAACATCAGTGCAAGTTCTACATTGGGTTCCCCAGTAGAGAAAGCATTAGGTTTTTGGAGTATGTAAACCATTATTTTCAAATCCCAAAACACTCCAAGAGGAAAGAATTCTTCTGCTACAGGAATTACATATAGTTTAATTATTTTACTCAATAAAGATGTATATAAAACATGATTATACATAAAAATTAGTATCTTGGCCAGTTTGTTTAAACTTTTGTTTGATTTGCTTGAATGCAAGCTTTAAAATAATGATTAAAAACCAACCAGTTTAAAATCTATTGACAGTAGCAGTGCAAAAAGAGGGCTGAATATTAGAATTTCACAAAGAAATAACATATTTAAATATAGGTAGAGTGTGTGTGTTTTGTTTTAATGACTAAAAAAGGCTCAAAATGAGTTAAATTAAGAGAAAACAGTAGCACTTGTTCTGAACTCGGGTTAACTGTAAAATATTAATCATAATACACACTTTTAGATAGGAATCCACATTTCTCGTAATTGAAAAGTGACATCACACTTTCTAGCTCTATCATTTGTGCTGGAAGACACTGCAGTAAGGCTTCACATAGCAGTATACATTACCAAAACTGTACTTTTTCAGTGGCTAAGTGACAACGCGTGGAATGAAATTAGGTCTCAAAAGCTTAAGTGAATATATCTAATACTTTTACATCTGTAAAGCTACTTACACACTTGATGAAAATGTTAACTGTATGTGGCAAAAAAAAAAAAAAAAAGGTAGTGATTTCATCTGCATCTGCTTTATGTAATAGATAACACATTTTAACATTAAAAAAAAAAAAAAGACATTCATATAGCACACTCAGGGGGTTTCCTACAAATGGACCATTAGTTTTTTTTTTTTTTTTAACCTGTCCCAATCAATACATCCTCAACTCATCACTTTCAACTTACTCAAGACAAGATATTATGTACCCTTACTAGTGTTTTCCCCACAGGAAGATCATTTTCTCTACTTCCGATGTGTGACTTACGTAAAGCTGGCCATTTGATTTATGTTTTCATTATCCAGTAACTGAATGAGATTCATCAAAGTATCTGTGCACAAAATTTCATCACTACATTATAATCCTACATTTATTTCCAGGAGTGTGAGTTGAAGTTTGGTAGTTTCACTTCCGTATATCTACACTCCACTCCCTCGTTAAGTAAGTGAAAATTGTTTACACATGTAGCCATTCCTGTTTGGTAGAACTCCAATGAGTAGGGCTCACTCCTCACAACAGGCACAGTACAAGAATTCTAAGGTCTAGACTGAATTTGTATGTAGACTTTTATGGCAAAGTTGGTTTTGTAAGGTGTCTTACATTTGTAAATACTGTACATTCAAAGGTTATTTTTCTTAATATAATATGACTTTGAATCATAAGGGATATGATTGAAATTATTTATAGTAACCATTAAGAATAAGTTTTATTTTATTTGTTGTTCAAGTTCACACAGTTTTATGTTTAGTTTAGATAAATGTGTGTGTGTGTGTGTGTGTGTATACACTATGGCTAAAATAGAAATTCACTTTTTAAATAATAATAGAGATTGTAACAATCTAGGTGCTGTGAGAGAACTGATGAAATATGCAATGTAGAGTACCAAGACAGAAAGGGAAGTTTGCAATTCTGTTGTCCAGAACAGAATTTTTATGAACTGTGCAAATGTTTCATGTACATGGTGATACCTGCAGACTGTTTTTCAAAGTGCTCTCTTCACTTATACTTTCATCAGGCATGCGCCATGCTTTTTTAGGCACATAGTATTAATAGACTGAAGACATTCTTACCAATTGAATACATATAATTTGTTATCTCACTTATGGGTTTGATATGCTTTACTCTGATCACTAACAACGCCTAACATCTTTTCATATGTCTGTTAGCTCTATGTGTTTACATTCCTGCAAAATATGTCGGTCTGTTTCATTTGCCCTTTTCCTCATTTGGTAGTTTGTGCTTCTCTTATTGATTTGTAAGAGTTCTTTATATATGTTTCTGATCACTGGGTTTTAACTTAAATTATGCTTGGTTATTTTTGATAATACCTTTTCCCTAACTCCTACTTTTGATATGCTTTTCCATTTCTTTAAATATATAAAGTATGTTTTATTTTTAATATCTGATAATTCAAATACTTGACATTTTTGTCTGTGGGCTGTGTCTTCTGTTGTTTCTGTAGTCCCATATGTGAGGCTTTGTTTCATTATATGTTTTGCAACTTAAAAAAAATTGAGGTATAATTGACATACAGCATTATATTAATTTCAGGTGTACCACATAATGTTTGGTATTTGCATACATTGCAAAATGATTGCCACAATAAGCCTGCTTAACATCATTACCAGACATAGATAAGGGATTTTTTTTTTTCCTTGTGATGGGAACTTTTAAGACTTAACTCTTAGTATCTTTCCAATATGCAATACAGTAGTATTAACTACAGTTGTCATGTTGTGTATTACATCTCTGTGACTTACTTATTTGATGACTGGAAATTTGTACCTTTTGACTCCCTTCAACCATTTCACTCAACCCCTACTCCTGTTTTGCAACTTTTTATCATAAACTTTCCTTTGCTGGAACTTCATAATTATTTTTGTGACTTGGATTGAAGGTATATTTCTCCAGAAAAATTTTTCTTATTTCTAAGCCAGGCGTTATTAACCATATGAAATAAATTGTCAGTGTCAGAGGTTTTGATACAGCATAAGGAGTGTAACTGGTCACAAAACATGAGGATTAGCTTGTGGTTATGAAAACGTTTTTCCTATTTCATCCAGCCTCAGGCTCGAGATAGGCCAACGTCCTTAACGTCTTAGGATATTTTGATTTGTTTTCCTAATTCATTCTTTTCTGGCTTTATTTGTGAATGTCCCAATCAGACTTCCTCGTTTTTGTCTTTTGTCCCCTTCCAGGTGCTTGGTCTTCATATGGGAAGCTTTAAGTCACAGGGATCAACACATCATCTTTATTTCTCTTGCCGTTGAGGATTTTCCTTATTTTTTTGCCAACTCACTGATGCATAAAAAATATGTGTATACATATGTAAAATTGTTATTTTGTCCAGCATTTTTAGATATTGTGTAGTAGGAAGGATTATTAGGATATCAAGTCTGCAGTATATCTGAGAAACCCTTGTTTTATTTGTTTGTAAGGCAAAAGAGATTCCCCAAATTGGTTCCTCTCATATCAGAGCTGTATGTACTGCAATGTTCTGGCTTCCATCCTAGGGCCATTGAGCATTAAAAATTCTCGATAGCATTGTGAAAGTACACCCCTGCTCTCCCCCAGCCAGGGAGCCTAGACATGGCTTTTAATTCTCCTTTCTAGTATAACTTTATTTCCACTTTGGGCTGTGCAGTAGTACATTGAGCCAACTGTTCCTCATCTCTTAGTCTTAAAGCAGATGACATAGCACCTTCATTTCCCGCAGACAGTGGAATTCTTGCTCACAATAGGGTACTGAGAAGTACTGTAGTGACTTCTTTTTTTCAAATCTCAAGTTTCAGTACATATTTGTTATTTCAGCTAAGCCAAGTCAACTTTCTAATTACACAATATTTTGTTATAATTTGGAGTTGAACATAAAACCTCCAATAGAGAAAATATTGATGCATTATTTTTATGATGAAAACTCCTGATAAATGTTAAAATAGCTCTGGGAAAGGGAAAGGGATGTAGCTTTCTTTAAAATAATATTTTATTTTTAATTTTAGAGGGAGGGGAAGAGAGGGAGAAGGAGGGTGAGAAACATTGATGTGAGGGAAAAACATTGATTGGCTGCCTTCTAGACTGAACCTGCAACCCAGGCATGTGTCTTGACCGGGAATTGAACTTGTGACCCTTTGGTTCACAGGATGATGCCCAACCAACAGTGCCACACCAGCAGGGGCAAGGGATGTAGTTTTTAAAAATAACTAATTGTAATGTGTCCTAAAGCTTAAATTTTCACCTAGAAATTATCTAAACTTCATGATAGGCTTCATTCTAAGTCATTCTAATAAGAATAGAATCTATATTCTACACTTAGTACAGACATTTTGGAGCACAATTGGGCAGTATCTTTCAATTAGAAAAATTATTTTATTTATTAATTTTAGTAGTTATTTTATTTTAATATTGTTTTAATCAAGTTATTTTTAATTTCCAATAAATAAAAAACAAATTATTGTATTTATTGTTTTTGGTAATCAACGACTATCTAGAAAAAATGTTGTAGTCTGAAACACATATTTTTTTCCCCCTTAGAGGGGAGGATGAATTAGGGCATTAGGAGGGGATATTTTCTATTTTATTTCTTAGTTGTGATACTCAGTACATGATATCTCTAAATTCATTAGCTTTTAAACTTAGTTCAGGATAAAAATATTCACAGGCTTTGTGTGAGCTGGGAGACAAAACATGAAAGATACTGTAGTTTGGGCATTGAAAGAACACTAGGGACGAGGGATGGACTCATGGACAACTAGGAATCTAAAAATTATTCAGCCTGGGTTGTCACTTGGAGGAAACAAAGTGACCCAGAAAAGTGACCTGAGATTCCAAACATGGTGTCCTTTTACTTTCAGAGTCACAGCTGGAAACATGACTCCTCCTTGACACACTCTTTACTGTGCTGCATCGTTTCCCTCTTTATGTGCTGTGTTTAGCAAAGCATTGCAATTTCTTTATATTTATAAATTAAAAAAACTTATTTTTTTTAAAATGAGCTGACCCACCACATTTAAAATTATTTTAGAAAACCCAGACATTTTACATTACATAAAAACCATATGGGAATATTAAGCAGGCAACACAGAGTTTTAAAGTTTATTTCTATAATGTGTCATCACCATGACTCCAGGCAAATCCATCTGCTTATTAGAGCAAAAGAATCAGGAAGTCTGAGATGTAGACGGTTCAGGATGCTAGGGAAGTGAAAAAAAGTCTCCTCTGAAATGCTGCTTTTTATAAACAAATGACTATCATTTCCTGTTTTTTAAATCCTATTAAAACTCTTTTGAAACATCATCAGCACTCTGTTGCTCCAGAGATAACCATAAATGAGTAAAAGTGTAGAACAAAATAAGTTATAAAGACACAGATATTTCAGGTCAATAGCATTTTATTTCTTAGGCGCTTTCTGAGAGCCAGGCACTGTGCTAGGCAATGGGAATTCATTCACTTAACCCTAACAGCAACCTTAGGAAGTAGATTTGCTTTATCAATTAGAAAACCACAGCTCAGAAAGGTAAAGTAGCTTGTCCAAAGTCAAGTAGCTAATAAGTGGTGAAGCTGGGTTAGGAAGCGCACTGATCTGCCAACTCCAGGGCCACATCTCCCGTTATTAGCCTGCGAGAACAGTTTCGTTTCTGGTGTATGGTTAGGGCAGTTTTACTGTGGATTGTGAGACCGTGTGAATGCTTTAAACCTCTTTTTCCAAGACAAGCTTCAGTGCAATCATGACAGGCAATGATTGTGTTGGGAGAAAGAGGATAAGAAGGAACTAATATTTATCAAAGGAACTCGGTATTTACTGAGTACTTACGGTGTGCTAGGCAGTACAGATGCTTCTGCAAACGTCACTCACTATTCATGTTTCCCTTCCACAAATATTTACTGAGCACCTGTTGTGGGTTTGTCACTGTGTTAGGAACTGGGGCTCCAACCGGGAATGAAACAACGTTCCTGTACTCCCAGAGCTTGTTGTCCAGTGGGGCAGACAGACAGTATACCGATTAACACTTAAATACATAACATGTCATGTGGGGATAAGTGCTTTGGAGAAAAATGAAGCAGGTTAAGGGGTAGAGAATGATGGGAGCAGGTGGTAATATTATACAAGGTTGTTTGGGAGGACCTTTCTTTTAAAAGGTGCCATTTGAGCAGATATCTAAAAACAGAACATGAGGCCTTATAGGCCATGATACAGGCTTAGGATTTTGCCCTGAGTGAAGTGGGAGCTGCTGGAGCGTTTTGAGCACAGGCGCGATTATACCCTGACTTGTGCTTTTATAGATTCAATCTAGCTTCTGTGTGGAGAATAGACCACTGAGGAACAAGGAGAAAATGTGACTTAGAATAAGAAGTCACTGTCATTTGTTCAATGTCTACTATGCATTTTATGTATATCACTTTTAGTCATTTCAACAATTCAATTGACTTGTTAGCTCTGTGCAGGTGATAGGACTAAAAAGCTCCTAGTGGCTTAGAAATTTGTTAAGGCCCCACAGCTATGATGGTAGGAACTCTTTATCAAATTGACAATTTTGGCACAGCTCTTGAAAATGACAGCTGTCATCTAGGGTGGTCTCCTGTGTGTGATATTTGATCCTAAATGCCTTGAATACATTACTCTTTTATAACAGCTCTGAGAGGTTGGTGTTATTCTCATTTGTAGACAAGGAGTCAAAGGTTCAAAGAAGTTGTGACTTAACAACTTGCAACAAGGCCTCATAGCTAGTAAGTAGCAGAATTGGGAATTGCGGCCCTGCTCTGTGGACCTCCTACTTAATTATGGAAAGGCAAAGAACTTAGAAAATTGTGAACAGTTTTACTCTTCTTCATGTTTCTGCCTCTCCCCCTTGGCTTTGATTACTTTCAGGTGATCCACACACCATCCTTTCTGGAAGAAATTACATGATAAGTTATTAATAGCTTAGGATGCCTTTATATATTTTATTATCCCTTCTAAGTATGTGCATTTTATGAGCTTATCACAGGGAGGAGCATTGAAGAGTGAATCTCTAACAGGAGAATTTTAGACATTGTGGCACCAGTTTTTGGTAGGATATTCTGACTCCATCAGGTCCCATGAAAGAGTGTGTTCTCCCTGGAGCATCAGGGAGGCAGGTGAGAAGACAAGGCCATCTGTCTTCATATTCAAGAGTGGTGGTGATGAGTGTGTACTCTGGACTGGGGAAACAAGGAGTGGCTGTCACATTCAAATTAAAAGCATGTACCCAGGCTGTGTTTCTGGTTGTCCGGAGACTCATTTGGCTCTTTGACTCTCTGCCTCTGTGATAGAACAGGCTCTAGGAAAAATTGTGAGGCAAAGTTTATCATGCTTTATGTCCAGGAGTCTTTGTGTTCCCTTTTCCTTTCATCAGAATATTTCTTCAGGATGTAGTGTGATGACCTTAACCAAAAGAATGAATTTTTAGTACTGGGATTTTAGGCATCATTGTGCAAGTGATGTGAAAAAATTTTTTTGAGTCCTCAAAATAATATACTTTTTGGTAATGTAACTATAATCACTGATATTTTAAGAACTTTTTACCTGGTTTTCATTTTAGAATGAAATGCTATAAAAATGTTTTGACTATTAGGTGCTAAGCAGGCATACATTAGATGCTTTACATACATTATATAACTTTACTCTTGTCTCACATCCAATGAAGTAAGTGTGATTATTCACATTTAGAACTTGGGCAAATCAGAGAGGTTAAATGACTTTCTCACAATAATGTGGGTGGTGAGTAATGGAGCTGGAGGAGACTGTGGCCTCCTAACTCAGCCTGATAAAAGTCCTCTGTGATCTTTCTTTCCATTAAATTATACAGTGTATGAGTTATAGCAGTTGTTTCTACTTCCCCGAAATGTAGTAAAGGTGACTCATAAAACTTTTATAAAGTAACATTGTAGCCAATTGTATTTGTTAGGGTTCTCCAGAGAAACAGAACCAATAGGACACAAACATACACACGCGCACACACAAACACACACAGACAGTTATATGGCTCACGTGATTTTGGGGCTCGCAAATCTAAAACCTGTAGGGCGTGTCTGCAGGCTAGAAATTCAGGTAAGAGTTGATGTTGCCGTCTTGAGTCTGAATTCCGCTAGGCTGGAAACTCAGGTAGGATTCCTGTGTTGCAGTCTTGAGGAAAATTCCTCCTTATTTGGTAAGCCTTAGTCTTTGCTCTTAAGGCCTTTGAGTGTTTGGATGAGATACCCACCCTACAGAGAGTAATCTTCTTTATTCAAAATCACATCTAAAAAAAGACCTCCACAGAAACATCTCACCTGGTGTTATGCCTGAAACTGGGTGCCATAGCCCTGCCAAGTGGACACCTAACATTAACCATCATACCAATAGACAGTCGTTTTCACTGAATAGATTTTTGAAGGTGCCTGGCTTCTTTACCTGCTAACTTTCTGGCTGGTTCCTGTGGTGTGGATACAGACACAGAACCAATTCAGGAGGAAATGAAGCAGGCACAAGGGAACAGCTATGGGTTTATTCCATTATTCCAGGGTATGTGTGTGTGTTTCTGATAGAATTCACTATATTGTTTTCTGGACACGGGTATACATTTAAAATTTTCTTGTTTTGAGTTGTTGTTGGAGAAAGCTATCAGATTGGCTGAGAAAGCACCCATTAAGAAAGAAAAGAGAAAAAAAAAACCTTAAGCAATATTTCAGGGTCAGGAGTACAGCTGAGAGTGGGAGGAAGGTCAGGCGATTGGAATTCACATAAATCCTAAGTGCACAGCATGACTAAGGAGGAGAGGGTGGGTCTGCAAAGCCAGGGCACAAGATTATAACTTCATGATAAGAGAGCCCTGTGGTGAAAGAATGAATGAATTTGCTTTATAAGCCCTGTGGGAAGAGTTTATTTTCTTATTGTAGACGATTAGAAGTTAGAAAAATATGAGTATTATTGTTTGTGTTTTTAATTAGCATAACATCATAGCTCATATGCTGTTACAAAAATGTGTAAATGGCATGTCTGTTGTTTTCTACAGTACAGCTCCTATGTAAAAGGGGATGACGAATAAGATGGTTTATACACTCTTGTTCTCTGTGTGCATGAGAGAAAAGGCAAATGAAGGCTCAAGTGGCTTGGTGATGCTTTGGTACCAGCATGCCAGCAGCTCAGCAGGCCCTTGCATGATGCTGACCAGCTGCAGCCTCTCCAAGGAGCAGGTTTCCTCGGTCACTCCTGCAGCACCTGGGGCCAGGGAAGAGTTGGAGGGAAAATGCAGGTCTCTTGAAGGTTGGGGTCTAGCTACCCTTTTGAATCACCATGTACTCCGTGGCTTATCAGAGAGACTTGGCCTCTCAGCCCTCCTCGTATGACTCATGGGTGACCCACTCATTTTCTCCTGCCCTGCTCTGTCCCCGCTGTTACACTTCTGCCCCACTTCTGACTTTCTTCTTATCCCTTCTAGGTAAATTACCCCAACTTCTTACTCTATCACCTACAGCCCAACCTTCTTCTCTTCTCCCCTTCTCTTTTTCTAGTCTCTAAATATTTCTCAAATCTATCCTGTCCATCCCTAATTCAGAGTTTTAGTTCAGGCTGCCATCATTTGCTGATTTGTTACTAAAACGGCAAACTTGTTTTGTCTGAGGTTGACCCCTCTCCAATCCATTCTCTCCGTGGCTGTCAGACTCACCCTCTATCAGAGCAAACTACTTCTAGCCCTTCAGCAATAATCTGGCTCCTACAAGATCAAGTCCAAGTTCTAGCATGCCAGTCCTCCATGATTTCCATCTACCACCTGCTTCCGCAGTCTCATCTGCTGCCACTTGCACCTCATGTCTCTCCCCGCTGTCTTGTTAGCTACCTTAATACCGTTTTGCAATAAGGTGGCCAAAAGCAAGCAAGTGAAGCATTTCCCTTCTTCTCTGGTTCTACAGTAGTTCAAAGATGAAGAATAATGCTGAGGAAAGGAGGAGATGTAGGAGGAGGTAGCTGCTGTGGTGATCTTGTTTGTGTGTGTGTGTGTTTGAGAGAGAGAGAAAGGCAGACAGATACAGAGACAGAGATTGGCATTTCTAGCCTCATTGGCAGAACTTCCTCTCTCAGTCTTTACTCACATAGGATCCAGCTGCTGAAGCTAAGTTGCCAAGCCAGTGGATTTATTCAAGACAGGCATCGGGGTCCACTCCCATGAAAGGGGTCCTAAAGCAGATAAATAGTCACTGCCCTCACAATGAGTTTGAATCTTAGTCTATAAACTCTGGTGTAAGACATACCACTTTTTTTTTCCATCACAACTTAGGTTCTGACTCCCAGTCTCATAATTTGCCAGGCCTGGTGCTTGCTTCTCAATTCTTCCATCTCAGAGTTTCATTAAGGTTCTGGGGTCTTATAAAATGTCAAAGTGTCAGCAAATACGAGGAGGCATCAGTGCCTCCAGGTAATGCTGACACATCCCTGTGACTGCTCCATGGGGCCCTGCAGGCTGCTCTGGGTTACTCTCAGGACATAGGGACCTTTTGAAAGGTTAACCATGTGTCTATCCCTCCTAGACACACCAGGCACCCATCTCTCCCAGGGTCATCTGGGATTCACAAGGTCCCCTGCTCCAGGATCCACAGATACTGCCTTTAACCCAAGGAGACGTCTTTGTCTTCTGGGAAAAGTCTTTTTCTTCAGAGCCTTCTTCCCTTTTCTATAACCTTAGCCTCAACAGTTTTAGGTTTGTGGAAAAAAAAGGCAGGTATGCTTGCAGCCTGTTTCTGCTACCTGCCATGCCACATCACTTTCCCCAGGGATAAAGCAAGGAGGGGACAGGTCCAGATTACTTTCCTAAAGAAACATATATTACAGCAACAAAATGAACCCAGAGGTAATTCTCATTATAGATGCAGCGGCTTTGGGCCACATAATTGTTCTGGATGAATCACCAATGCTCCAGGACTGGAATGTGCAACAGACCTTAGGGAAAACTCAGATATTAGTTAAGGGCATTTGTAATGCACTTAGCATTTATTCCCCAGAGGGAGGCTGCAATTGAACTGGGTGCCACCATTCAGGTCAAAGCATCCCATCTGGGAAGAGTTTTCCACCAATCCAGTTCAGAGGCAGTAGACTTCCTTGTGTCCAGGAACTGCTCCCTGGTCCCAGTCAGTTATGGCTTATGGTAGCAAAGTTATTTCCACTTAACACAGATGGAAGAAGCCCTTTGTTGCTCAGAAGAGGGCAGTGGAAGTGCCAGGCCCTTAAAGTTTCATGGACTTAATTTCAATGCAATGATAAAAACATTTTTTAAATGAAAAAATAATTCTTCTGCTTGATGGAAGTAGTAACTGAAATGAGAGAACAACTATGTAAAAACTATTCTCAAAAGCAATTTTCTAAAGTCTCATTAATAAAGACAGGTAATGAAAATGAAGGGATAAAGACACAACCACACTTACGTTTCAATAATTAAATATAATTGCTTTTTAAAAATAATGTGTTTATCTAAGTTTTTCTTGTTGTCTCCAACAATGGAGACAATGAAAACAAAAAACAAAAAACTAAACAAAAAACCAGAAAGAGGAATATATTGGAGGAATGTGTTTCCAAAGAATTGAAAGTTCAGTAACCAAATTTGGAGAGGATAGGTATGGGAACTACATTGGTCTTGTCTCCTGAGAGCTGCTAATAGTGTGACCTTGTTTCAGTAACGTCCAGTCTCTGTGTTTCTGTTTGTTGTTTCAAATTTCCTGGAGTGACAATCGTATTGGGTCAATTGGAGTTATTCATCTATCTCTGGGTTGCACAAGTGTGAATATGTCACACCACTTAATGCTAAAATTTACTTAAATGTTTTTTGCATCTTGAGCATTGCTCTTAAGCACTCTTCCAGTATTATTTATTCTGCTACAATAACCCTATGTCTTATGTACTGGTTATGTTTCCCATTTCTCAGATGAAAAACTAAAGCCCAGAGAGGCCAAGCAGCTTTCCAAGATCATATAGCTTTTACCCAACATTCAGTCTTTGGCATGACATGCACATATTTTTAACTTTATAACTAGGTAGGATAGATGGTAGTTGCAGTTTGGCCCCTGGGAACTGCCTGCGTTTATACCTTAGGGCCCTATTAGCGATCATAGACAACATCTTTCCAACAGAAGTCAGAGCCACCTTCTAGCTGTCTGAAGTGCTTGACCTCAAAGCCTCCTCCATGATCTAGACAAGAGTGAGAGAGACATGCAGGGAGCAGGGTTGACTATGGGTGGGGACAGGAGCAAAAAACAGCAGAATGAGCAGCAGTAGCAATGGGTAGCAATGGAGAACATGAGCTAGCATTTCCTGAGTCATACAGTTCAGTTTCATTTCCTGGCCATTTGCGATGTTCACCAGGGTTCTCGGGATGGAGCAGAATCCATGGAACAGTTGGAAAGATCAGCACTTGGTTGTCAGTGGGAACATGGCGTCACCTAATTCTGTCTGACACTAATTTAACTGAGCTCTTTGGGTAGCCTGCTTCTTTTTGTTTTGCTTTGTTCCCTCCCCGGTTAGTTATTTTTTTTCCTCTTTATTTTTTAAGCTGTCATGCTTTTTTATTGATTACCATTATCCCTACTCTCCCTGCCCCTGCCATTGTTCCTTTACTCTCTGAGTGTAACAATGTCACCCATTCCTAAATTGATACCAGGGTCCCCAAACTCATATGCCTACAGGGACCAGGTGTAAATGAATGAAGTAGGCCAGGTAAGGATTGTGTCAGACTGGAAAGCCCATGTCCTTTCTAATTAGGGGAAACTACTGCTGGCCCAATATTCCACATCTGAATTTTAATGCAAAATTCCCAATTTTTAAATGTTTGTCATTAATTAGTTTTTAAAAAATGGGCAGGGCAACCACAACACATCTATAGGATGGCTCAGCCAGCACTCAGCATTTTTGGATGTGATACTGTTTGAGGAATGAAGGAGGTGGGAATCACCTGTATCTTCATCCTGGCTTCTGAAAGGAACTATAGATGCTCTGCCCTGACTGGTATGGCTCAGTTGGTTGGAGCTTCGTCCCATAACCAAAGGGTTGCCTGTTTGATTCCTGGTCAGGGCACATATGTAGGTCGTGGGCCAGATCCCTGGTCTGGATGCATAGGGCGCTTACGATGCCCCATATAATTCTCAGTCTGGGCAACTATGGGAGGCAACCAATCGATGTTTTTAAAGTCTCCCTCTCTCTCTAAAAGCAATGAAAAAAAAAAAAAAGTCCTTGTGAGGAAAAAATAAAATAAAATAAAGGGACTATTGACGTTCCTGTTGATTTCTCCCTCCTCATTGACTTTATACTGTAAATCAGATTTTATGTGTATCTTTATATTATTCCACTGGCAGACATATTTTTCACCCTAATATATAAAGATGATAATTTTAAGTATAAGTTGACTATTTAGGAACTTTGCTCTCCTACTTAGATTCTAAGCTCCTCCAATGCAGAAGCCTATGGGTGCTTAAGACATATTTTTAATTGATTGATATAAATAAACATCCCCTTAAAATATAAGATTAAATATTATCTAGTTAAAGAGACGTTTTCAGTATTTGAGTTTGTCTTCCAAATGTGTTTGTGTTTTTTGGGGCTATTTTCAGAGTTATGTTTGACTTTCTTTTAGGCAAATTATTTAAAATTTCCTCCTCAGTTTGGAAAGACCACAGATGTTTAAATGGAAACTAGTTCTTGATGTCTCTATTTCTATAATTTTAATAGAAATTTTAATATTGAATTAAAGTAAACTTACCAAAAAAAGGTGTCTGTGCTCTTTTGGTTTTTCCAATCTTAGAAAAATTTGGTATTTTGATACTTAACGTAGGTTTTCTTTTATTTATAATCTATTTGGGGAGAGGATTTAGAGAAGTGTATAGGAGCACATAGGACCAAAGAATCATAGAGTTGGAAGAGAGTAG